>NC_137985.1:47690586-48890586 GCF_963924665.1 Micromys minutus | reverse complement strand
TTATACGACTATGGAAGAGATGTGACTTTGTGAGCCTTGGGAAATAGGTGGAAACTGGGTAGCTGAGAACCTAACGTGGTACCACTGCTGCCCACTCTAGACGTCAGCCTCCTCTGCCCAGGAGAAGAAAAATAACTGGTCTGCAAGCTTAGGAGAGGAGGAAGCTCAGAATACCTAGCCGTAAGGTGTTTGGTCAGACACTGAAAGGAGGAATTCCCCTAGAACAAAGCAGCCGTCTGCCAGCCTCTACGTCCTGTCACTGGGCTTTAGTGATGCTCAGAAGTGGCGGGCCAGTTCCTGACCTCAAGTATTGTCCATCTGGGAGAGGATTCTGGGCCACGATCGCATAGCTAAAGACTTGCTCAGCTCTGAATCAAAATCCAGGAGCTGTGTCCTGAATGAGCGGGTGGCATCAAGTGTCTTTCCAGACAAAGACCATGAGTGCGCATTTGCACCTTCAGGGTTTTCGTTTAAATCTTTAAGCTGGGACTTTAGCTCTGAGCAGCTGTTGAGAGATACCCCCTTTTGGCTCCAGTCAGGTTCCAAGGGTAGGAGGGTTGGACCACATAAGCCATGGGCTTATAAAGATACGGGCCTAGAATGGAGATGGACTCCCCTCCCCTGCATCTGGGTGGTGAGTGGTTCCCTGAAGACGCAAAGATACATGCACTTGGGGTTTAGAGCCAAAGGTATCACCCAATGCTACTGCCCCCCCTTCTATTTAGATTCATGCCTACATGAACCATCAACTCCAGCCCCTCTGTGGGGGTGTGGGGGTGTACTCAATACTGTTCCAGAATAGAGTGCCCTCTATGTTTTGCTTTGTTTTTCCCCCAGATGCAGCTGTAGCTACGAGAGCCAGCCCGGAGGCAGCCAGCACTCCTGCAGACTCCATTGACCTTGAGCAGGTGAGAGGGGTTTGATGTGTCAGGGGACGTGGAAGGGCACAGCACACAAATGCTTGGGGGTCCTGATGTCCCATGACTGGAGGGACAGCGCCTGAGAGAGGACAGCAAGTGGCTGGGCCGGAGCTCTCAGGTCAAGGAAGGGTTGGCTGTCTGGCGCAAGGGTCCTAAGTGCCCGACTAGCTCTTGATATGCCATGAGCCAGTTCAAGAAGGTCAGACCCAGGGGTGGGCAGACAGTGAATGTGACACAGGACATATCTGAAGCTCACATCGACTGTCTGATCTGTTTTCTGGGGCTGACGTAGACGGACCTCCACTCCCACATACATGGTTCTTGGACTGAAGGCTAGGAGTCAGAGCTCAATCCCACAGATTCCAGGGCCATCATATACCTAAAAAACCAGTTCCTTGGAGTTGGAAAACACCCTGAGATAATCTCATGTTGGCGTTCCCTCTGCTGCATCCTTGACTCCGTGGCCTTTGGGAACAGGAAGTTCATTCGTTCTTGAGGTGGTACCTCCTGTTCTGATTGCTCTGATTGAGCACTTCTCAGGGTAGGGACGCACGTGTACCCTTTCAACACCCATAGGCATGGGTCCCCTGCAGCTGGTTACATTCTCTCAGTTCCTTCCTGTGCCTGGCATCTTTCCCAGCTTGGTCACTCTGTAGTGTGTGGCTGCATGTCAAGATGTGGGCCCAGGACCAGGCAGATCTTCTGATGACCAGCAAGGGTATTAAACCTTTCTAGCTTTGCCTTGTGGTAAGCCAAGGAAGAGAGATTGCTGTGGGTTACAGCAATGGGGGAAAGGCTTATTGAGGGAGGCAGGGCTTTAGAGAATTTTAGAGCTACGGGAGAGCATAGCATCTAAAACCTCTTGCAAAGATGGACCCAAACAGACTCATCTGTGAGCTAGTTTGGCACAAGAGCGATCTTTTTCATAGAACTTTGTCATTATCATTGTGGTCGTCACCTGGGGGCTGAGGCTAGGACTCAGGTAAAAAGTCAGTAGCAATGTGTGGGAGCAAAGGTCATGGGGAGGCTGAAATATGGCTGCATGACCAGTGCTGTCAGAAGAGGCAGCTTGGGCCGACCCCCCCCACACACACACCTTACTATCCTCTGCTTCTTCAATGCTGCTGAGTGTGTGTTGAGGGAACAGAAGCAGAGACATTCAGCCTTGTCTACAGGGAGCTCCTGACCTAAGCAGAACCAGAGCCTTTTGTATGCCAGCAAGTGCAGAGCCATAAAGGCAAAGATAAGATGGCTAAACTTCCTGCTCCTGTTCTGAAGACCTGGGCTTGGAACATGGTAGGTTGGTGTTTTACCACTGGGCTTCCTGCCCAGCCCCATGCACAGTTTGCAGTTGAATATACATCTACCTTCAGTACTTTTGAGGTAGGACCTACGAGTAGAATTGGGAAGCCATGTGGTAATTCTTTCATTAAAAAAGATTTATTCACTTTTATTTAATGTAAAGGAATGTTTTGCTTGCATGTGTTACCATATATGTGCAGTACCTGCAGAGGCCAGAAGATGCCCTAAACCTGGAGTTACAGATGGTTATGAGCTGCCCTGTAGGTTCTGGGAACTGAATCTGGCTCCATTGTAAGAGCAGTCAATGTTCTTAACCACTGAGCCATCTCTCCAGCTCCTTTTCATTATTTGAGGAGATAGAGACGCAAAGCCCTGAACACTAAGTCTGACATGGAATAGTACTCAAACTGTATTGTATTCATCAGCCACCCCATCACCCTCACTTATGGGTCTCTGTAAGTACTAGATACTCTTTTCTAGGCACATTAATGGCGTTTGGCACATTTCATCCACATTGCCATATGAAGGAAGTATTATTATTCCATTTTTATGGAGGGAGACTGAAACCCAGTGAGTTTTAAGTAATTCCAGCTTGTGTATCAGGGGTAAGGCAAGTTCTTAGGAGGCTGGGAGTTCCTAACTGCTGCAACTCTATCACTGCTGAGGGAAGTGTTGTTTTCAACAGCAGGCAACTTGTCTCTAGAGGCATACAAGCTAGGCTAGTTGTCAAGCATGTTCTGAGGAACTAAGCACTGTGGTCCCTGAGGTTTCTTTCTGCCCTGTCAGGATACACACAGATTGAAGTAGTACCTAGGTACCAGCAACCCAAGGTCAGAAGGAGGTGACATCATAAAGGATTTGGGAAGAATTACTTGTCCCAGTGAGCTCTTCGATTGGGACCAAGAAGCTTACACCTGAGGCAGGTTGTAGGCCTAGGGTCACTGGTCATTTATAATTTTTCTTGTTTTCTGATTTTATAGCCCAAAGAAGTGCAAAGGGCACAGGCTCAGGCCCTTGAGCTGTCTAAGACCCAGCCTGTGGCTATTGTAAAGTCGGTGCCTGGAGCACACCCTGTACCAGTATATGCCTTCTCTGTGAAAGGCCCCACTTACAGAGAGGTAAGCCTCCCACTTGGTCCTGTCTCAATCTTAAAGGCTTAGACTCCAGCCAACAGTGAGGTGTCGTCGGATAAGAATATGGGCCTTTCTAAGGTCTTCGTTTGCTCCATATTCTCCATTGCTCTGGGATGCTCCACTAAGAAGCTTAAACTAAGCTTGAGGCACTCTTAGCCCAGCTGGGATACTGAGACAGCAAAGCTATGAGACCAACTGAGACTGTTGCTCAGTGGCCATGACCAGTGTGCTTGGTAACCTGAGAGAGCCTCTGTTTGCAGATGCATGCTCAGCATGGACAAAAGAACAGAAGCAAAAACATACCATAGCATGTTGTCTTAGCCCAGCAACACCAGAGGCACCCGAGTCACCCCTGTACCTCCCCCACTCCTCAGGAGGCCTCTCAGACAGTCAGCCCCATGAAGAGGAAATGCTGCCACAGAAATTGCTCCAGGAAGATCATCAAGATGGAGTCCACAGAGGAGAATGGGGACAGGTTGGTGACAAGCTCTCCTGAGCAACCCAGGCCCAACACTTCCAAGGCCATTTCACCTCTCCATCTGGATGGGACTTCCAGCCCCGAGAGCATCATTCCTGAAAAAGAGACTCTCCTGCCCAGCAACAATAATGTTACCAGTGACACCGGGGAGACAGGTAGGAGGCTTAGGCAGAGGAACCCTCTGTAAGATTGTCATCTTGCCCTCAGACATCTGGAACACCCCAGGCCCCAGCTTCACATTCTAATCCCACCTGGGCACTCAAAGTCACCAGTTGCCCCAGTTACTCTGAGCAGTCATTGAGTATGGCACCAGTAGCTTACCTTGCACTTTGCTATGGTTCCAGTGTGAGACACCCGAGGGACCTTAGCTCAGCCTCCTTCCCTTCAAAACTGCCAGTACCAAGCACTGTGCTCTGCGGACATAAGCATTCCATCTCCTCCTAACGCACCCAGGGCAGGGCGTCCATCATACTCAGCCCACTGGCTTACTGGGATTCTCCTAGATGTCTCACCCTGGCCAGTGGACATCCCAGGAAGGATTTAATGCTGCCGCCCCCTCCCTGTTTCAGAGGAGCGGATCGTGGTGATCAGCAGCTCAGAGGACTCAGATGTTGAGAATCTGGTGAGTAACTCGGGGTTCAGTCTAGGACTTCTGCCTCCCTTTGTTCAAGGTCCCAAAGGCTACAGCCACAGCAGGTGACTCTCAGGCTCACCTGGCACCTGGGAAATTTCCCAGCAAGGCAATAAAGCCTATGTCATACCAGGACAGACTGCAGGAACTAGATGCATGCTTATGGCATCCTGGCTTTCTCTCTGCACCCGGCAAGAACACCTCTGCAGTGCTGGCTGGGCTGCTTGCTCCAGGCCTTAGCTATCCTCTGTAATATCCTAAGCCCCTCTCTAGAGCTTCCTTGTGTATTTTCTCTCTGCTAAGTACTCCATGAGGAAAGCTGGACAAAAGTTCATTCCCTGACTAATCAATGAGCTGGGCATTGTGGTGAATCACACATTTAATCCCAGTGCTTGGGAGGCAAAGGCAGATCTGGATCTCTGAGTTCAAGGCCAGCCTGGTGTATAGAGTGAGTTCCAGGAAACCCAGGGCTGTGTAGAGAGATTCTGACTGAAAAGCAACATCAAGGTCAGCCAGCGAAGGTGAGTGATAGGTAGAGTATGCCCATGGGTGACAGTGATGGACAGGGGATGTCTTATTTACTTGTGTATTGCTGGGGAGAGTCATCAATACAAAGGCATCTTAGAGTCGGAAGAGCTTATTTGGCTTTGTCATTTCAGTCGGTTATTCCATGATCATCATGACAGAGAGCTTGCCAGCAGGCAATAGGCATGGTGCTGGAGCCAGAGCCGAGAACTCACATCTAATCCACAAACATAGGTTACAGAGAGAGCTGCTAAGTAGGAATGACATAGACTTTTGAAACCTCAAAGTCCACTCCCAGTAACCCACCTACTTTAACAAGGACACACCTCCTAATCCTTCCTAAATAGTTCCACCAGCTGGGGTTCAAGGATTCAGAAGCTTATGGGGAACACTCTCACTCAAACCACCACAGAAGCCCTATGCAAGATTTTACTTCATGTTAAAAAAAAAAAAAAAAACTTTTTTGAAGGCATCTTATGAAACCAGTGACTCATCTGTATCTGGAGGCATGTCATCAGAGACAAGACTGTTATGTGTTCAGGGAAAGCAAAGCATGAGGAGAGTAAGAGGTCCCTATGGTCCCCAAGCTCACAGTCTGAGATTCTGTATTGGAGAGTTTACAGACCTCTCATTACTAGCACACACCTCCCTGCTGAGCACCTGAAGAACCTCCTACCTACATTGGACCTCCCACCCAGTAGGACCTGCAGTACACCAGTGCCTCTGCTGCCCACTGAGTTGGTTTTCCCATCATCCTACTGAGCAAGCCCTGACTCTAAGTCTTCCAGTCAGCCTAACGCTGGCCAGAAGTTGCTGCTATCCTCTCTTAGATCTGTATTTTCTCACACAAAGCAAGGAGAGCCACCTGCCTTCATCACACCCACCAGGGGTATTGTGCCCAACACAGGCCACCACTCCTGCCACTGTAGGGCTTCCCAGGCATCCTGCTGATGCCCACACACAGAGGGGTATCAGCACACTCTGCTGGATGCACAGAACCTTCCTGTCCCCTGGACACTCCCTCCGGGACTCCAGCGGCTTTACAAATTGCCTTTTCTCCCTTGCTCCTCCATGGCTTCTCAGCCCAATGCTTCGTCCATGGGTGGTGCTCAGGAAGCAGGACCCCAACCCCAGAGATTCTAACAAAGCCCTCACAGAGAATCCCCAAGTTCAAGGCCCTCCTTGAAGTCTTTGAAATTTCATTACTACCACCCTCTCCAACCAAGAGGCTGCATCTCTACAAGTCCAGGCCTGTGCCCTCTATCAGACGGGTCTGTGAGAGACTGAGTTCTTCCCTCCCCCATGGCTACTCTGCAGTCTTATAGCCAGATATCTCTGTCCACCAATGCAAAGATTCTGTCCATCCCAAAGCCTGGCAGGTATGACTGCTCAATAAATACTTTTGAAAGAGGGCATCAGATCCCATTACAGATGGCTGTGAGCCACCATGTGGTTGCTGGGAACTGAACCCAGGACCTCTGGAAGGTCAGTCAGTGCTCTTAACCACTGAGCCATCTCTCCAGCCCTCAATAAATACTTTAAGGTAATCTCCATTGTGAACCCTTTTTCCTGTGGCCACCAGAGACTGTGTAGGATCTTCCCTGCAGGGCCATTTGTCTTCTCACTGCATGCAAGCTCTACTCGGGGGAAGACCGTGGCTCTCTTCCCTCCACTCTGTGATCATCCAACGTGGAAAGCAGGGCAAGGCCTATACTATTGTCCATCACTGGTGGCTTTGACATCTTTGTCCGTCTCAGACATCTGCTCACCTTCTCTCACATGGAGGAAAGATAGGACCTTCTGCCTAACCCCCTAGATTTCTTCCTTCCCTTCATGTCTTGATTTCTTCCTGGTTGATTTCAACACTCACCATCTAACATCTGCGCCTTGACAACTCGAGGATCTTCAGCCTGTCAGTCACTTCAGCAGGCAGCCAACCGTATGGCCACGCCACATGCCTCAACACCATCTCTAAACGGCCTGCTCTGACCCAGACCACAGCCTCATGCTCCTTGAGCCCATAAATCCACCATCACCTCCTACCAGCTCTTTCCTTTTCTATTATTATCTTAATGGAGATCTGGCAGAAACCACCACAGGAAGATTCGGGGCTTCTTCAGGGAGTCTGTTCCCTGTTGACTCTCTGCTGCCCCCTGTAGACATGTTAGAGAAAAGCCACGCAGGAAGGTGTGACTATACCCTCCTGTTCTTGTTTGGCTCCTCAGGGGACACTTCTTTGAGCTTCATCCTGATCCTCCCTCTAACCTGTTGACTGTACCTTCTGCTCCTGGGAGGAAACAGAAGCCCCTTTGGCAGTGTGGGAATGGTGAGCATCTGCTACCTAATTACAGATCTGCCTGCTGTTGGCACTTGGTTTCTTCTGTCATTTCTGCCTGGTTGGAGGGGAAGTCTGCCTGACTTGAAGACCTGAGTCCTGGCCCAGCCCCTGCCCATGAGAAGCCTTACTCTATCTCCTGCTCATCCCCTTGTGTCTTCTGATTCATCTACTTCCTTTTTGCCATCACTGCCCAGTCCCTGCCTCCCCCTTGGCCTAAGTTTCTCACCCCACTTTCTGCATCTCCACACCATGCCTACACCGTCGGCACCAGGGAAGCTCTAGGCCTCTCAGCACTGTGGTCCTAAATAGTTCATAGCATTCTTGACCAGGTCGGCCTTTCTCAGAAGTCCATTTCTCTTTGCATTTCTGGGTGCTCCATTCCAGGTCTTCTTGCTCTTGTAAAGGTTGACATTCTGGCTTTGGTTCTGGGCCCTCATTCCCCTATACTGTGTACAGTCTCTGGGTAAGGGTAACCCACTCCGACTAGTTGTTGTCTAGAAGGAGCTGATGTTCGTACTTGCTCCTGCCTGCTAGACCAGAATGCCAGGGCCTTCCAGAAGCTTTGCCTAAGCCCCATGTGCACTGTGCACATTTTCTCTGTCTCTCCCCTTGGATTATCACTCAGCCCTCTGGCATGTGCTGAGGCAGGGCATCCCTCGTAACTGTTTCTCACCTGTAGCCAACCTCCGATTCTTGCCTTTCCGTTGCCTATGTTCTTCTGTTTCCTGGACATTTTTTTTCTATCTCATCATCATCTTTGAGAATGTGCAAGCTACTGGCCCTGGATGGAATTGGAAACCTAGGAAGAAACAGTGGAGAAAAATATTCCAGCAGTTTCCCCAGACATTGTGCATGGTTGAGCTCAGAAGATGCCACAAGCAATGTAGCAGGTGGGGAGAGGACACTGAGAGCCTAACCCACCATCAGTGGGTTATCAGGATCACCAAGGGAGGAGGGAAATACACATTTCAGGTTAGGAAGAGGTGATCATTGCTCACTGTGCAGAGCAAGCGAGTGGGGGGCGGGGCGGAAGAATCCATTGCTTTAGTGTATATATGTAAAAACTAATCATTGGAGAAGTCCCAAATTTAGAAATAAACTAAACCTTTCATGCCTTTTCCTCCTGTCTTCCAGAACCCTTCCCAGCCCCTGAGATATGGTAGCACACCTCCCCACAAATCTCCACTTTGCAGTTTGGAGGGACAGACAGTGGTCCAGGCTACCCATCTCTATGTCCTCTCTGTAGGGTCTTTGTTTTGTTTAGAATGAGGGGTTTTTCTACAGTATTGGCCTGCTGAAGTGCCACCTTTTCCAAATGAGACAGTAGGGGTAAGCCCCAGCATGGCCTGCATCTATGTTGGCTACAAGACTTCCCTGTCCCGAGGGAGAAACTGCCCAAGGAGGAGTGTTTTGGGAGAACTCACTCTTACTAGATGAGGCAGCAGGGTCTCAGATTTCGAGAGAAGGCAAGTCCTAGTCTCTTGTAGAGACCATGGGAGGAAAGCTATGCTTAAGCCTTGGAAAGATGGGTGGGCCTTGCACCTAGCCAGAGTCTTGCAGCAGAAGAGCTAGGTATTCTCACCCATTTTTATGACCCATGACCAGAGGTCTTGACAGTCTCAGGATCAAGCAGGAACAGGGGCAGCTTTTGGCAGACCAGCAAAGATGGCTGGCAGAAGAAGGGAGACCCATGCACAGCAGCTGGCACAGAGATGCCACCATGGTTCTGATAAGCGTGTGTATTAGGTGCTTGGCAGAGAAGGTGGGAACTGTGTGCCCAGGAGCAGAGCTGCCTGCAGAAGGCCTGGAGCAGCAGGTAGAAGGGTCATAGCAGCCAGTTACATGGCCTCCTTGTGCTGATATCTGTGCCTCGTCTCCAAGGCCTTCAAGACGCAAGAGCAGTGTCCGCAAACCCCAGAGACACTAAACTTAGCCCGGCCGTAGCTGAAGCGTAGGCTTGAGCAAGTTCTTCAGGATCAGAATTCTTGCTGAGCATCAGTGGAAGGTTCTAGATGACTCCTCAAGCTAAATATCGGCTTTCCAAAAGGAGATGACCTTGTCTGTTGAGCTTATCATCAAATATGGAATGAATGCCTGCAGACCACAGGGTCTCAGACCTGACTGTGCACTCAGGACTTTAAGCAACAGCACATTGCCGGATCCCACCCCCACAGATTCTAATTGAACTGTCCCTTGGACAGCTGGGACTTGCTATGCTACAGAGGCCTAGCCAATGTCAAAACACCACTGAACGGGGGGGGGGGGGGGGGGAAGGGGTGTAGTTGCATATCTGTGTGAGAAGAATGTTTTTTTTGTTTTTTTTTGTTTTTTTTTTTTTTTTTTTTTTTTGAACAAGAAAGGTTGGCTTTCCACTCCATTGGAGAACAGGGAAGGGAAGAGAGCTTAATGGCTCATGGTCACTCAAGTCCCCTGTTCTGTTCCTTGGTCTCTCACCATCTCACTCCACAGGGCTTTGTGGGTGTTGTTGTTGTTGTTTTAATTCTTTGGCCTTCTCTTTGCTGGTCTCACTTCTGCCTGTGTGAAAACGCTCTTTTCTCAGCCCTATTCTCTTCTGCCTCCGTTTAAAGCATTTCTTGACTTTTTTCAGTCTCCCTGCCTCCTTTTCTTCTCTCCTTCCCTCTTCCTCCTCCTACTCCACACCCAGCTCTCCTGATATTTAAAATAAGATGGAGGAGTGAGGACTTCCAGTGTGACCAGAGACTCCCTTGCTGAGCTAGGAGAGAAAGATGCTGGTCCAGATGCTCTGTGCCCTTCCTATAGACTCTTGTCTTTAGAAATGTCTTGCTTAAATGGTCGATTCCTGCCAAGCTGGCTTGAGATCTAAGGGAAGAGACTAAGGAGTTTACAGCTGCCTAGCTTGGGTACATGGTGTTCCAGTGAGACCAGACTCTGCCATAGTGCATGGCAGTTCCTGGGGGCAGAGCCGGGGGGGTGTCCAGGCTAAAAGACAGACCCTGCCTTTCCTTTAGCCACAGCTCAGAGGAAGGAAAGGGGGGCATCCTGTTAGTGAGACACCCACAGGTTCCCCCAGAGAAGGCAGATCTAGAAATGAGGTTTCCTACCATAAGCGATGTGTGAAGATGAAGGCAGTTCCCCAGCTGGCCCAGAGACACTGTTCCTATCTCTTCCTCCTGGGCTATATCCACAAGTGGAGGATATCTCCAGAAGTGGAGCTCGTAGGACATTCATCCGCTGTGCTGATGAGTAACTTCTGTGTTAGTTATCCTCAGAGGCTCTACCCTGTCTGTAGCCCCAGCTCCTTGGGAGTATCTGAGCTAGAGAACACCCTTCCCATCCATGAGGGCTTTCAAATGCTGTTCCAGCCAGGACAACTTGGATGCTGGAGAGCAGGGCCTTAAACCTGGGGTGGGTCCCGGCACCCCAAGCTTCCCTGTGCAGCTGAGGTATGAATAACTCAAGGATCTGGGGGTCTGAGCTACTACCTTTAGGGAAATCCCCCAGGCAGGGGGTCTGTGCCCACCTTGATATGGACTTCAAGGGGTCCAGCCACCCTTGCCTTCCCTGTAATGCAAGATATCGTGGGTCAGGCTGGCTTTGAGGACAAGAAAAGACAGTCTCCTTCCCCTTCCAAAGAATCACCTGTGGTTGCTGATGAGGCTCCTTCCTCTCACCTCCATTTGTGCTGTTTGCTTCTTCTGAGTCTGCTCTAGAGAGGAAATGAGTCACAGATATCTCAGGCCTTGCCCACCAGAGTCACTGGCCCCTTCTCTGAGCCTCTGCAAGCACAACGTATCCTGCCCTGTCTCACACTTCCATGTACTTGTGTCAACACAGTCTATAGATTCAATTGTCTCACATACACACCTGGACACACTCCTGTTCACCAGCAAGGTCTTACCCTTTCATACCTCTCTCCCTAAGCCGTGTGTACTGGCTTATGTTGTGGGACCCTTACATGGGGCACATCCAGTTCACACCTGCCTACACATGTGTGCAACCCTTACATGGGGCACATCCAGTTCACACCTGCCTACACATGTGTGCAACCCTTACATGGGGCACATCCAATTCACACCTGCCTACATGTGTGTGCGTCCCCACTAATCCACCCTCTCCTGTGCACAGAGAGGCACTGACTGTGCCGGTGGGTAACGTCCCCACAGCTCCCTGTGTGCACACTTGCCCCAGAGGGCAAACTTGCCTAGCCTTGGACCTTCAAGGCCTCTGAACTCCTGACCTGTTGGCCTCTTTGTGTTGCAGTCCTCCCACGAGCTGGATGACAGTGGCACTGAGTCCAGCGACATCCATCTGGAGGGCCCCAATTCCCTCAGGGCCTTGGATGAGAGCTTCACCGAAACCCACTTGGAAGACAGGACCCTGGTTTTCTTTGACCTCAAGATTGACAACGAAAGTGGGTTCCCCCAAACCTACCCTGCCTCTTTTTAGCTTAATGTCTGAGTCCCCAGGGAAAATGCAAGTAGAGCCACCTCTAAGGTTCCAGCCAGCCATGACAGCTAGATGGACAGACCTGGGATGCCAAGTGTTGCCATATCTGCTGGAGTGTAACCACGGCATGGAGGGAGGCATGTACCTCCAGTGTATATAGTGTATTGTTGACAAGTAATCCACTGCTGACATTTGGGTATGACCACAATTTCCCAGAATACGGCCCAGTACACCAGCAGATACATGGGAGGCCTACATAACCCAAGTCACAGAGAGTTGTGACTCCTTTTCCCGGAAGCCCTTAGTTGGATTCCTCTCTGTCATCTGTGCCCTGGCCCCTCAGCTCTGGCCCTTTACTCTGATCAACAGTTACGGGCCGGGTATTGGGGCTAGGCCAGCTAGCCAGGATCATCAGGTATTCCTTAGCACAGAAAAACCATCTTTGGACTTCAGGAGGAGGCTCTGGGCCATGCCCTTAAGGAATGCAGCCCAGGGCTCTGATCCAGCAGGGACTGATGGGGTTGGAGGTGGGAACAGAAAGGCCAATAAGAAACACTATGGGGGTCTCTGTTGGAGGTGGAGGCTGAGAAAATACAAAGTGGGGCAGAATTCTGAGGGTTGGACAAGCTCCAGGGCAGGAGGGATAGGAAAAGCCAACCGCAGGACAGACAGACAGGTGAGCTTCCCCCTCCCATCAGAGCCAGGCAAGATCTATGGAGATATTTGGTACCGGCCAGCAGGCTTCAAGGTAGGATTTCTAGACAGTGGGTCAGCAGCCCGATCGATACCTTGCACCCACCCCAGTGCCTCCTGAACCCCGAAACCTCACCCTGCCCTTCTTTCCTGCCTAGCCCAGAAAATTAGCCAGCTGGCAGCTGTGAACCGAGAAAGCAAGTTCCGAGTGCTCATCCAGCCCGAGACCTTCAGTGTCTACTCTAAGGCCGTCTCCCTGGAGTCCGGGCTGCAGCATTTCCTCGGCTTCCTCACCTCCATGCACCATCCCATCTTGGCGTGTCCTAGGCTATGGGGGCCCGAGCTCCCCATCTTCTTCCAGGCCCTGAATGATATTAACAAGCTGAAGGAGTTCCAGGCGACCGTCTCGGGTTTCTTGGCTGTGCTGCCCCTCATCCGGGAACGCATACCTGGCGCCAGCAGCTTCAGACTTAGGAACCTAGCCAAGATCTACCTGGCGAGAAACATGAGTGAACGGAGTGCCCTGGCCGCTGTGCTGGCCATGAGAGACCTGTGCAGCCTCCTTGAGGTCTCTCCAGGACTGCCGCTGGTCCAGCATATCTACACCTTCAGTAGCTTAGAGTGCTTTGCTTCCCTGCAACCCCTAGTTCAGGCAAGTGTCCTGCCGCAGCCCGAGGCCCGCCTCTTGGCCCTCCGCAACGTGAACTTTCTAGAATTGCTAAAGGCATACCGCAGCAACGGGCAAGAGGGCTTGAAGAAGTATGTCTGCTATCTAAACCTGCAGACCACCCCGTCATCAGCTTCTGCCCAGGTTGCCCAGTTCCTGCAGGCTCTGAGCACCTACATGGAAGGAGTTTTGGAAGGTCATACCCTTGCCGGGGCAGAAGGCAGTGTTGCTGCTTTCTCTGACACAGCTGAAAATACAGGACGCCTGGCCTAGCTGCTCAGCACAGAGGGAGGGGCCCCAGCCTTCACTGCATTCCCAGGTCCTGGTCATTTAGTTCCGAACAGGTGTCCTTTCTTTAGGACCAAACCCCCTTCCTCTGCAATTTCTGCAGCGGACACCAAAGGCCACCCCAGTCCTAGACCTCCTTTTTAGAAGCCAGAACCAGGAAAGCTTAGATAAAGAAGGCATGGCCTCTGGGGTCCCAAGGACCCCAGTCGCCACCTACCAGTACCATAGGTGGCCTTGCAGCTTTCTGTGGATGCTCAATTCATGTCCCAAGTGACCTGCTGATAGCCCACAAATAATTTTACGTGGCACCCACTGCTGTACCAGCAGCCCCACGAGCACTCAAAGTGCCTTTCGAACCAAACTGCCCTCATAAATTTGGGTTTTCTCAGCCCCAACTGACCAGAGGCCAACTGTATTCCCTTTTAGTTTTCTAAAAGTACTTCTGTTCCAAAGGGGCTTTGCAGGAGCCGAGAACTAGGAGCTGTCTATCCATTTATACCTGTTTCCACAGGCTGGCCCTTCAGACTTTGTTCAAGCCACCCAACTCTTCCCTGTGCTCAGCCCTTCCAAGGGACGTCCTTTAGAGCACTGGCATCTCAAGCTTGGGATGGTGGACCTGTGGGCTTTACCAAAGGTCTCTCTGGAACCTGTTGTGTTAAGTTCTCCAGGTGGCTCTGTATGCTCAATTCTGAGCACCATTGTTGCCTCAGACCACACATTCCCCCACAGGGCAGCAGAGAAAACCCCGGCCGTGCACATGGAGTATGATTAGGAAAGGCCAGAAGCCCAGTGTTCTGTGAGTTGGGCTGGCTGACCTGCGGTAGTATCTCAGTCCCCAGCAAGCTCTACCATCCTGGACTTTCAGAGTCAGACAGCAGGTTACCAGAGCAGCAGATAAGAAGTATCCTTATTCTCGGACCCCAGCTCTCCTTTGGAGCCTTTGGTCCCTGTCTTATGGCCATCTTGGAGGTCAGTTGTTCCCTGTGGTTGGCTGAACTGCTGTTGCTCTTCATCCCCCCTCACCCTGACCTACTCTCTGCTTGTTCCTAGGGTGTTTTCCAGATAGCCCAGAGTATCAGTCTTGACAACTCGGTGGCCTCTGCTTCCATATGGGTGATGCCTGCGTGCCCATACCTCTGACTCATCCTACGGGTGTTCTAAGTCAGTGTCTCAGCCTTCCCAATGCTATGACCCTTTAATACAGTTCCTCGTGTTGTGGGACCCCCTGACCATAAAATTATTTGGTGGCTACTTCATAACTAATTTTTCTACTGTTAATGAACTGTAACGTAAACATCTGGCATGGAGAATATCTGATATGTGACCCTTATGAAAGGGTCATTTGACTCCCACTGTGGGTCACAACCAACAGGTTGGGAGCCGCTGTTCTAAGGCGTGCTGTAGAAGCTCGTTCCTACCGCCTTAAGGCTGAACTCCGGAAACCATCCATCAGAGCTCAGGTTCTGGGTGGGGATAAGGATGGGAGGGAAAGGAGGGCCGTGTCTCATACCTTGCCCTCGGCCTACCCCTGAACTAAACAGGACCGACTGAGTCTTAGCCTCACCAGACTGCTTGTCTCAGCTGATGATAGATTAATGGCAGCTTTTAGTAAACTGGTGAATCCAGAAACCCTAACATTCCAATCACAGACTCTACTCACCCCCCTTCCCCAGAGGAGCCTTCGAGCTGCCTCTTTTCCTGGGGACAAAAGGCTCTTCCAGGCATGGGTGAGCAGGTGAATTGCCCAACTCAGCTTTGGGAAAAGTCTTTCAGAGTCTGGCAGAGCTGAGGAAATGAATCCTCTACTTCACGTAGGGAAACCCAGGTGGACTATTCCTCAGGATGGTTTCCAAAGGTGAGAGGCACCAACTTCAAGGCTCGAACCAGAGGCCAGGACCTGCAGGAACCTGGCTGCTGGGCCCTCCCCTTTCCCGATTTCAAGTTTCTAGAGCTGGCAATAAAATCCGATAAACTGAACTCAGGGAGCAGCATAGGGAATTGGCAATGTGTGGTTCATCCATTGTCTTTGATACCCTGGGTGGGGCTTGGCTTAGAACTTTTAAAGCTGGGTGGGTGAACTGCCAGGCTCCTTCAACAACACCACCACTGTACCCCACTTTCTGTCCCAGATGCCTAAGCCCCACTGCTTTAGTTACTCAGCTGGGCCCTTTGACCAAAACATATCAAAGTTTAGATACGCTGTGTGTGCCCCCATTTTAATTTTTGTCAAGATTTACCCAGAGATACACCCACCAAAACCTTACTGGTCTGGAAGTTGGGATTCAGGTTTTTGGTCGGTTGTGGCCCTGATCTGGTACACCTAACTGCCTTGTTCTCAGCAGCTCCTCTGTAAAATGAGATAACGTATATTATATTTTTACTTTGTGAGATCTTTGCTGGAATTAATGAGAGCAGTGTTTGTGACTTAAGGTCTTATTTTACGGACAAATAAGATGAGAGTTACCACTTTTTAAGGAAACAAACACCAAGCCTTAGCAACGTAACAAGACACACTGTGTTGGGAGAGAGGCATCTAGAGCTATGGGAGGGAGGCAAGGAGAGTCAGACCCCACCACATCATAGCAGCTCTGTGTTCCTGACACACCAAATGGGAGAAGGACCTGAAATAAAGGTCAGGCTTCCTGGGGCTGCTTGGCTTATTTCTGCCCCAAGCCCATTTTTGGGAGCAAAAGCTAGCTCATGCCCTTGTGAATGTCCCTTGAAGGTCTGCTTTAGCCTAGACCCAACCATGCTACTGCAACCTGCCCAATACCCAAATGCTACCCAGGCGCCTGCTATTCTGCCCCCTGGACCCTACTCCATTTCACCTTCAAAGTCTAACCTTGGTCCTGCCCTTCTCAGCGGATCCCCTAGGTCGTCTGAGACTCCCTGCCAGCACCCTAGGTTTGTCTGGCTCTCCTGCATTCCGGGTTCCTGCCTCTTTTTTTCCCCCTTTTTTGCCCTTAGCACAACTAGTTAGTGTGGACTCCCTGGTTGTGGTAAGCTAGCCATTAAGTCAGGACTCTGAACCATCCCAGGTGGAAGAGGAGCCAAGCTCACATTTCCCCCAGCTTCTGTCAGCAGAGGGCGCCACAGCCCACATGTCTGACCAGAGGTTTGGCGGACCATTGTGCAGGGCTCCGCAGGGATTGGAGGCCCAGGCATAATATATCCCAGCCCTTTGTAACATGTAGGATATTCTTCTGGCACTACGAGAGAGGGCTAGCTGATCCATGGCGAACAAATTTCATTTATTTGAACACCTATCAAGAACAATTTTACCGATCTCGCTGATTTGTGAGGTACAGTTGCTCAGAATGCCACTCACTTGGAATTCTTCAAAGGTCTGCTTCTCATCGTTATTAACTATAAGCCCACCAGGGACACGGGCACAGCAAACCTGTAAATGTGAAGGCGCTTGGGAAATGTTGGGTAAGAGATAAAATCAGGGCAAGGACCACAGGAGAGCGAAAGCTGAGCCAGGTTGGTGTCCAGATTAGAATTGGGGGTGTAGTGCATTGGTCCAGCTGAGGGTAAATGGTAGTAAGGTATGGGGTTAGACTGGACTCAAGGTGGCGTCTGGAGTGAAGGTTAAAGGTCGGGAATCCAGAGAAAATCCGAGCCGCTCCCTCTTTAGCCTCCAGGTGTAGCTTTAGCAATGAAGGATCCCCTAAAACTTCCGAGGAACTCCTGCTCATGTGGCACCCTAATGCTTTATCCCTCTCTAGGACCATCTTTTAGAAGCATCTAGAAAGCTGCAGCTCACTGAACCCCATTGGGGCCAAGCCCACCAGTCACGGGAAAGACCGAACCATGTGCAGCTCTCTCTAGGGGCAAGAGCCCAGGACAGAAGGTGCAATCTCAGTGCTGGCTAACAGACTGGGAGGGAGACTGCATGCTGTGACTTAGCCACCAGAGCAAGTGGATTCAATGCCTTCGTCTCCATCTTAGCAGTGAACACAGGTACCAGCAAGGCCAGTGTCTTGCTCAAGGTCAGCTCTCTTGCCTATACAAGCAGAAATAGAACTGATCCCACAGGGAGCCCGTGCCCAGGCCACTGCACCATGTATCTGACCTTGAGTTTGGGGGGTGGGGGGTTCCTGTCTCCTTCCAGTGGCATCCTGATTGCCCAGTCTCAGGTGATGAGAAATGGAGGCCCTCAAAGCTCCTGTCTCCCTCAACCTGGTCTCATCGCTCCAGCTTATTATCCTAATTTTTTTTTTTTTTTAATTTTAGGGCAGCTTAGCTTCTCTCAACCTCTTTTGGTTCTATTACTGCTACCCTCTAAAGAATCTTTTAAGATAATTTGATCCAGTTTTCACATTCCCCTGACTTATGTGTTAACACCAGTTTTGCCGGGCCTTCTCCAGAAGGTTTTCTATTTCTGACCTCCCTAAAGAGTGTTTTCTTTCCTTCACAGTTGTCCCTATGGAATGCAGCTGTTTGAACAGTGACAAATCAGATTGGTGATTTCAGTAAAGTTGTCCGCTGTCCGCCAGGGATCAGTTTCCCTCCCCTGGGGGCGGGGCTTGCTGCCTTTGTTAAGGATGTGCAATTTCCGGAGAGGCCGCATCTCTGGTTACAGTGCAAGTCAGAACTGGCCATGCTGTCGGGGAGGGGCCATGTGGAGAGCAATAAAAGAAGATCTGGACGAGATCTCTGAGGACACATTTCCCCTCAGAGTAGTCACGGTTCTAGTTCTACATGAGGGCCGCGCTGAGGCTGGAGCCGCGCTGAGGCTGGAGCCGCGCTGAGGCTGGGGCCGCGCTGAGGCTGGGGCCACGCTGTGGCTGGAGCCACGCTGAGGCTGGAGCCACGCTGAGGCTGGAGCCGCGCTGAGGCTGGGGCCACGCTGTGGCTGGGGCTCGAGAATGGTAGGCAGGGTCGTCATTAGCTTTTGTCATTTGACCCGGATGTTAACTCCAGATCCACTGGGCCTAAATGACAAAGATGCCTGTGGAGAGAAGGATCTAGAATTTCCACTCATTCTCCTCATCAGTCACACACACACATATACAACACACACACAAATACACACACACACACAGGAAATTTGAAAGTCTCTATCCAACCATAAAAAATATTTGTTGTCAATCTTTGAAGGGGAAAAATTCCTTCAGTCTTGGCTCAGGGGGACTTCCTTAAACTCAGCTCAAAGGAATTCTCTCTTGGACCAGCTGCCTAGAGTACAATGCAATTCATACATATTATAAATATCCTCAACTCGATAGCCAGAGTGATTACAAAAACCAGCCAGCTAACCATAGAAAATTTCCGAAGAGCCAGCCAATAAGACCAGTGTGATAAGACCCAGGAGGAAGGAAAAAAAAAGAGGTTGTTTGTCTGATTATCTAAAACTGCACTCACATGCGAATTAAGGGCAATAATAAATATGTAATCCTAAGAATTAAGCAAGTACTAACCTTTAGCCAATCAGCTAGAGAACACAATGAGAATCCATCTCTCTTCCCAATAGAGAAGCCTGTGAGCTGACCCTCCCCCTCCCTGTGCTGATCCTCCCCCCCCCCAGAACAGACTTTTGCCTCCCAGTATCCTCCACTTTCTTATCCCCTCTTCTCTTCTTATTTCTTATTGTCCCCTCTCACCTGATTCCAGTCCATTCAGAATTTAGGTTCCATTCCACCTTTCCAAGCCCCCTTGACAATGTCCTTTACCCTGATGGGGTCACCTCCTTGGTGGCAGGCTGAAGGGATTTATAGCAGTCCCTGCCTACCTCTGTCCCCCACCCAGCTAGTAGACAGCCATCTGCAGGAAGGTCACTTTCTCACAGTGCTGGCAGACTTGTGGGTTGGATATAGCCCCACCCCCTTACACAGATCAGAGCAAATAAATACATCAAGTTTGCAGCTGGGTCTGGAGATAAGGACCCAGGGAGATGGGAACACAGGCTCACAATGGCTACATGGGAGTTTCCCTTTCCAGCGAAGCTTATTTGAAAATAGGTTGAACGGGGGGGGGGGGGGGTGTCTCTTGGGGAGGGACTAGACCTAGGGACTGCTGAGCTTGGATTTTGTAGGCACTGGCCCGAGGAAAGAATGAATCTGTTCGGGTCAAAAGATAGGAGGAAAACTTAACACAGGAGGGGAAACTGAGTCTGAGAAGGGTGAGAGATAAGCTTCATAGGAGTTCGGCAGGAAGTTCAACCTGTGAAGCCCTGATCTTCCCTGATCACGGACCATGCTTGGCGATCCCCAGGATGAAACCACTGGAGCTGACTTCGCCTGGTTGCAGAACCAGGGTGGTCCAGGACGCCTTCCATCCTTCATATCCCATCTTCCCCAGGCAGCAGCCTGACTGCAGTGCTCCTCTGTGAGGTCCAACGTTGGAAAAGGGAGAGTTTAACATCTTTCTCGGTAGATGTGATCATGGCTCCTGTCCTGGTGCTCTTGAACTTAAGGAAGGCTACCACTTCCTCCTTCAGAGGCAGCCTCCCTCACCCCTGGAGAGACCTTCTCTGTACAGGGTCTTCCAAATAGAGGTCTTACCCTTGGCCACTAAGCCAAGCACATCTCTGACATGGACCGGCCCTGGAGAGGGAATGATTCAGCCTCTACATGCTATGCCTTTCCCAGGTCCCTCTGCTGCTCCGTGTCCTCTCTCTGATGTCTCCCCTCTACTATAGGACATGAATCGAGGACGGGGGACCCCAGGCCCCTGATGATGCTTGGTGACACTGGGACTCTTTCAGCCTGTCTCCATGGCACCTTTTTTGTCCTTTCTCTCCTGATCCCCTAAAGTGGCACAGGCCTTACCCAGGCTTCCCAAGCTACTAGAACTGTGTACAGGCACAGAAAGGAAAGTGCATATGCGATTCCACCCCACTGGCCGTCCTCAGCCCAAGTCTGATGCCACACTCCATGGAAGCCCCTTGACTGGAGGTGGGAAGAGCTCTGAGAGATTGTTCTGCCTGGGAGCTCCGAGGACGCAGACCCGGAAACCACACCATGGTCTCCTTCCCTCCTTGCCTGTTCTCCCTTCTTCCCCTGTACTGCTTTCTTCTGGAGTATTCCGTAACCAGCCGCCTGTGCACAAAACATCAACGGTGCTTCTAGAAAACCAGCTCTGACATTAACGAGAATAGCCAGAGCCTAAGAGAACCAAGAGGAAATGTGATGTCTCACCCTTCCATGTGCTCTGCCATACACTGCTCTGAGCTTCCGTGGGGCCCGTGGGTGGGAAAGAGCTTGAGGTTGAGGAATAGAGGAGAAGGCGCCCTCCCCTCCCCCAGATCATGCCTTGGGGAATCTAGAGAAGAACTCTGAGTCCCTGTGGAATGTAGCCCCTCTCTATGTGTTGTGAAGATCCAGGTGACAGCCAGCTGCTGAGCAGAAGGAGGCACCTCTGTTTCCCCTGCCTTGGTGGATGTCCCAGTAGAATATCCACTGACCAGATTCTAATCTCTAGGAGTGGTTCCCCCCACTGTCTTTGGGACTCTCTATGTCCGTAGAACAATGTGCGGTATTGGGGGAGGGGATTAGCTCCCTAGGTCCAAGTGTTCTGACGTCCTTGTGAGATCAACCATGCTATAACGAGACGTGAAGAGAAAGCCTGGCCCTGCTGAGGACATGAGGGAAGGGATTAGACTTTGGGCTTGCTCAGACCACCTCCTTGCTGTAGCAGCCTGACTAAGAAGTCCCACTCACTCTGAAAACCTAAGGCTGCAGCACCCCAGAGACAGATCTCAGTGACGGTGGCACTTAGAGAACCCTGGCTGCATCCAGCCCACTTTCCTTGTTAGATTTCTGAGGTAGCATAAAGAGACTGAAGGTAGAAAAGAAACCAGTCTGACCTCTACAGAAGAGACTGTTTATTCAAACCTACGAAAGGCAGGTATTCTTCCAGTTGTGTGTGGAGGGGCCCTCAACAAGAATGAGGTACACTTGGGGTTCATAAAGGAAGATTGTGTAATGAAAAGTTAAGTGCAGGCAGCTGGGCTGTTATGGAAGCTTACAGTTTGCTCTCCTGCTACTGTCTACCCCATTGAGATATCTTGGGGCTATATCAGTTTATTTCAAAAAAAAAAAAAAATCCTTTCTAGGGCCCACGATAACGGTTTTGAGAAGAGCCAGATAGGCTTCCTAAGGATTCTACCTTCACAGCTGTGGTACTTTATCTCTCCTAAGGAGAGTGACCAGGAACTGGGAGTGCAGCTCACTTGGCAGTGTTTGCCTAGCTGGCACAAAGTTCCAGGTTTGATCTCCAGCAGAAGTGGGGGTCAGAAATCCAATGTCATCTTTAACTTAGTATAAAATTTGCCAGGTGGTGGTGTCTTTAATCCCAGCACTTGGGAGGCAGAAGCAGGCAGATCTTGAGTTCAAGGCCAGCCTGGTTTACTAAATGAGTTCCAGGACAGCCAGGGCTACGCAGAGAAACCCTGTCTCAAGCAAGCAAGCAAACAAACAAAAAAACAAAAGGGTTAAAACCCTTAGTATAAAATTCGAGGTCAGAGTCTTAATTACTTTTCTAACTGTGATAAAACACCATAACCAAGGCAACTTATAGAATAAACCGTTTATTTTGGCCTCAGGTTTCCAAGGTTTTGTGTTAGATTTCTGAGGTAACATAGAAAGGCCATGGGTCTTGGACTTCACAGATATTTTCTTTAAAACAGTGAGGGGCAGGCACTTTCTGGTGGGAGAAGGGGTGGCGTGTAGGGGGCCACATGCCCGTCCAGCCCACAGCCTTTGCTTCCTGGAGCCATGTGTCCAGACAAGGCTGAACTTTAGAAATGGCCTCAACTTGGCTATCAGGACGCTGGTGATAGTGGGTGACTGAGCTTGGGAAGGCAGCAAGGTGAAAATGGCTGTATTTTCAACACGGGAGGGGGATTTCAGCAAGCCTTAGGGGACCAGAAAGTTCCTTGGTTGGAGTCTGGCATGTGTTCAAGGTTTATTCTGACAAATAGCATCCACGGTGGCAGACTAGAGGTGACTGAGAAGTGAGCAGAGGCTCAGAGGTCACACCTTGAACTGCAAGTAAGGAACAGAGAGGACACTGGGAATGGTGTGAGTCTTTCGAAACCTCAAAGCATAGTCCCCAATGGTACACTTTCTCCAGTAAGGCCACACCTCCTAATTCTCCCCCAAATATCTACCAACTGGGGACCCTGATACTTGGTGGGGGGGAGGGTAGGCATCTGATTCAAATCACTACAACCAGACTAGACAGTATGAGACTCTTTCAAACAAAAGGAGAGGTCAGACAGACAGACAGAAGAATGGAAACCCAGAAGGAGAGTAACTACGAGTGCAAGCCGTGGGCTCTAACCCCAGTGACATCTTCTTGGCTTTCTACTTCCTCTAGGTTCTTCCGTGACCACTGGTGCCTTCATCCTCTTGTTTGTCAGCCAATAGTGCAATGCCTCTTTTCTCTGCCATGGAAGGGTGACAAACCCAGGATGTAAAGTCATGCAGGAACATCTTTGAGCTCATAAATATACAGCGTCTGGTGCTACCAAAATAGCTTTGGATCCCAGCACAGGAATTTCCAAGAACAGACTCATCCTTTCAGGAATTCTGTGAAAGCACAGGATCCTCTGGTTTGTATGCCCAGCAAAGAGAGTTCCTCAGACCTGGTCACACATGCTTCCCTGATCCCGATGCTGGTCACGGAAAGTGCAGACCAGCCTCATCTCCATGTAAATACTGACTCCAGCTCATTCTGGTTATTCAGACTGCGATTCATTCTGACCTCAGCTTTCTTTGAAGATCCAAATCCCCAGTTTGTCTAATGGAACAGGTCCTGCTTGGGGTAAATTTGGGATTGACTCGACTAGATTACTCTAAATTGATCACCCCATTTTCTTGGCCAGGATTGTTTTAGAGATGGGGAATCCTAAATGTCTATGTGCCAGCATAATCCAAAGAAAGGCACAACTTTGGGCTAGAAAACTGGTCTTCTATCCACTAGTCCAAGGCTTCTGAAACTTTCTAGTCATGATGGATGTACCAACCAAACATCAATCTGGTAGTGCCAGATAGAAATTTATCTTAAAACAATGCCTATGTATAATTATTATTAAAGATGGAGCAAATGAACGTTCATGCAGATGAGATGTGTGTGCCTATTTATTTTCACATAAAAAAAGTTAAATCTTTGCTGAATATTTGACACTGCAGATAAAAGAAAAATAGACTTTGGTGTTTTTTTTTTTCAGAATTGATGGTCATTTTGATTTATAATCACCAATGCTGAGAATGTCACAATATTAGTGGCCAAAGTATATTCAGGGGCATTTTCCAAATTGTTAGAGGTGCCGTCTTAATCCCACACTGAAATTCATGTAGTATTTTCACACCACAAGAGGGCATTTTCTTAACTGCTGAGCCATCTCTCCAGCCCCTACTTAGCTTTTTTTTTTAATGTCACTCAAGTTAAAAATTTAAACAGCAATCTTAGAAATCAAACAGTCTAATTTGATACAATTCAAATATATACTAATGTGATACTTATACACTGGGGAGTGACTATAGAAAGATATTACCTTTGTCTCCCTGATTAAAATATTATGTTTCTATAAGAGCAGAAAACTCTGTATGGACAGTAAAACCCTGCCACCCATGACATAAAGCAGTCCTCAATGTGAACCAAGGTGTTCCTGGATGCTTTTGTTCATGTTGGGTGTCAGGACAGTCTGCACAAAGTGTTCACGGTGTATATTCAGAACCAAGCCTACAGTGATGTTACAAGCTATAACACAGGCAGCACTGCTAGAAACACTTCTGCCAGTGGAGATCTATTGTGAATTAACACTGACCATTGTGCATTCAGAAGCCTTTTACAGTTGCCGAAGTTTCTCACACATTCAGCTATGTAACCCCATGTGATGTCACAACCTATAGCTTCAGGAAACAAGCCCTGTGCTCTCCTCTGTGCTGGTGCTAACGGCTTCAGTGAGCACGGCCAGCCATCCTACTAAGGGTAACAGGAGAGAAAGGGACAGGGGGCTGCTGATGGGGCAGAGGCACAGAATCGAGCAGCAGCCAGCTTTGCTTCCTGCTTTACAGAATGACAAGGTTACTGGTCTCGACCATTTAAGGTGGAACTTTTACCATTGTATCTTGAGTGATACCCCAACATCATCCTTCCTCTAATTTTTCTTTAAGAACATCTCTCTTTTAAGAAGATACATGTTTTCTCCTCCAGCTGAGCAAGATGCCCAAAGGAAAGAAGGCCAAGGGGAAGAAGGTGGCCCCAGCCCCTGCCATCATCAGGAAGCAGGAGGCAAAAAAAGGTGGTCAATCCTTTGTTTGAGAAAAGGCCCAAGAACTTCTGCATTGGGCAGGATATTCAGCCCAAAAGAAATCTAACAAATGGCCCCACTACATTAGGCTGCCGAGGCAAAGAGCCATCCTCTATAAGCGGCTCAAAGTACCTCCTGCCATTAACCAGTTCACACAGGCCCTGGACAGGCAAACAGCTACCCAGCTGCTTAAGCTTGCCCACAAGTACGGGCCAGAGACAAATCGAGAGAAGAAGCAAAGGCTACAGACCCGTGCTGAGAAGAAAGCTGCTGGCAAAGGGGACATCCCAACTAAGAGACCCCCTGTCCTCTGAGCAAGAGTCAATACAGTCACCACCTTGGTGGAGAACAAGAAGGCTCAGTGGTGATTGCTCATGATGTAGACCCCACTGGGCTGGTGGTTTTCCTGCCTGCCCTGTGTGGAAAGATGGGGTACCCTACTGCATCATCAAGGGAAAGGCCAGACTGGGGTGCCTGGTCCACAGGAAGACATGCACCACTGTTGCCTTCAAAAGCTGGTGGAAGCTATTAGGACCAATGATAATGACAGATAGGACAAGATCCGCTGCCACTGGGGAGGCAACGTTCTGGGTCCTAGGTCGTCTGTGGCTCGAATTGCCAAGCTGGAAAAGGCAAAGGCTAAAGAACTCGCCACTAAACTGGGTTAAATGTACACTAAGTTTTCTGTACATAAATATAATTACAAAATTATCTTCCAAAGAAAAGAAGATACGTGTGTGCTTATGTATCTATGCGTGGGATTGCATACAGGAGTCACAGTACCCCTGAAGAGCCCAAAGGTATTGGATCTCCCCGGAGCTGAAGTTATATGTGATTGGTTGTAACCTGTCCTATGTGGGTGCTGGGGACTGAACTCCGGCCCTACTCTTAATCTCTGAGCTATCTCTTCAGCCCTTAAATTCTTTAAGATTTTTTAAAATGTTGTGTATAGGTGGGTGTGCATGCTAACCACAGTGGTGCATATAGAGGTTAGGGGACAATTTACAGGGATACAGCCTGTCCTTCCATTGTGTGGCTCCTGAGGCCCAGGTCATCTAGCTCAGTGAAAAACATCTTAATTAACTGCTGGACCACCCCCCTCCATCACCCCTCCTCCATCACCCCTCCTCCATCACCCCTCCTCCATCACCCCTCCTCCATCACCCCTCCTCCATCACCCCCCCTCCATCACCCCTCCTCCATCACCCCTCCTCCATCACCCCCCCTCCATCACCCCCCCTCCATCACCCCCCCTCCATCACCCCCCTCCATCACCCCCCCTCCATCACCCCTCCTCCATCACTCCTCCTCCATCACCCCTCCTCCATCACCCCTCCTCCATCACCCCTCCTCCATCACCCCCCCTCCATCACCCCCCCTCCATCACCCCTCCTCCATCACCCCTCCTCCATCACCCCTCCTCCATCACCCCCCCTCCATCACCCCTCCTCCATCACCCCTCCTCTTGATCACACTGAGCTCTGCCATGAGGAGACTGGCCACTCCAGGCCCTCTCCCTGGGGAGCCAGCCCTGCATTGGTGAAGTGAGGCGCAATGCATGAAGAGTGCTATGCCTTCCAAGGGGTCCCCAGAATCAGCCGTACAAATGCACACCCAGACAAACTACATGGGCGACTGCCAGAAGCGCCATTGTTAATTTTCCTGGCAATG
This sequence comes from Micromys minutus, assembly GCF_963924665.1. NCBI lineage: Eukaryota > Metazoa > Chordata > Mammalia > Rodentia > Muridae > Micromys > Micromys minutus. The sequence goes on along the minus strand of NC_137985.1, from coordinate 48,864,249 downwards.
CCGGCATGTTAGGCTAATTTAATGAAAGCCCTGGAAGGAAGGTCGTGGGCTAGACCTGGGTCTGTTAATAATGTCAGGCTTCATTTGAAGCACTCCAGAAGTCCCTCCCCATTGCCTCCAGCTACCTGCCACAGGTTGCTGTTTTCCTCCGAAATCAACAGTCTTCTCAGACACAGATGCAGGCTTGCTTTTGTTTCTCTCCAGAAAAATAATTAAAGTCCCGGAGCTCAATAAATACTTAAAGAGAATGCAGTTTTAATTAAAAACCTTCTGCCGATGTTATGGTGGCAAGCCTCGCTTCCCAGGCAGGCACGCTGGTGGCAGCCACATGCATCACAATCTGCTGAGGATACGAAACCAAAAAGCCGCCACAAATAATAACAGGCAATTCCGACTCTTTACAGAGGGACAGGTGGTGAGGAAAGATGTCCAGGGGCAGAGCCAAGCTCTTCTCCCCATGATAAGCAGGGCATAAGCACCAGGAATGCATGTTCCAACGTGTTCATCCCATCTACACCCAAGTCTTTAAGACAACCATGGCAGCCGATTCTGTCCGGCAGTCGGTGAGAAAATGGGCTTCACTAAGCACCTAGTACTGCAGACCGAGTGCTTCACAATGTCTTGGCTCATTTAATCCTCATGGGGAAATTTTCTCACCCATATTCCTTCTAAAGATTTGTTTATTTTTATCTTATGAGGAGGGGCTGCATGGATGTGTCTCTGTACCACATCTGTATTGATGCCTCGGGAGGCCAGAAAAAGGGTTGGATCCTCTGGAACTAGACTTACAGATAGCTGTGAGCTGCCGTGTGGGTGCTGGGAGTCCAACCCAGGTCTGCTGTAAGGGCAGCCAGTGCTCTTAACCCCTGTACCATCTCTACAGCCCCCCCATCCTTTGTTTCTTAGAGATGCAAAGAGGTTAAACCAGGGCCCCATGGTGCTGGAAAGAGGATTGAGGAGTAGAAACAGGGCCTGGCTTCCCCACTCCCTGGGTAGTGACTTTTCTGATAGAAATTAGGAAAGTGGAAATGCTTACTGGAATCTTCTGCTCCACCGTGAGTGTGTACGTGCATTCGTGCATGCGTGAGTGTGTCCACTCGTGCAAGTTAACTTGTTAATTTGCAGGCACTGGAAAGTGTGAGGCAGTGTGTTCCAGAGCTTCCGGATGTAGGGCAGTTGGAGGAAAGGTCTCTGGAGCAGGCTGCTGACGCCAGGCTATTTTGTTCTTGGAAGCTCTTCCCATGACCCTCAGCAAGTCCATCAAACCAAGGGCGCATGACCGGGGTTTCTGTAGAATCCTGCATACATTACCTGTCCTAAACCTTTAGTTAAACACCCATTCCTTCCGTTTTCTTCCCCCGACTCTCACCTGGCTTAAGATCAATTAAGTTACCTTTGTCAGCTCAGAGACATGTTAGAGGCCTCCTGCAAAGTTATGAGAGACACGGACAGGACTTCAAGAGAAGGCGCTCCTGGTCAGGGTCAAAAAGGTGTGACGGAAGTGTTCTTGCCAATGCAACTGTGCTGGATTCTGGGCTCTGGAAACCCAACGGGCCATGAACTGGCCAAACCTGTTAGCGTCAAGAGGGCTGGTTGTGTTTTCACGGGGGTGCAGACTGGACATACTGAGAGAAAACTCGAGGGTTTTGGTTAAGCACGCCCCCCCCCCATAATAGCATTTCCCAACAGTACTGCAAAGCCCTAGGCAGAGCTCTCTTTGGTACCCAGGACCTCTCGCACCATCCCTTCAAGGTCAAGCAAGGCCTTGCCGCTTCACTCTACAGGCAGTGTCCAGCAGGGGGCGCGCGGGGACCAGAGTTGAACCCCATATCTTCGCGGACTTAGCGCGGTGGGGGAGCGGGGGTGGGGGGGAGCAAGTCCGTATTGAGCCTTCGGTTTCAGCGCTCCCACCACCTGGACCATCTGGATCTCAGGTTGAAGTTTGTGGCGGTCAATCCACAAAGCAGTCTGGGGGCGTTAGCTCTTGGCCTCTGCGTGTGTCTAGAGTCAGGACTGCAGATTGGTTAAAAGCTTGTGCCGTAAGATTGGACAGATTGTGACTCTGGAGCCCTCTGCCTTCGAGCTTGGCAACTTTCTGTCGCTCTTTGCTCCCACTTTTACTGCTCTCACCTGATTACACACTTGTGCCTTTAAAGATCGGAGGCGTAGGGCGGGGGTGGGAGGTGGGAAGTGTTTCTACTCCCCGGCTCTCCTTCCCGGGGTCACAGTATTATTAACATTAAAAGCAATCGACGGCAATTCTGGGCGGCGCCAGGGCTCTGCCTGCAGTCTTCTAGCAGAGCTCAGTGGTTGGATCAGGAATTGCAGCTCCTACCCGAGACCCTGCGGACGCTGCCACAGGCGACTTCGGCTGGCCTTGTCTGGACCGGCACTAGGTTCTGCAGGGTTGAAGACGGGGTAAGGGATGTTGCAAATTCGGGCAACAGAAGCATTTTTCGGGAGAGTGGGCGGGAAGTCGGGGTCCACGGGAATCAGTACCCAGCCAGCGTGGTCGCCACGCCCTTAAACTATCCTGTAGACGCCGGAACCGCCCTCTCCACTGGGAGTCCCCTGGCTTTGGCCTCCTTGGGGAAGAAAGCCAGAGTTCAGAGAGCTTACCCCAGACACGCCTGCTCATCCGCGCGGTCCAAGAGAGCTCATGAGCCCATTCTTCCTTCCAGTTCTCGCCCTTCGCTCCTTCTAAGTTATCCCTCGGCAGCTTGTGCTCCTCCAACCTCAAAAAAGGGCTAACTGGAAGTGAAAATCGGATGAGTGGACGTCCCCTGACGGAGGAACCGTCCACGCCTTGAGTCATTCTCTCCCCCACTAGGAAAGTCTCCAGGACTCTCTATCCCAGAGCATAAAGTCTTAGTCTTTCTGCTGCCACACCCTCTTCTGGTGCAAAGCACCCCCCCCCTCCAGGGTTGCTAGAACGTGAACAATACGACAGGACATTTCTCTTGCTTTGCAGACAAAGAAGTCGGTATCAGTCCGGCTGTTCCAAACCTCTGAGGCCTTGTCCCAGGTTAAAGCCTTGTGCTGATCGGTCTTAGACGTGCAGGATTCCAGGCAGGGAGGAGTCAGAGTTCTCATCCCCCTCCCTTCTCAAAGACATCTTCCCTGGACTACTCAAGCACCCTCTTCCTGGTTCGGTCTGTGGGGTTTCCCTTTAGATGCAGCGTTATTCTTGCATCTCTCTGCGCCCTCCTTCCTCGCTCATTAAAATGCTTAACAATCGGGGTATTGATCTCTGCAGAGGCCCCAAACACACTGCCATCCAACCAAGACAGAAGGCTGGCTCTGATGATGGGTTGGGTGACCACCAGCACCCCAGTATTACAGTGCATACAAAAAAGAAGGTGGGGACTCTACATATCTCCCGATGCCCCCGTTACCAGTTCTGGCTAGCAGTTCTGCCTCCTGAGATGCCACAGGCGGAGTGAGATGGTGCATTTTAGTCAAATGCCTAGACATCCCTTGAAATTCTCCTGCTTGTTGCTAAAAGAAAGAAATGTCTAGGGTTTGCCAAAGAGAACAGCGAGTCCCGAGTCCGCTGAGGCCAGCTGTTACATGAGGGTGTGAAATGGCAGGGCTGCCTAGGCTTTAACAGTGTGTGTGTGTGTGTGTGTGTGTGCGCGCGCGCGCGCGCGCGCGCGCGCAGTGGTTGATGGCATGATTGCTAAGAGGATTCTCAAGAGTGGGGGGTGCAGGAAACGCTCATGGGTCGTAAGTTTATAGTCCACAGCACCCAAGAGGAGCAAACGTTTTTTTGTAACTATCCTGGTCCCTTTCGCCACTTGGGGCCCTGTCAGCCTACAGCAAGCTAGAGCAGAGGGAGACACTGGGGTGAGTTTAACCTAGTGTTTTAGGAGCTCAGAGGACACCCACCCCCAACTCTAAGCACTAGCTAGCCCACGGGGCAGCGGAGTGCACGCACTGGTCTTGCCACAAAAGACCTGAGGGTGGAATTCAGGCTGAAGAGGCTGAGTAGGGTCTGCGATGGGCTGGAGAGGTGGGCGGCGCCTCTCCGCGCACCCTGCAGGGTCGCCTTCTCCTCTGGCGAGTTAGTCTGGCAGTGATTGGGGGTGAAGGGGAAACAGGATTTGTATCTGCCCAGATCCAGGCAAAGAAAAAAAAAATGACAGAGAGGGTGAGGCGCTCTGCTAACACTATCAATTATGCATCGTGTTGAACGAGGCTTCGGGGAGGGGGAGGCTAGCCGCCGGCAGGAGGAAAAGGGTCCGGGAGAGCCAGGCAGCGCAGTTCAGCAGGTCCCGCCGGAGGTCTTTCGGGGAGCCACTGCTTGCTTTGGGGAGGAAAAAAGTGTTTAAAGGCAAAGACACGCCCCTCCAGTCCTATGCCTTTCTCCCAATTTTCTCAAAGATGGTTTGTCTCACGTGTTGCGGGGCGTAGAACGGCTCGCATTCAATTAGAAGCGAAGCTCGCGGGGCGCTGGCGGGACGGGCGCGTGAGGGTGACTGAACGTGGATATTTGTGTGCGCGCAAAAGAGACCAAAGAGACCGGTGAGTGTTCGAGTGAAGGTGTGCTTGTGAAAATGTGTGTGAAGGCAGAGAGGGAGAGCTTAGCGCGTTGATGCGATTATTACATGTTGACGGGAAGTCCTAACCTGTGAAGGTCATGTGGAGAAGGTGTGTGTGTGTGTGTGTGTGTGTGTGTGTGTGTTGGGGAGGGCTTTGGAGACATAACAAGGAATAGTGACAATGTAATCGAATGTTTAAATGTTGGGGAGAAATAAAACATGGGTTATAGGGGTTCGGTGAACTAGGAAGGGGGAGCCTAGGGCTATGGGCATATGGAGCCCCTTGAGTCTGACAGGTCTCAGCCTAGAGTGAATAGAGGATCTCTATGGCTTTAACAAATGTAAACGCCGCACGAGGTCTGAGACTGTGCGCGTTCCCGCCGAGCCCGGGAGCGCGCGACGGTTCTCCAACCTGTCATCAAGAAGTAGGACGAACAGATAAGAAAGGAGAAAATTGGAGGACTTCGGGGCCAAGGGGAGTTCTTTCACATACTACTCCTTTCTCCCCACCGCCACAGCAACAGATGCCGGAAGCTCTCTCTTGGACTGTCACCTGAGTCAGGAGAAGCACTTGCAGCACACTGCAAGTCAGAGAACAGCAGGTCAGCAGTGGAAGGACCCCACAACCCCAGCCCACAGGGTCGGTCCAGCACGGCCGGGGTTGGGTGGCTGTCTGGGAGGAACAGGGAAGGGAGGTGCCTCCCTTAGGAGCAAAGGAAGGGAACAGGCTAATCTCAAAGGCAGGATGTCGGAGAGGTTCTACCAAGACTGACCGGAGCCTCAAGTTGGGGCAGGGAGTCTGCGTTAATGTATTTGTATGTTTAGAGATAAGGGGTGCACTCAGGCATCTTGGGGCTCTAGAGAAAGGTATAGAACCTTGGACTGTCTCCAGCTTTATTAGCTAGAGACTGTCCCCTAAAAAACCTGTGGGCAGAGGAATTTGCCTGGGCTCTGTGGGGTCCAAAGAGGAAGCTCTAGAGACTGTCTCTATAACATGCCTGCTGTAGGTATGGGGGAGAATTTTCTTCTCAAATGGAAGAACGGTTGTGACTCTCTCCTGAGGGGAGCTGCCACCCAGGGCAGTGAGGCTAGAAAGCATTAGTGGGTGGAGGCTGCCTTAGATCACCGCACCACACCTAAGTTCTCCGTGTTGCTCATCAGCTTGGGGTTCGGTCTCAGAGGAGGGTATTGTAGCACCTCTGAGTGTGGAATGGTTCACACGAGGACTTGTGTCCCTGTGTCTGTCGGTTCCCACTGTGCACAGGGAAGTGCTTTGCTTTCCGGCGGGGAACACACCGTGGCAAAGCTGTTGTGAGTGGAGAGAACAATGAGGTCTCCAGGGTATGTTGTGTAGATGTCTGGGTGCTGTGTTTTTGTGTCTGTGTAACTCACTGGGAACCTCCGGGTAGAGTCTCAGTGCCTTGTAGTTGGAGGCGGCAGGGAGATGCCTGAGTTTTTGTTTGCGCCGTTGTTGCTTGTAAGGAAGTGTGTGCGAGTGTCGTGCGTGGGACAAAGGATTCCAAAGAAGACAGTCATGAACGAAAATCTTCCCGCATCTCTGTTTCACCGAGGTAGAGAAAGAAGGGTCCGTGTGGGGCCCATTGCAGACCACAGGCATTGGATTCTTTGGAGGGGGCAGCTCCAGCTGAGGGGATAGATGAGGACTGGGGTGGTGGACGCTTCGTGCCCTCTGGAGAAACAAGACAGTTTCTGAAAGCAAGCCTTCATTGGATCTGCAGGCTTTCACTGGGCTCCATTCGGGAGCCTACGTAGGTTTAGGAGGTAGAGTTTTGTGGGGGAGGGGAGAGAGGCGTGGCATAAATGACCATCTCCCCCTTAACCTTGACTTCCCTCTGCAGGAGCTATGATGGGGCCCTTTGGAGCCCTGTGTTTGGCCTGGGCTTTGCTAGGAGTGGCCAGAGCGTGTCCCGAGCCTTGCGCCTGTGTTGACAAGTACGCCCACCAGTTTGCAGACTGTGCCTACAAGGAGCTGCGCGAGGTCCCAGAAGGACTGCCAGCCAACGTGACCACACTTAGTCTGTCTGCCAACAAGATTACTGTGCTAAGGCGGGGGGCCTTCGTCAACGTCACGCAGGTCACTTCGCTGTGGCTGGCTCACAGTGAGGTGCGCACCGTGGAGTCGGGGGCATTGGCAGTGCTGAGTCAGCTCAAGAACCTCGACCTAAGCCACAACCTCATATCCAACTTCCCTTGGAGCGACCTTCGTAACTTGAGCGCGCTGCAGCTGCTGAAAATGAACCACAACCGCCTGGGATCGCTGCCCCGGGATGCACTCGGAGCGCTCCCGGACCTGCGCTCTCTGCGCATCAACAACAACCGGCTGCGTACCCTGGAGCCCGGCACGTTCGACGCACTAAGCGCGCTGTCTCATCTGCAACTCTATCACAACCCCTTCCACTGCAGCTGTGGTCTCGTGTGGCTGCAGGCCTGGGCGGCGAGCACCCGGGTCTCCTTACCGGAGCCCGATTCTATAGCGTGCGCCTCCCCCCCTGAGCTGCAGGGCGTGCCAGTGCACCGCCTGCCCGCCCTGCCCTGCGCACCACCCAGCGTGCGTCTGAGCGCAGAGCCGCTGCCTGAGGCGCCTGGTACCCCTCTGCGCGCAGGCTTGGCTTTTACATTACACTGCTTCGCCGAAGGCCACCCCACACCCCGCCTGCAATGGCAACTTCAGATCCCTGGTGGCACTGTAGTCTTAGTGCCACCGGTTCTCAGCAAAGAAGAAGATGGAGGAGAGAAGGTAGAGGGTGGGGAGGGTGATGGAGATGAAGATCTGCCTACGCAGACTGAAGCACCAACCCAGATTCCAGCACCGGCTTGGCCAGCGCCTCCAGCCACCCCGCGCTTCTTGGCCCTCGCAAATGGCTCTCTGTTGGTGCCCTTCCTGAGTGCCAAGGAGGCAGGCATCTACACTTGTCGTGCACACAATGAGCTAGGCACAAACTCAACGTCCTTACGGGTGACAGTGGCTGCAGCGGGGCCGCCGAAACACGCTCCTGGAACAGGGGGAGAACCTGATGCGCAGGCCCCGACCTCTGAGCGCAAGGCCACCACGAAGGGCCGTAGCAACAGCGTCCTGCCCTTCAAACCTGAAGGCAAAACCAAAGGCCAGGGTCTGGCCCGAGTCAGCGTCCTCGGGGAAATCGAGGCAGAGCTGGAGGAGACAGATGAAGGAGAGCAGGTGGGAGGTCAGATCCCTGAAGATCCGATGGGGGAGAAGCACTGTGGCCATGGGGACCCCTCTCGCTATGTGTCTAACCATGCATTTAACCAGAGCTCAGATCTCAAGCCGCACGTTTTTGAGTTGGGCGTCATCGCGCTGGACGTAGCCGAGCGTGAGGCTCGGGTGCAGCTGACGCCTCTTGCTGCCCGCCGGGGTCCTGGGCCAGATGGTGCCAGCGGAGCTCGGAGGCCCGGGAGGCAGCCACTGCGCCTACTCTATCTGTGTCCTGCGGGGGGTGGCACGGCAGTTCAATGGTCACGAGTGGAGGAGGGGGTCAATGCCTACTGGTTTCGCGGCCTGCGCCCTGGCACCAACTACTCCGTATGCCTGGCACTGGCGGGCGAGGTGTGCCACGTGCAAGTGGTGTTTTCGACCAAGAAAGAACTGCCGTCCCTGCTCGTTATCGTGACCGTGAGTGTTTTTCTCCTGGTGCTGGCCACCGTGCCCCTCCTGGGTGCCGCCTGCTGCCATCTACTGGCCAAACATCCGGGCAAGCCCTATCGTTTAATCCTGCGGCCACAGGCTCCGGACCCTATGGAGAAACGCATCGCTGCTGATTTCGACCCGCGTGCCTCCTACCTTGAGTCTGAGAAAAGCTACCCTGCCCGTGGCCAGGCTGGAGGTGAGGAGCCAGAGGAGGTCCCGGAGGAAGGCCTTGATGAAGATGTGGAGCAGGGGGACCCAAGCGGGGACCTTCAGAGAGAGGAAAGCCTGGCGGGTTGCTCATTGGTGGAGTCTCAGTCCAAGGCCAACCAAGAGGAGTTCGAGGCTGGCTCTGAGTACAGTGATCGGTTGCCCCTGGGAGCAGAAGCAGTCAACATCGCCCAGGAGATCAACGGCAACTACAGGCAGACAGCGGGCTGAGCCCCCAGCACGCCTGGCCTGCCCACTCCACCTTGGGTACCTCGGAGCCTAGTGACTTTACCACCCTCACGGGACCCCGCCCCACCCCAAGCCTTTAGTTTTCTGCCTCCTTAGCCCTCCCCAGGGGTCACTACTAGAGATGTCTAGGAGTGGGCCGAATTCAGTGGCCATTCTCTCGGAGGGCTTGAATCCCCATCCCCACCCAAAGCACAGGGCCAGGCTCCTACCTCCTCTAAGGCACCACCCATGGGCTGCAAGAAACCGTCCATTGCCTTCCATTCCACCACGATGATCAGCAAAATCCATCGCACACACCATGCGGTGGAACTTGGAGGCAAGGTGAAGGCAACGCACCACGCCAGTCACTGGCCATGTCTGGTGATAATAATGGGGTTGGTCCTGAGCTTGCCCGGGATCCCCAGGACAGGTTCCCAGCGCGGAGCGCTGTGGCTCTCACCTTGATCCCACTCTGCCTTTTCAAGGTTGCATGTGCCAGAAGCCCGCTAATTTTTACTCTCAAAGCTCCTTTCCTACAATGATCCAAATCCGTGCGCCCCCCCATTCCTACCCCCGCCCCATTTCTGTCTAATTGGAGCCAAGCTGGGTTCCTGGTAGGCCTTTCAACTCACCGCACTGATTTTTTTATTTTCGTTGTTAAAAAAAAAAAAGAAAAGAAAAGAAACAGCGGACATTTCTGGGTTTGGTGCTAATACCCCCTTCCCACCTTCTGGGAAATTGGGTTTGAGTGTGTCGGGTGTGAGAGCCGGAATCTGTTTTCTTCCGGCTCTCCCCTAATTTCAAACGCTCTGGGATTGCGCACCCCTTTTCCTCGCAGGGTGCAATCTTGGTTCCCGGGCCAGTTTCGTTGTCAATGTCTTGCAGATGCCAGAGGTTGGTGCGCGCCACTGTGGCGCTTCCAACTCCATGGGGTCCAGACTCCAGCAGGAGAGTGCTGGGAGTGCGCAGGGAGCTGTGACTCCCCGGGGCGCATCTCACCAGCCAGACCGCCACGGGCCTGAGAGGGGCAGCAGCCGGGGAAGGACACCCTAGTTCCCCGTGTCGCTCCTCCTCCCAGGAAAATAGAGTTTGCCCAGCGTGTAGTCCCCGCCGAGCGTGGGCTATAGACTTCTGTGTCCTGTAAAGTGTGACGGTGTAGTGTAGGGATGCCGGAGGGGGGTTGGGGAGGTGGATGAGGAAGAAGGGAGGGAGAGGGCGGGAGCGGCGAGGGGAATATGTGGGGGGTCAGGTTTTAGCTCTTTTAGGAAAACGTCACGGGTGAGGGTTTCAGGCGTCTGGACCGAGGCTCTGGCTCTGGACGAAGTGCAGCACAAGCGGTGTGTCCGGGGGAGGAGTTGACCCCGGAGCCCGCGTCCTTTTCTAAACGCTTCTGTATATGAACTGTCAATAAAATAATCGGTTTCAACCGGGCTCCGTGAGTTTTGGGGTCGGGTGGGACGTCAGGGGACAACAAAGGAAGGACGCTGAGGGTTGAAGCAGGAAACCACGGAAGGAAGGTGCCTTTTGGGGTTCCTTTTGTGTTTGCCTGACGGACAGATGATTTTACCAGGTGTTTTTGCCCCTATCCCCTGCTCTGGGGGCCTTTCAGCTCCTGGCTGGAGAAGTGAAAACTGTCAGAGAACAGAAGGGCGCTTAGGGAGTGAGGGGCTGCCAGCACTAGAGTGTTGTTCCTATACTCCGGTTTCTCTGTCTGTCTGTCTGTCTGTCTTTCGGTCGGTCTGTCTCTGTCTCTGTCTTTTTTTTTTTTCTCTTTCTCTGTGTATGTGTTTGTGTGTTCTGTTTCTCAGCACCACCTTTTGCATTCTCTGGGAAGATGGGGGATGGGCAAGGGAAAGGTTGGTGAGGAGATTTCCCCAGAGGTGGGACTGCGGTGGTCTGCAGAGAGAAGTCGCACCACAGATTTCAGAACAGGTAGGTGACTACAGAGAAGAAAAGGTTGCCTAAAGTTTACTTCATTGGACAAGCTGGTACATTAATCTGAAGTCAGTGTGTGTGAGTATATGTGTGTGTGGTGTACGTATTGTGTGTGTGTGTATATGTGTGAGTGTGTGTATTTCTAGGGTAGTTAGGCATGTTCAACTAGTGATGGTAATGTATGGGCAGCTGTCAGGGGTTGGTGAGGCGGCACAGCACAGAAACATGTCTGAAATCACACTGACTTAATTGTTCTACACACGGAGGCTGGGAGACAAGGGTGGGAATCAAGACTGGATGCTGAGCTCCTGACCAGCCAAAGTGCTGAGGCTGAGCTTCCTGTGGGTCTCATCTGTCCCTACAAAGGACAAGAAGTGATCAAAAAGGGAGATAAATAGGAAAGAAGAGACATGAGGGGTTAGATTTAAAAATCACATCCTTCCTTCCCCTCCTCCTTGCTTCCATGGGTATCAGATCTTGGACCAGTGTAGGATGCAGAACAGACCCAGGTCAGACCCAGCATTTCATCTTAGCCTCAGGCTCTACTAACCCCCTACCAAATCCTTGCCCACAGCCCACTCATTACCAGGAATGCCATCTTTCGGGAAGACCAATCCCACATCTGGGTAGGAACAGGGATTGGTTTAATTCCCAGGACCGGTTGAAAGATCTGCACACAGGATGGTACCTGGATCCAGGTCTGGCTGGGCCAGGTTCTCTGGTCCTGAGTCTGCAGTGGGAAAGGGGCTACTTCCTGTTTCCATCCCATCCCAAGGACTGGGAGTTTTCTTAAGACCCTCAGAAAACCTGAGTGTTCCGTGCAGGGGGAGCTGAGAGTTTAATCCTTTGTCTGGGGCCAAGCTTCCAATCAGAAAAGCAGGCAGTGTTCATCTGGACTAGGTGCTCCTGCTCTGTAGGCCAGAGATCTGCAGGTTCTGCTCATAGAATAAGACAGGTAGGTGCAGCAGGCCAGGGACCAGGATGCTGGGGGCTATCTGCTGGCTGTGCACATAGATACGGGTCCTCAAAGGAACTCTCTATTTTCTGTTCAAATGTTTGCACATGCGCAGAATGACCCTTAGTCTCTGCCTTTTCCCCCTAAAGCTCCAAGCCAATTTTATTCTACCAGTCGAACCCCTTCGTTCCCCCTGTTCTCCCACCAACTGTTTTGACTCAGCTACCCACTTGAGGTTCGATTTGTAGATCCAGCTGTCTTTATCCAGAGCTGAGGAACTCACATCTACCCACCATTGCTGCCATGAGCCCATTGCTGAGCTTTTAAAGTGTGTTTTCTTGCTACTACCCCTCGGGTTTGACTTTGTCCCTTTGAGGACTTGTAGGACATTGGCAATGTCATCCACATCTCTATCCCCAACTCCAGAGCTCCACAGCACCTCATTCAATCCAGCTCCCTTGAGTACCTCTGTGTGCTTTGGGTGCTGTGAAAACTTTGGTTTCTTCAGGGTGTGTGCATGGTCATAAAATGTGTAAAGGATGTTACATGAGGATGAAGTCTAATGAGTTGGAAAAAATCTCTGTCTCTCTCCGTGTGTGTGTGTGTGTGTGTGTGTGTGTGTGTGTGTGTGTGTGTGTGTGTTGAGGGACCTGGAAAATGGTCAGAAAATGCAATGTGACAGCAGTAGCCTCAGAACTCAGAACATTATATCAGGATCAGTAATTCTTTGCGCTATAGAAACCAGACGCCCCGGATGTGGCCTTGAATTCAATCAGAAGCCTGTCTGCAGAAAGGTGATTTGAAAGGATGGCTCTCCCACAAGTATTTCCTGAGGATCAGCCGGAATGAGAACCATCCGGAGGACCATTCTATGAAGGAACAAAGGAAGGTGGGGCTTCTCTGTTAAGGAAGGAGCTGATATGGGGACCTCTGCTCCCAGGTCCCGGTCCCCCATTCACCCCCTCTACCTGTGAGAGCCTGGTGAAAACCAGAACTAAAGTGAACGCTTTAACAAACAGAGGGGGCCAAAAATGTGGAGGCGCTCCTTCCTGATAGTGATGGGAAATTACCTGCTCATCATGGGTCTCAGAGCAATGCTTTTCCTTAGGTAAAGTGCTGGGGGGGGATCTCTCTGTGGCTCTCACTCAAGGTTCAGAGAGCTTGGGTAGGGCACACTCTTCAGAGAAAGGGGGCAGAGGAGCAGGAAAACTGGGAGCCCATCTCAGACATTGCAGAGCATATCGGGGGGGGGGGGGGGGGGGGCTGTGCCCAAGTGTCAGGACATATGACTGCTCCATGTGGGGACCGGAAAACTGCCGCATTGGAAGTAATGGTGCCTTTCTCTTCTACACTTGCAAGGAGAGGTATTGACAGACCGAACTGGGAAGCTGGCGCTGCAGGAGGCAAGGCCATTCCACGGGTCACGTGTCAATCAATTGATTGTGTTTGAAACACACCCACCCACACCTGTATACTTAAGTGACATGATTTTTCCTCAGGGCTCAAAGGGGAACAGTGTCACACTGACAATGAAAGGTCTACTGGGAGAACAGATGACATTATGACGTGTCTTGCAGTATGAACATTTAGTTCAAAATAGGACCGGCACTCCTAAGAAGACTTGACATTGTTAAAGCCATTCAAATACCCTGTGCTGAAGAGAAAAAAATGTTAACCCACTGGATTAAGACAGTAGGAAGGTTTTACAGCACCGGACGGGTGAGTGAGCAGTTAGGGGATGAGATGCTTTTGAAACTGTGCTTAGTGGGTGTTCATTGTTTGGATGTATAAATATAAGTTTAATAATGAAATTATTATGAGAAAATTTAATAATGAGGAGCAAGGAGAATAGAAAAGCATATATATATTCAACTGTTTATAGATTAAACTTATTCCCTTGTGTATGGAGCTAATTTAGTTTTGGCAAACTAGATACATTTTTCTCTTAGCAACACTCTATTGAACTGGCCCTCAAATTGAGTCTAGAAATCATTCAAAGTATTCAATCATTTGAGAGAAAAACTGCCAGGGTCAGAGAAAAAAGGGAAGAACTTTCTAAGAATTGATCAGTGTCAAAAGAGACAAAGAATAAGGATGGGAATTAATTACCAGATATGTTTTAATAACAGTGACTCATTAATCATTTACACTGGATAGTCTAGTGATCACAACCTATTGTTCACATAGATAATAACAGCTCCATTAATAGCCAAAGCTGGTTGAATATTTACCATATTCTCATATTCCAGGTCTACATTATGCTTTACAATAATCATTAATCCTCATGACAATCATGTGAGTGACAGTATTATTATTCCAACAGACATGTAAAGAAACCAGAGAACAGAGAGGGTTAGTAACTTGTTGAAGGGCACACAGCTGGTGACTTTCACAAGTGTAGTTTGTCTGGTTCTCTGAGTCAGGCTAAGCTCCTCCTGGTTTCCCCCTTAATCTGATTTTACAAAGATATCATGTTCTATATATTTTAAATTTACCAATAATTATGGAGTTAGTCTTTAAAAAGAGATTTATCTTGCTGTCTTTTTTTCTCCCTCAAAATAGCATTCTATCTATCACAATAAAACCAATGCCCGTTTAAGTTCAAGACAGGAGAATTATGAATCTGAGACAATCCTGGGATGCACATTAAGTTTTGGCCTGTTCTGAGTGACATAGCAAGACCTTGTCCAAACAAACAAATAAAAACTTTAAAGCTTAAATTTGAATGTAAAAATTCTTGCTCAGGCTGTTGCCATTGTTCTTGACTCCCATGTGACTTGATGTTAGGACCCCGCTACCAAAGGCGCGGCACACTTTGGTTGTGACGCATAAGGAACAGAACTGGAACTAACCTAGAAATCCTTTCCCTTTTGACTGCCACAATACCAACAGGTGATACTCTGGCCAATGGAGAAGAAAAATCACCGGGGGGCTTGCCCAGTGTTGGACCCTACGTGATACAATACCAACCTCGATGTGCCTATGGGTACAACAGGGGCATGACGGTTAAGGGGTAACCAGCTGTCTTCTGGTTGGATTTGAGTCCTGCTCCACAGAGGGGAATGTGTGCCTGGTACCTCAAACCTGCCCAAACTCCCATGGCTGCGGAGCTCATAGGCCTTGGAGTGGGGACATATTATTGTCATTTTACTCAGTAGACCTTTTATCAAGCTGTCCCCAATACTTACGTTTGAACACATAGATTAGAGCAGCTTTCACCTTTGGTCAGAGAAACAGAAGTGACCGGTGATCAATACAGAGTCAAACTATAGAGAAAAAGGTGACATGTTTTAAATCCCAAGGCTCAGAGAACATTTCAGAAGAGGGGGCGGAGAGGATGTCAGAGCTAGAGGATGGAGGGACAGTTATCCAGAATGCTGTCTTGTGGACAGGACATGGCTGCTGCACTTTTGAATCTACTACAGCTATGGTAACCCGCACAATCTCTGGTTAAAATCAAACCAGTCAATAATTCCAGAGTGGGTTGGGGAGGGATTCATGAGGCTCCATCTGTAGCTGAGGAGTTATTGGTGTTTGACGGCTGCTGAGGGAGGGGGAGTTCTTTTTCTTCAAGGGTGTGGCCGCTGATAGGTTGTCCGTGCTTATGCATACATCACTAGGTGGACTCGGTGTATGATGATGAGGAGGGTGAAGAGGAGGAGGGAGAGGAGGAGGGAGAGGAGGAGGGAGAGGAGGAAGAAAAAGAGGGAGGAGATGTTGAAGAAAGTTCAAGGAGAAGGAAAGGGGGACTCGGGGCAGATAGTATCAAGTATCAATGAATAAATGCAAAATGTTCTTTTAAAAATTAAACATGAAGTTCCTGCTTAAACTAGTTTCCTTGTGTTGTTACTGAAAATTGGATAGTCACCTCTTAGGAAAATTTAATATACAGAAGTCAAAAGAACCTTATGACTTGCCAGTTTCACTCTTGGACATATGCCCAACAGATAGGACCCCTTACACCCATCAAAAGGAAGTCTTTTCATGGACATAAACATTCAAATGTTCATAGTGTCTGTCTTTGAAATAGTTCCTAAAAGTAAAGCAGAGAAAATAACTTGTAGTCTACAATGGGATGCTACTCAGACATGAAAAAGAGCAACTGTGGCCATGGGCAGCATTGATGTCACAGTGCCGAACAAAGGAGCCACAAAAGAGAAAGCAGTGTATTGAGTCACTCCCAGCAATCTTAAAGCAAGGAAGGTCGGTGGAAGGACACTGGAGGACACTATGCAGTAGGAGGGGCTCCGAGGACTTCTGAGGTCCCAGAAATGTTGCAGAGCTCGATCTAAGTGACAGTCACCCACCAAGCTGCACTGAAGATCTATGCCTTTCATTGTATCTATTGTCCGTTGTATTTACTGCACCATCATTTTCAGCTTGTGTGTGTGTGTGTGTGTGTGTGTGTGTGTGTGTGAATGTTTGCAAGTGTATGGCACATGTGCACATGCAGAGCACCAAAGCTGATGCCTGGCATCTTCCTCCTCTACTCTCTGCGTTGTTTGCTGAGGCAGGGTCTTCTGGCTGAGCCCGGAGTTTGCAGATCAGATAGACTAGCTAGCCAGTTTACTCCAGGTAGCCCCATCTCTATGGTAGCTGGGGTTACCGGTGGCCACCACTCCTGCCCAGATGTCTATGGGAGTTCTACATATTGATCTCCAGCCTCATGCTTCTGTGTAGCAAATGCTTTATTCATGGATCCACCTCCCCAAACCCTACCCCTCGACTTTTAAATAATGGAAAAATAATGCTTGGGGATGGATGGATTGTATGCCTTTGATTCATCCCAGCACTCTGGATGCAGAGGCAAGCAGATCTTGGGGAGTTTGAGGCTGGACTGGTCTTGACAGCACGTTCTAGGCTATCCAGGGTTACAGAGTGAGAGCCCTCATCTCAACACAAACAAAACAAATTGAAACAAAACAAGGCAAAATCCTTGGGAATGAATGAGCAACATTAATTGTACTTAATTTTGAGCTGGCCTGTCCAAGTCAGCACCACCAGCCACTTGTGGCTGTTTTTAGCTTTAGTTGGTTAAAATTAAATGTGATCAAAATGTTAGTCCCTAATGCCAGATGCATCTCACCTGAGCAACAGCCACATGCAGCCAGTGGTTTGGGCAGAAAGGGTAGAGAAAACTCACGAAATATTTTTTTAATGTATTAAGAATAAATTATTTAGAATTTCTCCAGCCAATAAAAAGCATAGTTAACACTTTAAATTTCTTCTAGACTCCTTGTAAGGTATTTTATTCCATCACATGAATGGCATACAGATGCCTCTTGGTCATAAAATAGTCAATGCCACTACCCAAACTTGTATGGCTCCATTCAGTCTCCCCAAGTGCACCCAAAAGCATCCTCACCCCACCAGCTACAGTGGTCCTAGGATATTGTGACACAAATCAGATGGGGACCGACACAGAATTGACAGGTGCCACCCTTACTGAGTGTCCCAGAACAAGGTACCAGTTGCAAACCTAGCAGAGTTGTTTTTTTTTTTTTTTTGTTTTCTGGCCTTTTTTTTAAAGCTCTCACTAGGTAGCCTAGCCAAGCTCTCTGTTCCCCTGATTCCTGAACACTGAGATCTCAGGCATGCACAACCTCAGAAACCACTACTCTGTGAGGACCCTATGAAGAGTTAGCTTGCAGCCCAAGATCAGACTGAAGGAGACCCCCACAAGGTGGATTGTAGAAGACTCAACTAGCTCCTGCTGGGTGGGCTTAGAGGTCTTTGGCTACCTTCATGGATGCCACAGGAAGATGCTGGAGGATGCTGGCCCACACATGGCCACTCTCTCTGAGTTTGGTACTGCAGGGATGGAAGACAAGGGCTGTCAGTCAGTTCAGCCTCCTCTGCATGTCTACCCTTTGAATTCAGTTTTCAATTCATGAATTTTTAAGCTTTCTTTATCTTAATATACACACGTAGAGCTATTAATGCCCTCTTAAGCATACTCCTACAGGCCCCTAAGTTTTGAAGGCTACTGTTTGCACTGTTGTTCCGTCTTAAATATTTCATTCCTGTAAGATTTGTTCTTGGGCTCATGAATAATAGATACATGCTCTTACATTTTTAAATGTATGGTTTTCCTGTCATTTTAAAATCATGTCTTTAATACTAATTTCAGCACGTTGTTGTCAGAGGAGAGAGGCTGTATCTCTCATTAGTTGGTTGATGATTGTTAGAACCTGTTCCAAAGAGTAATATATAGCCATTCTATAAACGCTCATTTGAGTTTGAAAAGGATGTTTGTCTTCACCCCAAGAAGATAGCTAAGTTGCTAAAATGTTTGGCATGCAAACATGAATACTTGAGTTCAGTCTTCGAGCCCACATACGAAAGCCAGGCATGGTAGTGTGCTTTTATGATCCTAATGCTGAGAGGGCAGAGGCCACCCTGTCACTGCTCCCTATCCACTGGACAGCTTGCCTATGATTTTGTGTTATTTTACACTGTATGTTCTCAGGGTCCTATTATAAGGTGCATTGTTCCTTAGACCAGTATAATGTGCAAAAAGCCAACTAACCAACCAAACAACAAACAGTCTGCACCCAGACCAACAGAAATAAACTGACCAGCCCCAGTCACTACCTCATCTTTGATCTATCTCCCTCCCCCACTCCCTAATTCTGCTCTCAGGCCCTTTGCCCATACTGGAACTTTACACAATGCAATCACACACTCTGTCCAGCTTGCACTGAACAGAACTTAGTCTGTGGGATTCACACGGCTCTTCGCTCTAGCTGTTGTGATAGTCTAAGAACACACTGGACCTCATTTCCCTATCCTATTGTTGATGGACATTTGGGCTGTTTCCTATTTGGGCAATTACAGATAACACTGTTACTAATACTCTTTGCGTCTTTTGGGAAATCTATGCATTTCTTTAGAATATTGAAGCTTAAGTATTTGCCTATTCTCAGCTTTGGTAGAAATTCCTAGTTGTTTTTCAGAATATACCAGTTTGATTTGCACCAGCCTCACTATAGCTCCTAGCTGCTTGGAGCTCTAGGCATTCTGTTGGATTGGTATCAGTACTGTGTTGTAGTTTTAACTGGCATTAACTAATGACTATTGAAGTATGAGACCTCTGTTTTCTGTCCATTCTGTCATGCAAAGTGCTCATTGTAACTTGAAGGCCAGCTAGAACTATTTTGCAAGAATTTGTCTCAAGCAACCAAATACTAAAAATGTTTTAAAAATCTTCCTTCCTTGTCGGATTGTATCTGTCTTTCCTTTTTATTCTTGACATGTATTTATCATCTGCATGATGTGCATAGGGGTCTCAGAGATCAACTGTGGGAGGCTCTTTTTCTACCATAGGAGTTCTGGAGATCAAACTCACGCCAACAGGCATAACCACAAACCCTTTACCCGATGGGCTGTCTTTCCAGTCCTATCGTTCTTTTTTTCCTTAGACAGGATTTCATGTATTACAGGCTGGCTTCAGGCTCCCTGTGTAGCCAAGGACGGCCTTGCAGTTCTGATCTACCTGCCTCCAGCTCACTCCACCTCCCAAGTACTAGGATTGCAGGCATGGGCCACCATGTCCTACTCGGTACTGAAGATAAAACCGGCTTTTATCCACAAGGCTTTGTACGGTCTACTGACTTGGCCACATCTCCACCCCAGGTTATCTTTTTCTTACTGAAAGAATCAGTTACATGCTCTGACTCTGGTTATAAATTCTTTGAATTTAAAATGCTCTTTTTCTATTTTTTAATTTTTATTTTATGTGCATTGGTGTTTGCCTGCGTGTATAGCTATGTGACATATGTCTGTGAAGGTGAGTCTGTCAGGTTCCCTGGAACTGGAGTTACAGACAGTTGTGAGCTGCCATGTGGGTGCTGGGAATTGAACCCTCATCCTCTGCAAGACCACCGAGCCATCTCTCCAGCCTCTCTTTTCACTCTCTTAATGATGACATTTTATAGATTTGGTTTTTATTTTAATGCATTCCAACTTAACAATGTTTCTTCCTGTGGTTACTGCTTTTTTCAGACTGTATTTAGGAAATCTTTGCCTAAGGTCTTTAAAATAGTCTCTTTTTATCCTTACTTGGCACTCATATTTGCAGTCTATCTGGGAGCTGTTTACTGTTCCCCGATGAGAATATCAAGGTGACACCATTCCCCACTCTGAACCCTTTAGATGTTTTTGGAATTCTGCTATACATCTTTGTTTGTTTGCTTGCTGTTTGTTGAGAAGGGATCTCCTGTGACACTTTTAAGCTAAGGGTGACTTTGAACTTCTCATTCTCTTTGCTTCCACCTCCCAAGTGCTGAGATCAGAGCAGGCGCCACCATGCCTGATGCTTTGTGTTTGTTTATTTTATTTTTTATTTTTTATTTATTTTTTTTTTTGAGACAGGATCTCGGCCTGGAACTCACTGTGTAGCCCAGGCTGGCCTCAGACTTGTGATGTTCCTGAATTCTGAGGTCACACATGTGAGCCACTACGTATCTCTTTGGAGGGTCACTGTCACACCTGCTGCAGTGAATGGGATCCAGTTTCTCTGCACCATCGCCAGCATTTGTGATTGTCACCTTTTGTTATCAGGCATGTCGGAAGGTGTGTACCGGTGCCTCGTTGTGCTTTTTAGCTTTCATTTGACCTGTGGCTCACTCTGTTAGATATCCCTTTAGCTTTGTGGTACGTCCTTACAATCCCCCGTGCTCAGGAGGACCTTGAGTTCAAGGCCAGCCTAGGCTATGAAACAAACAAGAGCCCATCATTTTAATTAAAAAGAATCTTGTGTGTATGTGATGTGTGTTTCTGTGTGTGCGTGTGCATGTGTGTGTGTGTGTGTGTGTGTGTGTGTGTGTGAGCATGTGCATGTGCTGTGGCATGCACACTGAAGACACAGGACAACTTTCAGGAACTCGTTCGATCTTTCTGCTGTCAGCTTGTCAGGCCTGCCAACAGAGTTGTACTCACTGAGCTACCTCGCTGGCCCCAAAGACAGGTCCTAAAATAAACTGAGCTGTTGCCTGTGGTCATTTTCTAATGGGAGCACTTTACAAATCCTAACCCCACACCACTTCGACCCACGGTTGGCAAAAGTCTTCTCACATTCAGTAGCTTGTCTTCTGACGCCCTTCGCCCAATCTTTCACGGGATAAGCCCTTTGCGTCTTATGAGACCAAGCTGACAACGTTTCCTTATTTTTGCTTTTAAATCCAGGAAGTCTTCGTCCAGCTCTAGATAGTAAAGATTCCCGTTCTATGGTGCGTGCGTGTGTGCGCGTGCATGTGCGCGTGCTTTCAGTAAAGCTTTAACGTTATAGATTGTATCTACCGCCCTGATCCACTTCCAGTTGGGTTTCGTGTAAGAATTGCGGTGTGGTAGAAAACACTGCTGTTGAAAAGCTATCTCCTGGGGCTGGAGAGACGGCTCAGCAGTTGAGAGCACTGACTGCTCTTCCAGAGGCCCTGAGTTCAAATCCCAGCAACCACACGGTGGCTCGCAACCATCTGTAATGAGATCTGATGTCCTTTTCTGGGGTGTTTGAAGACAGCAACAGTATACTCATAAAATAAATAAACAAATCTTTAAATAAAAAGAAAAGAAAAGCTGTCTCTCCTCAGTAGACATGCTATGTGTTCTTTGTTAGAAATCTTTTGGGCAGATGTGGGTGGGCCAGCTTCCAGTTCTCTAGTCTGTACCCCCGAGTTTTGCATCTCCACTCTGTATTGGTTGCTGTAGGAAGTAAACCCAAATGTCAGGTGCAGCGATGCCTCCCACCTTATTTTGCCTACCACGAGGCTATTTTAACTACTCTGAAGGCTGTGTCTTCCTTTATGCACCGCAGAATAATCAGTCTGTCTACAGAGGCCTTGCTGAGACTTGCATAGAACTGTATTAACCCGCAGATGTCTTCACTAGCATTAACCTGGGAACCCACGCGTATGATATTGTCTTTCCATTTATTGAAGTCAGCTTTAATTTTGTAATTTTTCATCATTAAAGACTCTGAATATAGTTTCAATTCTGTACTACGTTCATACATAATTTTCTTTGGTAGGTGATTCTAAATGTATAGTTTGAATTTTTATTTGCATTTTTATTATTAGTATATAAAAGTAAAATTATTTTTACACATTGATCCTATATCCTACAACTTTGCCTAACTCACTATTAGTTCCAAAAAATGGTTGTTTTTTTTTTCCCTCGATTTTCCAGGATATTTTAATTCTATCACACTGATTTTATTATTATTACTGTTTTGCTTCTGAGACAGCATCTCGATATGTAGCCCAGGCTAGCTTTGAACTCTGCTCCCAAGTGCTGGAATTAAAGGCATATGTCACCATGTTCAGCTTTTGTTTTTCGTTTCTGAGGCAGAACCTCAGCAATAGTTCTTTGCAGAGACTGAGTCTTCCTTGAGAGTGGACTCATGGAAGTCCACCTGCTTCAGCCTCCCCAAGTGCTGAGGTTATAGGTAGGAGCCACCGTACTCAACATTAGTTCTAGAGACAACCCTCATTTCGTTTCTGAGCAGGACCTTAAAGTGTAGACAGGTTCAGTACAGCATCGCTTCTATCTTGGCTTCCCGAGAGAGTGAGCTGTCTCACAGGGAGGAGCCACCGTGCCTGGACTAATTCTTGTTACCCATGAGCTCATATGTTTGTTATCTCTCCTAATGGCGTTAATTTGCATTCCTCCCCCCGCCTCCCTCCCTCTCTCTCTCTCTCTCTCTCTCTCTCTCTCTCTCTCTCTATTCTTTAATAAAGAGATCCTCGTGTTATACACTATTTGTAAGACCCAACTTTGTGTTTGTCCATCAACCCTATTCCTTAGCTAGACTCTCAATGTCTGCCTTTCATCTTTGTCAGTATTTTCCTATTTTCTTTGAGTTTATTTACTTTTTTTTCCTTCTCCCTCTTTCAGCTCCTTGAGAATACAATTTCTTATTAAAAACTTTTATATCTTCGGAACAGAATTTTCTATGGCTATTAATTAGCCCTTTGTGTTTATTTTTAAAAGCGTATCTTGTTATATTATTTTTAATGGTGTGTAAGTGTGTGTGCCCACATGTGGGTGTGTGCACATGAGAACAGGTGTGTAGATTTATGTTAAGTCAATACAAGATTGGACAGGGAGAGGAGGTGGGAAAAGGGAGAGGAAATGGGATAGGAGGAGTTAGGGAGTAAAAATGAAAGAGGAGGAGTCAAGAGGAGGAGAAGGAGAGGAAGGAGCAGGAACAGGAGGCCTGGAAAAATGGCAAGTTAGAAGAGGTCTCCTCGGAGGGGACTAGAGAGTGTGGTGGTAAATCTGCCCAATATAAACGCACAGCCTGTGTTCCTAATTACTGAGTTGTGTTTTCATTGAATAGGTTTATTTGGGTTGAAGAGAATATTGCAACACAAGTGCCCAAGGAAGCTAGAGGTATTAAAACCCCTGGTTTCTGGGGTTACATACAAGTTACAGCACCTGACATAGGTCTGGGAACCAAACTCAGAACTGTTGGAAGAGCAGCAAGTGCGGTTAACGTTCTACATGTCATTTTAGTAATCTGTTCAGGTGTGCAATGTTTTAAGTGTTCTTTCAGAAGATCTGTGCTTAGTATGTGATGACCAGTGAAGATGTTCTGGAGACAGACAGAATGTACCTATCAGTTTGGTTAAAATTCTACTTGTTGGGCATTGCTCGGGGCCAAAAATTCTACAAGAACACTTAAAAATAATCGGAAGTTAGTGATTTGGACCCTGGTTCTAGATAAAGCACAATATCTGAAAATTATCTCTTGCACGTCTTCCTACAAAGTTTTATACTTTTGGTTTGAATTTCCTCTTGGAGCCAAGATTAGTTTTAGGCTGTATTTTGTGTTTAATTATCTGGTTCTTGTGTGGATCTGTGCATGCCTGTGGATGCCCTTGAAGGTCAGAGACCTGGGATCCCCCAGGGCTGGAGTTACAGGTGGTTGTGAGATGCCTGACTTGTGTGCCAGGGAACTGGACTCTGATCCTTTGCAAGAACAGTGTGCACCGTTTGGAAAACATCATTTCATGGGTGTAGCTGCATGCATGTCTGCATATTGTGTGCCATCAGAAGACAGAAGAGGGCTTTAGGTCCCCAGAAACTGTAGAGATGGTTGTTAGCTACCAAGCGGGTGGTGAGAATTGAATCCAGGTCCTCTGCAAGAGCAATAAGTACTCTTAACCTCTGAGCCACCTCTCTAGCCCCACACTATGCTGTCCTAACCACTGAACCATCCCTTCAGTTCCTAAGCCAAGGACTTTTACGAGTATATATTTTAATTTTTCAGGTAGATAATTTTTCAGGTAGACTGCTGCTTTTGGTATACCTTTGGCTAATCCCCCTTTAAAAATAAGCAAATTGATTAATTAATTAGTTAGTTAATTTGTGTGTGTGTGTGTGTGTGTGTGTGTGTGTGTGTGTGTGTGTTGGGGAACCAATAAGTGGGTCCCTGGAATTGAACTCAGATCAAGTTTGGTGGCAATCGCTTAACTCAGTGAACCATCTAGTGGGCCCTCCTTTGGCTATTTTTTAAAGAAACTTGTTTTAATTTCATGTGTGTTTACAGAGAATAAATACTTTCTAACTATTGGATAAAATATATTATATGACCTTTAAGGTCAAGTTAATTATTATGAAATCACTCATACGTTTGCTAATTTTCTATCTGATCTTGTGGGAAATTTATTTAATATCTTCCACTTCAGCCAGCCTGGGAGTGCCGACCCCAAATTTTAGCTACTCGGGAGTCTGGGGAAGGAGGATCACAAATTCAAGGTCACCTGGGTTACAGAACAAATTCAAAAGCAACTTTGGCAAAATAAAAAAGGGTTTGTTTGTTAGTTTGTTTGTTGGTTTGGCTTTGTTTTGTAATATTGAAACTGCTCAGTTGGTAAAGCATCTGCTGTACAGACAGAAGACCTGAGTTTGATCCACAGACCCCTCTACAGAGGCGGAGTGTGGCAATGTGTGTGTGTTCACTCTAACCCAGTCGTCCATCTCAGGCCAAGGACAGACCCCGATGTGGGGAAATCAGAAAAGGAAAGGACAGGGCTGCAGAGGTGCCTCAGAGGGTAAGAGTACTGCTCTAGACACCAGTACACACATGGCCACTCATGACAGTCTGTAACTCCAGTCCAGGGGACCCAACTCACCCTTCTAGAAATATTAATAAAATAAAATAAAATAAAAACATTTTATAGAAAAAGTTTTAAAAGGAAAAGATGGATAGCATCTCTGAAGTTGTCCTTTGAGCCCTACATAGAATACCCAGGATCAGATACACACACACACACACACACACACACACACAAACACCCATACACATACCACTCAGATACATACACATGCACACACACTATACACAGATATACACTCATATATGTACATACATATTACACATATACCATACACATGTATGCACATATACACACCACACACAGATACACAAATATGCACACACATTCATATACACACATATACCACTCACACACACAAAATACAAATATATACAGAGACACATAAACACATACATAAACACACATGCACACCACAAACAAACACACATAAGCACACATGCACATCACGCACAAACATATACATACACCACATATAAGCACACATAAACACACAAACACACATAAGCACACACAGAGACACACATACCACATACTAACGCACACACAAACACACTGTAGTTACAGATGTGCTTTCCTCCCTCGCATCTGCATGGCGAACCTGTATTGTGTGAATGCAGGGTCTGTGACATCCCAGGGTGCCACAGTGCCTGCTCATGTGTCATCGCCTTTTGTATGTGATTTTAGCATAAATCTATTCTCTTATTTCTGGTGTTACGATTACAATTCTCATTTCCTTTGTTTTATAATATATGCCTAATATATCCTTTCCCTATTATTAAAATTTATTTTTAATCAAATATTTCTCTAAGGAAATATCCAGCCCTTGTGCCTCTCTTCTGATTTCAGTTCCCCAGGGCAACCATCACAAGTTTCCCCACTTCTGCTATTTCCTACCATATTAAAAACGACACGCTTTTTCTGGAGGTTTTTTTCTTTTAATTTTTGAACGCAACATACTTTCTGTGGAGCTTGAAGAATTAATATTCTCTCTCTCTCTCTCTCTCTCTCTCTCTCTCTCTCTTTCCCTGCCTCCCTCTCACCTCCCCTCCCTTCTTCTAGTATAATTAACTTGCAACTACTGCTTAAATTGGTGTCCAGGTTGTCATCATGACAATTACGCAAACATTCCCAGCTGGTCCATGGACAGACTTACACTGCAGTTTCTTATGCAAGCTTCTGTTCTTGAAATCGGTAGTTACCTTGTTCTTTTGTTTGCTTATTTTCTTTACTTCTATGACTGCGCCCAACTTACTGTGGAAGTAAGCATTTCATGGGTGCTGGGTGTCCGGTTAACTTCGGTCCTCATACTTTGCCAGGCATTCTCTTCGGTCCCCACTTTGTCTTCTAATGAAGCAGGTAAGAATCCTGGGTTTGTAACACTTCAAATAAATGAATGTAGTTATTAATCAGTAGTAGAAAAATTATGCATCACAAAATATGTTCTTATCACAAAGAAATAACAGCAGATCACAAGTTTTGAACGTATGTGGTAAACACAAACCACAAATTAAAAAAATAACATTAAACTGCACACTATACCTTTATAATAATTTATTTTTGTCCCAAATCTTAGTTTTATCTCTAATCGCCTTAGTGTTAGTCAAGGTTCAACTGACTAGAAGCAGATCCCACCGGGTGGACATGTTTCTGTCCATCTATCTATCCATCCATGTATCTGTTTCTAGGCTCTTGTTTTTCCAAGCCATGGAAGCTGCTTCTGTGTGCATCTCAAGGGCCTCGTGCTGGTGCCTCATGTCTGCAGAGAGGCCTGGGTGTAAAAGGAAGTGCAGATGTAAACTAAATGGAACAAGTATTAGCTGGAACCCAAGAGCACACACTGGAACCCACAGGACAGGCAAGAACTCTGTTTTGGACGGTGCAGGCCTCTGGCTGAAGAAGCTGGTGCCCGCTTCACACAGCTGAATGCACACCTGGCCCAGTGTTAGGGAAGCTGACGACGGATCCTAGGAGAGAGCAGCGCCTTTCAGACCCACTGCTGCCTGCACCGAGGAGGTGGCCTGTCAAAGAAGCACCCAGACAGCTGCTACCTCTCTTCCATGGCCTTCCAAAATGTCACTGTGCCCACGCCAACTAAATTATTCCAGAGGAAGAGTTCTGAGAAACAGCTCAGCCCAGTAAGTTGGCAAATGACAAAGATGCTGCTTCTTGATGGTAATGACACTGTCCTATTGTTTTGTTTTTTTTCCCTAAAAGTACTAGGGAATTGAATCTGTGACCTTGATCATCAGTGAGCTGCATCTCCAGACTCCACCCCCTAGCATTTTTCATAGAGCAAAATAGAAGACTGATCTGGGCTTTTCCTTAGCATGCTTGACCAAACTCTGTTATTATTGGCTGAGATTCACAAAGCGCATGACGTCACGTGTGTCAACTTGAATCGTTATTTTTTGTGTTCTGTTGATTTTGATTTTTGTTTTTGTTTCATGTAGTCTAGCCTGTATAACCAGCATGTAAACTCTCTGAATAACCAAGGATGACCTAGAATTCCTGACTCTGCTGCCTCGAATCCCTGCACACTGAGATTACAGGTGTGTGGTATCACACAAAACTGTTTACAGACAAGATTTCACTATGTCGCCTTGGTTGGTCTGTAATGTACTGTGTAGACCAGCCTGGCCTCAAACTTCCAGTGATCTTTGTTTATCTGCCTGTCAGGGGATAGAGTTTTAGGTTACAGCATTTGTTTTGAGACACAGTTTCACTGCATAGCCCAGGTTGGTCTTGAATTCTCAGAGCTCTGCCTGCTTCCACCTCCCAGGCTCTGGGATCGAAGGTGTGCATAGCGCCAGCTCCTGACAAGCTGGCACACCTGTATGACGGGAAGGCAAATTTTCTCAATAGATTTTTGTCTTTACATCTCAAACTGCACACATCGATTCCCAGGGAGTTGATCCAACAGGCAGGGAAACACTCTTGGGCATCCTTTTCTTTTTTGTTTGTTTGTTTTTGTTTTTACCAATAGAACAAGACATCCATTACCAATGGCCAGGCATGTCCTGAGGACGTCTGAGACTCTCTGGCCTGCTGAGTCTTCAGGAGACAGCAACGTTATGGGCCAACCTGGCAAGACCAGCAGAATTTCCTAACATACAATTTCAAAAAGTAATAAACCACAGAAATGCCAAGTTTTGGGAGCGACTGTCAGGCAGCAATAAATAAGAGCGTACTACGGAGCATATCTGACTGGACTTCGGAAATCCAGGCGGAATACCTCTCTTTCTGTGGATCATAAAGGAGTTACAATTTACTGTGCTTAAGGATATGTGTGGTTGGATTCAGAGCACTTTGGATTTTCTGTCTACTGTGCCGTTCCCACCTTTTGTAAAATTTTATTGCATTTCCCCCTCATGATCTGTATTGGTACGAATCTTTTTTTTCTATTCTTTTGGCCCTCTTTTATTCAAGAAGCAAAGGAAGAGGTTGGAGCTGGTTTATCCCATTTTTCTCTGGCTATTGGATGTGCTTCAGATATAATTAGGTTCATTTTTTCCCCACCATAAGGGAACTACTGGTGAATGGCCTAGAAAACTATGAAATCCAGAATAAAGCAATCAGAATGTCAGCAGGAAGGGAGCCCCGTGGGTCCGTCTGTACGTGGGTGTGTGAGAGAGCTGCTCAGAACGAGGTTGAGGAACATAATCCATCAGCAGTCACTTTGTCTAATCAGCCACCAAGCCACCGGAAGCATCAGTTCCCAGGACCGTTCACAGCCTCCTGCCTCGCCGTCTGCTTTGCCTCCATCTGACTTTCTGCACCGTCCTCTCACCCAGGCCCCTGGGCTTGGCCTTCTCCTCACCAGGGCAAGCGGTGCAGAGCACAGTGGAATATGTCCCCCCCCCCAACTTCTCCCAGGGACCTGGTGTTCCTCTTGCTTCTTCAGCTACCCTCATACAATTTTGCTCCTTTCTGCTCACCCCTCCGTCACCCTACAAAGCAAACCCCCTTTCTCATTTGATTCTGGGGTGCTCTCCAATGTCTAAGATGGGAGTGCCCAGCCATATTGCAACAGCCTCTCTTTCTAATAACGCCGTCCCGTTTAAGCACAGATTTGTTTTTGAGTTGACAAATGGTGTTACAGTCACCGTTTTCTGGGAAGGAAAATGTGGATAACTTCAGAAAGCAGCAGCGTCTAAGCCTTATGGTTGGAGCTACTGCTGGGGTAAAGTTCTTTCCTAGAATTTCACCATGCCAGAGGCACAGTTGGTGTTTAATATGTGTTTATGGGAGGAGGCAAACAATGAAGAAATAGAGGCAGGTAGGGAGTGGGAGGGGGAGGGGGAGGGAGGAAGGAAGGAAGGAAGGGAGGGAGGGAGGGAGGGAGGGAGGGAGGGAGGGAGGAAGGAAGGTCTTGCTAGATTTAGGAAACTGAGAATAAAGTTGGGAGAGAGTTTGTCCCTGGTCCATCCTTGGCCCAGTTTGCAGCCAAGATTCTAGAAATATACCCTGCTCTATCAGAAATGGATGGAGTCACTAGGTGGGCAAAGTGCCTTATGGGAAAATCATACCCTTAGATCTCCCCCCCACCCAGTACTAAGGACTGGGTGAGTCTGATGTCTTCACATATGCAGACATATCCTCCTGAGCAACATCACAAGGAGCTCGGCTAACTTACATTTCAAAACAATTTCCCTGTGTCACCCAGGCTTGTGCCCTTGAACTCCCTCGGCAGCCCAGGCAGGCCTGAGGACTTTGCACCTCTCACTCATGCCCTGAGTAGCTGGTGTCTCAGCCCTAACACTGCAGCAGCAGCTGCTGACTGGTTCACAGTAACTGAGTCCATATGGCTGACTGTGACAGCATCACATGGAGCTAAAATAACTGCTCAGAAATTAAAAAAAAAAAAATATTGCCAGTGACTCGAGTGACTCAGGTCCCTGCCTTGCTTTCTCACATGTTTATTACCTCACCCAGGTTCTTGTCACTGTGTGTTTGGGGGGGAGGGAAGGGAGAGGGGGGAGGGGAAGGGAGGGGGGAAGAGAGGGAGGGAAGGATTGAGATTCTCAGCCTTTGGCTTATCCTGGTGACAGGCAGGAAGCTGAGTTATAAGCCTCAGCTTTCTTGCAAAAGCTAAGTCAACAAAAATCTGAACCCTCCCCCCCATTCCATTCCCTGCACCCCCCCAGCCCCAGCACTCAGGCTGTTTGCAGCCTTGGCAGCTTAGCTGTATCTTCTTATCTCTTCATCATTCTGACCAGCTCTGCACTATTTCTGGATCAGTATCTGTCCTCCGACAAGCCAGACGTCTCTGCTGCCTTCCTGGTATTCCTAATTCTGCTCTCTAGAAGCATGGAAAAGTGACATTGCTCAACAGAACCAACATCTATCCCACTTAGGGGAAAAATCCAACCAACCAAACAAACAAACAAAAAAACCCAACAAGAACCAGACCAGGCAAAGCAGATTGGGCTCACATGAATGTTACTAGTCAGTTGAATCACATGCCCCAGTCCTGATCCTCCCTACCCAAGTAACTTAGTTGTTTTAAAAAGCTTTTGCAAACAAGTATGCATCTTTAAGTATTGTTACAGTCTGATCTTAATATTGATGGGCGACGCTCCCTTTTGGTTAAGAAATCATTTAATTCCACTTTTATCTGATTACCTCTTCTCTGTCACACAAACAAGCTAGGACCAATGCAATTACCCAGCAATGGGAAGCGCATCCCTTTCAGCTGGATGATCTTTGGGGTTTGGGCTTCAGGCCAAATATTACTAATATCCAACTGACCTTGCTGTGGCTAGCCTGTGGCTTGGTGGCCCATCTTTCTCAGAAAATTTTTCAAAGGCTTGCCCTGCCTGCATGTTCCCAGGCGGGTGCATGGTACAGCACCCTTGCAAGCCTAGCAACTAAACAGAACACACTTTTCCCCGAGGATAGTTGACAACAGGAGTCATCGGATCTGTGTGCCCAGATGGCTCCCTCTGCTCCAATATGGGCTCATCATAGGAGCTGTAGCTGCTGGCCTTCCCCACCCCCATCCACCCCCAGCAGGGAGTTTTGAGCTAGTGAAACCCAGGGGTCACTAATAGCCTTCAGGACCCTTTCTCCCAGTCACGTGTAAAGCCGGGACTGGTAGGATGATTACATCACCTCCCACTTTCCCCATTTGCACAGCTGAATAGCTGTGCATCTGTCTAGGAAAGTCACTGTGAGAGCTTGCTCTCATCTAAGGAGGTGACACACTCCTGCTTCACCTGTAATCTCAGCCCTTGTGGGGTGGAGGCAGGGTCATCTTGAGTTCAAGATCATCCTTTGCAAGTTTGAGACCAATCAGTTTAAAAAACAAACAAAAGGTTGACGACTTACCCTATTAAAGCTAGCTAGGATTTGCTCATCTGTCTGTATTTTTGGCAAGGGATATAAATATAAACTGAAAAACGCCACTTAGTCTATAGACTGTCACCTAGAAAGAAATTTAAAACTCACCTGCTATCTGCTGCTCCTTTTACACAATATTGAAAAAACCTGTGACTTTGTTACCTGTGAGATGAAACTTCCATAATGTGGTCTGAGCTCACTTTTCAGCTTCTCCAAACCATGCAGAAGCACTTGGTGAGAACTTTTTTTATGATTATTATTTATGGAAATGGAATGAGATAGCTTTCTCAGACATATGCACACAAGATGTCTTGTAGGGAAGCTGCTAAAACATTGGCCTCCCATAAGTCAGCTCTTCAAAGTGTAGGATAAGAAAAATGTCTTTCTCTGGTGTGGAAATCCATGGGGGATGAGACCAGAGGGAAAGGTCACTGCCAAAGCACGTGGAAGCAATGTTCTCTCTTTCTGACTGTCTCATCTGAGAAGCTAGACAAGAGATGAACCAAGAGCACATGCAAACACTCATCTGTTGGGGAGGGGCAGGGAGAGAGAGAGAAGAGGGAGAGGGAAGGAGGAGGGAGAGAGAGGGAGAAGTGGGGAGAAACAGAGGGGACAAAGACTGACTCCTTTGGAACAAAACAACAAAATCAGTGGAGAAGAACAGCTAAGATAAATAGGACCTTCTCAATTTCTTTAGAGAATCTGTAACTTAATTTAAAAAATAGCAAGGATATAAGTTAGGTACCATTGTGGCATCTTTAACAATGTGTTTTTGGGACTCTCCTCCTGCTCCCAGCTGCCCCATGGCCTGTCATCTGTCCCTCACTCATAGTTGATGCCAGATTCTTTTTTCTTTCGTGTCCCATGTGTCCTTTTGCTCCCCTCACATCTTTCCTTACTATCTAATATGGTCTTTCTTTGTTGCTTTTCTAGATTTTTTTTTTCTAAAGATTTTATCTATACTCACACCTTGTAAAATATTTACATTAAGACCCCCATAAAAGTGAGAACACACAGTTTTTGTCTTTCTGGGTTTGGGCCACCTCATGTAGTACTTCCCCCCACTCCCAAAATGAGATGTCCCCCCTCCAAAAAGTCTAGGGCACTTGAATACTTGATTCCCAGGTGTTAGAGCTGTTTGGGGAATCATTAGGAGGTGTGGACTTCTTAGAGGAATTATGTCACTGGGCTTGGAGGTTTCAAAAGACTCTTACCATTTTGAGCTAGCTTTCTCTGCATCCTGCTTGTGGTTTGAGATGTGAGCTCTCAGCTGTTCCTGCCACCATGAATTCCAACCTTCTGGAATCTTAAGTCTAATTAAGCCCTTTTAAAAATAAGTTACCTTGGTCATGATGTTTACCACAGCAATAGAATAGTAACTAAGATACCTCATTTAAAATCACATTTTCCAGATCCACTGGGTTTGCTTCAAAATTCATTATTTTTTTTTACAGCAGAATAAAATTCTACTACACAGTGGAATATATCTACAACTCTTCATTTTCCATTCATCTACTGGTAGGCACTAGGCTGGCTCCGTTTCCTTGTTACTGTGAGCACAGGAGCGATAAACACGAACGCACAAGGGTCTCTGTGGATATGGAGCCCTTTGGAGGCCCAGAAGTAGAATACCTGGGTCACGTGATAGTTCTAATTAAGTTTTGAGGAACTGTCATACTGATTTCCATCAGGTTTGTACTAATATACACTCCCACCAATAGTGAATAGGGCTCCTCTACCCCCACATCCTCCCCAGAAGGAACCTTGTAACTTATTTCAATTCCAGTTTCAGCTTCACACATTCAAATGGCCCCATGTTTTACATCCACCTTCCTGACCAAGAAGCTTGCCTTGGATGATACCCAGAATCTTTTGAGGAACTTGATGGACAGGTTAGACATGGATAGCTTGAATTTATGGATGTGAACAAAAATCCCACTTGACAAGCATGGTCTACTAATGAGTGGTCTAAAACAAGCCGTCAGCTTCAAAGAGAATAGGCACCATTTATGGAAAGAACAAATGGACGGTTACAGGTCTCAGGTAGACAGGATCCAGGAATTTCATGCTCAGATGCTGCTGTTGAGAGGATATTTGCTTAATTTAATTTTGCATTAGCGTGGGTTACAGACAGTTGTGAACTGCCATATAGATGCTGGGAGATGAACGGGGGTCCTTTGGAAGAGCAGACAATTCTCTTAACCACTGAGCCATCTCTCCAGCCCTGGAAAGAATATTCATTTGATGTCATTACATGTAACACCAAGAATCTGAGTGCAATGGGCTCACGGAGATAGTGAACTTTGCCTTTATCTCTGGTTGTGGTCACCACTATGTCGTGGATTGATGTCACGGTTGCCATGGCAATGAAAGAAAGACCAGCGGTTAGACAAGGGAACTGCAGGACTGGAAGTCTCTTGAAAGAAACCTGTGGGTTTTCTTTATCAAATGATTGTTTTGCTTATTAAGAGGGAGATTTGTTCAAGCTATCAAATTGTGTTAACATTTTTCTTTTTAGAACTCTCACATTTATGTATTTTAACATTATAAAAATTAGTCTGTAAAATTTAAATATCCAGAAGGAGTTGTAAAAAGATAAAATTTGCTGTCATATATCATTCCTATTTTCACGTTTTTATGGTCATATCCAAAACTATAGAAAGATCATGGCATGGATTATTACGCATTTTCTTTCTTAGAAGAGAGTTACAATTTTCAAAATTACATTTAAAAAATTTATATGCATGTGCGCACATATAAGAACTTATAGGAGTTGGTTCTCCATCTTTTTTTTTTTTTTTTAGAGATGTATCCATTTAATTTATATAACACACTGTAGCTGTCTTCAGACACACCAGAAGAAGACATGGATTCCATCACAGATGGTTGTGAGCCACCATGTGGTTGCTAGGAATTGAACTCAGGACCTCTGGAAAAGCAACCAGCACTCCCCACCCCCCCAGCCATCTCTCCACCCCCCAGGCTCTCCATCTTGAGGGTCCCAGGGATCAAACTAAGGTCATCAGGCTTGGCAGCAAGTGGTTTACCTGATGAGCCATCTTGCTGGTGGCTCTGTTGTTGAGACAGGGTTCCGCTATGCAGCTCCCAAGAGCTCTCACTACTGTCATGCACCCACACAAGACTGTCGCTAGGCTGTCATTTTCAAGAGGCTGCCCTATGCGCCAGCCAGGCTTCTGAGAAGTCCCCGGGCTGCTGTCTAAGTCAGCAGCTTCTCCGTTTCTCCACTGCATCTTTTATCCTTTCGTAGCTGATGGGCATTTGTGGTTTCTATCGTGTAGTAATTAAGAATATGCTATCCTATGCATATGTATACAGGCTTGTGTGTGTGCAAACACTTTTTTTTTTTTTTTTATGTTTTCAGACTAGATTTAGTGGATTTCCCGGTTAGTGTATGGTTTGCTTTTTTTTTTTTTTTTTTTTTTTTTGCAAATCTCCCTCATTATTTTCTGAGGTAGCTAGACTATTTTTGCATTCCCAGCAGCAGTGTACAAGCAGCCCTGAATTCTGGCCATTTCAGAGTTTAGATTTTTCTGCAGTTGTTCTTGGAGCCTTACTCTGTCTTTTTGATGGACACTCACAACTGTCTGTTTCCCATGGAACTGAGACAGAAGGAAAACAAGAAGAATAAAAAACTTTTTCCCATGAAATTGAAGAGTGAGAACAGGTGTGGAAAAGACCCAAGGAATGTGTGTGACATTGGGCAGTCAGCTGTGGCTGAGCAACAGTGTGGGTGGTAGACACAGGCTCTCCCCTCTCCCCTCTCCCCCCAGAAGCTCCCACTAGAACCCTCAAAGTTCCCTTGTGTTTCAGAAGAGTAGAAAGAAGGGAGCTACAGGGAAGATTCTTGCTGGGAAAGTTCTTCTTCAGGGGTGACAAGCTCTATGAAGGCGGCCAGCCTCTAGTCCCTGCTCCCCACCCCCAAGAACCCACTGACCCCTTAAAAGCAGCCCACCCACAGGTGCTTGTGGAATAGTTGAAATGAACAAGTCAGTGAATGAGGCTGCAAGCTGCACCCCTCGTCCTATCATCCTTTAGTGGAAATCATGCTCTTTCTCAGTGTTCTCTTTGCTCACCCTGACTCTCCTGGTCACATTGTTACCATCTCTTGCATCTGTTTCCCCACACATTACCCTCCCTTTCTGTCTCCCACGCTTCTCTTCTTTTTTTGCAGGCCCTACCTTCTTTCTCCAAGCCCTGCCCCCCACTTTCTATCCATTATCTGCCCTGGATGACAGGTTCATAAGTTCTAGCTCTTATCCCACATTCAAGCACCTGTTTCTTCTCCTAGACACACACCAAGAGGAAAGCATCCGACTGCCTGGTCTCCTGGCCTCTCAGCTCCCACTGACCCTGTGAACAAGTCTTAATGTCCCAACAGAGACCAGTCCAGTATGTAGCCCTTCTTCAACATGGCAGAATAAGAGCCGGAGAATCAAAGATGTGACTTTGGGTTCTGGTCCTTCTTCCTTTTGTTGGAAAAAAAAATAATGCTTTTATTTATTCTTTGAAGATGTCACACGAAGTATTTTTGTTCATATTCATCTCCCCTCCCCAGATCCTTCCGTTTAGCTGGTATCTTAGTTACTATTCTGTTGCTGTGAGGAGACACCACTGCCAAAGCAATTTACAACAGAAAGCATTTAAGTAGGGGCTTGCTTACATGGTTACTGTGGCAGGGAGCATTAGCTCCAGTCAAGCATGATGCTGACACAGTGGCTGAGAGCTCACAAGCTGTAGGGAAGAAAGAGTGAAAGAGAGAGAGAAAAAGAGAGAGAGATACTGAGCCTGGTGTAGGCTTTTGAAACCTCAAAGAGGACTAGAGAGATGGCTCAGTGGTTAAGAGTACTGACTGCTCTTCCAGAGGTCCTGAGTTCAATTCCCAGCAACCAAATACTGGCTCACAACCCTGTGATGGAATCTAATGCCCTCTTCTGGTGTGCACTTATATATAATAAGTACACAGTAATAATATTATAATAAATAAATAAATATTTTAAAAAAAGAAACCCCAAAGAAAGCCACCAGTGACACAGCTTCTCTATCAAGGCCATACCTGCTAATCCTTATCAAACAGTTCCACTAATTGGGTGCCACTGCACTTTCAAATAAATGAGCCTAAGGGTGGGGGTGGGGCAGACATTCTCATTCAAGCTTCCATGTCAGGTACTACTCCACTGGGGGCAAAAACAGACTTCTCCAACAGCATCAAATGCTGAGAGCCTCTGAGCTGGGGGTGAGAGTCGCTGGGATTTTGTCTGGATTGAGGTTTTCAGGTCTGATGCATGCTGCCACAGTTTCTAGGAGTTCACATTTGTCTTGTTGTGTCTAGAAACCACAGTTTTGAAGTCATACACTACCTCTGGCTCCTGTGATTTTTCCACCTTCTCTTCCACATAGATCCATCCGTAAGCTGCGAATAGAGGGAGGAATGTGGCATAGACATTGGTGTCTTTTGTTCTCTGCACATTGACCAGTTTAAGTTTCTGTATTAATTACCATCTACTGCAAGACGGGTTCCTGATGAGGGCTGAGAGGTGCATTGATTTGTGTGTGTAGCAATAACTCAGTGGTAGTTTTATTGGTCCGTTTAGCAGAATAACTGTAATAGGTTTCCTAATGCTTCTTTTCTTTTGAAAACAGACGTTTTGGGATTCTAGTAGAAGCTTTAGAGGGGTAGGGATTGGTATGCGTCACCCCCTAAAACACACACACACACTCTCTGTTGCCCAGCCAAAGCTGATTGTACCCAACATATTTCTCTCTCTCTCTCTCTCTCTCTCTCTCTCTCTCTCTCTCTCTCCCTCTTCTTCTCCCTCTCCCCTCCCCCCCCACACACATACAATCAAAGCTGACTCTACCCAACATCACACACATTCTTTGGATCTTTTCCTTACCTGTTCCTATTTAGCCTCAGGTTCGTGGTCTCATTGACAATGTCAGATATGGGAACCCCAGGACTTTTGGGAAAAAAAAAAAACAGGTCCCCTGTTTCCTAATTAAAAGGAAGTTGAGGAACTCTCTCTCTCTCTCTCTCTCTCTCTCTCTCTCTCTCTCTCTCTCTCTCTCTCTCTCTCCCGTCTCATCTCATCTCTTTCATGACTGAGATTTTACTGGTCGAGGAGCAGAGTACACAGACATTCGAATTCTTATCACAGCTACCCAGACTCTGAAGAGTCACATTGTTCATGTACACAAATGAGGAGCTACATATTGGTTTTCTTTGAACTTATTCCAGTGATGTTCCAGCCTCAAATGTGGCAAGTTTCCCTGAGACCTCACATAACAACCAAATGCTCATAATTCTCAGTTCCACCGCCTCGAAGTTTCGTGCCACACACAGAACATACTCAAAATTTCCATCTTTCACCTGAACCTTGCTGTTCTTTTCTTTAGAATGGGCAATAAAAGTGTTTGCTCTTAACAATAGAAATGATGTCTGGTAATTTCCACCTTGAATGAAAAAGGGCAAAGGGGCTGGGAATGTAGCCTAGTCAGTAGCTGTCAAGTAAACTCAGGTCAAGAGGACCCGAGTTAGAGCTACAGAACCCACATGGGGGAAAAAAGGAGCTAGGTATGGTTGGTAGCATGCACTTACAAGTCCAGTGCTGGAGAGGCAGAGACAAGCAGCTCTCTGACGTTTGCTGGCTAGCCAGCCTAGCCTCCTTGGTAAGCTCCAGGCCACCGAGAGAGACTGTGCCTCAAAAATAAAAACAGTTGAGATTCCTCTGGCTTCCAGGTGCACGCATATGTGCACCTCCTTCCACACACGTGTACCTGCATACACAGGAATATGCACACACATGTATACACATACACACAAACGATGCAAATACGAATCCAATTAATAAATTGTTTTCTAATCCTCTTCTGTCAAAATCAAATGAAAACAAACAGAAAACAAACCTGCAAGGATTCCAAAAACTGTTAAAGAAACTGGGCAAAGTCAGGGTATCTAAATAGGTATCGCTTAGCCAGCCTAGTAGGTCACGCACTTTAAATAGACAGTGGACAAGCATGTGTTGTTGGGATTCTGTAAACCCCACCCCACAGTTACCTGGCAACAGCCAGGTATACCCTACCCCACAGTTGCTTGGCAACTGCCAGGTATGCTCTGCCCCAGTTACCTGATACTATAAAGGGGGGCTGCTTGCCCCTTCTTCTCTCTCTTGGCCTCTTTCTCTCTCCCCCTTGCCCCTCCTCTCCCCATTCCCTCCCCCCACCTCTCTCCAAGAGCTCATGGCCGGCCTCTGCTTCTCTACTCTTCTCCTCTTCCCTCTCTCGGCCTCTACTACCCTCTTAACTCCCTTCCCCATGCACTGAATAAACTCTTTTGTACTCTACCATCATGTGGCTGGTCCCTCCGGGGGAAGGGATTCCTAACATGGATCCCCCAGAGGCATCCCTCTCGTCCCCAGGCCTCCATGCCTCGTCATACCTCCATGGAGCCTACCCCCCCCACACACACACTCTCAATCATCTTTTTCCTAACATTCTACAAAAACAACATTGGTGCCAAAACATCTACATTTCCCCAACAGTCTCTAAAAACAACACGGGCAGTAGTTTATAATCCTAGGCCTAGGGAGGTAGAGGCAGAGATTCCAACTCATCCTAAGATTAAAATGTAATCGGAAGCTATATAAGGGAGAAGGAGGGAGAGAAGGAGAGGGAGAGGAAAACAGAGTGTGTATTTCTCAGGGTTCTAAACCCCAGAAGGCAAAAAAACAAACAAAACAAACAAACAAACAAACCCCCCAAAAAAAACCCCAAAACCTCCTTTTGGTGTTCCAAGAACTTCCAATTCCTTGAGGAGCAAAAGCAAACATTTGCAATGTCAGTCCAGCAAGCAACTAGGCGATTTTTACAGCAGGTGAAGTCACTACATGGGGCTGTGCACAAAGCCAGGGTTATTTTTAGCATCTAGTGAAGGCCCATTCATTATTCTTTTGACAATAAGAATAAAAAAGCAATTAGAACGCCAGGTACCTCAGAAGCTCTCCCAGAGAAGCCGTAGCCCCAATATAAGGCAAGTGAGGCTCTCAAACCTCCCAGAAATTATGGAGCTGAGAGACAATGGAACGTATCTGACCTTGATGGTGTCCTGACACTGGGTCACGGGAGAAGGAAATGTAATCTTTGGATAGTCCTTAGCTCAGCAGTGGCACAGACAATGCTCACATGGACATGAGAATTTAATATTACATTACTGATTTAAAAAACAGTAACCACCTTTTAGATTCTGGGAACAAGTGAAACCATTGTGTTGCAGGATAGCTGATCACACTGTGAACCCCAAGATTGTTTTGTTGGCTGAAAAAACCTATTTGTACTTGTGGTGTGGCTCAGCCTTCGCTCACACCTTCAATCCCTCTGGCTGGAATACAGACACACCCTTAGTACACACCTTTAATCCCAGACAATGGAAGAAAAGTTAGTTTTTAGAAGGAAACATCCATGAAGTCTAATTGAGTGGCAGACAAAGTGGTGCACCAGAGAAAGATTTGACAGAGTAGGCTATGCCCAACTCTCAGAAAGAGAGGAAAGAGAGGCAACATAAGAGAGAACAGTACAGAGGAAGAGAGAAGGCAGTTTTAGAGAGGCAGGTTGCAGAGAGAGAAAAACTAGACACAGGTGAAGACTGAATGAGCCAGAGAATGAGAAGAAACCAGAAGATAGAACAGATTGCCAAAGTTAATTTGAGGCCAAGCTAAGCCATTCAGGAAAAGCCAAAAGAAGCCAGATTGATTCGTCAGCTTGGAGAGGAGTTTTGAGCCAGAACAGCTGAGTTGAATCAGCTAGGAAGAGATCAGAAAGAACTAGAAAGGGTGAGCTTATTCAGCAGCAAGTCTCAGAGGCTGAAAACATTCTAGGCCTAGATAAGATCGTACAGATGCTAGAAGCTTCCGGGACTGGCAAATAGAACAGAAGAATAAACTTTTACACCATTGTACTTAAGATTTCTGAATCGTAAATATCATCCTTTACAACGGACGGGAAAGACTATGAGAGACTTAATTAGGGATAAAAGGAAGAAATGAAAGTTTCCCAGAGTTCCGCACTTACAGCAATATGTCCTTAGAGTACATGACAGCTCTGAGGAGTGGGAAGTCCTGTTGCACACATTTGTGACATTTAATGCTTAAATGTAACCAACAAAAGAATCATTTGTTTGTGTGCATGCTGACTCACGTGTGTGCATGTGGACTTACCTTCTCTCTCTCTCTCTCTCTCTCTCTCTCTCTCTCTCTCTCTCTCTCTCTCTCTCTCTCTTTCCACCCATCCCCTAGTTGTAGTAATCAGACTCAGGTCATCAAATTTAGCAGCAAGAAC
This sequence comes from Micromys minutus, assembly GCF_963924665.1. NCBI lineage: Eukaryota > Metazoa > Chordata > Mammalia > Rodentia > Muridae > Micromys > Micromys minutus. Next base: position 48,823,905 of record NC_137985.1, on the reverse strand, counting down.
CTTTATCTACTCATCCATCTCTCCTGCCCCAAGAATATTTTAAATCATTTAATATTTTTTATTTTATTTTATGTATTTGCCTACACATATGTGTCTATACATGCCTGGTATGCTCAGATATTAGAAGAGGGTGTCTGACCTTCTTGAACTGGAGTTACAGACAGTTGTGAGCCACTGTGTGGATGCTAGGAATTGAACCTGGATCACCTGGAAGAACAGCCAGTGCTCTTAACCACTGCACCATCTCTTCATTCCCCTGCAAAGGCCACTCCAAAGGATACAATATATAGCAAGCCAGAAGGGCTAGGAACAGAGTTCTGAATCTCCCCCCAGCCTGTTGCTCTCTCTCCCCACCCACCCCCAGTTGTAGTAATCAGACTCAGGTCATCAAATTTAGCAGCAAGAACCTTTATCTACTCATCCACCTCTCCTGCCCCAAGATGAAACCTTTCTTTCTCAGAGAGTGGAATGACTAGACCCTGTTATGGTTTGTATATGTTTAGCCCAGGGAGTGACACTGTTAGGAGGTGTGGCTTTGTTGGAATAGGTGTGTCACTGTGGGCATGGGCTTAAGACCTTCACCCTGGCTGCCTGGAAGTCAGCTTTCCACTAGCCGCCTTCAGATGAACATGTAGATCTCTCAGCTCCCCCTGCATCACCATGCCTGTCTAGATGCTGCCATGTTCCTATCATGATGATAATGGACTGAACCTCTGAACTTTTAAGCCAGCCCCAATTAAATGTCCTTTATAAGACTTGCCTTGGTCATGGTGTCTGTTCAAAGCAGTAAAACCCAAACTAAGACAAATCATATCATATCACAGGTCAGAATATGATGGCTGTGAAGGCTAGAAGTCTCAGGGCTGGTTTCTTTTATGGGCTGTAGAGGATGGGGACATGCTCTCTGCCTGTCCTTGGGGTCTTCAGGATGATGGGCATTTTGGGGGGGTTCTTCTCTTGTAGATGCATCCTCTTCATCTACCATCTCTGCCCGTGTGTTTGAACTTGGTCTTCTAGGTGGTTGTAGAGGTGTATTTGTCAAGGAGGGGCAGAAAGAACTGAAAACTACTGGGCAATTTGTGGGGTGTGTTACATATATGTATCCATAGGGGTGTGAACCTCCTACTGTGTGGCCTTGCCAGAGCCCTTCAATTGTTCTTATTAGGGCTGTGACATGTGACCATGGTAGAAGTAAATACAGGCATCATGGGAGGCTAAACCCCTAGAGAGGTGAATCTCAACCCCTTTTGGAGTTAAATGAACCTCTCACAGGTTGCCAAAGACCATTGGGAAATACAGATATTTACCTTATGATTCAAAGTGTCGGTGAAAATAATTTCATTGCTGGGGTTACCATGACACGAGGAAGTGTATTACAGGCTACAGCATTAGGAAGGTTGAGAACCACTGCCCTAGGACATGGCGAGGGAACAGAAAGAGTAAGAACCCTGGAGGATTCTGTTGTAATCACGTCTCATTTGGGTTCTTTTTTAGCGTTAGCATGCCCTACTTCCTCCAAAACACACCTCCTAACAGTGCCTCTCCCCTAGGCCAAGCATATTCAAACCACTGTGTCACTGATCTATTTATTGAGCATCTTCTAAATGGCAGGCCCTGGCCAGGCCCCGGGACAGCAGTGAACAGACTCCTTGCCCATTCAGGGCTCACACTTAGATTGGAGAGATAAACAAAAGATATGTAAAGAATTAGAAGGGGAAAAAAAAGGTTAGGGAAGACAAATAAAACTCAACGACAAAAGGCTGTGGTCTGCAAGGGTTTTTTTGGGAGCTTGCATCTGAACAGATCTCAAAAGACAAGAAGTAAGCATCGTAACAGATGTGGACAACAACTGGGGGTGGGGGTGGGGACTATAGCGGTAGCCAGGCCAACCACAGGCTCATGGTTTCTGAGGTCTGGGATCATGAAACAAAAACCATGAATGTTGGGAAAGTGGGTGGGAGGTGAGGAGGCAGTGGAAAAGGTGGGCTCAGCAGTCAGCTTGGCTAGGGGCTGGGTCAGCGGGAGTAGAGAAAATTAGCTGTGCCCTACTTCTTCATCCGTAGTCTTGAGTGTGCACACCATGGGCTCATGCTGGCCCTAGCATGTATACACACACACACACACACACACACACACAGATACAAACACATAGACACACATGTATAAAGAAGAAAATGGAGGAAGTCGACATCGGCTCACCTTTCATATACATGCCAACTGAAAGAGCCCTGCTTAAACAGAGCCTCATGCATCATTGCTCAAACCCCTCATATCCCCCGCGCCCCAGAGACCCATTAGTGAAACAAATCCCCCTGAGAGTGAGCCAGCTTCCTCCCAAGGATTCCTCCAAGCTGTGTGGAGGACATTTGGTGTGAGTCAGAGACCGGCTTTGCCCTTTGCTGGGGCAGTTCAGTGTGTACTGTGTGATAGCACAATGTTTCTATTTCAGACTCCAGCCCTTTGGTTCTCTTTTCCCAGGCCTGCCTCCTCTTGGCTTCCTTCCCTTCTCCACCTGGGTCACCGCCACCCCACTCCCCAGACATACACCCTATTCCTCCCTCTGCAGCTCCCTCCGAACTCTCTGGCTGTTACTTCCCGGGTTTCTGTTTCTCTCCAGCTTTCTCAACCTGCTGGATCTGACACACACACCCGCACCCACACACATGTACACACACTTCCATGTTTGGGATTTTTTTTTCCTGCCTTTCAGGAAAAGCTGACATAGCCTGGTGTGGTGCAGAGGCCCCTTACAGGCTTCCCTGGGCTGGGGGGCTTCTGGCTGAGCAGCCGCAGCTGGTATGGGACCGGCCACCTTAGTTAGAGGGGGTTGGTACAGGAGAAGGCTGAGTCTGCAGAATGAGAAAGGAAAAAGAAGGAAAAGCTGGGGTGGGGAGAGTGAGCACCAGCCCCTCCTAGAGAGACTGCCGGTCACCATCTACTAGACCTGTAAGATACAGTATATCTTTGATCTTAGAAAGGCCAGCAGGCAAAGCAGGGCAGTTGGCTGACCACTCTATATAGCCTGTCAGAGAGCCCTGGGAGCAGGAACTGGGTAGCAGAAGGGGATTTGTTTTTTTTTTTTTTTTTTTTCCTCTCTCCTTTCCTCAGCGCCCCTCCTTTGAAGACTGCCGAAGACCAAGATCGCTCAAGAAGGGTTGAGGATCTGAGAAAGGCTTCCAGACTCCGGCCTCTAGGTGACAAAGTTTCACAGATCCTCCCAGGGCCTACTCTGACCCAAGCAAGGATGGCCCCAGCGGTGGGCAGGGAGAGAGCAACAGGCTGGGGGGAGATCCGGAACTCTGTTCCTAGCCCTTCTGGCTTGCTATATTGTATCCTTTGGAGTGGCCTTTGCAGGAAGAGCTTCATCTGAGTTACCCATGGAATAGGAAACAGTTGCTTGAAGAGGTTGTGTCCTTAACAGCTGTGTGTGTGTGTGTGTGTGTGTGTGTGTGTAGGGGGGGTGATGTACATGCCCCATGTGTAAAGGGTCATTATATGGTATAGAAGGTCATCAGATGGTGCGTGCTCTGATCTAGCCTTTGTTTCATTGTCTCCCGGTGGCCGAGCAGACACCCCTGTACCCTGGCAATCATAGTTGGATATGGGCTGATGCTGAGAGTTACTGGTGACTATACATATAGTCTCCTCTGCTTGGGTGGGCCACCCTGGATAAGTCACCCTCACTTGTTTCGCCTGCCCTCAGCCTCCAGGGATGTTCCAAAATGGAATTCTAGGGACTGGGGCTTGGCTACCATCAAGAGTTTTGCTGATAGGGAACAAGAAGGCCAGACCTGCTGTTCCTGGGACAGATCGTAAGGGCCTTGCATCCTTGAAAAGTCTGTCTCCCTGACATCCTACACAAACATCCCTGAAATGTCCTCATTGTAAGGAACTTTCCTTGGGCACATCCCTCCTCCCATCTGGCCTAGGAGTCCCCATTAGTGCCACAAGGAGGAGAACAGATGAACCCTAAAATGCTCCTTTGTGGCATCTGATGACCCCACAACTCATTCATACACCCAAGGACTTCTGGGTACCAGGTTCAACAGCAGGCTGCAAGATAAGGCATCTGTCTGTCTACCCGTGGAAGGACAGATGACTGCAGATGAGAGCAAGCGTAGGGGAGGGAAGGCTGGACAGCCAGTGAGATCCCTCAGTGAGAGGACCATACCAGGCTTAGGGGCCTCAGAAGGCTGGATGGTGAAGTGGTTCCCTTTTCTTTTTGTTCTTTCCTTTCCTTTCCTTCCCTCCCTCCTCTTTCTCTTCCTCCTCTTCTTTCTCTGCCTTTTTCTTTTAGTTCCCCCAACTCCAGCTGGCCTTGAACTCTGTAGACCAGGCTAGCCTGGAACTCACAGAGATCTGCCTGCGTCTGCCTCCTGAGTGCTGAGAATAAAGTCATGCACTGCTTGGTTTCTATGTCTCTGGCAGGAGGAAGCAGTCGCAGCAGAGGGGGTCGAGGGATGGGGAGGGTGGCTGATCTGTCCCTTGGGCGAACTTTAGGAAAGTGGGGTAGAGGGGGAACTTGGAGCTCCTTGGAGGGTCCTGCAGGTGGGGCTGATGACACGGGATTTGTGCAGTGAGTGAATGAGTGTGGCTGAGTTCTGAGAAACCCAGCCAGGCCCTAATCACAATGAGTTGTCCCTGACAAACACTGGGCTGATTCCCCTGCCTTGGTGAATCTGGACATGTAGGCCTCCAGCCTCTGCTTATCCAACACAATTCAGGACTTGCCCCAAACTCTCCCACACACTAAGCAAGGTACAAGAGAAGGCTTTCTGGGGGCAGGAGAGGAGAGAAGGGTACAGCTACAATCACTTCCTTAGCTTCAGACTTGGTGTCTGCAGGCAGCACTCTGGGGTCTTCCGACAGCTTCATGACAGGCAGGGGACGTGAGGAACCAGGATGGGGCTCCTTGTATACTTCCAGACAATGACAATACCCACATTCCCTTGGCCTCACTGAGAGGACAAGCAGAACCTATCAGGTTAGCAGACAAGAAGAGGAAGCATGGGCGAAGGCAACTAGGGGGAGACAGACAGGTATATTCTGTCGGGGGCAAAGGGGTCCACGCTAGGAAGTGTTTTTCCTGGCTCCCTTGTCTTTCAGTACTCCTCCAATTCCCTTGACTTGGACCTCATCCTCGCCCCATTCCTACCCGTGATCCTTCATGCTTAGAGAGAAAAGCCTCACATCCGCCCCACGAGATGCAGCTGCCTGCCCCTTTCACACAGTGTGGGATGGCAGAATCCAGACATGACAAAGCTCATCACACTGTCTAGCATGTTACAGGACTTCAACACCGAGGGGATTGAGCCACAGGGACCGTCCCTGAAGCGAGGCCTCTCAGCATTGCTCTGGGTGCTGGGTCCTGGATGCTTTGTCTGTAAGCCAGGGTGTTCAGAATCCCCAGCCAGTGACACCTCTGCCAAGGCTGAGTTCTGCTCTCTGTCAGACACACAGTCATCTCTGTCATCTTGCCTGCACATACAGCCCACTCAGAGTGGGGCTGGGCTGGTGCTTTTGGAACTCCCTGCCCAAGAGCCTCAGCCTTCAGGACATATTTACTTAAAAAAAAAAAGGCCTAATACTTTGGCTTCTCGCCCAGGGGCTAGAGCTTGATGACTGTTTCCTTCACTTTGGACCTCATAGTTTTTCATTAAGAAGCCCCAGCACACACACACACACACACACACACACACACACACACACACACACACAGATGCAAAGGAATACACACTCACAGAAAGACTAAGTCACGTCCCTATACAAACACATCATCACACAGACACACAAAAGCATCCCCACAGACTCAAATTCTCAGGAACGCAGAGTCTCCTTCTGCAAGTTCCTAACATACAGACTCATCCACACACAGTGACATCCACTCCCCACCACCACCAAACCCACAGCACAAGCTCAGCTGCGCACACAGACACCAGAACAGCCAGGCAGGGGGAAAGGGGCCTCTTCTTTTTTTCTTGTTGGAAGACAGGTTAGAAATTTCCCACTTCCCTTGAGATCCAGTTTCTCACCCTTCCCCCATTTAAAACAAAAACCAAAAACACTTTCTGGCCTCATCTTTTCTTGGGTCCTGCCCAGATAGTGCTGTGGCTTTAAGGAAGTTGGAACTTCAGAGAGGAGAGAGAGAGGGAGAGAAAAAAAAAAAAGAAACACACATGAACAACCTCAAATTTGGCCTCTTTCCCTGTTCAGTTTCTAGTGTCATTTATGAAGCAGACTCCCTGTTGCTGAAACTCAGTTTTGTTTTGTTGAAAGGAGTCTAGCAGGGCCTGCTCAGCGCTAGCCCAGGCATCCTGTTCCGTAGGGTGTGCAAACTATCGAGCCCCCTCCTCCAGCATTCTGTTCCTGCCCCAGCGGTCCTGGTCCTGTGGACTTGCAAACAATTCAGTCCTTGGGTCCTTTGGTTCCATCTTAAAAGCTGCTCAGCTTGACTTCAGAAGACCAGTTTGGAGGTGAGTCAGGAAAGAAGCCCCCTCCTGCCCCCGTGGCTGGGGGTGAGGGAGTTGGAGGCGTGTTCTCAGCACATCTCTGTGGGTTTAAGGGACTTGGAACAGGCTCTTACTCAGAGCTGTTCAGAGAGCATCTGCTTGGACAGTCTCAACCCCAGAACTCCCAGCTGCATTTGGGCTGAGCCTCTGCCACCACCACCCCCCTTTAGCTGAGAGGTCCTAGCTGGTTTATTTAGGCAGCTGCCTGGGGTAGTTTGAACAGGCCGCAGAGTGGGAGGGGTGGAGGGTGTGTATGTGCATTGCACAAGGGGCCTTGTCTGGACCAGGGCAGCAAAACATACCTATGGGGGGCTCTAGTGGGAGGGGCTGTAGCCAGGATGTGGGAGGGCAGAAGGGAGGTTCTGTGAAGTGCTGGGGGAGGGGGTGGCTGGAAAACAGATTTCAAGTCATAAAGTCAGCTAGGAACAGGCGCAGAAAGAGCTGTGTGCAAAGGAGAAGCTGGGGTCCACTTCCAGCCTGTCTTCACCCTGCCTGCCTGCGCGACCTTGGCAAGTTCCAGCCCTCCTCTGGGCCACGGTTTCTTCTCCTGTGGGGCAAGGGTGGTGGGTTGGGTGGTATTGGATTTCGGCTGGGTTATATGGAACAGGGCCTTCGAATGGGGAGAGTTTGGGCAGGGATCTGAGGAGGGACAAGTCTTTTCTATGAATCCTTAGGCTCACCCAGGTGGCATGCCCTTCCCCGTAGGACATACCATGCGGGCACTGTGCCTGCTCTGCTGGGCTGTTCTCCTGAACCTGGTGCGAGCTTGTCCAGAACCCTGTGACTGTGGGAAGAAGTATGGCTTCCAGATTGCAGACTGTGCCTATCGTGACCTAGAGGGTGTCCCACCAGGCTTCCCGGCCAATGTGACCACACTGAGCCTGTCCGCCAACAAGCTGCCAGGCCTGCCGGAGGGGGCCTTCAGGGAAGTGCCCCTGTTGCAGTCACTGTGGCTGGCACACAATGAGATCCGCTCCGTGGCTCTTGGTGCTCTGGCCCCTCTGGGCCACCTCAAGAGTCTGGACCTCAGCCACAACCTCATCTCTGAGTTTGCCTGGAGCGACCTGCACAACCTCAGTGGTCTGCAGCTGCTCAAGATGGACAGCAATGAGTTAGCTTTCATCCCCCGCGATGCCTTCCGCAGCCTCCATGCCCTGCGTTCTCTGCAGCTCAATCACAACCGCCTGCATGCGTTGGCCGAGGGCACCTTTGCGCCGCTCACCGCTCTGTCCCACTTGCAGATCAATGACAACCCTTTCGACTGCACCTGTGGCATCGTGTGGTTCAAGACATGGGCCCTGGCCACGGCGGTGTCTATTCCAGAACAGGACAACATTGCCTGTACTTCACCCCATGTGCTGAAGGGTACCCCACTAAGCCGCCTGCCGCCCCTGCCTTGCTCAGCACCCTCGGTGCAACTAAGCTATCAGCCCAGCCAAGATGGAGCAGAGTTACGGCCTGGCTTCGTACTGGCACTCCACTGTGACGTGGATGGACAGCCGGTCCCCCAGCTTCACTGGCATATTCACACCCCAGGAGGCACGGTGGAGATCGCCAGTCCTAACGTAGGCACTGATGGACGTGCCCTGCCTGGTGCCCTTGCAGCCAGTGGGCAGCCACGCTTCCAAGCCTTTGCTAATGGCAGCCTGCTTATCCCTGACTTTGGCAAGCTGGAGGAAGGCACCTATAGCTGCCTGGCCACCAATGAGCTAGGCAGTGCTGAAAGCTCTGTAAATGTGGCATTGGCCACTCCAGGCGAGGGGGGGGAGGATGCAGTAGGGCACAAGTTCCACGGCAAAGCAGTGGAGGGCAAGGGCTGCTACACGGTTGACAATGAGGTGCAGCCGTCCGGACCAGAAGACAATGTGGTGATCATTTACCTCAGCCGTGCTGGGCCCCCAGAGGCCGCGATAGCAGCCGAAGGAAGGCCTGCGCAGCAGCTCTCAGCCCTACTCCTGCTAGGCCAAAGCCTGCTTATTCTCTTCCTTTTCTGCTTCTAACTACACCCTGCCCTGGTTGGCTAGAGCAGCCCCAGGGCCTTCCCGACTCCCCCTGACCGCGTTCCTGCCAATGTTCTTTCTTAGTACCACGAGGTCTGGGAACTGGTGAGGCCTGAGGTTAACCCGGGGACTTCACGTTTTCCTGCCACATCCCTAAGCTCTTCCAGGCCACTCATTACTCCAACTTGCAGATCTGCTCAGAATTAGCAGCTAGGACAGAACTATATCCCCAAACTCACTGCCTCTAGTGCTAATTGCGGCTAACAGCATTGCCTGTGCTCCAAAGCAGGGGCAGCATGCTAACAGGGCAACAATGATGCCCTAACCTGACCTACTTTGAGAGTTTTAGATCACAGAGGTAAGGGGCTTGTGGAAGTCATCCAGGTGGGCACTGGGGCTGGGCCTAGAAGGGGGTCTGGAGTGGCCAGTTGAGGATCTGGAAAGGAAGTGCCAGAGGCAAGCGCCGGGAAGGCTAAAAGCTCTCCCTGTCCTCATGATGCTCTCTGATGAGATGTGGACATCATCCCTGGCTGGGCCTATCTCTCCTCTCACCCCCAAGTCCCACAGCTTGTGCCTGCCTCTTGAGACACTTGCTCCTCCTGTCTTTCCAAGTATGCACCAGTAGCCTGCCCCTCCAAAGAGGCTAGCCAGTCTGGGTAACAGAAAAAAAATAAACGGTATTTCTGATGCCCTGCTTTCGTCTTCTTGGAATTCTGTTGGGATCAAAGAGTCTTTATCAGAATATGGGATGGCCATTTGTAAGGACAAGGACCGGAGGACATATGTGCAGAATTTCAGGTGGCATGGGAGAAGAAGCCCAGAGTCAATACTAAGCCTTAACATGAGCCAGGCTGCAGATTTTCTGTCTTCAAACTAGCCCATGATAGGAGGGAGATGGAAACCTGTACATTGCTTTCTACATTTGGGAAAGAGTTTAAAAGGCGATGGGAAGGCCTGGGTTGTAGCCCCAAGAAGAGTGTCAGGAATAGAGAATATGGTTGGGGACAGATCGGGCAGGAGGAGGAAAGAATGGGGAAGTAGGAGACAGAGCACAAGGAAGGACAGGAGGAAGGAGACAGGATGACACATGCACTCAGGTTCTCCTCCCAGATGGATGCTCCAAAGGAGTGAAAGCCTCTGACCTGAGGTAGGATGGGAGTTGGGGGTTAGCCACAGTGGCAAGACTGTAGATAGTTCTGTCAGAGGAGATGCTGCAGAACTCCAGGCCTGTACTGGGTCAGAGGTGGCTCCCTGCTCCCCATCTTTAAAGACTAGATGTGTGCTAATAGAGATGAAGACCGACCTTCTGGGGGAAGGCCTGGCCTTTTCCCAGAGCCCTAGGACTGCTGGGCTCAGCAGAATTAAGGCAGGAGATTGAGTCTGGAGTAGCAGCTGTGAGTTTGGCAGCTGGCCAGCCCTTCCCCCATACCGGGGTCCACATATGGGGCCTCCTTTCTCCCTCATCCTCCTCCAATTTTCAGCTCAATGTCGAGTCCTTGTCAGCGTCAACCAGCCAGGGCCAAGAATGCCTTCCCATCAGAGAGAGCACCAGGATGGAGCCAGATTCCACATGCTGTGTTCCTGGGGTAAGTTACTGGCCATCTCTGGGTTTCAGGTGTATCAGAACTTAAATAACAAAGGGCGGGCCTGGAACCGTGCTGGCAGAGAGCTTGCCTGTCATGCACGAGGCCCTGGAGTAAAAGGTGCATGCTTCTAACCTCCACATTCCGGAGGTGGGCACTCAGTCAGGAAGATCCGATTCTTATGCTACACAGTAAATCTGAGGCCCAGCCTGGGCTACGTGAGAGCCTATTTCCTCCCCAAAGCGCAAAGACAGATGAGGTAGTGTTTAAAGGCCCAATTGACTGACCGTTTGGACTTGATGATTCTGACTTGGAGCCCAGCATCCATCCCTCTCCACTCACCACTGAGCGGGCTGGGCATCTTGAAGATCCACTCAATTCTAGCATCTGGCATCTACCACTTGAGGCACAGCAACATGGGGACTACTGTTTCCCAAGTGAACTAGCCACTCCTCTGCTTTAGTCTTCCGGGGCTCCCCCTATCCGTAGAGTATAGCATAAACTTTCTGTTCAGCTATGAATCCTCTGACTGGTTCTCCTCATGTGTCCACTCCTATCTGTGCCTTTTTGCGTTGCCTGTGAGGCCGAGTCATCTCTGTCCTTACATACCCTAGGCCCGCCCTCCCCCCAACATAATCTTTTCTACATCACCTCCTCCAGGAAGTTTTCTCGGATCTTCTTCCACCTTCGCAGTGAACCAGGCCCTTTTTCTTTGACCCACACTTGCCCAGGTGCCCTAGATAGATTTTGTTCTTGTGACTGTCTCCTTGTTAAGGGCAGAGGCAGAATCAGAGTGGTCCCCCTGTGACTGTAGATTACTGGTATCCCACATAGAAGGCATTTTGCAGTAGGTTAGGGGAGATTTACAGCATGCTTTCTTTGGCCCCTGAGCAGCTGAGATATGGGTTTGAATGGCTAGGAAGTACCTCTGGTGACCTGTGCATGTGTTTGACCTAGGGTTGATAAACAGTCATGACTTCAAGGCTCCCTTATCCAAACAGGGTGAACCACATCAAGAGCATCTCTCTGATTCAAACATCTTCCATCTTGTCCAAGACCCCAGTGTGTCTGTATCTCTGCTTCTCTCCTGCAGGCTTACTCCACTGACACCAGCCTTCTCTGTCCTGAGCCTCCCCCTCCAAGCCTTTCTTTATTCCCTAGAGTCTCTTATTCTTGCAGCCCCTTATCCCCAGATCCTGCCCATTTGTTAAAACCAAAATCTATACTGTCCAGGAATAGCATTGTAGGGTTCCCTAGTCCTATCCCCCCAAACTAGGGATTCTCTCGACACATACCCAGTGTCCAGCCCAGCACTTTGTTGGAATACCCCAAGAGCCCCCAACCGTCTGTCCCAAACGAAGCTCAGATTAGATTTACAGATGGTGTAGGTGGCTCCTCTGAGAGCCCTCCTCCAGTGAGGAGGAATGTTCCTCAGGGGCACATTTATTACAGAGAGCACACTAACCTCTTTCATGACAACTAACAGCATTAAAACTACAAAAAAATAGCTGGTTTTTTTTTTTTTTTTAGAGGCCAGCTCAGCAGGGCCTCTTGGAGTCTGACTTGGCTGCACAAGAGGGGGTGGGAGTGGTAGGAATAGAGGGAGGAGAGAGCTGAGGCAGAGAGGAAGCCCACACAGGCTCCACCTTCATGGTGGGAGGGCTGGGGCTGAGGTGGGGCCAGCTGGGGTGGGAGAGATTCTGGCCTTTCATCACCAACAGGGAGTTAGAGAGGCCTCACTGAGGCCCCGGGCAGCTGATGGCCGAGCCAGTAAGCAGAGGAGAGGCTTAAATGTGCCCACCCTTGCCCTGCCTGTTCCAAGACAACCCACTAGCTGTTTTCTCTGGAGCCCTAGCTGGTAGCCTGGTGAACAAGCAAGACCAAAGTCCTCTGGAAGCTGGTGGTGTAGACACAGTGACTCCAGTCCCCTGATCCCGCAGGGATCAGCTGGCTGACAGAGCTTCTGCTGGGAGAGGGGGTTGCAGACATGGCCGGGAGGGGGGATGGTACACAGGAATGTGCCTCAGCACATAAAAGCAGGGTGGTGTGGTTTTCTTCACCCTCAGGGCTGGGTTCCATTGGCCTTAGCACTTGTAAGGGCTGCCTTCCGGAAGGCCTGCAGATTTGGGTTGTGTAGCAATGTGTAGGCCAGACCCCAGCGGGCCCGGCTCTGGCTGCCTTTGGGTCCTGCTCCTTTAGCTATCAGGTCCTTGGTCTGTAGCAATTGCATCCCTGAGAGAGAGAGAAAGAAGGGGAGGGAGGAAGGCCTTCTATGAACCCCAGCCAGGCTTCCAGAGGCCACAGACCTGAGAGGGATCTAAAACCCTCAGATGCAGCCAGGGTTCCAGCTACTACCTGGGGGAGAAGCCAGGCTGCAGAAGCATGTTGCCCTGCTGGTAGAAAGGTAGAAGGGAGTGGATGAGGTCGAGGAACTAGAGGCTGTCAGACAGACAGCAGTAGGTGAGAACCAGCCTAATATCCCCTACCATAGACCTCCTGGATAGGAGGAAGTACCTCAGTCCTGGAGGAAGCCAGGGATAAGCATCAAGACAGCCCATTCCATTCTCTGTGCGCACAGAATACATATGTATGTGCAAGTTCATGTTAAAGACAAAAGTACCCTGAGACCCAAGCAGGAGGGTGACAACAGGAAGCTGAAGGACATCGGACAAGAGACTGTCTTGGAAGGGGCCTCAGGTAATGCCTTCCTGAGAAACCGGGAGTCTATATCCACAGCCAGGGTAAAGACATACCTTCTTCTTCTGCTGCTGGTCTGAGGCTGTCCTGGGGAGCTAGTAGGGGCCGGGGCTGTGGACTTGGCGCATGGAGGAGCAGGGCACAGAAGGCAATGACTCCTGGGTGTGACTGGCTGGCCTCAATCTTCAGGAAGTTTCGGTATGTATGATAGCCTAGGATGGGTTGGGGACAGAAGGCTCAGGCCTAAGGGACCCTTAGCAGACTAGAGGTACACAGAAACAGAAAGAGGCATTCAGCAGGTATGTATACACACTGGCATCAAAGCATGGAGCACACACACTGCACACAGACACCGGCACCCTCGTTAGAATACACCACAGCCACCCTGCCGCACATGCCTTTCATGCACCAAGAAGTTCTGGCACGTCTTGGCGCACACATACTGCACGTACCCGTGAAGCCCTGGCAGTGCGCACACAGTGCTCACACACCTGCTGCACGTGGACACCGACGACGCCTACTCTCACAGATCGGCTGAGGTCAGCGTGCAGCAGCCGCTTGGATAGCTCAGTCCCCCAGTCCCTGCCTAGTGACCTTACCTGGATCCAGGGAGGCAGCTCTCTGCGGCAGCAAGCTGAGGTCCATCTGGCCAAGGTGAACGGTGTTGTAGAGGGAAGAGAGGAGCACCCTCCAGACGGCCATGACGGCTCCCACCAGCATGTTGATGGGGAAGAGAAGAAAAGTGGCAATGCAGAGCAGGCGCCTGGGGGTAGGAGAGGAGAGAGGCTGAGGCAGGCCTCCCCTACAGTCTTGTGCCAGGTGGGGGTAGGGGGGTTGGGGAGTGGGGGGGATACCTCAATGCCCTCAGGCTCCTTGTTATCCACTGACACTTACTGGGTGTGTTTTTGTGTAGCCTGGGAAGGCCAGAGTTTAGTTGCAGGTGTTTGCCTCTATCACTTGTTTTTCTGAGATAGGATCTCTCACTCAACCTGGAGCAAGACTAAGCCTCAGAGACCCTCCAGGCATGTGCCGCCATCCCCAATTTTTTATGTGGGGACCGAGAAGCATCTGAACTCAGGTTCTCATGCTTATGTAACAAGCATGTTACCAACTGAGTCATCCCCTCAACCCTCCACGATGTTCCCATCTTCCTCCTCTGGGTTCCCCGTCCATAAACTCCAGTCTCCTCTTGGAAGGCAAGATCTTCCCACACCCTTGCTCCGAGGGAATAGGATGTTAGTGATCCTTGAAGCAAGAAAGACTGTTGGCAGAGCTGAGTTAACAGCTCAGTAGTAAAGTGTCTGTCTACCATACACTAGACCCTGGGTTCTCAGTATCTCAAAATCTCCTGAACGAAGATTAGCTCTGTGACAGGTAAGAAGGAAGCATTTTTTAGAAGGCAAAATCTACAGAGAGAGGAGTCTGGGGTCTGAGGGAGCCATAAACTCAGGGCCCATCTTACCGGTTGGTCAGCTCTGGGTATCCATGGTGAGTCTCCAGGAAGACCCAGTTAGCTGCTATGTTCTGTAGGATGACAGCCAAGACCAAAGTCAGCCAGAAGGGCCTGTATGTGGGTGGGATGTGGAGAGGGCTGCTGTTAGTGGGCCCTTCAGAAAGTCCCAACGCCCCTGTTCTTTGCCTCACTCACCATGTGGACTCCAGGGATCGGAGGAGCAGGAGGTTCCTGCCATGGAGTAAAGGCACAAACACCAGGAAGGCCAGGATGGTAGTCCCCAAGAAGAAGATGACCTGCTGCACCAGGAGCCCTGCAGGGGGCAGAAGGGACAAGGGGGACAGACAAAAGGTTCTGTAGGAGCCAGTTAACTCAAGGAAGCCAAGGGTTGCTGTACTACTTCCATTCTGTGTCATGGCCTGAGCCTTAGTTTCTTTGTCTATAATAAGGATACTAGTCCCTATCTTGGGGAGCTTTTTTAAGATTCCAGGGGCTGCAGAATCCATGTTATTGTCCCCACTTGATCCTGAATTCTTGGGCATAGTCACTGTTTAAATAAGTATGTATGTGAATCGGAGCTTAGCACCTCAGATGCTAAGCGTGGCCATGGAAACCACCGGGCTACACAGTCACCTGGGATGGCGTATACAGAAAAGCTTGTGAGGTCTAAGGTTGACCAAGATGAGGAACAAACCTTTTAGTTCTATTATTTCCTCCATCCCCCATTACACCTTGCCTCCTCCCCTGAGTGAGAATGGGAGGTCTGAGGACCAGGTCTGGCCTTTGAACTTCCAGGAGGAGCCAGGTCACTCACAGTTTAAATATGTTGTACACTGTGGTGGAACTTGAGGCATAGTCTAGAAGAGTCCTTGAGGGTCATCTGAGCAGATTGTCTCAGGGCAGCACCCCTATGAAACCCTCACATGGATCCTTGCTGGCATCTCCCAGGAATGAGGCACCCTTCACCTTGAAGCAACCCACTATGGCCAGCCTTCTCCTACAGAATCATCCATGTGCTACCTTAAATGTGCTACATTCAGACCTATGTCCACAATTACCCAGATACGCCTTCCTGCGGAGGGTTTCCCTTTCTGCGGGCTCCTACACCACCATCCAGAGCAAGCTTCCTGAGAGCAAGTAGGACAGGCAGGCTCCTCCTACTGCCCTGTTCAGCCCATAAAAATCTTTGCTAGGTACCCATACCTCCCATCAGGGCCCAGCTTTGGGAACAAAGCAAGTGGGCTCACCAAGGCAGCTGAAGACAGTCTGGTAGGCACTGAAACTCATCCAGCAGACTATGGCTTGACGAGAAGGGTGAGCACTCTGAAGAGGGGGACCCAGATCCAGAGCAGCCCCTCGGTGTAGTGCTTGAAGATTGGCCCTGAGTTGAGAACAAATAGTGACCTTGGGGAACAACAACACAGTACCCCTAAATGGTAACCTGGGGTTAGCATCTGGCCATCAGCAAGAAACCTCAGGGCTTCAGGAGCCTGGAGGTTAACTTAATCTGGAAGTGGTCTTTCCGAGGAGCTGAGGTTGGTGGAGTCTTGGGAGATCCCAGACAGAAGGCACAACCTGAACCACCTCTGGAAACAGAACCGGCGCCCAGCTGGGCCACCAGGGAGTAAGGCAAGGCAGAAGGCCTCAAATGCCAGGGCAAGTAGGGACAGCTCTGTGGTCTAAAGTTCTGAGTAGGAACACTGAGGGCTGGTGAGTGCTTGGATTAGGTAGACCAGTTCTCTGCACCAATCATTTCTCATAGCAAACTCTGGAATGGCCCTCCAAGGTACCTGCTCACCCTCCATCTTTTATGAACTTTTATCCACTCCTCTGATATTATTCATGGAGTCACACCTGCCCCAGCCTCTTCAACCGTTGGAACTGGAATCTTCTTTACTAGCCCTTCCAGGACCCCTTCTCACAGGCAATGTATTGTTTCCTGCACCACTCACAGAACTTGAGGACAGCCAGACATGTCCCTGTGTCCCCAAGGTGAGTGAGCCCCACCTTTTCCTCCCACCACACACAGCCAACCTGGAAGCAGGGCATGCACTCTGTGGCAACCTGACCTACAGCGGCTTCTCCCTCCCTCCTGGATTAGGGTCCCTCAGGTCCTCAGGTCTTAGACCCTAGCCCTATCTCTGTACCTGAGTGCCAGGGCCTGTAACTGACCTGTGTGTCCTCAGTGAACGGATCAGGAGCAGGAAGGTTAATGAGCAGGACAAGACCAAAGCTGAGATGTAACACGCTGGATGGGAGAGAGCAGGGGAGGGCAGGGGCTAGAGGATCTTTCAGAGCCTCAAACCCCTGGACTTTATTCTAAGAGGAAACCACTGGGGCTCAGCTCCAGTTCTCCAGACCAACACTGACCTGACATCATCTATGGCTCCATCCTGCCCCATAACATATGACAGCCAAGAAAGAAAGGGCAGTTTTGAGTCACAGACTGGGCCTTCATCTTGGTTTTGTTGCTTACATCACTATGACTCCTGTAGTGAAAGATTGACATCTGCCTACAACTCCTCACTTCCTGCCGAGGTAGCTAACTTCCGGGGGGCCTTGTGACAAGCACAGGCTTCACTCCATTGGCCATGTTGCTGTGGCCCACTTCCTAGAATGACTCTGGCCATAAATCCACCTGCACTTGTATCAGTGGCCTTCTTTGGCCACAGAAAGTGGTGTCTCACTACCTACCATTACAAAGAAGATGCTAATTGCTACCTGTCTCCTCTGGGTGGGGCCCTTCTTCTCAACTCACAACCCAGGCCATACATAGAGACAGTCAGGACCACCATGCCTGCAGTGGTGAACAGAGAGCTCTAAATATGTGTATAAGAATATCCTGGGTGCCGCTGACATGCCCCAAGCCCACATGCCAGCCAGCCTCACCCTAGACCCTCATTGCAAACCCACGGGGTCTCTTACAGGAACTGTTCAGGGAGGGCTTGACAGCTCATGCTTCTATACCCTCCCCGCTCTGCCTCACACTGTCAGCATGTCCTGGCCTGTGGAACAAGGATGGTGTCAGGAAAATATTTAAAGCAGCCACACCTCCATCTGCAATGTTGGCAGCCTAAGCACCAACCATTGCATGCTAGTCCCCCAAAGCCAGAATGTTCATTTCAGCAAGGGAATCTCAAGTGGGTCAATGAAACATGTCCCCATGAGTTATGGCTCTCAGACTTTGTAACAAAGTGGAAGGAAGCCCTAACTTGGGCATCAGGGATCTATAGTCTATCTACTGTGCCCTGTTGTACAACCTGAGGCCAGCCCTGCTCCATGTGTCTCCCTCAAGCTTCTGGGAGAGGCTGGGGTGGATAGAACGGTAGCTATACGGTGTATCAGACCCTGAAGGGGCAGCTGATGGTGTTTACAGGCTTGAAGCTCATTTCATAGGAAACAGGAAGATGGAGATGGTCCAGACAGACAAGGATTAGGAAGAGAAAGGTGTCCCATCAGGCTGCATCCTGTGCCAAGAGGGATTTATTACCCATAACTCTCAGCCCCCATCCCACCTACTAGTCTTCTCCTCCTTCTCCACCCCAAGGTCACACAGCCACGAGCTTCTCTGTCACTACAGCTAGAGAGTTAGTCAAAGATACTGGGACTAGGAGAGAGAAAGATGTCACAAAGGTTAATAAGGATCATAGGCTGCACAGACACGGGCGTTCCAACTGCTCCCATTTTGAGATGAGGAGTGGAGACCCGGAACAGGAAGGGGCATCCCTTTAGTTTGGCAGGCTAAAACCACATCCAAGAGCTTGTCTCCCATCCCCACTATAGCTTTTAAGGAACATCCAGCAATCTCACCTTCCACAGCCCAGAGGTGATGCTTCACCAGCTCTACCACCTCCTGCCTATCTTCAGAAAGCACAATCCCAAAGCCGGCCAGCAGGTAGGAGACATCTGTGGTGATCCCTGCCCTCACCTTCTGCACAGTAGGTACCACGCTCACCAGCAGCAGCAGGGCTACCTGGAAAAGCCCCACTGTGAGAAGAGGGGACCAGCTGTGTGTACTACTCTGAAAAAGTGTTTTCTAGCCTACTAGGGGAGACTCCCATCAGCTGCAGCCACATGCCCCTAAACTGTCCTGAGAACAGAATGTTACATGAATAAATGACTTCAGCCCAACAGGTCAAAGATAGGCTATACCTGTTTATTTACCTCTACTTGTCTACCTAAGCTTCAGAATATAAGCATTTCTAACTTAGGGCTGGGCTGATAGTTCAGTCAGTGTTTGATGAACCTGAATTCAGTTTCCCAGAACCCGTATAAAATGCCGGGTACGGTGGCTCCTGCTTATGATCCCAGGACTAGGGAGGCAGAGGTGGGTATACCCCTCCTACTCACTAATCATGCTGCCTAGCCTGCCTGGCAGGCTCCAGGCCAGTGAAATGTTGTCTTAAAATACAAGGTGTATGGCAACTAAGGAATGATCCTGGGAGTTGTCCTTTGGCATGAGTGTGTGTGCACATATGCATGCACACATATAACACACACACACATGCACACACACACCAAGAGTTGATGTGTGAGAGAAAGGCCAACTTTTCCATGGTAAAGAAAGCAAATGAGTATTAAAGGTAGACATTCTTGGGTTCCGATTTTGGCTATGCTAAATTATTAGCTGTAGGAACTTGGCTGAGTAAGGTTCTCTATGCCTCAACTTCCCCTGAACGTAAAATGAAGATAAACCAGACCTACATCACCCCGGGAGCTTGGCTGGTTGTTGTTGTTTTGTTTATTTAGGGTTTTTTTTTTTTTTTTTTTTTCAGACAGTCTCCTCTCGTCCCAGCCAGTCTCAAACTCACTTTGTCACTAGGGACAATCTTGGACTTCTGAGCCTCCTGTCTCTGCCTTCTAAGTGCTGAGATTACAGGCTTATGTTTAAGTGATGCTGGGGTTAACCCAGAGTTCCATGTATACTCGCAGATACTCTACCGACTGAGCCATAGCCTCAGTCCCTGGTTTATATGTGTTTCTTGGAATTATGCTAAAGGTAGTGGTGATTTATCAAACACGGCAACTCGCAAAATCTGCCCGATGTAGAAAAGTGATTTTATGTCTTCTGTTTTATGAAGATAGAAAAATCTGGCCAAGGTCACCCAGGAGGTGCACAATGGAAGTACAATTTAAGCCCATGTTTATAGGACTTTGACACTTACGAACCACTGTATAATCTTGCTAAGGGCTGGCATCCCTCCCGCTGGGTAAGCTAGCATTTCCAAGATGAAGGAGAGCTGACTGCATAAGGGGGTGCATCTACAGATCAGATTTGTGCCTGGGGTGTCCCATGTTTGGAGGGCCAAGGACAGGGGTTCAGGGACAATGGGCACTGCAAACTTCAGGACACACCTGGTAAGTGGCTGTTCCCGTCAGGGCGGCCGAGATCACCAGCTTCAAGGGCAGGCGAAATCCTACAGTCACCAAAAGAAGGCGCATGGGGAACAATGTTACCCAGCCTCAGGCCCCATCACTTCCAAGCCAGGCACGTGTGTCCCCTGTTCAAGACTGGCAGCTGTCCCTATGAGGGTTCTGAGAAATAAGCTGACCCTCCCCACCGACTTCTCTGGGCAAAGGCTCTTCTAACTCTCCCTGCATCACATACCTGGCTGTGGAGTGTAGATGGAATGCTGGGAAAAGGCCCAGGCCCGAGACAGGAGGCTACGCTTGGAGGCAGGATGGGAGCTGCAGACAGATCCGGGTAGGTTGAGCCTCAGGAGAGAGGCCTTTGCTCAAGAATACATTCAAGCTGGGTCCCAGCACCATGACTCTAACAGGAACCCTCCTCCACAGCATTCATTGCCCCTGAGCCCCATCTCTGGCCTGCTGAGGCATGCCCAGACCTTACCAGCTGTCCAGCTTCTTTGGGCCAAGGAGGGTTCTCAGATACTTCTCAGAGTAGTTCGTCTGCAGCCCCTATATGGACAAGTGTTGCAATGTCTGAGATCTTCCACCAGCAGTCCCTGGGGCCTTGGCCAAGGACACTGAATGGATGAACAAATGAATGAATGAATGAATGAACACCAAGTAGCTTCTGCAATGCCTCCGATTAGGACAGTGGTGTGGTGAGGCTGATTATGATCTCTGGAGATAAGGATTGCACCCTGGAAAGCTACATCCTCCACAAATAAAGAGAGTCAGACTCCTATCACAGAACCTGAAATGCTGGGAAGTTCTTCCCAAGATCCCCTCTTAGTCAGATCTTGGCTCTCTGTCCTCCTCTAGCCAAGAATGGGGCCAAGGAAAAGCCTGGGCCCCGGGGGCTCACTGCTGCTCAGGACGAAAGATGGTGCCAGTTGCTAGGGTATATACCCAAGGCTGCCCTCCTTCCATGACTTACTCTAGGAAGATCACAGGGTAGTGGCATTTTCCCAAGCCACATTCCAGGCCTTAAGCTGCCTGTAAAATGGCAGAGGCCCAAGGGAAGGTGGGATGAACTTCTGTTTGGATCAATGGGAGAATACAGGCCAGGGTCACCTGTTACCAGGGCAACCTGGGGACCCAGGGTAGAAGTGGGTCAGCTCAAAGCTTAACTGAGTCCCTTGTAGCTTAAATCTTTCTGACTAGCGTCCAAAAGGATTTAATTCGTTTGGAAGTACGGAGGAGAGAAGGAGGGGCAGAAGAAACCCCCGGAGGTGGAGGTTGTCTCTAGGGAGGCCATGTACCTGGCCTACTGGTCCTCTAGCTTTGCAGGGAGAATGTAAATCTCAAGAGAGCACGTGATGAGCACTTAGGACCCTGCTACATGTGCATAGCAGATCTGGAGCCAAACCAAGAGGTCTCCTGGACCGGATAAGCCTCTTGAGTCCATAGGCTTTCCCTCTCCCTGCCCTTCTTTTCTCCTTAGCTCCAGCTCAGTGCCTGCCAAAGCCCCTGCCTATCTGTGACTGGGGAAGCATGCACTCCAGAAAACAGCACCTTGGGTGGCCCTGACCTAGGTCAGCTGGGGGAGGGGAGCTGTGCTGTTCATGCCCACGCTTGTGCCCAGAGACATCCAGCCAGGCTGGGTTTGCCACTGGTAACTCACTGGTCTCTTTGCCCTTGCTTTTTCCCTCCGGCCTGGGCCTTACTCACCCCATCTGGACCCTCTTCTTGACCTCCCCCATCCCTAGGAGGCCTCATGACCTCTGCACCTACAATCCTAGACTCATGTGTCACTGGGTTTTTAGTGGTGCGCATCTTCTGGCCTGTACAAGGCACTACCTAAAAGTCAGTGGATTCTCAAGTCCCAACATCCACCCAGCACCTAACATATGGGAGACACTTAGAAGCCTTTTTAACAAGTTCTTAGTATTTTTCAAGACTGCTCGCTTGTCATGAGGCATCCATTTATAGCATCCATTCCTCTAAACAATTCACAATACTTTCTTTGTAAAAGTCACTATCTTTTATATCCTATGTTGGCCTTGAACTTCTGGTTCTCTTGCCTCTGCCTCCCAAGTTCTGAGAAGATGCCCAGTTTACTTGGTGCTTAGGGCCAAATGCCCGGGGTCTTATGCATGCCAGGCAAGCATTCTTCCAACAGATTCGTCTGCCTGTAGATTATTTCTCATGAGCTCCATTCTGCCCAGGGCACATGTATGTGTATAAACAGCGCAGCCCCACCCCTGTGATCAGCTTCTTCTTTGCCATCTCTTCTGTCGCTCGGACTCACTGATTTCTGCCTCCAGGAAGCCCCTTCCACCAGTCAACACTCCCCTGCATCTGACATCATCCAACACTTCAGGCCAGTTCAGAATGAGCTTCCTGGACCAGCCCCACATCTGCAGAACTCTGAAGACTCACAGGAGTCTTGGATAGCTCATTGCTGCAGCCCTCAGGGGCTTCAAAGAACTGAGTGTCTGAATTTAATTCTGCTTTGCTGAGTCTCCTCTCTGCATACAGCCTGGGTACCCTGAAGACCTTCAAGAACCTGGCTCAGCCCTCTGCCTGGGGAGGGAGGATAATACAAAGCAGTTACTCTGACATTTTTTCCTGAGGCTTTCAGAGGGTAAAAGTGCTGCCAAGTCTGATGACCTGAGTTTGACCCCCAGGACCCAGATGGTGGAAGAACTCACGAAAGTTATCCTATGACTCAAGGTGGTACATACTCTCTCCTTCCCTCCCTCTTCCCCTCCCTCCCTCCCTCCCTCTCTCTCTCTCTCTCTCTCTCTCTCTCTCTCTCTCTCTCTCTCTCTCACACACACACACACACACACACACACACACACAGACAAAGAGATAAAGACAGAGAGATGTGTAATTTTAAGCCACAAAAGGCATAGACATGAAAAAATAGGTATCGGAGCAGCCCTTTACCTGGGAGCCTGCTCCTGTCCAATAACGGATGCTCTGCACCAGTTGTACTGGATACCAAAGGCTCAGGAATCCAAGACCGAGAAGCAGAGGCAGGGAGGCCAGCAAGGAGTAGTGCTTGTAGATCTGGACAGACAGACACTCAATCAGACCTGTCTTCTGCCTTCTTTCCAGGATCCATTCCCACCCCACGGGGCATTGGGGATGACCCTGAAAACCATGGTAAACCTCTGATTCTAGGGCCTCCAGACTAGGTCACCTCCCCATCTTATGCCCCAATGGCCTAAGCAAACCCTTAAAAATGTGTCACAAGCTCCTCCTAGACCTTCATGGGCTTCAGTGAGACTTGCAACCTGCCACCCACTTTCTCCATTTCTGTGCTCCCAGCATGTTAGGGCACATACTATTAAAAACTAGATAAAAGCGTGCAGTAAAGAGATGGCTTGGTGGTTAAGACTATTGTCTGCTCTTTAGGGGACTCGGGTATGATGTCTAGCACCTATGTGGTGTCTCACAGCTGTCTGCAACTTCAGTTCCTAGAATCTGGCGCCTGCTTCTGTCTTTTGCAGTGCATGTACATGTGTATATGCATATATGCAGACACTCATACACATTTAAAAAATAAAAGTTAAATATAAAAATAAACTGAGCAGAGGCCTAATTGTGTCTAGTACAATTTATCTAGTGCATGCTCCAACATCCATGTGAGTGGTCCCTAGGTTGGCTCCTTCCATATTTGTTCATTTAATTTTTAATTCAGTATGGGGCTTTGTTTTGTTTTGTTTTGGAGAGAGAGGAGGGAGCTTCATGTAGACCAGATTCAGAGTGCTAAACAATATCCAAGTTCCTTGGCAAAAAAAAAAAAAAAAAAAAAAAAAAAAAAACCCAATCCTCTTATGTTTTTGTGTTGGAGTGTGTGAGTTTGTTTTCCCTTTTGAGTCAAGGTCTAGCTGTGGTAGCTCAAGTTGGTCTCAAATTAGCGATCCTCCTGCCTCAGCTTCCCAAAAGCTGGGGTTACAGGTGGGATCCATGATACTTGGCTTTCAAAATGATTCCTAATCTTCACCTTCCTGGAGAGACTGGTGTTGCCAACTCCACTGACAGGTGGGGAAACTGAGTCTCGAACAAGTGCCACTTCTCTCAGGGCACGTAGCACTAGGTAGTACCACTGAGCTTGTGTATTGTTTCTCTACCACTACAAGGACAGCTCCTAGAAAGCCAGGGGCTGACTTTACTTTGTCCACAGGTATATTTCAAGGCCTGGAAATGTTTGTTGATGAAATGGACAATGGTGAAACTGTGAAACTGGACTGTCTGGTTAGAAAATGGATATACCATTTGTTTTTGGGTCTGGACTGGGGAACTTCACAGTGCCAGTGAAGCTAGTTCTGAGCTTCTAGAATTCACCTTTAGACGTCTGAGGCTATTTCCCCACTCAGCACTTGCCTCTCTCTATTCTTCCTGATTCAGAAATTAGGGGAGAGGTGCTGTAGACATCCCTTTCCTCCACTCTGCCCTCCTAAGCTGCTGGGGACAGGGCCCAGATCCCTGCCCCAGGTCTCAGCTCAGAGCAACCAAGCTTGGTGCAGACGTGGGTTGACAGGCATGAGATCCTGAGAATGACAGGAAAGCAAGGAAGCCCAGAGTGTGGACAGAGGTGAGGGTCAGGCCACTAGGCCACAGAGAGTCAGGGTTACCTTAGTATCCTGAGGACACTCGGCTCTCTGCCAGACCTGAACACCAAAGTGGGCCCAAGATAATACAGCACCCAGTAAGTATGCAGCTCGGTGCCCTGCCGTAGCACACGCAGCCAGAGGGTAGTAGAGGGCTGGATAGTAGAGCAGAGCCAGTAGCTTCCAGGACCCTAGAAAGAGAAAGAAATGAGAGACACTAAGAGAGAGAGAAAGGCTCAGGGCCTAGACCATACCCACGAGAGAGGCTTTTCTGTCCCCATCTTCCAAGCCCCTCAGCTGCTCTAGTGTATGAGGGCTCACTGTGCTTGGGTCTGAGCAAAGGCTCTGTGATCCTGGACAACTTACCTCTTGATGTCTCCGTCTCTCCATCTGTAAAAAGGCAAACCAAGAAGTGCTTAGTGCGGCTGCCTGAGTAAGTACTCAATAAACTAAGTACTACTTATCACTGTTGTCTTCTCTGACCCTTAGTTCTTTCTATTGTAAACTAGAGCTATTAATGTATCCCCACCCTTTGTGGAGACTGTTGATCTAAAGAGGTCATTCTGCGGCCACCGGTACCCCCTACTGACAGCTGTTCCTGTTGCCGTCACCTCCCCCAGACAACCTTAATAAACCAGGACCTCACCCTGCCCTGTCCCATCAGGTCAGCCCCAGGATCTCCTGCTGGATACCTGGACTGGATGCTGCGGTGAGGTTCAGGAAAGGCAGTGGGTTCTCATCAGGGAGTAACAGCCACAGATTGCTGAAGAGGACCACAAAGACAGCAGTGGGCACTGTCCAGGACCGGTCCCCAGCCAAGAAATCCACAGGGCTGCCATAGAGAGGGACAGGACAGCAGGAAGGCAGTCAGTCCCTGAGCCTTCGCCCCTCCACAGTGTGCTCCCTACACTG
Source organism: Micromys minutus (assembly GCF_963924665.1). NCBI lineage: Eukaryota > Metazoa > Chordata > Mammalia > Rodentia > Muridae > Micromys > Micromys minutus. The sequence goes on along the minus strand of NC_137985.1, from coordinate 48,798,780 downwards.
TCAAGCCTATAGTCCAGAGGGGAGAAGGATCTCTTCACCATCCGTTCATTCACTGCCAGCATGAGAACCTAGAACTCATCCTGAGCCCGACCCTGAGGCCCAAGGTGCTGAGAACAAGCTCTAGATACTCAGCCCACCAGGAAAGCTCCAGGAAACAGCCGCCTCCTCCTGAATAGATCTGTCAGTCTGGGCTGGCAGATCTTCAGAGAACACAGAGAGTCATAACATCCTTGTGTAAAGACAGCCTCCCTGGGCTGGGTGTGGACCAGAGCAGAGGGCAGACAGCGGGCACAGCAGTCCCAGGCTCGGGTTCTCTGCTTCTCTACTCTAGCTTGTCCTGGTGCTCTGAGAGCCCCATCCTGTTTCATCTGCTCGCCCAGAGAAGCAGACTTCTCCCTGCACCCAGCAGAATCTCAGGGTGCTTCCACAGCAGCTCCCAATTCCCACAGGGCTTGTGGCTGGCACCTTTTCCAACGTTTGCTCTCTCTCTCTCTCTCTCTCTCTCTCTCTCTCTCTCTCTCTCTCTCTCTCTCTCTCTCTCTCTCTCTCCAGCCAGCCCAGTCCTGTGCCCTCAAGATGAAGCCTAGCTCACTCTCCAGGGTCGCACAGCAAACGGAAAAAGGGAAAGAAGGTTGTAGCCATGGCGGCTGCAGGGTGTTTGCTTACTACTCACAATCCCAAGATGTTCTCAAGAGAAACAGCTGAGACAGCATCAGGGGTAACGACCACTCTAAGTATGGTACATATCAGGACCTACATTTCTCCAGAATCCTTTCCCCCATGTCCTGAACACTCAAGCAAGTAGATGGCGTAGCCTCTTCACCTCCTTCTGTTATACCTGCCTGCCTGAGTGAGGAGGGCTCCAGACTGAAAGAACGGCAGGGCTGTTCCTGAAGTCAGAGATGGCTTTAAAGCATCTAAGGAGTCACCCAGCATCCTAAAGGAGCCTCATCAACTGGGTTATAAATGAGGCTTTCCAGAGACTAGCACAAACCTAGGCAGTCCAGGCCTGCGATGACCACAGCGTGGCCAAAGCCCGCGACGTCTCACCAGCAAAGCCAGCAGCAGCAGAGCCAGGAGCTGCAGGGAGAGAGAGAAGCACAGGGCTTGGATGTCAGGCTTTCCAGAGATCTGAGTCCCAAGATTTGTCCCTGTCAGTCTCAGAAAATGCTCCTCACCCACCCACCCAATTGCACACTCAGGAGACATCTTAGAGACTGGTTGAAAGATGACAGAGTTGGTCAGCACTTCTGGCTTAGGATCCCTGTAGGGAGAACTCCCAGATAACCACCCCTGGGGGCACTAGGTCTCTAGCACCATCCCACCTGGACATACAGATTCTTCTGCCTGGACTGGTGGCAAGGCAGGCTGGACTTACCGACAGTGAGGCCAGGCAGGCATGGTACAGAGCAGGTGGTGAAGTGGGCTGGCAAGGGGGACTCACCCTGTGGGACAAATAATTTACAGGTTTAGCTGTAGCTGGGCTTTAAGGCATTGCCCACAGAGGAGGTCTCACCAGCCCTCAGCCTCCATCCCAGGTATTCAGTTCTGTTTTTCAGGGTGAGTCTGAACCCCCCCCACACACACACACCCTGTACTGTGCCAGCCCTGTGTCATGCTATAGGGCTAGAGAAAGTAGACTCTTGGGATACACAGAATATGAAAGCTTGGTCTAGATATCTATTCTTGCTCACCCAAACAATCTCTATCCTCCAAGGATCCCCCTTCTCATCCTTCCTCCTTTAGGGGACCCCCAGCTGCTCCTAACCTCACAGACTTCGTCACAGAGCAGAGGTTGAACATACTACCCGAATCAAGCAATCTAATTTAGTACTGTCTGATTGCTTCTGGTGCCTGATTGATCCCGGACTGGAAGGGTCCTCTCTCTTTTCCCATTCCATCTCATTATTAGTGTTAATGTACAGCGAAACAGTTTGCAAGCATTGCACAAGGATGCTTGGCCAAGGAAATAAATATATGGTCAGAAATCCAGGTCATATAGTTTTCCATGTCCTGTGCCTTCTGAGATGAACACACTGAAGTCTTCTTTTCCCTAATCATCACAAAGGCTCCCTGGGGTCCAGCAGACACCCTGCTCCTCAATGAGGACCATGAAAGCAACTTTCATGGCTGGGGTCATGTGGCAGAGAAAGCTTGAGACTACAGATGGGTAAGGGAGGAGATTGGGTACCAGGGCTGATAGTTTTCTAGCCTGCAAGTCTTGGGTCTGAGAGCCAGAGAGAGGTTTCCAAGGGACTATGGCTTGTGGGATGGAGAGGGAGGGGAAGTGAGTTGTTGGGGGTAGGGAGGAGGGAAAGGCTGAAGCTGAAAGGAGTCTATGCTGTGGCTTGGTCTGCCTTGCCAGAGGTTAGGCCACCCCGAGCTGCTACACAGCAAAGAGAAGTAAGGGTGTGTGCAGAGTCAGGACTCTGGGGCCATCTGCTCGGTCAACCTCCTCCATCAGTCTTTCTTGTAAGATTTCCTGATCTCATCATGGAGGTGGCGAAGGTCAAATAGGTCTTTCCTGTGCCACCTCAGCAAAGCTGCTCCCAGAGGAAACGTGCCTGCCATGCAGGAATGTGGGGGATGGGTACCTTGTCTGAGCTTAGTGTGAAGTGTGGTGTGTGGGAGGGGGAATGGGTGGAGCTCTGACCAGCCCTAGGGCCTCAGGAGCATCACTCAAGTTCCCTAAACCCTTCTTGGTGTCTAGTTTCCGCTCAGCCCAGTGCTTCCGACCTTTCCAGGACAGGGAATCAACATGCTGACCCTTAAGTAGCTTGGCCACATTCACGCAAACCCACATCGAACTAGAAGCCACTCTAAGCCTGGAAACTGTATTTTAGGGCCCCCGTCTTCAGAACCTCTGGTCCTTACAGAACATGAGGTTTCTAGTTGACACCTAGTTTAGTGTTTGCTGTCCATGGGTGGGGACTCAAGCCTTTGTCTGATTGGTCAGAGGATAACACAGATATCACCACAAGGACCACAGAGAATTCCCTCTCAGGAGAGATACAAACAGGTACTAGAGAGGGTGGAGGGGAGAGCAGGTTCTACGTGGCTTCTGAGAAGCAGTTGAGGGGGTCAGTCTTCACTGTCAGCTTGATGGCATTAAGCAGTGCCTAGGAATCAGTTTGGCCGCTCTCGCTGTGACTTTGGGGGTATTCCAGAGAAAAGGACTGGAAAGAAAGAGACCCTTCCTGAGCGCAGACAGTACCACCACGTGGGCAGAGCGCTAGCATTCGCCCGGGCTGCTTGCTCACTGCCTAGATGCTCGCAAGCACCTTTTGCTGTGCCTGCACTGCCTTGATGGGCTGGACCCTCAAACTATGAGCCACACAATCCCTTCCTCCCTGAAGTGGCTTCTTGTTGGGTATGGGATCACAGCAATGCAAAGGTAACCTTTAAGGTGTGCTTGGGCTTCCACTGGACAGAAGGTCTGCTTCGCCATAGAAAAAGAAGGAGAGGGGCAGCCCAGGCTGTGGAGAGCCTGGGGAGGGAGAAGTGTGGCTGGCACTGGACAGAGGAAGGCCAGGGCAAGGTTAGAGCTGGCATGGGAGACACTAAGATACTATGGAGTCTTCCTGCACAAGAAGTCTGAGGCCAAGTCTGTCTTGACCCTGGAGCCCCACCCGAGCTCCATCCTATGGTGCACACTAAGATACAGAAAGTCTGCATCCTGAAACTCTTCAAAGCTTTGATGTAGCACACCCCTGGGGTGTCTGACTCACATCGGGAGAGGTGAACTCAAGTTCATCTCCTAGGGAATCCCCTGTACTCCCTCCTAACCTCCCATTCTCATGTCTGGGGGAGGAGGGAAAGAAGTGGGGTGGTGTCTAGACTTGTTTTTCCCCTAAAATGGTAAATCCTGATAATCCCCTTCATTCTATAGACCCTTCTCTCCAAGGACCCAGGCCCCACCATACACTGACTTTATTCTGAGACTACACACAGATACCCAGCTAGAGCTAGTTACAGGCACCTGGCTTCCAATCTGTGCCCAGCCTGGTCCCTGATACTCACAAGGACACAGTTCCTGATTGGGTCCTTACTCCAAGTTAAGAGCTTAGTTTGCTTAGAAAGCCAAGGTGCCACCTTTAGTCCCCCACTGCAGAGCTGAGCTGGGGAGGCTGAGAGAGGGGGTCACAGCCTGGCTGACCATAAGCTTCTTCTTGCAGGTGGCCAGAACCCTAAGTCCTCCAAACAACAGCTCTTTCCCTCGGGCCTGGGTGGGGCCTCAGTCCCTGTTGGGTGACCCCAACCAAGCCAGGCTGCAGTCCTAGCCTCTGGGGAAGCATTTGAGAATTTTTTTTCTTCTCCAGTTTCAAATAATGATGAACAGATGTGCACACATCTGGCTTAGTACCATCCCTCCACCCCATCTCACTCCACCCCCACCTCTCTGCCTCACCTTTCAGGGGAGAGCCAAACTCAGGGTGCCCCCAGAGGCAAGCAGTCTTAGGGGAGATCAGTACTATGCCACAGAAACCCCAGCTCCTCTTCCAAGGTACCCAGACTAAACACAGATAGGAAGGGTCTAGGCCAGGAGTTCTCAGAAAAGCCATTGAGTGAGGGTAAGCTGACCTACCTACACACCCTCCTTGGACTAGCTGTGCAGTTGCTTCAAGAACGAGGCCTCCTCTCCCTCAATACCACCCAAAACTCCAACTCAGAGTGGTCCAAAGATAATGGTGCACCACAGTTTCCCTCAGTGGCTCCCTAGGCTTTTCTCCTACAGTTCCTGACTCTCCCTTGCCTGTAAAGCCCCAGAGACAACCCCCCCCCCCCACACACACACACACTGCTCCTGACTGGCTATGGGCCATATGGCCTCAAGCCCTTCTTAATAACAGTTCAAGAACTGTTGTCCCAGGTTTTCTAGAAAGTCTAAGGCCCAGACAGGCTGTGAGCTGCTGAGAGGTCACACAGCAGATAAATGGAAATGCCAATCAGACACTTGCCCAGGGTCTCTCTTCCTCCGTCTTGGCCACCTCTCTACTTCACCGGCTCTGAAGGCTGCCTGAGCCAACTGCCACACTTACCCCTCTGGCTGCACCTCCTCAGCTCCTAGAGGTTCCTCGATGTACCAGCTGCTGTAGTCATCTGTCACCCCGGAGGAGGTCTGACTACCATTCTCAGATGCCTGGGACTCCATGCCGAAGTTCTTCTTCCTTGACCCCAGACAAGGGGGAGGAAGGGGAGGCATACAAATGTGAAAAGGGGCTTAAAAAGAAAAAGAAAGAAACAAAGAAACAAAGAAACAAAGGAACATTTCTTTTTAATCCTAAAGGTTACTTTCTTGCTGTTAGCTCTCTGGGAAAAGTCCTCTGAGACTGCAGGTCAGGAGAGAGCTGGAGGAGGGGTTGTGGGGCCGTGTGGGGGCACACAGGAGTTTCCTCTTGAACTTTCCTACCCAATCTTGCGTGGTCTGACAGAGTATTCTGCACCCCTGGAGGTTCAGGCTCTTGCTGGGAGCACCTAGTGGCCCAAATGACCTGTTACCAGCTAGCTCACTTTCAACGATTTCTCTTGTGCAAACTGCCCGCAGAGACCCCTTCCTTCCCCGCCCCAAGCCCACCCAGATGGACCCACAGACAGAGTAGAAAGGGGGACCAAGGAGGAAGGAGCCGCAGAGATGAAAGGGTGGGCGGGCTGTGGCCGGCTCCACTTGGTCTGTCCTGCAGCTGGTCTCTCCACCCCTCCTGCTCTGGGGTCCAGCCCAAGCCCTTCCCTCTTCACCGAGGCTCCCTTAAGACCATCCTTCAGTCTCATTTGCCTCTAGCTAGCCCCTTTACCTTTTCAGCCTCAGTGCTGGAAACACATCATTGATTCTTGATGAGACCCCGAAGATAGACAGCTGCTGACCGTGCACATATCCACCTCTAGCACCTGCCCCAAGCTCTCCCGCCTAGGCTCAGTCCCTCTTCAGAACCCAGCATTGTGGCATCTTAGGGCAACACCCTACTGGGGCAGGCTACAGAGACAGGGAGGGAACCTATCCACATGGTCTCCAGAGTATATGTGAGGGAGAACACACGTGTTACACCCGTAAAACCTTTTTGTTCTTACGACTTGATTTCACAAGAAGATAACTCACCCCCACAGGCGGAAATGAGTCCTTCAAACTCAAACCAGACCTGCGAGAAGTTGAACTTCGCCTGCCTGCCGCTGTTCTTGTTCCAGCCCCGGTGAATGGGGTGAGGGTTTTCCTATCCTCCCAGAGAAGCCGGACCCCTGGCTGCCCCCTCCCTTCCCTGGCCCAGCCTGTGGGGAGGAGCAAGAGGCAGACAAAGCAGAGAGCTGTTCTCAGCTTGACCTGACAGTCTGAGATTTTCAATCCTTCAGTACTCCGCAGGGCATTTGGGCCATGGTCTTGTCCAGATATACTTTAAGATCATTTTTGTTGCCTTTATTTATTGTGTGGGTGTGTAGTTTGGGGGGAGAGCAGCACATACCATGGCAGAAGACAGCTTATGGAAACTGACCCCCTCCCTCCATCATGTGTGTCACGGAGAGGACAGAACACGGGTCACTGGTCTCTGGTGGCAAACACCCTTACCCATAGAGCCTCTGACACCCCTCTCCTCATTATAAAAAAAACATTTATTCTTTATTCTTTGGACAGAAACTTACTGACCACCTACTATGTGTCAGGACTGCTCTGGGTGCTGGGACTAGAGAGAGAACACAATTCAGAGAACTAGGCTACTGACATATTTTATAACCTGCAGAGCCTGGGGTTGCAGAGGGAAGATTGTCCTGACCAGTCTTGTGGGAACTGTGTTTGCGAGAGGGCAGGAGGAAGAAGGAGAATTCCTGAGGAAAATCACCTTTGGGTGGAGCTCTAAAGGACACTAGCTGGTCCCCAGACCCCGACAGCAGAGAGGAGCTTGCTGTTCACTGTAGAAGGACGCTCCAGGGTGAACATTCAGAGTGGACAAAGCCTCGGTCTCACAGGTCCCCCTTTGCACTTCGCTGCCTCTTCCCCATCCCACGAGGAATTGCGAAGATGGAGCTTTCTCAGATACAACTCAGAAGCCTACACTGAACCTTCAGATATCAGGAATCAGGTAAATTCTGCCCCTCAGGCTCTGGGGACAAGGCCCTACTTTGCCTTCCCCTGCTCTCCTTCTTTCCCTTGGGCCTGTGCCTGGCTCCGAGATCACAGAGGCTTTAGATCCAGTCTGGCAAAAACACCTCTTGTTTTCATGCTTCTTCTTCACCCACAGTCCTTTGTCATAGGCTGCCAAGTGCCAAGCTTGCTGGAGTCCTCTGCTCCAGTGCCAGAGCCTAGCATGCCCTTTGCCTCTCAAGGGTCACAGACACTCAGCGTAGAGAGCAATCAACCCCGTATCTCAACCCTGCCTCTCATGATATCTTCAACAACGAGAGCCCTAGACTATGGCCATTATTTGAACAAGACAATGGTTGGATATCTCTGCCTGCCAACTCTGTCCTGCCTTAGAGGTGTACCTCCCAAGCCTTGTTCATTCATTCATTTCAAATATCTTATGTGATAGCTCTGGCTCACTTACTGATGTCATAAGCCATTCCACGAGGTTTAACATGTAGGGAGGTAGAAAAAGACAGTTCACCATAAACCATCAGAGCTGAAGAGAAAGTATAGTGGGGGAAGGAAAGGAGAGACGGTCAGTTCAGAGCCAGCTATATACAGCCTAAACCTGAAGGGAGGGAGGAAGGACACTATCAGGCCACCTGAAGGAGCCTCTGTTCACCCAAGGGTGAACCCATATAGATAGCCCCTTGCCAAAGCCAGGTATGGTCACTACCCCACCTTCCTGTATCAAATTTGTTCCACCAGTAGCTTCCTATAAATGCTGCCCAAGATCCCAAAAAGCCACCATCCCTTTACCTAGGGAGATGCAACAGCCACTTTGGTGGCAGCCCTACCTCCCTGGCAGGGATAAGGAAAGTATAAACTTTGTCTTTCTCTGTTCCCATGGACCCAGAAGCAGCACTGGGGCCAGCGCCTGAGGCAGAGCCAAGAAAGTAGGGCAGGTTCCCACATGGCAGAGGGTAGGAAAGTTTAGGGAGAGGCAGACTACCTGTGGTTGAGTGGTGGTTCTGCCCTTCAGCCTTGAGTGACTCCTTACTCCGGTTGGGTCTTAGCCCCACCTCTGTGGCAACCAGCCTACAGATTCTTCTATTGTGGCTTCTCCCCCAAGACTGTCTTCAGTGACTTCACAGTCCGAGAATGTGAAGGCACCACACCATTGTTGTAGCAAGCATATCAAAGCATATCAAAGCCACAGAAGACCAGGCTGTGGCTATTCAGCGCCCTGCCCCACCCCTGCGCTTCTGTGTACCCTCTGGTTCTTCCATCCACTCGGGTGGGAGCAGGGGGAAGAGCCATGGGTAATGAGTAACCGTGTGCCTCCATCTGAAGACAAACCCACTTCTTAACCCCGAGGATCTTTTTTACCCTGAAATAGAATGGCGTGGTCTTCCCACCTGCAAACCAGGGGACTAACCCGGAGAGTGATAATGAATTGCCTAGCCACGTGGGCAAGCTGGTAAGGAGAAAGGCTGGGATCCAGGGATGCTAAAATATGCTCTTGAATGATTTCTGCAAAGTCCTGGGCATGAGGGCCCAGAGCTGGCTCCATATAGCCCAGGTGAGTTCTGCTCTCAGGATGGTGTGTGCTAGAGAGAAGAGGTAAATTGGAAGAAAGAACTCTAGAGACCAGAGAAAAGGCGGGGCCAAAGGAGAGAAAAGAATCTTGGGGACTTCCTGGCAGAAGGGATATGGAACAGGGCCCTGCGATCAGAGAGGTCAAACCAGGCATGGTCACAAGAAGGAAGCTGAGGGAGTGAGGCAAAAGTGCAGAGCAAGGGATGGCAGAGCTGCACTACAGCCTGTGTGAGCTCTGGTGACAAAGTGTCCAGGTTTCATCCAGCTAAGACCTTGGCCATCTGGGCTTGGTAGAGAGAAACCTAGAGATGGGGCTGATCTTTAAAAGCTTTGGGATAAGGCTTCCTTCCTCTTGATGTTTTTGTTCAAGTTGATTAAACCTGGGGAATGTTTGTGTCCAGGAATAGAGACCCACGTGGGAGCCTGTGGTTATCAAAATCTTCAAAGGGCAAAGTGCTAAGCTCAGAAGGAGCCAACAGCGACCTGCAAGGAATGTGGGCAGTAGCACCTCAGAACCCCCAAAGCACCCCCAGAACTCTAAGGCACTGACATAATCCAGCCATATCTCCTACGTGTCAGCAACTCCAGGAGAACCCCCAGAACGCCAATGATTTCTCCTGGTCCGCTCAGAACTTCACAAGCACACAAATTCACTTTGAAAACCTCAGGACTTTATCCTGGGGATAGGAAGAAGGAAGGTCCAAACTCCAGTGAGCAGCAGCCATAGCTCACAGACCCCACCACCCCCTTCTACCCTCCTATCACAGTCTGTACCCCCAACCCCGCAACATATCCGAAGTCTTACAGCACCCCAAATTCAGCTACATCCCAATCCCACAGAAAGCTAGGAGACCCAATGAGGTGCTTCAGCCTACCCTGGAGCTGGGTGATGGTCCCCCAGAGATCATGCAGGTAAGCAGAAAACCCCAAGAGGACAGGGGTGTTGGAGGTCTGCCCACCTGTACATAACACACACACACACACACACACACACACACACACACTCACTCATCAACACTAGCACACCCAGCACACACAGGAGCCAAACTATCTGGGCCCCACACAGTGGGCTGGGAAGCAACCTGTTGGCTGCTAAGCTTGAGAGAAAGTAAGTGTGGGTGTTTTCTATCTCTTTCTTCCTTTGCCAAACAGGAGGGTCAGAACATTATGGGATGGCTCCCTGAAATTTTGTGCTTCCTCACCTACAGCACCATGTGCTGGGTTGAAGTGAGATGAGGCAGACCAGGGTAGCTGGCTGTTCCAGGGGAGGGGCATGCTCTTCCTCTCCCAGAGGAGTGTGTTGGGACAGACCATGAAGGAGATGATGGAGGGCTTGACTTCCATTCAGGGCAAAGGGAAAATTCTTACTCTCATGGAGTAATGAGTCTCTTTTCTGGTGAGGCACTGCTGGTGACATCTACGGGCTGCCCAGACTTCAGATCTGGAGTGCCACAGGTCCCATGAAGGTTTCAGAGCTGTAAGGGTCTAGGGGACTCCTTTCCCTTATGTCCTTCCTGGGTGGCACCCTCACGGTGAGGCTTTGAGAATCCGGCCAGAGCTTTGTGCTGCCTGCTCAAAGATCTCCTGCTTACCCCGAGACAGGGCCTGCTATTCATCTCTTGTCACAGAACATGGGTCCTGCTCTGATGTGACTTTTCTAGCAAGCCCTTATGTTTTTCCAAGTTCCTACTCTCTTCCCAGTCCCCTACCATGCCCACGGTTGCAATCTGGTCCCTCCGAATAGCCCCTCCCCCTGCTCCCACCCCTTCGGGGGCCCCACAGTTTGGCCCTGGGTCACAATCCTACCTAGCTTTCCGGGTTGGCTCCAGCCCACTTCGCCTTGAAAGCTTCCGTGACTTCCCCTTCTGGACCGATCTGGGGAGATGCCTCAGAGATGCTCCTGACCCGTCAGAGCTGGGGTCTCGGGGACTGGCTGGTTGTGAGGCCACAGTAGTTGTCCTGAGCAGGGTCCCCACACCTGCTTTAAGAACCACTGCAGCAATCTCCTGGAAAGCAGCCTCCCCCCAGCCCTAGACCTCTGGGAACAGCGGGAGGCCTACCCCCTTCGGTCTGCTCAGCTCCGTGCCCCAGAGTTGCTGGGGCCCCTACACAACAACCCGGCAGGAGAGAGTCTCCTGCATAGAGTCTCTCCGCCCCTAAACCATTTGCCCGAAACTTGATCCCCCTGGCCCTCAGAATCACCCCCACCAGGGAAGCCAGGGCTTTGATGGCTGAGTTTCCCCAGCTGTGTCCATGGGTAGGTAGCTCAGGAACCCCTCCACCTACCCTCATTTGTCACTAGCCATCGCTCCCAGGGGGCCATCGCCTGATGAATTGTACTGAGCCCAGCCACCAGCTCCGCTTTTAATAACTGATCAGCATCCCGCTGTTACCCAGCTGCACTGAGGGTCCTGACCACGGGGTAGGGAGGAGGGGACCACTCTGGATGAAGCTGGAATTTCTGGTATGAGCCATTCTAGGAGGAAGCCAGAGAGCCCCTCAGAGACCCTCCTCTTCCACACCTCACAAAGAGGCTGCAGCTCTGGGGCACACTCACTCACCATCCTAGTACATTTGTGTGCACTCCTAAGACAATGGGACGTCACCAGATGCCTAGCACTTGTGTCCCGCTATACTCCCCAGTCTCCCTCCTTAAAAGGGTGCCCTGAGGGGAAGCGGCTGCAGGGGAGGGACAAGCGCTTAAAGGATGCTAAGCCGTTTATTGTGGCGTGCAGAGTAAGGAGAGAGAGAGAAGAGGGCTAGGCCAGGAAAGGAGTCCAACTTCTCAGGAGCACGACCTAGAGAGGGCAGTCTCTCTTTTATGAAAAAGGAAGTTGCTGCAGCCAATCAGTGTGGGTAGCCTGGAACCATAGGATCTCAGTGGCCCCAGGAGAAAGGAGCAGGAGTGTGCACTAAGCCCAGGTGTGAGGTATTCAGCTGCCCCGCAGGACAGAGGTGAAAAGGGAACACAAACAGCCCAAGGCTGCTGCTGGCTGGGAAGCTGTCAGGCAGCTGGGCTGTGATGGCCCCTTCTTGGGGAGAACTGTTTTTGGGTAGACCTGATAAAGACATTTGTCAACAGTCCCTTTCGTAGATAGGCAGATGAGAATCTCAAGGCTCTTTACAACAGGAAAACAAACAAACAAACAAAAACCCCAGAAAGCATTAAGCCCCATACTCATTAAGATGCCTTGGTAGTCTACAATGATGAACCCTTCCACTGCAGTGAAGAAGGTACTTCCCAGTACGGCAGATTCCAAGACACGCTGCCTGTCAGTGACAGAGCCATACAGAAACCACCGTCCTGTTGTATGCTTCAGATAAGAAGATGTGTATAGGGCTGGAGAGATGGCTCAGTGGTTAAGAGCACTGACTGCTCTTCCAGAGGTCCTGAGTTCAATTCCCAGCAACCACATGGTGGCTCACAACCATCTGTAATGGAATCTGATGCTCTCTTCTGGTGTGTCTGAAGACAGCTATGGTGTACTTACATATAATAAATAAATACATATATACATGTATACATACATACATAGATGTATGTGTGAGAGCCTGTGTGTGTATTTGTGTGTGTGAGAGCCTGTGTGTGTGTTTGTGTGTCTATTTTTGGGGGGTGGGGCAAGAGCATAAGAGATGAATCTGGTAGGCATACAACAAACTATTCAGAGTTGTCTCACTGTTGCCATGTGACACAGGCAACCTTTTGCAGGTCCTTTTGGGTCTCCTGGATAAAGGAATTTTTTTTAAAAAAGACACAGATGGCAACTGGAGTCAGGGAAAAAAAGGGTTCCCTGAACAACAAGGCCTGAAAGCCCAATCTTAGCAGCTGCCAGGGCATGGGAGATGAAGGGAAGAGGGAGTACAAATGTTGGGCTTTGTGAATTTAGAGATCAGCTTTGAGTCTGAACTTCTGCGTGGAGGGGTGGGGCTTCGAGGTATGGAAGGACAGGTCTCCCTAAGGGACAGTTATGCACTCATTTCCTTCTCCTTTTCTTTTTGGCTTATGTATCATCTCCTTTAGGTTACATATAGGATTTTACACTTTAACACAAGAGAAGCAAACAGTCCCAACCAGGGAGGCACTGGCTATCTTCCACTGACCACCAACCAAACCATTTGTAAAGAGAGTTAGCCGCCATCAGACAGGCCAGCTCAGGTGCCAGAGAATGTCCACGTATTGGTGCCATGCATCCTAAATGCTGTCTGAGAAGCAGATGGCTGTGGGGGGCATAGGAGTGGGGCCTTCTTTGATCCCTTTCTTCCTGCCCACTTCATCCTAAACACATGGGGTGAGGGGGTGAACCAAGCAGAAGGGGCTTTTCTTCTTGTTAAATAAATACTTCAGACCTTTGTCACATGTATAATTCTTTAATAAGTGATAGGAAAGTGTAAGAATGTGCTGAAGCTTGATGTAGAGAAGGAGCAGGAAGGCAGCATGGAGCCGCACTGAGCAGACTCCACTCTCAGCCAGCAATGCTCATCCCTGACTCCCTTGCAGCTAGATGCAACCCTAATGCTATCAATAAGTTGGTGAAATGGAAAATGTATTAAGCATAACTCTTAAGACATGCTCTTACAAGAGGGGTGCCTTCTTTACCTCTTCCTGTTTCCAGAAGGCTAAAATGGAGTTTTGAAGGCTAGTTCTAGGAACTCTTCTGGGACTATACAGCAAATGTTGTGAGTTAAGTAAAGCAGAATAGTAAGTTAACTGCAAAAATGGAGCCTGAGCTGAGGGAAGACCATAATGTGGATAGTCTGTCATATGGCTCCATGGTCTATCACAGCCAAAAGAGATCTGAGAGAGATTGCATGATGTGGCAGGGTCAGTACCTAAGGAAAAAGTTAGGTCACAGATTCCTACCCAATATCTCTCTACCCCTGTTCCAATCAAGAAGCTGTGCTCTGCACCCAGAAACCTCCTTTCCTATAGTCTGGGCTGTTCTACTCTGGAGTTAGGAGACCCACTCTAGGATAAGGTGAAGATCCCTTCCATTCACTAATCCAAGTAGCAAGCCTGGGCCATAACACTTAACAGTTTGTCTGTTCATTGACCATGTGCAGCTGTCTGTCCATCTCTAATACTAAACATTTTCCATCTCCTTTTCCTACCTGTCCTTATCTATGTGTCCCTCCATCCTGAACATGAGCACGCTTTCTCTCCATCTTTCTGTCTCCCCTCCTTTACAACTTTCTTCCCTCAGCAAGAAATGCCAAATACGAGTCTTTCCTATCAAATGCTACAAAATCTATATTGATGACAAACAATTCAAATCCTTTTACCTTTCTCTCCTTATAAGACTTCTATGAGAATGTTTTAATCCCCCATACACATGATTCGGTAAAACCTTTGTTTACACAGAGTCCAGCTGCTGTATTCTAAGAATTTGATGGTCTAGAGCAAATGACTTCTTTCCCCTCCGATCATTTTCAGTGCGCCAATTCTTTTCAGACTAGCCAATTGAATTACGACTGTGAGGTCAGACCCCAGCCGAAGGGGAAAGACAAAGTCACCACTGATTAGGATAAAACCCAATGCACTTCCTGTTTCAGGGTATTTGATCTTCTGAGCTCACCCTCTTGATCAAAAATAAAGTTTGCTTTGTCCAGACACCTCAGTTGGACAGGTGGTCTTTTTCTTTGTTCCCAAACTTATTTCTAACCCTCCCTTCCTTACTTTATAAATCCAGTTGCTTAGGCTGGCCTTGAACTTGTAGCAATCCTCCTGACTCTGCCTCCTCAGTGCTAAGATTACATGTATAAGCAATTGTGCCCAGTTTAGAGTTTATTTTTGTTTTTCTGTTTTTTTTATATGCATGTGCTTGTGTGCCTCTGTATGTGTGTGTTTCTCTCTGTGTGTGTATGTGTGTGCCTCTGTGTTTGTCTGGCTCTGTGTGTATATCTGTGTGCCTCTCTGTGTGTGTACATATGCGTCTATGTGTCTCTAGGTATATATACATCTGTGTGTGTGTGTGTGTGTGTGTGTGTGCAGTGCTGCATCCTTCTTTTGAGATAGTGTCTATCATTGGCTTGAAGTTCAACAATTAAACTACATTTGCAGGGATTCTGCCACCTCTGCCTCCCCAGTGCTGAGATTACATGAGAATGCTACCATACCCACCATTTTTATGTGGATTCTAAGGATCAAATTCCAGTCCTCTCTCTAGCAAGACAAGTACTTTACCATGCTCCAGCCCAACATGCCTCTCTCTCCTAACTGTTGCTATTCTGTCTCTAACTCTCTTACACACACACACACACACACACACACACACACACACACTGCTCCTTCTTCCCTACCTATAAAATTTGCTTTCTCCTCCCAAAGGTTTCAGACAGAACCTTTCTTAGCACCAGCCTTCCTCCAACAGGCACCTCACCAGGTCAACCTTCCCTGCTACCTATCCCAGTTCTTGCTCAGTTTTATAACTTACCTGCTCTGACTGTTGGGAGTTTCTGGACGCCTGGAGTCTATAGGATGTCAGTCTACAAGGCATAAGTCAGCTAACCACCCCTGGGTACCAGAAGCCTGCTGGGAGACCCAGCAGTCAGCAGACTCCCAAGGGCCAGCCCTGCCTCTGACACTGCCAGCGAGCATGCCCTCCCCCTCCTCCCCACCCACTCCCCCCCCACGTTAGCTTTCAGAGGCAAAGCTGATGAAGGGGCCATCCCCAGGATCCCTGTGAGCCCCAGCTTATTCCCACAGCTTCTACCCTGCTAAAGCCAGAGGATTTCAGTAATGGCCCTGTCACTCTTGGCTTGGTCAATGCTGAACTTGGGGGTTCTGTCTGAGGCAGATAGGCTCAAAAGTACCACAGAGAAAACAGTTTTTTAGGCAGCCAAGCCTTCCATGTTGGGAAGGGACCATGCCTCTATAATAACTGTGCTTTTGCCACCTATAAAGATGAGTGGTTATTAGTTCAAAGCCTCCAACCTGGGCCTTAGTTTCTCAGTCTGATATGGAGACATACTGGCCACCACGGTTCACTTTGTAATCCTGTCACCTTGTGAGCTGGTGACACTCAGACCTGAAGGTAACAGGATGGGCTAGAAGGAAGGAGGCTTTGGAAAGAGCTGGGTCGGACGGGAGCAGGATGCAGGCCTATGGGGAGATGGGGTGATCTAGGGACCCCACAGCCTAG
Organism: Micromys minutus; assembly: GCF_963924665.1. NCBI lineage: Eukaryota > Metazoa > Chordata > Mammalia > Rodentia > Muridae > Micromys > Micromys minutus. The sequence continues at coordinate 48,782,991 of NC_137985.1, read as the reverse complement.
ACACCAAGAGACCTGAGCCCACTCTCTCCACCCACCTGTTTCCTCTGATGTGGGAAGGAGTGAGTGTCTCAGCTATGGCCTCAGCAATCTCCAGAAGACTCTCAGATAACCCTGCTTTTGGTGAGAAGTCAGCTCTATGCAGAGGCTGGGAGTGGGTGAATAGAGAGAGAGAGTAGGAGGTAGGTGCCTGGAGATGGGGGCCTAAGAACCCTCAGGAGCCCAAGGGTGCTGGCAGGCAGGCTGAAAAGAGCCTTTGTGGAAAACAGGAAGAGGCCCTCTGGGGTGGCTAATTACAGACCCAGGCTCTTCCAGACCCCAGCAGCCTCTGAGTGGCCATTCTTCTGCAGAAGAAAGCAGAGTCCAGGACCTCATTAAGGCTTTCTTGCTAGGACTACAGAAGGTGTCTTGGAAGCTAGCCTTCTAAGACTACGGGTACCGTAGGCCTTCCTCCACAATGAAGGGGAGCATAGGTTCTGCAACCCAGGACAGCCTCACTTGAGCCTTTTGAAAGCTGTTTAGAATGGGAGCCCAGACCTGTCTTTCTATGCTCAGTTGGACTCAGTTTCCCCAAGTGTAAACAATGGATGTTGTCTGATCCTGGCATGCTAAGATGCAGCTTTCTGCAAAATTGAGGCCAAGGCTCTTAAGTCTAAGCAACAGGGGGCCCTGCCTCTGTCCTGGTTCATAGTCCTTCTGGTCACACCAAGGCTGCTCTTAACTTCTCACAGATGGGATCAAGAGGAAAGAGTCACAAATAGAAGCTGAGTTGTGTTCAATTTCTTCTTCTTATTCAGTATACATGGGTGTACTGCCTGCATATATTTCTGTGCATCTAGTGTGTGCAGAGCCGACAAAGGCAAGAGAGGGTGTTGGATTCTCTGGATGGATTTGTAGAGGATTGCCAGCCACCATGTGCATGCTGGGAGTCAGACCCGGGTCCTCTGGAAGTGTGTTCAGTGCTCTTCACAGATGAGCCTTCTCTCCATCCCTGGCTGAGTTATCTTTATCAATGAATCATTCACTCACTTCGTAACGCTTTAATCACCCCCAGGTCCCTGTTACCTGTTCTGATCTGGACACACAAACCACCATGTCGGCTCTAAAGAAACTTCAATGAGGAGTAGGTAGGTCATCCATCTGTTGCAACAGGACAGGAAAGGGTAAAAGGTAGCTGAGGAAAGCATCCCTGGAGGGACTGCAGGAAGAGCAATCTTGCTTCAGAAAGAACTGGGCAGTGTGCACAGAGGCAAAGGCGGGCACTGTGAAGGTGCTGGATGGACCTGGCCTGGTGCAATTTGAGCTTTCCCCAAGATGCTATCCTGTGGGCAGTGAGCCAGTCTGAAAGGGCAGCTCTGAGAAGCTCCATTCATGGGAACACCTGGTGAGGCCTGTCCAAGGAGCATGCAGACGCAGGAAGCAAAACATAAGGTTGCCAGGGAATGAGTGCTGGGGGAAGGGAGCTGTTACTTAATGGGGGGACAGCTTCTGCTTTGCGAGATAAAAAGTTCTAGAACTTGATAACATAGCAAAGACAAAATTCTCCTGAACTGTCCTTTTAAAAAAAACATTATCTGTTTATATCTATATACATAATTTAAAAAAGAATTCATGTCTTGGTGTTACTTTTTTTCTTCTTGTATCCCGGACTGGCCTCAAACTTGATATGTAGTCAAGGATGACCTTGAACTTCTGATCTTCGTGCCCCTATTTCCTGTATTATACTCATATTTATGTGGCTCTGAAATCAAATACAAGGCTTTGTGTATGCTAGACAAGAATCCTAGCAACTGAGCTACCTCCCCGGATCCAGGTTTCCTGTTGTTTTCTTTAAATTTTTCACATCTACCTGCCTGTCTGTCTGCCTGCCTGCCTGCCTGCCTGTCTGTCTATCTATCATCTATCTATCTACCTACTTACCTACCTACTGTGTGAGTGAACTTTTGTTCCACAGAACTGTTGGGAGATCAGCGGACATTTTTTTGGGATTTGGTTCTCATCCACCGTGTAGGTCCCAGGAATCAAACTCAGCCTTTCAGGCTTTGTAGCAAGAAATGCTTTTACCCACTGAGTCATCCCATCAACCTAGTTTTTTTTGTTTTGCTTGGAGTTTTTTGTTTGTTTTTTAACTACATGTAACACACACAGACACACACACACACACACACACACACAGAGAGAGAGAGAGATAGATAGAGAGAGAGAGAGAGAGAGAGAGAGAGAGAGAGAGTCTATCCTAGAGACAGAGAATGGATATTTGGGAAGAATAGGATGCCAGATAGTGGAGGGTCCTAAATGATGCTAAAAAGCCACCTCAGAGATTTTGTGACAAGATGGAGAGGTCATCGGGGAGAACAATGGTTCTGAAGGGACTGGAAGAACCAGATGAGAAGACCCTCAGTTCTGCACACGGGCCTTGCCTTCTGGAGCAGCGTGAGAACAGAGCAGTGTGCAGAGGTCACTGGGTTAGATAGATTTTCATCTATAGCATCTCTGGAAATGGCTTCAGACATAGAAAGGAAGAGAGCTGGGAAAACAAGCCACTTTGTTTCAGGGACAGACAGGCAGAGACAAATCACAGCCTCCAATCCATGGCTGGCCACATGCAAGTTTTCAGGTAGCCTCTACCATCCATCAACAACTCCCCCTGCTCCCCCTCCCCCCAAAAAAAACCCCAGCCATTCTGTGGCTTTTTCCCTATGTGACTTACAGGGTTCCAAATCACTGGAGCTACAGAATGGCTTCTCCACCCCATTGTTGTCCATCACACTGAAGGGGTGCCAACAGCCAGGGAGAAGGGATTTACTGTTGGATCACTATAACTCTCCTTGGGGACCAGGGGAAATGGAATTTGATAGTTGTAAAGGAAGCCTGCCACATACACTGAGACTCTTAGCAGGACTTTCCAGCAGTCACCTTCAGACAGTGCCTCTCCCTTTATGAAAATGATTTCAGGTGACTGAAATCTGCAAGAGAACTGTTCTGGATGTAGGCTGTACCGTTCACAAGCATCCTCCACAAACTCAGAACTGTCCTTCCATAGCTTCAGGACTCAGAATCTTTCCAATAGAAGGTATCACATCTTTGGCTCAATCCTAGGACATGTTTTCTAGGGGACTATGTTGCTTGACTGCTCCTTAGGTCCAGAGCTCAGTTCTCACTGGCTATTTGATCTGGGAAGAGTGCCTGGAAAATCTTTCAGCCTCACACTGTCATGCTAGAAAACAGGAAATAGTTATGCCTACCTTGTAGAACCCCAAGAGTGTCTGGTGTCCAGAAACTGCTCAGGGTGAAAGTTATCACCAGTGGTAATGATATTACCATTATCAGACAATGAGGGTGGCAGTGGTGATGTAGAGATGACAATGGTGGCAGTCATGGTGCTAATTGTTCAGCTTTAGATGGTCTGAAGTTCCTTCCTCAAGCACAAACTCAGATGTGTAGCCCTGTGGCTGTGGAAAACCCGCAGGCAGGAGATAAAGCCAATGCAAATGCCCCCCAGCAGGAGAAAAATTAGGCCACAAATTCAGGGAAGTACAAAAGAAAGAACTCAGATAAGGGGTTCAAAGAGACTAAGCTTGGGGCTGCAGAGATGTCTCGGTGTTTAAGAGCATTTGCTGCTCTTCTGAAGGACCTGGATTCAATTTCCTGCACCCACACAGCAACTCACAGTTGTTTGTGATTCCAGTTCCAGGGGATCAGACATTCTCATACAGACTTGCACGCAGAAGATCACCAGTATACATAGAACAGAAATAAATAAATTATATATTTTTAAAAAAAGACTGTGTTCAAGGCCTGCTTGCAATGCCATCTCCAGTAGCTAGCTAATATATAAACAGCTGTACTGGACAAAACTGTGCTGGACACAGTAGGTAGTGATGGTGGCATTGGCGTTGGCGGTGGCGGTGATGGTGGCAGTACTCTAGGATCCTCTGGTTTCCATTGAAACCCAGGACAAAGAAGCACAGACTCTAGATTGACAACCTCACTTTGAGAGAGAGGCCAAGTTCTCTCTAAAGCTGTGTCTTGTATAACGTAAGCTGACTGCAGATGCAGATGTGGATCAAACATTCCCCTACCCTGGGGACCTCTCCCACATCCACACTAGGACTCCTGGGGAAAGACAGGCTCCCCAGAAATTGAGAGTTCTGAACACCACATACCCATGTTCCCCCATTTTCCTAAAGAATGTATGAAGTATATCATCTCTTAGCACATTTGAGAATTTGGCTGTGCATGAGTGTGTGTATGAGTATGTGTGTGTGTGTGTGTGTGTGTGTGTGTGTGTGTGTGCACATACTATGTTTATGGTTCAAGAATGTATATATGTTGTGAGTACAAATGTGTGTATTTGTGTGTGTGTACAGATACACATATGTGTATATTTGTGTGTACAGGTACACATGTGTGTATGTTTGTATGTTTGTGTGTATAGGTACACTTGTGTGTGTGTGTTTGTGTATGTGTGCATGTGTAGAGGTCAGAGGTCAATCTCGGGTATTATTTCTCAGGACATTTTTACTTTATTTTTGAGACAGGAACTCACTAACCTCCTAGACTGACTGGCCAGTTTCAGGGATCTTCCTGCCTGGGCCTTCCCAACACTAAAATGAGAAGCGTGCACCACCGTGCCAGCTTCCATGGGTCCTGGGAATCAAGCTCAGGTTCTCATGCTTGAACAGCAAGTGCATTACTGACAGCGTCCCAGATCTCTGATTATTTGCTTTCCCCTATCTCTTGTTTATCTTTGTCTTTTCTGCCCACTGCCTTCACTAGAAGACAGGCTTCAGGAGAGCAGGAATGTGTTGTGTCGCTGTTCTATTCAAAATGCCCAAGACAGCGCCTCATATACGGTAGGTTCTCAATAAATATTTACTGAGAGATCAAATGCTAAGTAGGAAGAATTAATGGATGCTTTTGTTTCCCAGTTCAGGCTCAGTTTCCTGGCTTGTTGCCTGGATCCTTCTCAAACAAACAGAGAAGGGTGAGGTGTGGCCCCCAAGTGCCCAATCTGTCTGCTTTCAAACCGGACCCAGGATGGGCCGGTGAGCAGGAGAGGAGCAGGAGAGGGCAGGGCTCGCCTGGAATTCTGACCCTGGCTGAAGCCATGGCCTTCAGAGGTCTGGATCCCAACCTCCCTGCATCCCTGCTGAGTCAGGGACTGAAGGCAGGAGAGAAGACACTGGACCTGGAGTTTGAGATCTTGAGTGTGGGATTTAATGAGGAGGGCCGATATGCCCTGAGGCTGTCAGCGGAGAACCCGCTGCAGGCAGGCTCCGGAGCAGGGATGCGGTTGCAAGTCAATGATGAGGACCCCCTTCCAGGCTGCTCAGCTGTCACTGAGGTCGTTGAGCAGCAAGATCCTGGCCAGAGCCTCACCTTCACCAGGAGCAAATTTATTTTTACTTTGCCCAAAGGTACAAAGTAAAGTCAAGGGTTGGGGGGAGGGGGATTTTTGGGACTTCTGCCCTAGACCTGATCAGAACCCCCCCGGGGGGGGGAGGGGACTGCAAGGGAGCTGGGTCAGCCAGAGGCAGAGCGCTAGCCTCAGTTCTAAGCTCTGCCTGTGTGACTATGTGGCCTTGGACAAACGCTGGCCCTGTAAAAGCTCCTGCTTCCTTCAGTATGACATGGATGCTGAGACTGTTCTCACAGAAGGCAAAGGTGAAGAGGAACTAAAAGGGAGCATGAATTTGACAGAATCCAGCCCAAAGCACATTTAGACCGAGGCAGCGCACAGTACCTGGATGGGATGATGCTAGAAGCCCCCTGAGCTCCTGCTGATTGTAGGACTGGAGACTGGACAGACATGAATAGACAGGCAGAAGGTCCTGATCTTACTTTCTGGGAGCTTCCAGACTGGGTACTTCCAGAGAGACAGAAACATTAAGTCAAAACTAGCTAAGTGATCTAGAAGATTCAGGCTTACAAGGAGGTCTTTCCAGGCAATAGTTCCGGTGTACATTCCAGGCTAAGGCTGGCCAAACTCTTCCCCAGGGTGGTGTCAGGACCCAGAACAGCCCCATGGGCTATAAACCTCCTTACTCCGGCAGGGTCCTGGGAGGCATAGGTAAACAGAAGGAATCTTGAGTGAGGGCTGAGAGGAATCGCCCACAAGGGAACCCTTAGCCAAGCTCACTTGGCTTCAGTTCGAGTCGTCCCAGGTCCCTGGCTGACCTTCTCATCCGTGGAAGACGGAGGGAGGTCCTAGAGACTGCATTTAAAGCCGTGTTCTCCACCCAGGGTTCTGTAAGAATGATGGGCAGAACGACGCACACCTGCGAGTGGAGGCTCTGAGGTTGGATGGATCCTCCGGACAGGAGGCTCAGAGGGTAGGTGAGGCCATCTTCCCCATCTACCCACGACCAGATGAGCCCCGAATGAACCTCACAGCACAGGACCATGAAGATCTGTACCGCTATTGTGGCAACCTGGCTCTTCTCCGAGCCAGTGAGGCCCCCACAGCCCGTCACTGTGGGAACCTGGCGTACAGCGTGGCCTTCCATGTGCACAGGGCTCCTAGGTCCTCTGTCTCAAACTGCTGTCTGGAGCCCAGTCAACCAGAGCTACAGGTGGGTGCTCCTGAGTCCCAGCTCAGACACAGCCGCTGATAAAACTGGGTGCCTGCAGCCCTATAGTCCTGAACCTCAGTTTCCCACGTTCTCAGCAGACCTCTGGGGAGGTTCCGAGGGACGAGGTAGAAGTCTCTGCTGTGAACCCATCCAGTGACCAGGAGGAGCTCAGCTGGGAACCAGGACCCTGGCAGCATCAGGCTCAGGTGAGGGGTGCCAGCCCTTCTGTGGAAGGTTCCCTACTATGGCCATGTTCTCATCTAAGCATCACGTCCAACTGAGACCTCCCAGAGCAAGCAGTCCATTTCACAGGTGAAGAAAACACACCTCGGGGTTCTGGATTCCACTAAATCTCAACGTTTATGAGAAACCTCAGAACACAGCAATGTATGGAATCCAGTGCTAGGACACAGCCTCTAAGCATGGAGTGTCACTAGAACCAATGCAGTTGGGTACCATATGGGTATTACACATTGTCCTCAATAAGGGTATATATGTCCTGGAAAGGCTTTCTCGGGAGATGCATCATTTTGAAAGGGTTCTTTGCTTCTGTCTCCACTCATCTATGGGCTCCTCTGTCCCGATTTGGCTGTGTCAGACACATAATAGGTGAGTGAGGTTTAGGGGTGGCAGTTTGAAGAAGGTCCCAGGGGTAAGGTCTAGTATAAGGTAGAGAAGAGAAGAGAGTGGTTCAGCAGGCAGTAGAGGAACAAACTGAGATGAAACTCCTCTCCCTCCCTCTCTCTCTCTCTCTCTCTCTCTCTCTCTCTCACACACACACACACACACACACACACACACACACACACACACACCTGGCACTGAGTAGAGACAGGGAGGGAAACTGAGTTTGGTCATGGAGAGGTTCAATGGGGAAGAAGTGGGAGGAACTGAGCTAAAAGAGCAGAGGGAGGTATTCAATTCCAGAGGCTAAAAGCAGGTGTGGGAGGCGGCCTGTGAGGACAGGATTTTATGCAAAGTAAGCAGGCGGCATGTGACAGGGACCCAGAAGCAACTGGCTTGCTACCATGGCCCACTCTGACCTCTGTCCATTCATTTCTGAATCAACGAGCACATCTTCCCGCTCTGTGCTCATCCCCCATTCTGTTCAGGACACTAAGTTTATGGATGAGAGGGACAGCCAAGGAGGGACTGACAGCTCCCTGTGTTCCAAGCCTGGGCCCTGCCCCTCTGTCTAATAGTATCATCTAGAGACAGGACATTCAGGAGGAGGTCAAGAACTCATGAACACACTGTCCCTGCTCTTTAGGTCTTGACTTGACCTGGGCAGCCTGAGCTGTGGGGATGATGGACACCGGCTATGGTGTAAAATGTGGGTGAAGGAGGTTGGGACCTCTGTGGGGAGGGAGGCTGGAGGTTGGGACTGCTGTGGGGAGGGGGCTGGAGGTTGGGACTGCTGTGGGGAGGGAGGCTGGAGGTTGGGACCTCTGTGGGGAGGGAGGCTGGAGGTTGGGACTGCTGTGGGGAGGGAGGCTGGAGGTTGGGACCTCTGTGGGGAGGGAGGCTGGAGGTTGGGACTGCTGTGGGGAGGGAGGCTGGAGGTTGGGACTGCTGTGGGGAGGGAGGCTGGAGGTTGGGACTGCTGTGGGGAGGGAGGCTGGAGGTTGGGACTGCTGTGGGGAGGGAGGCTGGCGAAATGGCTGCAGTCGACCTTAGCAGCTCTAATTTCTGTTATTTCAGGCTATCATCTCTGCGCCATACTCCCTCTTAAAGTGTCAGATGTCTGCTTCTACCGAGACAAGAAAATAGCTTTCAAGGGAGAGGAAAATAGCACCCCTTAAGGGGGGGTAGGGGGTCAGCAATCACAGCCCTGATGACAGTGCCAGAGCCCACAGACAATGGTGGGTTCCCTATGAACAAGGGATATGCTTGTAGTTAGACAGACTCAGCCCAGCAGCTCAGCCTAAGGAAAGCAGGCTCCTGTCCTACAGTCACCTGGAGGCCATGGCCGGACACAAAGGCTAGTGGGGCCCTATTGCTCTTTGGACCTGTAGCCTGGAACTGGAACTATGGGGATCTTTGAACTCATACTGTCCCCCTGCCTTGTGGATAAGGACAGGAAATCCAGATAAGAGTATTTCATAAGGAAGAGGGGACCTTCCCCAGGACAGGGGGACTTTCCAGAAGGCGCCAGACAGATGAATAAAAGAGACAAGAGAGAATGTCATTTTGGGGTTCCAGTGCAACCTCAGAGAAATTCAGTTCAAGTCTAAGAACAGATTTCTGGGCTTCAGAAGCAGAAGCTTCCATTCAAAGGCATTTCCTCCAGGAAGCTTTTCCCATCACAGGGTTCATTCAACTTGTTCTCAGCCCTGTTAGCACCAGATGTCTCAACAACGTGTTCAGTGTAGAACTTTGGATTCAAGGGTGCTTTTGCTTTACATTGTGTGTGCCCTCCCCCCCAGCAAAACAGATGAAGGTCATGGGGTGGGTGGGGCAATAGAGCAATGAGATGAGGGGCGGGCAGGCATCTAACTGGGCATCAGGGAAAAGGGCTCAGTATCAACGTCTGCTGATTGAGTCTGAATCCTTTTGCTTCTTGGCCATGGTGCACTCGGTTCTAAATGGCCACACCAAATGTTGCTCTGAGCTAATGTTTTCCAGGGGGTGGGGGCGGTTAGCAGGAACTGTTCCCGAGAATATTTCCAACATGAGCAGTCAGAGACTGAGGGTGGAGGTCCCTCAGGGGTGCCCTGACTCACAAAGGAGGACCCTAAGAGCACACTGGCAGGAGCTACCTCAAGTTCCCTGTAGCCACAGACTGTCATCTTCCTCCTGGGCTCAGGGGCTTCCTTAGATGCCTGCCCTTACCTGATACTAGCTGAATTCACTTCCTGGCAGCTTTGAGATCACATGACTAATCCTCTGTCTTTGCCCAAAAGAAGGTTTGGTCAGAGTCTGTACATTGTTGGGCAGAGGGGCCCTGGGGGAGAAGGGTAGAAACTGCAGGCAAGTCTGAGCTATGACCAGCTACTCCCACCTCAAAAGAAAATCACTATGCCCTCTGGTGGGGTTGGGGAGGGAGAAGAGGTCTGGTGTCTTCGGTCCCTGAGCCATTGTGCCCTCAAAGGTCACAAGTTCAGGCACATCTTCCTACAGGCAGAGCTGAAGAGGGAAACTTTGAGCTGGAAATTCCCAGTTATGGAGTTTCTGGAAACATGTGTTGAATTCCTTCCGGGGGCCACCTTGGGGATTCCTGCGATTTTGAACCTTAATTTCCTCCTGCAAGACCCTGTGGTCCAGGTTCCTGAGGAAGAGGGAGGGGGGTGTGATGAGATCGTCCCCCCCACCATACCTCTTCCAAACAATCATGGTTTTGTTTCATGGAAATGATTCTATTTCCCTGGGGCCTTTTAAAAGACGCTTTTAATTTTTTTTCTTTCATTTAAAACACCTTTTCGTTTATTTATTTATTTTTGCCCCGGAGGAGCTGGGAAAGAAAGAAAAAGAAAGAAGAGACCTAATAAAGCAATCACCCAGTGAGAAGCACCTGGCTCGGAGCCTGTGGATTCTAACTGTAACTCAGACACTAACAAGCTGGGGGCTTTTATTAAGAAGTGGAGGAGAACCAAGTGGCCAGGGAGAGGGCTGAGTGGCTAGCCTCACCCCTATTCTCAGTCCCTTCACCTCGCCCGTAACCTCGTTCGGTTCCCTTTGTTCCCTCCCTCTCCCCACCCCCACTCCAGCCTGGAGTCCCGATTCTGGCTAGAGCTGCAGGTCTGCACTTTCGCTACCCCAGGAACCCTCCAGCTTTGGGCCCGAGCGCGGCCGGTGTTCACTCTCCCTCTCCTGGCTGCTTTTAAATTCATTATGCTTTTTATTGCTTGCTATTGCGTGCGCTATTCCCATTGCCCTGGAGACCAGAGTGGTTCAAGCGGGAGAGGCACACGTCGCGGATTTCATTAACTCCACTCTTTACTGCCCACTCACTCTCGGGGTTGGCTGGGGGGGGGGGGGGTCTGGGCACCTTTTTGTTGTCTCGGTCCCTCAGTGTCGATCTGCTTCCCTGGTCTTTCAAACCTTCTACCTGCTACGGCCCTGGTAGAGAGGAATGCTGTGGCCCATTTTACAGGTTGGGAGATAGGTTTGGGACTACAAAAAGGAAGGTGGGTTGGAGGTGCAGAATGAGAGCGCAGGTTAGAACTGAGCTGCCAGCCCCTTCTCCGGCGGATATGGCTGACTCTCTATACTGGGATCCCAAGGCTGTCCCTTCTCTGCCTGTCTTGCCTCCATCAAATCTGCGGACTGCAGCAGGGGCAGCTCTTCCTTGCAAATGAGGCAGTTTTATGGGCTTTAGAAAAACACTCCAATTGTTCCCTCAATTACCCTGGAGCAGATTGAATATATTAATCTCTCTCTTAACTCGAGTTAGAGACTCAGCTGCCACCCCTCCCCCCAGCCACCAGCCCCTTTCTGCAGGCACGTGCCAGGGATTGACTCCCAGCCCCCATCTTTCTGGGCCCGGAGCCCCAAGCTGGTCAGTTTAGGCCCTGGCAAATGCCCCTCCCCTCTCCCCCATCTTTAGGCCCTAGCAAACGCCCCTTCCCCTCCCCCATCTTTAGGCCCTGGCAAATGCCTCTCCCCCTCCCCCTCCCCCATCTCTGACACACACACACACACACACACACACACACACAGGAGGGCGGGGGACCCTGTTTTACATTTCCCCGTCAATTTTCATTGATTTTTTTTTCTCCTTTGCCGTTATTTGAAAGAGCTTTTTTTCTTGAGTAAACGTGATCATGGGGACATCCACCCTCCCACCCCTCTTACCACATAGGGACTGGGCGGAGTCCCAGGCTCTCCCCTCAAGCTCCCGTGACAAGTGCCTCCAGCTTAAACACACTGTGCCCCAGGCAGCTGAGCCCTGCTAAAAGCTACCTGAGGTTTCCCTTTGTACCTCGATTTTCTTTTATTTCCAAGGAACAAAGGCACTGTCAAGGCGCTCTCAGAGAGTGCTGTCACCCACACAGGGAGGGGTGTAGCCTGTCTCTATGGTGGTGAAGCTGGGGCTGGCAGAGCAGGGGAGTACCCAGTTCTGGCCCAGGGGAGAATAGGGCATAGAGTATTTCCAACCCCTCCCCCAACACACACACAGACACACACACACACACACACACCAAGGGGAGGAGTCACTAGCCCCACAATGGCCTGTTGGCCACCTGCAGTGAAGCATTTCCTGTCCAATGAATCCTCAAGGGAGGATCCTAGGGTCCCACTCAGGGTGGCTCTCAGTAGTAGGGGTCCCTTATTTATGTCCCTTCACAAGCCTCTGCCTCTGCCGCCACACTGCCTGATCTTTAAGCAGTCTCTACAAGCCCTTGGGATCCTGTCATGGAGGCCCCTTCTTTATCAGCTTAGTGGACAGAGCAGGCACATGGATCAGAATGACTGGATGCAGGTTAAGCTTTGGTTTAGCAGCACCTTGTATAAGTTACAGGACATCTCGGCCTCTACTTCCCCGCCTGTGAAATAGGTGAGAACAACTCCCATGTCCACTACGCTGGGAAGGTCTGAGTGAAAGGGAAATGCATACAGTCCAGCATGCCCGGCAGCCACATTTAACAAAAGCTTGCTGTTCTAGCAACCCGTGCACAGGAGAACGAGGCGTAGTTCAGGCCTCTGGGTCTGCACCTAGGAAACGAGACTGCTCCTTCTTGCCTGGCTTGACTCCTGAAAGAGGAATGCTGTGGACTTGTAAGTCCCACTATCCCTGAGTCAGATACCACACTGCAGGGTAGAGAGGGCCAGTCTGGGTGCTAGTCTGGGAAGTGGCTCCATTAGCAGATTGTTGTAAGGGAACAGAGCAGATGGCCCTGCTGGCCCGCCTCCTCTCTGCCTCTCCCCTCTCCCAGAAGCAAGGACTAGTGATGACTCACACCTCCTGGGTGCCTGCAAGTGTGAGTATTTGTGTGTGTGTGTGTGTGTGTGTGTGTGAGAGAGAGAGAGAGAGAGAGAGAGAGAGAGAGAGAGAGAGAGACTGCATGTAGTGTATGTGAGAGAGACAGAGATAGCCAGAGTCAGAGATAGACACAGGGGTAGGGGAGAAAGGGAGAAAGACAGAAAGAGAGAGCAGAATCATTGAGGGAGGAGTCCTGTTGGGGGATATGGAGAGGAAGGGGGTACCTGCTTCTGAAGTCCTCTTAGCCAACTGAACCCCAGCTCCAGGAAAATGGGGACCCACCTGTAACCCCCAGCAATCCCCTTCACAGGTGTTTAGGTTCTCAGGAGCACACATGCACATAGTGCTTATATGTGTGCAAAAACACACCATGTTCTCTCCCAAAGACAAATTCATAAGAAGCACACACACACACACACACACACACACACACACACACACCTGGGAAGCACACATGCCCCCTTGCTTATCTCTGTACAGGACCCCAGAGCACAGTCTCTTCCAAATGAGTAGCATAGCTTAGGGACATGGCATGTGTGATGTATGAGGTGAGATTAAAGTGCTGTGTGAAACCAATATTTAATTCAACTCTGACAGCAGATGGAGGCAGGCAGCAGGGAAAGCTGACAGTCTGGATCTTATGGTCTCCATGATGGTTGGCCTACCAGGGGTCAGCACAGCCACCCTCAGCCTAGACTGGGTCTGCAGTCTCAGGGTCATCAGACACCAAGGCCAGCACATAAAGTAGTCCCTTTCCTGGGATAAGCCAAGTATGTATATGGGTGTCCTTTCCCCATCTCACTCCCACAGCCTCCCCTATGGTACTGTGGTCCAGCCTCACTTGATATAAGGTGACATCCACTCATCCATCCTTCCACCCACACATGCCTTGATTCTATTCTCTTTCCCAATCAGTAGACTGAGTTTCTGTGTGTCCAGACCTTGGGAAAATGCCTAGATAGCCACAGAGAGGAGATAGAAGGCACAAACAGTGACTTCCCAAAACCACAATATCTATGAGCAAACCCCAAGGCCTCAGATCACTGCAGAACTGCAGCTCTGGGAAGATTTAGAAGACTGTAGCATTTGAACCTCAGTTCCCAGATCCATCTGAACAGTTACAACTCAGATGGAGTCCCTGACCTCTTGGGCTCAAAGTCCTCAGCCAAACAATGAGCACAGTGATGTCTAGTGAAGAAACTATGGAGCTTGGATGAAAAGAAGGGTGGGGACTTATATGGAGTAAAGCCCTCCCCACAGATATCAGGCCGATGGGTGAGCCATGCAGGGTTCTGATGGAACTCTCAGAAAGAGCACTGTGTAGAGGCAGGCTATGGAGCCAGGAAAGAAACTGGCTGGTAAGAAAAACTAAGGAACTGTGGAGATACCGGGGGACGGAGAGGACATGGTATCTCCTGCAGGTTCTGGGATTTCTGTCATGAAATTTGCTCTGAGCCAGACTGACAAAGGCAGAGCCCATACCTCACTGGGCACCTACAAAACCACATTAGAGCATCACCTTGGTCTCAGGAGGAGGGCAGGGTGGCCTGACAGTACTCAGTTTTTGTGGAGGAAACTAAATCTTAGAGAAGCAAGGTCCCGCAGAGTCAGCATCAAAGCCAAGACGGAATCCTGGTCTCCACAGAATGTTCCAGACTTTCTGCTCTAGCAGTCAGCACCAGGGTAGGGGTGAGGGATGACTAACTCGAAATTTGCAAGCTCTTCCTCAGTCCCTTGGAAGGGGACCCTAATGCTTCATATCTTGACCCCTTGAACAAGGGCAGAAGGCAGTAGTTGGCTTCCTGGTGGCACCTTATGATATGATATAATTTATATGATATGATATAATTTATATGATATGATATGAAATGATATATAATATGATACCAAGACCAGCTAAGACAGGTTACCCAGTGTTCAGCTGACCGTCTCAGCAATGGACTGGGTGGTTTGGGATCAAGGCTGGAGTGTAGTTGGGGATGTCAGTGTGCAGAGTTCAGGACAGACTTTGTGGCTCCCTAGACTGGCTGATGAGACATAGAAGAAATATTGCATACAAATTCCCAGCACATGAGTAAAAAATGATGGTTTTACACCAGCAAGTACCACAGTCAGACTCTACGCTCAACCTGGAGCTCCAGTCGGCTGCCTCCTGCCCTGGGGGAGTCACATTACTTCCCTGGCCCTGGTTTCTCCCCTGTAGAGGGAGCATTAATGCCTCCCTCACAAGATGACTGTGAAGATTAAGAGAAATGCTGGCTTCCCTGCAGTCCAGAAGGCTTCTGGCTTCTTAGAGGAGACAGGATCCCCCAAAGTCCCTAAAACACAGCTTGGAAGGTCCCCTGGGTCCAGTCATGGAGGCACACCTGGCCCCTGCAGGGAGACAGTCTTAGTTCCTCCATGTGTCTGTTGGTCTCTGATTCTGAGCCAGGTCTGGCCTCTCAGAATCCCCATAGTGAGATTGCAAAGTCATTGGCTAAAGGAGGGGGCACAAACTGGTTTACCCTGGAAAGGCTAAGGAAACGGAAGATAACTTGTCCATGGAATCCTGAGAAATGACTCTAAAGACCTCTCAAAGGCCCAATCTGTAGGTGCCCAAGTTCTTTAAATGAAAATGACATGGTGTTCACATAGAACCTACACACATATTTCTGTATACTTTTATTATTATTGCTATTATTATTATCGTTACTACAATTACTACTACTTGTAGTAGTAGTAGTAGTATAGTAGTAGTAAGAGGTAGAGCCTATCTAGACATCCCAGGCTGCCTCCAAGCTTGTAATCCTCCTGTCTCAGCCTCCTAAATGTTTGGCTAACAGGAGGAGTATGCAGCTGCACCTGGCTCTATACACTTTAATTCATTTCTAGATTCCTAGCTAATGGAACGCAGACACATTGTACATTGTTGTACTGTGCTGTTTGGAGATTCATAGCAAAGAAAAGTCTATGCTCAGTTCAGATGCAGTTTTATTTTATTATTCTTGTGGTGCTAGAGATCAAACCTAGGCCTTGAGCATGCCAAGTATGCCAACCCTAGAAACTATTTGTACGTACATACATTCATACATACAAACATATAAACATACATACATACATGCATGCATGCATACATACATAGACGCATACATACATGCATACATACATACAAACAAACATGCATACATACATTAATACATACATACAAACGTACATACATACACATACATACACACATACATATATACATACATGGAGACAGACTGTATTGAGTCAGGGTAATGGAAAATTCTAGTTCTGCTGACCTTCAGCTGTGGGACTTTCACCTATGCAGCTTAATTTCTGGGTCATATGGATTGGGGAAGGTGTTCTGACAGAACTGAGAATCAATGTGAATCACATAAAGGCACACAGCAAGAGCTCGGGAAACTGGAAACTCAGAGGCCATATCCTAAACAGGACAGCTGGGGCAAAGGCATTGGCCCTGGGACATGTTGGTTTCTTTGGGGGAACTTGGAGACTACTGGAGAGGCTAAGATCTGGGGGCAGATGAGGATCTGGTCAATGGCTTCCCCTCCCCACCCCCAGCAGAAAGCTTGCCCCAAGCCACTGCAGGCTGAGGCCCTTGGGTAAGAATGGTGAGTGTAGACATTATTTTAATCTTCCTCTTAGAGCATAATTGCTTTCTGTCTCCTGGTGTTCCTGAAGAGACTTCCCTCCCGGCGAGATGGCTTTCTAGGTTCCTCTCTCTGCCAGGAGACAAGACAGCTGGGCCAGCTCCATGCTGCATTAACACACTGCAAATGTGATTTCATGGCCTCAAATGAGATTAGGGCCAAAGGCTCTGCTCTCTGGTGGAGGCAGCAGGCAGTGTGGGCAGTAGTAGCCAGTGCTGAGCTGGAGGTCTGAGAGAGCACCAGTCCAGGTCTAAGCTGCCTGAATGTGTGGCTTTCTATACTTGGAGCCCCTCAGACCTTCTGTTTCATCCTAGCTGCAGGACAGCCTTAAGTCTCGTCCTGGGATGGATGCTCAGGTTTCTACTGTCCCAGGTTACCTATAGGCATTTTAGTAAGGTAGGATGCTGGGATGAACACAAATTCTTCAGTGCGGCTTCAGTATCCTCCATGTAACCCAGTCTTGGTTTAAGCATGCTGTATCCTCCTTGAGTCACCATAAACTGCTAGGTTTATGCAGTGCTAGGGATAGAGCATTGTATACACTAGGCGAGCACTCGGCCAACTGAGATGCGCTCATAGCCCTAGTGTCCTTGTCTCTAAAATGAGAAGTACAAGATCTGGCATGGTGGTACACATTTATAATCCCAGAACTTGGGAGGCAGAGGCCATAGGCAGCACACGTTCAAGGCCAGCCTCGACTATGCAGGGAATTCTAGACCAGCCAGGGCTACACAGCAAGGACGTGTCTCAAAACAATAACAATCATTAATAAATAGGAACGCTAGAGAGGATTAGCCTATACAAGTTATTCACACTATTCTGAGACACACGAGGTATCCACTAAATGTTACGCACTCTTCCGAGATTTGCAGATGCTATCCACCCTTGTGGGGAAAGAGGTACCACACTAGAGGAACAGATGTTCCCATTCCGGCTAAAGCAGAAGAGGGGAGGAAGGCATTCCGTGGTGATGCTCCCCCCTCGCCAAGCACCTGCCTGATACAAACTTAGCTGTGCTGTGCTGGCCCCTGGGACAGAGCTTCGCCAGGCATGGTCCCTGCCCTCAAGGAAGACAAACTCTGTCCTAGAGTAGTAAATGGTGGCTGTGAGCTCTGGGAGGAGGTTGCCTATGAGTTGTGGGTCTGATGCCTTTATGTGGGGAAAGGAGTGGGAGGGTTTCAGGGAAGATTTGATGGTGGTCAGCTGTCTATGACTCCAGCTGTGGAGGGACCATTGAGCAGATAAAATGACATATATAAAATCTCCAAGGCTAAAGAGACCATTGGCTACTCAGAAGGGCCTGGAGCACAGTAGGGATGAAATGAGGAGAGACAGAAATTCTTGGGCCATGCAGATCAGACTGTTAGGAGAGTTGGGGCTGAGAAGGCACAGGCAGGCGTACACTGAAGACGGGTTGCTCAACAACAGCCTCATGCTCAGTAAATAGAGACCGTCCACCTTGGCAGGATACCTGCCACCTCTGCCCCTTCCTAATGGAAGGGAATAGCAGGCAGCTTCCTCTGTTACTCTTTATTCAATTGCTTGTTAACGAGTTATCGATTCTTTTAGAAGAAAAATGTTCAAAAGCCATGCTGCATCTTTAGCAAAGTGATTTATGAGTTGACAGTGGGGCCCGGGCTGCCTCAGATGAGAGCTCTGGTTACTCAACGCTGAGAAGAATCTTCCAACAGAGCAATCAATCAGGGTGCGTGCTAAGCAGATAGGAGCAGCTAACCAACATGTCACCCCCACGTCTGCTGGAGACAAAGCCAGGACCATGGGTGTGCTCTACCACATATACTGGTAGAAAGATGAGGGAAACCTTCTCTGGGGCCCCATTCTCCAGCCCTCTGCAGAAGTCAGCCAGCACAGCTGCTTAGCTGATGAGGCCACTGAGGTTTCCAAGGTCAAAGGGACTACAGCAGACCAGGGCTAAAGGTGAGCCCTACAGAATCCAAGGCATCATTTACTTCGTAGCTGAACTTTCTCCTGCTTACTTGCTACTGCTTGCTGTAACTGTACTGCGGACTAGAGGCTTCGAGAACAGGTGACCATGAAACATAGTCTCGGAGATTTCATAGACACATCCAGACAGCTCAGTATCTATTTACTGAGGTTCCCAAAGGTTTCCTTTGCATACCGAGGGACTGGGGAGAGGCAGAAGTAGTCTCCTGGACTACTACTGTTAACTGTGGCCAATGTGGCCAGTAGGTCACTGCCACTTGTGTCCACAGGGCTTGGCCAAAACTGGACTAAGACCACATTAATATTACTAGCCACAGCTCAGATGTCCTGATGCTACCAGCTTAGCCCAACGGACAGAATTCTGGATAGCCTTGGGTAGACAGACACAACCCACAGGCATCTCAAGGAAGCCCAACCTAAGTAGAAGCCAGTGTGGTCACAGCTGAGACTTGCCTACTGGGATACAGAGCAGGGTGGAAAAGAGGAAGAAAGGATGTGGGGTTCAAATGAGAGCCACCCACATCCTAAGTGACAATAGTGGAGACTCAAATTGCCTTGCAAGATGCTCGCCTGCCCTCTTGCCAGAACTGTTGAAGAGGAAGTGGGCAATTCTGTCGTCAGGTTCTTTGGTGAGAAGAAACCGGATATGCTACAAAGGGAACCAATAGTCCATCCTCCCCAAAGACAGCGAGCAGGACGAAGACAAGCTGGAACCAGGGATCCACCCTAGCAGGATGCTCCTAGCACAGTGTGAATGCAGGGACTAAAGCAAAGACCCAGACGACATTTTAATAGGCAATATGAACTGGTTTCACATCACCCTACTGAAGCTGTACTTGAAGCAAAAGAAAAGGCCAAAGATCTCCACAGAAACTCAAAGCCTCAGCTCCTGGGTGATGTGAGGTCAGGGCAACCCCGGGAGGTTTAGCCAGGTGGAATCAACACTGTCAGAGCTCAGGACCCTTTGCATGGTCTTCCTTCTTTCAGCCACCGAGGGAGCACCTACTGTATACACCAGCAGGGCTGGGAGAAATTAATGCTGTCAGGGAACTGCCCGAGTTGACAGCTGTCAAAATAAAAACCTAGAGAGGAATGGTGACACTGCTAAGCCCCAAGCCCTCTCTCCACAGGGATTAAACACAATGTAAGGCTGCCCCAAAGCCACACACACTAAGGGTGATGTTTTCATACACAAACGAGGCTGCTTTCCTCCTGAACCTCCTGGGAGGAGGGTCCTGAGAGAGACCCCACAGATAAGGAAACAGGGTGGTGGTGGGATCAGACCTGGGAACAGAACTGGATGGGTTAGGGTAGCTGGAGGAGGGTGTGGCGACCAAGCACCGAGTTGGAAGTATATGGCTAGCATCTGCAGACATCTGGTATTTCTCTAGCCTACGTCTGCTAAGGCAAAACCAAGCCCAAGCTCCACGGTGTGCACTCAGGCACTTTCTTTGTCTCACTCAACTCCTAGAGCGGCCCTGATTCCTCATCATATGAGGGAAGGAACCAAAACCCAGAGAGGTTAATATTTTACCTACAGCTGAGTGGTTTGCTCCAAAAAGCACACCACCTGTGTCTCCTGCCTCATCCAACCCTGCTGCTCAGCAGAAGGGGAAACAGATGGTAGGGAAGGCGGGTACTAAGGAGAGAAAGGGAGGTCTAGTTGGGGTCTCTAAGATGGAGAGACACAGTCCTGGGACTGGTACCGGTAGATTGCCCCTGGGGCTGGAGAGACACAAAGGAGGAACAGAGCCTGACTTTGAACCACATCTGTCTATTTGAGCTCTCTTGTTTCCCCTGCCTCTAACTGTCCTCTGCAAGCAGACGTGCATACAGACAATACACATAGAAATGCGATTCTTTTTTTAAAATGTATCACCAGCAATGTATAGTCCTTTCCCCATTTCATCCCCCATAGTCCTTCCACCTCTGAGAAGAAACCATCCCTTGAGTTTTGTAATGATTATTTTGTGTGCTGTATGCATGTGAACATTCACGGCGGGGGAGTTGTGCGCACAGGGTGGGCGTGCATGTCAGCACTCGTGCACATGGAAGCCAGAGGATAATGTCAGGTCTGTAAGGAAAAGATGACGGAGAACCAATGAAAGGAAAAGTCACTGAAAGGAAAAGTCACAGGGCACCAATGTTGTGAAAGGATGATGATCCGACTCACAGCACCAATGTTAGGGGAAGGATGAAGAGAGTGGGGGGCATATGGCCCATGGAGGTGCGGTGAGGCCTGGGGGCAAGGGAGATGCCTCTGGGGGGCTCATGTTGGGAATCCCTTCCCTGAGGGACCAGCCACACAACGGTATAGTACAGAATAGAGTTTATTCAGGTATTGAGAGAGTTAAGAGGGCGGTAGAGGCAGAGAGATAGAGAGAGAGGGAAGTAGAGGAGTAGAGGCCGGCCATGAGCACGTGGGAGAGAGGGGGAAGGGAAAGGGAAGAGGAAGGGTAGGAGTGGGAGAGTAAGGCTGCAAGAACACAAGAGCAAGAGAGGCCAAGAGAGAGAGGAGGGGGCAAGCAGCCCCTTTTATAGTGTCAGGTCACTGGGGCGGAGCGTACCTGGCTACTCCCAGGCAATTGAGGGGTGGGGTTTACAGAATCCCAACAAGGTCTCTTTGTCAGTCTCAGGGCAGAGGTGGGTTTCCTCACTGCACCCAGGCTTCACCACTGGCTAGGCTGGCGGGTGAGTTCAGGCTCCACCTACCACGGTTTCCAGTGCTGGCTACAGGTGTATACGGGCACACGCTCTGCTTTCTACACGGGAGCTAGGGATCTGAACTCAGGCTCCTGTGTTTACAAGGCAGGCACTTTACTGACTGAGGCATCTCCCCAGGCTGAAGACACCAAGTATCCAAAGAGGCTGGGTGATTATTTATAAAATTTCACCGCAACATCTCTGAGGGTGGTGATTGAGCCTTTCATGCAGTGATAGGAACAAGGAACCTGGCACACAGTGTGGTGAGCCGGTCACAGTCACTAGGAACAGGATTAGCAGGGACTGGTGACCAGGCAGTTCAGGGGAAAGGGAGGAGGGCACTGCATCTGTGTGACTGATTCTGTCCTGTGATGTCATACAGTGTTGCCTAGGTGATCCAGCTAAATGGAAAACTCTGTGCTTTTCCAGCACTGGGCAGAACAAGAATCACCCCATATCACCCTCCTGAGGCTGCCAGGAATCAGTTCCCTAACCCCCTGCTCAGCTGACCATGACCCAAATACTCCAAGGCACCTCCACCCACAAGATCTCTCACTTCTGAGAAGGATCCAGACTGTATCTTCCCACTCAGCGTCCCTTACCCAGTCCAGCCCCTAGAGCAGTGTGTGGCACCCACAAGACCACACTGATGGGTACAGACTCCAGGCACCTGGGCGTGCGGGCTAGAGAGGCCCATGACTGATCACCTGCTGGAACCCAGGGCTGACACTAACCCCAAGATTACTAAGTGAACGGTCTGCCCCCGAGAGGATGGGGCGACAGAAGACAAAGGTGAGGCTGGGGCAGAGTCCATAATGACCTTGTGATCTCTTCCTTGTCCTCTGATGGTGACAAGCGTGTTCCTTCCCTCGGCCTCAGTCACCGCTGTGGAGCGAGAGGTGGTGGTGGTTCTCTTCCGAGGCTCTCGGAGATAAAATGCAGTACCCCACGGTGGTGGTTGACTTGGCTCGCCCTTGCCTGAGAATCCACTGATGTTGCCCATCAGCTGCCATGCAGTCCTTTGCTGCAGGTGCGGATGTTCCCCTGCCCCTCCTCTCACCTCATCCTCCCTTGCCTTGAACACAGATCTTACGTTCTGCAAAGGGAGTCTGTGTTGACCACTGCTGGATGCCCCACACTTAGAACAGTTCACAGGACAGAGTATGTGCTCAATAAAGAATTGTGGGAGAATGGCCAGAACCTACCCAGAGGGGTCCAGAGCCAGGGATGTCAGCAGTTCAGCAGAAGGGCTCACATACCTCCCCATTTCATTTGGTGGCAAAACCAAACCTGCGTCTGTGTCTTTTACCTATAAGGACAGACCAGAGGCTATGGGTGCTTGCTAAGGTCGTCCCTCCACAATATCACATATTCATATTTCTTTGATGTGTGTGCATGTGTGTGTATATGTGTGTGTGCATGTACATGCATGTGTGCATGTGTGTGCATGTGCACAGAGGAGAGAGACATCAAGTGTCTTTGTCACTCCCCCTCATATTTTTTAAGTCAGGGTCTCTCACTCGAGCTCACTAATTGGCTAGGTTGGCTGCTGCCCAGTGAGCTCAAGAGCTAGAAAGTCCTGGTCCATCCGCTCCCAGTCCCAGCACAGGGGATGCAGAGTCGGGCTGCCCAGCCTTTATGTGGATGCTGTGGATCTGAGCTCTGCACCCTCCTCACTCTGTGCAAGCCCGGGCTGGTGCCCTGTGGTCAGCTCTGACCTTTCAGAGTATCTTGGGTTATGAGGCTGGAGGCAGAGAGCCTGTAGCAAATGTGGGGGTGTCAGCAGCATTTAGAGACCTGCCTCAGCTCTGCTTCCTGCCTCTGCCTTGGCCCAGTATCCCCTTCAGTGCCTCAACTGTTCTGTTTGCTGAAGTAACTTTTCTTTCTCTTTAAGATTTATTTAATTTTATGTACATTGGTGTTTTGCCTGCATGCATGTCTGTGTGACAGTGTCAGATTCTCTGGAACAGATAGCTTTCAGATTTTTACTCTTTATTTTCTTAAATTATTTTGATTACTACTGTATAATATAATATTATACTGCTGTATAATAATACAAGTCTGGCATATAGTAGGTGCTCAATAAAGTTGCACTGGCTAGAACTTTGCCCACTGAGTCATACTACCATAGTCAGCTTCCTCATTTTGTTTCTTTGGCCATTCCTCAGCTTGTAACTTTAAAAAAAAAATTGTGGTAACATTTCTAAATTTCAGTGCTGTAACTTCTGCCATTGTCAGTAAATCCTGAGGCTACTGGCCCTCGGGGTAAGCATAGTAACCCAGGAAGTGAGTCCAGGTAAAGAAGCAAGAAAAGAGTAGAGAGCTCTCAATACAAAGGGGCCTTACAGGCTATCCTCATGCCTAGGCTAGCCCTGTCATCAAAGCTAGGGTAGTGAAGTACTGTTTTTGTTATCAGCGATGGTGGAGGTGGCATGTGCTCATGAGTGTGTGTGTGTGTGTGTGTGTGTGTGTGTGTGTGTAGGTCACAGAATAACTTTTGGGAACTTGTGTTCTTCTTCTATCTTGTCCTGAAATAAGATCTCTTGTTGTTTTTGCCCATCCCACATGCCAAGGCGGTGACCCATGAGTTTCTAGAGTTCTCTCTTGTCTCCATCTTTTACCTTACCTCAACAGTGATAAGATTATAGACGTATGTCCCCTTCATCTGGCTTTTTATGCAGTCTATGGGATCCACCTCAACTTAGCAGGCTTATGCAGCAAGAACTTTTACCTGCTGAGCTGTTGCACTGGCCTGAAAGATTTTTTTTTAAGCCCAACACCCACCAGAGTCTAATAATTTGCCAGAATGGCATATCAGAGTCACCAGACCCTCTCAGAGCAAGGTCCCTCTGAAAGACTCAGCGTGGCCTCTCTAGCCGGTGTGCCTTCAGATGTGGACCCTTCTGGAAGAGAGATCTGGGCTTCATAGCTTCCCATGGCATAGCTTTCCAGGCTGCTGGGACTAGGGGACAGGATGGAAGAGGACTCTTGTTTCAGTCAGGGTCTCTGACAGAACCACCTGAATCCTGCCCCACCCCCACCCCCATGAGACTTGGCTTGTCTATGGCTCCTCCCCTCATACTTCCTCATACATCCAACAAGCAACGAGCATTCTGGGATTGCCACAGACATCTGCCGGCTAGCCCTGGCTTGTGAAGAACAAGTTGACTTGCATGGATGGGCAAGGCGTTGAGATCAGCAACTTTCAAGCCTGCCCAGGGCCCAAATCCTAAGGGGTGGCTGAAGGAACTCTGGAAATTGGCAGACTTTGAGCTGACCACTAGCCTGCTATCTATGGTCTGTAAGACTGTAGTCTGCTGATTTCTGCACCTTAGTCCCATTGCACGGGTGAGCAAGAGTGGGGCCCGAGAGCTGTGATGGCATAGAGCTCTGCTCTCATGGAAAAGGAGTTTCTCCCGGGTCAGAGCCTTCACTCCCATTTTTCTCCTCACTTTGTAACCTAGTATGTATAAGTATAGGAGTCAGTATAGGTATATAGATACCCTGTTCCTTCACAAATTCTTCGATGTGACTGGGGGCAGAGGCAGGCAGAGCACATTGGTCCTGATGCAGGGACCCATGAGGGAGGAAAGAGGCAAAGGTGAAGAAGTAGCCCTGCCTCACTGACAGTCCCTTCTATAACCCATACCTTGGGCCCAGCCTTTCAGGCCCTGGGCGCAGCCTGTCGATGGGGTCCATTCCTACAGGCTTCACCAGGAGGTACCTGACTAACATCTGGCCTCAAGCACACAAGTGAAGTACAAGCAGTTCCCACCCAACTCTCTCCAAGCTATGTTTCCTGTCTGTCCTGAGAGGGATGTATGGAGACAGGGGAGGAAGACATCTAATCTGTGGGCCTCGCAGAGGCCTGTTGGCCTCCAGAGCTGGAGTCAGGGAAACACTTAAACAACTGTCACACTAAGGGGCCCTCACTTCTGTACCCCCAGAGTGCCACAACAGGCTTGTGCCCTTGCAACAGCCAGGGTATTCTTCTGTTAGTACAGGGGACATGAGTTACATCTCCTAGACTAACTTAGTCACATCAAGCCCTGGAAAAGCTGAGTCATAAATCATTCTAGACATTTCCTCTGGTATGCAGGAAAATGTCTCTGGGAGGGAGCATCTCAGAACAGAACAGACAGAGGTGCTAAGACCTAGGTCTCCTGGCTGGTCAGCTGTTGTCATTCCTATACCAGAACAGGAAAACAAACCTGGGTGACCACTGGTTATGGCAGGACACACAGTGGGGTAGTACACTAGAAGGAAGTCCTCTGATCTAGGGGAGGCAGCAGTTTGTGAATGCTCCTCTCCTCCACTAGCAGGGCTCCCCTCCCTTCCCCCTACCCTTGCCATGTGTGTGTGTGGGGGGGGGGGAGGTAACTCTCATCAACACCTCTGCAGATGGTGACAGGCCCTGCTGAGTCCTGTTGGGGGAGGGAGCAGGTTCAATCCTCAGTCACAGGAAGAGAAGTCTCTCCAGAGCTGGCTTGTCTGGGGTTGGGAAGCCCTGTTCTCACCTCCTAATGAGACAACTTGTTAAGCAGGGACCACAGCCTGCAGCTAGTGAGGGATGGGACAGGGATGGAGGGTTTGAAGACTTCCGGAAAGAGCTGCCCAGACATGGAAATACCAGGACAAAGGCTGAGGTGGGGAAGAGCTGTGAGGGATGATTAAGGGAATTGTGGCTTCTGCTGTGGTCACCATGCAGTACCATGGTCCTGGAGAAAATGGCTTCCTAGGCTACTGTTCTGTAGTTGGGGAAGAAGGTGATGTTCCTGAGAAGAGTAGGTACTGGTCAGTCAGGCCTCTCCAGACGGTGGCTACTGGCCACATCCAGCCTCCTGCAGGCCAGACTATTTGTGAACACAGCTCAGCACAAAATCACGGACTTAACTGGAATGTGAACTTTGTATTTTCTAATCTTATCATTTTTATTTTATTTACTATTATTGTACATGTGTGGGTGAGTGCAAAAGCATGTGTGTGGAAATCAGAGAGAACATTTTTTCTAGAAGTCCGTTTGCTCTTCCCATCACTGGTTCCCAGAATCTGGCTCAGGTCATCAGGTTCACACAGCAAAGGTTGAGCCAACTCACGGACACGTTGCTTTGTAACGACGTCATGTGTAGCCCAGACTGGCCTCAAACTGGAGGAGCCAAGGATGACACTGAACTTCCTTCCAGCCCTTCTAAGGCTCCTGCCTCTTGACGGCTGGTGTGCACCACCATCACCTCCTTTTGTGAAATTTCTTCGTGATTTCTGTTTTGTTTTGTAAATTATACCATCAAAAGTGTGGACCTGCCTGGTAGAGGTTACCAGTAACAGTAAAGAGAAATGCTCCATTAGAGGAGTCCACTTAGCCCTGCCTCTCCCCACAGGGTTCTGAAGAACCACAGGACAGCCTGGATACCTCCCAGGACCCATATCCTGACACCAACTACCTGGCTCCCTGCAATAAGGAGACTGTCACAGTCACTCTGCATGGGGCTACCAACCTTCCTGCCTGCAAGGATGGCTCTGAACCGTGGCCCTACGTGGTGGTGTAAGTGTCTGGGGAAACGGAGGTAAGGGCTGGGGCTGGGGCTGCAAACAGAAACCATCTGATGGATATTTGGAAACTGAGCTCCTGTGCAAATGAGAGAGGCAAAAACTGGCCCTGTCCCCTGCTGGGTGGTAACTGCTGCCAGGTCTGAGCGGGACCTGACCTCACATTGACAAGGCCCTAGTCTGTAGTGCCTAGACTGTGTTCAGTGTGGGGGAGGGATGGTCAAGGCAAGTCTTACCAGCCTGGATCTGAGTCCCAGGGCATTTGAAGTTTGACTCCTGCGGGAGGGGGAGGAACTAGGGACACACAGTTAGAAAGAAGAGTGGGTGAGAGCTAGGAAAGCAAACAGAAAAGCTCAGAGGTGTTAATTACCCTTGTACTGGTCCTTGATATCCTGGTATGAACTGAACGCAGACCTGGTCATTTCCTTAACCCTGAAATGAACGCTCTGAAACGTGAGCCAGGGCGGGGATGGGCTCCTAGGCTTTCTCTGCAAACTGGCTTTCTGCCCACTTTCATCTTTACTACGCAGCTTTCTCAAGTCCTCCCTGTTACAGAGACTTTGGTCTGCCTGTCCTGGCTTTTGGGGCCTGAAGAAGTCATACTGCTTGCTGTTCATAACTACCTCCCTGTGGGCCCTCACCTCTTTCTAGCCATTTCTGTCATGGGGCTTTTAGTCCTTTAATGCAACACACATAAACCCAACTGCTCTTTGCGCATGCGCATTTGCCCTGGTGGATAGGGCCTGTCTTACCGTGTCTTCTGCCCATCTCGTGAGCCTCAGTTCTCCTCAAAGAGCATATGAGGCAACATGGTAGTCAGCCCTCTGGAGGTCAAACATTAGCACTGTACCAGAAAGGAGACTTTCTGACCTCTGCCACCTTCTGCCCTTCTTTCTGACACCTCCCTGCCTGCACTCTTGCCTGCCTCAGCTTCTTCCCACTGCTCAGTCCCTTTGGAGAACGGCCATCCCAGCCCTCATATGCACATACACTAAAACTTCACCTTCAAAGCATTCCTCCTCCAGGCAGCCCCCAGTGTACATCCCTTAGCCATGACAACCCTTATGTTTCTTGTCTGTCCCCAGGGCTGAGGCCGGGGTACCTCATACTCCATTTCTCCAGTGGTGCACCCAACATACTCACAGACAAATGGGCCCAAGGAAACAAAAGCCAGGCTACGATGGCAAGCAGCCCTCTCACAGACCCTCTCCCACAGAGAAAGGTGGCGTGGGGGCTCTGCTGGAGAACCGCAGGTGAAGGGCTTGCCCGGTTTCCCTAGAAAAACCTCACCAGCCCATTCTAGTTTCTTGTCCTTCCCTCTGCCAGCTCTGTTTCTGAACCAAGGAAGGACAGGTGGCAGAAAGCTAGCGTGGCGGGAGGCTGGTATCTATGGGGAAGTATCCCTCAGCTTCTTAGCCATTTCCATAAACCAATTATCACTGATCATCTCGGGAGACTGAAGCCCGGCTTGTCACCAACCCAGGCTGGGCTGTAAAGGGGAGGGTAGCTGGGTAGCTGTGTTGCTCCAAAGACCCCCTGCACCATCACCCTGTTGCTATGGGAACACACAAGGGAAGGAAGTCTAAGGAATATGAGCCCAGATAGGAGTGTCAAGAGCTGAGAACACCCAAGTCCCTCTAACCCAATGGCACAGCATGAAGGGTAGAAAGTGGGAGGCATGCATCCCTACTCCCCCTTTCATGATGGGAGCAGGGCCTGTGCCAGGCTACAGCCTGGTCCCAGAGCTCCAGGTTGAGCTGCCAGCAGCTCCAAGTGGTGCTAATGAGATGCAAATGAAAAGGAGAAGGGGAGGGATTCTGGGAAATGAAGGCCCAGCTGCCAGAACCCAGAGATGACTTTCAATGCAAACCCCAAGCCCCAGGTAGAAATCCCAGAGGGAGAACCAAGAATTCCCAAGACCTTAGAGCCCATCCCCCTCAACTCTCCAAAGAACTTGATGCCTTTCCAAGTCTGATTACTATACAGAACAAAGCAAGCAATAAAGAAGTCCACTAAAGCCTGCAGCAAAGAAGTCCACCAAAGCTCTTCCCTCATATGAATATTTCAATATGTTTCTTTTTAATTATAAACATTCAAATGTAAAATCCGAAACTGTTAAGATCTAGGAGTAAACAGTTTTCCCTAGGATCCTTACATTGGTCTTGGCAATGGTTTTTTTCTTTTAATTTGACATCAAAAGTATAAGCAACAAAAGCAAAATAAACAAGTGGGTGACAAGATGCCCGTACAGCAGAGGAAAACTGCCCCTGACATGAGGAAGCGAAATGGGTCTGAAACGTGTGCAAACTGCACATCTAATGAGGAGCCAATGCCCAGAGCATATGGAGAGTTTATAAATCTCAGGAATAGAAAATCAACTCTGTGCTTAAAAGGCCCTGCTGTGGTGGCACAGAACTTTAAACCCAGCAACAGGGAGCCAGAGGCAAGTAGATCTCAGAGAGTTTGGGCCAGCCCGCTCTGCAAAGCAAGTTCCAGGCAAACCAGGGATGCACAGTAAGACCCTGTGTAAAAAAAACCCAAAGAAATAAAATTCAAAATGGGCAAAGGGGGCTGGGAGTATATAGCTCAGTGGTAGAGTGCTTACCTAACATATGCCAATCCCTGTTTGATCCCCAAGCCCCACCACTATCAGCACACACACACACATACACACTTGTATACGAGCCATATGTAACGTCCTCTAACATGGAAGAAATTAGGCTAAGTGAGATAAGGACACATAACAACAAATACAGCATTGTCTCATTTAATGCGGAATATCATTGAACTCACAAAACAGAGCTAAAGGGTAGCACCAGGGTCTGAGGATGGAGAGGTCTGTCAGAGAGGTCAAACATTTAGCTACAAGATAGATACATTTGGGGATTTGCTATACAGTATGGCAACTTTAGTTAATTTTACACTATAGACTTGAAATGTGGTGACTCTTTAGCATCCCCACCACATAGACAAGAACAGACAACTGTGGAAGGGTGGATGTGTTAACTTGATTACCTGGTATCATTGATAGTAAGTACATCAAATCGTGGTATATACTTCAAATGTGTATTGCTTTTATTTTCCAATTATACATCAATAAGACCATAATACATATACATGCATGCATATGTAACTCTCCACTCTCCGAATTTTTACCCTGGCTCTGATGTCCCGAGTTTAGTCACCCAGCTTGGCTTACTCTGCTTCTCACGGCTATGTTGGCCCACCTCAAAGGGGATTCTGGGATCCTTGTTTCAGACCCCTGTCCTCTTTGGCTGTGTTGCCTTCCTGGCAGGCAGGTATGTAGCTGGGGTGGTAGTTGGGCAGGAAGCCCCAAACTACTCTTTTATCTGTTTCATTGGTGGGAGCCACAGAAGACTCAAGCTATTTCAGTCCTCAGTAGACACTACCCCCAGCCAGCTCAGGCACAGCCCCCTAGCCCAGCGGGTTCAGTGGTTTGTTTTATGGTTCTGCCGATCTCTGTCCAAGCCACCTTACAACCCTACCCACTACTCTGTGGTAGCAATTCTTTCTTGAGCCCCTCACAGGCTGCATCCTCTATGCCAAACAGTCTCCCGGTGGACCACTCACTGTCTTAGAGCCTTTTTTACTCTTGCCTTTCAGGATACCCTACTCTCACATTCTCTCTGGCTTAGCTCCTCATGTCTCCAACACAGCATTAGATGTTGGCCACCTCAGTTTCCTTCATGGCTACACCCTCCTAATATTCTTCATGTCTTCTTATTGCTTTCCTGCTCTCCTGAATCACATCCTGCCCTGTTCAATCCGTGTGTAAGAGAGACAAAGCCCTCCTCATCTCTTGAATATGACCACGGGTCTCCACCTCATGTAGGCCACTGTATTGTTTGCTCACCTGCCCTTGGTACATCCACTCTTCCACTTTTGCCAACCTCCTTCTGAGTCAGGTGTCCTTTTGCTACTCTTGCACCAAAGTACCAAAGCAACCCATGTCTCCCTGCTGTTCCAAGGATATCAAGAACTCCAGGCCTAGTGTGTCGAGTCCCCCCAACTTCTCAGCAGCATGACTCCTCCTTCTCTATCTTTGTTCCGGCTATAATGGACATCCCCCAGTTCTTTCAGAACTGTTCCCTCCTACTCCAAGCATTTGGATTTCTCTTCCAACATCCGCAAAAATGAGGCCCCTGATTTCCCAGGCCGGTATCTCCCCTTGCATCCTCCATTGGTCTATAGACTTCCACACTGTCTTTACGGAATTATTCACTCACTGTATATCAGGTCCCAATGACTCCATGACCAACCACCAGGTCTCTTGTTCACTGACTGTTCCCTATGACAAAATCCTGTGGAATGTAGGAAGCCAGAGGCTAATAATGATTGGATGGATGGATGGATAGATGCATGGATGGATGCAGGGTTGGATGGATGAATGGATGCATGCATACATGCATGGATAGGATTCTTTTCTCATTTGCTGTGAGGCATTGGGAAAGTTGCTTCACCTCTCTGTGCCTGAACACCTCATGTGGGAACATGTGAAGAGCCTTGGGTAATGCTGGCAGGTTTAATATAAGACACGGGGTAAGGGAGTCCTCAGCCAGCACTCACACTGGGCACCTGAGACCCAGAAGAAAAAGCCACAGGGCAGTGGAAAGAAGTCAAACTAGGGTCAGGAAGAGCCAGAGTCTGGCCCCCTGCCCCGATCTTCTGGTGTGACTGCCAAGCAGTTCCCCGGCTTCAAAGTCTCAGTCTTTCCACAGACATGCTATGAGCTTTGGCCTTCATGTTGGTACAAGTCTGATAGTTTGGCTTGTTCTCTATCCTGGAAACTCTGTTCGTTAGAGCCCTAGCTGTATTACACAAGGCAGACTCCACACCCAGGTCCGTTGGGTCAGTGCCCAGGCCCCAGACTCTCCTAACTTGTCCAGTGTCCAGCACCTATATTCCAGCCTGGCACACAGAGACCTGTCAGTTACAGCCCAGCAGGGACCAGGAAGGCAGTGGTCCTGACAGGTGGGGATACCCCAGTGGGCCGGATGGGGGAGCGCCAGGAGATAGCCTGCAGATTCTGACCCCTGGCCAAAGTCTGGGGAAGAACTGTCAGTTGGCAGCTGCTACCTTGGCTGCCTGCTGCCCCGTGCTAATGAATGGAGACAGAGCCAGCCTGGGTGGTTCCTCTGTGCATGTGGCCAGGCCTGCCTTAGCTAAGCTGAGGGTGAGAAGCAGGTCAGGGCCAGACAGCAATAGTCAGGAGTGGTGACTGACAATAGTGTGACCCTGGCCCACACTAAGCCTGGTCTTGGCTCTGTTTATGTGACTAATTGGAAACGATACTAGAGGTAAATGACAAATGTGCCCAGAGAGTGTGTAGGCTTCAGACCCCATCTTACATATAGGTTTCCTGAGGCTCAGAGCATTTCTAGGATCCTTGAGTTCACACAACAAATAGGTCCCCAAGCGATGATCCAGGATTCCAAAATCTAAAGTCCTTTAAATCTCCCCAGCTGCACTGGCCTTTTATGCTACACTTGTCCCTCTTAGAAGAGGGCCACTGGCATCAAGGCCCAAACTCAGCCTTTCAAAGAGGCACAGTGACCAGCCTGGAGACCTAACCTGTGCCCTGGGGCTCCTTGGCCAAGGAATCCCAGAGGGCAAACATCTAAGCAGAGAAGGTAGAGGCTGACTCACAGGTTACCTACCTCAGCAACTGCGGGGTGGAGCTTGGCCAAACTAACAATAATAATGTCCATACTTGAGGGACAGTTCCGGAAGAAAGTGACCCCCATGTGTAACTTTGTCCTGTTTGAAGCAGCAGCAATCCAGGTCCCCATACACTCATTGCAGCAGGGCCCTAGGAGGGGAGTGACACTATCCCCTTGTAGTAGGCAAGAAGGCCAAGGCGCTGCAGAGTGAAGGATTGGACTGAGGAGATTGGCTGCCGTGGAGTGGAACGGATAAAGATAACAGTTCCCATCTGACCACTGACTCTAGCCGAGATCGAGGCTCCTTGTCTTCCAGAAGGATGCCCGTGGGGAAAGAGACAAGGCTGCAGAGCAGATCCTGGGTGGGCCCTGGGACTCTGGATCCTGTAAAGGCCCAGCCCTGTAGCCTGATTTCCTGCCCACACCTGCTCCATATGGTTTTACTCACTAAACTCAGGGCCTCCAAATTTTTGTTCGGTGAGAGCCTCCCTATGTCCCAGAGCTGTAAACACAGCTGGTGGTGGTGGTTGAAGTGGGGCTGTCCTGAGACACCTCCACTCCAGCCAGACTGTAGTTACAAGCATTTCCAGATGTTCCGCCTGTCAGCTCAGCACATGTCCCTTGAAGGCTCAGTCTGAAACGAACATTCAGCCCCTGACAGCATGAGCGAGCTCTCTCCAGGGCACCAAACTCCTGAGACACAGCCTAGAGGACAACACTGTCCAACAGAAGCAAGCATGCCTGGAAGAGAGCTCGCAGTAGAGACAGGAAGGACTCTTTCTCCAGTTCCGGTCACAGGACGCAAAGACTGGCCTCACAGCTTTTCACTGAGCATGCGTGGAGCTCTGACCTTCATAGCTGCTCCTCCCCACCAGCTCAGACTCAGTTGCTTTTCTCCCAGGAGAGTGACTTCCCCTGGCATGGTCTCCCTGCCTGTGTGAACAGGCATCTCCTCCTCTTGGGGCCTCCTTTTGTCCTCATTTCTGGGATAACCAGATTCCCTTCCCTGCCTCTAGCCATTTCTCTAGTCTCCACAACTGCAAACATTGTTGCTTTCAGCTCCCCTGGGGCCTCTTCTATGTGCCCCTTCCCTCCTTGGGGTCTCTTCCACCCTCACTGTACTCTGCCTCCCCTCTGCCCTGTGTGTGTGCATGTAGACAGAGACGTCTTTTCCTGTGTGGGGGGCCATTCGATACAGGTTTCCATTAATGGAGAAAATGTTTAGGGAACAAGTCTGGATCCATAGCCATGGAGCAAGGACCCAAGACTCAAATCAACAACTGTGTACCTGAAACCTAATCCACCTCTTCTGGCTTTCAGTGGCACCAACCTAGAATCCTCAGAAAACTGTGGGATCTATCTCTGAAGAGAAGAGAAGGCAAAACTTCCCTCTTCTGTTTCCACAGAAAAGCACTATGAGGGTACGGGAAGGGCTACTAGGTCTCCCCAGCATCCTTAGACCCTCCAGCAGTGCTCTTAACATTGTGAAGGTATTGGAGTAATTTGGTCCAAAGACTACCTTCAGAACAGTGTCTGGGGACTCAGAGGAGGATGGCCTGTGTGTCTGGCAAAACCAGAGCCAAGATCCAGCTACAAGGCCCTGTGAGAACGGGAAGGCCAAGATCTGTAAGGGATCTGGAGAGGTCGGGTGCCCCCATAGACAGGCTTTGCTTCCCCCATTTTTAAAACCACTCTACTGGGACAGCCCTTTGGAATCTGAACTTGCCTTCTGCTTCCAAGGTAGGGCTAGAAGCTGCGCACTGGAGGCAGGGTCCCAGCATTAGAGCCCGGGATGCCCAGCACAGCTTCAGGGACTTACTTTCCATGTGTTTTCCAGTCATCTGGTGTCCACTGGCCCAGACTAGGAGATAGGAAGGAGCACCTGAAATTACTAGTCAGGTCTCTGCCCCTGAAGTCACTAGTATACATGGGAGGAAGGAGCTGGTAAGATGACATTTGTCTCCACCACTCATGAGAACAGCGGGGCAGTCCCCAGCACTTGGGCAAGGAGATATCCTTGACCTCAGAACTAGGGTGTAGGCCAGGAATAATAAATCTGAACATTCAGGAGGAATTCTGAAGCTGGAAAGTTCACCTCAGTGTCTGGCCTGAGTTCTTCCTGTGTTGCTTACAGAAGCAAGGGGCTGCTGTGAGAGGGAATAGTCAATGCTTGATCTGTTGAGAGAATGTCAAGTCATGAAACCTCCTAAAGTTGTCTCACCCAGGCCCTCAGCTTGTCATGGGGCCTGTCAGTCACCCACACAAGATTTTGTTGCCGCCCTGTCCTAAGAAGGTGACTTTGGAGAACCTCACCAATACAGGACAGATATTCCTGAGTCCGTGTGACTACACAGCAGCTCTTTCAGCCCCATGCTGTCCCCAGCTCCAGCGACAAAACCATCTTTAGAAAACAGGAAGGCCCCTTTCAGAAGAGAGAGGATATGATAGTGTCCAGTATACAGGGTTGACCCAAAATTTACCCCAGACATTGTGCTCTGTCAACCATAGTTCCCATTTGGACCATGTAGAAAGACCCCCCCCCCCACTCCTCAAGTTCCAAAAAGGGATGATGTCCCCACCCCCATGAAAGGGTCCTCTGAGAAGAGCTGAAGTGGAAAGAAATGGGTCAGGGCAAAATCTCCTTTTGTTTGTTTATTCGGGCTTTTAAAGATGGGTTCTTATTGTGAAGCCTTGAGTGGCCTAGAACTTGTTATTTAGACCAGGGTGGCCTTGAACCTGCAATCTTCTCCTCCTAAGTGCCAAAATCACAGGGATGCACCATCACACCCAGCCTGACCTTTAAAGAGTTTTGGCTCGACCAGATGCCCTTTCTTGTTTCCAAAGCTAAGGCAGAGTTATGTTCCTGTTGGTAGGGGACTCCTGCCCTCAGATCGCACTTTCCTGGCTCCAGCCAGCTGTTCTGTGAGTGGAGGCTATCCTAGTTTGCTTCCTCATTGCCTGGAGGCTATCCTAGTTTGCTTCCACATCACGAGCAAAGACAACTTGGAAAAGACAGGGCTCAGTTCAGCTTACAGGTTACAGTTCTTAAGAGGGGAGCCAAGGCAGGGACTCAAGGCAGATGCTTACACAGAAATCTGCACTTGTTACTGGCCTGCTATCCCTGGCTTCCTCCGCTACATTTCTTACACAACCCAGGCCCACCTGCCCAAGGATGGCACTACCCACAGTGGAAAGTGCCTAAGATTCTCTCTTCCCAGGAATGTCTACATTTATGTCAGAATGACAAAACCAAGCCAAGGACAGATGCCCACCAGGTGTAATTAGTAATCAGCACAGAGGCCTACCAGGTGTAATCAGCCATTAGTGATGGTTCATTAGTCTGCAATTAATCAATAAAACTCAAGATGAGAGCCCATCACTCTGCAGAAGATAGAGGCTCATTTATGCCCTAAATGACAGACTGGTTATCCAGGAGTCCACAAGGACTTGAATAGCCTTGGAGGCAGAAGAGGATGAATAAAGCAGGGGTGTGACTACCAGGCTAAGTCTGAAGTAGGAGATGGATGAGAAGGGGCTTCACATTGGACTCTACCCGCCCTAGATTGGTATCTTGCTCTTTAAGGATTTCCTGGGTGCAGCTTTTTTGCTCAGCGGTTGCACGAGGCTTAGCAGAGTCCAAAGGAATCAGGGATTTCCCTTCCTCTCTGTGACCTCGAAAGACCCTGAATGTGAAGTCTGGAATAAAGGGAATTCCAGAAAGGGCTCATTCAGGAGACCCAAACAGCTGACTACCCAAGCCTCCCACCCTGTGACTTGCCCTGAGCTGGCTCCTGATCTCCAAATCTGCCAGCCTTCCCTATGGAAAGCATTCTGTTCCCAGGGGACTTCTGTGAGCCTTGTCTCCTCCAGACACCTTCCCTAGCCATGGTAGGTAAGCTCAGAGATAAGAATGCAGTCCTTGATCTTGGGGGGATGTCTTCAGTCTGCTAAGTGCCTTTCAGGAGGCTTGAGGCCTAGGAGTCTGGCTGCCACTTGCCTTCTAGAAGATGAGGAAGCCGGTGTCCTTAGCTCAGGGACTGACTTGAGGAAGACTGCGGGAATTGCCTGGGCCTAGAAGCTGACCTTAAGAACATCTAGTCTAAACCTGCCTTTCTAGTTTCTCCAGGTGAACCATAAATAGAATCATGATGGACCACTTTGAATGGTAGCAGAACCTTCGGTCTGCCACATACCTATCTAAAGGCCTGTGGTCCATTTTTCTCAGAACCTGTTTAAGTGCTTCCTCCCCCGTGTTTCTGGGAACATTGCTATGGTCCTATTCATCCTACTAAAGCTTGTCAGGACCCCAGCAGCCAGAACAGACTGAAGTGGGGCCCTTCTCTTTGTTTTGCTCCCCTGGGGGTCTGTCCTGGGATTGACCGTCTGGAGAAGCCAGATGTTCTCTGAGATGGGGGAGATGGGTGTAGATGGGCCTGAAGAACAGTGGGGGGAACTGGAGGCTAGGAGACCGCTGGGGAAGTGAGGAGAGGGATGGAGATAGTAAGGGGACACTAGAGAGATGGCTCAGTCAGTAAAGTGCAAGTGGACCAATCCCAAGGTCCTGAGTTCAGATCAGTTTTCAATACCCATGTAAAAAGCCGTGTTGCCTGCACCCCCAGGGCTGAGAACGCAGACAGAGGATGCCCGCACCTCGTTGGCCAGCTAGCCTAGCCAATCTTTTTTTTTTTTAATTTATTTCTGAAATGCCTTGTCTCAAAAGAGATGGAGCTAGAAGATACCTACAGTCAATGTCTAGCATCTACATACATGTGCATATTCATACATACATGTACACACATGTGCATACAGGGTGTCAGGGGAGAAAATGGGCATATAGTGGGACATACAAACTGAAACAATGTGTGTGTACATACATGCCAATCCGTATGTGTGTTGTGTGAGTATGTGTGTGTGTGTATGTTTGTGTGTGTGTGTGTGTGTGTGTGTGTGTGTGTGTGTGTTTGTATGTGTGTGCCTCAGCCTCCATCTGTGTCTGCTGATTGTCCATATCTCCAACCCTCGGCAGCAGCCAGTGGGAAGCATTTCCCTAAGTTGTGACCTTGAGGAAAAATAAAAAGTCGAGAAGCTTCTCAGTCCCTCCTACTCACAGCTGCACTTGGACCTGGCCCCCCTCTCGAGGCTGGGGCGGGAGCCTCAGATGACACAGGTTCAGAGGCCTGCACCCTGTGAGAGGTGTAAGCCTTGTTGGAACTTACATTTTCCTACAGCTTGGGGCCCAAGGTAAGTGCACCCCTCCTCCGAACCCAGCCCCAGCCCCATCCTGCTGACACTGGACTAGGTCTGAGGCTTGAGAAAACAAGCACCAGTTACTTAGCCCCTGACTGAAGCTGCCAGACTGTTTAGCAAGGGTGGGGCTTTGGAGACAGGGAGAGAGGAGCCTAGATCCTTGTAGATGATGAAGGGGATGAGGTCTTAGAACTCCTCATCTCTGAGGTTGTACTGGTCGGCCTGAGCTCCCTCTGAGCCTGTGGGCCTAGAACTCAGCCAGGTGCAAGATCACAATGAAGAATTGAGACTGGGAGTTGGGAGACAACTGGTCCCTGACTTCCATTCTGGAAGGAATCAGAAGGCTCTCCCCACCCCCAGCTCCGGTTCTGGACTCTCATCAAGGCCCAGAGGAGTCAGTGAGCTGTGCCAGGAAAAGCCATTACCCTGACAGACTCCACCACCTGCTAAAAGCTTCCTCCCACCCACCTCCCTCCCCTGGGCCTCCTCCCTGTCTCCCTTCAGCTCACGCACCTATCCTGACCACCTCTTGGCTAGGCTGGGGGAGACTTAACTCTTTCTGGTCCTGAGGGAAAGCTCCATCTAACTTCAGCCGATGGGTTCCATCTCAGTCCAGTCCTGACTTCCCACATCCTTGGCTTTGTATTTTCTATGCACACGGAGTCATTTGAAAGAAATGCCTAAGAGGCTCCCAAGATGAGCCTGTGAGGGGGCAGGTTTGTGACGTGTGACATGGGGGAGGGCCTTCTTTTCTTCCTGCGTGTCCTTAGTGCGCCCACATTTCCATGGTCACTGCTGCTGCTGCTGCTGCAGCTGTCTTCCTCTGCCTCTGTCAGAAGTGCAGAGCACCGCGTGGGAAGCTGAGGTGTCTGCATTTACACCAGCATGGCGGGCTGGTGGCAAAGTCTGGGAGCTCTCTGCTCTAAGGCTTTGCAGGTATGGCTATTAAGACAGATTAGAAATATAGAATGTCAGGAGGAGGTGCTCATGTGGCACCCCTCAATAGCCCATGGTCACAGAGATAGGACAAAGGGATGACAGAGGAGGATGTACCAGCCCCCCCCCCACACACACACACATTGGGTGTGTGGCGCAGCCCCTCTCCTAGAGGCTGGGTCAGGCACTGCTTGTCCGTGATTGCTGTAATCAATGTAGCAGCACCATTTACAGCCTGAAATAACACTAGGGTCTTAATTCTTTCATTGAGCTGTCTAATGGCCCTGGATCGCAGGGACAGTCATCCTCTACACCTTCTGTCTATACTGAGCTGCAGAAACCCCAGGATCCTTCCTCATCTGCATAGCCTGTCCCTAAGAGTCTGGGTGCTCAGGGGGGCTGGGAAGCTCTCTCTTCTGCCCTTCGCCAGACTCCCAGTGTTCTGAATACAGTGGGCGTTATGGAAGGCAGGGGAATTGGTATATCCCACTGAAAGGATTCAGAACTGAAGCATCTGGGTCACCTTGGCTCTCTGGGCCACCCACTTAGAGAATAAAGACCAGGAATGAGACACTTAGGTGGGGGTGGCACACAGCCAACTGTCATCCAGAAGCATTCTTCCACTGAAAAGACCCCACAGAAGAGGGTCCAGATGGGGTTTGTGCATATGGGTGCCTGCCAGGAGCCCTCTTTGGCAAGGGGCAGGAATTCACAGACAGGTACAACATCTGTCCTGCTTTTGTTGTGTGTCTGGCTTCTGAACCTAAGCGGAGGCCCCAGCACTGGCCAGGAAGATGGTGTGGTCACCAAACAGGACAGCTGAAGGGAGAAACCGGGCACCCATTGAGCCTAGAAGGACATGAGTGTGTGTGGAGAGCTGTCCACTCTCTGTCTACTGTGTCTACACAGTGAAGCCCAAGAAAAAGCCGCTCTCTAACTCAGCTGTCCCTCCTCTCCAGAAAGACCACATCAGAGGAAACCAACATTCACAGCCCTCAAGCAATGACCTCCGTGACCTCAGAACCCACCAGATCCCCCATCTGGGGGGACACAGTGAATGTGGAGATCCAGGCAGAGGACACAGGGCGAGAAGGTGAGGCTGGGGGTTGGGCACCGGCATGTGGGAGATGCATCGGAGAGAGCCCCACCCGCCATGGAAGGTAAAGGCAGGGGCTCTCAACACAGCTGGAGACCAGCTGAACACCTCCCTGGGCCCAGATCAAAGCATTTAAAAAAAATCATAATCCCATCACGCCTCATCTCCCCCAGCCTGCTGGAAAAATGAGTTGTTCCACATAAATGAATTTTCCAGACAATGTGAGCTTATCCTTTTTTATGACGGTTGTGATTATTTTCATGGCTGTTATTACTGCCATGTCCCACTGAAATGGCACGTTATAGTTTTGTAGCACGTCCCCATGCATCCATCACTTGAGTCACCGCCTCCTAAGAGGAGAGCTATGCTACAAGTCCTTGGGCTATGTCACCGGAGCTCCAGGTTCTAGCTGAATTTGGGTTTGTGTAATGCCTCTTAGCTAGAATAGATCTCTATCCCAGGCTAGTCCTTCCTGGGTCTCAGACCAGGTACCAGCACACGCACATGCAAGTGTACCCTGTGCATTTCTCACTGTGGGAGCATCTAAAGCCCCCCACCTTGAGTGAAAGGTTGGATGGACATGCTCTATTAACTGCTGGTGTCAGACCTGCCTGGAAGCACTTGCAGAACAGAACAGAGGACCCCTGCCATGTCCCTGAACTCAGAACATCACCCTCCTTGTAGGTGGCTCTAAAAGACTTTTACTGCCCGCCCCGCCCCTCGTTACAGAGCCAAAAGCTGACAGTCAAGACTGAGAAGGAAGGAGATAGCACAGTAGGCTCCAGCACCTGCTGGGGTAGGGGGTAGGGAAGCAAGAGAATAGTTTTCTTCCTGTGAAAGAAGTGGTGGAGCTGTGGGGATGGTTTAAGAAGATGGGGAGAGGGGGAAAGTTAACCTGGGATTTTACACAGATGTAGATGTGTGCTTATACATTCATGCCTTTGTGAAGACCTGTGTGCTGTGTGCTGTAGCCACCTCTCTCTCTCTCTGTCTCTCTCTCTCTCTGTCTCTCTCTCTTCCCCCCTCTCTCCCTCCCTCCCTCCCCCTTTCCTCCTCCTCTCCTTCCCTCCCCATTTCCTCCCCCATCTCCTTCTCTCTCCCTTTCCTCCCCCTCTCCTTCCCTCCCCCTTCCTCCCCCTCTCCCTCCTATCCCTGTTCCTCTCCCCCCTTCCTCTCCCCCTCTCTCTCTTCTCCTCCACCTCCCCTCACCCTTCCCTCCCCCTCTTTTCTTTCCTCCCTCTCCCTTTTGTCCCTCTACCCTTCGCCCCCTCTCAAGTGTGTGTGTGTGTGTGTGTGTGTGTGTGTGTGTGTGTGTGTGTGTAGATGTGAATGGGCCCTCCTGCCATGCACAACCGGGATGTACTGAAGAAAGATGTGATGAAATGAGTAGTCTGGGTCTTTGGGTAGCAGGAGGCAGGACTGACTACAGAGTGACAGCAGGGTTAGGACACCAGTGAGTCAGGGTATATTGGCAGGCACCTCTTGGCAGATTGAAGCTGCTCTTTGGAACCTAGTTGGAACTGGTTGCTGTGGTGATATCGAGAGGGGGTTGGAGTAGGGAATTGGGGACCAGGCCAAGAGGCAAGATAAGGGTGGGAGGTAGCTCAAGGACACACTAACAAAAAGCAAATGGGAATTTTAGACCCTGGGTCAAGGCCAAAGTGGGTGGGTAGCCAAAATGGCGTGTTGACCACACATAAGGAGTGGTGGAGGGAAGAAGGGTTCGGTGCCCAAACAGGAAGCTGAGGAAGCATGTTTGGAACATGAAGACAAGACCATAGTAGGAATGGCTGACCACCCCCGCCCCCGTCACCCCAGTAGTTAAAGCTCAGGGCTGGTTTCCTACAAAGGTAGGCTGTTCTAAAACACGCAGATGCAGGGTCTCACAAAAATCTCAGTTGGTTTGAGGAGGGGGGTTCAAAGGGGGTGTATATTTACAGCTTCCTTGGCTACTGTGGTCTGGTCTTGGCTGGGAATCCTGGGATACCCTGGCAGAATCTTCCCAGGTCAGCTCAGAGATGGGTGTTTTTGAAGAGCTGCAGATGGTTAATAAAGAGAAACTGGCCAGGGCTGGGGGGGGGGGATTGCTTATTCATATGCACATAGTCCTTCCTCAGCAATCTTAGGGATGGGTAAGATTCTTTCTGCTTGGGTTGTTTAAAGTATTAATGTTATACAGGAACTCAGAGAGGCCAAGTGACTTCCTAGAGGAAACAAATTAGTATCTTAGTAGGAAAATCCAGACCTACTGACTTCAAATCCGGGAGGTATACTTTCTCCTGGTCAACTGTGAGATTTTCTGGTGCCTCTTTCCTACTGGCTATGGATCCCATGTAGCCTGCTCTTAACCAATGCTGTCCCTTCTCTATGTGTAAAGAAGACTAAGAACAAAAGAACAGCTTCCTTCTCTCCCTCACTCTGCTCGGCGGGTGGGAGGGGTGCACAGGGCTGGGGCAGCAGCCATTCCTGGTGCTGAAATGTTCTTTGGGGAACATGCATACTCCTTGCTCTCCCTTGCCCATCTTACTCTGGATCTCTTTTAGCTTCTCCTTCTTCGAGCTTCATCTTCCTTCCCCTACCCCTTCGCCCTGCTTCTCTCCCCTCATCCCCCATCTCTTCCTCCTTTTCAAATCATAGATTTCCAACAATGAGAAAATGCATCAAGAGTCGCCCATCCAGCCTCCTCACTGCCCATCTCTTAGCTGTAGCTTGTTTGCTCCAGTTCTGTGGCCCCTCGGAGTGCCATTGGTCATTAGAGAGAGAGGTGATGATGCTTGCCATAAAAATGTATAGGAATAATAGCTACTTGCTATCACCAGACACGGGATACAGCAGGTGCCCATGAGTAGGCACCATGATCATTTCCGGGATGACGGCTTTCTCCTTAAAGTTTGTCCTGATTTTATGAGACTATGTAAAAGTGTTCACTAAATGGTGTGTTGATCTTAATCTTAATGTCTTTGGAAGAGAGACTGGAGAAATAGCTCAGTGCTATTTCTAAAAGCACCGGCTACTATTGCAGAGGACCTGGACTCAGTTCCAAGTACCTGCATGGCAGCTCACATCTGTCTAACTCCAGTTCTAGGGAGCCTGACACCCTCTTCTGGCCTCTGCAGGCAAGAGTCTCTCACATGGTGAACATGCATACATGAGGTGACTCTCGTCCACAAAAAAATATAAATAAATAAAATCTAACTTCCCAGGGCTGGAGGGATGGCTCAGTGGTTAAGGGCACTGACTGCTCTTCCAGAGGTCCTGAGTTCAAATCTCAGCAACCACATGGTGGCTCACAACCATCTGTAATGAGATCTGATGCCCTTTTCTGGTGTGTCCTAATACTATGCACTTATATATAATAAATAATAAATATTTTTTAAAAAAGAAAAGGTTAAAAAGAAGGAAAATGGGAGGAATCAGGTTTTCAAAAAAAAAAAAAAAAATCTAACCTCCCCAAAGAATTTAGTTTACTTGGAGTAGGCTTTTTTTTTTAATTGTTTAGTTTTATTTTATGAGTATAGGTGCTTTGTTGGCCTGCACGTCTGTGCATCACCTGCGTGCAGTGTCCACGGAGGCCAAAAGAGGACAGAAATGGAGTTGCCAGTGTTGTGAGCTGCCATGTGGCGCTGGAAATTGAACCCAAGTCCTCTGGAGAACCGACATTGCTCCTGACACTGAGCCATCTCTCCAGCCACAAATGTTTACCCCAGGTGGTGTACCATGACAAACTAAAGATTCCTCTTAAGTCTAGCTTGATGAACCAGTAAGTTTATTAAGGTTGCTTCCAGGAATGTGGGTAAGGACTTACTGTATTAAATTCCTTCCCTGTTGTCGTGATAAAACGCTGACCCATAACAACTTAGGGAAGAAAGGGTTTATTTGGCTCATAGCTTATAGTCCATCACTGGGGAAGCCAAGGCAGAAGCTCAAGGCAGGAGCTCAGAGCAAAAGTCAGTGGAAGAACTCGGCTTACTAGCTTGCTTTCTTTGGTCTGCTCAGCTGCTTTTCTCATACAGACCATGCCCATCTGCCTAAGGATGACACCCCCCACAGTGGGCTGGGGCTTCACCTATATCAATTATCAATTAAGAAAATGCCCTCAGAGGCGTGCCTATAGTTCAGACTGATGGTGGCAGATAAATGTTGGTGACTCTAGCTTGTGTCAAGTTGACAAAAACTGGCTACCACGGTTCCAAGTGATGCGAAGACGGCTGCATCACTGGAGAGCTCACCCTCAGCATGGGTGACGGCGACACGCACCCACCGATGCTGCATCGCAGAGCTTCTGGATCAAGTTTCCGGCAACTCCACCGGAGAGTCTGCTTTTGCCAGGTGTTGACTGCTGTCATCTTAGGGAGGGGTTGTGAGCCTTGTCATTCTCTAAGCCTTTTCGTTTCGTAGTCTTCCTGAGTTTTAAGAGCCTCCCTCCAGAAGGGGATGTAGCGATTCTAAGAAGTTAGCTACACAAGGAAAAGCATGCAGACCTCAGTGTGCTCCATTCTCTGTCTGGTCTCAGCAAGGTTGCATTACCGTCACTGTCTCACATCACTGGAAAAGCTTCCTCTCTCTCTCCCCCAGATGTGATCCTCAAGGTGATGGACAGCAATAAGAAGGAGGAGCTGGTGTCCTATGAAATCCCCATTAAATACCTGCGTATCTTCCACCCATACCACTTTGAGTTAAAAAAGGTAAGCCCAAGCAAGCCTCTGGACCTAACCTCTGGCTGGGTAGAGGAGATCTGATGGGAAGTACTTTGATGTTCTCAGTTCTCTGAGGACAGCATCGAGGGTGGGTCCAGGCCGTGTTCCTCCCAAGCCAGAAATGTAGAGTATATATTTGACAGGCAAACATTCCCCAGAATGAACCCTGTCAGGGGAACACCCAAGCATCATCAACCTGGAAAATGGAGTCTAGCCTCTCAGCCTTGGACTGGATTCCTTAGTGCTGACTGGTGAAGAAGAAGATGCACTCTGGTTGCTCAAGTACTTATTAAACACCTACTGTATGCCTGGTGCTGGGCCATGGAGGAGAAGCCTCCCTTTGCTCTCCCCTCCAAGCACACTCCAGAACCCTTCCTTTCAAAGGAAACCCTAACATGAGATCAGATTCTCTGGGTTTGCCTTAGCTTTGCCACTTTCTAGCTGTATGTCCACAGGAAGCCACTTTACCATGGTCCTCCGCTGCTCCACAGCAAAGGTGAGACAAGGCACCTCTGGACAGGCTCCAGTGTGGAACTGGCTAAAGTGCCTGTCATGTGGGAAGCACTCAACATGTGTGGTTCCCATTCCTACTCCTCCCCCAGGCCCTGGCACTAACCTA
The DNA here is from genome assembly GCF_963924665.1 of Micromys minutus. Taxonomy (NCBI): domain Eukaryota; kingdom Metazoa; phylum Chordata; class Mammalia; order Rodentia; family Muridae; genus Micromys; species Micromys minutus. Next base: position 48,738,349 of record NC_137985.1, on the reverse strand, counting down.
GAAGACCAATTCTTCAACTGTGGTGCCAGAGATCACTACCTTGCCTAGGCTCCATGACTACAAAAGGGGCATCAGGGCAGGTAGGGAAGCAAAGACCCCAAGAGACCCTGGAGCTAGGTCCACATCTGACCTCTTGGAGCATCTGCCAGGCCCCTAACCCCGTGTCCACTTAGAGCACAGGCCTCATTATCACATCTTCACCAAGAGAACAGGCAAGCAGTTGTCCCTTCGAGGGCAATGAAATATTCAAATGGAAAAGGGGAGATTTATTGGATGATCTTCTTGGAAGGGCTCCCAGGGACCATGAGCTTTAATTACCGCTGGAGTCCCAGCGGAGCAATGCTAAGCAAGTGTCCACACAGGGGTGGATTTATGGCCATGCTCTGCCCCTTAGACACTTTCCTTCCTGTTCTCCTTCTATCCTATCCTGCCTTCGCCCCATGCAGTCTGAGAAAGAAGATGAAGGCACTGCCAAGACCCGCCTGTATGCCACTGTGGTTCGGAAGGGCAGCTTACTACCCCGCTACATTGGCTGTGACCATACAGCTCTGGAGGTACCAGCATTGGGGTGCTACAGGGACACCCTAGCTCTGTAGGGACAGTCCTTTGCCTCTGAATGCCCCAAGCACATGGAGCAGAGGTGTCTATAAAATAAATCAAGCAGGGGGAAAGCAATGAGACCTTCCCGAATTAGCTTGTGGGGCTAGTGAGATAGCTTTGCTGTCCAAACCTGATAGTCTAAATTCAACCTCTGAAATATGCATAGAGTACTGACTCCACAAGGCTGTTCTCTGGCCCACACACACACATACACACACACACACACACACACACACACACACACACACACACACACACACAAAGCATGCCCCATAACACAAGCATACCATACACACACGATAAGAATACATATTTAAAATGTCAACAACAACATAGCCCGAGTGTGTGACAACAATCCCTGATTGGACAAAGGTGGCCTGGCCTCTCCTTCCCGTATTGCCCTTGGATGGAGGCAGAACATAGATTCCCAAGGATTTTGTGCTCGTCCAGTGCTGGAATATTTGCAACCTCATTCCCTCATGTACTGGCAGACCAGGCATTGCCCCATACCATGTTCATCTTTCACCTCAAGAACTACTTCAGGAGGAATGATGGATGCTTGAGGTGCATATGGCCCAGGGATCCGGGCCCTGAGCCTTTCCCTGGGCAACAGACTCACGTCCACAAACACCTGTGTGCAATCCACAGGACAGTGACTCAAGCCTTCTCTTACCCCAGCAGACCTGACTCCGACCCCACGACTGTTAGCACTGTGAGTCTGGCAGGGCAGAAACTATTCTCTAATCCCACATCACATGGAGTGGGGAGGAGCACTGAGACACCAAATGGTCTGATATAAGAGTCCAGAGATCACATCGCCACTTCTCCCACAGCCACCCCTTGGATGCCAGCAGGTGTCTCTCCCCTCTCCTCTAGCTGGCTCCCTTCTAAAACTGACAGTCCAACATATAGGACAAGGAAGACTCAAAACAAGATGGTCTTGCTGTCCCCAAGTTTTATCCAGGGGAGGGGTCGCATCCACACAACTGTGGACTTGCTCCATCCCTGCCTCAGTCTGAGCTTCCCTGCCCCCAGCAGCCCACCTGCCCGCTCCCCACTCCAGCACAGACCTTTCGCTTGACTGTGTTTCCAGTATAGTCACGGGAGCTGTCTTCTGCTGATGGTGGACGAGGGGACACGATTGGAAAAGAAATTGCTTCAGCTGCTCACCGGGATGTCACTGGCGGTAGTTCATACCTGACCAGAGTCAGCACACACCAGATGTAAATTATTCATCCCCTAAAGACACACCTATACCATCACCTTCAGCCCTCATATCTGTTGGCATTCTTGTGAGCAATTAGGCCTCCAGTGACATCAGAGGCTCCCTGGGAGACTCCACCGAGAGCCAAAGGCACTAAGGATAATTTAAGTACTTATCAGACCACACACCCGTGTGAAGTTAGCCACCAGCAGCCCAGCAGAGATGGGCCCAGGCACAAAGGAGGGGCAATGAAGTGAGGGGAGGGCTTCCTTCAGAGTATGTCCCTACCCTTGGGCTGCTTTTTGCATTGGAGGGTAGAGCCAGAAGACCCAAAATGTACAGGTTGGGAAACTGAAGCCTACAGAGGGTCCGATCTGGGTCTAGCCAAGGTTTTCTCAGCTGGGGCAAACCCAGAGAGGAAATGAACCTTCAGCTGTGCCTGAGGGACCCTACCCTTCCCGCCTTTTTCCTTAGGACATAGCCATCTCTTGAGGCTGGTTCAACTCCCTAAGGCCACTATGTCTCTCTCAGTCTGTTCCCAGTTCTCTCTCTCCCTTCATCCTTCCCTTCAACACTCAGAAGCCTAGAGGCCCCTCTCCCTTCATCAGCTTCCATTTTCTCCCCAAAGCCCCAAGCCTTGCTGACGTCAGCTCTGTGCCAAGCTCTATGCTAAAAGTTGGGTCTGCCCCTGCCAATCATATCAAATAGAGACCAAACAAGGGCTCAGTTAGAAGCTCCAGTTCTGTTGAGTGCTACAGAGGAGGAATGCAGAGGCCATGGTGCTTTAGTGACAGTGAGGAGAAGGGAGACAGGGGTGCTGTGGTGGAACCTAGTGGAGAACAAGCAGCTGTCAGGATGGGTTGATTGGCAGAGGGTGGGGGTGGGAACACCCAGGGAGAGAAATTGGTTTGTGCAAAAGCAAGAATGTGTTCGCATAGGAGAGAAAGAGATTCACAGCAAAAAGAAGGGCCTGGAGAGCTGGCGGGAAGTGTGGGCAGAGGAGCAGACAGGCAAACACTTGTACTACAGGCTTTGGTAAGAGACATGAGGACAGCCAGGCAATGTCCATGCTGAGGATTGACTTCCCAACCACCCTTTGCTGGGAAACGCCCTGCAATGAACAGACCCAAAGCTGATGAACACCAAATCAGAAAGTTTTCCGTATGACCGACACGGTTGGAGAAACCTGTCCTGGTCTTAGTGCCCTCAAGTTTACAAAGTGTCCGATTGTCTCACCTTCTCATCAGAGAACCCCACCTTGAAACCCAGGAGGATCCATGACCAGAGTTTTGTCCAGAGCACATAATTGACTGAACCTCCTCTGAGTCCTCGACGAAAGCCTGTACACCTGGTCCCTCGGGGCAGCTGAATTCCGGCAATACCCTAGGATATCAGGGGTGCTTGCCCCAGTCAGACCCAGAGGGTGACCTTCTGAAGGAGAGAAGCTTTGAGCAAAGAAAGAAGCAAGGGGAACAGGGACAAGGAGGACCAGGTCCCAGGGAGAGGCAGAAGTATGAGGATCATGTGATCATGGCAGGTGTAGGGACATGGGGTTTGGAGAGATGGCAGGGATAGGGATGGAGGGGGGATGACTGTGACTCTGGGAGGGCCACAGCCACAAGCCCTTACCTGCTTCTTCTCTTCTCTAGGTCTTTCTTCGAGGAGTCAACGAGCCCTTAGTCAACAGCTCCAACCCCATGGTAGTAATTGCTCGGGTAGTCCCCAGCTATACTGAGTTTAAGTGAGTCAGAGAAGGTTGAGGAGGGGCAGGGGGCTGGGATGGGCAAAGCCTCCCCTTCTCCTAAGTTCCTTCAATGCTCCCCACACACCTTGAACCCTAGTGAGCTCCCCGCAGCAGACTTCACCTTTCTCTCCCACAAGACCTTGAGGAAAATGGAATGTTGGGTTTTCTCTCCTGAGATTTCTGAGTATGCAGGGAAGTCCAGCCTAAATATCGAGAAGGAGCCAGTCTCAAGGAGGCCAAGAGAGGCTTTTTCATGCCCAGTGGCACCTCTGTCCCTCCAAACAAGCATGCTACTCCAAGACCACCATCCCACAATCTCTTCTGCCTGTTAGGGTCAGGGTTTAAGGCTCCTGACGCTGGTTGTCTCCCAAATCAGATGACATGAGGCCCGCTGCGGTGATCATACATGGATCTAAACTGTAAGCACCATATGCCCACATGGATTCCCACAAGTCAGGTGGAATTCTAGTAATGTCTTTCAAAGATGAGGGGGGACAGTCAGGACCATTTTAAAGATGGGAAAGCTAAACTTACTCTGGTACAACCAAGGTACACCTCGGGACCATGCTAAGGAGGCCTGGGAGTCACAGCTGTATAGCTGTCATCTCCTGACCAATAAATAAGCCTCCCCAAGACTTGGGCCAGTGCTCACCAGCATGTTGTGAGGTGCTGGTCTAAGTGGGGTGGACCACTGTGCTTTCTACTTCTCCTCAGCCCAGAGTCTAAGTGCGAATCCTAGCTGTCAGGGTACCCATGGGTCAGAGAGTGCCAACTACAACTACTGTCTCCTTACCTCTCCAGGGCCAGGCAGGCCAGGCAGGACCCTGCCTCTGTGGGGCTGCCCCTCACCCAGGTTTCCTTCCCTATCTCATCACCAATGAACTTTGATGTGCCTCGGGTCAGCCAGAACGGGTGTCCTCAGGTATGGCTCCTTCCCGACCGTGGCCCCATTGGTTCATCATGGCTGACTGCTGAAAGCATTTGCCATACCTCACTGCTGCCCAAGATTACTCCTATGAGCTGCACAGGACCTGCCCTAAGGACTCCCAGAGATACTGAACCATCCACCCAGATCCCGTCTAATCTAGTAGCAGGCCAGCAGGGACCAACCATCAGAGCTATGACAAGAAGAGGAGCCAACAAACACTATGGATTCCACCTGTCATGGGACACCTCAAGTTGACAATTATAGGAACAAAAATACAGTAGTGTTATCAGGAGCTAGGGAAGATAAAAGAGCAGGGGGACACAGAACTTCGGGTGTGAAACCCTTAGGAGGAGGAGGATGTGTGCACATGCGTGTATGTGGAAAACAGAGGCCAATGCCCAGTGCTTCCAATTTTATTGTCTTTATATGTTTTTAAAAACATTTTTTGGTGGGAGAGGGGTACTTACATGCCACAGCACAAGGATAAAAGTGAATAGGTTAACTTATAGGACTCAGTTTTCTCTCTCCACCTTATGGACCCCAGGGATTGAACTCAGGTGGTCAGACTTTAGCAGCAAGCACCTTTACCCATTGAACTTCCTTGCCAGCCCTTCATTTTATCTTTTGAGACAGGATGTCTCACTGGAGCTGGAGCTCACTTACTCAGCTAATCAGGCTGGGCCAGCAAGCCCTAGGGATTCTCCTGTCTCTGCCTCTCCTCCATACCAGGACGCTCACTTTGCCCAACATTTTTATACGTGGGCCGAGGACAGAATCCGGATCTCCAGCAAGGTCTTTACAGGCTTGGCCACTTTCTCAGCTTCTGTAATATATGTTTAAACACAGGAGATGAGTGTTGATGTCTGGATAATTAGGTCAGGCAAGTCTTGATGTTGTTTTCAAGAAAGGGTGTTCTTTTATAGCCTAGGCTGGCTTCTTAGTGTCCCTCTTCCTGCCCCATCCTCCCAGCCCTGGGAAGACAGGCATGTGCCACTATGCCAACTTAGTCTTTACTTGTTGGTACTTTTCTTTTAAATTCATTATCATTGTGTGTGTATATATAACATAGGGAGGGGCATCATTACCACAGCACACATGTGGAGGGCAGAGGGCAGCTTTATGGAACTGGCTTTACATAGGTTCTGGAGATCAAACTCAATTGGCTAGCCTTAACAGCAAGCCTCTTCAGCACTGAGCCATTTTGCTGGCCCATTGGTCTTGATGTTTTGATATGAAAGTGTTGGTCTGGGGCAGTGAAACCATCTATGCAGTACAGTATACAGTATAACCCAAGATGTAATGTATGTTGGGAATGGGCAGGCAGACATCTGTTTAACTATGCTGGAGAAGAGGTACACAGACTGTGGCTGGGCCTGGGACGTGGTCAGATTGACCCCCTACAGCCTGCTCCACCCAGAGCCTGCTGCACATGACAGAAGGGGCTTGGAAGACAGGGTGTTCTTGGAAGTCCCTTTTGTCATCTGCCCACTAAAATTAGAACAAGACACTCTGTTGGAGCCCCGGATTTCATTTAAAAGACATTTAAAGAAGGCTCAGACACAGGCAGGAGTGATGGTAGGCAGGGAAGGGTGGGATAAAGCGGGATCATAGGGACAGCTTCAAACCCAAACCAATCCTCAGCCTGATTTCCCCAGAGTCATCTCACACATGGCCCTGCATTTGTGCAGAAAATTATGAACCGATCAGCAGCTGTCCCAAGAGGCAGGGGGAACTGCCTGCTTTAATGAGTGAGCCTCTCCAGGCTTGACCATTGGCTACCACTACTGCCTAACTCTACATGAATGGGGGCCATACTCCCCACTACAGACTTCCCCAGTGTTTCTCCCACATGTGGGACTCAAAGCCAGAGGCCGGCGAGGACAGGACACTTGCTAAAGGATTCCCAGTACGATGTCATCTGCATGAGATTTAAAGCTGCATGTAACCTGTGCAGAGATGCCCAGGAACCTGCAGGGAGAACAGCAGAGGGACATGTTGGGAAGCCCACAGTCCCCTGCCATATCCCTTCTGAGCTTCATCCCCCATCTTTGCAGTTGGTAAGGTAGGGTCCGAAGCAGATAATTTTTAAAGCTGGCCTTCTGACATCTTGAAGCACTGTGTGTGTTTTCCACAAGCGCTTGGGCAAGGGGCTGCCAGATCCAACAAACCTAGTTTGCAGTCTATCTATGTGGCTAGCTGTGTGACCTTCAATAAATTAACATTAGGTCTGCAGGATTCCTCCAGACCTATTGACTCGTACCTAAATAGGCTGTTAGAACAAAAAGGCTAGCCTAGGCTAAGAGTCCCTTATGTCTCCTTCAGAGTCCCATACCCTGAAAGCTGCCTTATCGTTGCACCTGATACTTACAGCCCACAGAAACACCAATTAGATGGCCTATCTAGTGCCCTACATCACAAGTAGCCTCAGCATTAGGTGCCATTGTGGTGGTTGACTTTAAAGACATGATCTCTAACATCTAGCAATGACCATTTGGGCATCAAGCTCCTCCTAGGAGCTCCCAGGTTTCTGGTACAAATATGATCAAGAGATAATAAAGAGCTTGTTTTTTTTTAATTTTTTAATGAGAAACACATAACTAACCCCTCGACTAAGCTCCCAAGCCACTCTTCTCTCTTCCCTTCCCTTCCCTTCTCTTTTCTTCTCTTCTCTTTTCTTCTCTCTGGTCTCCTTGGCCAAAATCAGGTCACAAGCACTTGCTGGAGTCAATCTCTGAGGTCTGTGTGGCCTGCTGAGCTCATAATCTAAACCAGTGGGTGTAAGAGGCTCCTGGATAAGAGGGCTCTACCTTTGCGTGTGAGGCAAGGATGCACCAGGTCACCTTCAGTCTGTTCCACTCCTCACCTAGCCAGGACGGCAAAACCTGGGCTCTGATCAACGAAGGGATAGACCAGACGACACATCTGGTTGGACATAGGTTTGCCTGCTGGACCCGCCTGTTTTCTCCTACACCTCCCATGGCCTGCAGAGTTAGGGCAGAGCCCTCAAGAATGAAACAAAGGAGGAAAACAACCCCTGCGCCCACCATCACTTTCTGTCCCAGCTCTACAGCCAGCCATCTTCCCATCACCCTGGACTCACTCCAGTGCTGGCTGCCTTTTTTTTTTTTTTTTTTTTTTTTTTTTTTTTTTTTTTTGTTGTTGTTGTTGTTTTTTACATTTTGCGGTCCGGGTCCTTTATTTCGTTTTGTACATTAGGCCACGAATTCATAGGGAATGGGCTCCAGCAGCTCAGACCCCTTTCTGTTAGTTCCCACAAAGTGTGCTTCTCTGGGTGGCGCAGGCTGGCGCTACAGCTGAACCCAGGTGCCCTTCTCTTTGGCCTCCTCTTTCTTCTGACTGTTCTCCTTCGTCGCTTCAGGAAGCCGTCTCTGCTCTTCGAGTGCTTGATGTGCTCAATCCTCACATTGATCCTCTTGGCCAGAATGTTGCCCTTAACTTGCTGTTTACGATGTTGCCCACGGCATGCTGGGTGACACTGTAGACTTCCGGTTTTTCCGTGGTAACACTTATGGGGCATTCCTTTCTGAACAGTGCCCGTTCCCTTGATGTCTACAGTATCACTTTCTTGTAGATTCACATGTATGTGACCAAAGGAACAATTCCATTTTCCTAAAAGGCCTAGAGAACATACAATGAGTGCCTCTCCTTTTTCCATCACGTTGGCGAGTTAACTGGAAGATGGCTGCCGTGGCGGAAAGCGCTGGCTGCCTTTCTTGCCTGGACCATTGCAGCAGCCTCTCTGCTTCAGCCTTGCTCGACTGTCCAGCGAGTAATGTACACCTTTCCCAGAATTACATGCTTCCCTTGGACCCCCTCATCCCCTCACACATGGGACCAAGCCCCCCTTAGCTATGCTGTTCATCCAGCCACAGCACTCATTGCCCCAGCTGTCACCAGCCTCAGGGAAGACTCACCCACCATTCTCTGCCTCTGTCCTCTGTCACCCCCAGCCCGGACCTCAGCCCTCAGTGCTTCCTGTGTCTCTCACAATAATTTGCTCGGGCTTCTTCATGGTGACAGAAGCGGGTGGCTGTTTATTCACACACATGTGTATACGCCATGCTCTTAAAAGATAAGCTCCAGGAAGGGGTGGAGTCTGTCCCTTGCTCTCCCATGGTCCCTGCAATACCCTACAAGTGTCTGTCATGCCTCCCCGGGCAACATTTGCTGAGTTCAGTCAAACTGAACTTTTGCCTTCTAATAAATACCCAGTGTCTCCTTCAACCTTGCAAACTGCTGGCTTTTCCAAGTGTTGGAGCGCAAGGCATTTGACAGAAAAACTAGATCCCAGAGAGGGGAAGGACCCTGCTTTTAGCCAAACAATAAGCTTAACGGGGTCTCCGGGCCCAGAGCCAAGGGTCCCAGCTTTCGGGAGTCCCAGCCAGCACAACCCCAGCAGCTCTTCCCCCAGCACGACTCCACTGTGCCTGGGCAGAACAGACAGCAGTGGCTGCTGGTGAGAGTGCGGGTGGCCTCGGAGGAAACAGGAGGAGGAGAAAGGGACACGGAATGAAGGCCCTGTCCCCAGGGAAGGCAGGTCTGCCTCAGTGGCAGCGGGTTAATGGCTTTTCTGAAGATCGCAGCTGAGGGTTAATCATATTCCTTAATTCCGAAGCTTGCCGTAGCCTTTCCCATTAGCATCTTCAGGCCATGTCTACCCTACGCCCACCCCACCCCCTCACCTCTGCACAGCATAAGGAGCAGCCAATAGCACCTCGACTTTCACAAGGCTCTGATAACAAATTGTTGTTTAGTCCTGAGTCCTACATCCACTCGTGTGTGTGCGTGTGTGTGTGTGTGTGTGTGTGTGTGTGTGTGTGAGAGAGTGAGAGAGAGAGAGAGAGAGAGAGAGAGAGAGAGAGAGAGAGAGAGAGAGAGAGAGAGAGAGAGAGAATATGAGTATGATTCACCCTCTTCAATTCTAGGTATGAAGGGCTTTCTCCCGGGAGACTTACCCTGGGAACCCATTCAGGGAAAGGGCTGTCCGTCACTAGGCAGGCAGCCACTTACCACCTCTTGCCATGTAGAAATCCATTTAGATCTGTTAATAAGTCCCAAAGCAGGCAGCTAGCATCCATTAAATAACTCTTTCCCAGGATAGGGGAAACAAACTAGGCAGCAGGAAACGGAGTCACAGTCCCTCCTTCCCTGAGGGCCCCGGAGCCTGGCAGCTAGCCCAGGCAATGTGGGGACCTTCTTCTGACCCCCAGGAGAAGGGAATGACTCTGGGAGGGCCACTGTGTGGGGATCAGTCCTGAGGAATCAATATAAAGTCCCACAGAGCTTAACAGCTGGCCTCTGTGGCCTAGGCTGCTGACCAGGCAACTTCCACTATGACGTCTTAGGGATGTGCCCATGACACCAGACGCTATCTAGTATTCAGGAACATCTATCTGTCTCTGTGTTCACCACAAACCATATCTGGGACAGGGAAGGATTATCAGCTCAATCTTGGGCAAGACTCCTGAGGACCAGAGCAGGCTGAGGCCATGCAGGGCTCTCTGATGAGTTACAGGCTATATACCCACCTTCTTATTTATGTGGGTAGTTACAGGCTATATACCCACCTTCTTATTTATGTGGGTAGTTACAGGCTATATACCCACCTTCTTATTTATGTGGGTTGTGGGCTTTCCCATAAGTTCCGGCCTCCAGGGTCCTTCACACATGCTGAGCTCTGTACTACCACCATGCTTTGTTGCTTGTTATCTTTCTTCCACCTCCTCCTCTTTCACTTTGCCAAGTCTTCCAGCCTCCTCTGGCCCTGCTTCTTTTGAGGATTTTGGACCACCCAAAGTCTACCTTATTTGGGGATTAGTCAATGCTGTCACGTCCTGTTCGAAGCCAACTCCGTGAATGTGCCCCATCTGCTGCCTGATAGTGCCTTCAAGTTACCTGAGTCTCCAGTGGCCTGAAGCCAGATAAACTTAGGTTCTGAAATCTGAAATCCCATGTGACCTTCTGAACAGGGCTGGGGGAACTTGCATGGGACAAAAAGAGGTTGTGTGTGAAAACAGTACACACATCTAGCAAGTAGGGCATGAAAATTCTTCCACTGAACAATTACTTCAGGTATCTGTACTTAGAAAATAGTCTGGGATGCTACGGTATATGGCAAAGAGCATCCAGCTCAATGTTATCATAGATAAAAATTTTAAAAAGAAACGGGACAGCAAAATGTCTCCGAGGGTTAAGACACCTGCTGCCAACCTTAACAATCTGAGTATGATTACCCCAAACCTAACACGTCATGGAAGGAGAGCGAGCGCTAACTCAAGCAAAGTGTTCTTTGACCTCTGCGCATGTAATATGACACGGGTGTGCTTTCGTGCACACACACACTTGTGTGCACATGTATGCACACATATGGACACACATTTACAGGCACACATGCAAATTAAGAACTTGAAAAGGAAGGACAACCCAGGGCAGTTAGACAGGACAAAGCATCATCTAAAGAAAGTGGGTTCTGTTTGGAGTTTCACACAACCCAGGCTGGTCTCGAACTCTCAACATAGCTGAGGTCATCCTCCAACTATTTTGATGGCCCCAGTTATCCTAGAGCTCCCAATCCTCCTGCCTCTACCTCTCAAGTTCTGGGATTATAGATCAATGCCACAAAACACAGAGTATCTTGAAGTTACTAAAGTCATGAGTAATGAGAGTCTCTTGAGACTCTGGATGGGCTTAGGTTTGGGTTGTAAGTGAAAAGGGCCGAATGATAGTCACACATATAAAATATATACAGAAAAAAGAACATAGTATTGAATGGCTGTCTTAATGTAAGAATCTGGGAGATTCCCTAGTATGTATGTATGTATGTATGTATGTATGTATGTATGTACGTACGTATGTATGTATTACTTTGATAAGTGAGACAGACACACTTGTGACAAGTAAGGGACACATGTACAACTGAATCTGAAAGAAGGTATGACCCACATTTGTTCTCACACTCTTCCAGCTGTCCAAGCCTGGGGGACCCCCAGAGCAGCCCTTGTGGAACCAGTCCTTCCTCTTTCAAGGCCGAGATGGAGCCACCAGTTTTTCAGAGGACACAGCCCTGGTGCTGGAGTATTACCCCTCTGCCTCAAGTAAGTTCCCAGTGTCCCATAAGGGCAGAACTCAGCAGGAGAATCCTATGAAGGGCTATTTGGGCCACCTGCCTCTGTCTCCTGCAAGGACTGCCCAAGGCCCTCCAGGAGGCTCCCAGTACAGGCAGTTCTTAGGGAGATGCAGAGCACAGGACTTGTGGGCCAATCCCTACCTGCACAGCATAAGTGTCCCTCAGTGAGGAGAGAGTGTTTTGGGAAAATAAAACACTGATCACAAGTCCCAACCCCATAGTCTAAATCGAGACACACAGTTACCCAGAGGACAAAGATGGTGCCATCCAGAAAATCACCAATGGATGTAGAATCTGCTTAATGTTCACACTGATCTGATAAATCACTGAAGAAACAAAGACACGAGAGAGAGAGAGAGAGAGAGAGAGAGAGAGAGAGAGAGAGAGAGAGAGAGAGAGAGAGGAGGGAGGGAGAAGTAGAGTCCTTTGGAGCCCAAAGAGCTACATGTTTACAACCAAGGAATACCTAATTAAAACCCATCGAAGAACCTGGGGCAGAAGAACAGGTAGTCATTGACAGGACCTCATTTGGCCCTTCCTTACACAGTGAAAAGCAGCGAACCATGGACCCTCAACCAGCCCCTAGGTGTCTCTGTGTTACCACTGAAGTCTCGTCTATACCACAAGATGTTGACAGGAAAAAGCTTGAAAGGGCTGCAAGTGGAACAGCTCCCCATCATTGTAAGTCCCTACTGTTAGCTGGTCCCCCACATGACCCATCCCACCCTTACTCCATGGCCACACCTATAGAAGGGAATATGGCTTCTAAGGGGAGGTGCTGTCTAGATAGGGTTTTTCTGTGTAGCCTTGGCTGTCCTGGAACTTGCTCTGTAGACCAGGCTGGCCCTGAACTCAGTGCTAGGATCAAAGGCGTGGGCCATCAGCTTCCAAGCAAATGTAGCTTCTTAACATCTTCATCAGGGCACCCACCAAGGAAGTCTGCAAGTGTGAGGAACACTAAAGACTAGTCTTAGCTGTGGAGGTGGGGTGACAAATCAGGCTGAACCCCTGGAAAAGCAAACCTGGGGCCCCAGAGAATAACAGCAAAAGCTGAGGCTTTCCCTGACCTGGGTCCAAGGCTTTCCGTACCCCATCTTCCTATAGGACCTGGAACAGATGACAACCTCCCAAGACCCCATTTCTCATCTCTATATATTCAAGACACAGGAAGCAGAGGGTTTTACTCAGGGTCTGGAGACAGACTGACTGAGCTCAAATTCTGGCTTCACCACTTGCCTGCTTTCAAGTGATTATATTCCCTGCTGTGGGAAAAATACTTAGTATTGTGTCTCAGTTTTCTTATCTATAAAACAAACACACATTCACACACGCATGCACACATACACACACACAGAGAGAAGAGTGCTTGCTCACACAGTTGCTATGGAATTTAGGAAATACATAAAACACTTAGAATAAATTCTCAATAATGTCAGACCTGATGGCACAGGCCTGTAAATTCTGAAGTGAAATTTTTAAATGGAAACTTTGAGGCTTATCTGGGCTACAGAATGAGTTTTAAACTAGCCTGGGGGAACTTAAAGAAGTAAATAATAACTCAATAAGTAAAAATAAAATAAAACCAAGGCTTGGGGTGTAGTGTTAGTGGAAGAGACCTGCCTAGTGTACAACCTTGCAAGAGGCCAAAGGTTCAATCCCCGCTGGAAAAATATGGGGACAACCTGTATCATTATTTTTATCATCTTTTAAATTTATTTTTCTTTATCCTTTTTGAGACAGGTTCTCGGGTTATCCGAGGCTGGCCTCAGACTTGCTACGTAGTCAGTGATAACTTTGAGCTCCCGGTCCTCCTGCCTTCACTTACCAAGTGCTGGGATTACAGGCATACGCCACCAGCATCCTTGTCTATTTCTGAGCCACCATTTCCCTAAATACTTCTGACATAACAGCAAGCAGGGACTTCTGCTCTGCCAGAAGATGAATGTGGAAGTGCCAGTCAGGTGTGAATGCAGTGAGAAAGCACCATAGAAGCTGGACAGGAACAGGCAGAAGGCCAGCTCTGGCATCCCACCCACACTTGTTGGCACCCTCCCTCGTCCTGGAGAAACCAGAAGAGGTGGAGCAGAGGCCTGCTTGCAGCTGGCCTGGCCGTGTGGACTTATTGCCACTTCTCCTCCCCAGGACACCAACCTAAAAACCATCAATGGAGAAGCCCCCTCCGTGAATCTCTGCTTCCAGCTGCTTTCCTCTGAGGTAAGGGTGGTGGCCTGGCAAGGTCAGACATGTGTCAGCTCCCATAACCCCCTAAGTGGGTGACATTGTCCTTCACAGGTGCTGGCCCTCCAGGCCTGGGGCCAAGGAGAAGGAAGAGTCAGTTGGTTCAGTTGAAAGTTCTGGGGGAATTTGAGGACCCAGGAAGTCAGACAGAATGCTAAGATCAGAAAGAAGAAAGAACAGAGAGCCACAAAGACCCAGGTCTCTCTCTTCCCCAACCTAACCTAACCCATACCTGCTTAACTATGGGTCAAAATTCCATGGGGATGCCAGGGTAGACCAGTTTCTTCCTGTTGGATCATGTACTCAACGAGACTCCTTTCTTAGCCTCCACCTCTGGTGTACATGTTGCTTACTGTGGCTGTAATCAAGATGTCAGTGAACAGGCTACATTCTAGACTATGAAGACCAATGTAATCCCAAGTTCCTCTGGGGGTACAGGCAGGAGCCAGTCCCTTGTAGCGCAGGACTGGTGGCCCACATTTCTTGCTGGCTGCTAGCCAAGGTGCTCTCAGCTCCCGGAGGCCGCCCACATGCCTTCTTACCATGGTCTCCGTACTGTGATGCCAGAAGGCACAGCAAGTCCCCAGTACACTTGGAAATTCTGACTTTCTCTTCTGTCAGAAGGCAGAGAAGACTCTGTGCTTTTAAAAGAACTGGATCCAGCCTGTCTGGATCCTGTCTGGATCAAGGTCTACTATGTCACAGAACCCAACAGAACCAGGAAAGTGATGGCTTCCTATCTGGCAATTCTAAAGATTTAGGTACGGGGACTTGACCCATTTTAGGGCCCTTAGTCCAAGTGAAAACATTATCAGGGCCAGCCATGCCTGGTGAGTGGTCATTACTTCTACAGCCAGTTCTACTTAAGCCAACTCCATGATATTGGTCATGGCTCTGGTGTACCTGACAGCTTCCTACTTCTCCACTCCCTCTCTGGTCCTGGAGAGTAGACAATTTGACCCTGAACTTAGGAAATGTTCAAGAGCTGATTACAGGCTAATGTAGTCTTTCTGGCTTCTCAAGCCAAACAACTGTGGAGTAGCTCAGGGCTTTAGATCCTTCCCCATGAAGAACATGAGAATTCCACACTGTTGGGCCTGAAGAAATTTCTGAGATGACAAAGTGAACTCCCCGGCCCCTCCAAGCCCCTCCTCACAGAGGTGTTCACTACTACCCTCTCTAGATCCCTCAATCCCTGCTCGTGGGGCCCACACACACACTCACCACTAAATCAAAAGCAAGAACAAGAAAACCTAGAGAGAGGAGTCATGGAAAGCAAAGACCCAGGGCCACAGAGCTGACTCAAGCCTGCCAACCTGAGGTGGATCCCTAGAGCTCATGTAAAGATGGGAGGAGGAGGAGAACTGATTCCACAAAGCTGTGCTTTGACCTTTATGTGCAAAACACACACACACACACACTCACACACACACACACACACACACACACACACACACACACTATACATGCATAATAACTAAATTTTTTGATTAAAAATGTATTTTAAATCATAAGAAAGGAGAAGCTAGGAAATTTGACATCTTTCCCAAAGTATCCCAGCCTTGCAGGGCCTTCTCGAGGTCTAGGGTCTGTCAACAGCCACTGCCAGTCTCTTGCCATCCCCTCTGCCTTCTGCCTTGTCCCAGGACACATGCACCCTGCAACCACAGGAGAGAGAGCTATGTGTCCCTGGCCAGGAGTCTGGTGGAGCCAGACAGGCAACAGGCAGGTGGGTAGGACATGTCCCCTGTTGCCCAAAGGCTGGGCACAAAGGTCTCCAGTGATGAATTATTCACTGGAGCTGTGCTAAGTGCAGAATTAATCCCTTTCCTTCCAGCTGGCGGCCTCACTAAATTATCCCTCCAAGTCATGCGGGAAAACGCTGCCGAATTCATTTAGCTGCTGAGTGTTTTGATCTGGGCCTTGTGATTTTTCTCCCCCCTTCCGTAGTCTCTTCCCCTGAGGTGGGGTGGGGAAAAAAAAAAACCTTTTAGTAATGGATTTCTAAGAAGAAAGGAAAAGAAAAGAGACCAAGATAAGGTGTGTACCAGAAAAAAAAAAAAAAAAAAAAAAAAAGAAGTACTAGCAGAAATTCAGAGCAGCAGCTAAGAAATATAGAACAGAGGTTCTACACGTCTACACGTTCATGCAGCCACACGTGAGTGTTTACACAGCACAGATATGCACGTTCACACATCTCTTCCATTTTGCATGCACTGAATGCATATGCACACATGCATCCAAATGTGAAATGACAGACATTTTCACACTTGTGTTAGTGCACACAGGATCTCTCTGTAGCTCAGCTGTTTCTTTGGTGACTCTATCTGAGAAGTGACCAACAAGTGACTCACTTTGATTCTACAATGTTGATGAACAATTCAGGGATGTGACTGCTAATGCTGCTGCAAACGGACTAATAATCATCAGATCTTTGCAGTGTCAACGGCCACCTCTTCGTCCTGTCTGGTTATACAGATCTAAGGAGGATCTCCTACATGCCAGACACAGGCCAGGTCAAACATTTCACCACATGACCTTGTGGGTTGAAGTGTGGGCATGCCCTGTGACTATAAAGCCCATACACCTCAAGGTACATTAATTCAATTAATTTTGGATGAGACCCTCACCTAGTGTAGACACAGGCTCTTTTGCTATCTTCCCACTAAGGGTTAAAAGACGAATGTTGAGAATGGTGATGGAGTCAGGTGGTACTTCAGGTAAATCTAAGAGTTCTTTCCCTGCATCCCCATCACCTTAAAAGCATCATTACTCTTCTCACACACCCTCAGATATGCTTTGGCTGTGCTGGAGTTGAGGGGTAGTATATTAAACAATGGAAAGGCCGTTTGGCATCCCCGAGGAAAAAAAATCCCTGACTGAAGTTGGAGCTTAGCTGCTGTGAGAGGTCTGCATCCTTCCACCACGATGTTCCCCTTAAGCGGAGGCTGCAGCTTTGTGGTCCATGCTGTGCTTCTCCGTGCCCAGCCTGTGGGACAGTGATGGCAGAATCAGAACAAGAACCTCCCATTAATTTCTCCCAGGACAGTCTACAAGCTCCAGGAGTCACCACCAGGAACAAAGTACCAGAGTCATGTGACCACTCCAGTTGCCTTAGAGGAGCTTGAGGTAATAGGTGTCTTGGGATAGCTGGCCTACACACTGCCCAAGTCCATCCTTGGGTAACTCCTCACATGTGGCCAAGAGGGGCATAGAGAGGAAGCGCTTCCAGCCTGAGGGTAGAAGATTCTGATGGGCTGTTCCAGGTCCTTAGCTGGTAAATGCATGTAGTCTGACGTAATAACCATTTCTGTACCACCCAGTCAGAATGGTGGGCTATCAAAAAAAAAAAAAATATATATATATATATATATATATATATATATATATGGGTCTCTCTCAACAAATCCACCTGGACAGGAACATCCACAGCCACCCTATCCTCTCTCTTTGCTTTGTCCTGACAGAAGGCTCACCCCCCCTCAACGGCTCCCCATGACACAGCAGCTGACTCTGAGAGATAGACCTGCCCCCCCAGATCTGCCCTTGCCCCATGCTCCTGGCTTTGCTTTCTCTGGCAGCAGCATACCCTGGCAAGCCTTCATGGGTGGTGCCTTCAACCAGCAGGCATGCTGACAGATTGATCAGCTAACACAACCTGCTTGCTTAGTGAATGGCAAGCATTACCTCTGGTTTGGGAGACTGTACTTCAGAGGTTGGGGGTTGTTAGTGGCGGAGGTGTAGGGGGTGTAGTCACCTTGATGTATTACTTCCCTGTAGGCGTTTGCTGCCCCTGGTGATCTGTCTACAGCTGGAGCTGTGGGTACAGGAGAGAGCCTGAGCAAATGCATAAACTAGAACACACACACACACACACACACACACACACACACACATGGTCCTCTCCTCCTCCACCAAACTAGTTAAGGGAGACTTTGGAGGACCCAAGGGCACTAAGAATTCATGATGAGCCCACGGCCACTCCACAGACACACAGGAACCGACCTTTGGTGTCCTGCTTCTCCCTACTGATCTCAAGTGTTTTCCCTTTGAAGAGGAGGATGTGTTATCCCCCCACCCCACCCCCGGAGATTTTGCTTCTCCAAAACAAGGCAGAGTGCCTTCTTTTAATAACCCCATCACATCTAGGGTCCCTCCAGCTCCAGCTTGGGCAGCCTCTTTGAAGTGCAGCCCAAGGTGAGCGGCTCTCCCTCAGATGACCCTGCTGTGAGCATACTAGGTGTTCATTAGGCTTGTTCTTGCCTCTGCCATGAAATGTGCCCTGTAAATGAGGCAGGGCAGGACCACACAAGCACCTGTGTCACAGCACCATTTCCCCCTCTTAGGGTTGGGATTCAAGGTTTAGTGGGTGACTAGTATTGAAGGAGGTTGGGCACACAGAGGTCAGGCTTCTCAGGCGTGTAGTCACCCCTCCTCAGCCTGCAACATCAAAAGAACATGAGGAAGACTTGGAGCCCACTAGATGCTAGAGTCTGGTATAAGGAGTTGCATTTGAGAGACAGGTGGAAGACATAGTCAAGTTGGCCCTCAAATCTTCCTTCCTTTCCCTGGAAGTAGAATAACCCTTGAGGCCATAAAAAAGGACCTCCTTGGCACCTTCATGACCAGAGTGAAAGTCAGCCAGGGAGCTGGAGCAAGAAAGCAGAGGACACTATAATCAGACAGGCTTTGAAGGAATCTTTTGAAAGCCTTGTGTGCTTGCTTTGGATTTGTCCTTAGAGAAATCTTGAACCAAAATTACCCTTGTTTCTCTGCCAGACATGTCTGCCGAGACAGCCAGTATCCAGGGCCACAGAGTTCTCGCCTCAGTCAGTCCTTTGGAAGCCTCTACTCCCACCCTCAGAGTTCAGCTCTGAGAACACAATCCTAAGAGGATGGGCCCAGGAAAGAGACCCTTCCCCTGCCGGCATTTAAGCGACCCCCTGGAAGCCTTCCCTAAAGTCCTGCATGTTCTTAGTCTTTCAGGTCAGGTGGCAGGAGACAGAAAGCTCTGACCATCCCTTCTCCTCACAGCATCGTTCCCTCAGCAGCTCAGGTTCAGTCTGGAGGGTTTTCCAATCCAAGGCAGAAGCAAGGGACAGGATAAAAAGAAAGCCTGCATTTCCCCCAGGAACACTCTGGCCCTTGGGTCACAGGCACAAGATGTGGAGCAGAACCCATCACCCTGTCTTCCAAGGTTCCCACATGCTTTCTACCACTCCTGGGTTGCCTTTGATGGTGCCACATGCTTCGAAAACAATATGGACACCACAGTCTCTTGTTTCCCAAGTCACTTTTCCCATACAGCCTACCTCAGAAAGCAGGCACACAGACGCGCACACGGACACAAACACTCGAGCACGCATGTACACACACACACAGAGAAAGAGAGAGAGAGAAAGAGAGAGAGAGAGAGAGAGAGAGAGAGAATCCTATAGATTCTTTAGCTTGCTTCTCATGACAGGAGTTCCCTGACTTCCAGGAAGCCCTATCTACCATCTAAAGATTCCTGTAAACCTCTTCCTCCCCTCTGTGTGTCCTCTCCCAGTGGCATCTCCTGCTTTCCTTTGTTGAAACAGTGTCTCCCTGTATACAGCTCAGGCTGGCCTCAAACTTATGATCTAATGGCCTCAGCTTTCTGTGGGCTGTGATTCCAAGTGTGCATCTCCACAACATTTCATTCACCCTCCCCGTTCACCAGTCCTCCCCTTGGTAGACTTTCAACAGACTTCTCTTTTGATTTCACACTCCTGTTTACCTTCTCTTGACCTGTCTTCTCTTAAAATGTCTCCAGTTCAGAGAAATACCGTTGGCACTTCTGCGTAGCACAAGACCATTGCTCCTTTTTAAAAAACATATTCCCCTTCCATGCAGCCAGCGTCTGCTTGTATGAATTCTTTCAAGACAGTGAGAGCCACTGAGGTCTAAAATTCAGTCTGTGGCACCTGAGGAGGACAGCCCATCCTCACGTGGTATTTCTGCTCTTTCATACTTAGACATGCTGAAAAAAAAAAAAAAAGCAGGCTTTTGGTATTTCATCTTCATCTCAGCCCATTTTCTAGGCTTAAGACCACTTCGGATGTTGATTTTATAACACACTGAAAGTTCTACCTACCTGTCACCTCAGGATCCAGGTCACCCATGACTATAGTCAAAATGCTCGATCTGTGGTTCACACAGTGTTCATCTTCAGTCCTGGGTTTGGGTCCTGGATCTTCTCTGAGCTACCCTCTCCTCCTCTGTAGAGGGAGTTACGATCTTATAAACCCAGGAAAGCAGCTGGTGCTGAGGAGGGGGTTGGGGCCTGTTCTGGAACCCAGAGCCGGGTCCTGCAAACAGGAAGAGAGTTATTGGCATATTTGCCAGAGCTGCTGACAAGCATACTGAGTCCAGGGGAGGGGGCGGGGCCTTGGGATAGGGGAATACCAGAACCCCAGTCATCTATCACTCAGCACCTGCCCCTGGTGACAGCTGCTCCACCAGCTCTCTGCTCCTGCAGACATCAAAAGGCCTTGTCAAGTGCTGAAGATAAACATCACCAGCGCTGAATTTATTTTCACAGCAATTTCCGCCTTACGTGTGTGGTGTGTGTGTGTGTGTGTGTGTGTGTGTGTGTATGTGTGTCCCATGTGGAGGTTGGAGGACAACTTGCAGGAGTGATCTCTTCCCTTTCTCTCTATCCATTGTGTGGATCCTAAGGATCAAACTACGGTTGCCAGACTTGGTGGCAAGCACCCTTACCTCCTGAGCCGCTCTGTTCTCGGCCCTCACAGGAAGTTTCCTGAGAATGAAAAACTGAGAAGGGTGATTATCAATCTCTCCAGCGGTCAAATTTGCTAAATTTCCCCCATATATCCTGAACTAGAGTTGGGGCTGTGGGAAAAGTTGATACTTAAACACCTGCTTCTGGGTCTTAGACCAAGAGCAAGGCTGCTTCCGGGCACAGGTAATTCAGGAGGCCTGATGCGGCCTCATCTCTAATTTATCACCAGCCTCGGGGCCATCGTTGCTTTGAGAATGTGAGCCTGCAATGATCTTCAAGGAATAGTGTCCTAAGTCAAGATGCCAGGCAGGCTGAGGAACCTGGAGATTGGGAGCCTCCTCTGTGCAGCTTTACTTACAAGCTGAATGCATAATTCCATTTGAAAACATGAGAAGAAAGGAAGAAACAGAGTGGAAGCTTCTAGAAAAAAAAAATTTTAAGAAAGTGAGTCTTAGGGAGTCTCCCAAATCAAGGTCAGATTACTCTAACCTAGTCCTCCAGCCAAGCCAGATGGACCCCTAACCCAGCCAAGATCACACATACATGACTTCCTTAGCTACTTATGTGGGCCCTGACCTGTACCTAGCAATAAAGCACTCCAACAGCAACTCACCTGTGATCTTAAGCATCCATTTGAGAATACAAAGGGCAGGAGAAGTGTCGTCCAGAGGCGTGGTTTGAGTTACTCTTCAGATAGTGGCTTGGAAATTGGGGAAGTGGGGGTGGGGTGTCTCCAGGAGTAGCATGAACAATGAATGACATGGAGGTTTAAGTGCCTAGAGCCGGTGGGGGGAGGGGTTGCATATGGATACTCTCTCTAGTGAGCAGTGACCCTGGACTTGTATGTGGGACCCAGATTCTGGAAGAGCCACTCAGATGCTCAAACCTGCCACAAGCTGCAAAGATTCTCAGGATGCCACAAATGAGGCTGGTTATATGCACGGGGAGGCAAGCCCTCTTGAAGAGGCCTGCTGTCTGAGCCCGGCCTACAGCTGAAGAGATAAGAACCTACAACTGCAGCCACAGAAAATGACAAAGCAGTGGCTGATCAGGGAGCTACTGCACAGGACTCATTATGGTGCTTGCCAGCGGGCGAGCCACCCTTATCAGGGAGAAAATTGTATCAGGCCTCCTGAATTACTAGCGATGGGAAGCAGATTTCTTAGGACGCACTTTGTTAGATACCTAATGAGCGGGATACAGGAGAGCAGAGCCCTAAGCCTGGCCGGGTGGGGGACAAATGTCTTTGTTAAACAGAATTTGTCAGTTTCCGCTCCAGGCTCCCTGGGGAGGGTTCAGGGCCAGCTAATTGAATTAAGAGCCTGTGTTCCCCACCAAGAAAGCTCAAGGCGGGGAGAGAGATGGGCTGGCCGGAAAGCGGGCGCTTTCAGCACCGCGGACAGCAGCTGCAGCCGGGTTGCTTTGTAATTGCTGGTGCAAGCAGGAGCTGTTGCATTTTGCATGTCCAGGGATCTAGGGGATGGAGTGGGGAGGAGGGCAACAGAGGTGTCCAGAGTAGGGAGGGGAGACAGGTGACCTAAGATGCTGCCAGCTTGGATTGCCATTGGTCCAGCCTGTCTCCACAGACCCCACTCTGCTGCTAAGAGTGCCTGCTGGACATCTCCCACCGAGTTTCTCATGTGGT
The DNA here is from genome assembly GCF_963924665.1 of Micromys minutus. Lineage (NCBI taxonomy): Eukaryota > Metazoa > Chordata > Mammalia > Rodentia > Muridae > Micromys > Micromys minutus. The sequence goes on along the minus strand of NC_137985.1, from coordinate 48,716,080 downwards.
GTTCAGCAGTTGGCACAGCACAGGGGCGGGGTTGGGTACTGAGTCTGAGCTAGTGCATGGCCGTGCATCTCTTTGAGCTTTCAAAGCCAGTCCCCAATTACAGCCCTAATGAAGCAGGATCTGGTGCCACCACGGAGCTACAGACTGAGGGGCCACTTGTCAGCCCCACACTTCCCCAGCAGGCCTGCCAAACAGAAAAGCAAATAAACAAGCTTGCAGGGTGAGCAGACAGACAAGGCCTGAATACACAGTTCATCCACACAGCTTTGTGCTCTCAGCGCTCCATCAGCCTTCTCCCTCCTCTGCCCTATACCCCCTTACCTAGCAGAGACTAGCGGGGTAAACTCACCATTCTGGACTGAAAGTCCCACTTTTTTAATTTATCTCTTTTTTTTTGAAATTAGAGGAATTTATGCATAGTATCAGAATCTGTCTAAAATTATCTGCTGGGCGTGTAGCTCTGACCCGAAAACATGAATTCCACATCACTGAGTTGGCCTAGCCGTCCTGAGATGGACCAGTATGGACAACAGGGAGACAGGCTCTGGGGGAGGTGACTTCCCCAGCAATTGTTCTTGCTCTGTGTAATGACTGGGGCACCTCTGGAGACCTCTTTTGATTTCATTACTCCTACTTCCTCCTCTAACTGGATTAGATGGCAGTCTATGAAATCCAGGGCACTGAGATTGGCTTTCTGCCTGGAAATGAGGAGCAATGTCATTATAGGTCCTGAATCAGCATCTTACCCAAGCTTGGCCTACCTGGTCATTAGGGAGGTGGTCTTTGTCCCCGGTACTTATTCCTTATTTTTCTACCCTCCTCCCCCTAAGCATACACCTAACATTTTTCCTGATAAGCATTTCATAACTACCGCTCTCCAGTCTGATGTTTCACTCTTAAGATTCATTTTACTTTGTGTGTATGAGTGTTTTGCCTGCATATATTCTTGTGCACCACACGCGTGCTTAGAGTCCATAGAAGTTCGAAGAGGGCACCCCATCCCTGAATTAGAATTACAGATGGCTGTGAGCCTCCATGTAGGTGCTGGGAATTAGGACTAGAACCCAGAGCCTTTGGAAGAGCAGCTCGTGCTTGTAATCTCTGAATCAGTTTCCCATCCTCAAGTGTTCAGAATCTCTGAGTAGGAGACAAAGGTGGTACTTTTCCTTATCCAAATACTCACTCAGAAAACCCTACGCTGTGCAACTTGGATGCTGCACTGGGCACTTTCTGGGCATAGAAGACGGTGTCATTTGGGGCATCTAAGTGAGTCCCACCCCTCTTCAAACAGGAGCAGTGAGGCAAAAGGTGGAGTTAGTGTTCACAGGTTTAAAAATACAGAAACTTTGTCTAGGACATGCCGCCGATGGTGTCCTGAAGTCAGCCTCAGGTCACCAATGCATCCTTCTTCCCATTCCAAGAGCATTCTGTAGCCTAGAATATCCCAGGTGATTCCTTCAGTGTCCACGTGACATAAATTCGGACAAGCATGTAAGAGCCCTGTTACATTTCTGAACCCCAAATTGTATAACACATAAAGAAATCGCTGTAAACACCTCAGTGTTTGAACACAGAATCTTCCCCATGTATCTAGTCCAGGTGTGTGTCAGTTTTCACGCTGTGAGGCACACCCACCCCCTTCTCACTCCAGGTGTTTAGAGATAGGCGCTGGGGCACCCAGGCCCCTGAGCATGTTCTTCTTGTTTGGCATTGTGACCATGGCTCTGGTTGCTTCTAGCAAACACCACCAGTGAATAAGTACATCTGCAGTAAGGCAGAGTGAGAATTACAGCAGATAGTGCAGGATGAGACTGAGTCACCTTCGAGGCCTCTGCGACCGCTAAGACCGTGTGATGTGTCAAGCAATGGGCAGATGGTAGAACTGACAATGGGTTTCAAACAAGTTTTCCTTAATTAAAATAAAATTACGTTTTTGTCTTGTGTATGTCTGTGCACATGTCCCCATGTGCCATGTGCATGTGTAGAGGTCAAAGGACAACCTACAGGAGATGACTTTCTCCTTCCAGCACATGGTCCCAGGGATCAAACTTATGTCTTCAGGATTGGCAGTAAGCACTTTTACCTGAGGAGCCATTCATTTCACCAGCACCAAACAAGTTTTAAAATGACTACCCCCCCCCCGCAAGAAAAGACCACCAAAACATGTCCCTAAGTTCAAGGAGCATGAAGTTTTGTTAGAAAAAAGAAAGAAAGAAAGAAAGAAAGAAAGAAAGAAAGAAAGAAAGAAAGAAAGAAAGAAAAAGAAAACAAGCTTAGAACCACAGAACAATGTGGTAAAAATATAGGTCATAAAATATAGTAAGACATAGTTGCTATAAGAACCCCAAAAACCCTTGAGCAAGAGAGAACAGAGGCCCAGGGCTTCCCAAGATAGGAAAAGGAGGAGAGAAGGTCATGAGGAAGAAAGGTTCAGCAAAGTGCATGAAGAACACTGTGGGGATAATCAGACTGAGTGATAATAGAGGAGAAACAGGAAGGGGATCAAAAGAATGGGGTGTCTTCAAAGCCACCTCCATCAATGGTATATTTATTGAGCACCTGTAAACATTTATTGAGCAACTGCAGTGAACAGGACACCAGGGATAATAATAATGTCCTTGTTTACATGAAAGTGGAGTCTTGTGACTACCGGGAAAAGGCAGAGAGAGCCAGTGAGTCAGCCTGCTGTTTGAATTGCATTTTCATAGACTAATTACTGGGAAGGCTGTAAAATGATATGCCTCGAATAGCGGTCTTACTTTTGAGTCTGGGGTAGCTTCTGTGTCAAAGGGTAGGGCTTCTAAAGGATTGCACATGGGAGAGACCCAAACGATGATACGGGGTCAGTTGTGTAGGGATCTCTGGGTAGAGAAAGAAGCAGGTGCAATGGTCCTGAAGCACAAAATCACTGGGTGTGTTGGAGGAACTGCAAGGCGCTGAAGCTGGGACAATGATGAACAAGAGGCGGGTGGCGGAGAGTGTACAGAAGACAGGCACGTAGGGCCTCCTGAGCCGTGCCAGGAAATTTGAGCCATGGGAGAGCCAGTTCAAAGTCTCTCCTTTTATTTTTTTTCAAGAGGCCAGAAAACTTCTTGACACCAAACGACAGCAAGGCTCTGCTCACTCTCAACCCCAAGATCCTAGACGAAAATCTGGGTGCCATCCGTGAGTCCTGGTCCGTGAGCTCCTTAGACTCCTCTCAGGAAGCAGAGGAGCTTCAGCCCCGTGATGTGGTGAGTGCTTCTCCCTAGGACATAAAGTGCTATGACGGGGTAATGGGAAGGGAGGCTCAAAAGCCAGCATTGAAACTGGGCTCCCCAGGGTGGCAAGCAGACTGTCCTTTTAGCACACTCTACATGTGAGTTACCCCCAAAGTAGTAGTAGAAAGATGTGACTCCCTTTGACATTTCTTTGCCTCTTGGGTAGACTCTCGTGGGATTTATGAGAAATTTTCGCAATGACTGCTCAGTGATGACCAGTTCAGAGTATGTCCCTTAGGCCATGGAAAGACCCCAAGAGACTCTGTAACTTGCAACAGGAGCAGCTGAAATGCACGTAAAAAAAAGAAAAAACAAGCAAAAAGAACCCCACTATTTTCAGGCACAGGGTCTGTGTCTTTGATGTTGGGACCTGATCTCAGGATGTGTCACTTCAGAGTCTCAGCCTCTTGGTACAGACAGCAGAAGAGCATGCCCCTCAAACAACAGTCCAGCTGAGGTCCCCAGCAGGGACATCACCACCTCAGTCAATGACCACAAATGATTCAGTACATGGCTTTCTACAGCCCTCCGTAGGAGATCCCGTGGGCAAATCTTGATCCAAAGATCCCAAGGAAAGACACCAGGCAAAGCCACCAATCCAATTCTCAGGTCTTCTCCTGTGAAGACTTGCGCTTCGCCTCTGACAGCCTACTCATCCACTCTTGACACTTGGCACCTTTCTGAAGCAGTGCATCAGGTGAAAGGAAAGGCTGGGTGTGTCCAAGATGTCCCTACATGGAGCACCTTCCCCAAAAGCAGAGCCTTCCTGTCCAAAAAAAAAAAAAAAAAAAAAAAAAAAAACAGTTCTCAGGAACATTTCTGGAGCACACACTCCACTTTTACCCAGTGGAGAAGCTGAGTTCAGGAACCACCTCCAGCCCAGCCATTAACTGCACTGAAAATAAAGATACAGATCTCAGCCCGAGAGATTCGGAATGGCATGAGTAAACCAACTCTTGTCAACCGGCACAGCCTGGCCCTAAAGAAGTATAGGAAAGAAGGAAGGTTTGTTTTTAAAAGCCAGTGTAGGAAGGAAGGAAATCAGGAAAGAAGTTAAGGAAGGAAGGAAGGAAGGAAGGAAGGAAGGGGCCAGGGGCCACTACAGGAAAGGGCAGACAAGAAGGAAAGAGAGGGTCAAGGTGGTCCTTCCTGGTTACCACCAGAGAGTTACAGTGAGCCCTTATCCCACTACCTGCATACCACATACCTAGCCTCAGCCCTACCCAACCCCAGAGGGTAGCACTCACCCCTGAGTCACACTACCTCTGAGAGCAGAGATTCAGACAATGCCAAATGTCTGGACAAGTCTCCCATCCCGAACATGGCATGAACACGGAGTGAGCAGGGCCAAGCCCCATGGGTGAAGTGGTTGAGATCTTGGTAAGGCCTGAGCTGAGGGCCTGGCTCCTGTGCAATGGTAGACATCCATAACAGAATGCCATGAATTTGTCTGTGGTGGAAGACATAAAGGGGTGAAATGGCTGGGCTGGAGGCTCGTTGGACCTATAAAATTGATTAAGGATGATAATCTTGGGGAAGGGAGGGGAAAACAGCCTGGAAGGAAAGAGCCTTTCAGGGTAGGATGGATCTGACGGGTGGATATTTGAGGCCATGACTTTAGATATGAGGAAGAATGGTGTAGCATGGATAGACAGTCAGTCTTGACTTTTAACTTTAGGATTAAACGGAAGGAGGGAGATCAGACTGCAGCTTGGGAAGTTAAGATCAGTCATTAGGAAAAATTCTGAGCAAGAATAACCACCATGAGGAACCTGGTTTCGTTTTTACCATGATGGCTATGACCCGGTCCAGAAGTAATGTGATACCAGCCCATGACCTCCTGACTTATCAACCCATGCTGTGTAGTATCCAAAGAATTCTGGGTGGCTGTGGAGGCCAGTGCTTAGCTAACCCACCTTCCATAGCCTGTGAAATGTAATGGACCTAGCCCTCTTATCCATTCCAGTCTACTCCAGACCCATTCTAACCTCGAACCCTTCTTCTGACTCTTTGCTTCAGCTTTTATCTTCCCATGCCTGATTGAGCACTCCAACACAGTACAAGGACAATCGCCCCGCCCCTGCTCTCCCCACCACCCCGCTTGCCATCACTCTGTCCTGGTTGCTATCCTACACACCTACAGGCTGAAGGCCAGAAAGATGAGGGCAGAACACAGCTATGCACCTCCCCACAGCCAAGAGTTGCAAGTAATAGAATGTAGCTGGGTAGCAACAGTCATCGTTCCACACCAATCACAGGCAGCTATGCAGCCATGGGTCACTGTTCCATGGCAACCAAAGAAAATTACATAGCAATGGATGAACTCCTGCAACCCAGAAACAGTGACAAGCAACAGAATACAGCCGTGGAGCCCAGGTATGTGTCTGCATAGCAATAGAGTCTGGTGTAGGATGATGTCAGCCAGCACTCCAGGGCACTGAGGCATAATTGGGGACAGAGCAAAGGCACAGATTTATAGCAGCAGATACCTGAGGACCCCGAGGCACCTGAGCGGCAGTGACGCAGTCGTGAGGTATGTGACTTGGGACATGTGTCAGGGAGTGTCAGCAGCAGAGCCTGTGGGTGAGGCAGATGACTTGTGACACAGTTGTTGTGCAGTGACCCAAGGATGAATGAATGGCCGGCCCCCTCTGCTCTCTCCTGTGGCCTTGGCTGAGCCTCTCTGCATCACCTGACTTCTGTGGCGCCTCAGTCTCTGTCTAGTGTCGCCATGTGTTCCCCAGAGCCTCAAATCCATTTTGTCTCTGGCTTCCTCCTGGGGAAGAGCCTACTTGGGATGTCTGAAAATCGAATATTCTCTAGGAAGGAAGCTCTTTGGGACAAAGGATGTTGCCTTTGGTCTTCTGTGCAATGTCCCCTTCCCCTCACAGCATACAGACCTCAGCTGGAACTCCTACAAAGCCCAGCCATTTCTTATCTGTGCCCACCTTTCTCTGAGGCTATTATTTCAAGGATGATTTTTTGTGGCAGTCAAAAGCTCAGTACTGGGTGGGCTCACTGAGATCAAGGGGAAGATCCCAGGCAAAGGGAAGAATTTGTGTACCATACGAGAGACCTGGAACATACCTGTTTTTGGAAGTGTTGAGCTTCTGAAAGGTACAGCTCTCCCAAGACTATTTTACCAGCATTTCCTCTTTAGCCCACGGACACCTGAGCTACTTTGTTCCAGTCAGCTCATGTCTACTGATGCCAGCGCCATGGCAGGGGAGCTGAGAGGTTCTGCTCACAAGCATTCATGAGACATCTCCAAATAGTCAGAAGCCTAGGATGGCCCAGACTAAGGAGCACCCAGCCCTACACCCAGTAAAGCCATGGGGGCAAGAGAGGGGACTGAGGCCTGAGAACTGGAGATCCCCTCAAATGCAAACAGCCACAGATCATCAGCCACATGGAGCAGACAAGCATGGATATGTGAGGGACAGACAAGTGGGGGGGCATGATCCAAAGGAGGAAGAGAGGAAAATGCAGAGGACCCAAGAAGGCTTCCTGAAGGAGGAGGACCAGGCTTTAGATAAGGTATTCAGTGTCTTTTCCACCCAGGGGCTTAAACAGGGGTTGTTCCCCTCCATTTCCCTACACACACACACACACACACACACACACACACACACACACACACAACATATGCACACACTTGAATATATCCATGAACATACACACATAGAAACACTCACACACACACACACTTGGATATATCATGAGCACACACACATAGCCATGCACACTCGAATACACACACACACACACATGCATACACTTGTACATATCCATGTGCATACTCACACACACGTGCACACACTTGTACACATCCATGTACACTCACGCACTCACACACACACACTCATGCCATTGTCTCTGTATATTTCCATTTCTTTCTGACATTATCCCCCACTCTCTCCCTCCCTCTCTTTTGTCTCTCACTTCGCTCCCTCCCTCCCTCGCTCCCTCTGCCCTGCTCGCAGAGGCTCTGTGGCCAACCAGAGGGCCCACATACTAGAGGATGAATAATTGACAGGGTTGTTAAAAGATTCAGTGGAGTTTTTCTGAGCTCCCCATATTGGAATAACTCATTTCTTTCATTCTCTCTTTGAAAGCCTTTCCCCACCCTCCTCCCATCCCCAAGTCCCTGCTCCTCCCCCAAGCTTCTCGTTTTCCTTTCCTGAGTCTGTGAGTCCTACAAGTTTCCAACCTTGACCTCAAGGACTTTTTAAGTCACTATCTGTCCTTGTCTTGTTGAAACTGGCAGGGTGACTCCCCCTGACAGGACCCCATTTGCACATGGAGAGAAGGGCCAGCTGTCTTCACCTGAGGCACACAGCTGAAGAAAGGCAGGCTCTGGCCAGGAGCTCAGACTCCTCAGGCCAAGGCCACCCACACCAGACTAGGGAGGGGGGGTTGTGTCTGCTGTGCCTGCTCAGTTCTGTCACTTCATGTCCCTGTGCCCTGACTGTGACATGGGAGAGCTGCTCCCTTGGGGAGCAAAGAAGACCAGCGAGGCCTTGAGAAAGAGAGGCTGGTCATGTAGCAAAGATCCTTATGAACTGAAGCCTTTGTTCCTTCTTTGTATGGCCAAAGGGCAACCAATCGCCCTGCCCTATTTGCTCTGAGCAAATCTACTCTGGTCATCTCCCCGGCATGGACATTTTTCTGCTCCAGGCCTGCCTCATTCACCCCTTCATATTTTCAACAGCCTATGACCACAGGGCCCAGCCTCTCCTGCTCTCCTGGCCTGGCTCCATGCTGCTCCCCCACACACACACCCCCAGCCCCTGCGCTCCCTCTCATGTCTCCTTGAAGTCACCTTGAGCTCCACTCCCCTCTATGGGTCCCAGGTCCTGCCTCTGTCAGCAGAAGACATCAGAGCAGATGTGCCCTAGTTCCCTGAGCCTCTGAAGTGTGGTTGGAGTCTCCATCCTTCCCCCAGACCCCACCCAGGTGACAGGAGGCTCAAAGCCAGCCTTGGCTCCCACATCGCCACCTGGTGGCAGAGGATGCATCCTGCGCAGGAAACCTCTGGCTACCTGCCGTAATCACCAGAGGGAGACCCAATGTTCCCCTAGACTTTATTCTCACAGCCTCAACCCAGGGTCCCATGAGCTGGCGGGGCATGCAGAGCAGGACTCGGAAAGGAGAGGAAGGTCCTCTTAGCCAGAGAGGACATCTTCCATTGTTATAACCATCACCTCTGCAGAACCGTGGAGACAAAAGGCAGAGGAGGGACCGAAACTCATGCAACCAAGAGCATGAGCTACCTCTGCTCATCTCAGTGCCAAAATATTCGCCTGGCTGGGTGCCCTTTAGATCACAGTGCCGAACCCAGCAGCCATCTTCTCTGCTTAGCTGTTATCCCATCCCTCCTCCCCTCCCCCAGGCTCTACTGTCCCCATTTTCTCTGCCTCAAATGCTCTACCCAGTTCTTGTCACACACAGAGCCCAGTTCTCTGCCCCTGACCTCAAGGCACATGTTCACCACGCATACACAAAGCCAGACTGGGGGTCATCTCAGGCTCCTGTGCTTCTGCACCGCCTAACCAGGAAACCAAGAGGAAGGGGTTCTAAAAATAAATGTGTAAAAGTCACAGCCAGCTAAGACCTCAACAGCTTCTTCTTTATCCTGTGCCTTCTTTTGCTTCCTTAGTTTATACTGCACACATGCCAACATGCACACACACACACACACACACACACATGCACACTTATAAACAATACATACATACACACATCACACACATGCACACACACATACAATACACACATCACACACATGCACACACACATATGCATGCACGCACACATCACACACATACAAAAAGAGACTGAGGGACACACACACACGCACAAGCACACACACGTACAATACACACATGCACACACACATCACACACATACAGAAACAGAAGGAGGGAGAGACACATAGTGGCAGGGAGGAGGTAAGAGAGGAGAAGAAACAGAGGATCCAGGGAAGGGAAGAGGGAGGAAAGGGTGGGGAGAGGAGAGAGACCATCGTCCCACACAGGATTCATAGTCTCTTCTGCAGGCTTAGGCTCCACTCGGCCCGTACAGACCATCTTCTGTCCACCTCCAGGGCTGTGTGACACTAGAGAAATCTTTTCACCTCTCTGATCCCACCCTCTCACTGTTAAATGAAGGAATATTGTCTCCTTGCTCCCTCTTGAGGCTGTGGGGAAAATTAACAAAAGTGTAAGCAATAGAAATGAAAACAGCCCCCATGTTCTGTCGGTGAGACCCTTAGAGATGGAAAAGAATAGACAAATCTCCAGGCCTCCCCCGTGGCTCTATCTCCAGAGCCTGTCCTCAACCCGCCCGCCCCCCTGCTGTTCCTTACCCTTCTCTTCCCCGTTGTGTCTCAGACGGGCCATTCTTCCTCTCCATCTATCACCTGAGACTAAAGAGATTAATAAACGAGACTCATAACTCAGCCACTGGGATGCGCCAGATATTTACGGCAGTGTTTCAATTTGCAGAGAGATTAAGTGTTTGTCGATTTATTGTCTCTCGGTGGGTGTGTGCTGGGAGCAAGCAGACTGAGCAAGGCCCCATGCTGGTCAGCTCCCCTCCCCCACCCACATCCCCTCCCAACCTCCATCTCTAGAGCTGGTAGAAACCAGTGCTGGCCAGCTTTGAAAGCTACTGCCCAATGGTAGGGTTTGATCCAATTGACCAGGGAGACATAAGGCCTTTACCCAAGGCAAAACCCCCAACCCACACTAGACTGTCTCCTAGATAGAGACACAAGGGCCCAGCATCCCCTGCCCTACAGCATCAGGCAATGCCCAAAGTCATAGGAGGCTGATTATCAAATAGTTTTAAGGTTCACTAAGCCCAGGGACAGTGATTTAGGATATACCTGGACCTGCCATTTATACCCATTGGACCTAAAGATACGAGGGGGGGGGGGTGGCTGGAGGAATCTCTGCCATGATTAACCGAAGAATGCCTGCAGAAGCCCAGAACAGCAAATCAGCTTTGGAAAGCTGGAAAGGAAGGGACCTCAGGGACCAAGAAGGAGAGACAACTTGGGCTAGTTAAGTGGAGGCTCGGGGAGCCAAGAAGGGGTTTGATGCATACAAGGATTGAAAACACCAAGAGTCCTCTTTCTTTGTGAATCCCAGCTGCCACTTACCTCCCCAAAGTCTGTGATGGGAACCCATCCATTCAGCTTCTCAAGTGTCTGCTCTGTGCCAGGTCTTGTGACCTCATTACATGGAACTCACCACTAATTTGGCAAGTTCTAGCAGATTTCAGTCGAGAGCTATGTGACTTTTGAGAATTTGTCCCACCTCTCTGATTTAAGCACAGGGATCAATCGTCCCTGCCTACCTTTTGAGGTCTCTGAGAGGACTGACAAGTGTGGGTTGCATTGCCCTGGGAACCCTAATGAGCCATCCGCTCTTCAGGAGGCTTGCAGGTTTGCTAATGAGTGTATTCAATGGGATCTTTTCGAGCGGCCAGGGAAAGGGGAGACAGTACTGCTCACCCAGGCCTTGTCCTCATGTAAGTCACATAAAGATAACTCCATCCAAGGATACCTGTGATCAGAAGTCCTGAACCAGCAGACACACAGGGCATGGGAGAAGGACGTGACCAGGACCAAACACAGTCTTCTTCCAGGACTGAATCCCAAGCTCATCCCTTCCCTTCTAGACCTCAGTTTCCTTATCTGTAAAATAGGGAGAGCATAGTCCTCTAGGAAGGAGAAAGTCTTCCAGGTGTAGGGTGGAGTGTAGACTGGCCAGTTCAGGACCTGGCCCAAGTACCTGAAGGATCTGTCTGAAAGATGCTGAGGAGAAGTAAGCACCCAGGGCAAGGGCCCCCAGAGGCAGGAGAAATTACCCTCAGAGAGCTCCAGCTGAGATCATTGGAAGACCTGTGCCTGGAACCTTCCCTTCTCTGGATTAGGCTGGACTCCGATCTATGGGTGGGGTCTTAGCATCCTCTTAGGCTGGACTCCGATCTATGGGTGGGGTCTTAGCATCCTCTCCATCAGTTAGTGAGCCTGCAGCAAGTGGCTCAGCCTCCATCTTTTCTCTCAGCAAGATGCCAGCACTGCCTGGTGCTCCAATCCATGGGCTATCCTGCCCTTGAATAACTGGTGCTGGGCTGGCAAGGGTGTGGTGTTCATGGTAAAATAGAGAAGATGAGGTCATTGGTTCTTGAGGCTGAGTCATCAGTTCCCAAAGAGGCACAGGCACCAGACCCAGGGAAGCGGGGGAAGATTTGCTGACCTGAGCACTGGAACTGGTCCCCTTGTGCAAGCTTTCAGCCCCTCCATCCTGCTCACGATACTAAGCATGCAATGCCAAGCCTGTGTGTTCATGCAGACTGAATTTCAGCCCCCAAACTTTTAGCCCATAACTTGTTTTTTTCTTCCCACCGGATATTGTGCAGTGAGGGGACCTAAACCCTATCTTGTTACCTACTGGGGCCAACAACAGGAGTGACAAGCTCAGATCTAAGGCTCTAGTCCAGAGCCTGATCCCATAGCAGCCTGAGCCAGCCAGGTCCATAACTCAGAACACAAAAGTCTGGGTCTTTATGCATATACCCCTCCCCAACCCATCTTCTAGGATAGAGACTCAGTTTCCTAGTAAACACAGACTGTCCAGAGCATGCAAAAGTAGGAAAGAAACACCCACACTTCAATATTCAGTTACAAATGGATTGAAGCAACCAACTACGGAATATGTTCTATCCCCTGCCTTAACCAACACACTGTATATCAACCCTAAAAGGATTTTTTTTTTAATTTCTCCATCACAGACTGTAGCTGTTAGTGGGACTGGAGAGAGAGCACTGTTCCCAGGCTTGTTTCTCCCTCGCCTGTCCCCTTTTCTTCTCACCCCGTTCAGTTTCAGCCCACAGCCTCTTTTGTGAGTGTAAGGGTACACTGCCACCTTCAGGAGCAATAGAGCCAGAAGCAGAAGGGAGAAATTCTCAGGGCTAAAGGGGCACATTTCCCAGCAGGCATCTCTGGTGGTCCCACTTACTCCTCACCAGATGGGAAGGGCGGTGCCCAGAGGCACAGGACAGGACTCCAAAGGAGAGCCTTAGAGCTCAGAAGGCCCCGTGCAGAAGCCCCCCATTGTCCAAGGCTAAGAACACAGTCTCCTGTCTCTCCTTCCCACTCTGTGACTCTATTAAAATGTACTCCTGTCTGCCAGATTAAATGCTACTCAGTACAATCCAATTTTCTCTTGATACAGACCAGAAAATCACACACACACACACACACACACACACACACACACACAGTGCTAAATATCCAATCGAGTCTACAGATAATGGAGAACAGCCAGTCCGTTCCCGGTTTAATCAGATAAAATGCCCATTTATCGGCTCCTGCCGACGCAGACATGCCCTAGTCAGCCATCTGTGGGAGTGCGAGCAGAGTATTTAGGCTGTGTCTTTAAATCTTCAAGGGGGGTAAGGGGGACACTGCCCACAGGGGACTAATTATCCTTCCGCCCTTAGCCAGCTCTTATTCAAACAGACAAAAGGGGGCTGCAGCCTTGGTGGTGCTAAGCCAAGGCAGCAGAATTATTTTTGCTCTCAGATATGCAAATGTATGGGCTTGGGGGACAGCCATGAATAGCAGGGCTCAGGGACTGCAAGTGGCTGGTTTGGGGGTACTGGGGGCATCTCAGCTTCTCCATTAGGTTCTGTGGACACCCCCTCTTGATCCCTACTTTGCTGGTGGTGGGCTGTGAGGGTAATGATGAAAGCCTTTTCCTTTTGTCTCCCCTCTTCTTTATGGGATGAGAGACACTCAGGAAGCTCTGGGACTGAGTGTGGGTGAGCCCTCCTCTCCTTTGGACCACCTCCTACTTGAGACAAGCCTGTCCAAAGCACAGACATCCATATCTGCTTGCTATCTTCCTCGGTTCCCCCACCACCCTCAGCTCTGTCTGATGAGTCCCTAAGACTCTGAAGTCTGGGCCTAAGCCCTCAGGAGAACCCAGAATATTCTTCTCACACCTAACACAGCTCTCAGCACCCCTCCAAACATATCAGACACCCTGCTGGCAGCTTGCTGACCCCAGGGTTCCCGCTGCCTATTCAGCCTCCAGCCAGAGCTTAGAGAAACCTCCATCTTTTACTGTTAAACTGGGAGAATGCCCCATAGGTTGGCTGTGTAAGGCTTGGTTGCCTAGAAAGGGCTTCTTGGGCTATGGAAAGCCTCTGGTACTGGGTGAAGGGGACAGAAGAGGAAGGAATCTTGGGGAGCAGGCTTCATTTCTCTCACTTTGCAAGTCCCTATGTGACAGTGGTCAGGGCTGCCTTGGAAAATCTTCACACCCATTTTTTGACCCTCAGGGGAACCAGCCACTGGAAAGGAAGAGGGCATCACAGAGGCAGGACACTAAGCAAGCTTGATAAAATCATCCTGGGTTTGAGATGGGCAAGAGCCATTCCCTGACACCCAAGGAGAATACCCCTCCCCCAAGGGAAAGTGAGCTACCCTATGTGCTGGCTGGCTTTTGGTCAGTTTGATATAAATCTAGAAATAACTAGGAAGAAGTCTTAATTGAAAACAAGCCTCCAGATTGGCCTACGGGCAAGTCTTTGGGGGTATTGTCTTGATTAATGAGTGGTCAGAAAGACCCATTCCACAGGGGCAGTGGCCACTGGGCAGGTGGTCTGAGCTGTATAAGAAAGCAGGCTGAGCAAACCACCTTCACGAAGCACTCTTTCACATCCTCTGTCTCCAAGTTCCTGCCTTGAGTTCCTGCCCTGACTTCCCTGGATGGTGTAGGCTAAACTAAACCCTTTTCTTCCCAAGCTACTTTGGTCATGATGTTTTTATCACAGTGGTAGAGACCCAACTAAGACCCCCATTAAGCCCTGCTTTGGCACTACCAGATGCTATTGGGTTTTTCCTGCCTGAAAAGAAAGCAGGGCCTAATGCCTTAGTTACGATTCTCATTTCCGTGGTAAAATGCCTGACAAAAGCAACTTTAGGGAGAAAGGGTTTAACCTGGGTCATAAGTTGAGGGTTCAGTTGATGGCCACAGGAGCAGGAAGCACCTGTCATCTTGCATCCCGAGTGAGGAACCAGAGGTGAATACAGTGGCCCAAATTCCCTTCTCTTTATTTACCTAGGATCCCAGCTTATGGAATGGGGCCACCTACAGTTAGGGTGAATCTTCCCACTTCAATTAACTAAACCTAGAAACTACCTCACAGATATGCCAGAGGTTTCTCTCCTAGGTAATCCCAGATCCTGTCAAACTGACAATCAAGTAACCCTCACAGGATTAACCTGGGCTAGGGATTCCTGCAGGAAGACTCTCGGGGGTAGGGAGGGTGAACATGAGGGGCATAGTGTCCAGAAGAGGCTGGGTGACAGGTCAGGTCTCAAGGGACCCTTGATTCCTGGGCTGGAACCTCACCAGGCCAAGGTAGACACAAGGTTTCTTGAAGCTTGCCCAGGACACCAAAACACAAAACACTATGTAAGTCTATGATAACTCAAATGAAATGGAGGCTTTCAGCAACACAAGGCTGAGACAATCGAACCTGGGCTAAAGGCTGGAAAGCCAAGCTCCATGAAATCAGATGGGCGGTGCCCTCAAGTCCAGGTAGAGCCTGGGAGGTGAGTGAGACACGCCCCATACCCAGACAGAGCACCCAAGGATCTCTCAGGCATATTAGCCTCTCTAGAGAAAGCCCCTGGAGCAAGCATGTCTGACCCTCTACAAAACTCAGACTCAAAAGTAGAAACAAGCTGTACATATATATCACACACAAATAATACATACAAATATGTATCACAAAAATCTCATAATGTTTTGAGTAAGTGTATGATGGGATGTTGAGTCACATTCATAGCTATCCTAGAGAGCTAAGTCCTCTAGCCACAGGGCAGACATGCCTGTTCTCCGTCTTCTCCTGGATCCCAGGCAGAGGGTTCCTCCTGTCAGCTGACCCAAGACTGGCTAACAGAAGCTCGGGGGTGGGGTGAGGGACCAGGTCTCATTTTTATCTACTGTACTTTTATTTTATGTATTTTATTTTATTTTATGTGTTTTATTTTTATTACTGTATTTTTATCAGCTGCCCATGACACCTAAGTCTCCTGTCACCTCAACTCATCCACCACTACACACACACACACACACACATACACACACTCATCTACCACACACACACACACACACACATACACACACTCATCTACTACACACACACACACACACACACACACACACACAAGCACACACACATGCAAGCACACACACATTCACGTATACGTGCACAGATGCACATGAGTACACATACACACACCACCACCACCAGGTCCAAGGGGATCTTTGGGTCTCCAAAAAGCCCAAATATGCACCTAGGGATCCTTTTCTCAGAAACAAGGCTGATACCTCCAGGACTCTTCCCCCTCCACAGCCCTGACCCAGGCTTTCTCTTCTGGCAAGATGCCTCCCTGAAAACCGTGAATAGGAAGACACAATCACACAGCCTCACACAAATAATTCAGGGGAGGGGGTAAAATTGCCTCCAATTAGAGTCTGGTCAGTATGCTCTCCTAATGACAACGTGTAAAGGAACACATGGGTTACTCGCCAGCCCCACAGGAGCACAGCTGCTCTCCCCAGGTCAGCTGACTGGCTGGTGTAGAGAGCTTCAGGTTCTGAGTGTGAAAAGACCAAGGCTGTAAATGCAGCTGCTGACGCTGATGAAGGGACAGACAGTTCCGTGAACACAATCACTCCCGCTAATTCACACCTAGAAAGCAGGAGCAAATGAAGGACGCCAAACCTGTCACTGGTGAGGCTGCAGTGGTCTTCACATTAGCCAGAAGTGGGAGAGGCTGGGCCATCATTTTTTTTTTTTTTTTTTTTTTTTTTTTTTTTTTTTTTTTTTTGTGGTTGGAACAATGCTTTACCTGTTCTCAGATTTGGATGTGATGTGCAACAGAAAAACCCCACGGTCCTACTGTGGCCAGACAGCATTACATTCATATTGTATGTGCCAAACACAGATAGACTTTGCCCTTAATCTTCTTAAAACCTGCTCCTCATTGTATAGGAGTAAACTGAGGCACGGAGAGATGAGGTGTTTATTGAAGTCAACAGTAACTGGACAAATTGGATTATCAGTCTAGAGCTCTCTCTGAAGATCCCTTTCACATTCTTTCTTTATTTAGCCTAGGGGCCTGAACCCTGCCTGCCCCTCTGGACACATAGCCCCAGCCTGTCCCAGGCATCCAAAACTAGACACCTTTCGTGAGAAGACTCAGCAAGGCTACAGTGGATCAGCCACTCCTGTCCAAGCTGGTCCCCAAGAGCCTAGAGGTGTGAAGGGTAATGAGGCCCCGTAATTAAGGCTTCTGGAGACATGCCTGGGAGATTTATAGACAGGCTTTGTCAATAACTGCGCTCTGGGCTGTGGATCCAGCGAGACATCGATAAGTGCTCGTTAAGACTTCTCCCTGCTCCCTGCCCTGTCCCCCACCAGCCCCTCCCCTCCTGTCAGCCG
This sequence comes from Micromys minutus, assembly GCF_963924665.1. Lineage (NCBI taxonomy): Eukaryota > Metazoa > Chordata > Mammalia > Rodentia > Muridae > Micromys > Micromys minutus. The sequence continues at coordinate 48,699,287 of NC_137985.1, read as the reverse complement.
CCTGTTCAGAGCGCCTGTGTACACAGGCTTTGCTCAATTAATTTGCACTTGTTGGCACCATCTGGACTTTTCCTGTGTTCTTATCGAGAGCTTCAGGGCCATGTATCCCCCTCAGATGGGTTGCAGAAGAGATACAAGCAGCCTTCTTCCTGCAACCATAACTCTCAGGAAAGGTCAGTCCAGGATCACCAAAGACAGAAGCATTGTTTCCTCTCCCCCTCCCCCCTCTCTGCCCCAGCTCTTCAACCTGGTGAGCTAAGCTTGGCCTGGGGTCCTTGTATATAACCCTTCACCCCAACCTGACTCCAGCGGGCTGAGTCCTAACCTCACCCCAGTGATCTCAGAGCACAGGTGTCCTGGTGTTCCAGCCTGGTTCCAGCTCTGCTCCCGAAAGCCTGGATTTGATGGGTTCCTGCTCCAAGAACAGGGACCATTTTGGGGGGTCACAGGACTGGAAAAGGCCAAAGAAGCCATGTCCAAAAGGGCAGCCCAGGAGCCTAGGGTGGGACAGCTCCTCTGGGTGGGCGGGGCAGGACAGGCCATGGCTTTCTCTCAGAGAACCAACAGAGCAAAGAGGTAGCATTGTTCAGCTGCTCTTTCTCCACCTTCAGCATGGATTTTTTTTTTTTTTTTTTAAGAAAGTTGTAATCCCATTTTGTATTCCGGGCTAGCCTGGAACTCTGTGTCGTCCCGGTGGCCTCCATTTTTCACTATGCCCACCTCCCTCTCAGGTCTGCATCCCTTCATCTTCCCTACAGCACAGCTTTCTGACCTAGGAGCTGTTAAAGCACTGACCTAGCTCTTGGTGGCACCTTTGCCTCCTCAACCTAGTCCCGTTTCCCAGGACCTTGGTAAGATATTCACTAGGTCCACAAAAAAAAAAAAAAAAAAGAGGCAACAAAACCGAAATTGTCCTATAACTGTCTGGCATCTTATATTCTATATGGGGCAAGGAACAAGCTGCCGTACTCTTTGGCATTTGTGTTATTGACAAAAATGCCCCAAATCAGGTCAGTCTTGCTGTGCCTGGCCTGGGCTCCCAGGAGCTGGCTCAAGCAGCCAGGGATGTGGCTGCCTCTCTCATAGCAGCTGTACTTGCTCTGTATCAAGGGTTGGGCCCCCCGAGGATGCACTCAGGGCCAGCCTCCTGTCTCCTGCCAGAGCAGACTAGAAGACAGTCACGTCTGGGGCCTGGCTGCGCCCTGTGGATGCCTCCACGTGGTACATTATTGATGGTGCTTCTAATTGTGCGTTTCCCAAAGTCTACAGGCTTTTGATGAAAAATTCATGGCACGCCCGAGGATGGCAGAACACTCGATCGATTGGCCGTGCAGCAGACAAGGGGTCTGGGGGGGCCCTTGGGGACAGCGGCTGGATGCTGGCCGGAGAGGGCAGCCACCAATGGCACAGTATCCTCCTCCTAGGCTTCTGGCTCTAGATTTGTGAGAGAGCTAGGTGTACCACAGGAGGCAGCAGCCAAGGGGAGAAGCCAAGAGGAAGGTTTGGGGTGGTTTTGAGCCTGTATTTGGTGCCTGCTGGTGACTTAGAGTCAGGGAGACACACACACCCCAAATCTCATATTCTCTCTGCCCTGTTGGAGAGTATGAGGCCCTTCAGAGTCCCTCACGAGTGACACAAAGAAAAGATACTATTTCTGGGGCCACTCCTATGTACCACGGAGTGTACAAGAGCATCAGAGCTACGTGCTGTGCCCCGACAGCCCCCATTTGATAGCTGCAGCAGTGTTGGACCATCACGCAGAATGGAACCCAGGCCTAGAGGTTTTGACTGACCCCTCTGAGCTAATTAGTGGCAGGTCCCACACTCTTGCCACCTCGCTAGGCCAGTTGAATATGAGTTACAGCATGGGGTGAATTACTCCACTATTTTGCCCACCCCTGTTGCACTAAGGGGAAAAAAAATAAGTAAAAAATGAAGCCAGCAATGCAGAAAAGGTGAGTCTTCCCCAGGCCAGCCTATGCCAGCAACACTGGCAGAGGCCCCTGTGGATAGCAATTCTGAAGGAGAGGTATCTGACTCAGACTGTTCTGCAGCACGCCGGGCATTCCAGAGAATCCTGACAGCCATCTATGCATTCCTTAAACCAGCACTGCACCTTTATCCCTGTTTCTGCCAGGGCATCTTGCTGGTTGCTGATTCTGTCCTATTATCAAAAGCTGTAAGCCACACATGCCGCCCTGCCCGATGTGACCCTGCGTTTCTAGGTAGGGGGCTGGGGTGTTTGGGTTTGTTTTCCTTTGCTTCCTAGAGAGTTCCTTTCAAAAACATTCACCCATGTCTGTCTGCGCTGAACTAAAAGGAAAGGAATTTGCCCCGAACATCAGGAAAACAGAGCTGGAGGCCAGGTCACCATTGGGGTGTGAAGCCTTGTGCCTGATGAGAGGAGGGTGAGGCCAGCTTAGGCTGTGGGGGGCCTGGGTGCAGATGGTAAGGAACAGGGAGATTCAGGAAGACAAAGGGTGAGACCGGTGGGTGAAAGAGCCTTGAGAAGGAGGCAGAGAGAGGGACAGTCAGATAAGGCAGAGCTGGAGGACAGGGTATGGGAAGGGTTTCTAAGTAGCAGTGTCAGAAGCCTAAGGTCCTTAAGGATCCCCCACGGCCCACCCTAGGCCTGTCATTTCCTTGCAGTTCTCTGGCCAAGGAGTGAGCCTAGCCTGTTCTATTACCCCATCCAAGTGTCCCTCACCCCAGGACAAAAGAAAGAGTCCCCATGGTTTGCCTCCTGCTTGCTTCAGGGCTAGGCCCAGTCACCAAGCAGACACTTGTTGTAGCAACAGTCCCCAAGGACCCATCCCGGGGAAGAGAACTGCCATCAGCACAGATGGGGGAGCCAGGAGACCCAGCCCCTCCAGCCCCCAAGGTTGCCCTGGGCCTAGCTGAAAGCTGCTCTGTAAGTCTGCCCCGTACCCACTGATTCCAGAGATGGGTCAGCTCCTTCATGCTGCAGGTGTGTAGGGGTGTGTTGCCAGGCAACCAGCAGAGGCATTCCCTGAGACTGTCTGAGTAGGAGGTAAAGTGGGGGAGAGCCAGGACACCACTTCTAGATGATCCTTGTCTCAGAAACCTTCAGTGGGGGGTCCCAGTTCCCCAGGCCACTAGAGCCTCAGAACCCAGAGAAGGAAGAAGGCAGAGGAGGGGAAGAAAACAGAGGACAGGGGCTTCTGGCAGTCAGAGGAGGGCATCAGGGAAAGATGGGGAAAGCCCATGAGAAGCCCATGAAAGCCCATGAAAGCCCATAATCCTCTGAAAGCAGGGGAATAAAGAGGTAACCAACAGAGAAGGATCCTTGTGATTGGTTGATCACTGGATCACACAGAGATGTAGATCTCTGTCCCCTCTACAGCCCCCTGAACACCAGCCCTAGACTTTAAGATCCAGGTCAGCTCTAAACTGCAATCAGCAGAGACACATCCCAGAGGAAATCTGCTGCTCACTTATTGGACACAGGGTCTTTCTGGAGAAGGAGGGCCTAGTGTGGAACCCTGAAAGCTGAGTAAAGGTGAGGGAGGCTTGGGAACAAGGCACAGGAGTAGGAAATTAGATGGCATCTTTCTGAAATCTCTACAAACTTCTGTGCCCATTCCATCTCCAGCCCCATGGTCCTGTCCTGGTCCAATTAGCCAGTCTGGCTCCTACAGGGGCCAATTAGATGGGTTGGGGTCAGATGCAGGCCAAGGCCCTGTAGCCCCTCAGAGCTTCAGGAAGGTGAACACAAAAGCTTTCTCTGCTGCTTGGGAAGGAAGGAAACAGAAGACAGAGAAGGAAAAAAAAAAGAAAGAAAGAAATGTGCTTTTGTTTCTTTGCTGTAACCTTGGACTGAATAAAGGAGCTACTGTGTCCCTATCCCCGGGAGGGCAACCTTTATAGAGCAGGGGAAACTGTTTGCAATAGCACTTTGCATGGATCTGTTGTAGTTCAGAGGCCCAGCTGACAGTCAAAGGAAATTATTTGATGAACAGAATTTCAGAAGAATAGGCCCTCTATTCTAGAACTTACTGTGGCTCCTTCCTATTCTCTGTGCTCACACAGAGGTCCTGAGGCTGAAACCCTGGACACAGCACACCCTGGCTAATTGGGCAGGCTGGGCAAACTGGGCCTGCTCTAGATCTCTGGCCAGGTCCACCTGTGTGCTGTAATGTCCACCTGTGTGTTATGATGTCCACTTGTGCCTATAATCTGCACCTGTGTCTATAATCTGCACCTGTGTGCTATAATGTCCACCTGTGTTTATAATCTGCACCTGTGTGCTATGATGTCCACCTGTGTTTATAATCTGCACCTGTGTGCTAAGATGTCCACCTGTGTCTATAATCTGCACCTGTGTGCTATGATGTCCACCTGTGTCTATAATCTGCACCTGTGTGCTATGATGCCCACCTGTGGCTATAATCTGCACCTGTGTGCTGTGAAGTCCACCTGTGTGCTATGAAGGCCACCTGTGGCTATAATCTGCACCTGTGTGCTGTGAGGTCCCAGCCCTTGCAGCTATGCTGGCCTCCAGCCTGTGATGCATGCAGTTCTTCTCACACCTCAAATCTCACCTCATCCACTCAAGTCCCACCTCTGCCTCAGAGATCAGGCTCTAACCCTACAGTTTCCCTGGAGCTTCCTGGGAGAAGGGGACTCAGGGTGGAGCTTTAAAGACAGGATAAATTTGAGGGAGGTTTCAGAGCAAAGGATAAGGACAAAAGGTTGGCTGTGACTTCTCCCAGCCCAGGCCCACACTAGCCCTGGCTCCAGTTTCTTTCCTCGCCTTTGCCTGGCCAGAAACACCTCTGCCAAGTACATGGCAAGTTCTTGCTTCTGCCAGCTCTCTAAGAACAAGGACCTCCTCACCCCAACAGAGCCAGGGCCACTCCAGGTAGTGACAGAAAAGAGAACCATAGAGGCTATTCCTCCGCCAGAGTTTCTCTCCCCTCCTGAAATCCTGATGCAGAGCTGACCTGCGCCACCCTCACTGCCCTTTGTGTTATGGATTGCTAGGCTGCCTTCTCCCAGGAGGCCACCACCTGTGCTCCAGCTTCCCAGCCAATGGGCTGTCTGGGTCCCTTGCCTGCCCTCTGGTGGTAGTAGGTTAAGAAGTGAATACTGCTTCTGGGGCCACTGGTTCTACGTTAACCATCCCACCTGTGGTCAATGGGAAGAACGCTTTTTTTGTCTTCACTGGATGGACTAAGGGCAGAGAGGCCTGGACTCCAGTGGTACTAGATGTTCCTGTGACCGTGGCTGCCTGGCCACACTGAGCTTCAACCCCTGCGATGCCACTCCCTTCTTTCAGCAAACTGCAGACTGTCTATCTCCCATGCCAGTTCCTTGGAGTGGACTCCCAGTTCCTCCTAACTCAGGAACTGGGCAAGCTGAAGGTTTCCGTTTTATTTTTAAAGAAATGGGTGTTGTTTCTTTTAAAAATACTGAAACTACAAAGTTAACAAGAATGGTCTCCGGCATCCTGAGGGACCCATAGAAGGTGACAAGGGTAACAGGAGAGGTAGCTAGGGAAGTCTGTCAGGCCCTCGAGTGGCTGTTGGGGTGTGTGGGCGTGGTTGCCAGTAGACAGCAGCGCCATCCTGGTATGGCTCAGGGGTGGCTGCTGGTCAGAGCGGGTGAAGCTGCAACTATGTCAACTCGGAGGCTGGGCTAGGGCAGCCATGCTGTTACCATAGCTGCTCCTTCCCCTGGTTAGTTGAGCTTCTCCCTGGGAAAGCAATGGGGCATAGGAGAGAGGAGGAGGTTCAGGCGTTTCTCACTTCCTAGGGGTCTCCAAGGCCAGTTTGCATGGGGTTGAGGGGGGAAGGACACAGGACACACACTTAGACTTCACCTCTCAGTGAGAGGGAAGCGTTTTCAGTCCTGCTGCTCCACCCGGAAGGAAGGCTGAGAGGAGGACCCAGCTGTAGGAGAGCAGAATGCCAGGAGGCAGGACCTGGAGAAGAAGCTGTGTAGAGCGTATATGAGGCTGGGAGCTAAGAGCCATGGTTGGAGAGAGTCGGGGCAGGGTAGAACTTCAGCTCCCCAGCCCCCAGCCCTGGCTCCTTGAGTTCCACAGAACAACCCCTTCGAAAACATCCAGTGTACCTGTATATACCCCTTAGGGACAAAACAAAAGACCAGCCAGGCCTTCTTCCTGAGAGCCAACTTCTTCCCCAGCAAGAGGAAACTAGACAAGAACCTGGCCATCCTTAGGTGTGGGCTGGGGTTTAGGGGTAGGGGAAAGCTGGCATTTACAAAGGCACCTGGGACTCTAGGTTCATGGAGTATGCTAGTTGGGTAGACGAATTTTCTCTCTTTGTAAAGACGTGGGTATAGGTGGGAGAAAAGCAATGCTTTCTAAACCACACCTCTTCCCTCCCGCCTGTGCTGTGTACATGAGGGTCAGCTTCAAGTGATTCCGAGGTTGGGAGGGGAGTTAGGATAGCTTCATTATGGGTCTGGTTCCAAGCTTTCCCTCATACCTCAGGCCTGTAATCTGCCCTAGAGACCCAGCTGAGGTTTAAGAACTGCTGTGTGACCTCAGGCAAGTCACTCCACCTCTCTGGCTTCTGTGGAGGATTCTCAGTAGATGGTGTCCATCAGCACCAGCACAGGTCTGGGAATCACCTAGAGAACTGATGGACGTGTGTGCTGCGGGGTAGGGGGTCGAGATGGTGAAACACTACTCAGCTCTCTTTACGTTGTGGCATCTCAGAAAGCCACGGCCCCCTCATGGGACAGCCGGAAAGCAGAGAATTGGCGGGAGGCGGCTGCCCTCTGGCGGCAACAAAGACAAACTACACACCAGCATCCCACGCCCACCAGCAAGGGCCATGGGCCTGGGGACAGAGGCTAAACTAGCCTGCTGACTCCAGATCGAGGCTTTCAGCCCGGTTGCCACTTTCCACAGCCCCCAGCATTCTTCAGGAGCCCCGTGGCCCTGGTTTGGCCCCTCAGCTTTTGTCTTCCTCTTTGGCAATTGTCCCTGCTCCTCAACACCCACCACGAACTCCTTGGTCTGTTCTCTCCCCATTCCCCAAACCTGAGACACATATCCTAGAGAACCGCCTTCCCAGTGCCCCCTCAATCTGCTGGGTCCACACCCAGTGTCTTTATCTTGTTTCTATACCACTGCCTCTGCCAGGCGAGGGTCCCACTGCCTCTCACTCCAGTACTGCTCTTGGTCCCTATATCTGTTCCTAAGTATTTTCGCAGCCAGCGAACCCTTACTACACGCCTCCAGCGTGGGCCCTTCAGTTCCCTGCAGCAGAGACAAGGCTCCTGAGCCCATGTCTCTGGCTTACCCTGATCCTCTCTCCACCTCTCCCCTCCCCACGAATTCTCCTCTGCCTCCTTCCTCCAGGTTCAGCCTGGCAATATTCCGAGAGCAGCTGAGGTCCTCGCCGCCTCCAGGAAGCTTTGCAGATTTCCAAGGCTTGGGACAGGCCTTCTGGGAGCCCTTTCTGCCACAGACACAGGAAGTGTCTGCCACCCCCTCAGTGTAGAGCGAATCACTGAAGGCAAGGACTGTCTAGCTCTGTTCAAGGACCTGTGAGGCTTGGAAGTATACAACATGATGCTCAGCAAACCTTGACCACTCAAGGGTATATGCTCTTGACCGCCCAGGGGGATTCCATGCTACTTTGGGCAGTCTCTGAGTACACTACTTCCAGCCTCAGTTTCCCTATCTGCATAATGATGGTACAAAAGCTATCCTGACTACATAATTGGCAGTTTGTTTGGAAGTCTCCTGCGGGTAATATGCTTTATACTTTACCATAGCCCTGACCAGGGTCTAAGCATATCCTCTGGGCTCTTGTCAGAGAACCCTCACCCTCCTCTTCACTGGAATGGCCTCATCCCAGTAAACTGTGACTCATCCTATAAGCAGAATTTCTGGGCCCACTGCCCAGGGCTATTCTTGAGTATTGTTTTTAAAGAACCTTCAACCAATTCTAGGAAGGGAGTTACTATCTCCAGGCTCCCTGGTGCTAGTCAGGGCTAACCTTCCTACTAGTCCTTGGTAGCTGATGTCTCATCCCGAAGATGAGGACACCGGGGTTTAAAAAAACAGCAACCCCACTTTCCAGTCCTCTGTGTGCTGCAGCCGCAGTGAAGTCCACCAATGCTCCGGAGCAGCTGGGGAAACCAGAACCCAACCCGGCACACTCTGCCGTACTCTGACAGGCTCTGAAGGTCCTAGTACGGAGTGTCAATGGGTAAGGAAGGTACAAAGGAACCTCAGCACAGTGACATTCAAGACAGGGTCTGTAAGGACATACCTGTCCCTCTTCCGGGAGGTAACTAGAGAGCAAGACCGCAGGAGAATCTGGAGCGTGGTGTTCTCAAGGCTAGGACATGACGCAGAACGTGGCCCTGAGGGTAGCCTGGCTGCAGGCTGTGACCAGAGGTCAGGGCTGCTAGCTTACTGACAAGGTCCCCACTTGACCATGCAAATGGAGGCCTCTGAGGTTCCCGCAGAAACAGAGCACTGGCCAGAGTAGAGAGGATGAGGCAGGAGCCCACGCTGTCTCCAGGTAGAAGTCTCTCTTCCCGGGTGAACAGGCAGGGCTGGGCCAAGAGGCTGGGGAGGAAAACAGGGCTACTCTTCAGGGATGGAGTCCTTAGGACCCACTGATATTCCCTCAGAAGGACCTGCTGGCTGAGGCAGGGGGTACCTGACCAGAAGCCAACCTCTCCCTCTGTCTTTTCCTTCTTTGTTCTAGTCTCTGTTTTCTTCATCTGTGGGAGGGGCATAAATAGCAGACCAGAGCTTACTTCCTTCACATCCCAGAGGGCAGAGATGAGGAACTGTGGTGTCTTAAAAGGGATAATCCCCTGAATGGGATGTGGGCTAACCAGACCCTCTGGGACAAGCCAAGGGGTTGCCAGCCTCTTGTCCAAAATTCTCCTTATGTGCATGTATGTCCCATGCCAGTTAAGGTCAGGACTGTGCTAACTTCCCGAATGATCTCTTCATTTCTCAATAGTGTGGCCTTCTCTCTTGTACCGGGACAATTAATTCTAGGACGTTTCTTACAGACAGACCAGACACCAGGGAAGCGGGAGTGTAAGACTATAGGCTGTGATGCACGGAGCTATGATAAGATACTGGAGCAGGCTAGGGAAGGACAGAAGATGAATCCCCTCTGTTGAGATATTGGAGACTTCCTCCTGCCAAGCTCTGAGCCCTAGATCCAGCCAGTCATGGGATGTGTCATAAAGTGATGACCACCCAGCAGAAGGGGAACCAGCAAGCCCAGGGCAGTAAGAAAGAAAGGAAAAGAGTTTGTTACAGGAAACAATTGTTGAAACAGAAATGAAACCAACTCCCCAACAGCTGCACAGCCCAACCTGAGCTCACAGCAACACCTGGGCCTCCAGGAGGTCCCAAGTTCCACACATGTCCCTGACTCCAAAGTGTGTGTGTGTGTGTGTGTGTGTGTGTGTGTGTGTGTGTGTGTGTGTTCCCAGGTTCAGGGTCCCAGTTAACACCCTGTCTGAGGATAGCAGATGGGCATAGATCTGGGGAAGCCACAGCAGATGCTAGGGAGATAGAGCCAACGCTGGCACCAGTCAGAGGGACGATGGCCAGAAGGCTAGACAGCAGTGGCAGATGACAAGTGGTGTCCGATGAGTTCCTGCTGGCTGGGGACCCCCCTAGAAATCTGCGCCCCACCATGCAGCAGGTGGGAGACTATGGCTTGGATACAACTGGATTCTGCCCCCAGGCAGCTGGAGATTGGGAAGAGTTGGATGTAGAGTTGTGTCTTCTGAGACCTGGGAGCCAGGCTGGTCCTGTGAGGCCCACCCACAGGAGCAAGGCAGCTCAGAGGGCTCACTTGCCTCCCGTCTCTTCCCTTCCAAACCCTGCTATTAATTGTGTGTGTGTGTGTGTGTATGTGTGTGTGTGTGTGTGTGGTCTTATGCTTGGAACTTGTAATAATAGTACAGAATCTGATGGGCAAACAAATTCAGGGCTCAAGATATGGCTCAGTGGGTAAAGCGCTTGTCTTGCAAGTGTAGGGTCTTGAGTTTGATGCTGAGGACCCATGCCAATGTCAGGCATGGTGATGAAGTATTTGTAATCCTAGCATGGGAAAAGGGAAAACAGGAGAACCCTGAGGGCTCACTGACCAAGCAACCTAGCCTAACTGATGAGCTCCAGGCTGAGGAGGAATCACACTATTTCAAGGAGCGGATCTCATTCCTGAGGTTGATGCTCAAGGCTGAGCACCATATGCACCCACACGGACACACCTGCACAAACACAAAATACATATACATTCTGTTTAGTGGCCCTGTACATATATAGCCAGACTTAGTTTTGTTTCTGAATAAAAGAAAAAAAGAAAAAAGAAAGGAGGGGGAAACCAGACTCAAGCACCAACAGACTTCAATTTCAGACCCTGGCTTGACTGCGCATTGCTTTTAACACTGAACACGTTGCTTGCCCTTCTGGGACTCATCAGTTTCTTCTTCTGTTAAGTGGTTATTCCATAGGCTTGCCGGGGATCGGATGCTGATCAGCACCTAAATCACTGAGCAGGGGCCTGGGATGTGGGGGGGGGGGGAAGCCCATAGATCACTAAGACTATGGTCACTGCCCTTCCAGACCCAAGTTCCTTCCTGTCCCCATCCCTCCATTTTATATCTGAATCCTGACCTTGAGATCTTAGCTGAGTTTTCAGGGTCTTCTTGGTGTCTCTTCTTGGATGCTGGGCTGTTTGGGAAGCTGATGATAGTTCAGCCCTGAGTGGCTTTGATGAGCTGTCTAAGAGGCTCCTCCTGGGAAGGAATTGGATTAGAAGAGGGGGCAGGAGAAGGGAGAAGGCAAGGAAGTAGATATTATTTGCTCAAAGCCTGGAAACATGGCTCCATCTTTTTGAGACTGTTGCCTGCAGGTTTCTTTACTGGATACCTAAACCCTGTGTCCTCCCCCTCCCCCCCCCCATGTCACATGAATCAGTGTGGTCCCCAAGGAGACACATCTGTGTGGCTGCCATCTTAATGCTGCCAGGAGAGATGAGGACCCTGCCCAACCACTCTTTGAGTAATTGCTAGGGTTTAGGGTACAGCCTAAGGGTGACTGTGCTCCCCAACCTTGAGAGTGGCATCCTGGGGCTTGATGGATGGGATAAGGGTTCAGCTGAGGACTCTGGGCTTACAGGAGATGAACAATTACCGGCGGGCCATGCAGAAGATGGCAGAGGACATCCTGGCACTGAGGAAGCAGGCCAACATCCTGGAAGAAGAGAACCGTATGCTGAGGAGCCACCTGGCCCAGCAGAGCATTGAAGAACAGAACAGAGCTGAGGAAGAGAACCTGGGTGAGCTCCTGGGTACCTGCTGGGGCCTGGGCTTTGTGCTAAGCACAGCCAAGGGCTCTCCCGGCTCACCGTCAGGGAGGTGGAGTGCTTTCTCCAGATACTGTGTGTCCTATCTCGGGAGTCTCCTCCCCCTCCCACTTCCCCCACTACACACACTGTAGTCATACTTACACAACCTGCCTAGCTATAATGTCCTAGGAGGGGAAGCAGAAAGTCCTGCTCCAAGTCCCAGAGCTGGGGTGCCCTTTCCTCCATCTATTCTTGAGCCAACTTCTTCCCACCCTAGCAGTGTCCATGAAGCAGAGGCTACTGCTGAACGAACTGGATATGAAGAGGCTGCGAGACAGGGTGCAGCACCTGCAGAATGAGCTGATTCGGGTGAGCTAGGGTTTGCTGGACAGAGTCCTGGAGAGTATCCAGAGCAGGGAGCATCCAGTGGGGGAGGCAAGCTGGCCAGTTCAGGGTTCAGCAGGATCCCACACATGCCCTTGTGGCTGGAGTAACTCCCATGTACCCATTCACCTCCACCCTGCAGAAGAATGATAGAGAGAAGGAGTTGCTGCTTCTGCACCAGGCTCAGCAGCCACAGACGGCACAGCTGAGGCGGTACCAGGACAAGCTGCAGAAGGTGAAGGCTCTGGAGGACACTGTACGGCACCAGGAGAAGGCAGGTGCTGGGGCCAGCCAGCTGAGGGGGAGGGGCAGGAGCCTAGAGGTTGTGAAGCTCTCAAGCCAGCCTAGTCTTGGCCTCTGTCACCAGGTGATCGAGAAGATGGAGCAGATATTAGAAGAAAGGCTCCGTGAGAGGAAGGATCCAGAACCATCCAACAGGCCACAGGGGAAGCCTATCGTGGGTGGGTTTGCTCCCCAAGGTAGATCAGAATAAATGGCCTTTCAGCCTCTGTCTCACCCTGGGGTCTCCCCAAGTTTCACAAGAACCTTCAGAGAGGTCCTCTGTTATGTCTGTCAGTCGGAAAGAAACGCCCTGGGAAGAATTACTCTCTCCTCTCTTGGGTACTGAGAGTTTCCATGGTGATCAGAGCCCTCCTCTGTCAGGAAGCCCCTTAGGACACAAGGACAGTGTGTAGGCCAGGCAGAAAGAGACAAGACCTCTAAGGTTGAGGCCCTATGAACCACAGGGGCAGAGAGATGGACGGCCTCCTCGGCAGCGGTCTCCAAGTCCTCAGCTGCCCCACCTCTTGGCATCTTTTCTATTCGGCCTTCACAGAGCAGATAGACAAGACCACTCTGATAGTATCAGTTTATTTTCCCCATCGGTGTAAACCACAGCCATCCACAACTGTCAATCACAAGTGGCCCTGATAAGCAGGAAAGACTAAGATAACATCTCATCAAGTGGAGCATCTCCCTGGCCACATGGGGAAACTCTTCAAGTATCTCTGTATGCCTGGCCCTGGGCCCGGTGGTCAGGGATGGTTAGGCAGTGAGGGTCTGGAAGTCTTTTTCAAAACTGATGAAAATCTCGGGGATCCCTCATTCACCTGGAGTCTGGACGAGTCTATAGAGGGCAACCAGGTCAAAGGACCGGAGAGTAACCAGAGAGACAACTACAAGGAGAGTGGAGCAGGGAAACATGGAGAAAACAATGAAGTAGGAATCTAAGCAGCCTGACATGACATCCCGGGGGGTTGTGGACCAGACTCCACTGGCAAAAGGGAGCCATGGATACTGAGGCTAACGGGCACACACTGAGGCTAACGGGCACACAGCATCAAGAAAGCCCATCTCACGGGCACCTGTCCCCGTGTTCACAGCTTTTCCCACGTTCACAGCCTCTGGCATTCCCCTGGGCCCCGCCAGCGAGAACCTGGCTGCTGATCTTTACTCCACGCTGCTGGCAGAAAACACGAGGCTGCGGACAGAGCTGGAGAAGAACCGGCAGCAGTCGGCCCCCATCATCCTTCAGCAGCAGGCCCTACCGGTAAGAGCTGCCACACAGGCCTGGCTTGAGCCTGCCGACACCGGTCAGCAGGTACCCACAGTCATCCCCAGAATGAGCCGAGCTGAAGGCTGTGCACAGAACCTGGGCTGCCCAGCACCCAACACCACTGGAAACACTCGTACTAGGGCCTTGCTCTTGGGCTCCTCAGATAACTATCTCACCACCATCTACCATCCTGGGAGAGAGCAAGGCCCTGGCTCACCCTTGATTCCCCAATCCCCGACTTCAACTGCCACCTGGCTTGCTCCCATCTGGACACCCTCCCACCACGGGGCCTCTCTGGACCTTCTGGGATTGGTGCAGCCTTGGAGAGCCCTTTTCCCCATCCCAGGTGGATCCCAGGGAGTTGGGAGCAGGTGGAGACTTGGCAGAAAGGCTACGAGACACAAATGGCCCAGGCCACTCCAAGCACACAGAGACCCTGCCAGCACAGGTGGGTGTCCCGGGAGGCTACTCCACTGCCCAGGCTGCTCCAGGTGCCCCTGTGGTACACAAACCCAAAGTCAATATTTGGAGTTATGGTGCATGAGGACACAGGTGAGTGTGTCTCTTCATCCAAGGAAGTGAGTTCTGTTTGCAGTGTCCCAATGGGTAGGCAGCCAGATAAAGCATGAGAGATGGATATCCTCTGCTTTGGTGAGCCTTTAACTCTACAAAAAGACTCCAGTTTAACGACATTCTGGGTATTAAAGGGAGCTCGTTAATGCATTTCACGTAAGCAGTTGATATGTTAAAGCATTAGGTATGTGTTGGGGGTGTTGATGAGTTGAGAGAGTGCTTGCCCAGTACATATAAAACCCAGTGTTCAATCCCCAACACTGCATAAAACCACACATGCTGTAATCCCAGTGTTCAGGAGAATGGGGGCAGGAGGAGCAGAAGCAAAGTCATTCTCACAGCATAGTGAGTTCAAGGCCAGCCTGGAATATATGTTATCCCACCTTAAAAGATGTTTTAATGTTAGACTTCCCAATAGTGAGTGGGAAACAACATGGGGGATTAAGTGTACATGAAGCCCTAAGATGACCTTAAGAGGCCCTGCCCTGGGAGTGAGGCTCTGTATCCAAAGCTGAATTTGAAACCCACACCTGGCTGGCTTTTCTTACACACCCCTGTGCTTCCAAAGCGCTCACGGCCTCCGCTCCCTGCCAGGGCCTTACAGTAGTGTGTGCTCCCACAGGACTTCCTCGGAGCAACTTCTGACAAGTTTAATCTCTTGGCCAAGCTAGAACAAGCTCAGAGTCGGATCTTGTCCCTGGAAAACCAGGTAAGTGAGGGGCTACGGTTGATCAGGCTGGGCCAGGCTCACTGTGCGACCTATGGCCAGAATCAAGTCTCAGTGTCTGACTACAGAATCCGGGCTCAGTGTATAAGGGTCAGTCTTAGTCTGTGACCAGAGTCAAGGCCCAGTGTGGACTCAGGTCAGATTGGACTCCATACAAATGGCAGAGAAAATCCGACCGTGTCTTAGGCTGAGTTTTTGGTCCTTCACCTCTGCTAGTGCCAGAGCTGGCCTTTTCCCAAGGATAGGCCCAAATTCTGTTTGTCCTAGCTCAGGGGTTGGGGGGGGGGCATACTGACTGTTGCCTTTCCAATGGCCTCCCTCCTCCATGTCTGAAGTTGGAAGACTCAGCTCGCCTCTGGGCACGAGAGAAGCAAAACCTGGCCATTCGGCTTCAGCAACAACATGGCTTTGGACAGCCACCAAACTCCCTCATCATAAACCAGCCTGTGAGTAACCCTGGGGAGGAGTTCCCAGGGATCTAGGTGGTGGGCTAGAAGCCATCCCACTCCGAATCTCAGGGCCGTGAGACAATCATGGGGGATAGATCCAAGCTAAGCGTCAGAAGTCTTGAGGTCCTACTGTCAGTGAACTAGGTATTCAAGTGACCGTCACTCCTCCACCCATCTGAAGGGGCAGGAATGTCTGCCCATGTGTCCTCTTTTCCATTGGTTGTCATGAACCTCTAGGAAATCATTGTAGGTGAGACATGGCTTATGCTAGCATTTCTAGAATGTTCTTGCTCTACTCTGGTATCACACATAGACAGATTACCTTGTATCTCTTCCCGCCCATTTCTCTGTTTAGCTGCTTTTTTTATTTTTTTCTTTTCAAGACAGGGTTTCTATGTGTAACAGCCCTGGATGCCATAGAACTCAACTTTGTAGACCAAGCTGGCTTTGAATTCTCAGAGATTTGCCTGCCTCTGACACCTAAGTGCTGAGATTAAAGGCATAAAGCTGCCTTCTTAGGTGACATCAATACTGGGAGTAGAGTCACATCGCCTCCTTCCCAGGGACAAATAGCTACCCACAGATACATACTGCTCCCCACCCAAGGACCAGCCCTGGTACTTCACACCCTACAACTAAAGATCCTGATTTTCCTACCCTCTGATACCAGCAGTTGGCTTGCAGTCAAGGTTCTACCACCTCTAGACAGAACCTGGAGGGTGAGGGGCTTCCGGGGAATATAGAGGTACCTCTGCTCATCTAACTCTAGGTACCCAGAGATATTAGGCATCAGAAGTCACAGGCTACTGGGTTTTGGAGTCTCAGAAGCCTGACTTGCCAGGTGAGATGCCCTGAGGTAATGATGTACTCTTGAAATGGGGGGTACTCATCTACCCTGCATGCATGTCACAGAATGCTGGAGCAGCCAAGGATCCTCAGCAGCCCTCCAAGCTGGAACCCTCCCTGCCCAGCTCAGATGTACAGCTCAACAGACCCTCAAACTCCCAGATCAAGACCTCTAACCCCCAGAACACCTGAGACTGGAGCAGACCTCCTTCACCATGTGCTGGGGGCTCACCCACCCCCAAAGATGTCTTTAATAAATTCTATAAGTCAATAAGCATTTGTCTGTCTTCTGGAGTAAGCAGTTGGCAATGGGTCAGCTGCTCTTTTCACATCCAGCTCGGGTCCTGGTTCTCTGAGGCTGCCTGACCTGGAAAACCAAAGCTGAGGTGATCCCTGGAGAGTTCTGAGGAGAGGGACTATGGAGCTGGAAATAAGGTACCTGAAGCCAAGCTCTGTGCAAGACAAGAGACAGGCCATGTTTTCCCTCAGCTCCCAAGTCCTTTCATGTCTGAAATCTTTTTACTCTGGCTTAGGTCTTCAAAGTTGCCCAGGAACAGTAAGGCGTGGAGATTTTCTGTGACATCGTTCAAATACCCCATCATGGCTGGCAGAACAGGTGTTATGTGCATAAATGTAGCCAAGGAGGGGGCCCCAGAGGGCCTGGGTGCTGGGGCATGAGCATTCTGGACCACTCTAACTGGAAACCTCTCTGAACTCCAGATTTTTCACCTACCTCATGCAGAGCTGTCTGTCTGAGCAAGGAAGCCCTTTCCAGCTCTGACAGTTCTGAGTCATCTTTGAGAAGCACAACATAAAGGACAAAGAGGGGGAGGGAGAGAGGGAGGGAGGAAGAAGAAGAGAGAGGAGGAGGAGGAGAGAAAGAGAGAGAGGAGGAGAAGGAGAGAGGGAGAGAGGGAGGGAGGAAGAAGAAGAGAGAGGAGGAGGAGGAGAGAAAGAGAGAGAGGAGGAGAAGGAGAGAGGGAGAGAGGGAGGAGGAGGCAGAGGAGAGAAAGAGAGGGAGAAGGAGGAGGAGAGAGAGAAGGAGGAAGAGGGGGAGGAGAGAAAAAAGTAGGAGGAGAAGAGAGAAGGAGGAGGGGGAGAGAAAGAGAGAGGAGGAGAAGGAGGAGGAGAGGGTGGGGATAGGAGGAGGTCATAGACTAGGGAGAAGAAAAACCCTCAAGAGTAAACCCAGAACCTGAAACCTAGCAAAGACCCAGCCAGCTTGGCTGCTGTTCTGAACTGGCCTAGTCTCCACACCCATTTACAGGACTTGGAATTAGGTAGCCAGGAGCCTGCTAATGGCTAAGGCCATAGAACCAGAACTAGAGGGACATGCAGGCTTGATTGGGACAGATGTCATATAAACCAAATTCTGTTTTAGACACTATCCTGCACTTTTAGAATACACCCCCCCTGTAGCCTGAAATAGATGTGGAGCATGCCCACTGGAGGGGGGAGGTTGTTGCCTTCCGGTCTTCAGGATCCATTTCCTCACATCAGCCTCTTCATAGCATGATGCCTCAGCCATAGGAGGAAGTCCTTACAACCCCGCACGGGGCTCCTACTACCACCAGGCAAGCAGAACCCACACCACCCAAACCACATCTCTCAGGCCACCCTGTCCTCAGAGCAGAGCTCCCTGGGTCTTAGAGTGGCTTCTGCTAGCTCCTGAACTGCTAGGGATTGGGATTTACCACTGGGCTGGATAACTGCTTCTCATCTCCCCACATGCCCCTCATCCCACTGTTGACCAGGAATTAGGATGCATCTCCCTGAGGACAAGAATGCCTTACAAGTCTAACAGAGGAAAACACTCCCCAGCATTTATGTGTTTATTAACCTCCTGGGTAAGTAAAGAGGGAGAGAGGATGAAGGAGAGGAGGGTCCAGCTAACCTGGACAGGTAATCACAGAGTGCTGTTTCTGGAGCTAGAGACACCACCCTCAAATGCTCCAGTGAGACATCTCCAATTCATACATTATTGACCTCTCTGGCCATGGTTGGGCCCAGGTCCTGCTTGAGAGGCTGGAACTTGAAGTAGATGGGCTTCTCGGGCATCAGGATGAGGCTGAACTTGGTCCCCACATCATGGATACCTTGAACTTCAATTCTGAAGTTCTCCAGCACCTGATGAAGAAGGAGGCAAGAAAGAGGATTTGTCTCTCCTGGGTCTCTCTCACACACACACATGACATCAGTAGGCACAGGGTCAATCTGTTGAGTATGATCTAAAGAACATCCCACAAACTATTCAACCTCTCACTGTGCCTAAATGGGTCCTTCATGCTCTGTTTCATGGATTTAGCCTTTGATCTTAACTAGTCTGCAGCAACCTCCCCACCTCACCTCCTGGGATGTTAATGGGTAGTAAATGGGTTAGCCCAGAGGAGGAAGCAGCTGAGAATTGTGGGAGGAAGCAGCTGAGAATTGTGGGAGGAAGCAGCTGAGAATTGTGGGAGGAAGCAGCTGAGAATTGTGGGAGGAAGCAGCTGAGAATTGTGGGAGACTAATGAGCCCTGACCCTGCACACTCTGGATTCTGACAGAGGAGAGTGACTTCATTGCAGTCAGTGAAATCCCAGGGTGCTGACATATCCCAGAGCCAGAGCCCCACTCACATTAATGAGGAAGATGGTCATCTCCAGCTCTGCAATCCGCCGGCCCAAACACTGTCGAACACCCCAGCCAAAGCCCAAGTACCGGAAGTGGGTAGCATTTTGGCTTTTTTCCACCCAACGAGTTGGGTCATACTTGTTTGGATTGGAAAAGAAGCTGGCTTCTCGACCCATGGCATAGCTAGCCACCTGCACCAACGTCTAGGAGCAAGGTGACAAGGCTTAAGCAGGTTCTGTTCCTCCCAATCCTGAGTACAACCCTAGGCCCAGCTTCTTCAGCTCCTTGCTTTCAAACCTGGCTGCCCAGCTACCAAATACAGGATAGGGTATGGCCTTCTGCCTACTCTGTGGCTTTGAACAAGGGCCTGGCCCCTCTGTGCACCCTGATGAAGGCTGAAGACACAATGTTCGGAATAACACGTGTGGTTTTCTCCACTCTTATCTCACCCTCAACCCAGAAAGACCAATCAAGTTAGCCTCCTACCCCGGGATGCCAGTATCTATTACCCACCATGCCTTTCACCACTACCTTTCACACAGACTGAGACTGCTATAGCTGAATATTCCACCAATGGTCCAGCATCAGGAAGAAAGGCTTAGATAGAAGCCCCCATTGCTACCATCTGACTGGCACTGAAGTCTGTTCCCCTTTCTCCTCCATCTGACTGGCACTGAAGCCTGCTCCCCCTTCTCTTCCATCTGACTGGCAGAGCTCCTGAGTCCTACCTTGGCGGGAATCCTGTAATTCCGAAGCACCAGATCATTCACAATATACCTCTGCAAGGTCACAGAGATGGGGTGGAGCCTGTAGAAAGAGGACCCTCAGAGATAGATGGTCTCAGATCCTGAAGTCAGGCTATATCCTCCACCCTGACTCCCACAGCAGCCTGGAATTTCAAACTACAGCACCCCAGGGGGAAACTAAAGCAGACTTCTGGTTCCAGATATGTCTTCCCAGCCCTACTTGTCACCTCCAAACTTCTCACTTCCACATGATGCTAATCTCCATGTGCCCATCCTTGGAACCCTTCTCCAGAAGTTGGGCATGGGAAGGCATGGGTATATTGGACTTGCCTCAGTGTCTCCTTGATGCTGGCTTTGAGGAGTGGGACCAACTGTACCATCTTGGTCATGTCTCCCTGGGCCTGGCGCCGGGCAGCCAGAACTTCAGCCCGCAGCATCTCCTGTACCTTCAAGTTGCGAGCCATCTCATAAAGGTTCCACTGCAGAGTCATGGAGGTCTGGTAGGAACATGGATTGTGAAGACCAAAAAGACCTGTCACTTCAAGTCACCTCCCCATGACCCACATTACTCTCAACCCCCCTTATCCATGACCATTTGCAAAACCTTCAAAAGGCCAAGGCTCAAAAAGGTTTGCTTGGTGTTCAGGTAGGAAGCTTGTGATGTAATCAACTAACACAGTGCTTGCCCAACAAGCAAAAGGCCCTCAGCTCAATCCCCAGAACCATATATGCCAAGTATGTTGGTGCATTTCGGAGACAGGAGTATTTGGAAGTTCAAGATCATCCTTCAAGACTAGCCTGGGCTACCCTATTATACTGCCTCAAAAAGTAGCTAATGCCTAGAAAGGGATATTCAGAGCAGGATTTGTCTCTGCCTTCACCCTGCATGTAACCAGCTCTCGTTCATCTAACAAATGGAATGTGCTCTTCCAGAGGACTCCATAAACCGTGTGTGTGTGTGTGTGTGTGTGTGTGTGTGTGTGTGTGATCTGTAAGGTTTGCACACCTAAGTCCATGTCACTGGGCATAATGGCCCATGCCTTTAATCCCAGCACTTGGGAGGCAGAGGCTGGTGGGTCTCCAAGTTGAAGGCCAGCCTGGTCTACAAAGAGTTCCAGGATAGCTCACCTGTAGCAGTCTAAACCTCAGTGTTCACCCCAGCAGCAGACCTGAAAGGAAGATTCAACCATCCTGACACCAAACCACAGATCTGTTCTCCATCTTTGCTACAGTTGATGCAAAAGATGTGCTGGGAATAATGAAGTAGTGTCATCATGAGCCAGGGGTTGTAGTCATCCACCAGAGGCACCAGTGACCTGCAAGCCCCACAGTGACTCAACCAAGTTAGCAGAGGAAGTCTATGTAAGACCCCAGCCTGGAACTCCCTTTGTCCTGGGATGGGGAACAGGGATTGTAGACATGCTCATCATGGATATGTCTAAACCAAAAGGCTTAAACATAAACACCCTTCTTCCCAGCAGAGACAAAAAGCAAATAAAGAAAGTTAAAAAAAAAAAAAAAGTCAAGTTACTTCTTGGCTTAAAAGCCCTGGCTCCTTAGAGTCTCCAGACAACATGCAGAGGCTCCATGGATGCCTGTCTACTGCCACCCTAGATGCCCACTGAATCTCTCCTACCTCTTTAACACATGCCCAGTGCCCTAGCTAGATGGAGCTGTAGACACTAGGGAATCTTCCCCAAGGAAGTTCCTCTTCCTACCATTTTCCTTTACCTACCCAGAAAGCAACTACAGACCCCTTGACAACACAGATCACATGTGTGTTTGTCTCAGAGCCTCCAAGTATTTACAAAGTAGCCTCCTAGAGACAGTTGTTAATCGAGATAGTCCATTCCACTCTACTAGCCGTGTGTCTCGGCCAAGTTACTTAACCTCTCTGTTTTGTCTAAAAAGAAAAGATGATACCTCACAGTGTCACAGGGTCTTTGTGTCTGTTTTTACTAAAAGCACAGACTCTTCAGTTGCCCAATGGGATAAACATAAGATAAAAGTTTGGCATCTTGTAACAAAAGCAGACCAGAGAACCCACCCAGTACCTGGCCTCACTGTCTACATCCACATTGGCTTTTACAACCTTCAACTCTGATTCAGATTCTTGTTCAACTCTTTTCAAAAACATCATCTGATCACTTAAAGAATGTCTGTAAAAGCTGGTGCACAGGTCGATTAGTTGGCCTGTGCTCTCTTTCTTCTTCTGAGGCTGAAGACACCAAGATAAGAGGAACTTAGATGGTGTTGAGATTCAAAGAACAGAATCTTGTGAGCAGATCACCTCATGATGGGGTTGCCCCATCCCAGTTACCACAACTGGAATCAAAACAAACCGCCTCCTTGGAGAGGAATCTCATGCCCAACACTGAACAAGCACACCCACAAGCAAGCACTATTCTGCTTTAGAAACTATGGGCCAACAGTTGTGTGAGCCTCTGTCATCTAGCACTGTGACATGTGACAGACTTGTTAGTTCCTGCCTCCATCCTCATGCCTTCATCCTAACTCTTCTGTTTGGTCTGGCTTGGTTTGGTTTGGTTTGGTTTGGGTTGGGTTGGTTTGGTTTGGTTGATTTTGGTTTTTGAGACAGGGTTTCTCTGTGTAGCCCTGTCGTGGAACTCACTCTGTAGACCAGGCTGAAGATCTTCCTACCTCTGCCTCCTGAGTGCTTGGATTAAAGGTATCTGCCCTATGGTCTGGCCATCCCAACTCTTAATATCACATAACATGCCTGCATTTGAATTTGACCTTTACAGAGACAGTGGGGTGTAGGAGGGGTTGGTGAGCTCTAGCCCAGTAACCATGCCCTAAGAAAAGGAAGGACAGAGTATAACCCACAGAGGGAACCCACAAAGGGAAGCCCACATGTAGACGTAAGGAAGATGGCCACCTTCAAACCTCAGAGTGAATCAGTCCTTGCCACACCTTAATAATGGTTCCAGCTTCAAACTGTGAGAAAATAAATGTCTGTTGTTGAATCTACTAATCTGATATTGTGGCTTACACTCTCAAGACTACCAGAATCCTCTCTCTGGTTTGAGGACACTAATTCCAGCACCTTGGAGCCCAAGGCAGGAAGGTTGGTGTGAATTCAAGGCCATCCTGAGCTATAGAGTGAATTCCAGGTCCACTTACATTACACAGTGAGACCTTGTCCAAAACAAACAAACAAAAAATGTACAAAAGGTCTGAAAATGTGGCTTAGTTGGTAAAATAACTACCTAACATGTATGAAACCTTGGGTTTGGTCCCCACACTGTATAAAATCAAACATGGTGGGGACAGGAAAGATGGCTAAGCAGGTAAGAGGACTGGCTACTCTTCCAGAGGACCTGTATCCAATCCTTAGTACAGTGGCTCACAAATGTAAAGCCAGTTCCAAGGAACCTGACTACATATTTTGTCCTTCCCAGGCACCGAGCACTCACACAGTGCTCAAAAATATGTGCAGGCAAAACGCTCATACACATAAGAAACAAAAGCAAACCTCTTAAAGAATAAAGCATTGTGTAACACCTCTGTAATTCCTAAATTCAGAGAATGGGGACAGAAGAATTAGGAGTTCAAGGCCATCCCTCACTACATAGTGAGTTCAAAGCCACCCTGGGCTACATAAGCTCCCCATCTCAAAAACAACCAAACGTTATGCAGGAACTGAACTGAAGTCAGTCCCTTCTTTCTCACAGATAGATCAGTCTCAGATCCTACCCTGTGCGTGGTAAACAGTGTTAGGGTCATGGCAGGACTTTAGCCTTGTCCTTCTAGGTGACCACTGTTTAAGGCCCAGCACCAAGGGAGAGAAGCACATCACACAGGTGTGCCCAGCTGCTCCCCTTGAACAGCTTCAGACAACACAGCTAGTGGGGAAGGGAGCATGTGGGTACCAAGGAGGCTCATGCCAGGCCTACAGCACTCACCGTGTCTACCCCTCCTGCTAGCATCTCTGTAATGTTGGCTTGGATGTTCTTGAAGGGCAGCTTATTGCTTCCCAGAAGGCTATAAAGGACACCGGGGTACTTGCTGAAGTCTCGCTTATGCCTTAAGTCCCAGTAGAAGTTCTGGGTGTATTCATCAGCTGTGGAGCAGGAAGAAGAACAGTGTGAGGCTACCTGCTGGTGGGAGGGGGGAGGGCCATCAGTCTTTAGGGGAGGGGGGCCAGGACCCAAGTATTCTAGGGCCCCTGCTTGCTAGGCAGCCATTTTGTTCAGCCTCTGTTTGGTATGTCTGTATACCTACCATGTGTGTACAATGTCCATGAAGGCCAGAGGAGGGTATTGGATTACCTGAGACTAGAGTTACAGACAGTTGTAAGCTACCCTGCAGATTAGGAATTGAACCAGGGTCCTCTAGAAGAGAAGCCCGTGCTCTTAATAACTGAGACAGTACCTCAGCCCTTGTCATGTATTTCTTGATCACCCCCACTGTGTGGGGGGGAGTTGGGGGGGCAAGTAAGACCCAACCTCAGCTGCTGTTCCTCAGGTACTGTTCATCTTGTTCCTTTGAGCCAGGATCTCTCACTGGCCTGGAACTCACCAAGTAATTCAGGGTAGCTGGCCAGTTACCCCCAGGAACCTACATGTGTCAGCCTTCCCAACAATGAGATTACAAGCAAGCACCACTATGAGTTAATCTGAGTTCTGGGAACTGAACTCAGCTATCCACATTTGCAAAGTGAGTGAGTGCTTTGCCAACTGAGTAAAGATGGTTGCTCAAGGTCACATAGATACTGACTGCTGAGGTGACATTAGATTCCACCACACCCCAGTCAGCTTTCTCCATTAGCCTTCCCTCTTGACACCCCCTAGCCCTCCCCTTAGGCATTCTGTCACACAGACAACTATGGCTCAGACACTAGCCCTCAACTCCATAGGTATCGAACATCTTTTTAAAATGAATTTTTAAAGTGTGTGTGTGTGTGTGTGTGTGTGTGTGTTTCAGCATGCCTGCATGCATGTATGTGCTTGTGGAGACCAAAAGAGTTCATCAAACCCCTGGAGCTCGAGTTACAGGCAGTTGTAGTTTCCCTGATGTCCTAGAATTCACAGCTGGGTCCTCTGTAAGAGCATTAAGTGTCCTTAGCTGCTGAGCCAGCTCTCCAGATGCTAGTCATGAGTACCATGAACATCTTTGCTCCCTTTCTCCAGAAGGAAAAATTAACCAACTCCAATAGTCAGCCTCCAGCACTAACACACACTCTTGCTCACCAGAGATTTTCCCCCATGATAAACTAGTGGCCATGGGCTAATTGTGGGACAAAGAGGCGGCCATAAGTCTGGAATCCAACTCTGTTTGGCACTCACTCCGCCTCCCGAGTGCTACCAGAGGAGTCCTCACCTTTGCTGAAAATCACATCCCAGGCAGCTGCATGGTCCTTCCAGGTCTTAGTTCTCAAGAGTCGAAAGAAGTGTGGAGGCAGGTTGAGCATGGGAACACTGGTGTGGAACATCTGGTAGACGGCGTCGATGAACCGCTGGGACTCAGGGTCCACGATCTCCTCCAACATCCCCAGGCGCTCCCCAAAGACAACACTGGTGATAGCTGCAGTGAGAGACTGAGGCTGAGGACCCTCTTCCAACCTAGCTCTTTAAGAGCCTCGGCTCCCAGAACCATCCCCACCCGCGCCCACCACACACAGGAGTTCTTGTCCGTCCTTCCCCTCCTCCAGCAAAGAAACTGAGACCCGAGCCCCAAGAGATGGGAGAAGACTGCCCTCGTGACCTCAGTTCAGGTCCCTCAGAGGGATGCAGGGGAGGCCCTGAACAGGATGCTTTGGTGGAGATCACAGACTCCACCGGAGGTAGAACTCTTCCAGGAGGGATTTCTCTTTGCTCTTAACTGAACTCACTACATCGCACACGACTTGGGAGAGCAGTCTCCAAGTCACCTGGGACTCAGTCTGGCTGGAACTAAAAGATTACAACAACCTTCAAGTTTTCTCACTTACCCCGGGAAAAACTTGAACACCAATTTCATATCAAGCCCAAGGGTACCCTAGATCTTCTGCAGAAACCACATGATTTCTACTAAGTCACATGTATACACTGTTTGCTCCTTGGTCTATGCCACCTAACTGCCTTACCCAGTCTGAATAATTTCTAGGTGTCCTTTAACACTCAGATCAACCCAACAGACCCCCTATTTCTTGCTCAACTTCAGAGGTTTGTTTCACAAGAGAGACTTGTGGTATGAAGGACCAGGCCAAGTTCTGGCTTTTGGAGGAAGGTGTCATGGAGAACCTATGTTTTGGGGACTCCCACAACACAAATGTCAGATGAGAGCTACTTGACTACCCCGAGAAGCTGACAGTACCAGAGCGTGTCCAAGAAACCAGTCCACACAAGCACAGGGTCTGGGTCTCAAGGTAAGAAGATGAATTCTGGCTCCCCACCCCCAGCTCCTGCCAGCCACATACAAGATCCTTACACTCAAAGGCAAAGCGGAATAGGTCGTCACTGATGTCCCCTGAGAATTTTCCAGAATTCTGCTGCTTGATGCGTCTGTGTAAGACTTTGGTGAAGTCCTGAGCTACACCCTCCAGCAGGGGCACGAAGTTCTTGATGGCTTCGGGCGCCATCACCTCTTGGTTTAGGACAACTCGGTCTTTCTTCCAGGCCTCTGCACTCCTAGAGAAACACAGGACCCACCTCATGATCACAAATGTCAGCCCTGGCACTGGTGGACTAGCTGGGCTCTCAAGCTCCAGAGCCTACAGCAGCCGCATCTCTCTTCCTCCCAACATTTGCTCTCCTCTCCTACTTCCTCCCTGCCGTGCCTGGCCTCCTGAGTGCAGGGATTAAAGGTGTACACCACCACCTCCCAGCTACAATGCTCTTTTTGTAATCTGGGGAGTTCATTCTTTTAAGAATGTTGTGAGCTGGCAAGATGGCTCACCTTTTCTATAGAGGAACCAAGCTCAGTTCCCAGCAACCCCATAGGGCAACTCACAACCACTTGTAACAGCTGCAGAGGACCAGGTACCTCTTCTAGCCTCCAGAGGCACCTGTATACACATGGTGCATACTTACACAGACATATATACATAAGTAGGATAATATGAACAAAAACTTCTTAAAGAAAAGTTGGGAGTCTGGAGGCAAAGAATTTTGTAAACTCATGGTTTCAGCCTACCCTTCTCCCCCATATAACCCTCACCACATAGAAGCCCCCCAAGCCTGAGTCCCTTCCCCCCTTTTGTGTATGGTTTTACTGAGTCTCCCCTAAAGACACTAAAAAGAACGTGCAGTTCTTTCCAGGTTTTTTAAAATGCCTCAGACTTTGGAGCACATGCCTTCTCCACTCACACTCAGTTTTACGTTTCGGGCAGTTTTGTCTGTAAGTTGTGACTGGTGTGCATACGCAACCTCCTCTCCTCCGTCATCCCTCCTTTGTCTCAACCATCTAGAAGGCTTCCTGAGTTCTTTTACTATAGCCAGGAGAAACATTCCAGCCTATGACCCTGTTCCCTGAAGCACCTGGAGGTATGTCACTAACATTAGAATCACTGTGTGAATCACAGTCATCATGGCCCAGTCTTGGGAGAGAACATCCAAGCACTGTTCACACAGAGGCCTAGTTTCTGTTCCCACCACCATGGACCAAAGCTTCAGTTGCCTCAGGGTCTTGCTAACCCTTGATTTAGTCACATTTAAATGTTTCAGTGATGCTGGGTTTGGTGGCAACATGTCTTTAACCTTTAAAGAGGCTGAAGCAGACTGATGTCTGTTTGAGGCTAATCTGGTCTACATAGCAACTTCTAGAAAGTTCTAGAGCATGTAGAAAGGCTGTGTGTGTGTTTGTGTGTTTGTATTACATTTTATATATTATACATTTATATATTATATAAATTTATCAGTGAGCAATTTGGTAGAAAACAGCATCTACTGCCCAATGGCAGATTTGCTGTTTCTCGAAGCTCCTTCAGGCTGTCAGACCCTTATCTACCACTGTACTGCCAACACTTGGCACAAGGCCTGGTACCTAGCAGGTGCTTGATAAAGTGGTACTTCACAGTTGAAGCAATTACTGAGGACTTTGCAAAGTCTTCACTATTCATGAAGAACTTCAGTCTGACAATTCCCTTGGGAGTCAGCAGGACAGTTTCCTATCATCTACATTGTCACCATCATCTGCCTTATGGGACAGGAAGATGAGAAGAGCCACTCTCTCCCTTACCCCCTCCCTACCACTTCCCTCCAGTACCCTCCATGCACGAAGCTCACTCAGCACTCACTTAAACAGGACCCCAATGGGCCTCTGGTAATACTGGTGATAGGCCACCCAGGGGGGCACGAGGTAGCGTTCCGGGTTAGGACCCTCGCATGAGAAGAGTGTCGCTGCATCCTTAGGGTCCAGAATGTAAACTGACTCCATGTTCCCCAGCTTCTCCCTGGAAAGACACAAGCTGTTGATGTCAGACCTGAGGCAGTCACGAACACCCTGGGCAGCTAGGCCTCTCTACCCAACCGGTACACAGCTTTCTGGCTAGGACCTTCACTTTGCTGAGTCTCAGTTCCACCTGTGAAACAGGAGATGGGTGTGACATCTGTCTCGTGGAGCTGCCAAAGAGCCAAACACAAACACGACACACATGCCTACGACCATTGTGATTCATCCTGAAGGCCGGCAGGACTGTGTCCTGCATCACACAGCACACCCCAGGACCAGCCCCACCCCCACCCCAAACCTTCCATTCATAATCATGGCAATTCCGGGCTGAATTATCTTGTCCTGCTGGGCTTGGAGCCATGGCACACTTCCTTGTCACCCTGCAGTAAATGCCCAACATCTCCTCCTGTGTTCCAAGACAGCCCAGCCCTTGTTGACTTGTGATTCAGAGTAGTTCCCTGCCCCAAAAGTCAGATGGCACCCTTCAACCCTATTAAAGTAAAATGTCAAAGCTGGGGAGATGCCTCAGTGATTAAGAGCATGTATGTGCAGAGATTAAGAGCATGTACGGTTCACACTCAGTTTCTAGCCACAAAGGGTCTGAAGCTGAGGCTGGCACCAAAGCAGGGTCAGGGGCTTGCATGAACTCAGGTGAGCAATGCCTCATTTTTCTCCCCATGAAGATGGAGACAGCAAAGTTGACTTTTAGGGTGGCTGAAGGGTAGTAGGTAAGGGGGGTACTGTTGGCTCACACCCCTTTGTACTAGTAGAAAAATAAAGTCTTAGAGCCAGAAATGAAGGACTATCCCTTCAGTCCCAGACCCTGCCCCAGCCTCAACCCCAGCCCCAGCCCCAGCCTCAGCCCCAGCCCCAGCCCCATCCCCAGCCCCAGTCCCAATCTTTGCCCCAGCCCCAACCCCTGCCCCAGCCTCAGCCCCAGCCCCAGCCCCATCCCCAGCCCCAGTCCCAATCTTTGCCCCAGCCCCAACCCCTGCCCCAGCCTCAACCCCTGTCCCTGCCCCAGCCCCATCCCCAGCCCCAGTCCAATCCCTGCCCCAGCCCCAACCCCTGCCCCAGCCTCAACCCCAGTCCCAGCCCCTGCCCCAGCCCCAGCCCCAACCCCTGCCCCAGCCTCAGCCTCAATCTAGAAGAAATTAAATTAGAAGGCCTTGTGCCTCCCCCTGTGCCTGCCTGCCCCCCACACCCCCTTCACCCCTACCCCCCGCTGCCAGGCTTACCTGTAAATGGGGCCATACTTTTGGAAGTTCTGCATGTGATGATAATGTATTCTGTGCGTGCCATTCTCCCTCCAGAAGTGGTACAGGTTTATCCAACCATTGTCACCAGGAGAAGGGATCTCATTGAAGGGTCGAGGACTGTTAGTGGAGATACCGGCTCCCTTTCCAGTGGGCAGCACTGGGCCCTGCCACACAGGGCTCAGGAAAGGTTGGCAGCCTTTGACCAGCACTGAGCGCAGGGAAAACCCTTTCACCAGCATACTGTCACCACGACTGCCACTTCCCGCTGCTCAAGTGTCTCTACCCCAAACCTCTAAAGCCACACTTATAACCACCAGCTCAAGGTTGAGAGAGAAGTTGATGGAGTGTTGACCTCCACCCCCCTTCTCCAGAGGGCTGGGCCCACACACAGCCCCTCCCAGACACAGAGAAAGAACTTTCCAACTTTCTGTCTGGAAGGTCTGTAGCAGAGTTAGGCAAACACAGGCAGGCAGCTCCAGATCCCTGGCCTCAGTATCTACCTTATAGGTTCCTAAGATCACTGTCCTTCAGACACATTAAAAGGCAAGTTTTCTATCTTCACCTCCATGGGAAGAGAATGAGGCTTACACCTCCTGGCTAATGGCTTGGCCCCTACCCTGCTTGGGTTACAACCTCAGCTCCCAGCCCTTTATAACTCTGCGGTGGCTGGTTTTTTTTCCCATACCCTGCAGGTTTTTGCATGAGCAAGGCCTTCTGCTGACCCCTAGGTGCTGACAAACATCCTCCAAGATGAGAGATAGCCTGTGTGCAAGGTCAGGAGGAACTGGCCACTAGGACAGCAGACATCTTCCTTATGCTCCTGGGACTTACAAATGGTTGATTATTAATTGATCTTGTACCATTCCCTAATTCTTGAAATTCTACTTTTCCCCTTCCTTGACAAACAAAACATACTCCATAGTCTTTGAAAATGTTCTGACTAGCAGGTATTGTCTTATTTATCTACCTATTTACTTAATGTGCGTTAGTGTTTTGCCTGCATGTATGTCTGTATGAGGCTGTCAAACCTTGGGCTTGCAGACAGTTGTAAGCTGCCATGTGTGGGTGCTGGGATTTGAACCTGGGTCCTCTAGAAGACCAGTCAGTGCTCTTAACCACTGAACCATCTCTCTAGCCCCAAGTACTGCTATTATTATTTTCATTATGCATTTAAGATCTGCCTGCCTCGGTGTCTTGAGCCCTCCTTAGGTACTGCAAGAAGGAAAGTAGATTGTCACTGTGGGAGAAGAGCAGCCTACCTCGACCCTGTACACACACACACACACACACACACACACACACACACACAAAACCAGTGCAGGAGACATCAGGTATGGGGATCACAGATATCTTCGGCCATGAATTTGAAGTCAGTCTGAGCTATGTGAGAGTCTGTCTCAAAAACTGGGAGGGATGGTGGAAGAGGGAGGGAAAGAGGAAAGGGAAAGTGAATCTGAATGTGGGAGGAAACTGGATTCCTATGGCCCTGTGTTGTCACTAGCATGTGTCAGGGAAGGGACAGAAAGTCATTTCATTGGGTCCTAGCAAGGATAACAGTCCATTGCTCCTGAATGGCATTCCTGCTGATTCCGGTTGGCAGCCATCTGACTCAACTTCCTGAGCCAATTAACAGTCTTGGCTTTCATCAGAACAGCTGGGTACCCTGGGCCAGGCTGTCTAGGTGTGAATTCCCATGCCTCTTCTCAGAGTAGAAACTCATTGCCCTTCTTCTGAGCAAAAGAAAAGAAGTCTGGACTGGCAGAAAACAGTAGAAGGAAGAAGCCAGGTTGGGGGTGGGCGGGGGAGGGAACAGGTGAGACAGACTGGAACTGGGGTGAGGGGACTGAGAGCCAAGGCCCATGGAGGCAGGAGGAGACCACCTTCTTCATATAAAGTCCCTTTCGGTGATTCCATAACAAGTGGGAAGGAGAAAGAAACCTTGGCCACACAAAGGCAGTGACTCACTGGAAAATGAATTTGCATCTGGGACTCTGTCTTAAGCTCTCTGGGTCTGGGACTCTGATAAAGTGTAACCCACAGTAAGTCGGACACGGGTCTGAAACAGGGTCATGCCTACATGGAGCTTGTCCCATAGGCTTCTTGTACCCCGGCCTCCAAACCCTTGGCCCTGGATTCCTTTCAAAAGCCTTTTGCTGTGAGTAGCAGATCAGTCATCTAACAGAAATCAAGATGTCTGCAACCAGGAGCTCCGTCTTAACCTCTCTAGGACCAGTGCCCTCGGGAAGATGACACTAAATGTTAGAAAAAGCATTGGGCTTTCTCAGCCTCGCCCAAGACTCCTGATCCTCCCCTGTGTCTGTGGAGCGCTGGATGCTTGCCGTGTTCGAGGTGCTTTGTAGGGTTCTTCCTCATAACTCCCTCACCAAATAGGTTCAGAATCTTTGTCTGAGTTACAGAGAAAGAGACTGAAGCTCAGCCAAAATGGCAATTTGCCCAAGAGGCACAATGTTAACTAGCAACATGGTATATATTCAAGTCCAAGTTGTTCCTGGGTGGGAAGTTGGCTCTTGTACTGGCTGGTTTTGTATCAACTTGACACAAGCTGGAGTTATCACAGAGAAAGGAGCTTCAGTTGAGAAAATGACTCCATGTGATCCAGCTGTAGGGCATTTTCTCAACTAGTGATCAAGGGGGGAGGGCCCAGCCCATTGTGGGCGGTGCCATCCCTGACTGGGTAGACCTGGGTTCTATAAGAAAGCAGGCTGAGCAAGCCAGGGGAAGCAAGCCAGTAAGTAACATTTCTCCATGGCCTCTGCATCAGCTCCTAACCTGCTTGAGTTCCAGTCCTGACTTCCTATGGTAATAAACAGCAATGTGGAAGTGTAAGCTGAATAAACCCTTTACTCCCCAACTTGCTTCTTGGTCATGATGTTTGTACAGGAATAGAAACCCTGACTAAGACACCTCTCAAGCCCTTCTCACCAAGTGGCTGAGACCAGGGATATGAGTAAGCGCAGTTAGTAATACAAGGGCACATACCATGCAAACCAGAAGCTGCTGGCTAAGTTACCTGATGTCACAGGGTCGTTTCTGTCAGCTCCCATTGTACAGATAAGAAAAATGAGGCAGAGGTAGGAAGGGGCAGATACCTATCATGGGTCACTAGAGCACAGCGGAGATCAGGTCTCTGACTCCCCACAGAGCCACAACGTCCAATCAAGAGATGACTCTGTTCCCCCAGGTCACAGCTGACTTCTGCTGAAATTTCCAGTTGATGTTGGAGGACAAGGCCAGGGGAGGAGGAGGAAACTTTAATCTCCTCTGACCTTGGGGAGATTTAAAGAAGCAAAGGAATTTCACCTTAGAACCAGATTCCTCATTATTCCTCACCCAATAACTCAGAGTCAGTATGGCTGACTCAGAGGATTCAGTGATTACTAAGCTGACCCACAGTCAGGCTGTAGATTGGCTCCCAGACCCTGTCAGATGAAGCTACCCCAAGCTCAGCACTTCAGTTCCGCCTCCACATGTGAGGCTTTCAACTCCTCCACCCACCAAACCTAACCAAGACCCATCCTCCCAGCCCAGCCCAGCTCCTCCACACACCCTGCACCCTCCACCTTCCCAGAATGCATCCCTCAGTCACTGAGAGTTGTTAAACCAACAGAACTAAGCCCACCTGATAAAAGTGTATTTATCAGAAAACACACCTTCCACGTGCATCACTGCTTGACACCATCTATACTAGACCTGTTTTACATTGAAGAAAATGACTTTCCTTGCTTATCTGCCGACAAAGTAGCCATTCACATACAAATAGGGGCTGGGAAGATGGCTCGGTTGGTAAGGTGCTTGACATACAATCATGAAGACCTGAGTTCTAGTCCCCAGCAACCATGTAAGAAACTGTTCACAGGTGCACTAGAGAAGCAGAAACAGGACAGCCAGTCTAGCCAAAGTGGCAAGGACCAGGTTTGGTAAGTGACTTTGTTTCAAAATCTAAAACTAGAGAGTGATTGAGAAAGGCAACTGATGTAGACCTCTGGCCTGCATATACACAGAGAGAGAGAGAGACAGGGAGACAGAGAGGGAGAGACTGAGAGATGGAGACAGACAGAGAGGCAGAGAGAGGCAGAGAGAGACAGAGAGAGAGAGACTGGGGGGGGAAGGAAATACATGCACACAAACACACCAACTAAAACACATGTACAACACACCAACTAAAACATATGTACTAGAGTAAGCTGGTGATTGCTTAAGGCTAGGGATAACCTGGAGGTCATTCATGAACAACAGTGGGGGTTTTAGGGTAACAGAGATGAAAATGGTTTACAACACTGGTCATGATAGCTGAAAAACTGTGGATATAATAAAATCTCTAAAGGGGCTGGAGAAATGGCTCAGCAGTCAAGAGCACTGGCTGCTCTTCCAGAGAACCCTACGTGGAGCATCCACATGACAGCTCACACCCATCTGTAACTCCAGTCCCAGGAGATCCAGTGCCCTCTTCTGGCCCCTGAGGGTGCCACACACAAACATGGAATGCATGCATACATGCAGACAAAACATCCACACACATAAAAATAAAAATCACTAAACCTTTTTTAAAAATAAATCCCTGAGTTGTACACTTTAAATGAGTCTGTTGTTCTGGTCATGGAGGTGTGTCTCAGCAATCCCAGCACTGGAGAAGCTGAGGTTAGAGAATCACAAGTTCAGGGTTTGCCTGGGCTACAGAGTGACTTTGAGGCTATCCTGGACTATGTAGGGAGACTCTGTCTTGAAAATTATAAAAAGCAATACATAGATAAATAAATAAATAAACAGGTTAAAATGAACAGTATGAAAATTCCATCTCTACAGAGGGATCAGCAAGTCTGTCAGCACAAACAACTGTATCCTCTTAACCCTTCTCCTGTGTTTATTAGGTCAGGCGTCACCTGTGGTAATGACAGTCATCCTTACAAAGCTACTTGACCCAAGAGTCCAATAACATTTGAATCACTTCCAACAAATTTTGAGCAGCCTTTTTTTTTTTTTTTTTTTTAGAGCAGAAAATGAGCACTTCTTCTTGGGAACAGCAGTCACATTCCCTGAGGGAGCAAGCGCTGTCCTGTCAGCCACAGACTTACTGATAAAGCCAGGCTGCGGAAGGCTGGTCTTGCATCACTAATGGCCTTGAGCCTGCAATGACGTCAGCCAGAAATAACTGTGGCATGAGCTCCACAGGAAACACAGTCATCTGGTCCTGTCTGAGGAAGCTAGTATGAAGGAACAGACCATCCGAGTGTGCTTTTACAAACCAGTCCCTTGGTTTGCTGCTACCCCATATTCCTGCCCAGGGAGGGAGTCTGGATCGCCATGGCATGGAAGACATTCAGATTCTGACCTCAGACCTCACAGCCAGCCCCTCTGCTGTAGAGCAGCAACTCCTGAAATGGCAGACTGGAGCTCACCGCCTCATCCTGTCCACGGACTCTTCACAAAGTGAGCCTGGGGTTCGCTGTAGGCAGATGAGACACATGGGAGTTTTCTGGAGGCTTTCAGAAGCAAGCGTCTTCACATCTTCAAAAGAAATTCTATAATTATTTTTTTTATTTATATGAGTATACTGCTGTCTCCAGACAAACCAGAAGAGGGCATCAGACCTCATTACAGATGGTTGTGAGCCACCATGTAGTTGCTGGGATTTGAACTCAGGACCTCTGGAAGAGCAGTCAGTGTTCTTAACCACTGAACCATCTCTCCAGCCCACCAAAAGAACATGTGAAAACTCAGTATTTCCTTTCCAGACAAGACTGGGTTGGTGCCCCATGGTGTGTGACAACTTTGCTGAAAGGATGATGGCTTTAAAACAACAAATGCTGGTCGCCTCCTGTATTTCCAACCAGTAGACAACCAGGAGTAGCCCTGGGTACATAGCTCTAGCTCATAGCTTTCCATGAGGGGTCCCTGTCACCGAAGGCTTAGCTAGAGCTTAGCGACCAGCATCCAAACAGGCTTCACTGACCTGTCCCTTCTTTCAGGACATTTCAGTGGCTGTTAGCAGGAGACCCCAGCTTTCCCTAGCTGTAGGTCATGGGTCTCAGTTTCTCACCTCAAGGGCAGCTGTGTACCCTTCCCAACATGGTAGCATCTTCCCACCCTGCAGACAAAAGTCTTGAAAGAGAGAGCTGATGGCTGTTCTGAGGTAGCAGGCCACCTGTTCTGTTTGTAGCACTAACACACCAAGCCAGGCCTAAGCCAAAACAGAAGGTAACTGGGCTCCACCTTTGAACAGAAGTGTAAAAAAAAATCAAAGAGTATATGGATATATTTAACCCATACTGTAGAAGCCTAGAGCCCCAGAAACCATTTTCTTCCTTCCCAAGATTCTACCCTTTTAAAATGCCCTCTTTTGTACAAAACAAAATAGAAGAAATGATTAAGAGCTGGAGAGATGGCTCAGCAGTTAAGAGCACTGACTGCTCTTCCAGAGGGCCTGAGTTCAATTCCCAGCAACCACGTGGTGACTCGTAACCATCTGTAATGGGATCTAATGCCCTCTTCTGATGTGTCTGACAGCTATTGTGTGCTCATATGTGTAAAATAAAGAAATCAAAGATGAAAATGGAGGAGGAAGAGGAGAAGGAGGAGGAAGAGAAGTAGTAGAAGAAGAAGGAGGAGGAGGAAGAGGAGGAGAAGAAAAAGAAGAAGAGGAAAAGTGATTAAAATTGCCAAAGGTGCTAATTGGTATAACATGTACACAGTACAAACCAGATAGAAAGATGGGCTTATTTACAACAAGAAAATAAGTAGAATTAAGGTAGGCGTCACAGGAAGCATTTAAAGAACATACAGACAATGCAATGGGTGTCACTGCTTACAGCATCGAGGGAGGGGACAGGACACTGAGGGGCAGGCACACCACAAGGTACGGGTTTCACAGCATCAGTTAAAAATTGATCCCAAATGTGTCACACTTTGGGCCCCTGTAGGTTTAATCCTACAGATTTGGACTACTTTAAGTGTCTGGCTACTGAGAGGGGATGTGCTTAAACAAGCGTTCAGGAAGTGACAGGATCTATGCTACCCACAGCCCAGCACCCACCAAAGTTTGCTCTCCACTACCGTTTTTGCTTTTTTTTTTTTTTTTTTTTTTTTGGAGAAATGACAAGAAACTTAGACAATACCATTCCCATCTCTCAGAGGTTCGGGGAGGGACCTACGTTGACTGGCGTACGGCATCACGGTGAGATGAGAATTTCGCAGCTCACCTTTGTTGCCAGTTAGGTCTTAGGTGGTTTTGTTTTGCTTACTTTGGTTGGTTTTTGTCTTGTTTTGAGACAGGGTCTCACTGTCGCCCACACTGGCCTAGAGCTTCCTGTGCAAACCAGGCTGGCCTTGAATGAACAGTGAGCCATCACGTCAGGAAGGTAGGTTGACCATGCGATGAGGAGGCCACAGATGATGCATTCCTCTGTGGTCCCCAGGAGTAGAATGAATGTCTGATGTAGGCGGAAGTTAATCCCATGCCCTGTTCTGCGCAGGTTCCTGTCTTGCTCAACAGGGAGCCTTCTTTATGAAGCACCGGCCCCTTGTCCTCACGGTGAATCTGACCACTTTGGATCAAGCCCCAGCTCCCTTTGTACCACTTCAAGTTAGCAAGTCCTTAAGGACTTTTAAAGGGCAAACTTCCAAAAGACTGTATTTGGGATTGTATTTTGAATCTTCATGAGTTTGGGGCCAGCCAAGGCTACATGGTGAGACCCTGTCTCAAAATAATTAATTAATTAAAGTGGTGAATTCGGTCTCTCTATTTGTGAAACCAGTCTTTGAAGCAGACCCAGGAAACAGAAACTAGAAGCAGCTTCCAATAGCTACAGAATATTCTAGCTAAAGCAAACACCAACAACTGTCCAGAGCCTCCATCCGCTGTACAAAAGAGCTTCCAAGGCTTGTTTATCTAACGCTTGCCCATCCCAATACACTTTTAAACGATCACATGAAGTCTTAGCCCACAAAGCAACAGCACAGGAGTCACCATCAGGTAAGAGAGAAGCAGCACATGAACTTGTCGTCTTATCCAAGCAACTGCGAGAGGGAAAGGACCGTGGTGATCCTGGACAAGAACGTTTTAGGCTCTTCTTCCTTTAGTGGAAAGACGAGTTTCCACCAGTCCAAAGTCCTGCGTTGAGTTTTCACTAGATTGATGCCCATGTCATGAAATGTGTACTGTTCTTTAAGTGGTCCCTTTACTGGAGTTAAAAATTCTAGGTGCCAGAATGAGAACGAGGTAGTCAGCCAGACACAAAGGCATAACAAAGCGGAAAGCACCTGCCAGCACAGATGGTTGCAGACACTAATGAGGAACAGCAGGGACCACACCCACAATGGCCTGAAAACTCTTTCCAACACAGGACTATGTTGGCCATCAGCATCCTTCTCCCCATCCTGACAGCTGCTCTTCCAGACCTGCAGTCTCTGCAGCCATCAGGTTCCTGCTGCTGTTATCACACCACCACCACGCAGGTGCAGTCTCAAGGAGTTGACTTCAGCACGAGCCCCATTCTGCAGCCACAAAAAGACGATTCGTAGAAAGCTGTAAAGACGCCAGCCCCCTAATCCCCATGTTAACTGAGCCAGCCCCAGGCCAGGCCTTCCTTGAAACTTTGTAGTCTTGTAGGGTATAGTGTGATGCATCCTCCTTAGGGTTCTGTTGTTTGAATCCCATGCTGAGCATGGTGGGAATAAAGGTGACAGTCATATAGCATAAATCATCTATGATATTAATAAGAGTCATCCCTCCTTTGGGAAAAGGGGTAAGAGTGGGGGTGGGGGTCATCCAGGGCACTGCCATCAATGGGTACAGAAGGGCAGCATGTGGCATGTTCCCAGACAGAAAACTCAAACACCAGGTTTCTAAGATCAAAGCTAGTTCCTTCCTTAGAGGAACCATTATTTAGGCCAAGACCAAGCCCTGATAGGTCCTTCACTTTGCAGGTCTTCAATCTATTGAAGACCACCTTAGTGAGACACCAGTGTGCAGTAAGAAAGGGCAAAATATTTATGAGTCTAACTGATCCATCAGCTGCTAGCTGTGGGGTCTCCGGCAAATGTTTCCTTCTCTGATTATGGAAAAATTCTCTCTCACACACACACACACATACACACACACACACACACACACACACACACTCCAGACTATTAAGGACCTAGCTTTATCGACTGGAATAAGATATGAGTAGATAAAGAGAAAATCCAAGTCAAAGCCTACAGAAGATAGAAGTATACTGCCTCTTGCATAAAAGAAGTCCAAAGGCAACCCAGAGCTGGTGGGGAGTCCTCCCCAAATCCCAGGTGCCATCACCCTGCTTCCTATGTGACACCTATTGGCATCCCCAAGGCCATCCCACGATCCACAACCCATCTTATTGCTATTAACCAGAAGGAAGAGAAAATTGTAAAAAAAAAAAAAAAAAAAAAAAAAAAAAAAAAAAATGCTAGCCTGGGCTACAAAATGAAACCTTTTGAAAGAAAGGGGGTGAGGGAGAAGGAAAAGAGGAAGGGGGAAGGGAGAATGGGGGGAAGATGGGGGCAAAGGGGGAGGAAAGGGAGACGAAGAAAGCAAAAATAACCTCCCCCACACCTCTAGCTATTTGTCCTGAAGCTACACACAAGGCCAGGCATCTCATTGGCCACATGACATCACCTAGCT
Organism: Micromys minutus; assembly: GCF_963924665.1. NCBI lineage: Eukaryota > Metazoa > Chordata > Mammalia > Rodentia > Muridae > Micromys > Micromys minutus. The sequence continues at coordinate 48,660,754 of NC_137985.1, read as the reverse complement.
ACTCCGGAGCCTAGAAAGAGCAGTGATTGGTGCTGGCTGGCTCCGGTGAGTTAGGAAAGGCTGGAAGCAAAGAGCATACGCTTGACCTCACGCCGTGTGACCAGAATAAAGCTGATGATTGGACCCTGTCGAGCATCTGGGCCACCATCCTAGCATTCCAGAACATACAGGGACAGAAACCTATCTGGAACCCTGGGAACCCCAGCAGGTATCTCAGCAGCTGACAATGCGTAAGTAATGTTTGCATTCTTGTGGTAACCATGCTATTGGTCCTTCTCTCCATGTGAAGCACCACTTATAGCAGAGACCCCAGAACCACAAAAGTGAGGCCCAAGTTACCCTCTTCCTCAAGGGGACAATAGTAATTGTGTGACTAGACACAGCTGGGGGGCACTCATAGGTCTAGAACTTTGGTTTTGGTTTTGTGGCAGGGCCTCGAACCCAGGCTCATCTTGAACTCCTGTGGCCTCTTGCTGCTACCACCCAAGGATCAGGATTAACTGGTTTGTAAACACTGGTTCGTTCAATGCCGGGATGGAACCCACAAGGCTGTACGCATGGTAGGCAAGCCCTCTCCCAACTGAGCTCTATCCCAGGCACCCCTTTCAGAAATATCTTAGGCTCTTGCTTTTTGGAAGAAAAGGAAGCCAGAGAGGAGATCTACACAAAGCCCCACTGGTCACTGTCAGGACTCTCATTCTTGTCCCGAGGCTCCCAGAGACCCAGCTGCGCCCCTGGCTCAACAGGTTCCTCTCACTATTTCAGGTGCCTCTTTCCCTTTTGACCAGGGACGAGCTCCTGCGTTCATAACCCTCTTAAATTCTTTGCAGAAAACATGGCAGACATCCAGCTGAAACTGGTTAAAACAAAAATACGCATATAAATAAAATTGCATAGAAATAAATCTGAAAAGTTCAAGGGTAGAAGCTAACACTCCAAAGGAGGTTGCTGGCCCCCACCTCCCATCCTTTCTTCTCCTGCGGTCAATTCTGCAGGGCCAGAAAGAAGCCCGGGGATCTCCCTGACCCCACGCCCCGCAAACTCCTGCAGCAAAGGCAGAGAAGGACCACCCTCTCTGCGCCCACGATCTCACTGAGGAGCTGATTGGTCAGTTTTTGTCCAATCACAGTAGACAGGGTGCTGGCACCTGGCTATTCCAGGCAAGCACAGACCCTGCTGTCAAGGCCAGATAGCACCCCGAGGTTGATGGAGCTTCAGAAACGCTATAAAGAAAAGAGTTCCTACAACGCATAAAAGTGCTGAGGAGACTGCAGTGTCATCGCATAGGGGCTTTGGGACCAGATGGACTTGGGTTCAAATCTTAGTTCTAACACTGAGTTATTTGTGGACTTGGGGAGCTCACTTTGAGCCGTATGAGAATTAAGGTTTTCGTCTCCAAAATAGATGGGTCATGACAAGAATTTACCAGGACAATAAAGTATTTGGGAAGGTCTCAAATTCTCAAAATAGCTCAAGGAACCTAACTGATCTAAAGGCCACCCACTGTAGTTTGGCTTAGTGTTTGGACACCACTTTGAAAGCTGTATGTCCCAGGGCTGGAAAGGGAGCTCAGTGGTCAAGAGTGCAGCCTGTTCTTACAGAGAGCCAGAGTTCTGTTCCCTGCACCCATATCCAGCAGCCCGCAACTGCCTGTAACCCCAGCTCCAGGGGATCCAGCGCCCTCTTCTGGCCTTCCTGGGCACCTGCACTCACAGACACATAACCGACTCACACAATACACATAATTAAAGATAAAAATAAAACTTAGGGGGCAAATGTGTTGGCTCTCGTGGGTCCAGCTCTAGGCATTTTTCACTAAGTCACACATTAGCTCCCCACCCTTCAACCCCCTCACTAGACAGAACTAGTTATTCAAGACTGGGGAAAGATGTTTGACAGGAAATCTGCCCTGGAGATGCATTGTTTTGCTAATGAGTAGCAGGGTGTGGCTGTTTAACCATTTTTATCACTATTACCACTCAGTGTCTCTGTGTGTATGTCTCTCAGTCTCTCTTCCTGTTGCCCCACCCAGTATGTGTGTGTGTGTGTGTATGTGTGTGTGTAAACACATGTATGCAGGTGTGTCTGCCCATGCAGGCACGTGTGGAGAACAGAGGCTGACATCCAGATGTATTCTTCAAATGCATCTTCTGTTCGATTTATTTGTTTTGAGACCGAGTCTCTCAGTGAACCTGTAACTGTCTGTTTTGGACTGGCCATCAAGCCCTTAGGGGTCTTCATCTCCCCACACTTGGGTTACAGATGCATCCCACCATGCCCATCTTGTTCCTTTATACGTGAGCTGGTCACTCAGCCCTTTTGCGTCCCTGTCTGTCTGTCTGTCTGTCTATATCTAATCTCTCCATCTAGCTACTTCCGTCTCTCTCCTCTCCTTATTCCCTTCCTTTTGCTTCTCCCTAGGAAGGTGTGCCTTCTCCCTAGGAAGCTTTTGTCTGTTTGGCACACACTAAGTCACTAGGGAACAGGGAAATCAAATTAAGGAATTTCCTCCACCACCGTGCCCTGTGAGTAATCCTATGGAGGCATTTTCTTGATTGATGATTGCTATGGCAGGACCCAGTCCACCATGGGCAGTGCCACCCCTAGGCAGGTGGTCCTAGTTTGCATTAAAAAAAAAAAAACACGCTGAGCAAGTCAAGAGGGGCAGCCTTCCTCCAAGGCCTCCTCAGTTCCTGCCTCCAGGTTCTTGCCTTGAGCTCCAGCCCCAACTTCACTCCATGATGTCTTTAACCTGTAAGTATCACAAACGCTTTCTTCCCCAAGTTGCTGTTTTTTTGTTTGTTTGTTCTAAAGATTTATTTATTTATTATATGTATGTACACTGTAGCTGTCTTCAGACACACCAGAAGAGGGCATCAGATCTCTTTACAGATGGTTGTGAGCCACCATGTGGTTGCGGGGAATTGAACTCAGGACCTCTAGAAGAGCAGTCAGTGCTCTTAACCACTGAGCCATCTCTCCAGACTCCTTAAAAATTTTTTTAAATGTACATTGTGTTTTGCCTGTGGCCCCTTGAGGGTCAGAGAACCTTTCCTGAGAGAGGAATGAAGCATTGCCTTTCTGTCCTCTCTCAGGAATGTGACAACTGACTGGTCCCTGTCCTAAAGGAAAAGCCAGGAGCCCCACTCTTTTGCTTCTCTGTCTTTTCTGCTTCTTTTCTGTCATCTTCGATGGGATTTATATCACCCAGGCTGGGCTCAAACTCCTAGCTCGTGTGATCCTGTCTTAGTACCATAAGTATCTGGGGTTCCCTGTGAGTACTGTATGCTTTTGTCTTTCTTGCTCCGCTAGGGACCAAACCCTGTCTCTGCTCATGCTAAGCAAGCTCTCTACACTGAACTATAGCCTTTGGAACTATATTTTACTGGATCTTGATCTACTCCTCTGTCCAGAAAAAATGAAACAAAAGGAAACAGAATATCGCTGACAGAAAATTTTGGATAGGGGAGAATTTGGGATTCATGGGGGAGAGGTGACCTGGAATCTGTAAATTGATTCAAGTTCAGAGACTGTGAAAGTCAAAGGAGTTTCTTTGGGGGTCTTAGGAATGCAGTTCAGACTCAAATCTCTGAGTCACTGTTCCAAGGAAGAGCAGTGGCAGGCGATGGCAAGTTGTCACACAGCGACAGTGAGACTCTGAGGGAGCAACTTCTGTTGGGATTGAGAACAAGTGAGTGGCAGAGGCACTGTGGGAGCTACAGGATGTGGGGACTTGTGAAAAATCCACAGAGGAAGAGTTAATAACCCTTTGATATGTACCAAGTCCCCAAGACAGCTTCAGGCAAAGGGTGACCAGATTCTGTCTCTGTCTCTCTCTATCTCTCTGTGTGTGTCTCTCTCTCTGTCTGTCTGTCTGTCTCTCTCTCTCATACACACTCACCAGGGCCTCACCCACTGAAGCCTCTGAGAACATCCCCACCTGAATTTCCCAAGACTTGACCTGCAGCCTAAGCCCCTTCTTCATTCACCTGACCTGAACAGCACCTCTTTGCTCCCCAAATGGAGAGGTGAGTGGCCTTCTCAGTGTTCTGCTGACAAGATGCAAGGGAGGATACTCTGCCTGTCCCTCTGGGTCCCTGCCAGTCCCACCCTGTGTCCCTCACAGCAGCCAACTCTTTCCTTTCCACCTTAGACAGGTGACCCAGTCTCCTGTAAGCCAAAACACTGGAACTCTAGACCACTTCCCTCCCCATCGTGAGATAAAATACTAAAATTTGCTCCAAAGTTGGTTGTTGTTGTTGTTGTTGGAGAATAGCTATAATTTTTCTTCTGAAACCACATAGCTAGAAGTAGCAGTCTTATAATTGAGACTTCTCAAAGAGAGAGAAACCCAGCCCACACATTCTTTCAAATGTAATGAAGCTTTTATGGATACTAAACTTAGAAAGTAATGAGGTTAATAAAATGTTACAGTTTGATGTTTTATTAGGAATTTATTGGTTTTTCTCTTGGGCAGGGTTCTCCTTTTAGGGCCAAGCTTTTCTCCCCAACTATCATGCTGAGAATGCCCAGCAGAGAGCACCTTGGTGAGCAGACCCAGGGCACTATGCCCAGGCCTCCCCCTCCGTGCTCTTACACACATGTGCATATGCTTAAGCAGGACTGTAGTGCCAGAGGATTTGGCAAATCAAAACAGGGACCCACTACTTTTAAAAAGATGTAGGGTGTGTGTGTGTTTGCCATAAATGAAGAGGTGCCCAAGGAGGCCAGAAGAAGTCACTGGATCCGCTTGAACTGTACTTACAATTGTGAGCCACCCATGAGGGTGCTGGAATCAACGGGCACTCTTCACTAACAGGCCATCTCTCGTCCCCTGACAAAGTCCTTCTTTACTGCAACCAGTGGCTTAATCTGCAAAAGGCACAGAACCCAAAACAAGTGATTTTTCAGGACAGGCAAGGCCATTTCTGTCCTTCCAAGAAGAGTGGGTAGGGGAGAGCCACACCCTCTGGTTTCCATAGTGAACAGGGAGAAGTTGCTGGCACTTTATCTATGACTTCAGGTTCTACCGTCCAAGTGGGTGGCACTGGTGTGAGCTGACAGGAGAGGCTTCTCTGCGTGGCACAAAGAAAAGGCAGACACTGGACAAGGCAGGCATCAGCCTCCCTTACGATACAGGTGGAAGAATGGAGCCGAGTCAACCTTCAGCCATGTCTGTAGCAAGGAGTGAGATAGAATTTATTAAAAAAAAAAAAAAAAAAAAAAATACTCCTGTCTTCTAGGAATTGAGGTAGCCATAGGCTTCATTCCCCTTACTACGATGATTTGCAAAATTTACTTTTTACCACTAGGTGGCGCCAATGTCCACCATAACATTGGGCCCCGAAGCTCTGAAGCTGGGGTCTGAAAGAGGTCGGTTCGGGAGGCGGACTAAGGAATTAAGGACTAAGGCTTCTTCTTCGGAAATCTTCCAGAGGACCAGAGAAGGGGATACGACAAAAAACTGTCCCCGAGGGCACCGTTTAAAATGCTAAGTGGACTCAATGCTGACCTTAGCAGTCACAAACTCCCATTTACCAAATGTCTGAGGCCGTGAGAGAGGGTCCAGGGACAGGGCTGCTGGGGGTAGTTGCTCCCAGCTCCTGCGGATGGAGAGAGCACGCATGAAGAAGAGTCACGTCCAGAAAGGGCGACCCTGGAACCAGAAGTTGGGGGGTGGGGGTACCCGCCAGACTTCAAAGTATATATTTGCACAAGCTCTCCGGAGACTGTCGCCTTCGGCACAGCCCGAGGCGGGCTAGGCTGGTATTCGGCGGAGCTTAAGGTTTTGCAGAGCAATTGCTGCTGAGCGGTGCCCTATACAGACCACAGAGACAGGTGGAAGGGGGCGGAGCTCGGGGCCCAGCGGCTCCCTCATTGGATGTAGGGGTTGCTGGGGTACTGACGAGGGAGGGTTAGCTGAGGATGGGGTGGGGGACAAAACAGAATTCTGGTTCCCTGGGGGGAGGCGGGGTGGCGCTTAAGTGGTGTGCTGAACTCAAAGATACTAGCGCGGTCCTGTCCTAGCTCTTGCGGGCTTTCCACCTGAGGAACAAAGCAGCTGGCCAGCCTTCTTCCAATTTAGCCATCCCTTCCTCTACCCCCATCTCTCTCTTAAAGCAGCCTCTCTCCCAGGATAGTGTTTTGCAGGCCCCGGCGGTCAGTAGCGAGTCTCCCATCTTTTGTGACGGTCCTTTCTTTTCTTATCTGGCTGTATTGAGTTCAGTATTAATCCATAGTTACTCGCTGAGCACTTAGGGTGTACAGATTCTGAGCCAGGCATCAGAGGAAAAGCTGTGCTATGGTTGATTGTGCCCCTAAAGAGCCTTGCCCTTCACCCGAGCGGGTACAGAAATGAAGCCGGAACTGGACCGGAAGCTTCCTTCCTGCCGACTAGCCTTCACTGCACCAAGAAGGAGTTAGGTGCTGAGGGAGAATTATTATTACTCTTTCTCAGCCGTGGCCCCTAGGTGTGACAGTCCAGATGACTGCAAAATGAGTCCACTGTGCAAGTAATAGCATACTTGTGCCCTGTGCGTCTACATCTGGTACCGGAAACCAAATCAAAAGCCCGTGGCTGAGGAGGTCATAGTGGGGAAGTCATGGCTGTTGTCTGGCTAAGTGGACATGATGTGTCTGTCAAATCTGCCTTCTAAACACTTTTTGTGCCTGCAGAATGATGCTATCCGCTTTGGTCAGAGAAACATACACAACTGGCGGAGGTACTTGAATGTCTGGCCGTACATGGAACATCTACATCAGTCCCCAGCTCCGGGAACGTTGCTGAGGGAGGGACAGAAAACGTAAGATCTGGAAAACGGGTTTAGAGTGGGAAGAAGTGTGAAATGATGACTTCAAGGCCTGGCATGGCTGTTGTACACTTGACCTCACATTGCATGTCATCAGCTGGACGAGATTGGGCCCACAACACCCTGTCATGGTGTGGGTGCTTGTGGGATTCTATCCCTCCCGAGGATTTAGTCAGCGTTAACAATTGATGGGGAAAAGAAAGACATTTTATTTCTTTCTTATTACAGTCACTGATAGGGTGTCAGTGCTCCAGTAAACAACCCTAATGAAACTCATCGGGACAGGGACACACACCCTCTCTCTCTCCTGGGAGGAGAACGAGGATTAGCGGGAGTGGGAAGGGAAGAAGAGAGTGTGCTGGGAATGACTCCGATGGCAATTCGTACATACACGAAGTGTCACAAAGAAGCCCATTATTATGTATAATTAACATATGCTAATAACATTTTTGGGAAAAAAAGATTAGCCATCACCCCCCCCTCCAGCCCCGCCAAAAAATCCTGTGTTGCAAACTTAATCCCTAATGCAACAGTAATGGGAGACGAAGCCTGTAAGAGGTAATTAGGGAGCTGAGACCCAGTCTCAAAATAATGACAATAATAACCGTGTTTAGGACTCAAGGGCTGCCCTGGAGAGGACAGCTTTCAGCTTTCAGTATCTGGGCTCTTAGCTCCTCCTGTTCCTCCAAGACCACGCTCACCCTGTCGCCTCCCACTAAGGCATGGTGCTGCAGGAAGACCTTCAGCAGATGCGAGCCCTCACCCTCAGGCTTCCCCACTCTCCAGAACTGGAAGAAGAAATTCTGTTCTGCACCCTGTGTCAAAGATGCTGCTACAGCGCATAGAGTGCCGGGGCAGGAGCAAAAACACAAGGTCGCGGTCCTATTATTGTAGGACAAAGAATAAACTTGAGAAAGCTAGCAGATTGTCCCCAAGTTTGAGGATCTTAAGTGGTCGGTAAGGATGCCGAGTGTGTTAGGTTAGGTTGCAGGTCACGACATCCCTGAAACTAACCAATAGTCCATTGTCAGTGTCCAGAAGAAAAAGATACCTCTTTGTTACATTTTTGCTACATTTTAACTACAGCTACAAAAAAAAAAAAAAAAAAAAAAAAAAAAACCCACGCCAACAAATAGCTACCCACAGGTGAATTCTATGTGGGCAAAGAGGACAGGGTTCTTGGTCTATACAAAAATCAACCTTTTTTTAAACGGCAAGTTTCCACTGGACTCTGAAGAAGTGCCTTTGCAGACAACCTCACGGTTCATCTCAGGATGATACTTCTGAGGGCAGCAGAAAATGGGAGCGAGAAAGCCCTTGGTGAGTTCCCATCAACTCAGGTAAGATGTGAGGAGCTCCCTAAAAACAGTGCCTGTGGCAGATCACTTGTTCCAGAAGGTTACTTTAGGTCAACCCAATCTAGGTGATTTGTATGAAATTAATTCACTCGTTTCTCCCAGCTTCTTATGAGGAAGATGGAATTGCAGATTGGGACAGGGAGAGGTGAACAGGGAGATATAGGGCTGCTGAATCTGAAGAGGAACACACAGTACCTACATAGGTTCTGCCTGTGTTCCCACAAAATCCCGAAATGATAGCCAAGTATAGCGACACACGCCTTTAACCCCAGAATTCAGGAAGCAGAAGCATATGGAATTCTGTGAGTTCAAGGCCAGCCTGGTCTACGTAGTGAGTTCCAGGACGACACAGTGAGAACCTGTATCAAAGCACCCTAAAAAATTTAAAGCCCCAAGTGAAGTCAGGGCAAATGTGGTGATGGTCTCAAGCCTGAGTCCCAATCCCTTTCTGAGTTCAGTTCTTTATTTTCCTGGTTTGACCAACGTTTACTGAGCCAATATTGTACGCATGCTTTGTGCTAGTTCAGTCCCAAAGTTCACAGAAGGAACCTGCTTGGAGAAACAGCTGCTTGTTTCCCTCTTGCTTCCAATGAGTCCTGTATTCACCTTGAATTGAAGGGCCCCTGGGAATTCTGTGCCTGGGTACCCAAGTATATCTTCCCACAGTGGAGCTGCCCAGCCTCGGCCTGTCTTATGCGTGGCAGCCAGCCTTCACCCGCTAGATGCCTGTTAAAAGCTGGCCCAGCTCCAAAGCCTTTCTACCCATTTTCCTGCTGCGGCCTAGTGCAGAAGGGGCACCAGAAGGTGGCACATTGCCAAGGCTGTTTGGGGCAGGAAGAGGCAGGACCTTTCCTGGGCCTGGCTGCCTGTGAGTCCTGCCAAAACCACCCACACCTACCTGGCTATTTGGTTCCCTGGTGCCCTGGCCTTAGAAAGCAGTTCTTCCATTATCCCGGGACCTACTAATCCATAGACCCCTTCCTTGGTACTTATATCTCTGTTCCCAAGAGACCCAGGGTAATGCAGGACCCAGAACCAACCCTGAGGGCAGCTGTTGAAAACTGGTAACAGTAGTCTCCAGAGATAATACCCACCTTCTCCCTTCCCTTGTTCCAGTCTTTTAAGCCCCTGCTAGATGCCAGGCTTGTTGAGAGACCAAAAAGCCAAAAGTGAGCCCGGGGAAACTGGAGACTTCAACAGCCTTCTCTCTGGGCTGGAATTGGGGAGCTAGGGGAACTGGACTGCGGTGTTTTAAATATTCCTACCTCCTCATTCAAGGAGCCCCAGTGTAACACCACTAAACACTAAGTGGGTTCACACCATTATCAGTGAGTCCCCAACACTAGACACAATAGACCCAGATAAACTATGAGCACAGATAATTGGAAAGTGTAGCGAGTTAGAGAAACGATGTTTCCAGCCTGTATAAATATACCTAATTATAAGTTTATGTAACTTAATTATTAACAGTAACTGTGTTTAACAGCCCTCACAACATTCCTGAAAACAGTTCTCAGTTCTCAGGTTCACACAAGCTGGCACTGAGGAAGACCGCCCACTCAAGCTGTGGTGGTCAGTCAGGAGACAGAGAAGGCTTCCCGGAGGAAATGATGCTACGGAGCTGAAGCGAGACTCTAAATACTCCAGAGGGGGGACAGGGAGTATGCCAAGCTTGTGGGAGCAGTTGGCAGAAGAGGAGAGAGCATAGTATAGAACAGAAACCAAAGTTGTGAGTCCCCCGCCCCCTCTCTAGCAGAGAGGACATCTGGGTTCCACCCTGGTTCTGCTTTTAATGCTCTGTCACTTTAGCCAAGTCCCCAGTCTTCTTCAGATGTCTCCCCTCTGTCATATATGGGCCAGAAGCAGATGGTCTCCAGGCCTGTGGGGGTGTCTAGAGCCCCCCAGAGATCTGTGGAGGGGCCTGGTGTCTGGTTCATGATACTCATGGTAGACACCCGAACCACAGTAAACCCTTGGTAGCCAAATCTCTCCTCTCCCCCAGCCAGTTCCCCCAGGTGATCACCGAAACTCCTGGCTTAGCTACTGGTTTGTAACTATAATTACAGTCATTTCTAGAGCGCTTTGCTGCCTCCCCTAATTACCAAGCCCATGAGATTCCAATTACACATCTAAAGAAACAAGTGGCAGCCCCTCCCAGGGGCCAATCCGGGAATGCAGCCCCCAGGCCAGCTGGGATGTGGAGGGAGCCTTCCCTCTGCCTGGCCTTCGGTGCCAGCCAGGCAGGAAGTCCTCAGCCCACCCAGGGCCAGCCTTGGGTGGATATGGGATGAAGGAGCCAGATAAAACACCCCAGCAGAAAGGCTTGCATCTAGAATGGGAAGAGGCCCCTCCTGGCCAAGTGGAAAGAAAGCCTCTGCCCACACAGTAGATGAGTCTCCAAGAGCTGGGGTCACAATCAGGGTTCACCTGGGTAAAGCTTAGGAGGTAGCCTCTGGTCTTGAGTATGTTATTACCATCCACTGCTTAGGGAACCTACCCTAGAGAGGCTGGGCTGCTCACATCTGCGGGGGGGGGGGGGGGTCACCACACACACATCAAAATAAGCCTCCCATAGGGCATGCTAACACATGCCTTTAATCCTAGCACTCTGAAGGCAGAAGCAGACGTATCTCTGTGAGTCTGAGGCCAGCTTTTGTCTATTATAGCCACTTTCAGGTCAATCAGGGATACAGGTTATACCCTGTCTCAAATTTTTAAAAAAGAAAGGGAAGGGAAAGGGAGGGGAGGGAAAGAAAGAGACTGGAGAGATTGCTCAGTGGTTAGAGTACTGACTGCTCTTCCAGAGGTCCTGAGTTCAATTCTTAGAAACCACATGGTGGCTCACAACCATCTGTAATGGGATCTGGTGCCCTCTTCTGGTGTGTCTGAAGAGAGCTACAGTGTACTTGAATTCATAAAATAAACAGATACATCTTTAAAATTTAAAAAAAAAAAAAATGGAAAGGAAAACATCCCTCTATATAGCTTCTGCCCACAGGTTCACCTCAATTCTCTGATACCCACTTCCCTGTATCTGGGTATGGTTCTCTCTGTCTGGACCTCCATCAATGCCTACCTGCTCTGTATTCTCATCTTGATCAGTTGCTTCTCCCTGCATATGTCCAGGTACCCAGCTAACAGCTCCTTAGATCCTTAAACATAGCCACATACACAGTCCTCTACCCATCCTCCCATGCTCCACACAGCATGAGCAGTCCCAGACTCTCATCACACAGGCTCAAACCCACCAGCACCCTCTGCCCCCAGCCCACTAAAAGCCTCAAACCCAAGCTCAGCACCCCTTCCAAGCACATTCAAGTCCCATCTCTCTACTCCCCAGACCTATGTTCGAAGTCTGTATGAGTCCGACCCCCTCTCACAGGCCCTGAAAGGTACTAGGGTGTGGAGAGGTTGGACCAGCTCCAGTAGACTCCACCCGTGGTCCTCCATTCACTTGTGTGGCTCTGAGGAAATTTAACCTGTCTGTGTTTTTTGTCTTAAATGGAGTATCTATCCCCTTACGAAGAAATCCACAGTGGCTGATGGGAAATGGAGGAGGGAATAGGGTGAAGTAGAAAGGGTGCCAGGAGACAGGTGCCTAAGACTATTAGTACTAGATTGTCACCTGAGACAGGTGGTGAGCCCTTAGGGTAAAGTCTCTGGTCACCTATGCCCCTTAGACAGTCCCAGGAGGCATTTACAGAGACAGCCCATCCTGCCTTGGAGTACTGGAGGCCTGGCCTACATGGTGGTACCATTAGGTAGTAGAGCCATGTCAGGCAGGGTCTTCACTCTTCACCAGAGCCCAAAGTCTCTCTCACCACCCAGGACCAGAGTGCCACCCGACTTTCAACCGGTGCCAAAAAGTCTGGGGCAGGGTCTAAGACAGGGCTTGTACTGGCTACGGTTCTGTTTTTCTGTCAACCTGACACAAGCTGGAGTCCCCTGGATGGGGGAACATCAGATGAAGAATCGCCTCCATCAGATTGGCCTGTAGGAAAGCTTGTGGAGCTTTTTTTTTCAATCAATGATGGATGCAGGGGGACCCAGCTCACTGTAAGGGCGGGAGTCCAGGCTGGCCTCTGAGACAGCCTCCAGAACTCCACCCTGCTCTCCTCTGACCCACATCTTCCACCTGCAGCTGTTTCCAAAGTATAGCATCAGTCTGTCTAGTCACCAAGCAAGCTCTACATGTTGAGTGCTATTATCCCATTTTATGGAGGGCAAGCCAAACCAGCCATAGTCCCTTCGGTTCCCTTCTGCAGCCGCCACAGGGCTTTCAGGGAAACCTGAGTCTCCTCGTCCCTTGAAGGGCCAACATCTGACCCTGGGCAGACCCAGCAGGTTATAACAGAACATCTCAACTGATATCTCCCTAGGTGGCCAGTAGGGGGCACTGCTGCCCCCAGAAAGACTACACTCATGTTCCAGCATCTGCCTCTGGTCCCTGGACATAAGGCAGGGGTAACAAGAGGTTCATCCTTTCTAACCTGAGCACAAAAAAAAAAAAAAAAAAAAGTCCTCCCTCCCTTCTTGTGTTGTATGCCCACTAGCTCAGAGAACAGTCTAGAAATGCACCCAACTCTATCCCAACTCTGCTCTCAAGAGATGGCAAAGACTGGGGGAGAGAATGTGTCCAGACTATGACTGCATAGAAAATCAACTTGCAAAGGAAGTTAGGCCTAAGTAGGAAACCCCAGAGACTGCATGCAGTGGGGAAGGAAGCGTGCCTCAGCCCTCAGGGCTCCAGGATTAGAGGAGAGACCCTTGGGTGACCTGGTCCCAGAGCAGCAGGTTAGGCAAGACAGAAGGGACAAGAGACTAAAAACTAGAGATCAAAAGGATCCCACAGAGTAAGGCTCCACCTCATCCACTCGGCCGAGTCTTCAGTCCCATATCTGACAGGATGGACCAGCAGGCCTCTGATGATACCTTCTGTACCCTACCTAGCCTTGTTGTGGCCTGGGACCTGAGGGAGGTGACTAGAACTTGGCTGTGGCCGTTTCTGAGGCAGAACCTCTTGCCATTAGCCACCTACAGAGATCTGAGTGTGTCTGTCATATCTGTCTGGTCAGCCCAGGACCAGCCGCTAGGCCCCTTCATGGGAGAAGGCTGCAGAGGAGAGGAGGGACCGTGGCTGGCTGAGCTTATCCTCCAAGGGCTCCTTCAGCATTGCCTCCCTAGCTACCACTTATGCCACTACAGCCAGGCAATTTTAGTGAAGTCCCATCGAAGTCAGCAGCCTCACCCTACAGCTCTCCACTATCCAGAGGGGCCCGGGCTGGGAGTCACAGCAGACGCCTGAGAGATAGGACCGCACTAGGGAAAGGGTGGCGCTCGCTTGACTGGTACTAGGTGGACGGATGAATGACTCGCACAGCCAAATAATGACCATTTCCTCAGGAGCATCAGAAACCAGACAAGGAAGCAGGTGTGACATTCGTGACTCAGCAGCCATTAGTGCCGCCCTCCTACCACCTCATGCTGAAGCTGAAGCGTAATCTGTGACCCATTGCTCTCGATTTCACGGCTGAACACCTCACCCTCCACATCACCTCTACCCTTACCCCGCTCCAGTGCTATGCTCCTTGACTTGAACCACGGTCAGAGCTTCAGATGGAAAGTTGCTTTTCTTTTGGGGAACCATGTGATAGTAAAGTCAGGGACCCCAGCTTCTTCCAGCTCCTCCACTCCCATCACTCACCATGGGCCTTTGCTCCTCCTCCTTCTGCTCAGGATCCCCCCATTCCCAACCCCATCTTGCCTCACTGTCATTAATTATTGCTCATGTTTCGCGACCTGCGTCACCCCCTTAAGGAGCTATCTCTAGCCTTCCCTCTCGGTCTTCCTTGCAGCTTCCTCGCACCCCTCTCTGTAGTCAGACCAAGGCTTCGGTTGTGTAAATAGTGCCTGTTCCCTCTTCCTGCTGGATCTGAAGAGCCAGGAAAGAAAGCGAGGACCAGGCCCTGGCTTGGTTTTCCCCATTACTTCCATAGCATTGGACACAGTGTCCGGGGCACGGTCCATACTCAATAAACACCGCAGAAAGAATGGGTTCTCCAGTTAGCTGGGATCCATTATGGCAACCCTTCCATCCCTCTCTACCTTGCCCCCATTCCTCTCTGTAATCATTCTCATCTCCTTCCCAAAAACCTTCCTGATGGCTAGATGCTACGGTGGAGACCAAGCACACACCATGATCAAGACAAGAAAGCAGTGTAAAGATTCACCGGCAGGTTCCGGGATAGCCTTAGTGGTTCCAGTGTTCTGATTCATGACTCAGAGGAATGCAGGCCCCGGAACTCACTCCAGACAAAAGGAAGTCTCCTTCCTCTTCAGTCTCAAGTCCGGAGGCCAGTTCAGTCTCGGGGCCTACGACTCTCAGGGATGATCTAACTTGCTCCACCGTCCAGAGAGGTCAGGGCCCAGTCAGGGTCACACAGCAGAACTGTCATAGAGCCAAGGATTCAGGGCACCAACTCCTACCCAGGGTTCTCCCTGTGCTATAATAAATGAGGCTATTTTTAGAAAGCTAATTAGCAAGTCAAATATGACTTCTGCTAAAAATAATGCCACCTTTATGCTTTTCGGAGTCTCTGTATCACCTCATTTGCTCTTGCAATGAGGGAGTGGGCGGGGCAGCCAGGCAGGTGGGGATCTCATCAGAAAGGTGCAGTCCCTCGAGAGGAAGTGTCTGGTCCTCAGACAGGGAGCCTAGCCTTCCTGATTTGCCTGCCTAAGCCTGCTCTAGCCTCAAACCGCCTTCTCACAGTTCCTAGACCTGCAGCGAACTTGAAGCCTGGTATTCACTGATGCTTCTCCTGGGTAAAGCCCCAGTCCTTGTCACATGACAGAGACAGTCTGTAACATGGATTGCTATGATGTAGCCTGGACCACTCCTGAGTTGGGAACCCTTGTTTCTCATTAACCCAGGCTCTGGGGTCACATACACCTACTAGTCCTGCACCCCCCACCTCCTTGCTTGCCTCCTTTCCATCAGAGGCAGCACCAGGCAGGGCTAGACAGACAGACATGAGATCAAATCCTCTGTTCCTTCCTTAGCCCCCAACTGGGATGTGGCTGGGCTGGTCCTGCAGGGGAACAGCAGCCTTGGGAGAAATCAATGCCTCTGACAGAGGATGCAGCTGAGCCCCTGTTTCTCCACAAGCAGTTCATACACAGGCCAGAGTACCATAAGCTGTCCCTCAGCTCCATGCCAAGAGTCCCCACGGGGTAAGATCCAGAGGGTCCCCCCAGTTTCCAGAGGTCTCAACTCAGAACAAGGACTGATTATGATGAGTCCTTCACTGAGACGTGGGCTGAGCTCTTTGTAGTCAGGAGAACTACTCAGAAGGGGTGATAACGGGGCACTGAAAAAGAAAACAGGCCCAGAGACAAGCAACAGGTTCAGTGGGTGGAGGGACTGAGAACCCACGGATGCTTCTCACTAGTACATTCACCCCATGCCTCACCTCACACGCAGGGACAGCTAGTTGGGAAGGGTCTGGGCTCACTGTCTCATGGTCATTACTTACTGGTACCCAATCATGTTACTTGTGGTCAATTATGAATTTGATATGATCAGATACATACATGGTGGCTATCCTTCATCCGTGGCAGGTATAACCAGGACAGAAAGGGGACAAGGGCTTAGATACCCCAATGAAGAGAAAGGAGGGAGAAGGACCACTTAAGTCAGGAAAGTCACGTGTGTCTGGGCGACACCTGTCCTGCAGGCCTGGGTGGGTACCCTCCCTCTCAACCATGTCCCTGCTCACCTAGTAACAATCTCCCGCAAAAATCGTGTCTGGTGCCATGTTAGCAACACCAGCATATATCCAGTCCTTGGGGCGGGGGGTTGGGGTGGGGTGGGGTGGGGTGGGGTGGGGGACCATGAAATCCTGACACATTAAGAACAAGGCCATCAGTTTGCAAAGAGCAGCTGGGAAGGGGCTTGTCTCTGAGTGGATCCTGGGGTGGCATCCAGCTATGTGAGTTCTCTGTCCCTTGTTCTCAGCTCAGCAGGTTCCTGATTACATATTTGTACTGCTCGGAGACCCTATGTGGGCATAGCTTAGAACCTGCTACATTCTTGAGAATGCCGGTCATTGTCCCAGGAACCAGAGCCTTCCTCTGCTAAGGGAAGGACCGCACATCCTCAGCACCCCCCCCCCACCCTGCCTTCCTGTCATTCTGCGCTGGAAGAAGGGACAGTAACAGGGACATCCTGAAAGATTGAGCCAAGAGGTGGCAGTATGCGGGGGAGGGGGATAGAGCTGCTGATGCCTGGCGCCCTTGTGGCAGATGTTGAGCCCCCCACGGCAGGAGGTAACAGCAGCAGGGGAGCAGGTGTGGGAGCCCTGACATTGGCCTGTCATACGGCATCAGGGAAGGAGCTGTCAGGGCTGGGTGAGGTTTGGGAGCCTCAGGGAAGCTGCAGCTTTTCAGCTGAGTGAGCGAGAAACACTGGCTAAAGTGGAGTTGGTGTCCCACTTTCTGGGCACAAGCTGGGGAGGGCCACCCATTGCCTGCAGGGTCCGAGTGAAGCACCTCTGCACTGAGGTGTAAACGCAACCAGATGAGGCCAGGCCAGTGTATGTGCTGGCTGAGATCAGGGTCCCAAACAGGTAGGGGACAGGTGGCTATAGCCTCCTCTCCTCTTTCACATGAGGAAAATGAGGCATGATGGGTAAGGAAGGAGGGCTGGTGCTGGGGAGATGCCCTGGTATGGGTTCAGCCAAGTATGGTGGTTGCAGTCGTTAGCAGATGCTTCGAATACAGGGTTCCAGCAGAGTAAGGCCATCCGCAGCAGACTGGGAGAACCTAGAGGGCAGTCCAGCCCTTGAATCCAGCCAGACAACAAGAGCCCCAGCTCTGGATTCTGGATTCTAGAGAAGTTCACTCTAGCCTCCTCCAGAGTCACCCCTCTGATAGGACCAAACCTAAGGACATGCCCCCACAAGGCCACTCTCTTCCCTTCCAGTGAAGGACCCAGAATTTCCTGTCAAAAAGACCCCTAGGCTTCACTATGTGGTCTGCATAGGTCTTTTCCCTGGGCTGGGAGGTAGCCAGCAGCTAGAGTTGCTGAGTATAGGGAACTTCGGAAGAATAGCATGTGTCAGTCACATGTGTCCACCAAGGTGATGCTATGGGAGGAGTGGGCACCTGCCCTGTGATGCTGCCTCTTTTCAGGACTGTACGCCAGGAGTCCACAACTGCTAAATGAGACCTGCCTCCCGGGTTGAAAGGAGAGTGTACTAGTCTATGCGCTGTCAGTGTAGGCGGAGAGCGCATGCTCTATTTAGCAGCGTGTTGGCTTGATATACAACTTTTAGGTATCTAGACATATGGCGTGTGGAGTTTCCATTTTTTGCTCCTACCCTGGGCCCAGAAAAGGTTAGAAGTAGGAGTCCAAGAGAATCCTGGGACAAGCCCCGTGGAGGGGCTTAGAAAACCCCTACTGGCCAGCAGAGAGCATAGCCAGAACTGAGCTAGGCAGAGCTGACGAACCCGAGGCTCTAGACTGCTGGTGTTGGCCCCGTTGGTGGGTGCAGGGTCTCGGCAGACTGAGTGCGAAGGGTAAGACAGACAGCAGGTGCTGCTGCACGAGGCTTTCCTCTCAAATATGGAAAAGCCGCAGAGAGGCGGGATGTGTGGCTCGGAGTTGCAAAGCGTGGTGCGGGTACCGGGCAGTCCCCAGGAATGCTATGGCAGATCTATGTGCCATCCTCCGAGGTCTACCCTCCTGCACATCCAGCCAGGGCGTTTTGGTCCCTCCACTGGCCAGCCTTGCCTCTTGCTTTTCCCCTCGTCAGCTCCCCTTGCATGGAGGATACTACCTGCTGTCAGCACCTCCCCAACCTCAATCCCTTCCTCCTAGAGACCCCCCCCCACCCCACATTCCATGGATTCCAGATTCAGTTCTGGGTTGGTTTCACGCCTCAACCCTCTCTCTCAGCGCCCTTGTTTCAAATTTCTCACTACCATAGATTCCCCTGGTGATTACACACAAGCCTCCTCCTGCTCCCAGCAGCTTCATTCATAAAGTGAAGATAATAAACTTTCTTGTAAAAGCATTAGGGAGATTAGATAAAGTGCACATGAGACGAGGGTCAAGCCCAGCCAGGAAGCCGAGGCATGTAAGCCTTCTAATCCAGACATTCTCCCCCTTCCACAGGGACACATGGACCCCAATGTCAGGAACAAACAGGGTGGAAAGGAAGGACAGATGTGACACTAGGCGGCTGGTCAGAGAGGATGTCACTAAAAAGATGACATTAGAGCAAAGCCTGAAGACCTCAGGAACAAGCACAGAGGCATTGGAGGGAGGAGCTCCTGGAGGTAAGAAGTGCTGAGCCTTGGGTTAGGTACCTTGGAGACTTCAAATTTACTTGGTCCTGCTATTACCTCCCACTTGGGCCTCTAAGCTGCTGCCAGGGAAGGATCATAATAAGGGACCTCATAGACACCCCAGAATTTGAGCTCACTCAGGCCCCAAAGTGCCTCTATGAAGGACTGATGAGACCAGGAGAAATTTATTATTATTATTATATTATTATATTATTATTATTATTATTATTACTATTCCAGATCCTTTTTTTTTCCTCAGGAATGGCCTCCCGGGATGACAACCACTGTCAACTCTTCAGCATGGAGCTGGACAGAGAATAAAACTTAAAGCTTAGCCCTGTCATCAGAGAGCCTGTGATCCAGCCTGCCACGGAATTCACGCCTCCTTCAGAGTGCTCCAGAGCCCCGAACCTTCAAAGCCAGAATGAGGAAGCACACGCTTATGCTGTGGAATCCTGCTTGAAGTTTTGTGACCAAAGACGGAAACTCTTATTCCTTTGTAACAGACAAAAGAACCTACTAGAGATAGACAGGGAGAGCTGGAATTTACCTGACCACATCGGCCTGTGGGCAGTCCTGGGCAGGGGACAAAAATACCTCACAGCAGTCTCATGTGATGTGCCACATCAACCACCTCAACAGATTAGCCACCCTGTACAGCCCAGGGTGGGTCCCAGTCCTTCTAACATCAGCTTCTCCCATCACGTGGAGAGAACAATGGTACAACCTCCCGTAGGTAGGTTACTGGGAATCCCACCAGGTGCCTAGTGACCACTCCTGTGTGGGCAGCAGCTAGTATTTTTCCCAGAAGATACTTCTGACTTTCAGGAAAGGAGTGGTCAGATCCTTAGGAGATCATAGATCAGGGACTAGAGAGGTGGCTCCACGGTTCAGAGCACTGACTGCTCTTCCAGAGGTCCTGAGTTCAATTCCCAGCAATCACATGGTGACTCACAACCATCTGGAATGAGATCTGATGTCCTCTTCTGGTGTGTCTGAAGACAGCTACTTATATAAATTTCATATATATATATATATATATTTTTTTTTTTTTTTTTTTTTTTAAAGGAAATCTTAGATCCATCCTACAGGCAAATGTTTTGCTGTGGTGATTTAGTAGAGAAGACCTTAGGGAAGACAGGAAAGGCTGTTAAAGCCAGGTCTTTTGCCTGTCATCTGCTCTCCTCTGGCATCTCTGGGTGTACCCAGGGGAGACTGTGAGCCCAGGAGGTAAATTCAAGGGCAGTAGATATCTCTGGTTAGGAGGTGTGGCCAATACTCCAGCCATACCCTCCTGTCCCCACCCCCTCCCCATCATCCTTCCCACTCTGCTGGTTTCCCTGCTAGGTAGCTTTGACCTTGACCATCTTCTCACCGGGGACCTCACCCTGGAGCCTCGTGTCTATTAGGAGCTCCGTGGAAGGCTCCTCCTGTCTTTTTGGTTATCTCCTCCCTAATGCCAGATCACCAGTGATCCTTGTAGAACTGCTGGAGGCTTCCAAAGTCTTAGTGGGGTGCAGTGTGGAAAGTGCCCCCCCATTTCTTTTTGTCCCTCTCTCCAATTCTGACACTGTTAACCTCTACAGCAGACTCAGCTCTTAGAAGCCCTGGGTAACAGCAGGGTTCACTCCAGTCTAAAGTGTCCCAGCAGGACCCTCAGGGGACCTACCTGTATCTGCATGCTCAACCTCCCTTCAGTTCCTTTTGCTTCCTCTTGGCTCCACCCCTCACCCCCTTGAGCCACCCATCCTACAGAAACCCATACCACTAGCTTCTACCTCAAGGTCTCTACTCTCCGCAATCACCTGCCTCCCTCTATACCTACCCTTGGGGCCCATATGCATCTTAGCACCCAACCAAGGACAAACAGCTCTTCTACCACTGCTCTCTGGCACAGCACCACACCAGGCTCAGATCTTCTGTGTCATACCCACCTTTAGGCCACTCTGTCTTTCCAAATTGTTCACTCAATGGCCTTTTGGGTTCTTAGAGGCCTAGCCAGAATCCTGCCTCTCTGGCCAAGCCATCTACTGGGCCCTTCTTGGTTTCCCTTCCTTCCTCAGAGAAGCCCCACCCATGGCTTTACCCTGGCCTCTCGTCTCTTGCTTCCCACTAGGGGGGACAAAGCACACACACACACACACACACAGCCAACCTGCTCTGCTCCTGTGTCCTTGAGGTCTCAGCCCTCTGGCCCCAGACAAGATAAACCCAGTGCCTGCTAGACATCAATTCCAGGCTGTTATGACCCACTATCAACCCTACCTGCCATTGTTCCCATGTGGCCTGGGTGCTGAAGGGCCCCTTTCAAGGCATATAGTATCTTTTCTGCTGTACTACCAAAGCTCACACCTGACCACCTGCCAAAGCTCACACCTGACCACCTGCCAAAGCTCACACCTGACCACCTGCCAAAGCTCACACCTGACCACCTGCCATCTGCCTGCTGACACTGCAGTCTCTCCAGTGCCCCAACTGCAGTGCCCTAGCCTCTCCCTTGATCCCTATTTCTCTATTAGCCCAGCTTGGCCATTCTCTTCTTATTTCTCTGACCAAAAGCTGTGAAAACACCCTGGTCTCCTCCCCATCTCAAATCCACCAATAAGTGTTCAAGGACACCAGCATCTGGCCCCTGCCACCACTTTGGACCAAGCCATGTAACATCCTTTCCCATCTGTATCATCTCTTGACAGCATCCTTGTTCTACCTTGGCTACTCCTGCTCCAGCCAGTTTGCTCACGGCCAGTAGGATGCTGTGGGGTCTCATCTCGGTCCTACCTAAACTTTGCCCATGGCTTCTCATTCCTCTCAAGTTAGAAGTCAATTGTTTGAAATGTCCCTGGGGACACCTATAACTCTCATTTTTGCCCAGCGACACATGAAGGCCTCTCCTTTGTGAACAGGGATGTGGGCACAGTTCTGTTTCAGGACACCCCAGAGCAGGGCGCTCCATCCACAGAGTTATCGCCACCCTGACTCCAGGTCCTGTGCAGCATCACCTGCTATCAGACAATGGAGGAGAACAGAATCACCCATCTACTCAACGATGCTTTGGTCTGGAAGGGTTATCCACTGCCTCCTCTCCCATCTCACGGGCTACAGTGAATCTCACACTGTGCCTAGCCTCGGAAAGAGGTGTGGCCACTCTCTAGGCCCAGAAGTAGAGAAATGGACATTGCTGGTCTTAGGGATGACATCTACCACACTTCTGCTTCTGAAACATGTCAGACCCACTTCCTTCCCCGTCTAGACCTCTGCCTCCCCTCATTATCTACAAGGCTCACTTCCTCTCCGAGTCTTTGTTCAAACATCTAAGTGTCCCTGACAACCCCACTTAACATTTTAGACGCCTCCTCTGTAGAGTTTGTCAATCATCCTGACCTGTCTTTGTCCTCCCATGATTTTAACAAACCACCATCGCATGTGCTTACTTCTTGAAAAAAAATTATTATTCATTTATTTATTTTGTACGCATAGATAAGGAGACTCCACAGTGTGTGTGTGTAGAGTCCAGAGGTCAACTTTAAGGAGTTGGTTTTCCTCTTCTACCACGTGGATCTCAGGGAATCATGTATTTCTTAATCATATTTTTTTTTTTATTTTATATGTATGGGTGCTTTGCTTGTACATATAGCTCTGCATCCTTTGTGTGCTGTGCCCATGGAGACCAGAAGAGGGTGTCAGGTACTCTGGAACTGGAGCCACCATGTGGGTGCTGGGAATTGAGCCCAGGTCCTCTAGAGAGAGCAGCCCATACATTTAGCTGCTGAGCCATCCCTCCAGCTCCCTCCCTGCTGCTTAATCCTCAGTGCCTAAACTTCCTCAAGGACAGTTGCTTCCACACTGAGGATCAAGCCGGGAGCTCTGTGAATTCATTACCACCGGCGATGTCCCAGCCCTGACTCTCATCTGAATAACCAGTTTGTAACAGCCTCCTGGGTTTTTCATGACACCTTCCACCACCCCTTTCCTCCATGCAGCCCATTCCAGTCAGTAACCACTCTAAAAGGCACTGGGCAGTAGTGGCACAAACCTTTAATCCCAGTACTTGGGAGGCAGCGACCGGTGGATCTCAGTAAGTTCTGGGTCAGCATGGTTTACGTAGTGAGTTCTAAGCTAGCCAAAGCTACACAATAAAGCCTGTCTAAAAAAAAAAAATAAAAAGGTGACCGATGAGATTTTGGCGTTGGCTCAGATTTCAGTCTGGTGGGCTCTTCCACTGGCCCGTTCTGCTGTGTGTCTTTGGTCAGGTTCTGACTCTCTCTGTGCTACCTTCCCACATCTGTAAATGGGCCTGAATGCAGCACAAGACTTTATTAACAGTGGGTACTGAGCACAAAACTTTCCAATGGTCCCTGGTGATTTTCAGTTTCTTCCCTGAACCCAGGGCCTCTCTCAAGCTGTTTTCCTTCTCCATTGGCTGCAGGCACACTGGGCGTGATGAACCGTAAGCTAGTGACCTGTGACTGCCCCTGTTCTAAAATGACTTGTACTTGCTCTTTCACTCAACAAAAATCCCAGAGTGGTTTGGCACATTCATTCATAGGAAACGGTCGCATTCCTTTTTGACAGCTACATAGTATTCCAGCCCAGGGACATGTCATAGTTGCTGCCAGTCCCCTCTGGTGGAGTATGAAGGGTGTTTCCAGTCCATTCCTGTCACAGGAATTACCAGGTCTCAGTGGGACACCCCCAGTGCAGAAGTCATGAGAAAGATGTGTTGTGCTGCTTTCTCCCGTCCTGTCAACTTAGGCCACTCCAGCAGAGCCATGATCTGGACCCCAATCCACAGGGCTCAGGATTCAAGTTCTTGTTTTGGCTCTCTGCCACACTGCCTCCTTCAGAAGGGGGATCCAAGCCATGGAGGACCTGGGCCAGCTCCACTTTCTACCTCTGTCAAGGTCTACCTCTCTGAAGGTGTGTTCAAGGTCAGCAGCTCAGCTGGAAAGTTTCAAATATAGCTGAGGAAAGTCAGTGGAGCCCAGGTCAAATGCTGGCAGACTGCTCAAGTTCGGGAGAAGGTTCTCGTCACCTGGCTCTCTTCTCTCCTGGCTACAGCCTCTGGTCCCATGGTGATAGCTCCCTCAGAGGTTATAAGATAGGCAGAATTCCCCAGGTACCAGCAGAAACAGACCACAGGACAGCCAGACCCCAACAAGAGATGCTCACGTGCTGACAGAGGGCAGCTCAGGAGAGGTAGCCTAGGTTCAGGCTCACAAGGAACCTCCCCCCTCCCCCTTCCCCACACACAGGCAAGGGCTGAGTCAGCTACCATCTGCTATATGGTGGGGGCTGTAAGAGTTCCTGGATGCCTCAGAGACCCGTGCCAGATTCATGCAAGAGAGACCCTGCACAGATGTATAGGTATTTATTTGGAAGGCTCCCTCTCCGCCCTTTCACTGGCTTCAGGAAAGTTCTTGATTCTTGACTGAGCCCTTGGGTCCTCTCAGAAGCTCATACTGCTCTCTGTCTTCCTGCCCCGCCCACCTGTGAAGACAGACACACAGAGCGAAGGTCCTTCTGTTTCCTAGTGTTTTGTTCCAGTCCATTTCCTTGATCAGCTAACAGAATAAAGGATCACTTAGGCTAGCCTAGTAGTACCTGCATATCAGCGTAGTACCTCTCCATTATAAATGGGTCCCTTGTATGTCCAGTCTGCCTGTTAGGGCTCTGAACCCCCAACCCTAACAACAGAGATTGTCCTAGAGGCACAGAGCTCAGAGCTCATGGGTACATCCTGATGTCATCCTGATGTCAATCCCTCCACTCAGGAAGACCTGCTTGGCAGGGGCAACATAGGGCTTTATGCTTAAGACCATTGAGTTGTGAGGGTTGAGGGGGTTTTGGCCATGATCAGTGCCTGGCATTGTCAAAACCCCAACTTCTTTGTGTTTAACACCAAGGCAGGCCCCCAGGAAAAAACCAGACGTCAGAGGCCCCTTGCTAAAGGCCCAGAAACTGTCCCTGAAGCCCAACTGGAGTACATGATGGGGAAGTGAGCCGTCCTGAGGCTGGGGCTGGGAGGCACTTTAATGACAGTGTCCGGAATTTCCCTACCGCCTGCATTTCTGCCTGAGACAAAGCAGCAGGCACAAGAGCATGGACTTGAGAGATGCTGGGCCTCCTCTGAGTACCTGAAGTCACTCATGAGTGACCTGAGTAGATGTCAGGGCAGGAGGTAAAGGGAGCCTCTCTCTGCAGCATGGTGGGTCCCTCTTCCAGAGCACAGAGTTCCCAACACAGTACCATACCCACTGGGAGATCTGTGTAAGCCAGACTATAAAGTCAGACACCTCCCACAGAGCCACAAGGTCTCTGACAAGCCTAGAGTTTCCAAGGTCTTAAAGTGGAAGCATCTTTAATACATATGGATGTGGTCTCAGAGCCTACTGGTCACAGTGTAAAGAAATGACCCTCTAGGCGTAAGTAGGGCCTGAGCATCCTGTCAGGCTAGATCCACCTTTAATACCTTATAGGCACTACCTTTGCCTTTACTAGTACCAAGAACATTCTGGAAGAACAGGATGTTTTACACACACACACACACACACACACATCTCTACATAAGCATATGACTTATTATATGGTCAGTGACTCACTAGGACACTCTGAGTCAAGGCAGATGTAGATAAAGAGTCACTGGCCTCACCTTAGCCCTACAAAGCATGAGTTCACTGAGTAAACCTTCCCAGGCTGCCTTTAACAGCCTGTAGCTCTGTGCTGGGAGTTATGAAAGCAAGACTGACAGATCATGGATATCGTGGGCCAGCCAGGCTTGGCCCTGCTCACTCAGGCCTCCCACCTCCAGGTCAGCCCTGCCTCACCCTTGGGAATCAAGATGGGTTGACTGAGAGTCAGCCCTACCACCATCAAAACCCCAGAATTCTGCCCCTCAAGGGGACAAGAAAGGCGGAATGGAGACAGAAGAGAAACCAGCTTGTGCAAACCCTAGGGGTCTCTGACACTTGGCCCTCACCCACACACCAAACAAGAGCCTGGGAAAAAATCTTTCAGAGCTTGGATCTCTCCCAAAGGGGGATATCAAGCTCCAGTATAAACATGCATGTGTACACATGTGTGCATACAAACATGTACACACATGCATTACAAACAAATAAATAGATGAATTGGTGAGGTTGTGTAGTGGCTGGAAGCTGTAAGGACATAGGGGATGTGAAATAGTATTACCCTTGGAAACCAACTTAGCATCTCCCCGAAAGTCAAACAGGGTTACCATCTGATTGTGCAATCCCCCTCCAGTTAAAGACACAAAGAATGAAAAACATGACCTCACATCAACCTCACCCAGACCTTCGTGCAATATTATTCACAACAGCCCTAAGTGGAAGTTGCTCAGGTGTCCGTTGGCTGAGGTTTAATAAAACAAATACGACAGAGTTGTAAATGTGTCGTCAGCACTAAAACATGAGGAGTGTAGATCTGTCCCTCAACATGGACAGCCCTGGAAGCATTAAGCTAAGTGAAAGAAACCAGACACAAAGGTCTCCTGGCATGTGACCCAGACAAATCCACGGAGACAGGAAGCAGAGTAAGGGGAGACGGGAAAGGAAAGTGCCGCTGGAAGGAACAGGGTTTCTTATAAGTGAGGGAGTGTTCTGGAATTGATTAGTGGTAAGTATCACACAGTCCTGGAATATATGAGAATCACAGATTGCTCACTTGAAACTGGTGAGCCTTTGTTTTTCATGTGGATTTCCTCTCAATGAAGAATGTGTGAAGGCCAACAGTCTCACCAGGAACAAGCATGAGTGGACAAAGCTGGCTGGCTAGCTGCTGTCTGCAAAGCTGTTACACTAATTAGTCTTTGCCCCGAGAAGCCCCCATACCTCACAGATGTCCCTTCGAGAAGGTGGGGGAAGCAAGCCCCAGAGAGGCCTCGGGGCCATCTAGTGGAATGCTCCCTTTGTCTGAAGCTTCAAGCAAATGTTACACAAGAAGAGAGCTTCAGAACCAGCTTCAGTCCTTCTGTCCAGGTCCTGCTGTGACTGCAGTTTCCCATCAGCCAGTACCTCCTAAGGTCTTTCTGAGGCAGGATGTGGCCCGACAGAGCCCCGGGATGAGTATCCCCTCCCAACAGTGCCTTTTTGGTATGTATTGCTGGCCATGTGTGGACTATCAGTTGGGTCTGGTCTGACCACAGTATCCCACTGGAGAAAGCCGTGGGCAGAGGTTTCCACTAAGTCGGTTCTAATTCAGTCTTATTCACCCATGGGGGTGTTCCTAACTCATGGATGTTTATGTGGCAGTAACAGGATGTGGGTGCCCTCCGCACCTTAGAACAGCTGCGTTGTGAAAGAAATTCACCACCCCACCGCCCACCCTTCTGTGCGTATGAGGTGAATACTTCACCAATGAGCTCCTCAGCCCTTCCTGGGATGGTTCTGATGGGAACCAGCAAAGGACAAAGCTGTCATCCTCTTCCTGCCCCAGGAGACATCCCAGCCAAGCAGAGGGGCAGGATCCAGGTCCCACCCAGTCCTCTCTGGTCCCAAAGAAATTAGGATGGCTAAGCACCTTACCTCTCTAAGTGATCTAAGATCACCATGTGTCTTGGAACAGGTTATCCCAGCCCTTTCCTCTGGCAACCAAGCCTTAAATCATCACTGACTGTCTCTGGGAATCCCTGACCCTGGAGTTGGTTCTGTCTCAGGCTCCCTCTTGCCAGAGAGTGACTTCTCCATCTCTGCTGTGCACCCCGTGTTAACCATGTGCCTAAGCAATGAGACATGCTCAGTGGATAGCTACGCAGTGTGTAAATGGGAGTGATCGAAAACCCGAGGTACCTCTGAGCCATGAAGCTCTGGGAAACAACTTCTCCTTCCTGGGCCTGAGTTCCTTTAACTGAATGGAGCCAGTGAGCCTGGCTGCAACCTGGAACCTCAGGGGCTGAGACAACGTGACTGTAACCAAAGGCCCAGGCCAGTCTGGGTTGTGGAGCAACTCGACACCAGCCTAAGCAATTTAGCAAGACCATGGTTCAAATTTGTAAAAGGACAGGAAGAGGACTTGAGAATGTAGCACAGTAATAGAGCCTATAGCATGTGTGAAGCCTTAGGTTCAGTAACACACACTCACTCACTCACACACACACACACACACACACACTCTCACACACACACACACACTCACACATATACACACACATATACACACACTCACACATTCACACACACACATATACACACACACATATACACACACTCACACATACACACACACTCACACACACATACACATACACACACACTCACACACACACTCACACACACAGGGGAGTGGGGCTGGGGGGTCAGCAACAATCTCCAAGAGCTTATGAAAAATCTCTAAGATAAGTCATATTTCTCTTTTAAAATAATTTTTTTACATACACTAGTTGACTGTATATGCTTGCCTCAGCATGCTTGTGGATGTCAGGAGAGAACTTTTGATAGCCAGTTCTTCCCTTTCACCACAAGGGTTCTGGAAGATTGAACTCAGGTTGGCAGGTTGGCAGCAAGCACCTTCACCCACTGAGTCATTCTTACCTCGTTTCCAGACAGCCCTGGGTAGGTAGGTGTGTGCTACTTGATATATGTTCATCTCTATTATATTTAATAGCAGTTAACCTGAGTACTTTGAAGCCAGACTAGTGTTGAGTGTCCCTCTTTGGTGGGAGGTAGAGGTCAGTGACATGTTTCGGAATGTTCTCTGAGCTCTGCTGTGTCAGCCCAGCCCCTGGAATAGGCCTTGAGGCTTTTAATCCTGTCTGGCAAAGAGAAGTGGCCCTTGCGTGGTGCCAGGCCTGGCTCTCCCTGACTCTACAGGCCCCTTCCAGCACAGCCCATGAGAACAGGATCTCTGAGCAGGCAACAGTTGCGTGTTAGGGGGCATGGGAAACACAGGCTTTACGTGCCTCCTGAGCCCAGACACAAGAACAGAATGTGTCCCTGGTATCTCTAAGGACTTCCTACCCTTACCCCCTCTAATGTCCCCTCCTGTGGAATCCCTTAGGTCCTAGGACATCAAACAGGTTGGGCATTCCAGGAAAGTCCCAGCCCAGCCCGCCCAGGAAACCTGAACACCTGGTGGGGCCTCATCCGGCCCATTGTCCTGCAGCAACAGAAACCGAGCCCTAGTCATCGGGATTGTCCACCCTAGGGACATCTAGTCCCAAGCTTTCCATGGGTGGGGCACATTGTCAGGCTTCCTTCCTGTGGCCATCTCATCCGGGAGGCATATTGTAGACCAGCATCTGGGCCCTAGCCTCAGGTGGGTTACAGTGCATCTAAACAAATCCCCAGCAAGGGATTACTTCTCTGCTTGCCTCCAAGGAGCTCCAGTCTCTCCTTGCTGTCAGGTTAGCACAGCCCAGTGTACCCCACCAGAGCCCTAGGTGTTGGAGGTGTTCTCTAGTTCCCAGAAGTGAGCACACAGACAGAGCGTCGTACCCACCCTTTCCCCAAGGATCCTGGGAAGGAGGACTGAACATGTGCACAGATGTCTGTGTTTACTCAAGTGAGCGACCCAGATGTTAATGCCTGTGCATTTATGGGAATGTGTGTGCTACCCCTCCTCCTGGTGTGTGTGTGTGTTTCATGTGAAAGAAAACGGGCTCAAGAGAGAATGGAGGGGACATACAGAGAGAATGTGCCAGAGACAGTAGCAGAACAAGCCCCTGATCATAGGGTGGGGGTGGGGAGTGGGGGGGGGGGCAGAGGTCCCATTGCATTTTCTTCTTGCTCTGCCAGTGCTTAAGCAGGCCCAGTCTGAAAACTCTCCTAGGGCTACAGTTTATCCCAGCTGAGAAATGAGTCTGGGTTCCTGCGTTAGTGGGGATTGATTGCCAACCCGACACCACCCAGAACCATCTGAGAGACAGGCCTCTAGGCGTGCCTACGGAGGATGGCGATGAGATTAACTAATGAGGAAAGACTATGTTAATTAGAGGTGGGACCATGCCCTGGTCAGGGGATCCTAGGTGGTAAGTGGAGAGGGGATCTGCAGGACAGTATTCGATCACTGCTCTTTGCTTCTTGAGTGTGTTACTCAACGTGACCAACTGATCCAGGCTTTTGGTCATAATGAACGTTAACTCTTAAACTTTGAGCCAGAATAAACTTCATCTCCCTAAAATCACTTTTGTCAAAACATTTCTTCACAGCAACAGAAAAAGAAATGAAGACTAGATAAAGACCTAACCACGCAGGATGGAGTGAGTCAGGGTTCCTGGAGTAGCTGGGAGAGAGGAACACTCAGAGCCAGGGGCATAGATCCTAAAACTGTGTGACCCGTCCCGAGAGGCCAGTGTGCACAGTGGAAAGATCTCACATCTGCTGCGAAGCAGAGGTGACAAAACCTCAAGCTCCTGAAATGCTCCCCACACCTTCACCTCTATGGAAACCCTCTAGATTCTGCCCACACCTGCTTTCTTGGGGGAGGGGGCTGTGTGTAGGTGGGAATAGGCAGTCAGGAGCCCTGGCTTCTAGGCCTGGCTCCAACGGTCAGGTCATTCTGGACATGAGGCTGGTTCTCCAGGGCATCCTTTTCCTGTCTGTCTAATGGGGGGCCATGGAATCTACAGCATCACTCTGCCTCTAAGGACTACTGGGAAATGACGTGGCAAGACAGGGCTTTGTTGATAGAATTCTGGCATCAGCCGTGGGAAGAACCATCCCAGGACCTCAGTATCTTCCTCTTGGCTTCCCCTAAAGCTGTCCCCAGGAGAGGAAGGTGATTGTGGCTTCTGCTGGCCTACTTCCTGCAGGAGGGACCCTGCTCAGCTCTGAGCATGGGAACTCAACAGTTCTGCTGCATCACCTGTAGACTCATTCCTGCCACAGAAAAACTCTTTCACGACTGAGCCTCTAACCTCTACACGTCAAACGCTACATGTCCCTTACAGTGCCCAGCATCCATGACCAGAGCTGGAAGGCTCCAGGCTGGGAATCAGGATATGGAGTCCTGGTACCACATCTGCAACAAAGGATTTGCCCTCACCGGACCTACGGGAACAGGCCTCCCTGTTCCCTGCAGTGTCCAGAAGATGGAAAGTCCAAGAATTTTAAGGCAGGAAGACATAGGATTTCTTACAGACAAGTGTGAAAACCCTTAAATAGGAACAAACTCCTAAGTGCTACATGAAAACTGGATGGCTGGATGTAGGGGAGTCTGTACATAGGATGGAGCCAACTGCCATTACTGGCCTCATATCCCTCCTTAATTCTGCTTAATCATCCCCACATAACCACAGTGGATCCCACTTTTTGCCACACACTGCAAGCTCTCTCACATGCTCTCGGCTTTGCCCCAAAGGTTCCATTACCTGGGGACCTGGAGTTGGCCTAAATCTCCACAAGAACCAAATGGTCATCATCTGGAAGCCCAGGAATCAGTGGGCTCAGTTTGTTTGGGTGAGCAGAGCAGGAGGCAGACCTCAGCAGGCCTACGAGGGGAGTGCTGACTCAGGGTCCCCAGGGCCAGGTCACAGAGGAGCCGGCCAGTGGCTTGGGCAGATTGTGCAGACAGTCTGGATTGTGGAGGAGCTGGCGGGCGCAGGGCCCGGCTTGGCGCGGGTGGCTGTGGGGGAGGCTGGAACTGCAGACTATTTTTAGGCTCCTGTTCGATTTGAGAGACAAGGATGCTCCAGGCTACAAGGCTTTGTTCACTGGGGAAAGACTAAGGTGGCCCATTCCCCTCTAAGTCCACATAACCCCACCAGGACCCCAAGGACTTCAGAGTTTCCTCTTTTGCCTCTAGGGACCAGCGTTGGGGCAGAAAGTGGACGGAAAGCATTTCCATCAGCCCCATATGCAAACCCTGTGTAGAGAGGTGATTTCCATACTATTTGCAAGCTGCCCGCCTTTCTGAGCAGAAGGAATAGAAAGTCCCCTCTTAGAAAACTCTCAAGGGAGCAGGGCATTCACCCAGGCATCTAAGTCCCCCTTGAGCTGCCCTTCTGAGTAGCAGAAGAGCTACAAGCTAAAAAGCCCAGATGGGGCGGTAACCCAGGGGTGGGAGAACCACATAGGCCTGAACAACAAATCCATTCCACTGGATGAACTGGTCTCTCCCTGCAGAACATGAGCTTCCTCATTCCATCTGTGACTATCTTATTGAACACCTACTCTATGTCCCACACTGTTCTAGCTGCTGGAGATTCGGTTGCAAAGAAGAAGACAAAATTCTTCACCCTCGTTGGCACTGGCCAGTAGAAATGTGATATTGAGTCACGTAGATAATTATAAATTCTCTAGTAAGTCACATTAAAAAAAGGTTGTTTTTAAAAAAAAAAAAAAAAAAAAAAAAAAGGGTGAAATTAGCTGGCTACAGAGACTCAGATGTGCAATCCCAGCAGCCTGCAGCAGCAACAGAAGAAACTGCGTGAGTTCAAGGTCTATGTAGGGTGTTTCAGACCTATCAGAGTCACACAGTGTAACTCTGTCTCAAAAAGAAAACAAAGCAGATAGATTGGAGGGGGCCTGGAGAGGTGGCTCCGAATTTAAAGGCACTCATTGTTCTTTCATAGGACCTGGGTCCTCAACCAGTACCTACAGCAAGCAGTTTACAACTACTGTAACTCCATTTCCTGGAGATCCAACACCCTCTGGCTTCCAAGGCACCTGCACACAGAATGCACATAGTCACAGAGGTGTATACATGTATACATGAACAAAAACAATAAATGGATTTTAAACACATCTGGGCGTAGTGACACATGCCTTTGATCTTAGCACTTGGGAAGCAGAGGTAAGTAACCTCTGTTTGAGGCCAGCCCGGAACATATAGTGAGTTCCAGGCCAGTGAAACACAGTCAGACACACCTCAAATAAAACAACAAAGCAGACCTATCATTACAATGTGTTGTCCACATAGCAATTTAAGATAAATGCCTGGGCTGTGTTTAGATTTTTTTTAAAGTCTGGTGTGTCTTTTACCATTGCTAGACATCTTTGATCAGATAAGTCACATTTGGAGGGCATAGTGACCCCAGAAGGGTACAGTTGTAGAGGAAAACACTCACTTGAATCAGGAGAAAGAAATGCCACAGTTGATAAATGGCATCTGTGGCTGCAGGAGCAATAGCTAGGTCAAGTACCAGGCCTGTGTCCGTCCAAGGTGATACAGGCCCAATCTTGAGGATGCTCCCTTCTCTCTGTGCCTTTCTAAGTCCATTCATTCTGCTTAACCTGGAGCAACTGCCTACGTGCAGAACCCTAGTCATGGTCAAAACCAGCAGTTCTGACACCAAGTGCCTCCAGGATGTGGTCCTGTGTCATTCTTTGTGGGGCTGGCTCTCCGCCACTGGTGACCCTGACAATATGTTTATTTTCTCCCCCAAAGTTTCTTCCTCCCTAGCTAACCAATACCAACATAAAAGAACTTCCTGAGGCTGATTTAGCTGCTTCAGATTGCTTTCCACAAGCCCACACCCACAGACCTCCTGTCTGGCACCCTCACTGGGATCACCCACCCTAGCTGGGATGGCTCCATATTCTTCTTCAGCTAGATAATGACAGACTAAAATTAGGCTTCGGAAGGAGTTCTGAACACCACAGGAGGAGTATGGTGGCTTGGTTGAAGCAGGTAAGGATTAGGTATGAGGACTAACTAAACCTCAGGCTCCACCCATCTTATCTTTCCCATTACCACCCCTGTGCCCTGTCCTGCAATGACTCCTTAGCACCTGCAGGTTAAAGATCTGGGGCCTTCATTGGAAGGATCTGGCACATGGTAAAGTTGTCCAGTCTCACTTCCTGACATTCCTTCCTTTCATCTGATTTATTTATCAAAGTGCATGGAGCACCTCCTGGGGACTAGGCACTGGTCCAGGTGTTGAGGATGTCTCTCTGAGCAGCACTGGTGAAGCTTCCTGCCTTTCTGGAGCTCGCCGTATTTCAGCCAGGCCCACACGCCCATACCCTTACCCCTACCTTGGCAAAATGGTTTCTTTCTCTCCCATTGCCATTCTCTTCCTGGGGCAGGGGAGCTTATTCACCCTCTAAAGTCTTTTCTGCACATGCTTGAAAGATTGGGTGACCTCCAGGCTCCCACCTCTGACCTGGGCTCATCTCATTAATGGTCATCATTCATCTCCTAGCTTCTATCCCTATCTACTAGATTCTTTGGGAGGCTTTGGGGTCAGGGCCTTTTCTCCTGGGGACCTTGAGCCTGCATCTATGCACATTCTCCCAAATGTTTCCTCTAGCCTCTGGAGCATGCAAGCTGAGGAGTGATGAGCCCAGAGATCCTCACCCCAGGGCATCAGCAGATCTCCATCTGGAAGCATCCTCCTTCTCAAATCCCAGGGAGACAAATCACAGGGATCAAGGTGTGTGGGTTCCAGGAACAGTAGATGGAAGACTGACCGGTAGAATCACAGGGCATGAAGGTAGCTCAGGGCTCATGGGCTGGCAGATAGAGGGAATGGCTAAAGAGACTTTAGAGACAAACAGGCCTCTATTGCTTGCCAAGGCCCCAGGAATGGCAGGGGTCAGGGGAAGCAGGGGTTTCCAGCTGAGCTCCTCAGGGGCTAGCCTTCACAGACTTTGCCCTTCTTTTGCTTCCAAGAGAGAATGCTTAAGACCGAGGTAGATTTGACAAGGCTCACTCCCAGCCCCAGTCATTCTTGGCACCGAGGATATCCAGTGGCCATCCTAACAGCAGATCTGCTTGCTACTGGGTCTAGCTTAACTGTCTTATCTATCTACCCACTGCCGGACTGAGGCCCCTGGTGCTGATTACTCTTCAGAACAAACAAATAAGAGTCTTGTCCTGAGCTGCCTTCTGTTTGATGGCTCATTTACATGGGATCTACACAGGCTCATGTCATGCCTGGATACACAAGGCATGGCTGGGCCTTTCCTGGTGTCTCTGTAGAGACAAAGGAGTATTCTACAGGCTCATCAGTATACCCTGAGCATTCCCAAAGGGAAGAGGAAGGCTGTTGAAGTATAGAGAAAGCAGGGATTACCCTAGAGGTTACCCAGTGACCCAGGAAGAGTCAGGGTTAGACTGACATTTCTCACTAGTTGCTATGTTCACTTGGGGACTGAATCCCTTTTCTTTCCTTCATCTGAGGTCTCCCAGAGGAGGCTGTGAAGTCATCTGCTGCTGCTGCAACTCTAAGATGGAGAACAAATAGACTTAAACTAGGCACTGTGAAGCTCTGGAGGAAGGGGTCTACCCCAGACCACAATAGGTATCAGCAGCTGAGTACTCTGCTCCAGCCACAGATCTGGGTTCCTCAGATGCCTCGAGGTCCATGGTCTCAACCATTTTCACCACTTTTCTAACCCTGGGAAGTTGGGGGGGGGGGGACAGCAGCATAACCATGAGCCTTAGGCTGATCCAGATAAACAGGAAATGCTGTGGGTGAGGGCCGTCCCAGTCTTAGGGACTCTTCCATAGCTCACTAGAAGCTTGGCCGATTCACAGAAACTGTCCCCAATTGGCCATGCACCCATCTCAAGCAGTTACTGCTTCAACAGAAAAACTCCTAAGAAACTCCCTGGGTCCCTGCAAAGGGAGGAGAGATGGTGTGGTGGTTAAAAGCCATGGTTGCTCTTCAAGGACCCAGGTTCAATTCCCAGAGGCCACATATTGGCTCATTACCCTCTGTAAGTCCACCCTCTTCTGGTTTCTGTATGCACAAAGCATGCACATGATGCACAGACATCCATGTAAACAAAACACCTATATACTTAAAATAGATTATATAAATATATATATTATACATTTATAAAAATAATATAATTTATATATTTAAAACTAATACAAATTATAAAATGTCGTTTATTTAAATAAAATAATATTGTCTACAAGTATATATAAAACATACATTTTTAATGGGTCAGAGAAAACTGGAAGGTCAGGTATTACCCTACGTCTCTCCCATTGCCATTGTCTTTAGTCCTGACCTCCATCCACTGAGCAGCCTTATTCCCTGCCACTTCTCACCTGCCTCTGCTCCAGCCCTTTCTCCCACAGGGGATGCTCAAGAGAGAGACAGAACGACAGTGCAGCCTCCTCTGTCCCAGTCTCCTTCCTTCCTTTCCTAGCAGCCTGGCTGAGAGCAAGCAACCATTCCTTGGTCATATCCTAGCACCACCAGCCTCCTGCACACACCCTTCTATCACCAAATTGTAGTGTTCCTCATTGGTCAGTTTCACCCCTCAGATGGGCCACCCTTGAAGATAGGGAGGCCTTAGTAACTGCCTCTAGAGAAATCCTAGCCAGGCCTCCCAAGGGAAGGTAAGGGATTGGAGATATGGGAGGGGAGGGGCTGCAGGCTTAAGTTTTGCTTAAGTGGTTTCGAGTTCACATTTCCCACCCCTGCCCCTTTCTAGCTGCAGGTCCTCTGAGCCTGACTGCCAGCAGGATGGTCAGGGAAAGCTGAGGCAGTGATGTTCACGGGCAGGAGGCATGGAAGACAGGGAACAGACACGGGTAAATAAATAGCTTGTTTATTAGTAATATGTTACATTATTAAAGTGCATTGAGAAGAGATAAGGGACAGAAGCTGGAAGGCCTCCGGCCCCAGGCCCTGCCCCAGACACAGCTGGAGAAGGGTCAGCTCTCTGCTGAAATCTATGGACTGGGGGCAGGGAGGCCCACTTGGAAAGCTCGGCCTGGGCCATCTCCACGGGAATTTTCACAGTTTAGCCTAAGTTAGGACATGTCCTGAGCTGAAGGTGGGAGGTTAGGAGCATGGAAGCACAGCCCGTGGGGAAGGGGGCTGAGGGGAAGGGAGGAGACTCCCCCTGCCCCCCAACCCACAATGCCAAGGGCAGAGTCCTAGAACCTCCCTCTGTGGACCCGGCTCCTCCTTCAAAATGACCACTGGCAAATCTACCTGGGGCTCAGTTTTCTTCTTCGCTTTCCCCTGTCTCCCTCACCCATCCCTCCCATAACCACCCCACACTGGAGGCTCATGCCCTCAGACTGGGCTCCCAGGGCAGAGCCAGCTCATGCCACTCTCTTCAAACCCATGCCTGTCCCTGGACTCTGATCCTATCCCAGGGAGCCCCAGCCTGGGATCAGCCCCCACCCCCCTTCCCAGACCCTCCCTCTACCCGCCCCCCCCCCCAGCATGTAGTTTTGGTATTTTCATACAGATGCAGTCAGAAGCTATACATGAAATAAGCCTAACATAAAAATAGAGCTTTTCCCGCCCTTCCGTCCGGAAAGCAAACATCCTTCTATAAACATGCAAGGCGCTGTCCGGTGGGACCCAGGCTGTGAGAGAGGTACGGAGGAACAGCCTGGGCCTGCAGGGACACTGGCCACCCAGCAGTGGAGCAGGAAAGGAAGCATCTGGGTACAGCGGGTCCCAAAGGACTCGGCCCCAAGGTCCAGAGATGGGGGTCCCAGCTCCCTTTCCCAAAGCCCACTGCCAGGCGATGGGCTCTCAGATATCACTGCATGAAGTCAAGTGTGAGGAGATTTCGAAAAATATTCTCGAGAAGATAAAGTCTTGAGTTGCTGATGGCCCAGCTTCACAGTCGGTGCCTTCGTTATCCAGTCCCTCACTGTCCTTACCCCACCTGGGCCCCAGCAGCCGCCAGCGGCTGGACATCTCCAGGCCCTTTGTCCCCCACTGGATTATTCAGTATCCCTGGAAGAATCAGTGGACAGGGAGCTTCCGGGCCGGCCGGCCAGCTGAGTGAGACGTTTTTCTAGTTCTCCTGGGCTACAGAAGCCTGGGGTACACCCAGCTCCTAGAAACCCTAGTGAACCAGCAGACCA
Organism: Micromys minutus; assembly: GCF_963924665.1. Taxonomy (NCBI): domain Eukaryota; kingdom Metazoa; phylum Chordata; class Mammalia; order Rodentia; family Muridae; genus Micromys; species Micromys minutus. The sequence continues at coordinate 48,623,493 of NC_137985.1, read as the reverse complement.
AGTACAAGCGTGGGCAGGACCCCTAGCCAGAAGGAGGCGGCCAGGGCCCGGGCATGGCCCAGTAGCTGTTCGGCCAGTGCTCTGTCCTCTGGCAGCAGCTCCCAGTGCTGAGCCTCACGGAGGTAGGAACCCTCTTGGGCCTCGCAGCGGTAGTGGCCGTACTGACGGGCCGTGAGGTTCTCTATGAATAGGATGCAGCTAGGGCTTTGGTGGCCTGGCTCACAGCTCTGTTCCACATTCTCCTCATGGCGCCATAGGTAGGTGGCGTGGCGGGACTCCATAGGGCAGGTCAGGTAGTATCGAGAGTTCCGAGCCAGGGAAACCTTCTGCAGTGGAGCCTCATCTGAGAAAGTAGGAGGAAAAACGCATCAGGAGGGGTCAAGGACACTCGGGAGCCTCCTAGCTCTGCATACATGGCTTCTAGAGCAAGGCTAAAGGAAAATGGTGGACACGGGGGTGCGGATCCTGACTTTTGTTTTTTTCTCATATCCTCCCACATCCCCAGTCCTCTCATAAGCATCCTACACCATGGGAGTTCCCTCAGCAGGATATGGTCCAGGGGCCTCAGGTCAAGGTATGTGTTCTGCAGATCAAGGCAACTGAGGCATGGCTGTGCTTTCTTTATCAGCCTGGGACCCAAGGGCAGGGCTAGATGAGATACCTGGTTTAGGGTTGGGACACTCTTTGTGTGGCTCAGCTGGATTAATAGCCTGCAGCACTGACCTAGAATGAGGAGGAGCAGACATCAGCAGCTGAGAGGCTGTAACGGAGCACCCCACCTCTCTCATAGGACCCCAGAAGGATCCTCCTGTAGATCTCCAATGCATCCCATTCTGAGGTCTGCCTTCCCCCGGGGCAAAGGGAGTTATCCAATGTACCGTTGGGAGCTGTAGATAGACACGCAGCGGTCCTGGTCCCAGCCACAGTAGGGGTCTCGGGACATGAGGCAGCCATGGCAGCCCCCACTGTAGACCTCACACATGTCCAGGGGTACCTGGCTCACTTCCCACTGGGAAGTCACATATAGCTTCCTCTGGAAAGAGAGCAAGACTTGGTCAGGTCAGAGCCCTCCACCAAGTTCTCAACCCTTGAAGAAGGGACTCAGCTCCCCTTCTTGAAAGAGCACGCAAACTTCAAACAAAGTAGCCCTCTCCTCTGTCAGCTGTCTGGGTTGTCCCAGGGGTACAGAATAGGGTGGGATAGCTCACCCGCTCAGCATCCAGTGATAAGGCCTGGATGGAGGCTGCACGGTGAAAAGGCTGGATCTCCATGATGTTGAAGACAAAGCTGTGTCCCTGGTCCCCTGATTCCACCACCTTGTGAATGGTGCCCCTGTCTGTGGGTAGTGAGCAAAGGAGAGGGTCAGCAGACAGCCCACCTCAGTCAACAGCCTTCTTCAAGTCTGGGCTGCCGGGAAAAGACACTGAGTGGGGAGGGGTTAGGAGTCATGGCTCAGGAGAGTGTCACAGGACTGGGGTAGGATGGGTTGAGGACAGCTGACCAAGAAAGGACAGAAGACAAAGGCAGTCTGGAAGTTTCCAAGGCTGATCCCTGCAAACCATCCTCTCAGTGAGTGCCCCCAATATGCCAAAGACTTACTGGAGGCTGCAAAATTTAAAAAGCAAGCCAGGATCAACGCCTCGAATGACCTTGGTTACCCCTTCCCTCCTCCTCCCTTGGAGGTAGGCGTTGTCTCCCTTACTTTGCAGATAAGCGAGGTATAGCAAAGCTGTGCAATTTGCTCAAGGTCACAGAGGTCGCGAACAGCAGGGAACAAATTGGAACCCAGACTGGTCAGAACCCTACCTCTGGCCTTTTCTCACAAGTTGCCTGTGCCCTAGGTACCTAGGGAATAGATTGTCTTTAATTGTTTATTTTAGGAGTAATTTTGGGCTTTCAGAAAAGTTGCAGCAATAATGCATAAGAGTCTCGGGTCTAGCCTTCTCCCAGTTTCCCCAGCTGAACATCTTACATAAGCAGAGTAAATCGTCACAACTAAGCATTTGACACCAGTGTGTTTCTAGTCACTCAGCTACAGACTTCATTTGGGTTTCTTGGGTTTTTCCACTGAGTCCTTCTTTTGTTCCCGGAGTCAATCCAGGATTCCACATTGCACTCTTAAGGGATATTTTAATTTCTGTAAAATCTTAGATCTGAGACGAACCTTGGATTCCATACAAGGGCTCCCAAGGTCACACAACTAGACTGTCTGCTAGAGCAGCTCCCTCTCCATTGGCACCTGTTGGGGACTAATGGGTATCCTGACCCTGGTCCTCCTAATCCCACCTCAACTGCTGTCCCAGTTTCTAGAATAGCCGTTTCCTTCTCTCCTTCCACCCCCCATTTCCCAGGGCATCATCTGCCCCAAAAAAAGCAGTCAGATGATGCCTACCTGAGACTGTTCCTCCAGGCTCAGTATTTCAAACCTACAGGCTTTGAGATGTGGCCAAAGACTACTCAGACCTGACAAACCCCCAACATGGCCTCTGACCTTATCCAAGACAGACACAGACATGGATACAAACAGGCAAACAGACCTCAGTCCCCATTGAAAAAGCCTCCATTCTCTGTGGAGAACCTAGAGAATTCTTTATTTTTATCTGGCCCCATTACTTCTAAATGCTGCAGGCTCTAAACTGGTCTCTCCCATGGGCCACAGGGAAGATAAGAGACTCCCTCCATAATCTCTGCATGTGTGTGTGTAGCTCAGACGTGTAGGAAGGGAGTAACAGGGCTCTTGGCCAGCCTTCCCTGTTCTGCACTGTGACCTCCCTTCCCTTGTCCCCAATGTCCTGTGGGAAAATCCTCTCTTTGAAATTTCCAGGATCCAAACAATGACCCCAGGTCTCTAGCTTCAAACCAGGCCAACATGGCCAAGGAAGCCACAAAATGGAGCAGCAACAGGAAGCTACTGGAGGGAGTTTGAACAATGGAGGGATGGAGCCTGGACCCTGATGAATGGTCCCAGTGGTATAGGGTCCTGTCTAGTTTCCAGGAAGGTCTGTGGCCAGGCCCACAATGGCCTCCCAAGTGATTTGCAGGGTACCACCCTACTTTGAATGAGACTGGAGAGGAGGAGGTAGACACAAACTAAGCTCAGGGTGTACCAAGGCTTTCTAGAGCATCTCTAGGGCATTCACTCAGCCTCCCCCAGGGGCATCCCCCCCAGGAAAGAGAGGGGAGAGGGTATCTCAGGCCTCTGTGAGGCGTTGCCATCTGAAACTCTACATGATATCAACTTCTTTGTGTCCTACCAACTTTTCAAATTCTTCTCACCTGGCGCATGGTTCTTATTCCAAATGACAGAGGCTCCCAGAAGGCCCAGTGCTCAAGCCCCCACTCCCCCACCCCTCAGCTACCCATATTTTTTTCTATGTCTTCTCCACTGGGTGAGACAACTGGACCAAAGCGGCACCTGGCTTTGCTCATCCGCAGCCTTTCTGCTTCAAGTTCTAGTGCATGCTCTCTTGTCAGCTCAAGATGATTTCTCTCTTCTGCCTCATGTCCTCTAGGAAGCCCCCCCCCTCTCCTGAGCGTCCTCAGCTGTATACATTAACCCCTGACAGCTCTGTCCCCTCAACTCTCCATCTACACCTAATGGCCCAAGCAAATGTGAGCCGCTTCCATGGTTTTTGTTTTGCTTTGCCTCACCACGTAGCCGTGGTTGTTCTAGAACTCACTCTGTAGACCAAGCTGACCTTGAACAGAGATCTACCTGCCTCTGCCTCTTGAGTAGTGATATTTAAAGCTTGTGCCACCACACCTGGTTCCAATCTGTTTTTACAAAATAAAATAAAAGGGCAGGATGGGGGGGGGGTCTGGGATAGCCCATCAATCACCTGTGGTCAGATAAAGCACATGGAAGGTCTCTCCATTGCTGGCTTGCATGCGGTGGACAACCACTTTCTGGTAATGATATTTGGAGTGGAACAATGGTGTCTTCAGTGGTCCCATGGGTTCCACCCTCTGGGCTACTTCCGGGTGACTATCAGCTACCTGGAAGGTTTCCGTGGGTATGGGCTGCTTTTTCGGGAGGCACTGGGGAAGAGAATAGAAGCAGGTCAGGCGACTCAGAGGTGAGACCAGGAAGGACTGAGGTATGGGCTGTGCTTGGCCAATGGCTCACCATGCCAGGTCGAGGGTTGGGAAGGCCCATGTGGTAGCCTTTGAGTGAGGAGGTACGGAAGACTCTGTCAATGTCACCAAGTGAATACACGCAGACAGCTGAGTAGTTCCTGCAGGGGTATATAAACCACCCCAGTAAGGTCCCAGTATGCATCCACCTCCTCTTACCCAGGCCAGCCCTATGCCAGACAGGGCACAACCACAGCCCTCTGCGAACCAGGACCATTACTGGAGCAGAGGCCAGTGCCTAGCATATCAAACAAGGTTTTAACAGGGGAAGAACAGAAAAAGAGAGGGAAGGAAGAAGGGAAGTTCAGCTACTAAGTTCCCCCCACTGCAATCTAAAACCACAATCTTGGGTTCTGTTACAGCATCACTGAGTTCACAGGCCACCTGTTCTGCCCTACTGAAAGAAAAAGGAACTTCTTCACAGCCTGAGTCATTCCCTGACCCCTCCAGTCACAGGATGTAGGGTGCTAAAGCCTCGGGAGCCCAGACCTTCAGCTCCTGCCCAATCTGTGGCTCCATGCACAGAAGAGCCACAGCAGGGTCCTTCCCCACCCCAACACTTGTCTGCTTTGTTTTCAATCAATGAAAAATGATTAAAAGGTGTGAATTATTAGGCAGTGTTTGAGCAGCTGTGATCACACCCAGCACCCCAGTCTTTCCCAGGCCTAGTATCAGCTTTGGGAACACATATGGCAGAGCACACAGTGCACAGAGGCAGGAACGTGCATGTGACCCATGGTCACATACCGTGTGTACAGAGGCAAAATGACAACTGTACACATCACACTGCCAGCCACCACACACACACACACACACACACACACACACACACACCAGTAACAACTCAAGCCTTGCACCTGGCTGCAAATGCCATTAACTACTCCTCACCAGGGGTTGGAGAAAACACCATAGACCCTGGTATCTCTCCACTGGCCACTGGGGTCAGGGAGCAGGAAGACATCTTGCAGCCGATTGAAGTTCCTGTTGGTGGCTGCGTCGCTGCAAACCAGCATGGCTTTCAGGAAGGTGTTCCACTTGGAGACAGACAGTGAACTCTCACCACCCTGGTCCCCCTGCAAGGACAAGAAGGCAGAAGAATCCCCTCAGCATCTGCTTGGCACACCGGAGGCACCTGCTGCTGGGCATGCCAGCACCCAGAGAACCCAGAGCAGGGCAGGTGGAGACCTAGGCAAGCTTTCAGGTGGGTTCCAGCTTGGTATGCCCAGCATCCACATTGGGACCCTGCAGATGAACATTCTGGGTCCACCATAGCAGATAGGATCAGACACACACCTCCTACTTCCACCTATGCACACTTGTACACAAACATACAATACAGCAAACTCTCACAAACACAACACAGGTAAACACACGTGAACTTTTATACTCCCATGTTTGTTCATCCAATATGCATACAAAGCTAAACCACATTTACTCACAGGCACATGATAGCCTATGCGCGCACATACACACAACTATTGTATATATACAGACACACTCTCACCCAGCCACCCCTCACAGGGCTGACTCACCCTGCACAACTGGGCCACTCGGGACACATTGAGAGGAGCCTCGGGATTCTTGTCGGGGTTGTCTTCTCGGAAGAAGTAGTAGATCTTATCGTCATAGGCTTGGTCTTGGTGCACAATGGTGGCCTTGATGAACTGTGGGTCTGCTCGGGACATGGATAATAAGGTATGAGGCTAGAAACCTGTGTGGTAGCCACTCCACCTCGTAAGTCTTTCCCAAATACATATGAGCATGAACTCAGAACAGCACTTAGGGTCCCATGGGGCCCTCGACTCTAAAGCAATACCCCATACTTGTTATGTCCTCTTCTATAAAGATGTCATGGGCCCAGGAGCAATGACTTCATGCCTGGGGATTGTAGAAAAGTCCCTGGTGTGCCTGTGTCACATCTGCCTAATCAACAGAGCCTTAATGAGGAAGATGGGACCATTCCCCCACATGGGTTCATGAGAAAGATGAACTTTGGCTCTCTGGGTCTCAGCTTCTTCTGTGTTTGCTCCCAGAGTTATTCAGACCCATCTGGCCTCCACACCCTTCTATCCATGACTCTTCCTCTCTCACAACTCAGACTCCTCAGTGCTGATTGTTCAGATTTGTGCCTCTTAGGAAGTTCTCCTGGGACACATCAGGAGACCATCTGCCGCCCTGGGCATTCACAGCCCTTGGTCCACCCTCACCCAATCAGGATCTGACTCACTCTGCATGACAGTATCACTCGTGTACAGTTCACTCTCGCCCCGAATTCGTCGAAACCGAGGGATCTTCCCGTTGTATTCCTGCTTCCGGATTGTAGAGTATACTTCATCCCCTGGGACGGTAGGAGGACATGTGGGTAAGAGCAACATCTTCTATAAGTCCTTCCCTCAGGCGCAGGCCCCTGAACAAGGGGCTGACCCTCCTACCCCGAGCCTGGTGCAACAGCACCCTCCCGGGGCCCCTGCCCAATGCTGTTCTACCTTCAAACAGAACCAGGGAGTTCTCATCCGGGCTGAAGGGGGCATAGCCTTTCATCTCACCAAGTGACACCACCACACTGTCATTCACCTGGAGGAGATCAGAGGTGCAGATGGCCACATGACCACCGGCCACTGCACCTTATGAGGGTCAGTTTCCCAGCCAGGAGCCTATTCTCCCAGAGAGTCTGTTCAGGGTAATGCCAGTTTCAGAATCTCTTGCCTCTGTCTGGCCATGAGGGGCTGACGCCCACCCAGGAAATGGGGACTGCTCAGACACATGGGAAGGGTTCTCACCAAGTTCCAGCAGCTGGGCTTCCGGGCATTGGTACCACAGACCAGCAGCCCATTACCCCGCCTCTCTAGAAGAGTGATGTAATTCTCACAGTCCTGTGTGGGGAAGGACAGAATTAGGTGGGTGGGAGTCCCATTCAAAAGGGCTGAGCATAGATAGCAGCCACCCAGGACAGCTGACTCTATCCCCCAGTGAACACAGCCTATGTCAGGAGCCTATGTCTCCCCTTCTGTCTGGGGGTCCTAAGACTGGCCAGAAGTCTAGAGACCATGGGGCAAAGCCATGCTTCCCACTTCCTTGACTCTCAGAGTCATTTCCCTCTTCCCCAAGGGGCCCATTCTTCTCCACGGTCCCTCCCCCAACTCACCTGTTTGTCCTGACAGGACCCCTTGGTGGAGCCAATGTTCACCTAGAAGAGGGAGAGAAGCATTAATCCCCCTTCCAGAAATGAGATATCCCTGAAGCGCTGGCCACGCAGCCTCAGGGCAAGCTCTGGATGAGACTATTATCTTTTACATCTTCCATAGATGTAATTGAGACTTGGAGAGGGTAAGCACATTTCCCAAGGTCACATAAGCTCTTTCTCTGACACCGGGAACAGAGCCTAGCCATCGCAAAAGGCAGGTTATGTGGGTTCTGGGACCCAGCTTCCTAACCCAGCGTCCCCCCGTCTACACTGCCTGGCCACGTGTGTTAACATCCGGTTTTTCTCCTCATAGCCAACTCCTACTCCAAGGCAGACTACCCGTGGAAGCCTCCCCCAGGACCTGTGTGTGAGGTTATGGAGGTAGAAGGATATGTGTAGGAAGATGTGCCAGCTCTATCATTCTCCATAAGGACCGTCCCTAGAACCAGAGGACGAGGAAGAGGAAGGAGGGGGGGGGCAGAGGCCCAAGCTCACCGTGCGCACGGAGGCATTCTTGCCCTCAGGAAAGTTGAAGAGGTAGACCTTTCCACGTCCACCCACCCAGACAGAGAAGCTGCCTGGCTCATGGAAAAGCACGGTGTGTGGCTCCGGCTGGCCAAAGTCCACATGGTCCTGCCCTGTGCAGCATGAAGGAGAAAGACACTCTGAGCAAAAGGACCCTGGCGTTCCCACAGGCATACTAGACCCTGCTGGCTAATTACTTCTCCAAGCTCAGGGCACTGAGGGTTCAGAGACCGGGTCTGGTTTAGGCAGAGCTGAGAAGTCAAGAATACCCTGGTGGGCTCCCACAATCACCCGTCCTCGCCCAAAGCCACAGTCCCTTCCCCACAGTGTGTCCTGTCTCAAAGAGAGGGACACTTTAGGGATTTTAGGGCAAACAGCCCCCTTTCTCAAACATACACATTCTCCTGAGGGGCTGTGCAGGTATGGGAAGACCATCAGCTCTGTACTGGGAGGGAATCTCTTTCCCTCCATCTCAGTCCTGCCAGAAGCTAACAGCCAGGCTTCAAAGCTCCCCAGTTAGGGTTCGGATCCCTGGGCTGCCATTTTATTCACAACTGAGAAGTTGTCTCCAATGCTGGCTTACCCCAGCCCTTAATAGGTACCGTTTCAGGACAGGAACAAATCTCAGCATCTATTCCTTTCCACTATACAGCTTGGAAAACAGGTCAAGGAACAGACACCCCTCAAGCACTGGGAAGCAGGTGGAGAGCAGGCCCTAAATCAGTACCCCTGCTTCTGACTTCAAAGCTAATCTCTAGCCTGATTTCATCTGCCTAGATGTCAGCTCCTTTTGAGACTCAGCTCTCTGTCCCAACAACTCTGGGACAGGGGACCTTCAAAAAGTACAGCCTATGGCTTTTAGCAGAAGGACTGACCAGGGCAGTTTTGCCCAAAAAAGAAACTATCTGCAGCCAATGCCTCCAGGGAGAAGCTGTCTCATCTCTAGTGACATTGTTGTGGTAGTCTTGGTTGCAGGACTAAATTACAGGATGGGGTGGCTTTGGCTATGCCCTCAGCAATCAACCATAGCCACTGCCCCTCACCTCTGATTAGCCTGGGCCTCACCCAGGAACCTGGTCTGACCGCTGGTTTTTTCTTTTTTTAGCTGCAGTAAACTTTGAACACCCAAGCAGGACACGACCCAGTCCAGGCAAAAACAAACCTGCCAGTTCCTCAAGGGCTGCCCTAAATCCTCCTTGCTGCCACTTTAGCTATTCCTGATGATCTTGTATCCATCAGAGGCAAGGAATGGCAGGAACACACACTTCTCCACAGCCAAGTGATCCCAGACAGTGGGAATAATTCAGATTCTGCATCTCTGCTGTGGCCTGGCTCACTGTGTAGAGGAGGAAACCCGAGGCCCTCTGGGGGACAAGCCTGGCCCAAGGTCACATCAGCAAGAAGGGCAGAATGTTTCATCCGGACAGTATCAGTTCTCAAGAACATTCTTGGAGATGCCAGCCTAGCTGGGGACAGACTGAAGTGCTGAGTCCGCTGCCGTCTGACAGACCTGGCTCTCCTGGGGCATGCCACAAACCCCACCTCTCACACCCTAGACCCCAAAGCTGCCTCTCGTTAGATTAGGTCAGGGGCTGAGAGCCACTTTCTGGATAGAGGTGCTCAGTGGTGGCAGAACACGGTTATGGTCCTCTAGCTCTCTTCCAGCCAGGATAAAGCTGTAAAGCTGGGCTCAGCAGGCACAGGACTCTTGGTCTTCCCGACTCTCAGTTTCTTTTCACCCATAGCCTAAGCAGAAACATGAGCATCCTGTAGCCCAGGTCCCGGGCAGCACAGCTTCCCTCACACTTCTGTAACATCTAGCCTGGGAGACAGGAGGAATGGTCCATATCTGCGCCTGGGGATGCTGGGCTACGGAGATCTATAGCCACAAAATCAAGAAAAAGAAGCACTCACAGGATGTGCTGGCCACTTCCTGTCAAGGTCAACACCCAGGACCCCAAAGAATGCTCATCCCTTCCCTATTCCTGTTCCCCATTCCCACTGCTTTTTGAAGGATGCATTCAAGGCCCTGCCTAAACAGGGACTGGGCAAACTGGAGCTTACATTTAAAAGGTCTAGAAGAGTTTGCTTCCTAAAAACACTTTCTTTTTGTTGTCTTGTAGATTCAGAGATGGGGAGGCAGATAAAAGCTAGATCAGCCAGGAATGGGGACGAGACACACAAGAAGGGACAGGCAAAGCTAATGTATGAGTTAACTCAAGGGGAAAATGGCACCAGAGGGGACGATGGAGGGAGGCTTTGTCTGGAGGCAGCAGGGCTGTCAGAGAGCAGTCCTGAAGGAGTGAAGCCTGAGTGTGGAAGAATCAAGGACTTAGCCTGAGGAGAATACTTGGCTCTCCTCAGAAGTGTAGATAAGAGACACCCACACCACAGGAAGTTCACTAAGCAGATAGTCCGAGGAGGGAGCCCTGGCTGCTCCCAGAAGACCCTTAGAAGCTTAGAATGGTAGGGAAGGGTACTGGCAGCTGCGTAAGGGTAATAGATACAGCCAGGGCAGAACTCTGTTGACCTGGAGGCCTGTTCCCCTCAAGCCTAGGCAAGGTCTGAGCGAGGGTAGGCATGGACTGCTGGTCCCATTTTGCAGAACAGACAGAAGCTTAGGACCAACCCTCCATGACCCTCAGGTTTCTGCCCCTCCCAGATCTGTGCCTGGTGATGTGTTATGAACTAGGGGGAGGAAGGAGATGGCACCAGCTCAGCCCCAGGACAAGACCTTGGCCCGTTCTCCACCCTGGGGCCCAGAGTGAGGCTCCCGGCACTGCCCGAGGCCCTCAAAGGGCCTGATTGTGCCCAGGAAGTGTCAGAGCAGCCGCTCCATGAATACATGAAAGAAAGCTTTGTTCAGGTCAGCAGGAGTGGGGCGGGGAGGCACTGGGGGTTCTGGGCAGGAGGGCTGCCTGGAAGTGAAGGCAGCAGCAGGCCCTTTTGGCCAGGATCACCAAGGAGAAAGTTAGGCCAAAGGAAGGGATGGATTCAAGGCACTGCCTAGACAGCGGCCTAGCAAACCGGAGTCTATCTTTAAAAGGTCTAGCCTAAGTATTTATTCCCCTGACCACCTTTTTTTTTTTTTTTCTGTCTTGTGAATCCAAAGAGATAAGAAAGTAGATAAAAGCTAGACTGGCCAGCAGCGTGCAAGACGAGGAAACAGCATGAACATAGCTGAGTGTCTGGTAGCTGAGGACTTCTACCCGTCAGAGAACTAATGAGAGAAGAATCCAGAAAGTTAGGCCTTAGTGGTGGGGCACGGAAGGCACAGATAGCCCAAGGACATATTGACCATCAGTCTCTCCCACTGCCTGCTATCAAGGAGCAGGGCCAGGAGAGGGAATGTCTCCCAAGCTCTGGCAGTCCCTCACCTCCCGGCTCCCCCTGCTTCCTTTCCATCCTGTGTCTAAAAGGAGCACCGTCTGGCACAGTGTCTCCCCCCCTCGCTCCCTGGCCTGACGCATTAGTGGCTGACTAAGTGGTAGCTAAAAGCTCCGAGAATAACCGGGGGTTCAGGCAGGGGAGGGGGCTAGGGGCACACAGAGAGGACATGGCCTCAAGGCAGGCTACGGAACAAGAATGGCCAACCCCCACCCCATGTGATTCAGAGCCAATCAAAGCTCTCCTGAGAAGATTCCCCGGGCCAGGCGGTCCCATAGCTAGCTGGTCCATGGTCCCTGAGTCCCCACCTCCTCACAGTATACGGTTCACAAGGCCCAGACCCAGTTCTAATCAGATGTAAGTATTGGGAAGTGTCCCCATGCAGACACAGCACTCCAGACAGGGTGCCCACAAGGTCTTGATTCTATTGCAAAAGGAAAAAGAAAAAGCAGGCTTGGTTCTTTTTGGGAGCCATTCTCCCATCACCGTCCTAACAGTGGATAGGCTGTGGGAAGTAGGGATGTTTTCTCTTTGGGTTTTCTCAAAGCAGGCCTGCCTAATGAAGGATCTGTCCTCTCATTCACTCTGGATGCGGCGCCATCTGCTCCTGTCATTCCCTGTAGCCTGGATGCTTGTGAAAGAGGAGGACGGGCTGGGAAGGGTAGAGAGAGGGTTACCGCCTACAAAAGGAACAACAAGGGCTGGTCCTTGACCCACTGAACCCATCAGCTTTGAATGCTAACCTCCAAAAGCCCTTGGAAAGTGGGCAGAGAATGGCAAGAATGTGGACACCCCAGGAGGAAATGCCTGAGTTAAGTCACCAATGAGCAAGGGTCTGGGGACCCAGCCATATCTGGCAGGGACCTCCTCTCACACTTGTGTCCCATTTTGCATTTCCAGACGCCTCACACCCTCACCCTCAGAGAAAAGAAAGAAGATCTGAGTGGTGCTTGGGAGCTAACCTGCAGTCTCTCCACCCTTTGGAATCTCACATAATACACATCAAGGTATCCAAACAGCCACCAAGCTGGGAGCCATCGAGGCTGTGGCATTGGCCCAAAGGCAAACACCCAAGGGAGGCTCACAGACTTCAGCTGTCTTGCCACTGCATCCCTCTAAAGCCACACACACTCAGGGTCTTTGAGGGACTGTTGTGAGAAAGCCGATAAAATTCCCATTTCTTTGAATTACCCTCTCCTTAACCCACCACCCTCATTCACTAGGCACAGAGTCACTAACAAGATAAAGAAAGGGAATCACCCACCTGCCTCCCAGGTAGGGATCTGATCTCCCAAGGGCCTTTAGTAGCCCAAAGGCATGGTTAATGGGAAGCAGGGTGCTGAGGAGAACCCCTCCCAGTGGTGGCAGACACACAGGGACAGATGTTTCTTTGGTTCTGCCTCTGATGTGGTCATTTCCAGATGGCAATGACCTAGTGCTAAGAGTAGATTACAGCTCCTATCAGCAGTGTACTGGTAACACCTGTGCAGGGCAGGGTTCTAACAGCTGCCAGACAAGTGCCGTGCCAACATGGGTGGCAAGGCCCTAATGGGGTAGTAACCGTCATGGAGTAAGGAGACATCTATCCTCATTATCAGCAAGCCTACACTCACTGCCAAGGCCAGCCATGGGTGGGAGGAGAAGATATCTCAGGTGCTGGTTCAGCCCTGGCTCTAGGTAACCACCCACTGTGTTTGGCATCCAGACACCTGGTTGTTGTTTGCGAGCAGGAACGTGTGGCCTTCCTGAGTTCAGTTCCCCCTTCTGAGGCTGGTGGAGATGCTGGTTACTGGTTTCTTATGGCCTGGGTTTTATGACCTATCATGATTCCGGAAACAAACACAGAGCAGTTAAGGTTTAAGTTCATGGGTAGTTTGGGGAACACATGAGTGCATGCTGGAGACATTAGCGACAGCTTTCTGAAAGCAGAGAGGGACTATAAAAACAACATTCTCATCTGCCTCCACTGGCTAGCCCAACAAATCCACACCACCCTGCAAAGAAGGCAAGACAAATGTCTGCACCCCCATTTTATGGAGTGGAAAACTAAGGCCCTTTCAGAACCCCCAAGAGCTGGGACCACTTGCATACATCACTATGATGAGAGGGGTTTGGGCTGCTAGATAAAGAAGCTGGGACGAAGTTCTGATGAGAAGTACCTTTGGGGAGAGCTAAATGGAGCAGGACTCAAGAATTCAGGTGGAAATGGATCCCAGTAGGAGTGGGGAGGAGGTTCTGAGTTCAGTCCCTGGAAAGGCAGGGCACCCAGAGCCAGTGTCTCATCCTATCTACCTTCTAGCTGTTCCTTGGCTAAGCAGGTTCCCAAAGCCCTAAAGGTCAGCTAATGGCTACTTCAAAAGCAGTAACAAGGCAAAAAGTACAGTCTGCTCTTGGGCTCAGAGCCAGGGCAGGGGTGGCAAGAAGGCTGAGGATGCCTACCTCAGCCCAGTAGGGAAGGAGACAGGTGGAAGACTGGTGAAGCAGAAGGTTCCCAGCCCCAGCTTTGGCCCGGACCAGCAGGGGACACGGTGTGAGGGCAGGCAGCCAGCATAGCCCGTTAAGGCAGGGTCTCAGGTGCCAGAACTGCAGAAATGCATTCCATGAGAAACTAGAGATGCTGCAGGAGGAGGAGTGGGGATGGAGGGAGGGAAGGGGAGGGAGAGAAGAGGCTGGCAATGATGAGGCTAGCCCTCTCCAGGATCTGCCAGGTGCTGTCCCAAGTGGTTTTTAACTATTAACTCAGCAAATCGCTAAGCCCATATAATGCCTGGTCTCTTTTAGCTCTGCTTCACAGATAAGGAGTGTGCGGCGCAGAGAAGCTAAGCAACGTATCCAGCATCACACAGCTGGGTATGGGCAGAGCCTGACGCCCACTAAGTCTGGAACCTGAAGGGATCCTACTGTACTCAGCAAAGGCTACTTGCCATCAAATGCCTGACCTCTGTCTGTAACACCTTGACAAGCGTTTCTGAGTGAGCATGAGTATGCCTGCAGGTGGGGCAGGAATCTGGGGTGTAGTATGTCCCCTTCACCCTAAATGCTAGCCAGTATAGCTACTGGGAAGATAAATCTGGGATCTCTGTTATTACTAGGAAGCTATTGGGCTGGGTATGCACACCACCCTTTTTCTATTATATACCCACCCAGGCTCCCAGCCAGTCAGCATTTACTGTGCCATTCATCTCTGCCCTGGCTCTAAGCTCAGGACCCCACCACAGCTCCCAGGCAGTCCATCCCAGCAGGAACCTGTCCCCAAAGCAAGGCAGTCTTTGCATCCCCACCATGCCTAATTCCCATGTGCACACAGCCAGCATTCACTGCCGGGTCCTTCCTCTGCCACATGTGGATCTCACTTGTCCTTGAACATCTAGCCCAAATCCCCTGGCTCCAGGAAGTGTTCCAGACTGCTCTAGCCCTCGGTCCTCTGTCCTGCACTCTCCGGTTGAGTTCCATCCACTATCCGACACGCTCTCTTCTCTCAGATCACACTGGGTCTGGTGGGATTTCACCAGATATGTGAGGTGCTGTGAAGGAGGGCCCATCGTCCATTGCTGGGGCTGGACAAGATAGAAAGGTCCAGCAATGGGGGGGGGGGGTGTTACCCTCCTACCACTCTTCAGAAGAGCAGACATTTTAGAAGAGGTTCCTGGGCCACCTATGGGGCACTGTGCTTTTATCATGGTGACTTTACTTGGTATGCTGAGGCACAGCAACAGCTGTACCTGGTGTCCCCATCCCTTGCTCTTTCCTTCTCCTCCCCCGACTGCATCATCCACACCAACCTTCTGTCATAGTCTTGGCACTCCTGACTCCCCAGGGGACCCTCTTCCATCACTAACAGCTCCCTTGGGGCAAGCACAGGACTTCTCCCGATTTCCCTCTCCCAGGAGCTGAATGAAGGTGCAGGCAGGGGTCAAGGGCTGGCTGCCCTCTACCATGAGGGTCCCCAGGACGCTGGCCCAGAGCCTGGAGCTTGATTAGAAGCAGGGTTACAGGAGGCCCCAAGGATCAGCCTAATCCCCGGGCTGCTGTTGTGGTTAAACCCAGATTAGCCTGAGCCATGACATAGAGCAACCTGCCTTCCCCCTGAGACCCAAGCTCTGCTCAGCAAAGGCCAGACATGAGTTATACAGATCGGATCAGGTCCACATCTGAGGGTCTTGGTGGGTGTGGTTAGAAAGTCTCTGGGCTCAGTTAAACAGACAAAGGAGGTAACAGACTTTAGAAGCCCTAGACCCAGAAAAGCGTGACACTGGGAAGGAGTCGAGAGCTGGGCCACCAGTAAGCTCAGGGCAGAAAAACACAGTCCTGACACTAGTTTTGCCTATTTTGCCAGTGACCCTGAGTCTGTCTGCCATCTCTGGGCCTTAGTTTCCCCTTCTGGGGCCAGTGTGGTTGACCCAGCTTCTCTCTGACTTTTCTTTTCTCACACTACGAGCTCTGTGCCGTTAGGCTGGGTAAGCTGAGATTATCTCAGAAGGTTCCTCAGTGGAACTGAAAAAGAATTGAAAGGCAGGGGTAGGGGACTGAGGAGGAAGGTAGGTAGGGTACAAGGAGGATGCCCTGAGGAGCAGGAGCTGGGAAGGATGTGGAGAAGGGCCAGAGGGCCACCATCGAGCTCCGAGGAAGCAGTGCTCTGTGCGGCTGCCTGTTCTGGGTAGAATACTCAATAGAGTATCCCAGAGGGATGGAGGGATGTTGAGGAGGTCAGAGTACAATCTACATATGGGACAGTGAGGCCAGGGTGAAGGCCTGGTGGAGGAGAAGGCTTGGAGAACCTTGTCCCGTGGTAGGGCAGCAACTTGGGACCTGGGCTGGCTAAGGAAGGTAGAAGCCTCGGGCTCTATGGGTCCAGGACTGTGGTCCTTTACTCTTTCTCTGGTCCGCCTGAATCACTGACAGCCAGATGCTCACATAACGGGCAGCCAGTCCTTCTTGTACGGCCAGGGCAGACCAAGTGCCTGTCTCTCCTATACCGGAAGAGGAGCAAGGCTTCTGGGGTGGACAAAAATGAAACCCAAGAAGCAGAAGCCTCTCGGTTCAGAGCTGCTAGTAAGAGGCAGGGAAGTGTGGTGAGTCTCTTCAGACACAGCCACCCTGAACTGGGGTCCAGTGAGGGGTATAGAAGATGGTGGAGGCCAGGCTGTCAGCTGGGACTCTAGCAGGCAACTCTAGGGTTCTCATGACTGCCACCTCCAGGCTGAGCCTCACAGACCACCAGGCCTACTATGCCTCAAAGACAAGTGAACAGTTTACTTCTCCCAAGTGCAGAAAACATCATATTCAACCAAGAAAATTATCTACTCTCAAAGGGAACCAAGGTTCCTGGAAGGGGAAGTTATTCAGATGAATAGTGCCTGCCCTGCCTACAATACAGGGATTAGATACAAGGGGGTTTCTTCTGCCTTACATGCAGAGAAAGGGCATTGTGAAGGGCTTCTGTGTGAAGAATCCTCCTCCTAGTAAGGAACTGATGGGGGGGGGGGGTTCCTAGTGGTTCTGGATCCCACCACAACTTCCCTCAGGGACCTGTGGGATCCAGAACGACTCTTGGATCATCTCTTGACACTGGGAGATCATCTCCAAGAAACTTGCTGAAGCCAGGTATGGTGATACACAGACCTTTAGTCCCAGGACTAGGGAGGCAGAGACAGGTAGATAAATGTAGTGAGTTCAAGACCACACTAGACGACATAGCAAGTTCCAGACCAGCTGGGGCTACACAGTGGGGGGTGTGGGGGAGGGCTTGCTGGATCCCTGGCCAAAGCTGACTCAACTCTGTCACACAGGTGCTTCCCTTGTCCCTTGCTCATCTCAGCTTTGCTACCTCATCTGCTGGCCAGGCAGACTTCCTCGGCCCCATGACTGCTCTCTGCTGCAGGCCCCGCCATTGTATGTACAGGTTTATCCGCCCAGGCTTCCTAACTACAAGGACACTAACTCATTTAATTTCTCCACTGGACCCCTGAGTCCAGTATAGAACCAGCACAAAGCTGAATTCAGAAAGCGCCTGTGAAATGTGTGTCCACCACCCTTGAGGTCTTACGCCAACAGGCCATTCCCCGCAACCAGTTCTTGACTTTCAGTCTATGATAGAAAAGAGAAGAAGGAAACAAGACTCTAGGATTTCCCCTGACTTCCCGGGTTTCAGTCACTTAACACCAAGATCTACACTGGCCATTGAGGCCTCTGCTTTGCCCTCCTCATCCTAAGGAAAAAGGAATCTGGAGGCTGTGGCCCAGCCCTGAATGACATTCTCTCTCTCTCTCTCTCTCTCTCTCTCTCTCTCTCTCTCTCTCACACACACACACACATAAACACACAAACACACACACACACACACACACACACCTGAGCTGAGGAAACTGAGGCTTCAAAGAAAGCAGACTCACCTAGAGTCACAGAATAAATGAAGCCAGAACAAGTAGGCCAGAACCAGGCTCCGGACTGACTTCCCACCCATTTCTTCCTAAGGTGCCAGAGTCAACTAGGATCTGGGCTGACTTAGATCTGCAACTCTATCCCTAGTACCCACTCTCAGAACCTTCAGTGTTCAGCACAGAGCCATCACAGAACTTGGCAGAGAGCTTCTGGGGACCTCATTAAGCATCTCTTGCAGCTTAGGAAACCCCCTTTCCTCTTGGGGATTGCCCCCCTCAGTTCTGCAGGGGGTTCACCTTGAAGGTGATGAATTCATCTAAGTCCCCCAAGGGGGCAGGGATTTCCACTGGAAATGCTGATGCTCAGGGAGTCCCAGCTGTGACCTCATCCCCTGGAGGAGGTGACAACAACCCCCCTACCCTTGGGAGTGGCACCTTAATGGCTACCCAGAAGCTCCCAAGTCAACAATAACATCCTGTTGTTTAATTGGGCCAGAGGGGGAAGAAGCAGATGGGCAGTGAGAGACTGGAGACTGGTCTGTTTCCCTTCTGTGGACAGCTTGGATTACTCTGACTTGGGGGTCAGGACCTCCACCGGCTTCTTCTTCAACTCCTGGGGAAAAGTACTCGGCATAACAAGTATACCAACGTCTTACCACACCATGCCCACACCTTCTCCCACCCCTGCTTGAAGGAAGATCAGAGTCACACGTTTACATTTGCTGACTGACTCACAAGTTAGTGATGCCCGGTGGAGACTACCTCCAAAGTTCTTCCTGCTCTGGCAACCTCTGGGAGCCAACGAAGGGTTTGGGGGGACAAGCATAATCAAATGAAAGGAGTGTGATGCAGAACTCAGGATAGCCAGTGATGGACTCTTCTCTCTGCTCCAAGCTGTTCTGCCCCAGGCTTTCACCTGGTTGCAAAGGTAGCAACTGTAGTCTGGGACCCTCTCAGAGCCTCTCCTTAAATCTTTCCCTAAGGCTTGGAGTGAAGATGGAAACCAAGCAAAGAAAATAAAGAGATTTTTATACCTGCCCCAGTCCCTATTCTGTCATGACTCAAAACTAAACTCTAACTCATGTCTTGTAGAGAAATGTATGTGGAGTTACAATCATTTGTAGTCTAGTCATACCTGAAGGTTGCTATGTCCCATCCACTGGTAGACAGGACCCTAGGCTTAAGCTTGGGAGGGTCTCTCTCTCTCTCTCTCTCTCTCTCTCTCTCTCTCTCTCTCTCTCTCTCTCTGCGCCTGGGTTGGCCCTATCCAAACTTCCTACTATCCGACTGCCATGTGTTACCCCATAGGAGACAGGAGGCAGCTGTCAGCCGGGCACACCATCACCAGCTGGTGGCCCTGGGGGCTTGGGGGCAGGTGAATGGCAGGGCCTGTCTGGCCAGTGGGGCACCTGGCACTTGTGAAGGAGACTGCAGACTGTCCTTGGACAAGATTGGTGAGTGTCTGGTGGATCCCAGCCAGAGGGGGTCAATAGTGCATTACCAGTGTGGTCACACAGAGAAGTGCAGGCAAGGGAAGCCGCACGCAGGGATGGGCTTGGAGCCTGAGAAGTGGGTAAGAGGGCTGAAAGCAGCTTTAAATAGTCTCAGGGTAAGGAAGGACTACGTGCCAGGGATGGAAAAGCATGCATTAAGTGTGAACAAGTGGGTGTGCATTAAGTATGTGGCGGGAGGTCAAGGAAGGATTTGGGGAACAAGCATAATCAAATGAAAGGAGTGTGATGCAGAGGGGATTCCAGAACACTCAGACATAACCATCTGTCTCCTCTGGTGTACTCATGTGCTGTGCCGTCCAAGACACAAGGGGACAGAGGTAAGTTAAAATGCTGGCAGGGACAGAGGAGGACAGGCTGAAGTGGGTGCGACTTTGGAGTGTGCAGGTGTCCATCATGAATGGGAGGTTCAGAGGTCCAGATAAGATGCTCCTCTTTCACCGGGTACACCTCAGAGTTGGAGACCAGAGTACCTCGTTTATGCTTGGAGAACCATCTAAATCCTTCTCCTCTCCCTAACCCTGGCCCAGGACAGATCCAGGGTCAGATCAGAGCCCCCTCCTGCACACTGAGTGCCCACACTGCCCAGTGACCTTGGGCAAGTCACATTCTCTCAGTTGCTGCGGCAGTTCGGGCCACTCATTTTATGTGGGTTTCTCCCCCTCTGCTAAGAATACCTGCCCCAGATAATGCTCAGACTTCCGCAATCCCTAGGAACTGCCAAGGCGTCAAAGGGACAGTAGGGACAGACAGGACCAGTACCCCCAGCCCCCGTGTGAGTCCCCCATCACCACTAGGGGAGGGGCTGCAGAGATGCCAAATTTGGGTACAGAGCTGAGTTTGCCTGGGGGCGGGGAGGCATTTGTGTGCAATGCAGGGAGGGGAGTTCAGTCCCTAGCGGCAGAAAACCTCCAACCCCAACCTAGCCAGCTTTCTGTCCCACCGTCCGTCAGTGGGTCTAAACTGAGATGCCCGAGGGAAAGACTCCAGTCCCTCAGGTGCTCGTATTCACTACAGTCCTAAGGCTGCACACTCCTCCCCAAATACGCCGCTTGGGGGTCCCAAAGGCCTCGCCCCACCCAATGGGCACTGTCCCCCCTCCCCGTGCTAGTGCCAATTTCTGGTAACAACTGCCACGTGCGGGCAAGGGGGGAGCGGCTGGTCTCAGCATTACGGAGACAGCGCCCAGGTGCTCCGAGCCCCTGCACTGCACCTTGTCCCGGATCGCCGCAGGGTGCCCACCCCTTGCCTGGCCCACGCTCCGGGCCGGGGCGGGGGCAGGGGCAGGCGGCGGGGTCTTTGTTCCCGCAGCCCGAGCGCCGCGGCGGCGGCAATGGGTCCGCGCCCCCTTCAGCAGCCAAGCCTGAGCCCCGCGTGCCAGCAGAGCCCGCAGCTCGCAAGGAGAAGATCGGGGTGAGGAAGCTGGCCAGGGGAAAGAAGGGTCCTGTATAGTAGACCCCGTGGCGGAGAGCCAAAGAGCCTCTGCGAGGCAGGGGCCCGCAGCCTCTCCCCCGCGCTCGGGCGCTGCGGCTCGAGCTCATAGCTGCCGTTGGACTTGGAGCGCCACTTAGCTGGGCCCGGGCCCCAGTCACTCGCTCGCACGCTGCAGCGCTCCAGCCCGCTCCGGCGTGACAGTACGCGACATACACTCACCCGGACCCACACGCTCCCTTCGGGGCCAGCCTGAGACCCGCAGAGCTGCGCACACGCACTCTCTCCGGGTGCCGCACACTCTGCACCCGCCCCGCACAGCGTCCGATCCCGCGCCCCGCCGGCCGCGCGGCGCCGCCTACCTTTCCAGACGGCGGAGATGCGGGGTCCGCTCCTCGAGTGGCCTTGGGCGGAGGCGGCGGCCACCCAGAACACTAGCAGCAGCCGCAGCCGCAGCGGGAGCCCTAACCGAGCCGGCAGGCTGAGGACGCGGGCGCGCGGTGCGCTGGGGGCGGCACGTCCGGGAGGAGGAGGCGTCATCCCGCAGCCCCGGAGCGACAGCGGCAAGCAGCCGAGACTGAGCCAGCGCCCGGCCGCAGGCAGAACCTAGCGCCAGGAGGCGGAGTCAAGCGCCTGACCCCACCCCGCCCCTCCCCCCGCCCCTCGCAGCCTTTTCTAGCTTTGCCGGTGGCCCCCTAGCTTGTGTGGTGACCGCTGCCTGGAGAACCTTCGCTACCCGCACGCAGGCAACTCCACCGGGAGAACCCAGCTGCAAAGAAGACTGACTTGTGATCTGTCATGAGGGGCAGATCCCATCCCTGCTCTGGGCTTCAGTTCCACTTCCCTCGCCCCAGTGGAAAGAAAGGCCTAGGAAATCTGTAAGGATCTCTCAGTGCATGGATGAGTCCAACACCGGACAAGCCCCTTGCTGCCAGCTAAGTGGTTTGTAGTCAGAGAACCATTCTCAGGGAATGGGCTTGCCGGAGCGGGACCGATCCTTATCAGCTGGAGCAAGATGCTTTCCTCTATGGAGGAGAGGGAAGGTCTAGGATGTGTGGGGTGCCCACAACGCCCCACTATTGCTCTGCCTGAGAGAACACTGGGAATTTTTCGTCTTGGCCTGGCTCCCTCCTCTCCCTCTCCTTTCTCCTCCCTTCCCCAGCCAGCAGCCTTCTGGGCTGCCTCCCCCCAGCCAGCTGGTGTATGCTCAGAAAATCCAAACTCATTTCCATGTGCGCTGAGGGGGATATAATTAGGAAGGCCCCTTCCCCGAGAAGAAAGTGAGGGGCACAAGACTCCTAGTCAGAGAGGGAAGGTCAGACCAGTTGAAGGGATCTCTTTCTCTGCCTAAGGCTCAGCTACCTACCAAGGACAACCTGGTGACTCGATGGTAGTTCCATCAGAGGGTTCAGGCCCCAGCTCCTCTGCAGTCACCTGAACAACCCACAGAACTCTGTCATTGGATTATGGTCTCAGAGCCACTTTGTCTGCTCTTTGTAAAAGGGTCTCCCATGTCCCTTGGGCCAGAGATGGTAAAGACTCCCTAGCTCTGCTTGGACCCCAGGGAGCCATGACTGGGAAACCCATCCAGGTCAGCATGTCCTTATGTAGTGCTTACTGTATATGTAGTCTAAGGTGTACTGAGCCAAGAAGAGACAAGGTGAGGAAGAGGGAACAGAAGTAAACAAAGACTTGACCTTCAAAACCCACAGACCTAGACATACTGAGCATGCTGCAGACACAGGCAAAGACACTGGGCAGGATGCCCTGACCTCAGAGCCAGCTCTCTTCACTACTCCATGGGCAGGAAAGTTTTGATATGGTGAGTCTTAGCTATGACATTACACATTCTGTTTCTAGCTGTTTTCTCCATCCCTAAAAGCCCCAGAGTACCCTAGCCACTAAGGGGATTCCTCCAGATCTCCATGTGGGGAGGGATCTAGAGACACTGCAGGGCTAGCTTCCTTACCTATAATAGCTTCATGACACCTAGGATCACAACCCCAGAGAGAAAAGGCTATATACATCTCAAGAACATGCCCTGATACTTATGACCCTAAAGCTGGCAAACTGACCAGGCCAAAGCAGCTTCTAAGAATACTTGCTTTCTAGCCCAGTGACTCATTTTCTGGGCAGTTATGTCCAGTGTCTTCCTTTCTATAAATGATTGGGGCAAGTTAAGAAATCACTTATCCCTGCCTTTAAGAACCAAGAATTCAAGTGCACCTGAAATGAAAACATTTCATTTGTAAATTTGTAACATTACCCATTTGCATAGTAACTCATAAAATGCAACCCACTTCTGCCTACATCATTCCTGCCAGACCTACATTTTTTCCCCTCTGAGTGAGGAAGCATAACTCCATCTTAGGGAAGAAACTGAGGCATCCAGGACAACAAGGGTCTGAGATCAATTGGAAATGAGTGAATGGAGACAGAAAGCCAAGTTTTCTAATAACAATTGCCAACAGTGTGGTTACTAATCCATGCTGTGTACATTTTATTGCCTCATTTTAACACTGACTTTGTGATCCTGGGAGCTAGGTGCTAGCTCATCTCTCTTTATAAGCAAGGGAATTAAGGCATAGAAAGGTGATAAAATATACCTACACTCACTCGGGTAAATAAAGACAGCGTTGGGACCGTAACTCAGGTGGTCTCTCTATGGCCAGCACCTTAGCTTCCATCAGGGCAATGTGCCTTCACACTGCTGCCTCTGGTGCTTGGCTGCAGTCTGGGTCCAAACAATCCTAAGAAGGACCAGACAGAGCTAGGTTACCACGTGCTGAGCAGAAGGGCAGGCCAGGGGCCAGACTCAGCCTCCTAAGCAATAGGGAACAGATGGAAAGTAGGGGTAGAAGCCAAAGCATTTTTCCAAGGCTGCATGCTAGAGTGAGAAGTGGTGTTGAAGGCCGTCTTTTCTCCAAGACAGACCTGGGACAAGGGGCCAGGCCAGATGGCAGCCTGCTCCTTGGTCCTATAGAGGGGGAAAGCAACAGAAGGGAACAGGTATCAGCAATGGCTTGAGGGTTCATGACTCAAGTAACACAGGGAAATAAAAATAGTATAGGTGGAGATGGGCCTGCCTGCCTCATTAGAATCCAAATGAACCAAGGCATGCTCCCCACTAGTGACCAGCAATGGGAAATGGACCAGAAGAAGAAGCAACAGATGCAGATGATAAGTCTGCAGGGGAGACACACCTCTGCTTTCCCTCACATGACTCCCGGATTGGAGGAGTGGGACACAAGACTACTTGAAAAGATGCAGGCCTGCACCCAGTGGGCAGAGGAGGTGCAGCCAAATCCAAAAGTGTCCTTGAGAAATCAAAGGATCTGGACACATACAGATTGGAGCTCCACGACCAGAACCAGCAGAGGTCCTGGCGTCCATCACAATATTCCAACAGAGCCTCTTATCCTTCGGGCCAAACTCAGTTTGCTTCTCCATTCCCAAGCTTTCCTCAGCCTTGATTCCATGGCATGACCTTGCAAGTATGACCCACCCCAACAAGAGGCCCAAGGATTCAGTGAGGAGACATAACATACACATGTGCTGACAAGCATTCTAGTTTTCAGAGATACAACAATCTAAGAATCTAAATTCTCAGGATTATTAGTAGCTCCAGTCCTTTGAGTAGCCTCCTCATGGAGATTCTATCCCTGCCATTAAGTCTCCACCCGGGCCTGCCTCTAACAACAGGAACTATTTACCCAGCTTCATGACCCCTAATTGTCAGAGGCACACAGACCAGGCAGGTCATGGGTGGGCTGGGCCTCTGGAATGCTGTTTACAGGACAGCTGCTACTCAGCCCCAGACAATGGGGGCCGCAGAAAAGACAGGAGATAGACCGTCTGGCTTTTCAAGTGAAGTTGAAACTTAAGTCTTTGCTCAAACTTTCTGGTTTAAAGAGATAATCAAATAAAAGTATCACCAAATGATCCAAAAAAGTTAACACGGATGCATGATGCCAGGTTCTAGGAGCGTAAGAGATGGTGTAATGGTCAAGAGCTCTTCCAGAGAATCTGCATTCTGTTCCCGCACCCACATGGCAGCTCACAACTGGCTATAGCTCCAGTTCCAGGGGATCTGATGGCACTGCATGTATATGGTGCACAGACATTTGAGCAGGCAAAACACCATATACACAGAATAAATAAAATCTAAAGTCTTAAGAAAAAAAAAAAACGGGTTTTAGGCCACATCTGGACCATTCTGCACACCATGCCTGTCCGTCTCACAAGCGTGGCACATAGCTTTAGTTACCTTTGTTTGTAGCCATATAGCAAACACCGAGAGCCTAGGTCGCCTGGGAAGGAGTGCAGACCTCTTTAGGCTCTACAGATCCCAGTGCCATATCTCACCACTACACACATCCCTGAACCCTCACCAGCGTGTTCTCAAGCTCCTGCTTCCTCCCCCTAAGCCACGTCAGGCCCTACCAGCTACCAACTCTGATTGAAAGACTTCAAAATCAACGTCTGCACTGCCCACTGCCAACCTGTCACCATAAACATTTATTTGATCTCTATCCTAAATTGTTAAAAACTCAGTAAGATCAAAATGTGAAAAATCCATAGAGGGATATTTAGTGAGGACAGGTGGAGAAGAGCTAGACTATTTCACCTTCCGTTAGGGCAGTCAGGGTGAGACAGCTCAGCATCCTTAGATAGCACTGGGCTTGTGGTGGGAGCGCCACCTGGTGTCTACTCTAGAGTAGACAAATCTTAGGAACAGGACTTGAAACTTGAAAACCTTTGCAGAGAAAGCTCCTCCCTCCAGCCCATTCTCAGGCCTCAGACCCATCTCTGAGCCTCCAGTTGTGGTCTCCAGGGCCTGGAACAGATACAATCACATGATGTCACATGGGGCGCATCAATTCTAACAAAATCTCCTGACTAGATGGATCTGGAAGGTTCATATCTCAGCTTGGAGCTGTTTTTTTGGCAATGCCCTTTCCCAGGCCAACTCTGATTCGATTCTCTCTCTCTCCTCCTTCCTCTCTTCCTCCTCCTCTTCTTTTCCATATCATTTTCTTCTTCCACTTCCTCTTCTGCATCCTCCTCCTCTTCCTCCTCTTCTTTTTCTTGACAGGGTCTTACTCTCTTGTAGTCCAGGTTGGTACAAAAGTTTTCCTGCTTTAAGCCTCTTGAGTATTGGGATTGCAAGTATAAGCCACCATGGTTTCTTTATTCACAAAATGAAAGAGAAGAGATAAGGTAGCTATTTGCCTAACCTAGCTCTTTTCTGGGCTGGAATAAAGCATTCTCATTCCACCTTCTGCATTTTCTTCTTGTTTGGATATGCTTTTACTATGTTTTACTTAGGATTGTGTCCCGGGACCCTCCCAGCTCCAATACGATCCTTGGGAATGTTAGGACCCTGTCAATGAGAAAACCACATGTAGACTGGTACTCCAAAATCACTCATCTTTTCTCAAGAATATAACAACCCACAAATCACACTTTTTGGGACCAAAGGCAGTACTCAAAAGGCATGCTTGCAGTCCAACTTGGGAGCCTCTTACCACAGCCCTCCTGACCCCATACAGCCAATAAGTACACGCCTCTGACGGCAATGTACTCCATCACGGAGGACCCCTGCCATCTTCTTGAGTTCTGCACAAAGGTTTCTTCCTCTGAAAACTGCCAAATAGTGGTCCAAAATGTGCCCTCTAAAGATACACAGTCCTGTCTATTCACTCTTTCTAGAATACAGCCCCTTCATGACAAATTTAGGTCACATTCTTTGAAATCTTTGTGTGTGTGTGTGTGTGTGCACGCACGAGCAAATGCCCTCAAAGGCTGGAGGTGTTAGAATCCCTGGAGTTATACTTACAGACTATTTTGAATTGAATACTTAATAACCACTGAGGCTGGAGAGATGGCTCAGTGGTTAAGAGCACTGACTGCTCTTCTAGAGGTCCTGAGTTCAAATCCCAGTAATCACAGTGGCTCACAACCATCTGTGATGAGATCTGATGCCCTCTTCTGGTATGCAGCTACAGTATACTTGTATGTAATAAATAAATAAATTTTTTTTAAAAAAGTAACCACTGAACCATCTCTTCAACCCCAAATTTTCGGGAGGGGAGTTGTTTTTAGATGTTGTCCTCTCTTTTGAAGCCAGGACACATTTTATGTATGTATGTAATGTGTATGAGTACACTGTCACTGTCTTCAGACACATCAGAAGAGGGCATCAGATCCCATTACAGATGGTTGTGAACCACCATGTGGTTGCTGGGAATTGAACTCAGGACCCCTGAGTGGTTCAGAACTCTAGCCCCTTAGCCATCCCTCTAGCCCCTTAGCAATTGGATTTTTGGTCCTCAAAGGCTTATTCTAGTCCTCTTAGACTTCCCTTGTGCTACCTTGCATGGTAGGATCCAACTCCTTGAATATTCCCCAACCCAGCTCTGGAATCCCTTGTGTCTCCTACACACACACACACACACACAGTCTACAGATATAGAATAAAATGTCAAACAAGACACAACCGAGTCTCCTAGAATACAAGCCATGTGTGGAAGTGATCTAACCTTTGGTTAGTCTGACTTGTTCCCTCCCATGCCTAAACTGCCACTCTCAGGGTAAGAGTTTAATATGCTCTTCAGCAGGTAGCTTCTAGACAGTGGGATGGGAACAAAGCCTAGGTGACAGTAAAGGTGGAATTATGTTAGGTACACTTTTTGGTTCCCCAATGCATAGTCATGTCTCCTAATGGGCAGCACTCATGGGCACAGGATAATTCAATGGGTACAAGTTTTTCGAGGTTGTTATGAGAATTCAGTGAGATGGCGCTGTGGGTCCCAAATAATCCCAGCACGGAATGCCCAACAAATGAGCATTGCCATACAGCCCTAGCTTTGCCAAGGCAGAGCCCGGGTTGCTGTGAAAAGGCATTTCTAGCCTGGGGAAGGCTGAATTCTGCTACCAGCAACTGCAGAATAAATGTATGGGACCAAGACTTGGCCAAACCCACAGGAACCAGTGTAACTAAGCTGACATGAATATGGCCCGGAGCCAGAGAAGGCTGAACCGTGGGAGTCAGGGGAGGCAAACAGAGAGGCATGTCAATAAATTCCCCCAACATCCTCACCAGTCACTGCCAGAGAGGGCCTGTGACAGAGGAAATAAGAAGCCACCTCAGGGTAGGGATCTGAGAGCTTGGTCCGGGGCCCAGGCCAGATGGGGCTGAGGCGAAGAGCAGAACCCAGGCCCATGTGCCCAGCAAGCTGTGCCAGCCCAGTCCATGTCAGCCCAGCCAAATCTGAGTTATATCAGGAGAAAGATCTGTTCAGAGAGCTCACCCATCTCTGCATATTTGCATATTCTATTTTGGGGTCTCTCTTCCTTTTTTTCCCCTTAGCTTCCTAGAAAAGTTCTCGTCATCAATTCCAACTTCACCTCTGCTGAACTGCAAATGCTCACTCCACCCCACCTCCTGTTCCTCACTAGGATCCCTGACCTCCCGACCTCCACTGCCCACTACATTCAGGGCCAGTTCTTGCAACCCAGCTTGAGCTCCAGTGTAACATTTCCCCAAGGTCACCTGGGCATAAATCCGTAAGTCCAAGGTAAGCATTCTGTGCCCAGGCTTGCCTGGTGGCTGACACCATTGACCATGCCCTGTCTACTTCCTTCCACCCCACTTTCATGACCCTTCCTCCTTCCCAGAAGTAGATCTCCTTCCCATATCTCCCAGGCACCATTTCCCATAAAGCCTAACTCCTTGTGGGTATCTATTTTCTTCCAGGTTTTCCTGGAGAGATGATTTCCTCATGTGATGCCAACATAACCTTGAACTTTAAATTTCCTGATGACTTAGCCCAAGGACCACTGCCTGGTTGTCTGGGAGTACCTCTAGCTCACGATGTCCAAATTGGTCTTGCATTCCAAATGTAACCCCAGTTCCTTATTCTTGGCAGCATCAACATCTTCCTACTCACATCCTGCCTCTCCCCTTTTCCCCACCCCCAGATCTGGTCTGCCCTTCACACCTCACATCTCTCCCCTCCTCTGAGCTTCCCTGCTGCAGCTTTGGTTGCAGGTCCTAGTGTCCCATCTGGAGATAACGAACCTTCTCAGTGGTTACCCATCTTCAGTCTCACTTCCCACAAATCCAGCCTCCACACAGCTGTTGGATTATCTCACATACAAATCTGGTACCCTACCCCCACCCTACCCCACTGTCCTTCATAGACACTCCACAAGGCAGGACTCCAGGCACAAAAGGCTTGGCACTCAGAAGCCTAGAGAGTTCTGAGTATTTGTTGTCAAGGCAAATACTTAACATCAACCCAAGACTAGAAATGTGGAAACTTAAAACTTTTTGCAGAATAGGTAAACAACAATAGGCTGCTGGGCATCTCTGGATCTGTGGAATAGTGTGTTCTTCTGAGAGCCCGGAAAAAAACAGAGCTCCTTAGCCTGCTGACGGCCCTCGACACCTACTTTCCCATCTCTGAGGCCACAGCTGCAGAAAAAATTGCTTCGCCAGAGTCACAGTTTCTAGTTGTCCACTTCCTAACCATGAAATGGTCGACAGGATTTCCCTTCTGAACTTTGTTGTCTCCAAACTCTCCTCTACTACCAGGCAGACCTCTGCCAATCAAAGTAACCCACTGCTTCAACCTTTTCACTTTTCTCCCTTGCCTATCACCAATCTGGTCACTAACCAGAAGCCAGGATGACCTACCCAAGATGCAAAGCTGCTTCCTTCCCAACACCAACAGGTCCACGTTGATATCCCCTCTCCTCAGCTAGTCAGCCACACAGCAGACATTTCCTTCCTTCACCTTCCCATCTAGCTCCAACAGCACTTTCTCCAGACAGCTTCTCCTAACACAGACACTACTAATCTATGTGAGCTTCCTTCCCCATGAGCTGCCCACTCAACCTTGGCTTTGCCTGGCCCAGTTTTCATCAGGGTTTAATGGGCAAGGTCTGCCTGTCTTACTAATAGCACAGTTCTTGAGGAGCAAGGAGGCCACCATGTTTACATGACATAGAGGCTCACTGTTTGTTGAAAGAGTGAAAATCACAATGGTGAGGAAGGAGCCCTCAGCCCATGGAAAGCCCCAGGCTCAGTGGGGGCACTTATCAGTCCCAACATGGACTGTTTAAAATATGACCACAGGAAGCAAAGCCAATGTGCCAAGCCCATGGAGGAAAGAGCCAACAAACAAGGGAAACTGTGTTCAGCTTAATTCTGGGAAGCTGTGTAACAGGTACCAAGAGTTGTTCCAGAACGAGCAAAGACACCCAAATGTTCTGCAGCAGAAAGGGCTGCATGAGCTCAGAAGCCTCAAGCAGAGTAAGAGAACCACGAGAGGAAGGAGGGGCTGCATCAGTACCATTTGACCACCACTGGCCCTTGGCCTTTGTTTCTACCCTAATATTTCTCAACATCAATTCAGGATCATGAAGGAAATGCAGAAACTTCAAAAAAAATTGCAGAGGTACAATGGGTTGCTGTAATAATGTCTTCTTTAAGTACCCCCCTTTAAGATTATTACTAATATAAAGGTCATACAGACCAAGATGTGCTAGGGACCAAGATCAGGAGGGTGGGTCAAAGTGACACATGGAATCACCAAGTAACTAAACTACAGGTGGAGAAATAGCACAGACCAGTTCCATGTGGCTCCTTGAGGTGAAAGGATTATCAATACTTTCATGGGAAACTTTCTGTCCCAAGAGGAGACAAGCAGGGGCCACATGGCCATGACTCTCTGGTGTGAACGAAATGTCTGCCAAGGCCAAAGCTGGGACAGACTTCTGAACTCCTGCCTACCACATCAGCTCCAAATGAGTTCAAGAACCATCGAAGGGATGACATTTTTTTCTCTAACAGATTTGTCAGCTTGGACATGTCTACGATACAGGAAATACCTCAGAACCATAGACAAATAAGCAGCAGCTGTTTGTACTGCTAGTGCTAGTATTATTTTTAAGTGCTCTTGTCTTTATGCCTTTAGGACATAGGAAAGGGACACGTTTCCGGGCAGTTTGAGTTCTGAATTACAGAACATACATCAAAGGATGTTAGGTGAGACACAGCCCGTGTAGGGATATGGAATCATCTGAGAAATACTCTCTCCTGCCACATCCAGAATTCACCTGGTCACTCCCTAGACTTTCATCAGAGATCATAGTCTCTTCTGGCCTTCTCTGTAACTCAGCAACTACCCTGAAGACTGGGCTGTAGTGTGCTTCAGCCTCAGGCTCTAAAGCACCAAAATAGATGGGGACTATTGATAGAGACTTGTTTAAGGTGAACATGAGCATTACACAGCACCCCCATGATACCGGCCCCAAATTTCCTACTCAGGACCTAAACCAAGTAAGGATCAGTCTGAACCCTGACACCACACCGAAACCATTTTTCTTGCTTGCCAAGCTGCTCCCACCAGTTGAGATCAATAGCCAAGCACTGGACACATCAGGCAAGGGGAGCATCAGATATATTGGGGTGGGATTGGGGTGGGATCTAGAAGCAACTTCACAAGTGCCTCCCACCAAGAATAGCCTATGCAATTTGCTGGGTGTTCGGGTACAAGAAGTTCATGGAGCTCCTCCAGCAAAGATGAGTTCCAGGGCTGCTTGGATGTCACCTCCAGTAGCCTGAAGGGCCCGGAGGCTCAGCTCGTCATCCTGGATGCCCATGTCACGCAACTGCTGCAGCTGAGGCTGCCACTGGCTCTGTGGAAAGACAGGGCAGGCAGAGGTATTAGCAAGACTCCTGATGAACAGTCACAGACTTAGAGGTTATGTTTTCAGGAAAGGAGAAAGAGGAGACCCACAGCAAAGCTACTGATGTTCGGGGCCATGGCATAGGGGCTTCAGGAAGACTGAAAAGTACACTTTAATGTAAAGAGAGCAAATGAAGTTTTTTGTTGTTGTTTTTATGTATGAAAGTGCACTGTAGCTGTCAGATACACCAGCAGAGGGCATCGGATCCCATTACAGATGGTTGTGAGCCACCATGTGGTTGCTGGGAATTGAATTCAGGACCTCTAGAAGAGCAGCCAGTGCAAAGCCATTTCTCTAACCCATGAAGTTTTATAGGAAAAAGGAAGCATAAATTATTCAATGTCTAAATTCTAAAAACTTGTTAACATGCACATAGAAGCACACAAAAGGAATAAATTTTGAAATTAGTTTTGAGACAGGTTGTGATGGTTCTTCCTTTGGGAGGTCAATATAGGGAATTTCTATTATTTCTTTATTTATTTATTTGCATATGAATACACTGTAGCTATCTTCAGACACACCATAAGAGGGCACTGAATTTCATTACAGATGGTTGTGAGCCACTGTGTGGTTGCTGGGAATTGAACTCAGGATCTCAGTCAGTGCTCTTAACCTCCAAGCCATCTCTCCAGCCCTATACAGGGTATTTCTAATTCAAGCCCAGTGAGTCTTTTGAGAAAGAGAGAGAAAGACAGACAGACAGACAGACACTGCAGATGTCAGGAAACTATAAAGAGGCATGAAGTAGAATGTAGGTACTATGAAAGCAGAGAGGCAGGACACAGCAATGGAAAGGTCTCAGCAGGGAAGAGGTAGGTGTTGAGACAGAAGAAACAAGGAGGTGTAGCTACCATAACATTCCCAAAACAAAGGTGGTATGAAAGTCACATGAAAACCTATTGAGTACCTTTCATGGTTGAGAAAAGGTGCTCCTAGAAGCTGTAGATTATTAAATAAAACAGCAGTGCCATAGATGGGATACTTATTAAGGAGATACTGGTTAAGGAAGTTCCAGGGCTCCCCAAAATAATACAGGTTTTTCCCATTCCTCTTGTTTGTCCACCAAAACTAGACAATAAGATCCTATTGCTGAAGACAACACACTTTGGCAGCACAACACTGGAACTGAGCTAGAAGATTCCCCAAAGGTTCTATGCAGGCTACTGAAGGAGAAAGGGTCTTACCCACCTGTGAACCCTACAGATCATGAGACCTCTTACCAGGTAAGAAGCCCCACTTGCAACAGTGGCACCGCTGGTATAGCTGTAACTGTAATATGACAAATCTGACCAAAATCCTTAAGGGGAAGGGGACTGAATGATGGCCTAGAAAAATTGGCACTGCACCAAAGTGCCTTCTAAATATTTGTTTATACACACGGACAAATGTTCCTCTCAGCTTCAGTTCGAGAATCTTCTCTTCCAGTGAATGGTGATGAATGAAGATTCACAACTGTACATGATGCCTAAAGCAACACTTACTCTTTCCCTTCTGAAGTTCCAAGAACATTTCAGAAGAAGAAGTGGAAATGAAAGCTGTGGAAGAAGAACTACAAGATTCCATTCTCTGGGCAAGACACAACCAATGCAATAATGAATTCACAGCAGCTGTGGATGCCTGGAAGGATTTTTAGGGATGAGGGGGATGTTAAGAGGGTGAGAGGCAGGTGATCAGAATCATACAAAACATGATAAAGTTGTCAAAGAGCAAAAAGACAAAAATAAGTTAAAGCTGTTTTAGTTTTGCTTTTACTTTTTCCTTTCTTTTTGAATGTTTGATAGAGGGTCTCATGCAGCCTAGGCTAGCCTC
This sequence comes from Micromys minutus, assembly GCF_963924665.1. Taxonomy (NCBI): domain Eukaryota; kingdom Metazoa; phylum Chordata; class Mammalia; order Rodentia; family Muridae; genus Micromys; species Micromys minutus. The sequence goes on along the minus strand of NC_137985.1, from coordinate 48,590,374 downwards.
AAACTTACTACTCTTTTTTTTAGAGATTTATTTTTTTACTTATTTTATGGATGTGAGTACACTGTCTCTTCAGACACACCAGAAGAGGGCATCGGATCCCATTACAAATGGTTGTGAGCCACCATGTGGTTGCTGGGAATTGAACCCAGGACCACTGGAAGAGCAGTCAGTGCTCTTACCTGTTAAGCCATCTCTCCAGCCCCTCAAACTTACTATTATATAGTTGAGGATGGCCTTGAACCCCCCCCCCCCAATTCTACCTTCTGAGTGCCAAGATTATAGGTATGTCATCACACCTAGCTTAAAAGTTTCGTTTACAGTATGTAACGGAAAGTGGTCTTTCTGTTCGTATACTGTGTAAGTCAGGGTTTCTGCCACTGTGATAAAATACCATGATCAAAATTAACTGGGAAAGAAAATGGTTTATTTTACCTTATACCTTTTAAGTTCTGGCAGGTGCCATGCAGGAAGAGCTACAGTGGGCAAGTGAGCTCCCGAGAGCAATAACGATATGCACTCTGGAAAGACGTGGTCCCGGAGACTTCTCCCAGGATTCCTTGCTACTGAGGTGCTTTCTCATGTTTCTCACTGCCAGATTCCTCATTCATCTGGCTTGGTGTGAGTGAACACCGAGAGACCCTTACTGCCTATAGCCTGGTGTGATTACTTCCTGGGTGACAGCCCACTCTTTTGGTCAAGTTTCTTGCAGATCAACAGGAAGATGAAAGTTCTTGAGATAATGCTGTTTAGATCAATTAATAATTTTATGGAGTTCCTGGTTTAAGTAGTTTTAGGAAGTTAGCTTGATTTAAATAGTCTTGGGATGTTAGGGTAGTTGACAGAAAGTTTAAAGTTGGAATCAAGAATAGACTGTGCCCCTTCCTCATGTACTGGCAAGAGCTGCATGAATTAGAGAAAGGAGCGCAGTGAGCGCTCATACACTGCAAGCACATAATCGTAGCAGAAAGAAAAACATGCTTGGGACAAGTTAATGATAAAAGAAAGCATTCACTCTAGACTGAGCCTGCATTCCTTGGTCTTGTGATCTAGGGATGTGGTAAGAGGTTTCGGGTGTGCACCATGATAGAACGATTATGAATAAAGAATAAACAATTCTGAGTATAAGGACGGAGAACAGATGATTAGCCAGTCTAGTTGACCAAGACTTCAAAAATAAGACACAAGAAAGATGTCCTGTTCCTTAGTAAGTACAGACTGTTGTCAATCAAACACAGGGAGAAACCTGCTAATACAGACTTGGCTGCTTAAACTTTGTTAATCTATGACAAAAGAATTAAGGTTTTGGGGTTATCATAAACTTGTAGAAAAAGATAGATGAGGGGGTTGGAGAGATGACTCAGCGGTTAAGAGCACTGGCTGCTCTTCCAGAGGTCCCGAGTTCAAATCCCAGCAACCACATGGTGGCTCACAACCATCTGTAATGGCATCTGATGCCCTCTTCTGGTGTGTCTGAAGACAGCTACAGTGTACTCATATTCATAAAGTAAATAAATCTTTAAAAAGACAGAATTATTTAGTTAGATAAAAGTTTTTTAAAAGGAATATATAACCAATAAACCTGTCATAATTTCCTCTTGTGTCATTTTAATCTGTATTTGAAGAATGTTTTTGTGGTGATTGTTTTTAGAGAATGTGTAACTTGTGGCTATGAGGTAATTTTCTTACACAGAAAACCTTTGTCTTAGGAGTGTAAAAGGGCTAAGAGAAAAAAATAAAACGCTGGAGTCTGCCTTTGCTTCAGTTACTCTGTGTGTGTATGTGTGTGTGTGTCTGATTTTCCCTTTTCTTTTCTCTAATCACTGGTTGTCATAGGTTGCAGCCCCCATCAGTTCCTGTCAGGACTGACCCCCTCCCCTGTCAGCCCCTCTTACTGCTGACCACTATCAGCTGCTTCCATCACTGACCCCAATCGACACCACACCTCACTCAGTTTACCCTGTGGTGTTCAAAGATGGCCTTTGACAAAATTCATCACTGAGGAGAACCAGGGCAGGAACTCAAGCAAGGCAGGAACCTGGAGGCAGGAGCTAATGCAGAGTCCATGGAGATGTGCTACTTACTGGTTTGTTTCTTATGACTTGCTCAGCCTGCTTTCTTATAGAACCCAGGACCACCAGCTCAGGAGTAGAACAGCCCACATGGGCTAGGGTATCCCACTTCAATCACTAATTAAGAAAAAGCCATACAGACCTGCCCATAGCCCTATCTATGAAAGGAATTTCTCACCTGAGAGTCCCTCCTCTCAGATGACTCTACCTTGTGTCAAGTTGACATAAACATAAAAATGCTAATTTTTTAAGAGTTTTGCTATATAACACAGGTTAGCCACCAACCCATAATATTCCTATGCCAACCTGGTAAGTACTGAGATCACAGAGTACCACTATGCCCTACTACAAAAACGTTTTAGCAAGCATATAATACAATGTCCTAGCCCTTGGTTGACTGTGGACAATCTTCTGCCGTTATATGTAATGCTGCTGTGACTCTTTCTGCACCATGATACCTCCATTTTCTAAATACACAAACATTTCTGGGACAATTTCTGAGAAGAGGGACTCCTAGAAGTCCTGTTCTGAGAACAGTCTATTCATACCCTTTCCCACTTTTCTAGGAAATGGTGGGCCTTACATTTCTCTTTTCAGGAAGATGTGCCACTTGTCTGATAGGAATACAACTATTAGCCCTAAGACTTTGCTTAAGTTTTACTGTTTTGTTTTGTTTTTGTTTTAAGCTCTAGTTTTCCAAAAATAAATTTTCACTTTGTTAAATTCAAAAGTTAGAATGACTGTATATTATCACTCCTGGACACCAAATTTCAGCAATGAGAAGCTTTCCCTGATGGAAAGATACCTGCATTTTCTTCTAGCACTTCATAATTTCATTACTGTCTGCCTCTTCACAGAAAGAAAATGTAGAACTTATGGAAAACTTTATGGGGCTGGAGAGATGGCTCAATGGTTAAGAGTACTGACTGCTCTTCCAGAGGTCCTGAGTTCAATTCCCAGCAACCACATAGTGGCTCACAACCATCTGTAGTGGTATCCAATGATGCCCACTTCTGGTGTGTCTGAAGACAGCTACAGTGTACTTACATACATAAAATAATCTTTAAAAAACTAAATAAACTTGAAGGTAAAGGGAAGACAGAGATAGGCAGTGGTGAGGCTGTGGAAGGCAGAGAGACATGAACACATCTCAACTTTGCTTCACACCAGGCAGAGCCAGTGAAAGCCTAGAGCTTTGGAGCCTAGTGAACAGGCATCTGGCTGGAGATGAACACAGGCTGTCCACTTTACCAATGAGCACCACATTCAGTAGTGAAAACCACAAAGGTTTGTGCCCCCCTCTCCTTTTATGAAGGTCTTCTCCTTCTTCTTCTTCTTCCTCCTTTTCTTCTTCCTCTTCTTCTTCTACTGCCTTTTTTATGAAGGTTTTTCCTACTTCAGAGCTGTGGGACCCACCCAAATTCAGAACGATGTGTACCTTGCAGACTCACTGTGAGTTGGAACATCAGGCATAAAGCAAACAGCTCATACTTTAAGGTGTGAGATACAACGCTGAGACTCTGGTTCTCCATGTAGCTTCTTAAAGCTTCTCAAGAACTCCTACTAACTACCAGATCAAATCTAACCTCCACAGACTGATATTCAAGGCCCCTTCCACCTAGGCTTCTACCCTCTTCCTCTGATGCCATCTCAGGATGCTTTATGCCATGACACTGCATTCTAACCACATAGTTTTGAGTGTATCACATACTCTTACCTATATATATCTGTTCCATCAGACAGTTGCTTCTCCCTCATCACAAAACCTTTCCACTACCTGGCTTACCAAACGGACCTCTACCAATCAGCTTAAACCTCTCTCAGTTCTGCTTGGCTTAGGCTCTTACCTAAGCAGCTAAGCTTCTAACCAAGATGCTTCCCAAATGTGTGCCTACATGGCAGTGCCTCCACAGCAGGGGCAAAGAACTTGCTCACTTTGAGTTCTAGTGGATCAACCAGGCCCTGTGTGTGCCCACTGTTCAGTCAATGCTCACTGACTGAATGAAAGATTAACTAAAACTTCCTTATGATCACAGGATCAGGCTACAGTCACTCAGACAAGAATGGGAAGCCACAAGAACAATTTGCCCTTTCTGGGAAGGCTCACCTGTCAAACTACCATAAATTTGTGCCCGGTGTTCCTAGAGGGAAGGTCTCCAGTGTGCAGAAAAAGGCTCAGCTTGACAAACTCAGCACGAAAACCTGCATGGAGGTGGGGAGACTCACCTGAAGGCTGGGCTGCCCAGAGGCCTGCAGAGCATGCTGAAGGGCTTGGCTAAAAAGATCATTGGTGATGGGTGTCCCTGACTGGACACCAGAGGACATTGGCGAGGTACCCGAAGAATGGCCCTAGATTCAAAGAAAGTCAGTGTTGGCCAAGTCTCAGTGCCACAGCAAATAGTCACATGATCCCACATTACTCCTGTTTTCCAACAGGAGCCCATTATGAGACAACTAGTCTGTATTATGGAGTATCTAAAGGCAATTTATGTGGGCAGAAAAGGTCCCATTCTCTTTTACTCCAGAGAAAAGGACTCTGAGACCCCTGGCCCAATCTAGGACCCCAGTACTGAGAGGTAGCTCTGGAGATGGAGCAAATCATCAGCAAAACCTTACTCTGGTGATATCTAATCTCTATTGGAGGTAAGAAGAAACACTCAGGCCTGTGTTAAAGTAGACTTCTGAGCCCAAAAGGCAAGTAAGTAAAAAGGGGAGTCACCTGAACTACAGGTGAGACATTCCTACCAGGGCCCCAGGGTTCAGTGCTAGGTAATCATATCTACTACAGGGAAGTTCTGCTCTTGGCAGCCTGGCCTTAATGTTCCCAACCCTCTCTCCATACCTGGGTGCCAGGAGTTGGTGTATGAGAACTGCTCTCTGGAGTACTCGCCAGGGCCAGGGCAGTGGCCAACTCGCTCTGGGTGATGGGGCGGGGTCCTGCAGCTCCACTGTATCCCAGGGAGGCGGGGCGGGAGCTGGGTGTACTGCTAGAGGGCGTAGACCGAGTGCTCTGGGGGAAAAAAAAAAACAGGCATCCAGAATTAAGATTAAAAAAAAAAAAAAAGATCACATCCCACACCCCAGTTTCCAGAAAGGCTTCCTAAGGCCCCCACCTTTCTAATGAAATACTATGTCATGGCTTTGCCCCCAAAGGTCCCTGTGACCACTTCCCAGCCTTGGGAATAGCAGATACTAAGGAGAAGGTAGTTCCCATCTCCCCCAAGGGGCAGGCTGCCATGCCACTCACTGGGTGGAAATCGTCCTCATCATCCGAAAGCCCATCAAACAGGAAACCACCTGGGGAAGAGTGAACAGATTCCAGAAAGAACAGAAAAGCACCGGCGCAGCTCCAGATCTCAGCTCAAGTTATGCTCCAAATTCATATTTCATTTCTCCCCTCGGAAAATTACAGGACAGATGCACTTCCTGACTCATGCCCTATGCCAACACTATACATAGCTGCTGAGTAAAGCCAATCCCTGAGCTACAACCAGCTCCTGAGGGCCTCACCTGGCATATCTCGGTAAGAGCTGGAGGGCATGCTTCGGGAAGAGGAGTCAGCTCCTGGCCCTGGGGTGCTGCCTGCTACAGAGTGCAGAACCAGGATGATGGCATTGACTAGGGCTGGATGAGCAGGTACCAATCTAGAAGAGGGGTAGGAACAAAAGACTGAGGAAAAGGTGCCCTAAAGCAGAACTCCCCAGGCCTACCCTTCAGCGTGAGTTTATTTTGTTTTGGTTTGGGTTTTAGCTTTGAGATAGAGCCTTGCTGTATATCTCTGGCTGTCTATTACCCCAGAGAACTTGCTCTCTAGGCCAAGCTAGCCTCAGATTTACTGCAATTGCCTCTGCAACCTGAGTTCTGGGGTTACAAGAGTGTGCTCCACATTTAGCTCACTCTTCAGCGTCTTGTGCCATGAAGTCCTATCATCTTGATGATCTGCCCTTAGAAGGGTCAGAAAGGCTCAGTTTTTAAGATGCACCAAAAATCCATCACACAGACAAAAAAGAAAAACTACAGGCAAGGCATATGGAATATGGGAACATACAGTCTGGTAGGCTCAGGGTTCAGAACTGCGTCCAGACACGTCTTACATAATGGGCAGCCTCCGAAGACTCCTTTCTCGTCCTAGAGCAAAGTTAACTTCTTCACTTGCAGAGGGGACAGAGCCACTGCTGTCCTTCCAACTCTAACATTTTATCCTCTGCACGCCTATGTCTATGTCCCTGAGCTTAAAATCCCTGACATTTACTAAATGAAATCAACCTGGCACACAAAGCTTGCTCTCTCTCTCCCACACTGTTCCATCGTGACGCACTTCACGCGCTCCCACCCCTGGACTTTTCTATTCCTTAAGCAGCCCTTGCTGCATCTTATATCTTGACACACTTAGAAAGTGAACCTGGCGACAGACTGAACTGGCCTCCAAAGAAAGATCCCAGGGCAACAAACAGGTTTCTAGCCTGACCGCATGCGGAATGGTACTCTATAAGATGGCTACACTTACGTATCTAGCATGTTGGGATCAGCAAAGACAGAGAAGAGGTCCTTATCCTGGAGAACCCCTAGAAGAGACCAAGATTTCTCTTAAGAAAGTGAACTCTGACAAGATCCAGGAAGAAACAGCAGCATTAAATCTCAACGTAAGCAACTCAACTGGATCCCAAACCAGCTCTCCTGAGAAGAGGAGAAAACAAAATCATGGGTATCTTTTTCTAGTGGGGATGTTTCCTCCCCTGCCCTCCCACCACATTTTCCTGCATTTAGGCCACAGAGTTGCCACACAGGAGAACTGAGAGCCCTCAGAGGGTAGGTTTGTGCAATGGGTCTGTTTACATTTCCTCATCACTCAATAGCAGAGCCTCTTCAAAGCATGGTCGCAGACATTTTTATTTTTTCTTTTTTGCTCCAAACCCCCACATTTCTTCAAATTGTTTCTTACCTAAAGCAATGGGGTCACTGCTGAGGCCTGGGGTGGCCACAATAATCTGATCCAGAGATTCTTTATTGCTGAGCATCTTAAAGACCTGCAGGAGAAACAAGGATGGCTTAGCACACTGGCTAGTACTATACATTCAAGTGCCCATACTCTTCTTGACTTTCTCCATTTGGCTGCTTATATAGAAGGGTTGTATACAAACCAGCACAATGGAACTGGAACTCTGTGGTTCACTCCCACCACTGCTATTTATAATACTTCTAAAACAAATGCTCTCTTCACAGCCCAATAACAATTTCTCCAGTTCTCTGAAGCCCCTTCCAATCTCCATACAATGACTGTTTCACACTTGTATATGTTAGGAAGGAAGTTCACAGCTGTATTAATTCTCTATTTTTCCATTGGGGAAATCCATGCTTAAGAGGTAATAATAGTTCACCAAAAGTCAAAGATCTAGTCCCAGTAGAAAAGGTGTATAGATTACTGTAGCTGCAACCATAGCCGTTCCATAAGGCCAGTTTTAGGAAAGGTTGTATAATTATCATCATTGGGAATCTACAACCAATGCCTGCCTGGGACAGGCTTCTCTGGGGAAAGATAGGCGTCTACTGAGGCCCACAGACACAGCAAAACTCCCAGAGGAAGTCTTGGTTGCTGTGGCAACGTGCTGTCAGTTCCTACTAACAACGACCAGTCTTGGCTCAAACTTACTGCCTCTCTGTAGGAAGAGCTGCTGTGCAGGGCAGTGTGCAGGACTCGGAACTCTCTCAGGGCAGCCACTTTGTCCACAGGCTCTGAAGGACAAGACACTTAGTTATCCTACAGCCCAGGTAATTTGTCATTACCACAAATGTGGGCAAAATCACTTCAGCATTTGCCCAGGTACAACTTGGCCTACAGAGTCCTTTCCCTCATCACCCTCTAAGAATGTGAGCACCACCTCAAAAAAAAAAAAAAAAAAAAAAGTGTCACAAATTTGAAATATATACACTCAATGAATTCTCTTCAGTACATAAAACAAAGTTCCAACAGAGGGGGATCTTGTCACATGAAAGAGACTCTTCTGAACAACAGCCCATTGCAGAAATTTTAGACCTCTTGTATTTGAAAAGAAAGAATGTATAATCAATTCAATGGCCTCTTGTGTAGAGACTTAAAATAAGTGTATGCCAAGCCATCTTAACGATGTAACACTACACTGACACAATATGTTAAGGGAAAGAAATAGAACACAAAGTTGGATGTACATTCTCTGGTAAAACTATGCAAAATATGTCAGTCTACATATGGTCCAAGGCTGGAAGGAGCAAGATAAAGAATAACATTTTCTTAGAGGGACAGGCTCATGGGTAATTCTTTCTTCTTTGTTATTCTCTTTTGAATTTTCACAATATTTTTAGGTTCTTTTATTTATTTTTTACCTTTTAATTATTATTTTACAGGTATGAATGTTCTACCCGCATACCTGTGTGCCTCATGAGTGTCTGACCACCAGCTTTCCCAGAACTGGAGTTACAGTTGTGAGTTCCATGTGGGTGCTGGAAATTGAACCAGGGTGCTCGGGAAGAGCAGAAAGTGCTATTAACCTCTGAGCCATCTCTCTAGCTCCTGTAATATTATTTTGATTCATAAAAAGATAAGACAAATTGGGCTAGGGAAGCCTGTGCTTAACAACCTGGTAAGCCCTGCATTTGATCCTAAGCACCACTAATAGATAGATAAATAGATAGATAGATAGATAGATAGATAGATAGATAGATAGATAGATACATACATACATACATACATACATACATACATACATACAATTTTAAAAAATCCCAGTAAGGACTAAGAAAGTACAAGACACTTGAGAGTTCTGAATAAATTTTCATCATAAGCCAAATAGCAACTTCTCTTGATTTTTGGACACTGTGTTCTACATACAGGGAAGTCAAGCAGGGGTCAAAACTGCATTTGATTACCTGGCTATCACCACCCATTTCATAAGGGAGGAAATCTGAGGGATAGGAAGAAGCATGAAGTTCATCCTGGGCCACACTTCCTCTTGATATGCTTAGGATAATCTAGGTTACATCACCGACTTTATAGACACTGCCCTCAAAGCAAAGTGAGCCATATGCTTGGAGGTCAGCGAAACAATCATGTCATCACAATCATGAGGGCTGTCTCCTTTGAAAAATAGATACCAGAAGTAAATTACCTAACCAAGCATTTATCTTGAATCTAGCTTTGGGCAAGTCACAAGAAAGCAAGTCACACACAAAAAAACAAGAGTCCCTCCCATTAAGAACTCTTGGGGCAGCAGGAGAAATGAAGCTAAATCAAACACACGAGCACACAATTATAAAATACCATATTGAGACCCTGGGCAGAGACACACACAGATGCCAGTAAAAAACACCCCAGTAAAGAATCCCAGTAAGAAAAAAAAAAAAAAAAAGAAGAAGAAGAAGAAGAATCCCAGTAAGGATCAAGGAGAAAGGTCAAGGCATTTGAAAGCTCTGAACAAACTTTTATCATGTGCCAAATAGCAACTTCTCTTTTGATTTCTGCACACTGTGTTCTACATACAAGAAAATCTAGCAGTGTTCTGAGTTTGGTTAACTGACTAGGCATCAATACAAGTAAGACTAGGACTTCTAGGAGACCATCCAAGAGGGGAAGTTAAGGCAGAATAAATGTTTACTGGAAGAAGGTCTTCAAAGCCTATGCAATACATGGAACAACACGAGAGAATTAAGAAGGAGGTGCTTTGAAGGAACTTAAAACTTTCTGTGCCTGGAGACGAAGGTGGTATCTTGGCTCAAATTGAAAGCTAAAGTAAGATCCTGGCTGAGAGTATGGCTCAGCAGTAGAATGCTTGATCTCCAGCACTAGGAAATAAATAAACGCAAATATAAAGTTAAGCTGAGTATGGTAACATATACTTATAATCCTGGTTTCTAGAAGGGAAGGAAAGAGTATGAGTTCTAGGCTATAAAAGCCTGGCTAATATATCTATATCTACACACACACACACACACACACACACACACACACACACACACACACACATCCTGCAGTGAACCCTCTACAGTGAGCCAGATAGAAGAAGAAGACAGGCTAGCAGATTCTCCTCCTATAGAAATGCACCACTCTAGGGTGGGTGCTACTGTTTGCTCCATCCCTGTTGTTTGGGACCAAATTTAACTATTTAAACCAGGATGGCTTTCAGTGAGCAACCTCCTCCCTTGGCCTGGTAGTCTAGTACTACAGAAATGTATCGTCAAATCTACCTCCTTTTGGAAGAATACTACAGGAGAAAATATCTAAAGTACTATCATTTAAAAACTTTCTTTTCAGAACTAAATTTACACTCACCTCCCAATAAAAATTCCATTTGTTTCAAAAATAAATCTGCAGATGACACAGGGAAGAAAAGGCTCTAAATGTCCTAAGGCACAAGCTGCTAAGAGTATTGGGTGTCTCTGTAACACCCTTTGGGAAAGAAAGGCATTCAGGCCAACGGAAAACACAAACCCAAAATAATCTGGGTTTATATCCTAGTTCTAACATTCATTTTATTTGGGTGACCTTGAACAGATATCCTTCCGATCTTATTTTTATCTATAAAGTGCCAAGTGTGAATTATCTACCATGTACTGATTATGTAACATACTGAAGGGGAAAAGAAGCAAGCTTGCAGAAATCTAGCCGTTCATTTTCTCCAGTCAGCGTCTTCTAGTTGAAGAGCAGAGAGACAGACCTGTCCTGAACAAGCTGGGTTCGGAGCTCAGTATGTAGAGGAGAATGTATACCACGAGAACTCTGGAGCAGCTCAACCAGAGGATATTAAAGTCAGAGGATCTGGGCTTGGATGAATGATTCTGAGGAAAACACAGTGTTGCTCTGGGGTCAATTTTATTCTTGGGCTTTTAATAGCCTTATTCAAGAAAAAAAAGGCAAACCAGAGAGAGGTAAAAGCTCAAAGCAGAAGAGGGACAGCCATGCCCATCAGCCAGGGAAGGGGCGCGTGATCTCTGTGTTTGGACAATGAGTGGGCTTTGTCTCTGTTCAAAAATGGCAAGGATCCTATTTTCCACTTGATCCATCGTCTCAGAATGTCCTTATCTGATCATGGTGAACCCTATAACAGTGGGGCTCCAACTGTGAGCACCATACTAATCCTAGGATGCCAGGCTGCTTCTCTCTCTCACTTCCTCTATGCATACAAAAGATGTTTTTCTTCTGTTTAGAATTAGAAAAAGATAACTTTCAAATTGATAACTACTCATAACAGACACAAACAAAATAAAAATATGCCAAACCACCAGTTTAACAAAGCAGACCTCTTCAACATAGCTTAGCTTTCTTTATACAGGGAGACACTTTTAAAACACCAAGACGAAAATCTAAATTGCAAATTCCAAGCAGCAATTTCCATTAATAAACTGAAAGGGCTTTAAGTTTTGTATAGCTTCTTCAAGGGCTACTCAAATGCTGAAAGTATTTCTGGGAGTAAGTTATGAGCTCAGCAGGAGTTGGCTTACTGAACAAATCACCACCTGAGGGGCTTTGTGAGAAGATTTGCTTAACTAAGAACAAACTGTAGCATTACAAAAACAAAGCAAGTTTCTGGTTTTTGTCTAATGAGCACAGCAACAATAATAAAAGGATGTAAAGTTTACTGAAAAAAATCAACTGTTAATCTAAAGAGTTTAAATAGATCCATACACACTACATGGTTAGAAAACAACGGTTAATGAACTTATTGAGTTTTAAAAAAATCTATCTATTATTAGTAGTGTTGACAGTAACAATGTCAGTGGGGATCTAATCCAATAAGGATAAAGACAGTCCCTATCACCATCTTGGTAAATCACCCAGGACTGTATCTCAGAAATACACAAGCTCATTAGAAAGTCCTGCCCATCTGAGGACAAATCCTCCCTTACCAGGTTTTTGATCAGGCTCAGGCCAAGATTTTCGGAGAACATGGACTGTGGACCCAGGCTGAATACCATAGAAGTCAAGGGTCTGGTCATCTTTTAGCTTCCGGCCACAGTAGATCAAATCTACAAAGAAAACAAACAGAAAGCCCTGCCCATTTATATTTTCTTTCTCAGAGCAATTTGGTTTTTAGCCCCTGAGAATCTTATTTTAATTAGGCAGCTAAAGGAGATATGGAGGCACTTCAGTGGGTAAAGAACACTTGTTCTGCAGGCATTAGTACCTAAGTTCAAGTCCCCAGCTCCCACATAAAAAGCCAGGCATGGCTGCAAAGGCAGAGAGCAAGCTGACATCAGGAACTTGCAGGCCATCCAGTCTAACCCAAACTCGAAGGAGCTTCGGGTTCAGTATCTCAAGGAAATAAAGTAGATGAGAGAGGGGAACACCTGATATCCTGTTCTGGTCTCTTCATATGCATGAAGTATGCATAAGTGCATACTTCTGCACACTCTACATGCAGCACATACATACAAACTCTCACAGGTGCAGTGGCACATTTCTATAATCTCAGATATTTGAGAGGCTGAAGTAAATTTGGGGCTACTCTGAGCAATTTACTTTGGGTACAACTCAGTGGCAGACTAGCTCCCTAGCATATACAATATGGTATTCAATAATCAGCCCCTATGTGTGTTGGGGGACATAAGAAATACATTTTGACCAGGTATGCTAGCACACACCTTTTATCCCAGCATTCAAGAAGCAGAGATAAATGGTGAGTTTGGGCCAGCCTGGTCTAAATAGTAAGTTCCAGGCCAGCCAGGGCTACACAACCAGAACCTCAACATTTTAAACAACTTTATCAAGTACAAATGCTTATTTAAAAATATATATCCAGGACTGGAAAGATGGCTCAGCGGTTAAGAGCACTGACTGCTCTTCCAGAGGTCCTGAGTTCAATTCCCAGCAACCACATGGTGGCTCACAACCATCTGCAAGGGGATCCAATGCCTTCTTGTGTGTTTGAAAACAGCTACAGTGTACTCATACACATAAAATAAATAAATCTTTAAAAAAAAAAAAAGAAAGAAATATATCCACAGAACTCCTCTACAGCTCAACCCTGCAGACAGTGTTTAATCCAAATAAATGGGGAAAATGTAACAACAAAAAAAGATGGAGCTAATCCATCTGTGATAGGAAATGTCTTCACCAGGAAGAACTCTTAGCTATCATAAATAATTCCTAATCTAATCTGACTGTCCTATACTTAAGTCCTCCTTTCCTCCACTAGGAATACCTTGCCACCCTCATTTTCTATTTTGCAGCTTTCCCTTTAATCGGCCATCAAGGCAAACAAAAACTCCTCCTAATTATCCCTTAAGTCTTATGTGACAAGTCTTGTCTCATCTGCAACTCTTTGCTAATTTTGTTCTCTCAGAGAAAGACCTCAACTAATGTAGTTCAATATAGTGTAAGACAAAAGTGTCAAACAATAGCTTTGTCATGTTTTGTGTTTCTACTCATGTAAAACTTACTCTGGAGCGAGGCAACAAACCACAAGCCCTTAATTTACTCTTTTACCTCCTCTCCCAGAGGCAAGAGCAGCAACCCAGCTCCAGCCAACAAAGACTCACCTATCAGCTCCGGGTCTGGAACAGATTCCTGGAGCTTGCCAGCAATAAGCTGCTTTAGAAATGAAATGCTATAGCCCCCTAGGGAGTATTCTCCCAGTTCTGTCTCTGGCAACTGAAGAATAGATTTGGGAGCAAGTGGCTGGTCAGCCAGCTTCACTGCCAGATGCCAGTCTGAGAGAGACATCCTCTCTCTTTCGCGCTCTCTCTTTCTCCCTGTAAAACAATAAGGCATTAATGGTTAAAAGACAAACCACCATCCGACTCATCTCTCCCCACAACAAGAATAAAGAAAGATAATGTCGGTGTGATACTGCTATAGGAGCCTATGTGTAACATTAAGAGGTTAGAACTAGAACCTAGAGTCTTCCCCTATTCTCTGGTGGACAGCAAGGAACTTCTCTATGTTTCAGTTTCTTCACCTTTAAAATGGACACAAAAGGCCAACCAATTGGATAGGAATGTTGTGAGGTTCAAGCAAGACCACCCACCCCTCTCCCTTTTACATACTGATTTCTGGTTTTCTTCAACTTTTTAGCTATTACAATGCTTTAGGGAGCCCTTGCCTCCCCTTATCAGAGATCTACAGTGCCACCCAATGTCATATTGTTAAAGCAGATCTAACAGACTTATCTGCTTACACCACCTTCATTGATCCCAAGGTACCTCTATGAACAGGTGTTAACTCCACAGCCTGGATTACAACCCCGTTTATTCTGACTCCTACCAGCTTTCATCAACAGACCCAGCCCTGCCCCTTTATAACAATAAAGTTATACTTCATAACAAAGTTATCCCCTATACATATATAACTGCTCACCTCCTGTCTCTGTATATAAGTTCTCTTCCCTTTTTGGCCTCTTAGCAAACTCCTACCAAGACCCACACAAATACATCACTTCCATGCTCTCTTTTCTTCTCTTGGTCACACACCCCCTGTTCCCTCGAGGCAAAAGAGCAACACAAATCAAGAGATTTGAGGACAAGTCAGCCAGTTTTATTACCAGATGCTAGCCTAAAAAGATATTTTCTCTTTGCTGCTTTTTCCTGTAAAACCTATTTATTTCTCAATTTCTCACTGCTTCCCTCACACCTGTGACCCGCCCCCGTCCCCAGTTTTGAAAGCCTTGGAAGCCAAGACCAGAGCTTTTCTAACTCACTGTTCCCAAGCCTAGCATATATGAATACCCACAAATTAAATCTAAAAACTCAAAGAGTGTAAGAGCCTTGCACTGCAATACAAGTCTTTGTTATAGACACCACTTCTTCCAAAGAGGTCTCTTGCAGTAGAGACAAAGCTAAGAAAAAGCTGCGATGCGACCCAGCCAACTTCAAGGTACTATCCAACTTCAGGTTTAAAGCGAGGAAGGAGTTGGACTTTTTGTATACGGATCTCAATCCTCACAACTGTCCCCTGAAACTGGAATCATTATCCTTATTTTACAGATCAGGAATCAGACTCAGAAAGCTGAAGTCACTTGGCCCAAGGTCACAGATACCTAGTCGTTGTGTAGGGACAGTGTTGACAACCCCGCCTCTCTCGTGGGACCAGTTAGCTACTCTGGACCCACGAGAGGCCCGCGCGCCCAGGGGGCCCAGCGCCCTCACCCGTCCCGCGGAAGGAACCCGGCCGCAGCGAGCCGCCGGTGTAAACACTCACTCTGGTCCTCTTGCCGGAAACCGGAAGCTCCGCGTTGCATTCTGGGGGCTATAGTTTTCATTGAGGCCCCGCCCCTTGTAAATGGCCGTCCAGTAGCTAGTGGCAATGCTTCCGGTTCCTAGGAGGTGTGAGTTCGAGCAGTTTGAAACCCTAGAAGCAAGTAGGTCGTAGTTTTGTCAGACAAAATTGTACCAGCTAAGATAGGGCGACTCGGCGTGGGGTTTTCGAAAGCAGTCAAGAGCCCGATGATTCCCGCGCTCTCCTGGGATAATTTTTGAAGCCTGTTGGTTGTCCCGGGTTTGGGAGGGCCTTAGGCCGGAGGGCGGACCTTCTCCTAGGGGGGGCGGACAGACGCCCCGCGGCCCTTTCGAAGAAGACACAGTTCTCCCACGTAGTCAGCCTCCTGTGCTTCTTGCTCCCTTTTCCCAGGGAACCTACCTTGTGGCAGCGCACCAGGGAACCAAAAGTTGAGTCCGTAAGGGGAGTGATTAAGTCGAGTTTCTGGCCCACCGTAAACATGCAACAATGGGGTTTATAACACAGTCATTCATAGAATCAGTTTGAGGAGGGGAATTTCCACCGACCTTTCGCAGAGACACTGCCTGTTTTAGATGACTGAGAAACTTCTGCACGATCAGATTGAATTGTGTTTACATAAAAGTTAGAATTAGCCAAACTCAAGAGAATACTGATTGATCTCAGAAAATTAATTCCAAAACTAAGGAAAACAATAACCAAAAACAAAAGCCTACTTTAAAACTGTGAAGTTGAGGGACTGGTGACATGACTCAGCGGGTAAAGGCACTTGCATTCAAACCTATGGACCTCACTCAGTACGATTCCCCAGGAACCACATGGTAGAAGGATTGAACTGACCACAAGTTCACATTGGTGTGTGTGCACATGCTTATATACACATAATTAAATGCAATTTAAAAAAATAAAGTTTGAGCTGGAGAGATGGCTCAGCGGTCAAGAGCACTGACTGCTCTTCCAGAGGTCCTGAGTTCAGTTTCCAGCAACCACATGGTGGCTCACAGCCATCTGTAATGGGATCCGGTGCCCTCTTCTGGTGTGTCTGAAGACAGTGACAGTGTATAAAATATACATATAAATCGATGATGAAGAAGAAGTTCAAAATAGCTAAATACTGATTCTGTGTACACAAGTGTAAAAGCTGTATTCTTGTACAGGACAGAACTCAGGGAGTAACTGAGTGCGACAGAAAGAAAAAGCAAACTACACATACATAATCACTCCCTCCTGTTCTTATAAAATGTGCATTCTGGTAGACAGTTTCACAGTTCCCAAAGTCCCTCTTCCCTATCCTATCCATTTTTACATACAGCCCCTCCTTCAGGGATTCTTAAGTGGCCATCCTCTTATCCAATTTTCTACCTACTAAAGGACTGACACTTAAGCTCCAGAATTTATTTCACCGAATTTTGTTTAGTACGGTGTCCTAACTATTTGTCCGAGAGGTCAGAAATTCTATCTCTTTGTGTTCTCAAAATGGAGCTGAATGCTCATGAGATTCTTTTGTTTGTTGTCATCATAATCTTCAAGGAAAAATGGACCCTGACTGTCTTGTTTCCATAGTTGATCTTTACCTGAAACATAGCAGGTTAGCAGTAAATATGTCTTGAATGAATAATCCAGCCAAAGCTATTTATCAAATATGACTGCCTTATTGTATGTATAGCCTCTTGTTCTTGGGAGAGGAGATCTTAATTGCAACATGATGATGTTGCAAATGGACAAATTAATGAAGGAATAAACTAGGATCAACCAAACAGGTTCTGTGTAAACCCAGGTAGCAAGCAAGTACTGTGCTCCCAAGCAAAGGTCGGGTCCTAGAAAAAGAAGAAGCCTGGACACAAAACAAAGATATTTGGCAAGAAGGAAAGAATCCAAAATCAGGTCCTTCAGCCAGTTTATAATTGGAAACATTATATCCTTGCCAGCTCTAAGAAAGTGCTAGATGATCATCCATTAAATATTCAAGAGAATATTTGGCCTAGTTAAGAATTCTATTGAGAAACAAATTGTAAAAATGGACAATTAAATTCTTATTAGTATTATTCTGGGAGAGTGCATGAATGCCCTTGTCAATGGGTGTAGGTGGGTGTGCCAGGATAAAAGTGTAGAGTCAGGTGACAGCCTCCAGGTGTGTTGACTCTCACCTTTCCATCTGGTTTGAAACAGGTTTTCTTCAATGCTATGTAAAGTAGGCTAGATGGCCCAAGAGCTTCTGTACAGTCTCCTGTTTCAGCTTCCCATCCCCTGGTAGGGGTCTTCTGGGATTACACTACTGCCTCTCCATCTTTCCATTGGGCACCTTTACCCACTAAGCCATTTCTCTAGCTCAGCATTTTTAGTTTTGAAATGATATTTAACAAGCTTATACAAATATGAGGATTTCTGAGTTTCACAAGAAAGCAAACGAAACTCAGTTCCTGCTGTAAACACAAATGGTGGAGCTGGAGAAATGAGTCAGTGGTTAAGAGCAATGACTTATGTCTTCCTCTTAAAGGCTTAGTCTTCTCAGTGTCTTTGTACTTTTGTTTTTATTCAGACTGACTTATTTTACAGTTTTTTACTGTTGACTATTATTTTCCTGGTTACTTTTTTTTTTTTTTTTGAGGAGATGCATTTTTCTGTTTTTTGATTTTTTTATTTATTTTATGTATGTGAACACATTGTCTGCTCTCTTCAGACACACCAGAAGAAGGCATTAGATCCCATTACAGATGGTTGTGAGTCACTATGTGGTTGCTGGGAATTGAACTCAGGACTTTGGAAAGAGTAGTCAGTGCTCTTAACCACTGAGCTATCGATCCAGTCCTGCTCCCCTGCTCTGCCATTTTTTTTAAACAGTCAATTATTTCTATGAATATTTTTGTGGCACTTCTTTCAATGGTATGGATGTTGCTAGTGCTGTCCCACTGAATTAGTACTGGATTTGTCAAGATCCATGGGACAAATTGTGGATATCCCCTGGATGGTATTAGAAAGTTTTACCTCAAACCTATGCAAAGCACAAGCTTGAAGTTTCACAAGGAAGAACCCTTGTCACACAGGTGCCCTTTCCAGATCCCTCTCCTCAAAGCCAAGCAGAGAGAATTTTCCTTATTTTCTTGTAGTACATAATTAATTTTCTTTAGTAATCTGGCCTTCCAGATTACTAAATATTAGCAAATATTTTAAGGGTTTCCACTTGGTGTTGAGATGATCAGTTTCAACCTCTGAAAGGTCCCAGGTACCTAAACCAAAAGCTCCTAAGCAAGATGTCCAGAACCACAGGTCTCCACAGAGAGGTTCTCATCAACTCTCAACTTTGCTGAGCTTTTTACTTCCTCTTTTCTCTTTGGCATCTGAGGATTTCCTTGTCTTCCTGTAATTCCAGCCATGTGATATTTAATATATTTATTTTATATAACATTGTGGGTTTTTTAATTATTTGTATGTGTATTGGTATTCTGTCTGTACACATGTCCTTGCACCACATGCATGCCTGGTGCCTGGTAGGGCTGAAGAAGACCAGCTCTCTTGGGGTTGGAGTCAACCCCAAGTTGACTGTGGCTGTGACCCGCCTGGATGCTGGAATCACACCTGGCTCTTCTGGAAGAGCGGTCAGTGCTCTTAACTGCTGAGCCATCTCTCCAGCTCCAATCCGTGTACCTTTAAAGTAGGCCTTGATATCTGGTAACACAAATTCTTGCCAACTTTCTTTTATTCTGGTTTGGGCATAGCTATTTCTTACCAACAGATGACAATTGTTACTTTTTATAATGCTCCTAAAATATATGTGAACTATATTTTTGAACTAACCATACATGAGCAATGCATCCAACTAAATATATGCAGTCAACAAAATTTAAACTGCACATTTGTTTAGTGATCTACATATTTCACTTAGCTTGAATATTTTCACACATGCTGAAACTGTCTTTTGAAAAAGTGATGCTTTTACAGTTTCCAAGTTATTTCAAGTTGATAGTAAAGTTACAAAAATTACACAAAATGGGGGCTGCAGAGGTGGCTTAAGGGTTAAGAGCATTTGCTGTTCTTGCAAAGGACTATAGTTCAGTTCCTAGCAACCATGTGATGAATTATAAACATCCAAACTCCACTTCCAGAGGATCTGACACCCTCTTCTGACTTCTACAGGTACAAGTCCCACATAATACAAAGCACACAAACAAACATTCATACACATAAAAATAAAATCTCTAAAAAAATTGTACAAAATAACTTGTTCCCAATTGTTAACATTTTACATTTACATCATCCTTTCTTTTCCTTTTAGAGATTTATTTATTTTATGTATGTGAATACACTATCGTTGTCTTCAGACACACCAGAAGAGGGTATCAGGTCTCATTACAGATGGTTGTGAGCCACCATGTGGTTGCTGGGAATTGAACTCAGGACCTCTGGAAGAGCAGTCAGTGCTCTTAACCACTGAGCCATCTCTCCAGCCCTTCATTTTTTCTTTATATTTCTTAGGCAAGTGCTCCACCACTAAACCACATCCCTGGCCTCCCCCCTCATATATATAGATATACATATACATATAGTCATTTTGAGAACAAGTTGTAAATATGATATCTCATCATTACTCAAATACTTCAGTTGTTTTCTGGAAATGAGGACATAATCCAGTGTACACCTACAGTATGAATCCTCAAATAACATTAGAAGTGAGGGGTAAGTGACAGTTAAATATCATCATAATCTGTTAATGCTGCTGAAAGTCACTCACAGGTATGTTCTATGTTATACACATTTACCATGTTTGTAGGAAACATAACAAACATGAACAGTTTAGAGTTTGGCCATGACACTCATTGGTCATGGAGCTGGTCCTTCTTCTGGTTGGGTCTAGACTGAACATAAACAAGAAGATTTCAGAGATGTGGGTCTCTTTCTTCTGGAACTGGAAATAAAATGGGCAAAGAAGTAGTGACTGCCTTTTGGATGGAGTTTTATTACCAAAAGATCCAGGTGCCTGTCTGTTTTGTGCAAGGCATTGTGCCAGGAACTGTAAAGTAAAAGAAAGGGAGGGGGCAGGGAAGAAACGTGGAAATGAAGCACAAACTAGAAGTTCTATGGTGCTGAAAGAGACACATCCTCACACGTTTATGAATGAATAATTTTTATATGAGATGAAATAATGGGTTCCATCCCCAGAACTACAAAATATGGAGCATGCCCTATTCTGTGCCCCTCAAGTGCTCTCTGCTAATTATTGGGTGGTTTAGTTGTATTGTCTGAATTATTCCCTTTCCTTCTGCATTGTGGTAGACAGTGTTGATGGCCAAATTATCACCCTCTTTATATTCCTTCCCGGTACCACATGACGTAGCATGATGAGTCCTTGCTTCCATCATGGGGCTGGCTTTGGCTGATGCTTTGCTAGAAGATATGATAGAAGCAGAGTTTGAAATGGACTTCACATTAAGAGGTGTCTGTTTGCATCTCAACTATCGCCATCAGAACAAGAAAGACATGTGTTGCAAAGCTAAATCTCCTGACTTGCCCCAGCTAAAAGCCCCCGAGGTTAGGCGCCTGCCAGACCTCATACCCCAGCCAAGGAAAGTGCACAGATTATGATCACCCAATCTTAGTAGTCTCCACAAGACGAACACACTCATATAATCACTGCTGAGATGAGAACCTGAGAGGCACTTCTCCTGCTGCCCCGTCGTCACTCATGCCCCCACCAAAGGCAAACACGAGCCAAGATTAAAAAAAAAAAAAAAACTTTTAATTGATTCCTTCCAACCTCCCTCGAAGAAGAAAAAAGGAATCTCATTGTGGAAGCTCTAGTGTGTCACAGTGTGTCCCACAGTAACACCCTTTTGTCCATACTTTTCTGCTTGCAAATGTTCAGCCACTAGTCTGTTTGGAAGCCTCTGGCTTCTGCTACATTATCAATACTGGATCCTCACCGGACTCCTCTCAGATATCCTGCTGTTGCCCTGTGTCATGGAGATCATGCAGCTTTGGATCCGTAGGACCAGCCCCTTCACTACTCCAGCAGTTCATAGATGGGGTAGATGTTAGGATGGGCCAACACAAAGCCCTGGATCTGGGCCTGGGTGGTAGCTGAGCTGGTCAGCTGGCCAGGTCTCCCACACCCACACCACTAGGGTGAGCTCTTCAGCATCACGGCAGCTAGCATTTGCTATACTGGAGCCAGCAAGGAGCAAAGCCAGCTCACATACTCTCATGCCCCTGGGTCCAGTTCATGCTCATCCACACCAGCAGAACCAGACTTATTGTGCCCTTAATAAAGTAAATAAACTCCCACCTGTGCCTATGCAAGCAGCCTGTATTAAAAGCACCAGGTTGCATGTAGGCATGGGCATTCACACATGCCTCTGACATGGAAGCAGGAAGGAGACTTGGGAAAAAGAGGGGGTTGGTGGAAGAAGGGGGGCATAAAAGAGAATAATGAAGGTTATATAATCAAATACATTATATATGTATGAAACTGTGGAATAAGTAAATAAAAATAGTATACTACTTTTCTTAAGTCTCAGAAGCACATCAGGAGAACATAAATACTTTCCTAGGAAAATACTTTTTGCCAAAACTGACCACAATAGACACAGAAGACTAAAACAATTATCCCTCAGAAACTCCCAAGGCCACACCGACCCACCAGAAAATCTTCAAAACTGCTTAAAATAGTTCAGAGAGTGAAGAAAAAACCCATTGTTATTTTAAGTCACATGGGGACTGGAGGGCACAGCCTGGAGTAGGGTACAGATGACCATGAACAAGGCTCTGGTTTCAATCCTCAGCTAAAGACCTAAGCTATGGGGGTGTTTAACAGGAACCACGAGGGGGAACTCAGCCCTTGCCATACATTGTTTCCTGAAGTTTCAGTTTCTCACAGTCATCTTTGGTCACAGGCATTACGTGGACATTTTCAGCAACAAGCAGTTCCTAAGTTCTAAGAGATGTGGGATCCAACACTGTCTTGGTCTGCCCCGGATGAGGATCATCTTTCTTCGATGCTGTGTCTGTTATCAACCCCAAAGTCACTTAGTAGCCATCTTATTGATAAACTGTCCTGCTTGCTCAGTGCTATATCACAGTGCTTACACCATCACTTCACCCCATTATATAGGTATGGTGTTATTCTTTTTATAGTTGTTCTTAAGGTAAGGGCTCAGAAGGTCCAGGGTTCACCTGTGCAGTGAGTGCCACACACAAACCATCCCAGGAGCAGTTTGGATCCCCACAGGGAAAGCACAGTTTGTTGAAAAGAGATTGGGGACCTCTATAATGAGATAGGGAGCAGGGTGAGCAAAAGATAACCAATGAATGTTTCCAGGACTCGGAAAGAGCCACTGCTGCCTGGCCTTCTCTCTTCCGCCTCTTTTCCATGCAAACCCACCCCAACCCCAGCCTAGGACCCTGCTGCTTACATTCAGGTCTGGAAACGCTGAAAATAGAATTGTCTGTGAGGTGACATTGGCAATGTTCATCTGAGCACTGCTGAGAGAGAGAAACCCTGGTCCAAGGTCATATCCTGTTCACATCCTGTGACCTATCCATCTGTATGTATTGTTAAGTATGTAGACACATGCCCTATTCTTTTCAGTGCTTGTGCTCTGAATCCCACTGATTAGATTGCTTTCCTAGGCTGTTTTTTTGTAGGGAGGGTGTCTGTCAAAAACTGGAATGCTTAGCAGCCCTGGTTTATGGTGTGAATTAATCCATCAGCATTCTTTTGTTTACATGAATTCCTGACTGGTTGCGTCTGCAAAAGCTCCTTTCTAAGCATGCGTGTCTGAGGAGTGCAGAAGTCCTGGTGTTTTCATGGTATCTAATAATCTGTGAATCTGTGAGCAAACGCACTGCCATGCATATAAGCCATCACCTAATCCTTATTAGTTTGAGGCCTCAATTGAGTGCAGAATAGCATTTAAATGATGCATTAATTCAAGGCTGGGTCAGAGCTGACACAGCACTCTTTTTTAGATTCAGTATCTCTTGCTGTCAGCCTTATGATCTGTCTAGCTGCCCTTCTTATCTTAGATGAACAGATGTTTCATCTACAAAAAGGGGCATCCTAGTGTTTGTAAGACGTGTTACTTATGCTGATTAGTCATAATGAATATGTAAATGAAAACAGGTATTTCATACCTGTTGGAATCAGTAGAATTCAGTGGGCATGGTGGCACATGCCTGCAATCCCAGCATCTTAGGAGGCTGAGGCTTAATGGCTACTTTAATGCTGAGGCTCCATAACAAGTGTCTTAATTAGGGTTTCTATCGCTGTGGCAAAACACCATGACCAAAAGCAAGCTGGGGAGGAGAGGGTTAATTGGCTCACACTTCCAGATTATAATCCATCTTTGGAGGAACTCAAGCAGGGGCAGAACCTGGAGGAAGGAGCTGATGCAGAAGCTATGGAAGGATGCTGCTTACTGCCTTGCTTCCTATGGTTTGCCCAGCCAGGACCACCAGCCCAGGGTTGGCACCACCTCTGTTGATTACAAGTTGAGAAATGAGAAAATGCCTTACCACTGGATCTCACGGAGGCATTTCCTCAACTGAGGCTCCTTTCTCTCTGATGACTCTGACTTGTGTCAGGTTGACACACAACACCAGTCAATACAGCAAGTTTCAGACCAGCGTTGGGTTACATAGCAAGACCTTGTTTAAAAAAAACCAAACCAAAAACTTTAATACTATCAGGTATTGGTGGGCTCTAGAGAAACAGGAACCTCATGCAGTTCTGGTGGGAGTGCAAACTGGTATAACAACTTGGAAAGCAGGTTTGGCAGTAATTCCTAGGCTTGACCTTGACCCTTCTTCAATAACCCAGTAATTAATTTCTTAAGTACTGAGTTTTGTTTCTACTGCTTTGATAAAGACCATGACCAAAAGCAACTTGGGAAGGAGGATTTTATTTGGCTAACACATTTCTATCACAGTCCACCCTTGGTAAGTCAGAACTGAAACAGGCTGTGGAGGAACACTGGCTACTGGCTAGCTCCACCCACTGCTTGCTTAGCTACCTTTCTTATGCAAACCAGGACCACCTACCCAGGGGTAGGACTTTGGACTGGGCCCTCCCACATTAAATTTTAAAAAGACTATGTCCCACAGACTAAATATAAACCTTTCTCCTTTTTTGTCTTTTATTATTCAATTTTCTTTGGTTTGGTTTGGGTTTTTTTTTTTTCTTACAACTTTATTTAAAAAAGAGAGATACATGTACAGATTTTTAAAAGCATTTAGGCATAACACTGTATGAATATATTTTTGTCAGTGCTTAATTCTTTTAAAGGTTTGATAGTATGCATTGAAGTCTTACTAGTTACCATAAGCATAAAGTACATGTAGAACAGAATGTAACATGGAAACAGAGTTTTCTTGGTGTGTGGTGTGTATAGATTAGGCATAATGATCTTTGAACACCAAAAATTGCCACAAGGCTAGCTCTTGAATTATTAATGATTTAAAGTCCAGGAGTACCACACTCAGAGAGGGTGCTATACACTTATTTTTTTTCCTAAGAAGGACTGAGGCTTTCACTTTTTGGCCTTTTTGTTTTGTTTTGTTTGTTTTGAGCTTCATGTGGCCTGTGAGTTGTTTCTGAGGTGTTCAGAGCTTTCTGGGGCTAGTATCCAATTATCAGTGACTGCATATTATATCTGTTCTTCTGTGACTGGGTTACCTCACTTAGGAAGATATTCTCTAAATAAATCCATTTTCCTAGGAATTTCATAAAGTCATTGTTTCTAATAGCTGAGTCGTACTCTATTGTGTAAATATACCACAATTTTTGTATCCATCCATCTACTGAAGGACATCTGGGTTCTTTCCAGCTTCTGGCTACTATAAATAGGGCTGCTATGAACATTGTGGTGCATGTGTCCTTATTGTATGTTGGAGCATCTCTGGGGTAAATGCCCAGAAGTGGAATAACTGGGTCTTCAGGTAGGACTATGTCCAATTTTCTGAGGAACCACCAGAATGATTTCCAGAGTGGTTGTACCAGCTTACAACCCCACCAATAGTAGAGAAGTGTTCCTCTTTCTCCACATCTTCACCAGCATCTTCTATCACCTGAGTTTTTTATTTTAGCCATTCTAACTGGTGTGAGGTTGTTTTGATTTGCATTTCCCTGATGACTAGGGATGTGGAGCACTTCCTTAGATGCTTCTCAGACATTCGATATTCCTCAATTGAGAACTCTTTGTTTAGGTCTGTACCCCATTTTTTAATAGGATTGTTTGATTCTCTGGTGTCTAACTTCTTGAGTTCTTTGTATATATTGGATATTAGGCCTCTATCAGATGTGGGATTGGTAAAGATCTTTTCACAATCTGTTGGCTGACGTTTTATTTTCTTGACAGTGTCCTTAGCCTTACAGAAACTGCAATCTCATTAAGTCTTATTTCTTGGTCAGATCCTTGGTCTTAGAGCACAAGCCATTAATGTTCTGTTCAGGAAATTTTCTGGTTTGGGGTTTTTTGACACATGGCTTCTCTGAGTAGCCCTGGCTGTCCTGTATCTCACTCTGTAAGCTAGGCTGACCCAAACTCTGATCCTCCTTCCTCTGCTCTCCCAAGAACTATGGTTAGCAGTGTACAACACCATACTGGACTGCAAACATTCCTTAGAGAATATAATGAAAGGCCTTTTCATTTATTTCTTCCTTCCTACCTTTCTTTCTTCCTCCTCCTCACTTTTGTGTTTGTGAAGTTCATGTGTGTATGTGCAGATATATCTATCATTTTCCCCACCTTTTTAAAAACAGACTCTCTCACTAAACCAGATGCTCATCGACTGCCTAGTAGGCCCTTAGGATCTTCCTGCCTTCTCCAAGTATGAGACTGCAGTGCTCAAACAATCTGGCTGCAGCCTCTTCAGTAGCTGGGGCCACAGGTGCTGTAAGATCAGTCTCACATTTAAGACAACTTTCCCATACCTGTTGTCTCCCCCCACCCAGTGAATGAACTAACTTTATTTTTAAAAGATAAGTTGGGGCTAGTAAGACTGTTCAGTGAGTAATAAGTCAACCTTGGTATTCAAAGCTGACAGCCTGGGGTCAGTCTCCAGAACTTACAGATAAAAGGAGAAAAAACAGGGCTGGGGCTCATGACCTGCACAGAGGTAGAAGATAACAGAAGCATGGGAGGAAGGAAATGGAAAGGGAGCACACACATCTGTCAACTCACCGCCATCAGCGTACGGAGCATATGGTATGTCACATTACAAGCCTCAGCGCAACCTTCACAATATCCTCTTAAACTATGGTAGATAAGCCAATAAATAGAATACTAGTGAAAGCCAAGGTAACAAGAGTGGAAGAATAAAGCAACCAATCCTCAAAGTACTGCACTGAAGTTCAACCAGATTGAGAATAACATCAGTTACAAATAGACCAGATACTCGAATCAGAAGGTAAAGACTGTTAACGCTGATTAGTAATACAACCAGATACAGACATTTGAGGGCTGGCTCAGCAGTTGAGAGCAATGGAGGCTCTTCCAAACCCAGGCTTGGCTCCCAGCACTCCCACGGCAGCTTACAGCTGTCCAAGATCCCAGTTCTAGGTGATCTGACCCCTTCTTCTTACCTCCTTAGGAAACCGTCACATACACATGGTGCACATACATACATGCAGAGAAGCACTCATACATAAAAACAAAACTAAATACGTCTTTTAGAAAACTATGCAGCTAAAAGTGAGAGCTGAGTAAAGTAAAAAGTGTCAGCAAAGACCAAACACTTAAAAACATCATAAAAGATGGGGTGGCTCTATTAGTATTGGACAGACTTAAGAACAGGGCATAGGAGGGACATTTTGTAAAGGCAAATCTTTAGGAAGCTGAAGAAATTTTACATGTATATACCAGGAGCAAACACAAAAAGGAACACTTGCTAATCAAACAGAGAAATAAGCAGATTCCTAACTCCAGCACTAGAGTTTTCTTTCTTTTGGGGGCTTGGGGAATGGACAGACACACAGACTGCCCTTAACTTCCTTGCAAGTACTATTAATACAGTTGTCTATCACTGCACTTAGCACGGAAAATATCAGCACCCAACGTGCCGTATAGATAAATTTATGTTAACTTGACACAAGCTGGCATCATTTTAGAAGAGAGAATCTCAGCTGGAAAAAAAAAAAGTTCCTGCCAGGCCAGCCTTCAGGTAAGCCTGTGGTGCATTTTCTTGATTGATGATTGACGTGTATTGGGGCGGAGCATTCACTGTGTTGCACCCCCCTAGGTTGGAGAAGAAGGCAGGCTGAGCAAGTCAGATAATACTCCTCTCCCGCTCCTGCCCTCAGCGTCTGCCTTCAGGCGCTTCCCTTGAGCTCCTCTGCAATGCATCATGAACTAAGGATTGTAAAACGGATTAAAGTCTTTCCTCCCGTAGCTGTGGTCGGGGGATACCCATCTTTCATTAACTGATAGGGGAGTAGGGTGAAAGTTCACACGGCTACAGGAGACCCGCGCAACAAAAATCATACAACAGGTCAGTACGTGGGACAGCTTTAGGGAAAGGTGGTAAATGAAGATTTTGGGTTTTTTTTTTTTTTCCTTCAAATTTAAATATAGTCTTTCTATCCCAATAATAAAGTTTTAGATATTTGTGACATTGAGGGGGGAGGGAGAGAAATCAGTTCCACCACCACAAACCCACAGTGGCATGCTCACATACATACACCGCAATACACAAATAATAAATAAAACCACTTAACAGACATAACTGGGCTGGATAGATGCTCAGCAGTCAGAACACTGACTGCTCTTACAGAAGACCAAGGTCAACTCCCAGCACCCCCAGCAGGCAGCACACAGGTTACAGGGTCTCCAGGAGATCCAAAACTTCCTTCTGGCCCCCACAAACGCCTGCACTGACATTTACAGGTCTACATACAGGCATAGTTATGTATAAATGTAATTAAAAATTTTAAATAAAATCTCTCTTAAAGTGACAGTGATGTAAGGAATGATTTTAGGAACGAGCCTGGGAGCTGGGGCGCAGCATCGGTGTGCCAGCCACCCACCCCTTCTCTCCACCGTTTCTTTACCCGTCTAAAACCCCGGCTCCTACGGTCTACAAACCACCCCATAACATCATTTCTCTACCCGTCTAAAACCCGGCTCCTACGGTCTACAAACCACCCCATAAACTTGGCCCAGCGCTCTTTGCATACTTTTGCTCACATCATTCTTTTTCTCTCTTGACTTGATCATGTGTTTAACGTGGAGACCAGCAGCGGAGCTTGAGGAGAAACCTAGGAAGCGAGGGGAACTTAGCTCACAACCAACAGAGACGCGCTCAGCATGCCCGGTTACAGGAGCTTCTGGCTACCGTAAAAAGCTGGCGTCCAAAACACCGCTCACCACATTAAGAGAGAAGTGCTAAGAACCGAATTCATTTTGGCCAAAACTGAAGAGAGAGAAATCCTTAATTGGAATTTGTCTTTCCCATAGTAAAGCCACATCTAACAGACAGGATGAAAGAGAAGCCGAAATTATACAGATGGGGCTCATCTTTGTCCAGGAAGATGTCTCTAATTACTGAGTCATGGCTCCTGCAGACGGCCGACCTTTGTGGTCCATGCTGGCATTTCTTAGCCAATCCCCAGAGAAGAAAGCACAACACAGGGGTGGCTTTATTCTACATCCTCTTGTAGAGAAGAAAATTCATCCAAACGAGGACTGTAAACTAGAAAAAGAATCCAGCTATCATTTATTTTTGAAAATTACATTTC
The DNA here is from genome assembly GCF_963924665.1 of Micromys minutus. Lineage (NCBI taxonomy): Eukaryota > Metazoa > Chordata > Mammalia > Rodentia > Muridae > Micromys > Micromys minutus. The sequence goes on along the minus strand of NC_137985.1, from coordinate 48,561,378 downwards.
TTTTATATAAATCCATAGGTCGTCTTTTTTTTATTGCTTTCAAGAATTTATTTCCCTGCTACTGTATGTCGCTTTACTCTCTGTCTTCTCTGACTCTTGACAGAAAATCTTGTATGGATCTTTGCTTCAAGAAGACAGGGGAACACCTTCTCCATGGGGGGGGGGTGAGTGTGTGTGTGTGTGTGTGTGTGTGTGTCTAGGCATAGAACCTGGGCATGCCCACTCAGTCTCTCTATTTCTATGGGTATCCTAAGTCTTCTTATGGACATAGCAGGATGGGGAACTGAGAAACCCCTCTGGAGAAACTGGAAGTGTAAATCTGAGACCTTGCACAGCTCTGTGAGGGAGGGTCTAACAATGGCCAATGGGCATAAGGAAGTAGGCACACCTTGCTTCCCTGTACCAAGGGGACAGGGAGGAGAAAACAGGTAAATAGGAGAGGAGGTAAGTACTCATGTGTCAAGGCTGGTGTGAAGGACGGCGAAGATCAGTGGGTGCTGGGACAGAGCAGGGACACATTTTCTGCCATGGCCCAAACAACTTGATGTTTGCCCAGGTCATCTCTAGATACATGTTTTTGTTTGTTTGTTTGTTTGTATATGCGTGTGTGTGTTTTACTGTTGTTTAGTTCATGAGTCTCTGCTTTCTTTCTATCCAGCATCTCACATTACAGCACAAGCTGATCTGGAATCCACAGTGAAGCTTAAGCTTCAAAGGTCCTGATGCCCCTGCCTGTTTCTAGGGCTGGGATTGCCAGTGTGTGTGATTTTATTGATGCAGTATTTGTCGGAGGTGTATTTCTCTCTCTCTCTCTCTCTCTCTCTCTCTCTCTCTCTCTCTCTCTCTCTCTCGTTTCCTTAAATATTTTTTAAAGATTTGTTTTTGTTTTATGTGTACACCTGCATACATAAATTTGACTGCATGTATGCTTGTGTACCGCATGCATGCCTGGTGCCCATGGAGGTCAGAAAAGGGTGCCAGAATCCCTGGCATGGGAGCTATAGGCCACTGCAAGGGGCCACTGTTTTCTGGTAATAAAAACAAAACCCAAGTTTGCAAGAGCTGCTTTGCGAGAGCAGCGAGCATCCTTTTTATCCCCTTCCTAATAGAAGTAGAAAATCATATGAGCTTAGATTTCCTATGTATTTTTTTACTGATTATTTAAAGTATAATTTTAACTTTCCCGAAAGATAGTCGTAGCCAACAAAAAAAAAATTATTTCTAATTGTACGAAACATAAAGCTTTCTCTTTTCTTAGAATTACCACCAGGAACTAGAAGCTTTCATAAAAATACAATGCTGTCATTTGATCTTTCGGTGTCTTTTTATCACTAACCATTTGGTTCAGTGATCAACAAAGAACCTGCTGTCTCCCTTTGTCGTCCAATGCCCCAACAGTGGCTGTGTTTAAAAGATCACGGTGCTATTGTGTGACAGTGGGAAAGACACTACAGTGTCCAGTGTCACTGTGTCCCCCTCGGTGTGTCAATATGCAGGAGACCCACAGGTACGGGGCCCCTAAAGTACAGGGGTGAGTGTGCCTTCAGAGTGCTGGGCACTTCACTTTCCCAGCAGTGCCTGGTATTTCTGCCTCTGTCTTTGCTCAATCTAGTTCCCATACCTAATTCATTGCTTTGAGGTTTGTTTTGGTTTTATTGAAAAAAAAATTTATACAATGCATTTTTAGCACAGTTCCCCTCCCCCACTCCTCCCAGCCGCCCCTTCCTCCCTGCTCACCCGACTTCATGCTCTTTCTCTCTCACTCTTTAAAAGAAACAAAACTCCTAAAAGAACACAAAAACATAGACCAAAAGAAGCAGCCAAAGGATCAATGAGACAAAAATGTCCAAACAAAGAGAAATGAAATGTCTACAAAAAGTACCATTAGTTGGTTTTGTCTTGGCCAACTACTCCTGAGCATAGGGCCTACTCTGAGATATATTTAATACACCCAGTAAGACTCTCTGGAGAGAGCTGACTGTTTTTCTTTGCTGGCCTACAGGAAGCTTCTTGATTAGGGGTGGGAGCCCATGTTCACTTCCCCTCTCAGCGCTGTCTTGGATCTATCCAGGCCTTATGCATGCTGCCATAGTCTCTCTGAGTTCACATGTCTGGTGTCTCTGGAAGATGCTGGTTGGTTGAAGTCATCTATCACCTCTGGCTGTTACAATCTTTCTGCTTCCTCCTCCACATAGATCCCAAGCCTTGAAAAGAAGGTTTTGATGACAATACTTCATTTAGGACTGGGGGTTCCTAAGTTCATCACTCTACACATTTTCCAGTTCTGGGTCTTTGTGTTAATTCCCATCTATTACAAGAAGCTTTTTAGATGAAGGTTGAGCAAGGCACTAATCTACAGGAAAAGCAGTTTGTCATTAGGAGTCATTTTATCACTATGTTTCCTTAGCAAAATAGTATTATGCTTTCCCCTAGGTCCATGACCTATCAAGTCAGGTCCTTGGCCTCTTTAGCAGTGTTAGGTATGGGTTCTCTCTCATAGACTGGGCCTTAAATCCAATCAGAAGGTGGTTGGTTACTCCATAACATTGTGTTACTGTTGCGCCAGTGTATCTTGCAGATGGGTCTTTGTAGGTCAAAGAGAATGTAACTGGGAGATATCGATTATTATCTTTCTCCTCCAGAAGTGTGCAAAGTACCTTCCTAGACCATGAGCACTGGTCAGTAGGGGCATCAGTTCAGTTTTTCCATGTTCAGTGACATATGTAAGCGTTGTCTTCAGAATAGGGCCTTCCTTAGCATCAAGTTGTCGAGAGTAATCAGTAACCTTGGCAACAGCCTGTGATGCTTAGGTGTTTCCATGGGGCCTCTTTGGCCAACAACTCTACATGATGTGTAACCCATTCATGACACTGAAGGTTTTAGTTGGTGGCATAAGATGTCTAGTCAGGGCAATCTCTCCCCTATTATTTGGTGACTTTATTTAGTTTCCTTTTATACATGTATATATTTTAGGAAGTAAACCTACAGTAGTATATTTACATGTAGTCATTTTCTCTGTCTCTGTCTGTCTCTGTCTCACACTCTCTCTGTTTTTTGGGGTTTTATTTTTGTTTGTTTGCTTTTTGTTTTTGTTTTTTTTTTTTTTTTTTTTTTTTTTGAGACAGTTTCTCTCAGTAACTTTGGCTGTTTTGGAGCTTGCACTGTAGATAAGGATGGCCTCAAACTCAGAAATCCACCTGCCTCTATCTCCAGAGTGCTGGAATTAAAGGTATGCACCAGCACCCCATAAAATATATTCTTTTCCCCGTTCCATAGGAGATCCTTCCTCCTCTGAAGTCTCTTACTTACTAGGTACCTAACCTCCATGGTTATTTGGATTGTAGCACACACATCAATGGCGTGAAAGTTAACATCCACATATAAGAGAAAACATACAGTATTTGTCTTTTTGAGTCTAGCTTGCCTCACTCCGGATGATTTTTTTCTAGCTCCATCAATTTACCTGAAAATCTTTATCATTTCTTGACAACTGCAGCACATTTTAATTATTTGCTTACCAATTGGTAGACAACTAGGCTGTTTTTAATTTCTGGCTATCATGAGTAGAACAGCAATAAACACAGATGAGCAAATGTCTCTGTGGTAGGAGGTAGAATCCTTTGGTTATATGCCTAAGGGTGATGTAGCTCAAACTTGAGATAGACCAATTCCTAGCTTTCTAAGAAACTGCAATATCAATTTCCATAGTGGCTGGACAAGCTTGCGCTCCCACCAGCAATGAATATGTGTTCCCCTTTTCCCACATCCTTGCTAGCATGAGCGGTCATTCCTTTTAATCTTCTTGGCCATTCTGACTGGTATAAGATGGTATCTCAGAGTAGTTCTGATGTACATTTCCTTGATGGCTAAGGATGTTGGACATTTCTTTAAGTGCTTCTCAGCCATTTATGTTTCATTTTCTGAGAAAACCACTTAGTTCTGCACCCTACTTTTTAATTGGATTATATTTTTGTTACCTTAATGTTTTCACTTTTGGGGTTTTGCTTTTTCAGTTCCTTATAAATTGTAGATCCTAACCCTCTATCAGGTGTGTAGTTCGAAAAGATCTCCCATGATGTAACCTGCCACTTTTCCAGAACAATGGTGTCCTTTGCCGTTCGGAGGCCTTTCGGTGTCATGAGATCCATTAGTTGTTGGTCTTGGTGCCTGTGCTTCCGGTGTCTGGTTCATAATGTCCTCCGCTGTGCCACTGAGTTCAAGACCATCTCCCACTTTCTCTCCTATCAGAATGAGGTCATTTCTTTGAGGTCCTTGATTACTAGTACCATTTGTTAAAGATGCTGTCTTTCCTTCAGTGTGTACATTTGGCTTCTTTGTCAAAAATCAGGTGTCCATAGGTATGTGAACATATGTCTCTACTGGTTAACACATTTGCTTTCATACCAATAACATGCTGTCTCTATGACTGTAGCTCTGTAGTACAACTTGAACTCCTGGATGGTGACACCTCCAGCAATTCATTTATTACTTTGTTATAGCCATCAAACAATTTTGTGTGTTTACATATGTCACCAAGCCAGCTCAAGCCAGCTCAAGCCAGCTCAATCAGTCAACAGGGTCTCAAGCTCAGATTACCCAAGATACAATTCACAGAAGCTCAAGAAGGGTGACCAAAGTGCGGGTGCTTCAGTTTCTTCTTAGAAGGGGGAACAAAAATATACTCAGGGGGAAATAAAGAGACAGTTTAGAGCAGAGACTGAAGGAAAGGAAAACCTATCCAGAGACCGCCCCATCTGGTGATCCAGCCCATATACAGTCACCAAACCCAGACAATACTGCTGATGCCAACAAGTGCATGCTGACAGGAGCCTGGTATAAGTTTCCTGAGAGGCCCTGCCAGAGCCTGAAAAAACAGAGGGGTATGCTCACAGCCAACCACTGAACTGAGAACAGGGTCCCCAGTGGAGGAGTTAGAAAAAGAATTAAAGAAGCTGAAGGGGTTTGCAACCCCATAAAAACAACAATTCTAACCAACCAGAGCTCCCAGGAACTAAGCCACCATCCAAAGAGTAGAAATGAACGGACCCATGGCTCCAGCTACACATGTAGCAGAGGATGGCCTTGGTTGGGCATCAGTGGGAGAAGAAACCCTTGGTTCTGCCATGATTGGAAGCCCCAGTATAGAGGAATGTCAGTTCGGGGAGACCGGAGGGGTAAGTGGGTGGGTAAACACCCTCATAGAAGCAGGGCAAGAGGGGATGGGATGGGGGATGGAGGGGAAATCAAATCTGGGAATTCAATATATCTGGGAATTCAAAAATATCTGGGAAATCAAATGTAAATTAAAACATTTTATTTACATTTGAAATGTAAATAAAATATATCCAATTTAAAAAAAAAACAAAACAATTTTAAAAATAAAATGTTTTAAATAATAAAAAATATAAGAAAAAGGAAAATGCCTAACACTATTTTTTTAATGTTCCTTTGGCCTGGGTTTGTCTTCTTCCTTTTTAGATTATAGATATTTATTTATAGATTTGATCTTTTCATGATGTCCCATATTTTCTGGATGCTTTGTGTCTGAGATTTTTTTAGATTAAGCTTTTTTTTTTTTTTTTTTTTTTTTTTTTTTTTTTTTTTTGACTGATCTAGCCTTTTCTTCTACATTGCCATCAACACCTGGAATTCTCTCATCCAAGTTTTGTGATTTGTTGGTGAGGCTTATCTCTGAGGTTTTTGTTTGACAACTTTTCCTTTCCAGTTTTATTTCAGTTTAGGTTTTCCTTATCAATTCAATTTCTTTGTTAAATTCTACTTTGATGTCTCAAATTATGTTTTCATTATTTCATTCAACTATGTTCTCACAGACTTCAAGGATTTTATTTTTATCCTGTTTAAGGTACTTGAACATTCATAATTGCTATTTTGAGGTTGTTGTCTTGTGCTTCAGCTTTATTGCATTTTGGGGGGCTCACTGTAATGTCACAAGCTTGGCTGCTCATGTTCGTGTTTTTGCACTGGGAACTAAATGTCAGAGCTATGATGTTTGAGGTGTTTCTTGGTATTGCTGTCTGGGCTTGTCTTTGTTGGGTTAGCATTTCTTTTTTTTTTTTTTTTTTTAATTTATTTCTTATATATAAGTACACTGTAGCTGTCTTCAGACACACCAGAAGAGGGCATCAGATGCCATTACAGATGGTTGTGAGCCACCATGTGGTTGCTGGGAATTGAACTCAGGGACCTCTGGAAGAGTAGTCAGTGCCCTTAACCACTGAGCCATCTCACCAGCCCTGTGTTAGCTTTTCATTCTTTGGTTGATGTCGTCCTCTTGGGATCCTCAGCACCTGTGATGGCTGTGGGGTCCTTGCTAGAGAGGCTCCTGGAGGTCCTTGGATGACAAAAAGGAATGGAGATGGGATCTGTTACATGAGTCCTCAGAAAGTGGAAATAGTTGGAATAGAAAGAAAGGCTGAGAGGGGTCCCCAGGGACAGGAATCTGTCACAAGTGGAAATAGTTGGAAAAAGGAATTCCTACTACAGGACTAAGACTATTTGGGCAGGTCATAATGGGGACAGGAAGGATAGTGAAACTGTTTACCCAAGTATCAGTCCAAGGTGGCCACTGTGGGTCCCTGACAGAAAGTACTTCTGAAGAAAGGTGATGAAAGAAATGGAGATTGAGAGGGTCATGGGGAAGTCCTAGGCCAGGTCTGTACAAGAGGTGGAGTCTGCAAGTAAGCATTCTGTTTTTGTTGTTGCTAAGATCTATTTGTTTATTTTATATATATGAGTGCTCTATCTGCATGTGCTCTTAACAGTCAGTGCTCTTAACTGTTGAGCCATCTCTTCAGCCCAGTTGGGATCTTAATATGTTATAAATGTTCACAAATGTTTTCCTCTGTCATGGAGCAGGCGGTGCCCTGAACCAGCAAGCAGGTCTCAGAGCAGAACTCACTATTTCTGCTCCCAGCTTAGCATCCACACTCATTATGGGACAGTGGTACTGATGCTGTCTGATCAATTTCAGCTCCCAGCTACTCTCTGCATCCTCAACCTTCTGATTTTATTGGGCTGTCACTTTCAAGCTGGTTCTTCAGGCTTCAAACATTTATCTCCCATTTACATGTAAATTGAAGTTCAAGGTATTCTCTCTGTCTCTGACTGATGCTGTAGGAGAAGTCTGGGGTGATTTAATTGGTTTCTGTTGTTGCTCTGTATGGTTTTTGAAGGGTTGTGGGGGGATTTAGAACGCTGATTCTACAGGAATCAGGAAGCTTTGTGCTTTCTTTTTAACTCATGCTTTTGCTTGCTACCTTTTCTTTCTTTTTCTTTTTTTTCCCTCTCTCTCTCTCTCTACTGATTTAATTGAGTTCCCTTTTTGGCCTGTACCTTTGTACAGATGTTGCAGTCATGGTCTATTTATGTCCTCTTAATAGTAACCCTTCAAGTATAGTGTGCATGCGTGCTCATCCATGCCGCTGCCTTCCTCCCCACACAATATAAAGACCTTGGGATGTGTTGGTGCTAATCATGTCCCAACCACAGAACTGTTCTTTCAAGACACAACACATGCCGGGCTGAAAGAGGAGCAAACAAAGAAAAGGAGGAATCAGGAATCTTGTCTTAACGATTTGGATTTTTTGCTTAGTGTAGAGCATTAAGGAGCAAAAAAGAAAGAACAGTGGCTATCAGCTACTTCTACACTGCTGTGACCAAATACCTGGCAGAAATAAAAACTTAAGAGAGGAAAGGTTTACTAGTTTTGGAGACAAGGTCTTACTATGTCTCCCTAGCTAGGCTGGGACTCACTATGTGAACCAGGCCTGCTAAGAGCTCACAAATATCCACCTGCCTCTGTCTCCCTAGTGCTGGGCTCAGAGGGGTGAGCCAGCAAGCCCAGCTTTTATAGTTTCCTGCTTCCGCTCTCTGAAGGTTGTGGTTTATCTTAGCAGGAAAAGCAGCAGTGAAGGCTCACAGCAGAGTGTCTGGCTAAAGGCAGACTGAGAAGCAGAAGCTCAGCTGGAACCAGGGTGGGGTATGGTATCCCCATAATGGCTCACTGCTTACCTGGTTGACCCTGCCAGTAGCATATGCTTGTCTCAAAGATTAAGCCATGCATGTCTAAGTACGCTCAGCCGGTACAGTGAAACTGGGAATGGCTCATTAAATCAGTTATGGTTCCTTTGGTCGTTCGCTCCTCTCCAAAATGCCACCAGAGAATGTATACAACTAATAAACAACTTCAGCAAAGTGGCTGGTTATACAATTAACTCAAACAAATCAATGGATAAACAGGCTGAGAATTGACACACTTCACAATAGTCACAAAGACTATAAAATACCTTGGGGGTGACCCTAACCAAGCAAGTTCAAGTCTCTGAAGAAGGGAATTGAAGAAGATCTCAGAAGATAAAAAGATCTCCCATGCTCACGAATTGGAAGGATCAACATTGTAAATAAAAATGGCCATCTTGCCAAAAGCAATCTACAGATTCAATGCAGTCTCCATCAAAATTCCAATTCAATTCTTCATAGAGTTGGAAAGAGTAGTTTGCAAATTCATCTGGAATAACAAAACAAAAACAAAAACCTAGAATAGTGAAATCTATTTTCAAGAATAAAAACACTTCTGGGGGTATCACCATCCCTGATCTCAAGCTATATTACAATGCAATTGTGATTTAAAAAAAAAAAAAAAAACTGCATGGTATTGGTACAAAGATAGGCAGGTAGATCAATGGAACAGAACTGAGGACCCAGAAATGAACCCACACACCTATGGTCACTTGATCTTTGACAAAGGAGCTAAAAACATTAAATGAAAAAAGGACAGACTCTTCAACAAATGGTGTTGGTTCAACTGGCATTCAGCATGAAGAAGAATACAAATACATCCTTTCCTATTCCTTGTACAAAGCTCAAGTCCAAGTGGATCAAAGACCTCTACATAAAACGAGGTACACTGAAACTATTAGAAGAGAAAGTGGAGAAACTCTTAGAACACAAAGGCACAGGGGAAATTTTCCTGAACAGAACACCAATGGCTTATGCTCTAAGATCAAGATTTGACAAATGGGACCTCATGAAATTGCAAAGCTTCTGTAAGGCTAAGAACACTGTAAAAAAGACAAAACGGTAGCCAACAGACTGGGGAAGGATCTTTACCAATCCCACATCTGATAGAGGGCTAGTATCCAATATATACAAAGAACTCAGGAAGTTAGACTCTAGAGAATTAAATAATCCTATTTAAAAATGGGGTACAGAGCTAAACAAAGAATTCTCAGCTGAGGAATATTGAATGCCTGAGAAGCACCTAAAGAAATGCTCAACATCCCTAGTCATCAGGGAAATGCAAATCAAAACAACCCTGAGATTCCACCTCACACCAGTTAGAAAGGCTAAGATTAAAAATTCAGGTGATAGCAGATGCTGGTGAGGATGTGGAGAAAGAGGAACACTTCTCTACTGTTGGTGGGGTTGTAAGCTGGTACAAGCACTCTGGAAATCAGTCTGGCTATTTCTCAGAAAACTGGACATAGTTCTACCTGAAAACCCAGCTATTCTACTCCTGGGCATATACTCCAAAGATGCTCCAACATATAACAAGGACATATGCTCCACTATGTTTATAGCAGCCTTATTTATAATAGCCAGAAGCTGGAAAGAACCCAGATGTCCTTCAACAGAGAAATGGATACAGAAAGTGTGGTACATTTACTCAGTGGAGTACTACTCAGCTATTAGAAACAATGACTTCATGAAGTTTGTAGGCAAATGGATGGAACTAGAGACTATCATCCTGAGTGTGATAACACAGTCACAAAAGAACACACACGGTATGCACTCACTGATAAGCAGATACTAGCCCCAGAAAACTCTGAATACCCAAGAAACAATTCACAGACATTATGAAGCTCAAAAAGAAGGAAGGCCAAAATGGGGATGCCTCAGTCCTTCTTAGAAGGGAGAACAGAACTTTCATGGGAGGAAATTCAAGGTCAAATAGAGGAGCAGGGATTGAAGAAGAGATCACTCAGAAGCCTCACCTTGCGATCAACCACATATGCAGTCACCAAATCCAAGCACTATAATTGATTCCAGTTATAACTTGTCGGCAGGAACCAGACAGAGATGCCCCCTCAGGGACTATGCTAGAGTCATACAGATACAGCTGAGCATGCTTGCAACTAACCATCGGTTGGAACTTGGGGACCCCAATGAGGGTGCTAAAGAAAGGACCTAAAGAGCTGAAAGGGGTTGCAACCTTGTGGGAAAAACAACATAATCAACCAACCAAACCCTCCAAAACTCCCATGGACTAGAACACCAACCTTTGTGCACACATTGAGAGACCTATTAATCCAGTTACATAAGTATCTGAAGACAGCAGTGTCTGACATCAATGTGAGAAGAGGCTTTTGTTCTAGGGAGGGCATGTTTTCCCAATGTAGGGGAATGCCAAGGCAATGGGGTGGAACTCACAATGTAGACCAAGCTGGCCTCAAACTCACAGAAACCCACCTGCCTCTGCTTCCTAAGTGCTGAGATTAAAGGCGTGTGCCACCATGCAGGTCCCTATGTAATTTTAAATCCAATGTCACATAGCGGGCTCACATCATTGTTTTATTGAAGTGCTGCTGTAAACTGCATCAAACGGCTTAATTTTTTTCCTCTCGACTTTGTGAGTTGGCGTGCCTGTAGGAAATGATGGCAGGTAATGGACCCCTGCTGTGCTCCGGAAACCTGCCTTCTCAGACCACAGAAACGCACATCTAGGCACACAGAAGGAAAGACTAGCGGAGAGACTGGAAGGTCTCCAAAGCAAAGAACCGTGGTGACACTGGGTGGTTACTGATTGATTCTTTGAGCCTAGCACAGCATGGCCCCACGGTATCTAAGAGCGCGCTCTTACTCTGTAGGCAGAGCCTGCCGTTACTGCACAGCCCAAACAGGACATGTGCAGCGCCCTCTGGTGGACTATGGCAATACCTGCGCCAGGCCAATTAGAATATTCTATTTCTTATCTCACAACTTCTGCCAAAGCTCGGTGCTCTCTCTTCTCCCCCTCCCACAAAAAAGGAGGAGGAAGACAAAAAGTAGGGTGTCACTTCTATGCTCAAAAACTGTCAAAAACTAAGGCTAGAGTAACTTCTCTTTCCTGCCCTCCTGCCCTCCCTCCAGCTATTTTTCTTTCCTGCCTCTTACCTTTTTACCCTTTACTCTCCCTTTGAAGGGGGAGGGGGCAGTTATTACTATTTGTGTGCACATACCGTGGGAGAGCCATCTTGTTTGCTTGAGACAAGCTCTCTCATTGAGCCTGGAAGTAATTTGTTGACCAGCCAACTCCAGCTATCCTCCTGTGCAACCCAAAACAGGACATGTGCAGCGCCCTCTGGTGGACTATGGCAATACCTGCGCCACCTCCCCGCCCCCACAGGTGCAATGGTTTGCCTCACAGGTGAATGCACAGCCGCATTATTTGTTTGTTTGTTTGTATGTGTGTGTGTACAAGAGCTAAGGATTTTAATTTAGGTCCACAAGTTTGTGCAGCAAGCACTCTTTTCTGCTGAGCCATCTCCCCAACCCTCACCTGTCTGTGCCTTCCCCTAATCTCTTTCCCTCTTCATCCAATTAGACTAGGCCGGCTGGCCCAAGGATCCACCTGTCTGTGCTTCCCAGCTGGGAAGTGAGCGCTGCCACACTGGCTCTAACCCTAACCCCACCCTACCTGGGCTCTGGGGATTGAACTCAGAATCTCATACTTGTACAATAAACACTTGACCACCTGAGCCATCTCCCCGACTCGCAGCCCCTTCCTTTTACTCCAGCCAGGCTTGGCTGCTCAGCGCGCTCCAGCCCCTGTGGTTGCCATTTCCTGCCTGGAATGCGTGGGATTGCTTCCCCTTCCCCTTCAGAGCTCTGCTCAGATGTAAACACATCACCTTATCACCATATTGAACAACTCTTGCCAGCCTACTGTAACCCTCAGCTAGACCCATTGCGTGCTCTAATATTTCACGGCTGACATTCTCTGTATTTATCTACTTGGTATAGGCAGCCATTCCTCAGTATTCAAAGGTGATGGACTTCCAGAGTCCTCCTCAGAGTACCCACATGTAAATCGATATAATATTTACATACATTCTATATGTGCATCCTCCTCTTCAGTTACCTGAAGTGCCTGATACAGCACAAGGGTTGTGTAAGTGATGTAAGTAGTTCTTCTACTGAGTGGTTTAGGAAGTAACGAAAAATTCAGGACAGATCTATTTTTTTTTAAATATTTGTGATTAGTGATTTGTTGAATCTTCAGATATGGAACCTGTGTGTACATACGTGTGTATGTATGTATAAATATTCTGTAGATAGATATATATACGTGTGTAATTACTTATTACCTATCTCTAAGAGGATAAGCTTCAACGTGTACATGTGTATTTTACATGTTTAACCTTTTCAGTGTGTGTGTGTTTGTGCATGTGTGTAGGTGAAGGTCAGAAGACAAGCCTGTGGAGTCAGTTGTGTCTTCTTTACCTGTGTTTTAGGGATTGAACTCACGTCCCATTTGTACAACAAATGCTTTACCTACCGAGGCATCTCATCAGCCTCTACTTTACAGAGTTAATCATCACTTATCTCCCCTAAACTAAAGTCAGACATCAAAAAAGAAGGCACTTGGTATGTTGTATTCACGGTCGTATCCCGAAACGTCTAAATCAGTGCCCCGTGAGCAGTCGGTGTCCAGCTTTATATGTTGGAGCTGGAGTCACAGGCAGCTGTGGATAGTCTGCTGAGCACTGGAAACAGCATTCCAGTCCTAATGGAAATGCTGATTCTAATCTCAACAAATTTTTTGTTGTTATTTTGAGGTCTCATGTAGCCCAGACTAATCTCAAACTCAATAATAAGTAGCCTAAGACAGCCATGAACCTGTGTGTGTGAGTGTGTGTGTATGTGTGTGTGTGTGTTGTGAGTGCAGGATTTCATTCTGTAGCTCACTTAGGCTGTCCCAGAGGCCACTGTGTAGCCAAGGTTGACCTTGAATTTATAGCAATCCTCCTGCCTCAGCCTTCCAAATGCCAGGGTAAGCCACAATTTTCTGATTCATACTGAATTATAATCAGATTAAACTATCTTGATTTGTTTTGGAATTTCATCTCTTAGAGACTGATAAATACAAGGAGAGTATATTAGTAACCAGATATAAAAAGTGTTGCAGTAAATATTAAACTAGAAAACCGGCTTATCTCTTTATTGGCTCCAAAGCCCCACTCAAAGGGTGCCGCTTACAAAAAAGACATTATAAAGCTATTATAATAACGTCAGTTATGTTGGTGTAGGAGCTGATAACTCAGCTAGTAGAACAGAATAGACTATGTAAGGACCAGTGATGTGCCTCAGATGGTAGTGCTTGCCCTAAGTTCAATCCTCCCCACCCCGGCATCGTGACACCAAGTCAGCCTCAGGAACATAGTAAGTTTGAGACCAGCTTAGGCTTTATAAGACTCTGTCTCAAAAAGAAAAACAGCACAAACAATGGAAATTTTAATTCAGTGAGAAAGGGTGGTTAATAGATGATAAAATTTACCAGGAAGATGCTCCCATTTTGTAACCATAACTTTCATATAGGCTAAATGATGAAAGAGCTGGTGCTTTTAGAATGCTACTCTAAGCTTAGCATATCACTAATTTTTCCCCCCACACCTGACAGCATGACCAGTTTCATCATGGTTGGAACTTCTAGTGCACAGTCTTAATCCTCAGACTTTCAAGTGTCCATTTCACAACTGGGCTCAGAATATCAAACACAGGCAGAAAAAGATGGAAAGAGAGAGACTGGTGGTAGTCAAGGGTGTTGGATCTCAGCACAAGAAAGGTCTCCACAGGGAGGTAGGTGGGGCTGATAACAAAGCTACTGAACTGAGAAGTCAGAGCCCCAGAGGAAGAGGAGCGAAGGTTTTGGAGAGCCAGCACCAGAAGCAGAAATTAGTCAAAGAAGAAATGTGTTGATGCTAATGAGATCCAAGATTTTATTAGAAAGGAAGGGACCAATGCAATAATGAGGAAACTAGAATTAACCCAATGACATTAGATTGAAATGGGAGATGTTAGGGATGAAGTCGTCGTTTGTGTGACATAAGGTGTCCTGGATAGTTTTGTGTCAACTAGACACAAACTATAGTCACTTGGGAGGAGGAAACTGCCTGCATAAAACAGGACTGTGAGCTTTTTGTTTGTTTGATTTTGTTTTGTTTTGTTGAGATTTTGTTTTGTTTTTTGTTTCTTAAGACAGGATTTCTCTGCGGTAGCCCTGGATGTCCTTGAACTCACTCTGTAGATCAAGCTGGCCTTGAACTCAGGGATCCTCCTGCCTCTGTCTCTCAAGTGCTGGGATTTGGGCCACCGCCACTAAGCTCTTTTTTTTAATTATTTTTTAATTAGTGGTGGATGAGGAGCAAGCCAGTGAGCAGCACTCCCCCATGGGCCCTGCATTAGTTCCTGCCTCCAGGTTCCTGCCCTACTTGACTTCCTTCTCTAACATCCTTCAGTGATGAACAGTGATGTAGAACTATAAGCCAAATAAACCCTTCCCTCCCCAAGTTGCTTTTGGTCATGGTGTTTCATCACAGCAATATTCACCCTGACTAAAACATAGGAGGCAAACGTGTGTGTGTGTGTGTGTGTGTGTGTGTGTGTGTGTGTGTGTGTTGTTGTTGTTGTTGTTGTTGTTGCAGGATGTGTATCTCCTGGATAGGTTTTAAAGGGACCAAGAACGGTGATATCCTGAAGCTTGGAGTCTGCTTAACACCCACATGTTCGAATCTGACTTGTAAGAAACCCAGCTGATAACATCTTCCATGAGCCAAGTACCAAAGGCAGCACCGGTAATGCAGACACTGGCACTATCAGAAGGGTACACAGGAGGAAGGGAATCACTCCTGTGATGTCTCTGCTACATCTAACAAAGGCAGATCAAGGGGCGATGTATGAAATAGCTGGCCTGCTAGCTTCAAAAGTGGTCACGAAGGTCAGGGAGAGAATGAAACAGTGTTCCAGACCAAAGCAGACTAGAGAGGGATGAAAACCAAAAGCGTCCAGTGATCCTGGCCTGGGTACTTTTCCGAGAATGTTCTGGTGACAACTGTCAAACTTGAATGGGCTCGGTGAGTTGGATTGAAGTGTCATTGTCAGTGACCTAGTTTTGATATTATATTGATGTGTGAGAATGTCGTTTCTAGGAAATACATTAATTTTTCCGCATGGGTAATAGGGTATGTTGCTGGTGATGAATTCTTAAATTGCACTAGCTCTGTAATGTTTCAAAACCATTAAATTATTTTATAATAAAGAGAAAAATGGGGGGAAATCTTATTTTCACCATCAATCTAGTGGAGGGAGAAAAATCTAAAGTAGACATGTACAGCTATGGATATTACGTGTATATACTCCAACACAAAATCATCAATTTTCAGAAGTGACTTTATTATACTTCTAGGGAAAAGTTAGTTAATCAGTTTTCACTCTACCAATAATCCATATCACCCGGATCTATTATCACCCATGCCAATAATCCATATTGGCATCAATAAACCCATCCTAGTATAATTTCAAACTCTTGTGATAGGAGGGTCCATAAGTAAAGACCTCAAGACACATGCGTGTGCCTGTACCACTTGTGTTACACAGACTAGTTCATATTCTGAAACCTGGCAGTGAGCACCCTGTTCTGCAGAGTGTAGTCTCTGCTTCAGTTGTGCCTCTCTCCCTCTTTCCCAACAGTATCAAGCATCTTCTTTTGGAACAGTGACCTATATACCTTATGTTGATAGACTAAAGCAGATGCCCAGTATGGTGGTGCTGTTCCTTTAATCCCAGCACTCAGGAGACAGAGGCAAGTGGAACTCTGTGAATGCAAGGTCAGATTGGTCTACATATCGAGTTCAAGGCCAGTCAAGGCTACATAGTGAGACAAATACACACACACACACACACACACACACACACACACACATACATACATGCATGCATACAAAAATAAAAGAAGAAATAAAATAAGTTAGAATGGCTGTGATTGCCTGAGTGAGACCCTAAAAAGACTGGGCCTACTGACAAGTCCCTTGTGGAAGAAGGAGGGGCTCAAGCTGCCTTTCACAAGTCCTCTCCGCAAGGACATAAGGGTTAAAAATTGCTGGGCTGAGCTCAGCCTAATGCCACATACCTTTAATCCCAGCACGCAGGAGGCAGGAAGATCTCTGTGATTTTGAGGCCAGTCTGGACTGCATAGTGAATTTCAGGACAGCTGGGGATACACAGTGAAACCCTGTCTCTAAAACACCAAAACCAAAACAAATAAACAAAACAAAACAAAAAAATAGCTAGACTTGAGGGTGGGGGTTGGGGGTTCTTAGTGGTTTGAACACCGTAAGTTTGTTCATACTCCTGTAAGTACGCCCTCACCCGTGCTGCTACAAATAATCCCAGTTAAACTTATTGGCTCTTTAAGCTCGGTTTTAATGGCATTGATTCTTTGGTCCATCATTAGTAAGGGCTGAGTAGACATTTGTTTATATTTCCCGGGTGAGGTGGGGATATTGTAATACATGGACATTGGTCCCTTGTCTGATACCAACACGGGATACCGTGGCAAACATCTCCTATATCCTAGGTTGGTGATACTGGCCCCAACCTGGGCATAGAAAAGGTAAATCTAAACCTCAAATATAAATCGTTGCCTCTGATTCCAGAACAGAAGTGGTTTAGTGTGGTCAGCAGAGGGTGGCAGTAAAGGGGCCAATATGCAGAAAGAGCTGAAGGCCATGAGGTGACACTGTGTTTTAAGAAATGAGGGGGGAGGAGGGGGAAGGAGAGGTGGGGGAGTGTTATATGTGTTCACATATGTGAGTATGGGCATGTTCATGCCACAGTGCTCACGTGAAGGTCAGAGGACAACCTTAACTGTCAGTCTACCTTGTTTGAGACAGGGTCTCTGGTTTACCACTGTGCCAGCCAGGCCAGCTCCCCAGTGAACGTCAGAGTCCCCTCCTCTTCCCACCTCCCATTTTCCCACAGGAGCGCTGGAGTAAAGACGTATGTTACTGCATGTGGCTCCACATGGGCTCTGAGGAGCTGAACACCATTTCTCAGGCTTTCCTGGCAAACTCTGGGCCTTCCTTGGAAGGAGTTACTCACTCTGAGGACCAGGTCACTCCTTATCAGTCACCCTCTCTGGAGACACCTTCAACAGGCCAGCTTAGAGCTGTGTCTCCTGGGTAAATCTAAATCCCATGATCCCATGAAGCTAACTATTAAAATCAACTATCACAGCCTCTGTCTGTCACTATGGCCACTTTATCCATGTGCCCCTTAAAGTCATCTTGGGGTGGTTGACAACAGAGGCTGGCTTAGGTCATCTGGCTCAATTTGTCTTCTTGGGTGTTATGAGAGTTAATAGTTACTGTTGTTGTAAAGTGCTAGCCTCACAGCCAAATAGCCACCATCTCTGTGAGTTCAGCTGTGCCTGATTGCAAAAGATCACCACAGCTGTGTGTTGACTGTTCCATATAGAAGAAGAGATCAAGGAGAGCCAACAGGATACTCCCCTGAAAATCCAGCCACTCCTCCCAACAGTGTTGTGCAAGTCTGCCCTGTTTTCTTATGGTGTGGGTGTGGGGCTAGAGTATAGAAGCTGGAGACTAATTAAAGAAGAGGGCATGGTCTATGCAGTCATGGGGGAACTGTCTTCCTTTCTGGGTACAGTTCTCCCAGTGTGATTGCTTTAAGGTTATCCACAACCCTGCCTGTAACCATTTTCTCCCTTAGTTCTGTGAGGAAACCCAATAAACATAAAGATTCTCCAGGGTGCACTTTGGTGAAATCCAATTCTGGTTTCTCATTGGAACAGGAAGGGGAGATTATTTTGTCCCCATTATAGAGAAAATCCTCACAACTGTCAACTTGACAAGTGTTTTAGCTACTTTTCTACCGCTGTGATAAAATATCCTGGCTAAGGAAACTTATGGAAGGAGGGGTTTATTTGGGGCTCACAGTTCCAGGGGGTTAGGATTCCAGCACTGCCATCATGGGGAGCACGGCAGCAGGCAGGCATGCTGCTGGATCAGAAATGAGAGCTCACATCCCAGGACACAGAAGCAGAAAGCACACTGGGAATGGCTCGAGTCTTTTGAAACTTCAAAGTCAGTGGCCCTCAGTGACACACCTCTTCCAACAAGATCATACTTCCCAATCGTCCCTGTCCTGGCTATTTTTATACAGCCTGACACCAGCTAGAGAGGATGGTACCTTGGTGCTGCACTTCTAAGAAATCAACACACTACCCGTTTTTGGCTTCCACGGACATCATCGGGCATACATTTGGCTCACAGACACACTTTTGGGCAAAACATCCATACACAAAAAAAGCAAATGAAGTTTAAAAATGTAAAAGAATGTAAATCTCACAGATATGGGTAGAACTGTGTCTTTGTAGGCCTAAGGTTGGAACTAATTCTGTTATTCTTACTCCTGGCATTTTCTTATACATCAGATATTGGTTCACTTCTGCTCAATCCCCGGCCACTCTCAGGGACTAGGAGATGACTCAGTGAGGCCAGTGGACACACCATAGATGAAGCCCGAGGCAGGATCCCACCTGTTACCTGGACTTCAGGTTGTCGATTTTCCTGAGAGGGAAAGGCCATGAGGACTCCTCAGGCTGCCAGTGTCAGAACACCTAGGAGCTCACAGCTCCACCATATCCCAGCCGCACTTGCCGCCATCAGTAACTTCCTTCCGGCATTCTCCTTGGTGTAAAGTGGGCTCACTTTGCAGTTTTAATTTACTTTTCTCCAGAGACTGATAAGACTTAAAACTTCTCCCATTTATCAATTAGTTGGGTATCTACTTTTACAAAGTATAAACATTTAGTCGGTTTTTTTTCCTGATTTGTTTGCAGTATTGTGCTTTGTGTACTTTTCAAAGGGTGATATTCTGCTATAAATGGCATTGATTTACTCCAGAGTCAAAAATTGTGAATTTATCATCATGAATTCAAATAATTGGCCTTTTAGTTTTTATTGTAGTTGTTGTTGTTCGAGTGTGTGTATGTATATATGTGTGTGTGTGTGTGCACATGTGATGTATATGTGTGTGAGTGCAGGTATATGCATGCTGTGGCACATGTGTGAAAATCTGAAGACAACTTTTGGGAATTAGTTCTCTTCTTCTACTATGGAATTTGGCAATTAACCTCCTGTTTGGGAAGTGAATGCTTTTATTAACAAAACGATTTCATTGCCTTATTGATCTTCCTCTTAACGTGTTTTTTTTGTTTTCTTCTTACTACATACCAGACTAATTATATATGTATTAAAATAAAAATACTCTGTGAGTCACTTAAATTACTTGGGTAGCACCCTCAGTCTGGAGGAAGTGCGGACGGCCTAACATGAAGCACATGATCAGGATCCTGCAAGCTCTGCAGCATCTGATGCACCCTCCAGCTCCCTCCTCCGCACTTACACAAGCGGCTCTCAGGAAGCCCAGCGTTCTCCCTACCCTTCTTCCCCCAAACAATGGTGTGTCAGCTCCTGTGACACATTCCTCTTCTCACCTGCTCTGATCTTCTTCAGACATACCTTCCTCCCACATAGCTTAGCACTGGAAGACCTCTGTGCCCTGAGCTACAAGAAGGTCATTTTGATCACATGATCCAATCATAGTTCCACATTCTTTCTACCTGTCATGCAAATGGGGACCAGTTCTGGCTAAAGAGATGTAAGGGGTTCCTAAGAAAGTCGACCTTGCTCCTGCCAAAGAGAACAGAAAGACTTCTTACACTGATCCCTCCAAGGACAATTTAGGACAGCCCAGCAAAGAGATCTGCCTGATAAAATAGAAGCCGTGGAGTGCTGACAGCCATACAGGCACGAAGGGACAATACAGCTTTGTATTGGTCTATAGTCTTTAAAGACCTTTACTACATTTTATCTCTTTATTGGTGGGGGCACATTCATGTTCAATAATTCTTAAGCTTAAGACTGGGAACGACAGTGATTCACACACTTTTATGCCAAGGCAGTTGGTGCCAGTGCCTGATCTCCCAGATTGCGCTCTCCCTTGGCGCAGCAGCTGTTCGAGCAAACATTTACATCCTGGTGCCATTGGGTGGGTAGCCCGGATCCTTAAGTCACCACGAGGAGCTTGCTTGAACACGTGCATTTGCAAGAAATGCCCAAGTTTGTGCAATCAGGAATTGAGCTTCAAAGTTCTATGTTAGAGTGTAATTTAGCCAACCTGAATACAAGTTTCCCAGAAGCACTCTTCATATATTTCAATACCAAAGTAGAGTTTTATTATTTATAAGTAGGCACGTTGTGGGATATTCTGGAATTTCCCCTTAGTTATGTAACAATATGTCTTTGAGGTTTTCTACATCAATATATAGCTCACTCTTCTCACAATTTCCAAAGTATGTCATGAATGCACCTCAATATAGTTCGGAGATACATGTCCTTAATGTTTTTGAATAGATATCACATACATACCGTATAAAATTAAAAGACTTTTAAAGACTATATGTGTGTGGGAGGTCTCCCTCTCACTGTTGTCCTGAGCCAACAAATTCCCTTCCAAAGGTAACCGAGATTTTCTGTGCCCTGTATATTTCCAAAGATATGTCATACACAGGATGCTTAAATAAACTCCCTTTGCTTGAGATCTCAAAATGATAAGGTCGCATGTCAAAGTTAAGCATGGGTCCATCAACACAAAATATGCAAAGATTACAAGGAGCCAGTTTTCATTCCGAGCTCACCACCCACTCACAGCCTACAAAAACTAAACATAAACAATTCAAAGATTTTAGAGAACTCTATTAGCGTGCCAAGTCATTGCTACCACCCCTAACCTCACCCTTACAGGGTATGCAACTTGCCTAATAAGAGAAGTTTACTGGGATAAGCAAGTAAAACATATGTGTCTTCCAATTTGGTAAACATAGTGAGCTAATGTCTGAGTTATGCCTAGTAGATGTGGCTGGAAAAACAAACTCTAATGCACATGACCTATGAGTAGATATAACCATAGTTTAGGATGCAGTACAACTCACAAACCAAGAACGAAGGAACCTATTTTCTCTAACCAAAAATAATGGAGCTGGAGTTAAAGGTGGTTTGTAAGCCACCATGTGGGTACTGGGAACAAAGCACTCAAGTCTTCTGCAAGAACAAGTGCCCTTATCTGCTGAGCCATCTTCCCAGTCTCCTATGCTTGGTTTTTTGTTTTTTGTTTTTTAAGTTTACTATCAAACAGTATGCCATCTGACATATGTAACATACCCAGATATTTCATGTTCGGTAGATTTCTTGGTCTTGTGATAAATGCGGTCCAAATGTGGTAGTTTGAGCATTGGGAGCAAGACTGTATCAGAAAAAGAAAGTTGGGTGTGTTGTCTCATACATATCAACCACCTAGGTGTTTGGATGTTGATCTAGTTTGGTTTCTGTTGCTAAAAGCAGCTTAGGGGAGGGAAGTGTTCATTTCAATTACAGCCCATCACCAGGGAAAGCCTATGCAGGAACATGGAGATAGGATCTGACACAAAGGCCATAGAGAGACATTGCCTACTGTCTTGCATTGCCATGTCTTTGCTCAACCTACTCGTCTATACAACCCAGAAACACCGGCCTAGGAATGGCACCGCTCATGGTGGGCTGAACCCTCCCACATGAATCATTAGCCAAGAAAACACCCCAAAGACATGTCTACAAGCCAATCCAACAGAGACATTTCTCTCAGTTGAAGTTACCTCTTCCTAGATGACTGGAGCTTGTGTCACGTTAACAAAAACAAACAAACAAAACAGCAGAGCTAGTTAGATGTATGCTCTATAATATTCAAATAATGATAAAAACCCTAAATATTCATCTCTCAGAACCATGCCAAATGCTAAGTGGTATGAAAGTCACATGTGTCTCATAATTTGGCTCATTAAAAATTTTTGCAGCTATCTTGGAACTCACTCAGTAAACTGCTGTTCACAAACTCATAGAAACCTATCGGCACGTGCCACCACCACCCAGAAGCTCGCATTTTTAATATCTTTTTTGGTTTTAATTTTTTTTCTGATGGCTGAAATGGGTAAAAATGACAACATCCACATTAAAGGCTATACTGTACATATTTCAAAAGTTATAGTCCTGGTAAAATGTGGTCTTCTATCATTAGACAACTGGATCAGAATAATCACTGTGGGAATATGAGGTACAGCACTGTGAGGTGTGATTACTTTGACCATTGCTTCAATTTATTGAGAAAAGAAATTCACTATCACACTATTACCAATGCATAGCTGTACTACGGTTTGCTAGAGAAGTAGAACTGTGTGTGTGTGTGTGTGTGTGTGTGTGTGTGATTTATTAAAGAATGGCTTACAGGGTGTGGTCCAGTGAGCCCAACAATAGCTGTCTCCCCACAAAAAGTCCAAGAATCCAACAGCTGTTAAATCCATAAGACTGGATACCTCAGCTGATCTTCAGTACAGGTTGGAATAGGAAAAAAAAGTAAGCTCTAATGTCAGTTGAAAGATATTCTGCGGCAGGGTATGGAAACTTGCCAGTGAAGGTGAGGGCAAGAAGGCAAAAAGGAAAAGGGGAAAAAAAAGCAAAAATGTCCTTCCTCCACGTCTTTTATACTTTTATAGGATGCAATGAGGTGTGGTCTAGATTTAGATGGGTCTTCAACCTCAAATGATCAAAAAAAAAAAAAAAAAAAAGAAAAGAAAGAAAGAAAGAAAGAAAGGGAAAAAAGAGAATGAAAAAGAAAAAGAAAAATCTCTTACAGATGTTCCCAGCTGCTTGGGATGTTAGTTAATTCCAGATGCAGTGAAAATGACAACCAAGAATGACCATCACAATCTCTTACTCACACAGGGAAGTCACTGCCTGAGCCCCCTTGTTCCAAGGGTCTCTTAAGATAGGGTCCAACCTATGCTTCTTAGTTTAGATGGTGTTTGGTGTTACATTGTTCATGATGAGCATGAATGGCTACATCTTCTGCTAGGAAAGCTCTTCACCAGTTAAAACAGTTATTGTAGAGAACCACTGTAGGCCCCATTTAAAGTTTGCTAGCAGTTCTGAGACAGATTAGAGGTGCTCACCTCTCCCTGGAGCATTGTGGCAGGAGTTAAGCACTTTTAAGCATTGTTAAATACCATCAACTACTGTGAGCTATTAGAATCATTAGTTTCTGCGCTTTTGTTAAGTCTTTACTGTAAACGCCCTTTTAATGCTTTCTGTAAATGGCTAAACCGTCAAGAGCAGGCGTTTGACAGGCCCCTTCCTTTATGCCTGGTACCCTTGAATGGGGAGCTGTCAATTGAGCCGCCCTTTATTGGCAGCCTGGTGTGTCTGGACACTTTACAATTTCTCGAAGGTTATTTTGCCAGCTGCAGAGGATCGTTATAATGACAACTGAAGGACTCTGCTGGGAACTGCTCCAGACAGCTTTGGAAAGCAGACCTCCAAGCCAGGCGAGGCTTTGGCGAATTCTAAGCAACCCCGCAGCCATTTTCACCGAAGCCAGGAGGAAAGCACTTCCTCAAATCTGAGGCTTGTGCAAACACAGTCCTTCATTTGCTTGACGTATTGTGACAGGATAGATGCCAACGTCACCCTCCATTTGCATATGAGTCCTCTGTGGTGGGTGCGAACGCCCCTCTTGCCGCACTCGCTTCGCCGCTTTGGATGCAGGCCGTGTGGCTCAGTTAGTACTTCAGCTGGGAAACACTCGCCTGTGCTGCCCTCTGGTGTTACAACATCAGAATAGTTTTTGCTCGCCAACATTTTGCTCATAATGAAGCAAGGACCGCAGAAGTAGCAGGAAGGCAGTGCTGGCAGCTACAGCAGTAAAAAGAAACAACGGGCAGCAGAGGTAACGGAAGCCGAGAGAATCTAAGAAAACGCGGAGAGCTAAGAGTGAAGAAAGACAGAAGGGTGTGTATGAAAGCCAAAGAAGAGAAGCCATAGACTCTGGCCACTGGAGTTGGTCTGGATCTGCTGTGCTTTAAAAGGGTGGGCTGAAGAGATGGCTCAGCGGTTACGAGCACTGATTGCTCTTCCAGGGGTCTTGAGTTTAATTCCCAGCAACCGTGTGGTGGCTCACAACCATCTGTAATGGGATCTGATGCCCTCTTCTGGTGTGTCTGAAGACAGCGACAGTGTACTCACATACATGAAATAAATAAAATTTTTCTTTAAAAAAAAAAAAAAAGAATCCTGACGCTCTAGTCCCAAGACCTGTAATGCTAGCCAGCCCAAATTGAAGTCCATGTCAGAGTAGGTCAGGACCCCTTTAGAGGGGTCGAGCAACCCTTTCACCATGGTAGCCTAAGACCATCGGAAAATACAGATATTTACATTATGATCCATAACAGCAGCAAAATTATAGTTGTAAAATAAGGACGAAATAATTCTGTGGTTGGCGAGTCACCGCAGCACGAGGGACTATATTAAAAGGTCACAGCATTAGGAAGGCTGAGACCCACCTGGAAGGCAGGGATCACAATAGCAATCAAACGACAGTGTTCTAGCAGTTCCAAGTTGAGCATCACGACCCCACTGGTCTAGCTCCAAAAACCTGGAACAATGGGCCCTAGCTTTCAGGATTGTAAGACTCTGTCTGGTTCTGTCTACACCCCTCGCCCCGCCCTTGGCACAGAAGGGTCTGGGATCTCCAGCACCAGAAGGGCTTATCCTATTCACAATTTCTATCTAGGTGGAGCAAAGGTGCTCCAGGCATCGTTCCTTAGAGGCTGTCTGCCAACATCTTATGGGACTTATATGCGATGAAATTCTTGAGCCTCTTCCTGACTCATCATCACTCAGGGTTTAAAAGAAGCCATTGTTTAAAAGCCTTCAGGAGAAGCACCTTGTAAGTATGATCTGGTAAAGCTTTATTAGTGTGGACCTCTTAGGGACTGTGGTTTCTAAGCTGTCAAGAAAGATACTCATTTGGTGGGCTTAATGGGTAAAGGTACTTGCCTCAAAAGTACAACTATTTGAGTTCAATCCCTAGACCCATGTAAAGGTGGAAGGGGGAAAAAAAACACAACTCCTCACAATTGTTTGGGAATAAATACCTACACAAACACAGTGTGCACATGCTGGTGTGTGTGTCCGCGCACATGCTTGCAAGCGCACACACACTCACCAAAGATATGAATAAGCTTAAGGAATTTAAAACAAACTCACTAATTTGGTGTCTACCAACAACAACAAAACATTGTTCTTCCCATGATGCTCTGAAGTTATGACTCAGGCATCACAATGTGAGTTGTGTTGACTACTGTCCTGTGCTGTGTTTAACAAGAGTCTAGAGACAGAAACTCAGGCAAGCTCCAAAGTGAAGTGAACCAGAATAAAGAGAGTCCAAAGATGGCTCTGCAGAGATGGGACAGCTAAAGAACCCCCAACAGCAAGTTGAGGTGGAAACTTAAGGGTTTTTTTTGGAAAGTTGGTTGGATGGTGTTTTGCTGGGGCAAACATGTGAAGGAGTGTTTCATTAAAGCGGGCACAGGCGTGAAAGCCAAAGGCTGACTTGTGAAGGAGCTATATCCCTAGTCCCTGTTTTTGCTTTGTACATAGCTGAAGTACCACACATTATTTACCAGTTTCCTATGGATAGACAGTTAGGTTGTTACTAATCTCTTGCTACTGTCTTGAGTTGAGTTCAAGTTTTCCCACTGGAACTCTGTAAATGCAAAGACCTGACTAGCCTCCTGCCAGCACTGGCCAGCTCGACCCACTAGCTTACAATTTCTTTTAGTCTGTAGCCAAGTTATAAAGCTAATGCATTCCTCTATTACTGGTCAGCATCCACTACTCAAAGTGTTCACTGGAGAAGGTACTTGGGTGATAGCAAAGCAGATATTTCCACTATAGGAAGACTATAAAACAGTGGCCTGACAGGAATCACAGTGAAACACCCCTGGACACAAACCCCAGCTTACTACCTTTCCCCAAACTTCAGGCAAGTCACTGAACTTTCAAGCATTAACTTTCTTGAGGTGTGAAGGTCGCTGTGAGAACTAAGCAAAATGAGGTGCTTGGTAGTACATGGTGATTATCAGTTCGTGAGTGTACACAGGGTTTCCCCCTAAACATTTCATTTTCTCAATTAACAAAGAAAGCAATATTTTACCTTTAGTTTAAAAATAGGACATGTATCATAACTGTCTTTATTGTTAAGATAGAAAATTGTTTTTCAAAAGACTGAATCAGCATGATTTTTTTTTCCTTACTTTTTTTTTTACATACTTCTAGCTAGCCAGTTTCTTTTTTAATTAAGGATTCTTATTATTTTTATTTGTGTATGTGTGTGCATGCTTTGACACAGTGTGGAGCTCAGAGGACAACTTGAGCCAATTTTCTTTCCATCATGCTGCCCCCAGGGATCAGTGATGTCCTCAGACTTGGCAGCAATGGCCCACTGGTTTGTCTTCAAATTGAATCACTAATACTTTCCCATGTCAATACAAGTGTGCTAACTTTAGTTATAGATGCTCGTGGGTTGCTTAGTTTGTTACATGAGTTGCTAGGATACAATACAAACTCTGGTAGCAAGTGCTCTTAACCAACAACCTACCTCTTCTGCTCCTAATATTTACTCTGTGTGTGTGTGTGTGTGTGTGTGTGTGTGTGTGTGTGTGTGTGTGTGTGTGTGTGCATGGGTGCTTGTATGTAAGAAGTCAGAGGACACCTTGCAGGAGTTGATTCTTTCTGTCCACAATGTGAATTCCAGGGGTCAATCTCAGAACTCCAGTCTTTACGCTTGGTAATATTTTTACCCGCTTAGCCATTTCACCAACTCCATGTTGGTTTTTCGTTTGTTTGTTTTTTCTCTCTCTCCCAACAGAGTTTCATGTACCCTGTCTGGTCTTGTACATACTGTTTGGTGAGGTTGACCTTGAACTCCTGAACCTCCCGCTCCCACTTTCCAGTGTGGACCATTACATCTGGTTTGCCATCTATTTTTAATAAGAAGAGTCATTAAACTTTGTGACTATTTATTTGAATTTTGTAATTAAACTATTAGGACTAGAATACATCAGAGCAGATCCTATCATTTGGGGCCAGGGGAGTCAGTCAGTTATTGACGATGCCCTCGTTAACACTAAGACATTCCACACAGAGACTCCCTCGCTCTGCAGTGGGCGAAGGGAGAAAGTCGTAGAAGCACAGAAGTAAACGCCAATCCCTTAGCACTTGGATTTCAGAAGTGAAACTGGCTGGCAGGAATGCCCATATTAGGAAATGGCTGGTTATTAGATGGTTGTAGTGTTAAACTAAATAACTTACCCCTTTTTATGGTGTGTGTGAAGGGAATTAGTCAGGATGGTTTTTAACAGTTGCTTTGTGACTACTCTATTATTTTTCAAATTAGATCTCAGTATAGTTTCAAATTCATAAAAATCAAACTTCAGAGTGAGTATGACTTATATGTGTGAAACTGAATTTTGAAAAATTTAAATTGAAACTTGATCTCGGCAAAACAAATTGAAATCCCAGCTGGGTTTGTAAAACTTGGATTTTTGAATCGGGTTCCCAGATGAGCTTTATCGATTTCTCCCTGTGTGGTTGATTTGCATGAACCTTATATTCAACATGTCTTCTTTCCATAGAGCAAAGGCCCAGAGGACAGACAACTTTTAAATTTCTGTGATATTGAATGCATTTCATTTTAATAGAAATTTAGTACCTCAAGACCAAAAACACAAGTGACAGCTCATGCTGGCAAGGATATGGAGCAAGGGGAACACTCCTCCATTGCTGGTAATAGTGCAAATTTGTGTAGCCACTTTGGAAATTAATATGGTGGTTTCTCAGAAAATTGGGAATTGCTCTACCTCAAGACAGAGCTAATCACTCCTGGGCAGGAGGACAGCCAGACCCAGACCCAAGCATGGCTGGTGTCTAGCCCAATTGTCATCAGAGAGCCTTCATCCAGCAACAGATAAAAACAGATGCAGAGACACACAGCCAAACATCAGGTGAAGCTTCTGGAATCCTGCAGAAGATGGGGGTGGGGAGGACCATGGGAGCCAGAAGGGTCAAGGACATCACAAGAAAACCCACAAAATAACTAATCTGGGCTCAAAGGGGCTCAGAGACTGAACACCAAGGAGCCTGCATGGGACTGCACTAGGCCTATGCCACAGTTGTGTAACTTGGTCTTCTTACAGGACTCCTAACACCCGGAGCAGGGGCTGTCTCTGACTGCTCGGCCAGCTTTTGGGACCCTGTTTCTTATACTGGGCTGCCTCTTCCGGTCTTAATACAAAGGGAGGTGCCCTGTCTTACTGCAACTTGATATGGCATGTTTGGTTGACATCCCTGGGAGGTCTGCCCTTTTCTGAAGAGAAACAAAGGAGGAATGGGTAGGGGGAAGGGGCAGAGAGGTGAGGGGGGGAAGGACTGGGAGGAGAGGAGGGAAAGGAAACTGTGGTTGAGATTTAAAAAAACATTTTTTTTAAAATAAAAAATTCTGTATGTCTCATTGTATCTTCCTTTAGCAAAAGTCTAGGAATAAAATAGCATTAATTTTGCAACAGGTGCACATGTGCTGTGTACAATAATGAAGACAATGCATCAGTCCGTATAAAAGTACCACACACCCAAGCAAGCCCTTCCATTCTGTAACTGGGAAGGGGTCTTTCCACTGAACTTTCTCCACAGTGGCCTGCACTCTCTGACACCAGGGTTCTAAAACACCTACCTCAAGAGCATTGTGATTTTGAGATTACCCTGGGCTACCTAATGAGATTCTGTTTCAAAAACCACATTTTGGGCAAGAGAGCTGTCTCAGCAGTTAAAAGCAATGGCTGTACTTCCAAATTTTCAGCAGTTCTCAGCTGTCTGGAACTTCAGCTCCAGAGGCTCTGACACACATACATGAAGGCAAAACATCCATACATATAGAAATATTCAAATATAAAAATTTAAAACACATTAGTTTTAATTGGAAAAAAAGTTTTTAAAGGTTAGCTTTGGCTCTTAGTAGGTACTAGGATTTCCCCCAAACTGCTTGGCTAATGCCTCTGCTTTATCACACAGGGATCACCAGACACCAAATACCAGATGTCTAATTCAAAATCCAAATAGTTCTTTAAAAGAGGAGACTCCAAGAGGAGGCCTGATAGGACATCCCCTTCCTGTAAAATGACATTTGGGAAGCTTCAGATAATACACACACACACACACACACACACACACACACACACACACACACACGGAGCCCTTGATGAATGTGTTAACTTGATAAAATACCTTTCAGGAACCCCTTCTGTCAGATTCTTTCTCTACACACATTACTATTAATACTACTTACTCAACAGAGGCTTAGCACATGCCAGCAGAGGCTCCTGAGAGCATCCCTTGATCTCATGACCAGAGGAAACCTTCACCCTTTAGTAAGTTCCAATGATGGTTAAAGGTACAGAACTTCACAACAGTCTTTTCCAGTCTCGTCAGGGCAATTAATCCCAGAAATATCCCTCAAAGACCAACTCAAGCTGAAGAGGCAATAACTATTCATTTCAAAGGCAATGCACTGTATGTCTTTTGGGTCCTTGAAGGAAAGACCTGATAACTAAAATCTGGTTTCCTAATTGATTCTTGATCCTGTCAATAAAGACAACAGAAGCTGATCATTGGGCAACGATAAAGAGGTGGGTTTTCCAGGTCAAAGGAGGAAGAGGAGGGAAAGAGAGAAAGGTTTTTTGGAGTGGGGGCAGACTTTGGAGAGAAGAACACAGCTATGTAAGGTCTGGGGGCTACCAGAATTGGTAGCGGCCTCCGTCACTGGCAGAATTCTAAATAGGATAGCTGATGAGTTTGGAGCAATAGATTCTTCGCCTAGCAGGTGTGTTAGCTAGCCGGTATGAAAATATTAAGGCTGTCTGGTGTTTTCTATCTGCTGGGACTCAGGAAGGCAGGAGAAAGGGCATAGCCGCAGAGTGATCTTTCGAGGTTTGGCAGAGCTAGCTGGAAGGGGTTGGAGGAGCGATCGCAGCTCCTGGGGGTCAGAGAACCATCTGGCCATTGGCAAAGCTCTGTCGGGAGTGGGACCAGTGGCGGCTCGTTCTCAGAGTCGAACTGAGAGCATGGCCCGGAGAAGATGATAGCAAGGCTTTTTAAAACCACACGCTACAGGTCCCCAAGTTAACACTCACTCATACTGTACTTTCGTCTTTCAGTTAAAAGAAGTATCTTCTGTACATTGGCATATCCAAACCACCGTCTTGGCTATTCTTGTAAGCTTTGGAGCCATTTCTAAGTAAACTTGTGTTTGGAGCCATTTCTAAGTAAAATTGTATTCTTTGAAAACACGCACTGTAACACTAGGACCGTAGATCTAAGACCTGGATGGTTACTAAGTAACATATTCAACATGGATATTCTTCTGACAAAAAGGATGGTTCCTATCCTGGATAAGGAGGGGCAAGATCCTGAGAGAGCTCAGCACACTATTCAAAAGAATAACGAAAAACACTTGGCTGTTTATTTCTAAAATTTCCCCTTTAAGATTTTGGGTCCAGACTGATCATTAACAACTAAAACTACAGGCTGGAGAGACGGCTCAGTGATTAAGAGCCCTGGTTGCTCTTCCAGAAGTTCCCAAGTTCAATTCCCAGCAATCACCTGGTTGTAATGGAATCCGATGCCCTCTGTTGGTGGGTCTGAAGACAGCATCAAGAGTCTTGTAAGCTCAATTTCTTCAAAACCTCAGAATTGTTCTTGGGATGTATTATAGAGCTGATCTCAGATGTAATAAATAAGAGTGGGTTTACTTCAGGTTATTCATTATGGCTGGCTATAGTTATCTGTTTACATGCCTCTGTGGAAAAATCTGTTTTGCCCTGTGTGGTTTCTACACTCAGTGAAGTTTCTTAAGCCTTGGGGTATAAACTGTCTGATGCCTTGAATAAAAACAGCTATTTTATGAGACTTTAGTCTGCCTCATTTTTAGGCTCCATTCTCTCAAGTTCTGCAGGCTTTCGAGTGGTAAACAGAGGGGGAAAAGGGAAAATTTAATGATGGAAATTAATGTAACTGGGCCAAATATATGAGGATGAAAGAGTGTCTGCCTCTGTTTCTTCAGTGCTTAGGAGTTCCAAAAAGTAGATCAACCAAATCCATCTTGACCATTTTTTTTTTTTTTTTTTTTTTTTTTGTTGCAGAATAACCCATCTCAAAAGGTTCTGGTTTAACCATAAGACAATAAATGGTTTTTATTTTTTCATTAGGCTGGGAGTCTGTTGGGGGAATTCTGGTCTCAGCTCAATCAAGCCTCAGTGGTCTAGACTGGCATGATTCTTGTGTCTAGAGGTCTCCAAGCTATTTGTTCTAAGGGACCACACTTGACTATGGGGCAGATGAACGTCCTTTCATTTGTTAGCCATCAGGTCAGTTGGGAGTTATTTATGTGACAGTAGGAAAATGCTCAGTAACACAAGAGGGTTAGCCCCTGTTATCATGGTTCAAGCATCTTTTCACATCACATTTGCTTTTTTTACAGATGTGAATACACTTTGACTTTGTTCAAACATGCCAGAAGAGGGCACTGGATCCCATTACAAATGGTTGTGAGCCAACATATGGTTGCTAGGAATTGAACTCAGGGCCTCTGGAAGAGCAGTCAGTGCTCTTAACTGCTGACCCATTTCTTCAGCAGGGGGTTGGGGGGCATTTCTACAAGATGGACAAAGAACACTTTTCTGTCTTAGCTACTATAGAGAAGTTTTAATCCAGCAAACAAGACCTCCTAAGTCTCTGTGATCCAGATGAAATACAGACACACCTTTATCTCACAACTCTAATTCCTCTGGCTGGAATCTTTTAGTACACACCTTTAATCCCAAACAATGATGTCTAATTGAGGGGCAGACAAAATATTTTAGAGAAAGATTTTACAGAGTGGATCAGAGTTAAGATAGGACCAACTTTCAGGAAGAAAGCTGTTTGAGAGAGAGAGAGATTTTGAGGAGAGGGAAGAAAGGAGAGGAGGAAGAGGAAGAAGGGGAGAGCAGGGGAGATCAGAGAGTTGGGAGTTGAGGAGATGGGGAGCCAATGCAATGACTGCAGTGCAGTGGAGTTGAGCTCTTTATGAGTTCATGCAGTTGAACTTGCAGAGTCAGTTGAAGCTAGAAGATAAGAAGGAGCCAGATGAATAGAACAAATTGCCAGAATTAGTTTGAGGCCAAGTAGAGCAATTCAGTAAGAAGCTGAGAGAAGCCAGATTGAGTTAGTCAGCTTGAAGGGGAGTTTTGAGCCAGGACAGATGATTTCAACCATTCATCCAGAGTTCAGTATGAACCAGAAAGGGTGAGCATATTCAGCAGTAAGCCTCTGAGATGACAATGATTACACCAGGCAAATAAAGGTTACATTTACAAGACTGTGGTATCATCCAGGTTGCTTTCCAGAGCCCACTACTATAACCTGGAGAGGAGCTAAAACCAAAGAGATTGGCAAGTTGGATCTTCCTGGGGTCCTGCAGACTATGTGGTAGAATCTAGGTCTTGATCTCAAGAGCAATGGGAAGCTGTAAGATGCTTTAGTAGGAAAAAGATCAAGCACTTTGGTTGAGAAGACAACAGCAATACTTCTAGATTTTTTTATTTTTTCAACTTCCTATTGATTCTTTGTGAGTTTCACATGCACCCCAGTCCCACTCATCTCCCCACCCCCCATATCCACCCTTCACCCTTGTAACCTTCCACCCCCACAATAAAACACATAAAACAACCCCCCAATAAATAAGTAAAAGTAAAAACAAAGCATAAAGAACATATCGTGGAAGCTATGGTGTGTCAGTGTGTCCCACAGTATGCCCTTCTGTCCACACTTCTTGACTTGAAAATGTTCATTGCAGTGAGTCACTGGTCTGATTCGAGATCTCTGGTTTCTATGACACCGTCAATATGGATCCTCACCAGAACTCCTCTTGGTTATCCTGTTGTTGCCCTGTGTCATGGAGATCCTGCAGCTTTGGATCAGCAGGACTGGCCCTTTCATGAACCCCAACTGTTCACAGATTGTTGGGATCCAGGACTCACCCCACAAACCACACAAACACCGATCTCAGTCAGACAGGGATGGTTTATTGACTGCATACCCTAAGACTGATTGATCAGGACCATGGCTCAGAATTCAGGGGCTGAGGTTACGACCCAGAACAGTTTTCTATATCAGTTTATAAAGGCTAAAATCACAAAACCCACCATGAGCTCATACACAGTGCTGGAAGTGCTGACCAGTGTCAGCCCTGACAAGCCATTTTAGACATAACAGTTCCTATTGACCTTTAATTTGATGGGTCCTATGTGAAGCTTTGTGGAATTTCTTAAGATTAACAGTCCTAATATAGAACATGACAGGGCATGTGGTCAGTATGACCCTGTTCTGAGTCAATTTATATTTCTGTGTCCGTGACTTGTAACCACGTTACAGCAACCATATGAAATAGCTGGCAGGCATGGGACAAAATGGCTACAGCTGTGCTGGGTGGACAGACCTCAGCAGATAATATATACTTTGGAGCATGCCAACTCATAGGCCTGGATCTGGGCCTGAGTGGCAGCTGAGCTGATCAGCCTACCAGGTGTCCTTTATCCTCATCCCCAGCATTGTTCCAGATAGGCCACCCAGTACTGCCATCAGCAGGAGGCCCTCACCTGAGGAGGCCCTTCGAAGTGCTACAGCCCGAAAGGGGCTAAGACAGCGTTCCTACTCTCACACCCTCTGGGCTGGCTAGCAGTGCCTTTGCCACCAAGACCACCTCTACTGTGTTCCCTGTGTGAGGTGCAAGCACTCTCCTGAGTGCTTCTGCTAGTGAGGGGCAGGGATAACTCTCCTGCCTTCATGCCCTTGAGACCAGCTCCTGAGTACCACAGGTGAGCATCATCATCTCACCCTACCCCGCCCCACCCCCATAGCACCTCACAGCACATAAATGGCAGGGCCAAATCTCCTGTGCACCTGTGTGACCAGGGCCACTGTGCCACCGAAGGCAGGTGAGTGGTGCAGTCAGCTCACTCACACTCAGGGCCAGCTCCTGCCTGAGCAAGGCCCACGCCCACTTTTCTGAGCGCTACTACTCCCCAGTGAGAGGTGGGCCAGGTCTCCAGAGCACTGTAGCTGGTGATGGATATCCATACCCCCGACCAGGGACGTCCTCATGTTGTCTAGTGGTAATATGAGTCACAGACACGAACACCTACCCCTGCCGCTGCGTAGCCTTGGACTTAGACTTGGCCCTCAGTGACAGCTGAAGCTGGAGCCTCAACATGGCCCTAGGTGGCAGGGCTGGCCACTCACAATAAGCTCCTCCTCTCCACCCTCGAGTCTCCAGTTTCCATCTCTCTACATAATGCTCAAACTGCTCCACTTTTCTTTCTCTCCCTTTTGATCGTCACCAAATGAACACTGTGGTGGCTCGCACTGCAGGCTGGTCACATGGCTGGGGTGACACCCTCCATTCTCCGTGAGTGGCATGGAGTGTCTATGGCCTGTCTGTGTATGTCATGGCTGGAGGGCAGGTCCGTGGGTGGCATGGTGGTCCAGAGGTCTCTGCTGGGATATGCTATGTGGTGGTAGACAGGGCTCTGTGTCTCTGGTTCACCTGTGCCATGGGGCGGAGGCCAGGCCTGTGGATGGCTTTCCCCACCCACACCATGTGGCATGACTGAACACAAGTCTCTGTCTGTCTTCCTCCTCCCATGCTGAACTACCTGGATTTGGTTTGATTTTTATGATTCCTAGGCATAAAACAGTTTTGGCCACCAAGCCAGGCATCAAACTAGGATCAACCACACCACCAACAAGCTATTTCTTTGCCCATTTCCAGGGGAGAATACTTCTAAGTTTCAACAGGAAGAGTAGTGAAAAATAATGCTTTAATCACCGAGTATTGGGTTAAGAGAAAGGCTTTTTTTTTTTTTTCAAGAAAAATATTGTACTGGCTGGTTTTGTGTCAACTTGACACAAGCTGGAGTTATCACAGAGAAAGGAGCCTCAGTTGGGGAAATGCCTCCATGAGATCCAGCTGTAAGGCATTTTCTCAATTAGTGATCAATGGGGGAGGGCCCAGCCCATTGTGGGTGGTGCCATCCCTGGCCCAGCCCATTGTGGGTGGAGCCATTCCTGGGCTGGTAGACCTGGGTTCTATAAGAAAGCAGGCTGAGCAAGCCAGGGGAAGCAAGCCAGTAACATTTCTCCATGGCCTCTGCATCAGCTCCTGCTTCCTGACCTGCTTGAGTTCCAGTCCTGACTTCCTCTGGTGATGAACAGCAATGTGGAAGTGTAAGCTGAATAAACCCTTTCCTCCCCAACTTGCTTCTTGGTCATGATGTTTGTGCAGGAATAGAAACCCTGACTAAGACAAATATGGACACAGTGCTTTGAGTGCATTCCTGTAAGTTCAGGAACTGGACGTCAATGATCGGTGCAATCGTGTTAGTAGGCGAGGCTATCTGATGATGATGGCTCTGCCTCTGTGAGCAGATTAATGTTATTGCACGAAGAGAATAGGTAGACTTCTTACAGAACCAAGTTTGTGCCCTTCTTGCTTTTTTGTTCTTTCTGCCACAGGATAATGAAACAGGAAAGCCCCAGATAGGGTCTGTCAATCTTAGGACGACTTCACATGTGTGAGTACACAAATATGTGTAGCAGTCAGAAGACAACCTCAGGTATATTTTGTCCTATTTGCTTTCCATCTTGTTTTTGTACCTAGACTCTCTCACTGGCCTGGGACCAAAATTTGGCTAGGTGTGCTGGCCTACAGGCCCCAGGATCTACCTACCCATCGCTCCTCCTCAGCGCTGTGATTACAGGCACACACCACTGTACCCAGCCTCTCCTCCACCCTCACTCCCCGAGGGTTCTGGACGTGGATCTAAGGTTCTGCTTGTGTACCAAGCACTTTAAAGCCCTAGCCTCAAGTATTCTGTGGTAGTAATCGAAACAGAGTAAGAGACTGGAAATAAAGCTTAGAAGCAAATTGTTTGCCCAGCCAGTATGCTGGTTCAATCCACAAGAAAACAAAACAAAACAAAACATGCTAAGTGGGTGAAACACTGATTTGCTTAAATATTGAAAGATCCACTATTGGAAGAGGCTAAAGGGAGATTTCTGAGAGTTAAGGAGAACTTGGCCAAGGCACTCACTGGCTGGCCCTTGGGCCATGAGGGCGACATTGGTGGCATTGTCCTCTCCTTTTCTGGAGGCAAGATGTCAGGACTCAGCCACTTAGAGTTGGAGGACTGCTGAGACCTACTCAGCACCGTCACCAACCGCCTGGTGCAGCCTGTGGACCGCCAAGATGCTATTTGCGCAATATTAGTTAGTGTATAGCCAAAATGTAGAAGAACTTCTGAGGCACGGAAAAGTCCACTGAGAAGTCATATTTAAGTATTTGGCAACATAAGGGGTGGTCGTACCTCCAACTACTGAAAAACACAATCTTACTCAGTATGCAAAAGGTTGCTGGGAAAAACAGTCACCAAAAGTGAAGGAGGCAGCAGAGCCAGTTACAAAGATGTAGGACATCCAGCTCTTTGATCAGCAGGCAAAGGAAGATAAAGAAGCTGGAAAGGCTGATTTTCTTCACTTAGGAGAAGAATTCTGTCACTGGTTCTTTAAACTTCTTAATTCTCAGAACCTTTTCTGGGACCACCTCAAGATGAATGGGGCCCACAGCATTTCTGACATGATGTCAAGCTTAGGTTTTATTATAACACCTCAGAACAGGACATGACGGACCACCATGGAGCAGAGATTGTGAGCCTTCGCTTGCTCTCATTAGTGAAAGAGGAATTTCTTCTTCTCAGTCCCAACCTTGATTCTCAAGGACTAAAATATGCATCTTCTCCTCATGGATTAGTTATGGTTGAAGTTGCAGGGACTGTCCACTGAGGAAATTCTTGTTTGGGCATATTTGAACAAATTTTTGGACTTATCCATAGCTCTTTTGTGGAAAATACTTGGAAAATCAAATTTATCAACCTGAGACTCGCTAGAGGAAGTTCTCTTCCTCTTGGATCATCACTGAAGCCATCTGTAACATTTGAACAGAGTGATGTGGAGATCTTTTATAACATATTTACTGTGTGTAATAGCCCCGAAGTAAGACCCAGTGTAAGGCAGATATTGGATAGTGGGACTGGAGACCAGGCTTTATGTAGTGGAGATGAAACATTGTTGAACAAAAGGGAAATGGATTTGCCTAACCCTCTAAAGCACTGAGCGCTGTGCCTCAGCCTGGAGAAGCTACACCAACACAACACTGACCGTCTCTAAGCCACCGCAGACGTGAGAATTGACATGTTTTAGCTGAAATACCTTCTTGGTCTACAGACTACTGTGAACACTTGCTATTTCTACTTGAGTTACAGCGAATGTTCTGTGAACTTATTGCGGTCCACTAAATAAATCCCACATTAGATGTTGTAGATGCCTGTGTGCCTTAGAAACTTTAGGTAATATTTTCGTTTTATTTAGTGGCTAGCCTACTAATCTCTGCACTTCTAGGTGGCAGAGGTTAATATTAATTATCTTTTATAAATGCATCTCATTAAAGTGCTGCCAAAAGAAAACAGCATTTTAAAGATGTTTAGTATAAAAAGTCTTAATACTGTAAGATACAAGTATCAGACTTGTTCAAAAAGTCCAAGAATTTAGCCCAGGAAGAAAAACTTAGCTGTCCCTTTGAAACTTCTTTTTCAAATTACCTGTTCTAGTCTAAGCAAATATCTCAAAACCTGCACTATTCTGAATTATTTTGGGCAATAAATGCTATTTTCAACACACACACACACACACACACACACACACACACAAAGAGGAACTTAAGACTATTTAAAAACACTTGGTTTGGGGGCTGGAGAGATGGCTCAGTGGTTAAGAGCACTGACTGCTCTTCCGGAGGTCCTGAGCTCATATCCCAGCAACCACATGGTGGCTCACAACCATTTCTGAAGACAGCTACAGTGTACTCATATAAATAAAATAAACAAATATTTAAAAATTGGCTTTGAAGAAAGAAAAAGAAGAAGTAGAAAACAAAACAAAGTAAACTTCAGACCGGAGATGGCTTTATGAGCTGTGCAAGCACGAGGCCTGGAGTTTAAATTCATAAAACCCCACTGCTCTGGCGGTGCTGAGGCAGGAGGATCTCTGAGGCTTGCTGGTCACCAGCCTACTTCCAGATTCAGTGAGGAACCCGGTATCAAGGAAATGAGGCAGAGAAAGATAGGACAGCACATCCAGGCTCCTCTTTCTGTCCTCCATGCATATGATACCCCCCGATTAAAATGTAAGCCCCAACAACTAAAAAGTTTTCTTTTTTGCTACCCTTTTTAATCACCCCTTCAGATTTTTCGAGTTTCAAGAGTGTAATTTTGTGACTGACTTGTTTTGCTCAACAAAATGTCCTTATTCTGTTGTAATATCTAACTCCAAGTTGTTATAAATAACAATTAGGCATTCCTTTTTCTTGCTAATCATTGGTCTCATAACATCCTCCAGGTACAATTCTACCAGTTAGTTAGTTGGGTTCCAAAACTACTATCTTTTTTTGGCTGTCCTCTAACCTATACAAGCAGAATACCAGCAAATCCCAGCAGCTTCACCTTCAAAACAGACCTGAAATCTGACTTCTCACCACCTCTAAAGACATCATCTACTTCAAGACACCATTGTCCTCCTTCAGGATGACTACTTTTATTTTTTCTCTCTCTTCAGCCTTATACTCAATTCTCCATGCCACAGCTGTAATGGTTCTTTTAGAGACAGAAACAAGAGCAAGTGACCTTTTGGCTCAAAACTTTCCACTGGTGTTAGTAGAGACTGGTAAAACTGTCTTTATAGTCTACAGTAGTCTACAGGCACTTCCTTATGGAATCTGTACTACCTACCTCTCACTCAGCCATAAAAGTCTGTCTGCTATGAGTTTGTGTCTCCTTGTTATTCTTAGTATCTCCCTTCCTATTAACCTGTCAAATGAGTTCTGTTCTTACCTCAGAGCATTCAAATGTGCTGTCTCCTCCTCTCAAACATTTTTTTCTTTAGATATCCACTAGATGCGGCTCACCCTTATCAAGTCAGTCCCATTTCGGCTTCAGAGCCCCTTATCAATGAGCTCTTCTCCAGCCTCTAAAAATAGAAGCTGCCTGACACCATTGTTTAATCTTTACTTGGCTTTGTTCTGCATTGCTCTTATCGACACTATGTATTTTGCTTTCTTTCTCCAGAACCAGTGAAGATCACCGAAGGCAGGAAATGAGTTTTATCTGCTGATCAACAAATGCTCAACTGAGGGCCTGGCCAGGCATGTACGAGTAATTTGGTGTTTTTGATTGCATAAATTAAGAAAGGGAAAGACAGGATGGGAACACATGAGAGTAGATTTCTAGATTTCAGGGTATTCTACATTTTCTGTTACTTATATGGTAAGGTGATCAGGGGAAGTGATATGTGAATACAGAGTCAGAGATAGTGAGGATCACACTGAGCAGAAGAATGAACTTTGAAGCCACTGCTTGAATTCATCTTAAGTGGCCAATTTACTGTTTGTCTGTTCAATCATTTTCTATGACAAGATACAAGAATGAAAATTATGTCAGTCTCTTCTGTGTCTCTAGAGGTCTTAGTTGAGGAAAAGGAACATTAGGGTGGGGTTGAAAGATTGGGGTTGTAATGATGTGCCATTGAACCATTGGACAAGAAGTAGAGGAGGTTAACATGCAAGAGATAATGTTGAGGCTTTCAGCAGATTGGAGTTTCTGATGAAGTTGAGGAAGAATTATGTTACAATTCTTGAGCAAGGAGGGAGGAAATGGCATAGTGCCCTCACACACACTTTTTTAAAAGTAACTAAAAACATAAATGTCTTCATCAGGAACTGAGATGGATTAGTGAGTTAGAAGCTTGGAACCAAAGAATAAGAGTCTAAATTTGGATATCTAACTCCTAAATAAAAAGTCATATGTGGTGCACACTGCAATCCTAGCATTTCGGATATAGAGACAGGATTTCTGAAGCTTGAAGGTCAACTACTCTTGCTAAATAGGTGAGCTACCTTTTATCAAAAAAGAAGTGAGAACAAGACAAGACAGTCAGACAAACTTGGCAATAAGGTCTAGGTTTTGGCTGGGATTAGTTCAAGACCCAAAACTAATTCAAGGACGATGGTTGGTAGGGAGAAAGTTAAAACAAGGAGGTGAATGCATACATTGAAAGATGTTTCCCAGGGTCAAGAATCTCAGAAAGCAAGGTTGTTTTGTTGTTGTTTTATTAGGCAGTGCCAGGATTCATCTCCTACCTTTAGAACCTGGAGACAAAAAATATTAACCCAAGAAACTAATAAAAAGCGGGAATGCTTGATGAAAACTGGCTGAAAAATAACACTATTTACTCCTTTCTTTCACTTAATGCAAGCAAGTCGCAATTACGGAAGCCAGAAAACCGTATTGTAGTCAGCCCTGCTCTTTTCAACTCCCCGCGAAAGCCCTCACACCGGAACTCTTCTGTGTCTGTGCTCTCCCATTGGCTGAAGCCTCCGCCCGCTTTAAATAGCTTCCGCCCACAGCTTCAACCAGAGGGCGGTCTTTAGGAGCCACTTCCGCCTTGCACTACCCACCTACCCCCACTTCGTTCCCTTTTTAGCTGCTTCCGGCATCTGGCCACGCCTCCTCTCGTGAGGCCCCGCCCCTACATGCCCCTCCCCCGCCCGGGGCTGACGGCCGAGTACCGCTGCACCGCTTCCGGTGCGGGCCCCGCCCCGGCTGTGGCCCCCAGCTGCGGCGGAGTCGGAGGCTCAGCTGCTCCGCTGGGGTCTGAGCGGCTGCCTCCTCCCTACCCGCGAGCCCGGAACGCTGCACATAGGTGAGCGGCGCAGGTCCAGGTTCTTTCCGCCGCGGCGGGAGTGGGGCTGTGGCAGGTGGAGGGGACCGAAATGGGAGCCGAGGCAGGTGTGTAGGGGGAACGCGGGCCAGTGAAGCCGGGGTCCGCTGAGAAAAAGTGAGAGCACCGGGAGGAGCCCAGTCCTCCCCGTGCCCAGAGGAGTGGTTTGAGATAAAGAGATGGGAAAGGTAAGGGAACCCCCGGGCAACTGCAGAGCGAGCTTAGATGGGGTGATTGGAGAAGAGCCGGGAGATTGGTGGAGTAAGAGTGATAGGGCTCCGTTGGGTGGGAGGTAAAGAAAGGAAAAAGGGGCTCGAAGGGGGTCGGGGACAGAGCAGCTAGAAACGAAGGTAAGGGAAATGGTCAGCAAGGCCGGGCTCAAGCGGCAAGCAGTCCGTTGCTCTCGGTTTGGAGGTCCGGGAAGTTTAGAGAACATGAGCGAGGGATGGAGAGATGAAGTGCTTTAGATTTCTGAGACGTAAATTCTCTAGATGTTAGTATTGTTTGAATCTTTGGCTGCTTAGGGATTGGGATGAGATGGACGCTGTGCGGGAGAATGTGCCAATTGAGTTGTAAAACGGAGTCACCTCTGTCTTAATAAAGACGCTCTCGGACACCCCCTCCCCTGCTGAGGACAGCCTACCGAGATGGTGCCAACCGGACCAGAAGCAGTTGTACAATGACTGGCTGGAGTTGGTTGAAATATTCCAGTTGTGTTGTTTGACTTTAATGATAATACGAACAATTCTAAATGACCATTGAATTGCTTGTTACTCTTTTGTGTGCGCTATTTTGGTATTTTTTGACCCCGAAGTGGTGTTTATTTTAACGAACACTAATGCGAACTTTCAGGCTTCCTTTCAGTGTAAGAACTAAAGCCGAAAGATAGTATTGCTTTATTAAAACAGGCATAACTTATACTTTCCAAACTGCTAAGAGGAAGGAAGGGCAGTAGGAGGCGAATTGGAATTTGAATCTTTTATCCTCTTATGAAAGCTACAACCAAGTGCTTATAAGAAACAAAATGAGATTTGTCTAGCATGGCTGTGGTTGTTTTATGAACTTTACCCCCTGGCTTTAAAAATTGTACTCCTTAAACATGTAAAAATTTATAAATCAAAGCCATTTTTTTTTTTTTTGGTCTTGTTAGAGATTACGTCCCCCATGAATTTTTGAAGATGGTTAAAGGTTTCATTTTCCCATCTTCCAACTCAGTCCTAAAACACTGAGACAATGCAAATATCAAGTCCCAACCTGCACAGTGAAACTTCCCCTTTCATGTGGCAACAGAATTACACACCCTGTTGCCAGTCCTCTTCACCCTAAAATTTGCTCTGAGGGAGACTTGTGAGAAGATATAACTTAAGTGGTGTGTTGAAGGGGGAGCCTGGGAAGGGTTAGAGGTACAAAGTGTGAAAGGGATTTGTGTTTGGAGACAGATGGGTAAGAATGCAGATAAACCTGCCCCCAGGATACTTTGGGACTGGAAGCCTTTTCTTAACTGTACTCACAGAATAAATATAGAAGTGAATCAGAAAGAAAGAGGATGTGAGGAGATTTATTTGTGGTTTATTAAAAAAAAAAGAAAGAAACATTGACTTGTTTAGACAATATTGGTACCTGTTTCAAATTAATTAACTTTCAAATCTCCAGAGGAATTCCCACCCCCCCCCCTGTTTGTTTTTGAGTGAAGCTTGCAATTTGAGCCTAGCCTCCTCCTGGCGTGTTTCTTTCTTTCATGTTGTTGAAACCAGATTCTTTTGGAGGCTATAATGTCCACTCAACAAGCTGCCCTGCAATTTGATCTGGGAAATTTGTGAAGTTTAAACCGAGAGCGCTTTGCTTGGTCTTGCTTTTTCCATCAGAAGAGTCATTCTGTCTGCCTGCTATGACTCTGTCTACCCTGAGTAGTAATCTTCTCCAGAGGGCCCGGGAAAGATAAGCCATATTCTTCCCTTTGCATTCGGGCCATTCCGTGCCTTTGTTAACTTCGATTTTATAGTTATTGCCAGTTTCACAGATCAGACCCTTGTACGGGGCAAGTCAGGGGGTGAAATGCTTAATGGTGTAGAGAGTAAGAGAGGGGAACTCAGTTATTAGCAGACTTAAATTTATCTTCTGGATTTTCTTCATTGAAAAAAAAAAGCTTAAGTCTGCCGCTACAGAGACTTGCACACACCCGCTTCCCCTCGTAGGTCCTGTTCTCTTTATAACTTTCCCTCCCCACCCTCCAAACCCTTGTGCCTTACTCATCCTGAAAGTCAGCTTTGGGAACATTTAGTATTCAGAACTTTACTGGAGAAAAGAAAATCTTTTGTACTTGTTTTACATAGTATTTTTCCCCCTCCTCTTCCTCCCTTGTGGTTCTGGTTACTCACTTAAAATATAGACCCAGTGTGCCTGCTGGGCTGTGCCCAGGGTGAGAGCCATGCCAGTCTGTGGGTGAAGCCTGAGACAGTAATGGAGCCTCTGCAGCAGCAGCCAAAGCAGCCTCAGCAGGCTCCGCTACAGATGGATACCAGAGAGAAGCAGGGACCTCAGACGAGAGAAGCACAGTTCCTGTATGCTCCAAATCTAGGCACGCAGCCTGCTCTCCTTTCTGTCACACCGGGGAGACCTTCCGGTAGTCCTGTTCTGGGTCCCTTAGCCAGAGTTCTACCAGCCACACCGGTGGCTCGAGTGTCTGAACAGAGCAACGTGAACTCGGACCCTGAGGAAGAGGAAGGAGGTCTGGAAGACGAAGATGGAGATGATGATGTTGCAGAGGTGGCTGAAAAAGAGGCCCAGGCTGCTTCCAAATATTTCCACATGCAAAAAGCAACTCGCCAAGAACCCCGAGCAGCACCCATGTCCAGTCTGCTCTCAGCACCTGGACTCCCACCACAGGGACAGCAAACTAAAGAAGACCATACCAAAGATGCTCCCAAGGCCCCACCTTCTGTACCCACAGCTGGGCAGCCGAGCTGGAATCTGGATGAGCAGCTTAAGCAGGTCAGTCTTTCTGCTGTGAGAACCCATTTGTTCTGCCTAGAGGTCAGCTAACGAGGGTGCAGGATGAGTACGAACTGAAACGGTGCCTTCTCACCCCACGTCACCGACCTAAATGTGAAAAAAAAAATGAAGTTTTTCTCAGCATTTGCTCCATGACAGTGTGAGGCTCTACATTCATTTCTAGGAGCACAGAAAGTTAATGGTTCCTTTTCATGAAAGCAGTGGAGTGTATAAGTTAATGTAGTCTGTTCCAGTTTCCTGTTAAAGACTCTCTCCTCTGTTTCTTTAAAGGAAGAATGAGGTGGTAACTGGGTTTTATTAGAATGAAATAATTCCCGTAATTCCAGCATTCAGGAGGTGAAGGAAGAAGAGGCTCACCATGAGTTAGAGTGAACCCTGTTACCAAAAACCAGAAGATGATAACAAGGATAATAATAGTACTAATTAAATAAAAAAATAAAAGAGTTGGATGTGGTGGTATACATTTTTAATCTCAG
Source organism: Micromys minutus (assembly GCF_963924665.1). NCBI lineage: Eukaryota > Metazoa > Chordata > Mammalia > Rodentia > Muridae > Micromys > Micromys minutus. The sequence goes on along the minus strand of NC_137985.1, from coordinate 48,516,965 downwards.
TACTCAGGAGGCAGAGGCAAACAGATCTCTGTGAGTTCCAGGCCAGTCAGGGCTTTATAGTGAGACCTAGTCTAAAAGAATTTAAATAACGAAGTTCATGGTTCTAATTAGTTTTCTAGTGGGAATGTAGAACGATTTTCTCTAAGAGTTTTTTAACTCCAAGCAAACCCAGAATCATGATCTTTGGTTGTCTTGAAGTTGAAGATAACTGCTTAAAAGCACTTATGTGTATTTCTCAAGAGCCTTATAGACTTGATTTTATTTTATCTTTATATTATTTGATTAGAAAGAGGGAAGGGAGACTCCAGAATTCCCTTTTTACCTAATGAAAGATGAAATTAGTTCCAAACCAGACTGCATATCAGAGTCAAGTGTGGGGAGTTTACTTGTTTCTTTGGGAGGGTGGGGCTAGAGGTGCCAGGGACGAGGGCTTTTTCTTTTTATATAGGCCGACAGTGGAGTCCTAGTAATGATTCATTTTGGAGGGTGGAGCCTAGGGAATCTTCTCAATCAAGTCATTCTCTTCATAGTTTCTTTGTGACCTACACTGCAGTTTTTCACTATTCAAAGTATGAGAGTAATGACAAGTTGTTCCGGGGTGACTTGTTGGCACTTTAGACAGGACATTCATGATAAGGTCCTTAGTACCCAGATATTATTCTGAGCACACATGTTCACAGTGTGGTCCAGAGGTGCTACTTAGTAAAGAGCTGTGGCTCACAAAAGGGCACCTGGGAACTTCTAACTAAAAAGATCTTTTGGAGGCTGAAAAATCAGGCATTGTTTTCTCAAGGGGCCTGTGGAGTTTATCTGAGTTTTATAATGGCAGTGTCTGCAGTAGGTTCTGACCCCATCCCACCCATGTCTTTTTAAGGATCTAAATTGTTCTGAGCTTGTGTTTTCTCAACTGTAGGTTGAAAATAATGAAACTAAGTATGGCTTATATTTGTAAACTCCAGATTTGTAAGGCTGAGACAGTTATCATGAGTTTGAGGCCATCCAGGGGTACAGAGTAAGTACGAGGCCATCCTGAGGTACAAAGTTAAAAACACTACTGTTTTTAAGAGAGTGAGCCACGTGAATGCCTATCTGGTGCCGAGCACGTGGCGGGTGTGCTCTTGGAGTTGTTTTGTGCAACTGTTTGCCTGCCTTATCCGCATCATAAGATGCATACCTCTGAAGTGAAAAGGTACTGGGAGAGCTAAGACTAGAACCAGAATCCCAGCTTCCACGACAGCAGCACCCTGGCCACCAGCCCAGATCTGCCTGCTGGCTGATTTCTTTGGTTTAGTAAAACATCTGTGAGTTGCCGGCAGCCCCTGGACTGCTGTGTGGTTGGCACAGTTCCATGGTGGCCGCTGAGTCAGCTTGTAGTGGGAACCGCCCTGACAGCGCTGGGAAAGTTCAGGCCCGAGGCTGCTGCTGCCCCCGCCTTGGCAGCTGGCCAGCCTCTGTGTGTGGGGTCATTCCTAGAAAGTGCAGCGTGTGTGTGAGGAACAAGTGGAGCTCCAGAGCCTGTCTGTCTTCAGGAAGTGCAGCAGGTGTTGAGGTCAAGCCATTAGAGCTTTGAAAAAAAGAGACTCTTCAGGACTGGCGTGTGTGTGCACACGTGTACGCTGTGGCAGGGCGCCCGGCCTTGCGTTCTGTATGGCAGCTGCCCCACGGCTGCACAGTTCAGTCAGTGCTCTGGAGGCTGGCTGTTGGCAGCTCAAACGCTTTGAGTTCCTTTAGGTTTCTGAGGCATACATACTAAATATAGACTGTTTGGCAAAACACCTGCCAAAAATGTTTTCACAAATGCCAGAGTAGCTAAGGCCTAATGTTTCCATCTATATTTACCTTCCTTCTGAATATAGAGAACTCTGTTGGGACAGAAGGTAAGACAGTGGGTAACAATTTCTTACAGCCTTTGATGGCCTTTTCTTGTTTCTCTTGTAGATTTAGTTTTTCAGTTTGGTCTTCGAGCTTCTCTTTTGCTTGTTTTTGTTGCTGCTTTGTGTAAGTGCTAAATTTTTACTACATTCTGGTTGTGCGTGTGTGTGTGTATGTGTACGAGTGTGTACATGGGCATACACACACACACACACACACACACACACGCCATGGTGCTATATGGTGGTCAGAGGAAGACGGGTTGGAATCAGTTCTCTCTTTACACACTGTGGGGCTCAGGGATAACCCAGGCTGCTTAGTGGCAGGTGCCTTTACCAGATGAGTCATTTTTTTCCATACTCCTCCCTTGTTTTAACGTTGCTTGAATTAATTAACACACATGCGCACTCGAGCACACACACACACACACAAGTGCCACAATGCTCATGGAGAGGTCAGAGAACAGAGGAATCATTAGTTCCGTCTGCTGGGATCAAGCTCAGGTTAGCAGGCGCAGTGGCAGGTACCTTTACCAATCCTTAGACATGTTTTTAAAAGACTAAGTAAAGTGCTTGAGATTCTTTTTTTGAACGCTTTTAGCTATGCTTTGGACAGAAGACAAAATGTGCAGCTTTGAGGGAGAGCCTGTGAAAACCATTAGCCCCGAGACCATTTTCATTCCTCTGCCTTTTGCTCTACCTTTCGGAGAGAAGTTAAGTGGCACTTGCTCCAGCAACAACTCAGAGACCTTTTCCAGTTGACACAAGATCTTAATTGTTAATGAGTTACAGTATCTTTTATTGTAAACAGTATATAGGCTCCCTCAGGGAGGGATGTCTAGCAGTGGTGCTGCAGCTATCTCAGGGTAGGGTTGGAAATGGTGTGTAATGAAACTCCTCCTACCCTGCCTAGTCTGCTCTGTGATGCAAATACTCTGAAACACATTCTTTTCTTTCTTTTTTTTCATTTTTTATTAGATATTTTATGTATTTACATTTCAAATGTTATCCCCTTTCCCATCCCCCCTCCCCCCAGATTATTTTTCAAATATTCATTTACATATCACCACCACCACCCCCCATAGTGGAGAATTCTCAAAAAGTCAGTGAGGGCTGGGCAGGCATTTGCAAACTGAAAACCTTGAGAGTGGTAACTTACCCTCTGTTTCTGGAATTCTGTTCTTATAGCATATAGAGTCAAAACTACCTCATAGAATCTCTTCCAAAGGCAAGTCTTGCAAAATATTTGCTTCTCAAGGCCTGGCTCATTCTGACACCAGGGTGATGGGAAGATGGATAACACTGTGGAACCTAGCATTCTCAAACGGCCACATTACTATGGGCAGAGTAAATAATTGTAAAACAAGACAACAAAGAACCGAGTGTCCCTTTTCTCAAAGGAGATCACCCAGCCGACTTGGGGGGATGGGGGTTCTGCCTTTAGGGGTGGTCTTCTGATGCCTGGATAGTGGGTGTTTGGGCAATACAGGCTTTGTCTTGAGCCCATTAAGGGAGCTAGGCTTCCTTCCACAGAACAGGAAGATGAGGGGTCGTTAGGTAGTCGTGTGGGGGCTAGAGTGTATGACTGGTTTTCTGCATACTTTGCCAGGCACTCTGGTTACTGTGTGTGGCTTTGCATTGGCAGCTGGTGCAGAGCACAGATTTACTAGGCTTCCCCCACTCAATAGAGATCCTCCCCTCCTCAACCCCCTGTGCTGTACAAGGTTTTGTTTAGAGTTGCCTTCTAGGATGGAAGAGTCTTGTTTCAGAAAAGTTGCAACTGAAAAATTCATAACCCATCTTAAATTTTGCTCATTACACGTTAATGAGAACATGGGATTGCCAGCTCCTAACACCGGAAGCCGTTGGCTGCATTTTCAGCCTTCCTTCCGACTGGACCTCTGCAGGATAGATGCAGAAAGCTGCAGGCAGGCAGGAAGGACCATTCAGTTCTCTGTCTGCTGGTGGACAGAAAGGAGTTTTACTTGAGAAGAAGCACTTGGTTTAGAGTTTTTGTTTTGTTTTAATAAATCACTGAATTTGTGGGCAGTTAATGGCACAGAAGTGGAAATTGGGCTCTAGTGCAATTCAGTTGATAGAGTGCTCAGACAGACCTTGAGCTTGATCCTCAGTGACACATTGTCCCCTTGGTGACACATTTCTGCAGTCCAGCATTTAGGAGGTAAAAAAGATCAGAATTTCAAGATAATCCTTAGCTGTAGTTGAGCTTGAGGGCACACTCTGCCTCAGAAAATAAGTAAATAGATTGAAAAACAAAAGTCAAAGTTAGTCTTGTCTTATTATAGAGATTAGTTCCTGCTAGGTAATTAGCTTGAAGTGAGACATCTGTCTTTTTCTTCTAATGCTCTGACAAACTGGTCTCCAGGATCTGTCTCTCTGGTATCTGGACCCATCAGTAGTCCTACTGTGCTTGGTACTTCCTAAGTACTTCATGCAAAACAATTTGAGGAGTTTTTAAAATCTTGTTTAAACTGTTGCCTAGAAAGAAAAAGTGGTAGGCTTTCTCCGCTTCTCTGTCGTGTGTTTTCAGGCCCTCAGTGTCTGGAGTGATAGTCTGTGTAGATCAGTGGCTCTCAGCAGGAGCTGATCTTCTTACTGCTCCAACAGACATGTAGCAGTGTCAAGAAATGTTGTGGTGCATCTGGAAGCAGGAGTGCTCCTAGTAACATCTAATGAGAAGAGCCATGTGGATGCTGCTGAACCTCCCACAGACTATTGGACAAGCCTTGCCCACTCCCAACAAAGAACTGTCTGGCTGGAAGTGTAAGGGCTGAGACCCTGCTGTCAGTGGTTTCTTGTCTTAGCTGCTGAGGACTTTGATAGCCTTCAGTTCTCTTCTTTTGTGCTATCATTTGGTTACTTATTTTTTTCTTTACTCTGTTTAATTTTTGAAACAAGGTCTTTCTGTGTATTACTTCTCTTTGATTTTTGTTTTGTTTTGTTTTGTTTTCAAGACATGGTTGCTCTGTGTGTAGCCCTGGCTGTTCTGGAACTCTATAGACCAGGGTAGCCTTGAACACAGAAATCCACCTACCTCCATCACCACACCTGGCTTCTTATTTTTTTCATTTTTTAAAAATTTATTTACTTATTTAGTTACTCATTTACTTATTTGGAGACAAGTTCTCACTTTGTAGCTTCGGGTGACCTGGAACTTGCAGAGATCCACCAGCCTCTGCCTTCTGAGTGATGGGATTAAAGGCATGGGCTGTCACACCGGCTTAATTCTATTTTTGGTGTCCATTTTGAGTCCATTTGATGGCCTTTGTTAGTCATCACAGTGAATACACTATACTTGAGAGAGGACTGGGATCTAGAACTTGAGGTCTCTTATTTGGCTCTTCAGCCCAGCCCTGTGATATTTATGATCTATGATATTTATAAGCAGATTATGAAGAAGCTTGGTTGCCCTTCCAAACATTAACCCACAAAGATTAAGGCGGATACTTTACACCTGCAGTTTACTAGCAGATTTGATTGTGAGAGGCAGGAAGTGTGTCTCTGGGTCACTTGTCTGTCACAGTGCTTTCAACAAGCACTTTAACCATCTGTACTCAATCCATGCAGACGTGTGCCCCTGAGGGGCGGTAGTCCTCTCCCACCATCCTTACGGTTGGTTGTAGACGCTACATGGTAGAGGGAAAATAGAAATGTGAAAGATGTTTGCGAAATGCATGTAATGTCCAGCGTTATATTGATTTGTCACTAATTCCTAGCTACTTAAGGGTCTAATTTTCAGTCCTTATTGCCTTGGTAGAGAAGATGCTCAGTAAATTCTAGTCACTACTTGAGGATAATCCCCTTCGGTTTTCTAGAGCTGTGGCCAAGCACAAGTTTATGGAAACACAAACCATGGTATTGAGCTGTGCTTTCAATGTTAGCATAGGGAGTTTTCATTTCTAAGTGGAGTGGTACAAAGTGGTCACCCTTTAGTTCTCAGCCCTCAAAGACTAACGCTCAGCATGTGTTGTAGGTCCCGCCCTCTCCTAGAATTATAGGAGCTTGCTCCTTCTGTGAAGCCTTCTGCTTTCCAACTCTTTAAAGTCCTGTCTTCTGAACCATTCTCTGCAATTAAACATCTTTTCTCAAACTTAAAAAAAAAAAATACTGTAGCCTTCAAATCCCACATATCATGTGATTGTTAAGAGAATGTGAGTTTGCTTTTTAAAGAAGCCCTGGACTATACATGTCCCCAGTAGTGGTTTCTCAGAGGACTTGGACATCTTACTTTTCATTTTATCCCCCTTGCCAACGCACTCCACAGGATCCCCAGCCCTTTCATTTCTGCTAAGGTTCCTAATGGCCTCCCTGTTACCTAGTCCTCATTTCCCTGACCTCATTTGATATTTAAGAAGAGGGCTGGATGGAAGTAACCATTCCCTCCTTAAAATATTCTGTTCTTTCTGCTTATTTTTCTTTATCCCTGTAATCTTTCTTTTCACTTAGTTCTCCAGGCCTCACTCCAAGCCTTCGCTTACATCAGCCTTTGCTCATGTCAGCCTCGGGGAGGGGGGCTCTTTTATTCGGATTTCCAATATATGTTACCTGAACACGTGTTTCTTGTCTGAGACCAATGTGTAGAATCCCAACTGCCTGTTTAACATTTCCATTCATACCCCATTCACAACCGGTGGTGGTCGCATATATCTTTAATCCCGGCACTTGGGAGGCAGAGGCAGGGGATCTCTGAGTTCGAGGCTGGCATGATGTATAGAATATGTTTCAGGACAATCAGGGCGTTAGAGAAATCCTGTCTCGATACACCAAGCAAGCTAGCTAGCTAGATAAGTCGAGATAGGTAGATAGGTAGGTAGGTAAGTAGACAGACAGACAGACAGACAGACATCCTACTCACATCTCAAATTTAATACATGGACAACAACTAACTAAAAGCAAATTTTTAAGGAATAGGACTCAAGTCTGAAGTAACCCAGGTTGCTCACCAGCTTGCTTTATAGCTGAGGCTGCCCCTCAACTCTGGATCCTCCTGTATGCACTCCCCATGTTGTGGTAAAAACCCTCCCCAATAATCATTTTCTCTTTGACTTTTTTTCTCAGAGCAATGGCCTTGTTAGGCACTGGGAGCTGGGTTATTCCGTACCTGCCTCTGTTGCTACTTGTTTCTAGCCCATTACAAAGCTCATCAGTCTTCTCTTCCCAAAATCTAGAATCCCGCCACTTGTCCACCATCACCTGCCTCATCCAAGTGTGCTCACCCACTTTACTCCACACAGCCTGTATGATCTTCTAAACACCAAGTCAGGGCAGGTCACTGTTTTAACCCCTCCCCGTCCGCCAGGTGTCCTAACTGTAGGATTCAGACTCTGCATGATCTAAGACCCGCTTCAGCCCTGACTTTAGTAATCTCTCTTGTCACTGTTAGCACGGTGGCCTTTGCTTGTGCTGGTCCTTCTGCTGGAGCCTTGCCCAGGAGGCTCTTTGTCTCCCCAGTTCTCCATCATGACTGTCATTTACTCAGCCATGTGTGCTCACCCTCAGTGCAGGATCAGGTTCTCTCTGTGCTGCCACTGAACATTACAGTTTACATATTTCATCTTTGAGTCGGCTTCTTGGTTGATGTCTACTTCTTAGACTAGAATAATAGTTCTCAACCTTCCTATGCCATGACCCTTTAATATAGTTCCTCATATTGTGGTTACCCCCAACCATAAAATTATTTTGTTGCTACTTCATAACTATAATTTTGCTATTGTTATGATTCGCTATGTAAAAATCTGATATGCAGGATATCTGGTATGAGACCCCTGTGGAAAAGTCATTTGACTTCCAATTCGAGACCCACAGGTTGAGAACCACTGGACTGTATGGTCAGCTCCCAGAGCAGAGGCGCACTTTGGTATTCCTGCAGACAGTATAGTAACGGCAATAGGCACTTGATATTTCGGTACTTTTACTTTCTTTTAATTTGCTCTGCTTTTATGTCACTGGTTTCATTTTGTGTGTGGTGCAGGATGGCGGTGTTGGCCTCAGTTACTTTAAGCCTTTAAAAAAAAAATATATATATATATATATTATTAGATTATTTTCTGTGTTGGGGAAGTAGGCATATGGGGAGACTGTAAGGCAGCCTGTGAGAATTGGTTCTTACCTTCCATCGTGTGTGTTCTAAACACCAAACTTGGTCATCAAGCTCAGAGGCAATCCTGCCAGCTGCACATTTGTTTTGAAATAGATCATTTATTCAGAGTTCTTATAGCAGAAGTAAGCAGAAGGTCCAGTGATAATCCCTCCTCCCGGTCCTTCTTCATCACTGTCTTTCACCAGAGTGTACATTTACTATAATCAAGGAAATGACACTGACAGATTATCATCACTGAGTCTGTAGTTCTTTTTAAAGAAATTATTACAAAATAGATTTCATGGCATAACTTTATGTGCAGGGTGGGGTATTCTGAGTGTGCACATCCCATGGTTAGTAAGTGAAGGTCAGAGGGCATCACTTGGTGGAGTGCTCTCACTGTAGAGTCCCAGGGGTCAAAATCAAACTTAGTCTTTAGGCTTGGTGGTGACCACCTTTACTCTGAGCCATCTTGAGCCTTTGAAACACATTTTTATTGTACATTCCATGGGTTTAACAATGGCCTGCATCTACCATGATACAGAGCAATTCTGCTTCCCGAGAAGTCCCGTGTGTTCTACTGTTTCCTTCCGCCTTCTCTGCCAGCCCCTGGTAACCACTGACCAGCCCTTTCCTTGAGGTTGATATATATGATCTTCTGGTCTTCCTTACACTGTCAGTTTTACTAACACAAATCTGTTCTCTTTTAAGCCCTCATAATTAGAACAGATTCTCCAGCATTCCTGTTATTTAACAAATGCATCTTAGGCTATAAATACTTTAGGTGAGTCTATCTTACTTTTGTTATGTTCTACAAATTTTCATTATTAGTGACTGATTGATTGATTGATCTGTTTTTGTGGTACTGAAGATTGAGCCTGGGACCACTGAACTAACTATATTTCCACCCTTGCTGGAAATTATTACATATTATAATTTCAGTTGTAATTGCTTCTTTGAGATTATATGAGGTGGTTTTTATTTCCATATCTGAGAGTTTTATCTTTTAGAATATTAATCTATGGCTTAGTTGGATTAAGGTTGGAGAGCTAGTGTGATTGGTTGGCTGGTTGTGACAGGGTCTTGCATATCACAAGCTAGCCTGCAACTTGCCGTGTCAATGAGCATGATTTGGAACTGTTGACCCTTCTGCCTGTACTCGCTGAAGATCACAGGCAGCATCCGTGTACCCAGTTTCTGTGTGCTGGGAATTGAACCCAAACTAGGAATACTCCCCCCGCCCTGAAAACTGGTATGCTTTTGAGTCTCTAAAACTTAATGTGTTCTCTGTCTTAATCTTATGTATGATTAGTTTCTATGGATGTCCTTGAAAACAATGTGTGTTCGCTACTTGATAGATACGATGTTACCTGTGTCTGTTAGATTGCATTTGTTAATTTGAGTACTTATATATCTCTTATATTCTAAGTTTTTTGTATGAAGTTCAGAGTATTGTGCATGCCAGGCAAGTGCTGTGCCCCTGAGCTATATCCTGAATCTCACATATGGATCTCACATATGGGTCTGTTCCCACTCTCTGGTTTTGATTTTGATTTAAACATGCTCCTCTTTTGTTTTTCTCCAATCCCGTCTTCATTTATTTTATTGTTGCCTTTATTCATTCTTTATCTCTTACATGGTCTTAGAATTGTACTTTCTACTTCTATTCTTTTATGGATTTTTTTTTTTTTTTTGAGCTTTGGGTCTCCCTCTGCTGCCTAGATTGGTCCCCGTCTCCCAGGTTTGAGCCATGCTCTTGCCTTAGCCACCCAAGGAGCTAAGATGACAAGCATTTTAAAAATTGTATTTATTTAGAATGTATGTACAAGTGCATGCCATGGTGTGCGTGTGGAAGTCAGAGGTCGACTTGTAGGATTCATTTCTCCCTTTCCACCACGTAGCTTAGGTTGTCTGACTGGACAGCAAGTACCTGTACCTGCTGAGCTTCAAGCGGAACAAAAGAAGCAGGAAGATTTTCCTCAGTGTGTCTTTTTCCTTTGTCCTGACCTCACTTGTATAATTGTTCATTTCCTGTTGTGCTTCTTTGCTCTGTCTTCTTTGTAAGCTCATTTCCTAGGGATTTATTTGTAAAAGAGCGGCTACTTAAGGGCGTCTTGTTTTCACCTCTGCTAGGCTCCTGCTTAGCAGCTTAGAAGTGTCTGTCTGTGCCCAGTGAGAGCCTGACTTGCAGGGGGCGCTCTGGCAAGATCACAAGGTTCTGTGCTGCCTCTACCTGGAGAGCAGCTTCTGTAGTTATTCAGTTCTGGTTCTTGACATCGCCTAGACCTGCAACTTGAAGTCTGTTAAGAACTGTAGCTGCCCTTTCTTCCCCCTCCACCCCCAGCATGGTAGCACATACTCTGAATCCCAGCCATCAAAAGGCAGAGGCAGGCAGATCTCTATGCATTAAAGACTAATCTGTTTTAAATAGTGAGTTCCAAGCCAACTGAGGATACCTGCCTGGCGAGACCCTGTCTGGGGGGGGGGGGGGTGGTCACAGAAAGAGAAAGTGAGCTTGGGAACGGAGGTGCTGGTTGCCTGGTGACCGAAGTCCAGCTCCCTAGGACTCATGCAGTGGAAGGAGACAAGGCTCATAACCCCCCCCCCCCATACATTAAAAAGTAATAATTAAAACTAAGTTTAAAAAACTAGTTGGGCGACAATAGGAGTAGAGGCAAGCGTTAGAGCTTTGTGGGAAGTAACACTGACTTGAAGTTTAAAATGTGTGAAGAAGTCACTTTGGGGTGGTTGCTTGGTAAGTCTATATAGCTTTTCAGAAGTTTTAAATCATATATTTTAACAAAAACCGGAACCCTATGCTTTGTGCTTCAACTTGCTTTTTTCTCAATACTGTAGCTACTGTGAATGTCCTGAAGATGTGTGTGTGTGTGTGTGTGTGTGTGTGTGTGTGTGGTTTCTTGCTTGTTTCTTCTGTAGTACTGAAGATTGAACCTAGGTTCTGGTACATGCTATGCAAGCTCCTTAGCCCTCAGCTTTAACACTTGCTCCTGTTTCTCTTCGTTTCCTGATTCTATGCTTAGCTCTGTGTAGGAGGTGTAGATTAGAATTCTTTCTTTCTTTCTTTATTTTTAAAGATTTTAATTTATTTATATAACTACACTGCAGCTGTCTTCAGACACACCAGAAGAGTGCAGTGGATCCCATTCCAGATGGTTGTGAGCCACCATGTGGTTGCTGGGATTTGAACTCAGGACTTCTGGAAGAGCAGTCAGTGCTCTTAACCACTGAGCCATCCATCCCTCCAGCCCCCTAGACTAGAATTTCTAAAGCTTTTGTTAAGAATTGACTGAAGTCAGTTTTTCTACATCAGACTAACCTTTTCTTACAGGTGGTTTTGTTTTTCTTTCTTCCTTCCTTTCTTTCTTCCTTTCTGTGTTTTTAACAGCTAGAACTTTTGTCCTCTGACAATGACTGGCTCTAGTTCATTGACCAGTATCTCCCATCATCTCTTTTGTTGTGTTTTAATGGCAGATGAGGAAAGAGGGAAGTGGCCTGTATATGGTCTCACCAGGAAGAGGCTGGGCAGCAACCCCATCAAGTCTGGCTTACAGGCCTGTGCTCCTTTCTGCTTCGTTGCAGACAGAACAGGGAAGAGGTTTCATTGCTTTAAAAATAACTTTACGGTCTGGAGTGCAATGGAGCACTTATCTAGGACTCACAAAGTTTTGGGTTCAATCCACAGCACCCAATAGACTGGGGGTGTGGTGTCTTAAATTCTGCAGAGCATAGAGAGTCAATAATTGAGTGCCATCCTCAGCTACATACTTGGGTCCACAGCTTAGACTGCTTAAGAACCTGTCTCAATAATCAGTCTATATAACTTCGTTTGTTTGTTTTTTTTTCTCTACAATTGTAGGAGTCATTTGAGCTCATTTAGGAAATATGGAAAATGTACAAATTTATAAAGAAAAGATAACAATCAACTACAGTTGTACAATTTAACTATAAGTATAAACATTTGTGGTATTTCCTTTGTATTTTAAAGGAAAATGCCTACTATAGGGTTATTATTTTATATATAATTTTGTGCTCTGCTTTTATAACCTAATAGTCTGGAAAATTTTTTATTTAAATAAACGCTAAAGTGTCATTTGTAAAATTTAATTAATGGTAGTATACACTTTTAATTCAGCACTTGGGAGTCTGAGGCAGGTAGATCTCTGTGAGTTCAAGGCTAGGCTGGTCTACATAACAAGCTTTAGGCCAGCTAGGGTTGCATAGTGAAACTCTTTGTCTCGATAATATAAAATATAATTTTTAAAAATTTGAGAAAGGATATCACTCAAGCCTTTGCTGGCCTCAAACTTAGAATCCTCCTGCCTCTGCCTCCCAAGTATTGGGCTTACAAGTTTAATTCATTATTTCTGTCAAATGTATTTTAAGATATTTGAGAAGTAAAAATGATATATGGTTTAAAATGTATAAAGTAAAAGTCAGCAGGACTTTGGAGTGGTTTCTTGGTAAGTCTGTACCTTTTCAGATGTTTAAAAATCATGTATTTTGTTTATATTTTTAACAAAAACAGGAGCCTTGCATGTTGTACTTCAACTTGCTTTTTCCTCAATACTGTAGCTATCTATTGTGAAAGTTCATAAAGCTGTGTGTGTGTGGTTTCTTGCTTGTTTCTTTGGTAGTACTGAAGATTGAACTTAGGTTCTGGTACATGCTAGGTGTGTTAGGGTTCTCTAGAGTCACAGAACTTATGGGTGGTCTCTGTTTAGTAAGGGAATTTGTTGGTGACTTATAGTTTGTTGTCCAACTCCCCAACAATGGTCAGCAGCAGCTGTGAATGGAGGTGCAAGGATCTAGCAGTTGCTCAGCCACACGAGGCAAGCAGGTGAAGAGAGAGAGCCTTCCTTCTTCTAATGTCCTTATGTAGGTCTCCAACAGAAGGTGTGTCCCAAAGGAAAGTTATGTACCACCATACCTGAATCTGAAACTCACTTTGTCCCAGTTTACCTTGAGCTCAGAGATCTTCTTGCCTCAATGTCCTGGGATTCATAGCCACTATGACTCAAGATCTCCACGCCAAGATCCAGGTCAGAAACTTGTATCCCCCAGCCTCAAGATCAGGATCACAGGTGAGCCTTCCAGTTCTGGATTGTCGTTCATTCCAGATATAGTCAAGTTGACAACCAGGAAGAGCCACTGCAGTAGGCAAGCTCTTAATCACAAAGGTACATTTCACCCTTTCCTTGTGTTTTATAGTCACTTACCTCAGAAAACAACTATAGATAAATTCAGAGTACAAACTTAGAATCTAAAGTAAACTTGAGAGGCTAGAGAGATGGCTCAGTGGTTAAGAGCTCTTGCTGTTCTTGTAAGTACTGTGCCCCGTGTTGGGTGTCTCACACCCCCCCCCCCCCAAACTCCAGCTTCTGGATCTGACTCCCTCTGTGAATACCTGCACTGCACGGTACCCATATGCACTACACATATCTACACAGACACATACACGTAAGTAAATAGTAAAGTGAAACATTAACCTGAGCCTGGTAGCTCATGTGTGCCATCCCAGCATTTTGGGAGCTTGAAACAGGAAAGTGGAAAGTTTTAGCCCACTTGGCTACACACGAACCCTAACAAACAACAAAGAGTGGTTTTTCAAAAACATTTATAGGCTGACACATGATAGGTTTTTTTCTTAAATGTTTGTGTCTTATGAGACACGCAGAGCAGTGACTGGCCAGTATCCTAACCGAGCCACATCCTAGTTGTCCTCACGGGCTCTGCAGCTCTGAGTAAGCTCCAAGCCAGCAGTTTGTTGGAAACACAAGAGACAGCTGGGAGGGTTGGGAAGGGCTGTGGTGCTGGGCTTCCTCCTGCCAGCCCTGCCTGGCATTGGGTCCTCTCATCACCAACTGTGTTTACCTGTGTCTCCTTGTTTCTGGCCAGTGTTCTTGATTGTATGATGTGATTTTGTGCCCAGATGAGAATGTAGGATCATATTCTCTCTTTTCCTCACCCTGCCCCCTTTCTGCTGCTTAATCAGAAAAAGTGTCACTTGGCTCTTTTTCCAAGCCACTGAGTTTGAATGATCTCTGTGACTCAGGAGGTGGGCAAGCTCTTTCTGGTTCCTGCTGAAGTTACCTGACAGCGGAAGGCGAGCATCTGATAGTTACAGTTCCAGTGCTTCCAGGGCTGGAGTGCTTTAGTTAAGAGCAGCAATCCTGATCTTATCAGTGTACTTCTAACAGTATCTGTTTGACTTCCTGGGGCCCCCCTCTCCCCTCAGGAGTCCCCTGTAACCCTGCCCCCTTCCTTCTGCAGTCAGTTAAAATGGGATGAGATCCGCAGTGGTTTTCTTTCCTTCAAGCTAAGATCTAGGAAATATTTTCAACATCACATCAGTAAAGCTGTCACATATATGGCGCATATAATTCTGGACAAAAGTAGTTATGTGTTGCTTGTTATGGAAAAAAACGAACAAACAAACAAAGCCATCCTCAGCCTCAATACTTCAGATAGGGAATTTTATTTCAGAACAATTAATTGGCACCCAGGAGCTGAGATCAGCACCTTTGAAGCCTGTGATTTTGCTAATGACTACTTTGAGGGTCAGTTCCTAGGAATTTGCCTAGATCCTTGCCTTTGGGGCCCATATCTACCAGATTGTGGACAGGGCGTGCTTTACCGGTCTGTTGTTTCAGAGAATGCTCAAGATGCAAGAATTATCAGTTTGCACAAAGGCATTTAAGGAAAGCCTTTTCTTTTTAAAGGACATCTCTTATAGGTGTCAGAATGTAGTGACCCTAAGTGAAGCGTTAGTGGTAGCCTCACCTCTGTGCTTACCCTGGGGAAAGGGTTAATTTTTGCCCTGAGGAGAAGTGAGGAATGGGAACTAAATTGCTTTGGACATCTGAGCTGGGCTTTAATAAGATATTCCAGGTGGTCAAGGAGTAATCCTAAAATAGCCTAGATACTTAGCTGCTTTAAAGTCAGGCTCCGGGCTCCAGGGAGGTAGGGCTCTGAGGAATGCAGGCTGGCTCCTGAGGTCTTAGAGGCGTGGCCTGCTGGGGTTGTTCCTGCCACCCCCAATCCAGGGAAAACAAAAGCCAAGCCTTCTTGGGTCTGGAGGCATTTGCTAATATTAGACCTTTTCCCCCCACTTGGCAATAATAAAGCCTCTGGCTTCTCTCCTCTAACCTGGCTTTCTTCCTAGCTGTGGGACTGGTATTGTCACCCTATCCCCTAGACAGTGGTCTGTTTTCATTAGTGCTCAAAGGCTTCCTGCTTGATCCCCTGCCTGGCTTCTCTCTGTTTGCACAGGAGCATACTTCTCTCCCTCAAGAATTCAATCATCCTCTCTTTCATTCCCTCAGCCCAATCCAACTGATTCTCTGAGTTGGTGTTCTTTAGGAAAGTCATTTCGCCTGTTTCTGCCCAACTCTCACCTAACCCAGGTTCTTAGTTGACAACGCCACCCACCCATCATTATTTATACAGACACTATATTGGCACTATAAGTCACCACTGGAGATACTAAAAAGATAGACTCAGACTTGTTTTGCCTGAAGGACTAGCTGCTTCTATGGTAGGCTACTCTGTGCTTTCGGTGCTTCCTAAGTACTGGTCTGCATCACTAGGGGAAGGGGGAGGTACGGGGACAGGGAGTAGTATACAGTGGGTCAGAAGTTAATGTCTGGACTAGTGAAACGGGTCAGTGGTTAAGAGCACTGGCTTCCCAGCACCCACATGGCTTAATGCCACCTGTAACTTCAGTTCCGGGGATTTGCTTCCTTCTTCTTAGCTCCAAGGGCTCCTACATGTGCGTGGTACACACAAACACACACATACATGTAAGAGAAAAATTATTTTAAAATAACTTAAAAGTTAATGCAGGGCTGGGTGTGGTGGTGCATGTCTTTAATTCCAGCACTTAGGAGGCAGACAGATGTTTTATGAATTCGAGGCAAGCCTGGTCTACGTAGCACATTCCAGGCCAGGCTGTAACTGCTAAGACCCTGTTTCAAAAGAAGTTAATGTAGAAAAAAAATAATGCTTAAGGAAACCATAGACAAGGGTTAGAGCCATGGCCTGCCTGGTCAGTATCTTTTTAAAAACTTACATTGTTTCCTCCCACAGTGTTGGAAATTGAACCAGGAGTGAGCACTACCATTAAGCTACATCCTTAGCACAGATATTATTTAAAATTGTTTATCTCCCCCATAAGCTTCACTAAATTGGAGGCTTTGATCTGTCTTGTTTTCTCCCCTCAGAACCTCTCAGAAAGTCTAGTTTCTCTCAGGAGATCAGAAGTTTGTATATGAACAACTGGAACAAGAAAAAAGCTGCAAAGTAAAAGACACCACGGCCCTAGCTCTGTGAGGTGTCTGTACATCCGTGTGTATAAAGGACTTTCTAACAAAAGTCGTTTGTTAGAGCTGCTCAGAATATTGATTTCATCCCAGTTCTTTTCATTTCAGAATCGGCTGCTGCCCCCCCACTGTTCACAGTTGAGCATTACGTTTACATTTCCTCCTGGTATTCAAGGCATTTCGCAGCCTGTTTCCACTTTAAACATTTACTTGGCATACTAACATCCTCCTGCCAAAACATGCCTTGTTTATCCCCTTCCTCATGCTCATTTGGACTATAAATCTCCCTCAGCCCATATTCCTCGAGGCTACTCTAACCTCCAGCTCTGAGCCTCCACCCTCTACCTCGCAAGCGCCTGGTGATCTGGTCTTTGTAGCCTTACTCTATGTATGCATGTTCATCTTGTTTTTCTGGCTCCTTGGTAACCCTCCCAGTGGTGGGAACCACTTTTGTATTGGAAAGCTTTTCCTCAGCAGCTTGCCTTACCTGGTGGGTTCTCAAAGAAATCTGGACTGATTGAATTTATCACCACATTTTTGCTTCCCAAAAGAGAAAAGGTAAAAGCCACATGGTCCCAACCCCACCTTGTACGAGATTCCAAACCGTGGGATTCCAGATAGATAGTCGTCTGGAACCACACATCTGCTTGCTTCCTGAGACGGTTTTCTCCATTGCCAGGCAGTTCTGTTAGAAGAAGGCCTTTATCTGTAGAGCAGAGATCTTCCGGGCCAGGTCAGCTGCTGCACTGTTGCTGGCTAAAACTAAGCCTGGCTCCTTCCTTCCACAGGCAGCTTTTTAGATTCCCAAAGAATGGTCTGTTCACTTTCCCCTGCTTTGTTGATCTGCGAGGATTGAGAAATTAGAGGTTCAGTGTTTTAATTTTAAATAGCCGTCATTTAAAACTGACTTATCTTATTTTGAGACCTTGATATGTACATGTCACAGTGTAAAGTGTCACATTCCTCTGGTCCAGTAAGAAGTGTGATCTCCCTCCACTTTCCTTCCCCCTGATCTCCTTTCTCCCTGTGGGAAAGAGCGTCATCCTAGAGTAGACGGTCTGTTTTGGAGGTAGAGGTAAAGGTTTCTCTTTTTGATGGGTCTCAACTCTAGGGCAAGAGAGGCCAATTTTCATTTGGCTGAAATACATAGATGAAGCCAGTGAAAAAAATAAGGAATAAAAGATTCTCTCATTGATAGACCACTCAGGCCAAGTTTGGCTATTCTATAGACAGGCTTTTCTCTCTCTGCCCCTTTCTCCCCTTTGCATACTTAATTCCCCTATGCAGAGCACATTAAGTGTTCTTTGCCACCTAGGAGGTAGCAGCTCAGCACCCAGCAAGCCAGGCAAACCCAGTTAGGAGTTGAGAGAGTACAGCAAGAGGCTTTTCAAATTCTCCATTGATCCCATGTTTTCTCCAACTCAAACCATTTCCATACGTGGGAGTAAGGAGGACAGTCATCTAGGGCGCTGTATCCGATACTACCTTCCTGCCCCTTTCTCTCTCCCAGTCTTTCACTGCCTTTTGAAGGCCTTTAAAGGCAAAATAGCCTGGTTCCCCTGGGGGAGATGAGTTGAATGTGGCTATGGCAGCTAAAACTAGTCTTTGGTGGGTATTTGGAGACAAACTGTCCGTTTCCTGTGAGCTCCTGGTGAGATCAAAGATGTTAAAAGGATTTTGAAGTGAGAGGAGGCTGTAAATGGCAATAAGTAACCATTGGCTACTGTTGACTTCTACCCTTACTTCCTCTTTAATACTGCTGCCTGTGCCAGTGGCTTCAAAGCCGGTTCCTGGCAGGCAGTGACTCTTCTCTTTACGGACCCCTGGTGATGACAGAGGGTGTGATGTCTCTTGGCGTGTGTTTTACCCCTTCTCCGTCCCTCTGCCTCTACTTTTCTTTTTTTCCTCACTGCTGCAGTCTGTCAGTCACACTTGGTATCTAAGAAAAATTATCTTAGGGCTGATGACTTTTTAGTTAATCATGTCCACATCCAGGTGGTCAAGAAAACTTGAATTGCATAAGTGAGCTATTTTCAGCATCGGTTTATAGCATCCAGTCAGAACTGTAAACAGAAAAGAACTGTAATGAACCCTTTCACTGCAGGCAGAAGGGATGACAGAGGAGACAGTGAGTCCCAGGGAAACTGACCAGGTCTCCTGGCTGCTATCAGTGCTGTCACTGTGCTGGGGGCTAGGGACAACCTGAAGATGCTTAAAATTTGAGATGAAGGGGCACAGATAACCAGAAGGGAAACTAGCCACTTTCATCAAGAAAAACTGCCATTCCAGCTGCACTGTGATGTGGGCAGGCAGGATGCAGGGTTAGTTTCACTATAGCTAAAACACAAAAACAAATAAAAACTGTAAAGCCGAATAAAGTTTAACTGCCTCAAGATGAAATAATATGAGAGGTTTCTGCATAGGCCCCAACCAAATATTTTAAACTAAGAAATGGACTGTCACTGAGCAGTGTGGCGCACTCTATTAATCCCAGCACTTGAGAGACAGAGGTTGATAGATCTCTGAGTTTGAGGCCAGCCTAGTCTCCAGAGCAAGTTCCAAGGCAGTTAAATTTACACAGAGAAACCCTGTCTTGAACCCCACAAGGAGGGTTATTTTTGCCTTGCATTTAAAAAATAATAATAAAGTTCAGTATCTCATTCTGTCATGTGGCCACTGGGTTAGAGATGTTTCTGGATAAAACCCCATCACTTTAGCAAACATTGGCACTCACGTTATAGTGTTGTTCACAGTTCTTCCTTCTCCTCCACTCCCTCCACCCCACCTTCCCCTTAGCTGACTCCTCTCCTGACCCAGCACATTCTAAGCTGTTTCCTACTAAATGGCTATACTAATAATTCCTTGCTATTAGGGTAGAGCTGAAGAAATTGGTGAAGACATAGCGGATATCAGCCTCTCTCCTACCCCCTCCTCATCCCCAGTGTTCTTCTCTTTGCTGTCTCTGGGGCTCTGCTGGCACTTGGGTGTTTATTTTCACACATAGCCCTAAGGTGGCCACACTGGCATGCTTGTTCTCACACCCCTCCCCCCACTTCTGAAAGCCCCACTCATTCAAGGTTGTGGATTAGGTCCTTTCCCTCCAACTGAGCGTGACACAGTTCCTCAGCCTTTGGAATGCCTGCAAGTTACTGTAATTAGCAAAAACCCAGTGTTTTCATCTTGGGGACTGATAAAGAATTCTCCTGTGAGCTTCTGTGAGCATCGCCTCAGATCTCTAGCTGCAGAGTTGGAAATTGAGCTGCCACAGTAAACAGCTGACATAACAGAAGCCCAGTGATCCCCCATTAAATGTCCTCCAGCCAATAGGAGCTCCCAGGATAATTGACTTTCCAGCAGGAATTACTGGCTAAACAAAATCATTGGGCATTAGGGCAACCTACTGAAGCCCTTTGAAAGGGGTTCAAATGTAACTGGTTTTGCTGACCTGACAGACATAATTCATCTTGATTATTCATTGTGCTGGTTGTCACCAGATGATACTAGATTCCTGGTGACTATCATTACAGTGTGAAGTTGAATTTAACAACTGAAAAGAAAAAACAAAAACCCACAATGCTTTTACTTGGTTATTGGCTTGGAAGGACACTGGTAACAGTGTCTCCCTCTGGGCCTGGTGTGTGCAGTCCCTGACCAAGCACTTCCTTACACACATCGTTGACTAGATAAGCAGGAAACCAATTTGGTGTAGCCTGTTTTATTTCAACTGACAAGGGGTCACTTCTCTGTCTCACTGTGTGCTGTTGCTGCTGTGAGGAAGAAGTGGATCTGCATCTGAGAAACAAATCTGAGTAGGGAAAGCAAAGTGTGGCCTCAAAATATAGCTAAATAATGCCTCTTGTTTCCAGGCCTACAGGGGTCTGGTGTGTGCCTGTGTGTACGAAGCAGAACTTTCCCAGACTATTGTTGCACGATTTTAGAACAAGATTTCTGTGCAATCCAAAGGATGTTCTCCAGAGAAGTTCCCACTCCTAACCCCCATGCCTTCCTCTAGCCCTTTACATACTCCTGCTAGCAGGGTGGTGTGCCTGTGGTTCAGGAGAGAGAACAAGGGAGCATTGTCACAGGCTCAAGGTAGAATTGCATCCACCAAGACACAGTGACCGGAGAAGGGCCCTGGGAGATGTCATACTTGCCCCAGGCACTGAGGCTGCTGGGCCATCTCTGTTATATGCATTTGTGTATTTGTTGAATAGATTTTTAGTTCAAATAGCAAATTGATTAAGTAGCAGGCAGTGTGGTGTTGTGATGAGCTAGAAAGAAAATAGGTACAATTGATTTTCTATCAGGGAACATTCCTTTCTGATGATGATGACAAAATTCCAAAAGACTGAAATTCTGAAGTAGCAGCAGAGAGAGTCTGATTCTGGGATTGTTAATGCAGCTGGGGTACAGGGTGGGTTTCCTGCAGAAGGGGAGTAAAGCCACCTGGCTGAGTAAGGAACATGAGCACTTCCCCTTTCCTCCTACTCAACTGAATGGCATTGCTTTGTTCTAACCAAAGCTTGGGTGTTTTGCTTGTATGTTTTGTGTTTTAATTCCCTAATGAAAATTAGTTTTTGTGCCTACTCTGCACCTGGGGCATGATCAAGCATTCTCCTCACCAGGCTTGGGGCTGATGGGAGGCTATGTTGAAAGACAACAGCTTGTGGATCTTTGCCTCACTCCCTTGCCCTTTGACCACTCACAGTGGGGTGCTGGGAACCGAGCTGAGCATCTTTGCACCCATTGTTCAATGAATGATCGTTTCTAGAAAGTCAGTTGGAATGGGGGTTCTTGGGACCCTAGGCTTTGGGTCCTTCTCAGCATTATCAAGCACGACCAATATCCATCTTTGCCAGTAAAGGGAGAAGATCTTTTTGAAACCCACCCACAGACCAAACCACATACCATATTTTGAAACCATTCTCCAAAGCAAATAGGAGGTTCTCAAAGAGTAGTGGAGGGTCCTGACTAGGCCCTTCTAGTGGGCGGCAGGCAAACAGGAGTGCTGAGGGTTGTCGTGTCTCCCTGAATGAAGGTCTCCCCTTTCCACTTACATGATTCCCACTCTCCCTGTCAATGCTGTGCTTTGTCTCCTTCAGAATGGTGCTTTGGCCTGGAGTGACGATGCTGATGGAGGCCGGGGAAGAGAGATCTCTCGAGATTTTGCCAAGGTCTGTAACGTCTTAAGCTATAGAAGCAGCTCTGCACTGGGCTGTCTTACCCCCTACACATACCCATGTGAGTGGCACACGTATAGTTACTCAGATACCTGTAGGCACTTGGGATGGCACCTGGAGATGGGATGTTTCATTGTGTTTTCTCTTGGGGTCCGGCCCGCAGCTGTATGAACTGGACGGTGATCCTGAAAGGAAAGAATTTCTGGATGACCTCTTCATCTTCATGCAGAAGAGAGGTACGTGCGGTGACTGCTGTGTCACTGTTGCCCATCCTCCTTGTCCAAGAATCATTTAAATAATTGGCAACCAGATTAAAGGGAACAGAGAGGACCTTAGCAACAGATGGATTTGGTTCTGCCTTATTTTTGTCTCTTTTCTAATTAATTGATCTCTAGAGACATTTCAAATCCATGTGTTTTTATTGTAGCCTTATAGCTGCCTCAGATCTCACTTAAGTCAGCATGTGGCATGTACTGTAGGTGGGTAGTTAGTCCCATGTGGATAGAGAAAGGTAAGTAGAAACATATAGGGAACCCCTTGGGTTATTCTGGAAAACGTGAAAGGTTCCATGTAGAGGAATGGCCAGCATTATCTACTGGATCTCTTTGACACAGTTGGAATATTCCTGCAGGTTAACTGCCCAGTATGGAGACACCCATTCATAATCCACTTCTCATTTCTTTGTCCTGCCCACCCTTCACCCCTACCCCAGATAGCTGGCTCCACTCTGGACCATGTCGTAACTGAGTCTTGAGCCCAGTGACTCAGCTTCCTGGCTTTATCCTGTCATAGCAATGGGTTTAGCTATGTCAGGCCTCAGGAAGCATGGCCAGGACTTCAGCCACTCTATGAGGCAACCCATAGCAGTTTATGTAGCTCCACGTTCATCACCCACAGGATATATATACCCACTGGAGCCACTGGGCCCCACCAGACCCTGCTAATACCTGAGCACACATCCCTTGAGGTCTGTCGGTAGCTTAAGATCTGGAAGGGTGTTGTCCTTGTTCTTGTTGTAGGCTGAGCTACTGTTCCTGTTTGATTGTTCCCTCCCTCCCCCTTTCTCATTCTCCGCTTTCTTTCCTCCCCACCACTGACTCTCCACCCCTTCTCCCTTTTTCCTCCTCCTTTTTTCAAAAGCCTTATGCCTTCATGGCAATGAGTATCACTGCTGGCTTTCTTTAAAAGGCAATAGAAAGATTGGGGGCTTTGTTCCTCTGTCTCCAAGCCTAGCAGAGCAGTATACGCAGCGCTAATTAGTTTACTCCTCTAGCAGTTATCTGGAGCCGGTGTGTGTGAGTGAAAAACAAAAATACAGCCCTGAAAGATAATGTGACTGGCAGCAGAGAGACTCTCTACGCCCTAAGAGAGAGAAATCCACTTAATACTTTAGTCTCGCCTTCCAATTGCCTTTTAATTATTTACAAGCTCCTCCTGCCCAGCTGGTGCAAAGCCAGGGGCTGCCCCTGTCTCAGAGGGGCTGCTGAAGCAGTATAGGTTTTAATCAGTGGCGGGGCCCCTGCTTTATTTCTCTACTTTATTATCTTCCTCTCTTCCCAGAAGGATCTTATAAAAAAGACGTAAGCTAGATCAGCCTAGTCATGAGTGAGGATGGGTGACTGTGTCCTCCTCTGTGTTTCCTGAAGGACAGTCACTTTGTCACACCTTTATCTCTGGAGCCAGGCGGGTTGATGCTCAGGGTGTTTGCTGTCTGCATCTTGTTGGTTCTCCTGACTCCCTTGCCCTGTCGGTGGCTAAGCTACCTGGACTGCTGTAGATCTGCTTCCTTCCCATAACAGAACTATAGTTCAAAGCAGTGGCCCTGCTTTCCTTGGGCTGTCCCAAGAGAGGAAACATACTGCATCTCACGCTGGTTAGTCTAATGCAGGTTTTCTTGGCCTTAGCAGCTGCTGACTATAGGGACTGGATCCCCGTTTTTATGGAAGTAAACTTGTACACTGCAGATATTAGCAATAGGATGGCCTCTTCCCAGGAAAGACCGATAGCAGTGTTCAGTCATGACAACCAAAAAGTGTCTCTAGAAGCCAGGTGTAGGGCATATGAAAGGAAAAGTCACGGGGCACCAATGTTGTGAAAAGATGACTTCCCGGGTTACAGCACCAATGTTAGGGGAAAGATGAAGGGAGTGGGGGGCATATGGCCCATGGAGGTGCGGCAAGGCCTGGGGGTAAGGGGGATGCCTCTGGGGGGGGGTCCGTGTTGGGAATCCCTTCCCCCTGAGGGACCAGCTACACAATGATATAGTACAGAATAGAGTTTATTCAGGTCATGGGAGAGTTAAGAGGGTGGTAGAGGCAGGGGGGGAGAGGAATAGAGGAGTAGAGGCCATGAGCACGTGGAGAGAGGGGGGAAGGGAAGGGGAAGAGGAGGGATAGGGGTGGAAGAGCAAGAGAGCCAGGAGGCGAGAGAGAGGAGGGGACAAGCAGCCCCTTTTATAGTGTCAGGTCACTGGGGTGGAGCATACCTGGCTACTGCCAGGTAATTGAGGGGTGGGGTTTACAGAATCCCAACAGCATATACCTAAAATCTCTCCACCTAGGAGATAGAAGCAGGATTAGAGTTCAAGGCCAACCTCAGCTACATGGTGTGTTGGAAGCCAGCCTGTGCAACAAGAAATCCTGTATCAAAGAGGTCCTGCCTGTAGATATCACAAATGGCCTCTGGGGACAATCTCCCTCTAGAAAGAGCGACACTGTCTTGTCATGGAAAAGAATAAGTAGAAAGTTTTCAGTGCAGGAAAAAAACAAAGCAAACAAACAAAAGTGTCCTCTATGGACACCATATTACATGGTTGTGGGGTTGGCTTTTGTCAGGTATCGTCCCAAGCTCCCCACCCAGCACCTGCTTTAGCATGGAAGTGAGCTCCAGGAGCATAGTGACAGCCGTTAAGGCAGACTCAGGACCTCCTTCCTGGGACACTGTTGGCTCCTAGCCTAGCTTAGAGTGTGGTTCTGGTGACTGGGAAGCAGGTTTAATTGTGTGACGCAAGCTGTCTTTGTTCTTACGTGTTACCTTCAGAGTGGGATAGAAGGCATTCAGGGTGTAGATCTTCTTAGTTGGGATCTCTGCAGCAAGTCAGCTACTGCAGGACCCTAGCACATTGGAAGCATAAGCAGTCGATTCCCCAGGATCTTCTGTATAAACCTGAATTTAAAAGTCCTGGTGATGCCCACCTGGGCTGGGAGCCGGCTGGGGCAGCTTCTATATAACCGGCACCTCAGAGGAAGTGGCTGGGGCTCTGAGAGAGCAGTACACAGCAGGCCGCCTGAAATGACTGCAGCTGCAGGTGATAAAAACAGCCCTCGTGTGGGAAGGGGCACAGGTTGTAACTGCTGCTTTGTGCTGTCCCCGCCTGTTAACACATTTGGGTGAATTAACTGCAACAGATGGGCCTTTCAGCCTTTGGCCTTTAGTTTCTAGGCTGAACTAGTTACTTGCACCCTGGCAGCCCCTCCCCTCCCGATAGGTCAGTCTGCCAGTAGAGGAGCCTAAGATCACAGTGGGCTGAGCTCCTGCTGGCCTGAGGAAATGAGGCCCTTGGAGACAAAAAGGCTGTGGATTGTGCAAAGCCAGGCAAACACCCCATCTTCTCCACCATCTTGAGCAAAGCCCTCTCCTTGGCCTCACCTTCCTTATCTGGGAGATGCGGGAGGTTCACTTTGTCAGAGTGGGAACCTTTTGTGTTCTCCTTCCATGGTAGCTCTGCTAAAGCTCCCTGCAGACCATGTCTACCCTGGGGAGAGACGACAAGAGAAGCCCTGTTAGCCGGTCTCTAGCAAAATAGTTGTACAAAACACCCCTAGATTCTCTTAAGACCAACTGTCTCTTCCTTTTTCTTGTTGAAGAACACCTTCTTTTGCAGACCAAAGCCAAGCTGAATGACACACATTGTGTTGCAGCCAGAGTCTCTTTTCCTAGAGCACTGTTCTAGGAATGATGCTTAGATTTTAGAGTTCTGGTAACCTTTTTAGCTGCACATGTATTCAGGAGAGAGAGAGAGAGAGAGAGAGAGAGAGAGAGAGGGAGGGAGGGAGGGAGGGAGGGAGGGAGGGAGGGAGGGAGAGAGAGAGTTTGTATGTGTGTGTGCTCGTGTTGTAAAAAATAAAGCCAAACATGTGTAAATAAAATCTTGTACTAATTTTATTCATGGGGAGGGCCAGTCTGTAAGTCTGGTAAGCAGAGACCATGTGTAGGTAGTTGCATTTCCACTCCAATGGTCAGAAGGAAGAAACGCTCTTTGCCTGAGGAAAACCAGAAGTGTGAGCTCATTAAAAATGATGATCTGGTGGTGGCGGTGGTAGTGGTGATGTGACTTTACAGTTATATTATCCCAGAGACTTTGCATAACATTTTCAATCAATTGAGTGATCTTTTCCTACCAAGAGCTCCAGCTCTGTAGGGTGGAAAAGTTAAAATGTGACAGTGAAGAATCAGTCCCTAGGTTAGGAGACTAGCCAGAGAGCAGACTCAGCATCAGTCTCCCCAGTCCTCGGCCGTGCTCTTTCCTTCTTGCACTGTCTTTAGAGACTGTTCCTAACACCAGCAGCCTTGTGGTGGCTTGGTCTGCTTTTAGAGACACATGGAAGCCCTGTCCCTCCTGTAGCATAGGATACCCACTCAACTGGCCACTGTATAGCAGAGGATTTGCTTTACACAGAGTAGAAGTTTGCATACAAAGGGAAATCCTCATCTCTAGGCCAGCTGTGTCTCTTGGAAGGACAGATGTGACAGCTCAGCAATGGGAAGAAGGCTGCTATCTGCTGAGGCAGAATAAGGCAGTGGACTTAGGAAAAACACCCAGAGTACCCTCTAGCAAGTTTATTCTTTCTTGGCTCTACATCCCTGCCCCTCATCCTACACAATCCTAAGCAACTGTGTGGTCACAAGGAAGACCTTACTCAAAGATCTGCCCTCCCACCAGTTCTGTCCAGGCTGCCAACTGCCCCTGCTTTTCCCCAGTGGATTGTTAGATCTGTTTTTGATGTGTATATACAAAGAATTTACTGTGGGAAAAAGGCTTGGTCTGCCTCAAAGTGCAATTTGAGTGTTTTTCCTTCTGTTGTGTGCTTATCTATCCATCTCAGACAAGGAAGTGTTTCTGACATATATTGCTTTGCCTTTTGGTGAAGGTGGTTTCTTCTGTGCTCTGGGTATGGTGTGGTAAATGCTCTGTGCCCAGGACACCCTTTCTAACAGACTAAGATGTTCGTCAGATGAAATGGGTTTGGGCGCTTTATCTTTAGAGTTTATCCACAAGTGAGAGCTTGAGATGCAAATCTGTGACTCAGTGTTAGTCTTTGTCTGAGTTCTATCCCCCCCCACGCCCCACCCCTGTGATCCAGCTACTGCTAAATACAGTTTTTCTTCCTTCTCTGTCATTTAATACCCTGTAACCACCCAGCTATTCACAATAATGGAAAAGGGAGTCTGATTTTTTTAAATGTACAATTATTTTAAATTCCTCACTTTTATTAAATTCACCCCTTCCCCCTTCACAGTCTTGCATATGTGAACTAGCACATGAGAATTAAGTTAGTTATGGTCTTCTGTTCCCTCTGTCACAGTGTGAGTCATCATCTTAAGGGCTGGTCTAAGGAAAGACTGCACTAAGGTTTTGGCCCTCTTACACCATTAGGTGAGGATGGCAGAGGAAGCAGATAGCCATCTATGTTCTGGCCTGGCTGCTGTCCTCTGAACTCTGGCAAGTGTGATCCACTAACAAGCAAACAGGAGGAGGACCACAGCCCACCACCTCCTTCAAACTTTTTGCTAACCTTTGAACTCAGGGATCTGTGCATGCTGAGCTAGCACTCTGATGTAAGAGGAGGTATGGTCATAGTCAAAACTTCATTATTAACAACTGCAGAATGTAAGATCATCTAAAGCAAACCCAAGGTGAAGTATCAAAAAGGGCTCATTTAGAATTAGATTCCTGGCTATAGAGCCACCAGAATCTTCTTCACTGCTGATGACTGAAATGATGAGCCCTGTCTCAGTCAGATGACGTGATACATGAGATATATACATACAGCCGTAAGAGTGAACCGCATCTGGCACACCCAGGACAATTCTCATAGCCCTCATGTGGGTGGAGCAAAAGCCAGACACATAGATTATACTAAAGTTCAAGAAAATATACACCTCCAGCCCTGGTATAGGAGGTGTATTTTATTATATGTAGATATATATTACTGGGAGGGAAGAGCTTCGAGGGAATGTTCCGACACTGGAAATGTTCTATTCTGACCTAAGGGTTAATTCCACCCTCTGTCCAGTTAGTGTACTACGTGACATGTAAGTTACATATCCGTGCTGCAGGCAGTTGGAGACAGGGCGTAAGTGTATCCTTGTTCTAATAACAGGATATTGGCATGCCATTTTTTTCCCTTGCTTGTGGAACACCATGGCACAGCCTGCTGTCGCCTGCCAGACACTGCTACCCAGGCCCCTGTTGGGAGATATGTTCTACATAGACAAAGCAGGGGAAGAAACCACCATCTAGTTCCCTTCCTGTTCCTGAGGAGCAGGGCAAGGATTAATATACAGAGGAATTGGGGGGGGGGGGTTGTCAGCCAGCCAGCCTGCCTGTACACATTCCCGGTCTAACATGGATTTTAACTCTTCCTGACTCCCCGGTTGATTGTCTTATTCAGGCTATGGGCATGATTAATTACCTTTTTTAAACCCAGGGAAAAAGCAGCAAGGGTCCCTGGCAGGGTCGTCCCCTAGGTCCTAGGCACTCACCCCCAGCCATAGACAGGAAAGTGCCCTTTGAGTCTCATTGCTCAGATTGTTGTTGCTAGCCTTCATTGGAACAGGCCATCTCTGTGATGGAAAGGGTGGGGCTTCCCTTCAGCATTCTCCTAGATGCCCATCTTTATGTCTAGAGGCAGAGGCAGTTGTCTCTTTTGCCTTTTCCTTCTACTCTGGCTACATGTGCACCACCTGAGTGATAGAGAAGGTACCATGCAAGGGAGAAGCTTCTACCTACCGATTCTACCCTGGAAGCTTTTGATGACAGCTCTAGCCTGTTAGTGCTAGTGTCCAGCAGCATTTCCACCAACAAGGGTTAAAGCCCCAGGAGTCTCAAAGGCTTTGCTTGGGTCCCTAGCCCTCATAAAAGCCTTTTTACATTGTCCCTGGGGCTGCCTCAGGCTCCCTGGCTGAAATCTGATAAGGGCCCTCTTTGTTGCAACTGTCAAGTCTCCTTTATTGAGGAGGGAACTAGAGACCAGTGGCATTTCTTGGGGTACAGATAAGGCCCTGGATTCCTGTCAGAGTGAGCATGATTAATTACCCTCAATCCTAGCTCCTGCTTTGATAGCAGTGAGCGACAGTCTGCAGGCTTCCCTGTCAGGTGCTGCCCCCACCCTTCCCTGTTGGAGTAGAGATCCTCTCCTGCAGGGCCAACCGTGACCCGCAGAGTTCTTTACCACGGCTGTTGCTCTGTGGTCACTTTGCATGCCCCTCTCAAGCAAAGAGCCTACTTGCCACAGAGGAGGATCTGACAAAGCCAGAGCCCCCTTTCCCTTCTCTAAAAGTCTGGGGAAGCAGCCATCGGTTGTGGACTTGAACTTTATAGACTGGATCTTAAGCCTCACAGTAGTCCTTAAAAAAAGAAGATTCCCAATCATCCATTTTCAGGATAATTTGCCCATATTAGTCCCAATTCAGTAATCCAGACAGCTCCTAAAAACCAAGCCCCTCCACACACACACTTATAGTAATTAGCTGCTGTCTCCCATGTATACACATGCCCTGATATCAGCACAGCATCCTAACAGACTTCCCTCTATCTTCAACAAGGGAAACGGCTTCCAGGTCCACTCATTGCAAAGCAAACTGCTGAGAGACCAGCCTGAGCATTCCAGTTGGTTCTCCTATTTGTCAGGAAAACCCCAAGCAAGGCAGGTTTTTGAGTCTGGTTTATCTGGATAATGTAAGAAAAGCATGTGTTTCTGTGGATGCTCAGGGGCTAGCCTGCTCTGGGAGCCATCTTCTTTTAACACTCCTAACAGAGGGCTAGCCTCAAACCAAACAGACAGTACCAGTCCCCTTGCACCAGGAACCTCCTCTGAAACCGAAGGTACCTGAGCAGTGGGAGGCCGCAGAGTAAGGGAAGCAGAACCCTGGCTTTCCCATGCCCAGTGGCCGCAGTCTCTGGTGTTGTCAGCAGTGTCTGCGCTCTCTATAGGGAGCTGGTAACGTTCCTGGTGAGGACGCAGCCTTGACTTCAAATACTGCTCTGGCGTTTCTTACCTTCTCTGATCTGGTTTTCTTCCCTAAGTAGTACTCAGACTCATACCTGAGCATTCCCTGACTATAGATCACAGTTCCCATATCTGCAATACTGTTTGCTTTGATAGACCTCCAGTGGCCAGTGCCTAGCCTAGTAACTACATCAAGTGAACATGGAAATTCTGAGAATTTCATACTCTAAAGGGAGTATGAACCACAGTAACATTTGTCATGGTTTATGTCCATACCTCATTTTCAGTCAAAAAACAGGATAAGCCAGGTAGTAGTGGAAAATGCCATTAATTCCAGCACTCAGGAGGCAGAGGCATGTGGATCTCTGTGGGCTCAAGGCCATCCTGGTTTATAGGTCAAGTTCCAGAACAGCCTGGGCTAGATAGAGAAACCCTGTCTCAAAAAACCACCACTACCACCACCACCAACAAAACCAGGATAAACAGCCTGGCTCCTTTATCTTGTATAGTCTGGCTTGTCTCCAGATGAATTGTGACTATTTCAAAAGGTAGAATTTATTATTTCTTTTGGAAGTTTTATTACTGTTGAAGTAATCCAGAAGAAAATAATGCCATTGAGACACGGTGATTTAAAGGGTGTCTGGTTCTTCACAGACTTTCTGAAGAACAGTTGTCCCTGGTTGGTAAGCCCTGCTGTGCTGGTTAAATGCTCAGCTACAGATGAGCTGTGTATTCCACACCCTTCTACCTTCTCTGACTGTACGTTCCTTTCCCACTCCTCCCTCTGATGGAGTAACAGTTGCTCTGCCTCGCCAAGACCGCTTCCTCTGCATCCTTCTACTGGTAGCTTGATCGTTCTACACTTCTGTTCCCTGGGCTCTTCAGTAGTGGCTGTGATCCCAGTGATCTATGACAGAACTTGACTGACACCATTAGACATTCAAAGCCAGTGCTGGGTCTAATTAAGTGGCTCTCATCTTGCCCCAGGCTAGCCTGTGTAGTAGAAAATCAACTTCAGATCCACCTGCCTCCTCCGCTTCCCAAGTACTGGGATTACAGTGATTTAGTCCCAATAATATTAGTGCATGAAGGAAAACTAGTCCCTGCTTTTACAGAGCTAACAGTTCTGGGAAACCATGTGGACAGATTTGAAACAATGAGAAGAGTGTGCTGAATTTGGAAGGGTATAACAGAAATCCTGAGAGGGGAAAGAAATCTGTGTGAATTGGAATAGTTAGAAACTTCTCCCTGTGGGCAGTAGATACTGAAGAAGAGACAGCACAGAGAATTGAATGGATACAAGTATCCAGATCTAAGAAGAGGTAGTTGAGGCAAAAATGAGCTTGGCTTGAGGGTGACGTTAGGAGGGTTGGTTGGCTATTGTGAGAACAGTTGCTGTAATCTACTGGAAATAGTCAGTTTTTCATGGATCAGTCATGAATGTGAGTCAAGTCTGGTGGGATGAGCAATAAGGCTTTCTGAGCCTTTAAATAAACAAATGAAATACCTAGTAAAAGTAGAAGGTGATCTGGCTGCAGTGTGCACATCATAGGTGTGAATCCAGGCTGCTACAGGTTAGCCAACACAGGTTGGTGGCCCAGGCCAAAAGGAAAGGTGCTTGTGAGGGGTACCTCAGAGGAAGAGGCAGCAAACTTTCTGATGAGACGAGCCAGGGCTGACCCAGAAGCTCCTGCATAACTTAAGGCCTGTGCATGCTGGGAGGAGGACAGAGGAAGAGAGGGGCATGGGGCAAGTTAAGGAAGTGGAGATGAGGTCAACGTGCACATTTCTGACTCGGAAGTAGACAAGTTACTCATGTGAAAATGCCTTGGAAACTTCTGGAGGATGGGCCTCCAGAAGAAGATGGTATCAGCCCTAACCACAACTCTACCATCTTAGGCATTTTGTCGTGGTAGGAATGGGTTCATTCATTCAGAGCATCACAGAAAAACCGTGGTCAGCCTGGAATGTAGGTCAGTAGTCTGATTATTTATTTAGAGACAGTGGTCTATACAGTAGAGACTAGCCTTGAGATTTCTCAGAACCTTGTGCTAGAAGCATTGTCTTTGGGTTACCAGTGCATTTTTAAACCTAACTCCATGACCCTTTGTCAAAGGGTTCAGAAAAACAGCTGGTCAAAACAAAGGTCGTGAAGCTCAATGGTCCCTTTCTATCCACATATCCCTCATAGCTGTGTTCACACTGCTTTCTCTTTGGAAATGGGGACGTGGTAGAGGCATTCCTGGGGATGGCACACAAAATTGTCCTCTGGCCTCCGTGTGCATAGACACAAAAACTCGGCATGTATAAATTCAGATTTTTTTTTTTTTTTAATTTTGAGATAGGGTCTTACCATGTAACCTTGACTGGACTCTTTGTAGACCATGCTGGCCTTGAACTCACAGGTCATAGACATCTACCTGGTTCTCCTTCCCAGGTGCTAGGATGATAAGCATGTGCCACCATGCCCATATATTTTGTGTGTTTTGCTGTGTGTATCTATACCGTGTGCATGCACTTCTCACAGAGGCCAAAAGAGGACATGAGATTGTTGGGGACTAGAGTTACAGCTGGTTGTGAACCTCCGTGCGGTTGCTGGGACTCAAACCCGGGTCCTCTGGAAGAGCAGCCATTACTCTTAACTGCTGAGCTATCTTTATCTTTTCAGTCCCTGCATAAGATTTTTTTTTTAAGGGTGGGAGCCTCACTTCATTCTCCTGCTTGGATTATCCTGTGAGACAGCAGAGGAACTGGATGTGTTGTCATATTTCAGAAGGCCAGGGCTAGGAGACTGAGGCCAGCCTGGTCAACTTAGGTAGATCCTGCACTTCCTCCCCCCAAAACAAAACAAAAACAAACAAACAAACAAAAAAACTGGTAGTGGTAAGGCCAGTGAGTTCAGCTGAGGGATAAAGCAGAAGCATCAGAAAGGAACAGCCTCTATTCAGGCTGGCTTACCATTAGGAGGCAACTCAGTAAGATGGGGGCAGGGCAGGGAAGGGGTGGGGCGAGGGCAGCAACCGGGTACAGTAAGAGGAGTTTGCCATCAAAAGGCAACAAGTCTCATTCACTGCCCCGGATGCTGACCCTTCCCTGTGGAATTCTCTCCTCTGACCTCCAGATCATTAATCCTGAGCTGCCAAATGACAGTCATCCATCACGCCTCCTGACTAGCATCCCAGCCTCCTGTGAAAGGACCTGGGCCCCGCCCTCACTCCTGTCCCCCGGTGCTCATTAGTAGCCCTTCCTGCCCAGTGCCAGGTTTCCTAATCAAGTCCCTGGCTCCTCTCACTTCCCCTCTGGGCCAGTGGGCGGAAGCTGCTCTGACCCTCCCTCTTTAAGAGGCCAGGGGGAGGGGAGTAGTGATTAGTGAGTGGGGAAAGAATTGTTGAGTGGTTTTTTTTATTCCCGGGGAGACCTTTATGTCCAGTAGCTACTTTGACTTGGCTCATCGGAAGAGGAAGAAAACATGTCTCTCCATGCTATCTCAGGAGAGAAGGCAGGCAGCCTACAAAGGAACGTGTTCAGCTGCTCTCGGCACCAGCGGGGATGTAGGCAGGTGGATGCTTTAGCAGGGCTTGGACAGAAATTGATTCCAAAAGGTCAAGGAGTATAAATTGCCAAACTATTAGAGATTATCTGAGATTGTACTTCTGACAACAAACAAAACACTCTCTAAATTCCTCTGCATCAGAAAGGCTTAAGGGGCTCGCTTCAGGCCACAAATCCCATGTTGGGCCTGCCCTGCTTCTTCCAGAGAGAGCTGACTATGAGTCTTATCGTTGGACCCAGGGCCTTTGGGGTCAGATCACACTTGTGAAATTCACGAACACTGTGTCTAGCCTGCTAATGATGAGCGTGAACACATTTGATGTCTTCTTACTCAGCTTGACTGACCCAGCCCTCTCTCTTGTTGGACAATCACAGGCACTCCAATCAACCGGATTCCCATCATGGCCAAGCAGATCCTGGACCTGTATATGCTATACAAACTGGTCACAGAGAAAGGAGGCTTGGTGGAGATCATCAACAAGAAAATCTGGAGAGAGATCACCAAAGGCCTGAACCTGCCCACATCCATCACCAGCGCTGCCTTCACCCTCCGGACCCAGTGAGTGGCCAGGGCTAAGAAGGAAGCCAAGCATGCACTGGGTGTTTAGCCCTAAGTGAGGAAGGGAAGAAGATTCCTCCACCATGGCTCCTGAATCCCAGTATTTTACTATTCTGTGTGATTTAAACCTCACAATCTGTCTGGCAAGTAGATACCATCCCATTTTGCAGATTATGAAAGCTTAAGTCTACTCAATTCAGTCAGTGCCATAATGGGCCAGAAGGCCTGAAATTCAGACTTAGGCTTCTGTCCCTGCAACCTATGCTTTTTTGAGAATATGACCACGCAAGAGGCCCCTCTTACCCTATCCTCGGGCCTCAGGTCAGTCCAGCCTCATTGTTTGCTGACCTATTTGGCCACTGATTAACTAGTTACAAGGCTTGTTAGAAACAGTAAATCTGAGAATAGCCATGTAAAACAAAAGCCAAAGTGGGGAGTATCCTTCTGGAATGTTCTAGTTGCCCTGTGAATGAACAATTGGCATATCTTGAGGTACCATGCCCTGGTCTTGTTGAGAGATGATAAGGTTTTGGGGGCCAGAGAAATAGCTCAGCAGGTAGATGCTTGCTGTCAAACCTGACTATGCATGTTCAAGCCCTAGGACCAAATTGACATGGCAGAAGAGGGCTCCTGCAGGTTATCCTCTGACCTCCACATCAGCACTGTGGCATGCATGTGCTTACACGATGAACACATGTACACAGATACACACGAAATAAGTGAGTGTAAAAACTACCAACAGCACTTTCACCCATCAGGACTATTAGAAACAGACAGCTCTAACCAGAATGTCAGTGGTGAAGGAAGAATGGCCCTGTGAACAAATGACACACACAGGAAGGCCCCCTCCTGGGTCCGATCCAGTGGGGAGACCAGCCTAACTGAATGAGGAGGAGCAAAGAAGGCTCTGTGAGACACAGGCCTCATTTCCCTAACGGCATTTCAAAGGTTTGAGACCAGACGGAAGATGTTAGCTAAGGCTTTAAGGTTCCCTTTATGACTGATGCTTCAGATTCAAGCAGTGTGCGTGCCTGAGCCTCACTGAGAAGCCTGGAGGAATGTGTCCTGCGTGCCTAGACTGCTTATTTCTGCTATGTGTACCACACCTTAGCTCTTGCCTGACCAAGGTTGCTTCCAAAAACAGATCCACCTAAACGGGACAGTCTCTATCAGCACTGTGCTCTAGATCACTCTTCCCTCCTTTCCTGCAGGTACATGAAGTATCTATATGCCTATGAGTGTGAGAAGAAAGCCTTGAGCTCCCCAGCTGAACTCCAGGCAGCCATTGATGGCAACCGGAGGGAAGGTCGGAGGCCCAGCTACAGCTCCTCCCTCTTTGGCTATTCTCCTGCTGCTGCCGCTGCCGCTGCCGCTGCTGCTGCTAGTGCTGCCTCTGCTGGGGCCCCTGCCCTTCTCTCGCCCCCCAAGATCCGCTTCTCCATCCTTGGGCTTGGCTCCAGCAGTGGCACCAATGCCAGTAGCCCTCGGATACCCCCAGCATCGACTCTCAGGAAAGGTGAGCAGGGCCTTTGGAGGTGGAGAAAGGAAGCCTGGTTTCCCTTTGCTCAGGAGGGGCACTGTAGTGAAGACCTGAGTTATAGTAGATTGATCTAGCTCCGGGTCCTTCACAGGTGATGGAGTCCCAGTGCCTGTGCCAAATCGCCTGGCTGTGTCAGGGACTTTGGCAGGCCAGCAGGCTGGCAACCGGACCGGCACACTGGAGCAGCTACGGGAGCGTCTGGAATCAGGGGAGCCCCCTGAGAAGAAGGCATCAAGGTTGTCGGAGGAGGAGCAGCGCCTGGTGCAGCAGGCTTTCCAGCGCAACCTCTTCAGCATGGCACGGCAGCTCCCCATGAAGATCAGGATCAACGGCAGAGGTTGTATTACTCCATCAGTGTATTACTCCATCTTCCCCTCCTACCACCTGTCTCACACACACATACACACACACACACACACACACACACACACACAGCTCCACTCGGGCCCTGAGGCTTAGTGTCACTAGGTGCCTCCTGACTGCCTGGCCTGGGAAACATCCTCTCCAGCCCTCCTTCCCATTGCCTTCACTGCCCTAGAAGAGTCGAGAGCCAGAGAAAAGCCACTGGAGGTGTCTGCTTGCTGAGAAACCTTCATGTTTCAAAGTCAGAAGTTGCTTCAGGCATAGATGCTGTGCTCACCCAACCCTGCCTAGCCTTTTGATCTGTTTAAATTACAAGGTTTGCGTCCACCCCGTGCCTTACCGGATATAGTCTGTCATCAGATCTGTCACTCCTGAGAAATAGCGGAGCCACCAGTGGCCTTGGGAATAAGAAGTAGGCAGTGCACATTTAGCAGAATGTGTGGTATTTTTTCCTCCCCCTCCTCATTTTCCTAGTTTTCCACCTCAAAACACACGTCGAATTTCCCTCATTTTTCTCCCTGTATTCCCCTTCAAGCCCCCTTTCTATGCCATTGTTGCTGTGCTTCTCCTTGGAGCAAACATGGCAGTAGTGTGCTGAGAGGGGAGGCAGTGTGAAAGGAGCCCTCAAACTCCCAGGCAGCCAGCCCTCTCTTAGATGATGGGAAGAGGGAACCATTTAGAGGCCAGTAGAAAAGGTAACTCACATGGAAGAGTGTTTGACTGAGGAGGGAGAGTCCCATGTGCCAGCCTCCTCGAGGGGCAGGAAGGGCAGGAAGGGCTCGGTGCTGGAGGCAAAGATCCTTCTCTCTAAGACCCTCCCAGTTAAGGTCCACCAGGCAGTTTGAGGCCAAGGCTGCTTTTCAGATTACTTCAGCATAGTGAGTAATCTGTTAGGGTTGGCCTGCTGTCTCTTCACTCTGTAAGTCAGGGAATTGAACTGACAGACAGTGATTAGCCTGGCTTTGCTGCCAGACCTATGGTCAGAAGTAGGAGAGGCAGAGAGGGTGGAGTAGAGACAGTGTTAGACTATAGATCAGCTTGACTAAGCAACACCAGATGACAGCAGGAACTTGACCATGTCTGCTTTCTGTCTGATTCCACAGAAGACAGAGCAGAGTCTTCCGCTGCAGCACTGAACCTGACCACAAGTAACATTGGGAGCATCAATATGTCTGTGGATATTGACGGCACCACCTATACAGGTAGGCCTCTAGAGCTATGGGAGGCCCACACTGGCTCACAGCCACAGCGCAGCTTCCTAGCTGGCCCTGCCTAACTCCCTCAGACACCTTGGGGTGGGTGTGATGGGGATGTGTCTTTTTACATTGATTTGGCATTCCTAAGATAAAGAGGCCCTGGACTGTAGGTACACAGATTGATAGTACAACCAGTCTTCTACATTGACAAGAACCTTTCAGTCAGTGGCTGGTTGGCTGAAGATGTATTTAGTATGAGTACTACACATACATTTTAGCAAAAATTATGAGCTGATCATACATGGTCACCATCTACCATATACAGTCTGCCTTGTTCCAGGCCTTTTTTTTTTTTTTTTTTTTTTTTCTTTTTTCTTTTTTCTTTTTTTGGTGGGTTAATGCAGGGGGGTCAAGACAGGGTTTCTCTGTGTAGTCCTGGCTGTCCTAGAATTCTTTCTATTGTTACCATAATTTTAAAAGTGATATTTTCTCCTCTATCCCAGCTAGCTCCCAAATAAAGGAGACTGTAAGATTTATTTGATGTTTTACAGCACAGTAGCTGAGCAGTTACTAATCTATTCTATTACTCTAAACAACCTGGCTCCGCCCAGCCATGATCCTTGCATTTTAGTATTGGTCTGGCTCTCTGCTCTAATTGTGTTCCCCTGGTGTCTCTACAACTCTCTTCATGGCAAGTCCTCTTTCCCCACCTCTCTGTCCCTCTCCCTTTCTCTTCCTCCTCCCCTACCCTCATAGTACAGAATGAGATCCTGTCAAAAGTAAATGAAATGTTTGCAGTGACTCTGAGTGCTGCAGAAGCCAGCCTTGACCTCAGGCATTGCCAGTTTGCAGTTGGAGCTCATAATATAATTGCCTGCAGTATTTTGGTGGGTAGTGGGTTTTTATCTGTAATGAACAGCTCCATTTTGCAAAGGTGTTCAACACAGAGTTCACGAAGGCAACACACCCCAGCCCTGAATCCCTGGCTATTCCATGTGTTTAGGGACAAGCTTGAGAATATGCTCAGCTGAGTCTTGTTAAGCACCATTTGATGAGCATGAGCTAACAAGCTCAGGCTGGTGACATCTGTCTGTTTCAGCAAGGGATGAGGTATGTCAACTACCTGGTGAGCATTCACATGGTGACCGGTAAAACCTGTGTTCAAACCAGGGTATTTCTACCTAGGGATAGCTCCTGGTCACCTACAGGAGCACTAGCTACAAGCATCAAAGTTCAGCCAGGAAAAGAGCAGATTCCTAGAAGTAGCCATGCTAATGTGGCTTGCTCTTGTACCCTCCTGGCGCTGTTCATGATGTGGCTTGGGACATGTGGAGCTGGGTTGAGTCCTGAAGAGAACAGAAACTAGGAGTTACAGCCAGATCTCAGCATCCTGTTATCTTCTGGGGAGGAAGAAGTGAGCAGCCTCCTTTCCTCTCAGGACAGGAAGGGGCAGGAGTTAAGGCTCCCAGCACTCTGAAAATGGCCACTCGCCCGTCTTGACCCTGTCTGCCCTACGCTTTCTCAGTTGGGATGTGGTACCCAGGAACCTAAGGGTAGTCTTGGGGTTCAAGGCCATTATCCTTCATCAGCTCCCTTCTACCTGCTGCTTCTCACACCTGTGCTTGCTGCCACTGCCAGGCCTGCTCCTCAGCAGGCCTCCTGGAACTTGTGCATCCTGAATTCTAAATGTCTTGGTCTCCTCCTGGTTAGAGCATCCAGAGCCTCCAAACAGGTTCCTATAGCTGTCTAAGGCCCACCCACCTCCTCAGCCCCAGTGGGATAGCCCATCTTGCTGCTGTGTCTCGGGTTCTCTGGCCACCATCTCTTTAGTTTGCTGGTTTTCCCTCTTCAAGCAATCTAGACACTACTAACCACTAAAGCCTTTCTGGGCTGTGCTTCTGCTCCTCTCTCCAGAACCCTTATGATGTGCCCAGCAGCAGAGGTACACCAGTCTCAGAACATTTATGTCATCCTATCAAAGATACTGTTTGCATGCTTGTCCTTCAGCAGTTTGTGAACCTTTGGTGGCAGGACAATTGTCTGGGCTTCCGTTGACATCTGGCATGGTAGGAAAGTGATACACACAGGGTTAGCTCAGCAGCCACGCCCTGTTTAATTGAGCTGAGCTACAGTCTCTCCTCCTTAGCCCACACTGCTTTTCCTCCCACCCCAGGTGTGCTTTTTGCCCAGAAACCAGTGGTCCACCTCATTGCAGGCTCTGCTCCCCAGAGCATTGGCAGCAGCGCCGGTGTCAGCAGCAGCAGCAGCAGCTCTCACTGCTCACCAAGTCCTACCTCATCCCGGGGTACCCCCGGTGCGGAGCCCTCCACCAGCTGGTCCCTCTGATGAGCAGCACTCTGCACCCATTCTCTACTCTCCTGCCAAGATTAAAGGAGATTGATGCACAGAATTTACCTCACCTCACGGAGCCCGCATCAGACACCATCTGGCCAGGTGTTAAATTTGGAAGTGTCCGCCTGGCCAAGCTCCATTCAGGTTCTGCTATATTCTGGGGGCAGGACAGAGTAGCGTTGTCCAATCAGGGATTGTTTTGGAGAACTGGGTGGGGCATCCAGCTTCCCCAGGGTTCTCCAACCACCTCCCATCCCAGAGTAGTATATCGACAATCTGTAAGGCGACATGGGGCTGGAGGCTTTTCATTTCCCTTCCCCCTTAATTTATTTCCCTTCTGCTGCCTTCTGCCTTCACCCCAGGGTCACCAGACTCTTAGTCTGCCCAGTACCCCAGCGTTTAAATCCCATTTGGGGCTCTAGGAGTTGGGAACTTGTCTTCCTTGCTCTTGTTGGCTGAGCATGGGATGGGGATGCATCTTCCCAGGCCTCCTTTATTCTCCGGGTGTGGGCCTCCCATATCCAAGTCTTAAATTCGTTCCTCAGGGCCCTGGAATACCTTCTTTGTTGTTCCTAAGAAAAAAAGCATGTTAGAGTGGGCTTTGGGTTCAGGGCCCCTCTGTGTATGGAGAGGCGGAAGCACTCATGGTGCCTAGGCCCTGATACCTATCTGACAGGACTCCGTTCTGATCCCCAAACCTCCGCTGCCTATGTTGGCCAACTCTCCCAGGATATCACTGATCCCTGGCCACTAATGTTGTCTCCTGGGGCCATTGCAGCCCCACCAGCCCAAGACATGCTGATGTCAGGTTCACTGAAATACCTCAGATTTGTAATTGTTGATATTTGATTCTTAGGAAGTATTTGCATCTCTGTAATATTTTTTAATATGTGTTTTGCTGACTTTAATTTTTAAATGTTTATTGTTGCTATTGTAGCACCAAAGAAATGAAAGCAGGTCACCCTAGCCAGGTGCAGTTTGCTGCCACCTCCCTCCAACCTGCCCGTGCCCTGGCCAGGAGGTGTAGCAGGTAGGGTGGCTCAGGGATCACCACAGCAGGAGGATGGGATGGAGGGGCCCATACTTGCTGGTGGATCCTGTAACCACACTGGTTCTTTCCAGCACCGCTACCCCAGCTGTCAGGGTAGGGCAGAGTGTCTTTCTGCCCTTAGAGCCCTCACCTTGGGGTATAGGCAGATGGCTGTGGGCCCTGCCTGAGGCTGAGCTCCAGGGACAAGAGGATGCTAAGAGCTCTGTCTCCTGTTGGCGTACTGTGGTAGAGAAAGGGTGGTCCTTACACAGGGCTCCGTTCTCCTCCCAGCGTGCCTCACTCTGATACATAAAGCATCATCACCCCTACCCACCGGGACTCCTCGGGTTGTAGCGGTGGAGACCACAGCATGGCTCAGCAGTCCTGACTAGGACAAGAAAGGGAAAAGCTTATGCATAAACATACCTCAGCCTGGCAAGCACAGCACTGCTGACTTCTGGCTCTTATCCCCGCCCCAGGATACACATACTCAGTAAAACACGCATAGCTCCTACACTAGGGTCCGACCCTCTTCGGGCCTCAGAAGCCTTATTATCCACAAGGCACATGCAGGGTTGGGCAAAGACATTTGGGGTCTGGTGCTGTGAAAAGCCTATTTGGCCAGTGTGTCTCAGGATTTAGTCATGAAGGATAGACTCTTTCTACCCAGAGGTGACAGGGACAGTACTGCAAGACTTGCTGGTCATCAAGTATTCTTTATTCGGGCAGCTTGTCCACCTGTCCCTCTCAGTGCCCCTCACTGCCCTCAAGCCAGCAGCAGGCTCCTAGCCAGAAAATGCAAGAGCTGGGCGCCTGTGTGCCCAGCATTAGGGCTTCGGCCCAAGTGGCGCTTCCCTTGCAGGTGTAGTCCTGAAGGCCATGTGGCCATGTGGTTGGCCAGGACAGCATCCTCCCCTTCCATGTCTTGTATGTATTCTAACCAGAAAAAAAAAAAAAAATGTGATAGCACATGGTAGCCTAGGCCGTGAATAAATACCTCAGATTTCCTCTCACAGCAAGTGTCTGTATATGTCGTGGTTATTTTCTGTCTTACATGTTTTCGAATGTTTGTATTTCAATAAAGCTCTACCTCTTCACATGAGCCCGTCTGGGATTCTCTCACTGACTTAAACTGGACAAGGACCTTCAGAGTGCACAGGGCCTTCATGAACTGAGCCTCAGGTCCCCAGCTCCTCCTGAACCTCTTCCCCCTTCTGCAAAGGGCTGGACTTCCATTTCTCAGCTCTGCTGTGAGAATCTCCTGACAGCACTAGTTAGCCACCACAGCAGTGCTATGCAATTATCTGACTAGCAGGGGCCACCTTCAGACCCTTGCTGAACTTCACTGGGTCACATTCAGAAGTGATGTGTCGGGGCCCTGGGTTTGTGTGTCATCTGTATTTTAGAGAATGTTCTAACCGTAGTTTGGACTTAGCAGGGTGACCTAGATACAGATGTCAGTCTGGGTGTAGCTCTTCTCCACCTCCTGCAGTAGGAGGAAAGCGACAGGGCAAGGCCCAAGTGCGTTGATACTACCCCCCCCCCAATCCAGGATCACAAACAGCTCACATATCTGCAGATCCCTTCCATACCACTCAGAGGCGCTAGAACTCTAGGAACAGATCATACTTCTTGATAGCAGTATGGTACACACTTGTACTTAGGCTGTGTGCAAGGATCTGGAGTTTCAAGCCCCCCATGAGATACATAGCTTGATCCTGTTCCTAAAAAAGGAATTAAAAGGTCCTCAGCAGGATGTCTCGGCAGGTGAAGGTCCTTGCTGCCAAGCCTGATGATCCCAAGTGAGTTCTCTGGGGACAGTCACTTGTCCTCTGACCTTCACACCTGTAATCCCAGCACCTGGCACATAGAAGCAAGATGGCTCAGCAGGTGAAAGCTCTTGTCCCAGGAGACACCTACTTTGATTAGCAGGAGAGCACCACTCCCAGAGTTGTCCTCTGCCCTTCATACACATGCTGGGGCACAGACTTCATACAAACCTTTTTCCCAGATAGGGTTTCCCTGCATGCCTAGCTCTTGTGACACTCTGGACCAGGCTAGCCTCAAAGATCCACCTGCCTCTGCCTCCCAAGGCTTGGGATTAAAGGTGTGTGCTGCCACCACCTGGCCAATTAAAAAAAATTTTTTAAGAAGATGGATCTAGGGCTGGAGAGATGACTCAGCGGTTAAGAGCACTGACTGCTCTTCCAGAGGTCCTGAGTTCAATTTCCAGCAACCACATGGTGGTTCACAACCATCTGTAATGGGATCTGATGCCCTCTTCTGGTGTGTCTGAAGACAGCGACAGTGTACTCACATACATGAAATAAATAAGTCTTAAGGATCTATCTATCTAGCCAAAGTGACACACCTTTAATCCTAGCACTCCAGAAGCAGCCACCAGCCTGGCTGGCTGAGACATTGTAAATTACAGGCTTTCTAGGGCTATAATGAATGGTAAGAACACATATGTATGAGAACAGCAAGAGTAACCAAGAAGATGGAAAGAGTCATCCTTCGCTACTGTATCTGGAACGAACTGCAATCCAGAAGTGGAGAGCATACCTGTGAGAGAGATTCTGCTTGGTTTGAGGTGGGTGAATACACTTCTAGTCCAGACCTTTGAAGTACAAACACATACCTCTGATCTGGATCTTGAGACAGGGAGACACATCTTTAATCCAGGCCACACTTTCTGCTGGACATGGAAGAAGGAAGGTTTTGTCCCTTGCCTGCTTGCTCTCACCTTGCTAGCACATCATATATATATATATATGTATGTATGTGCATACATACATATGTGTATATATGTAAAGAGATTCATTGTATAAGCTCTGTGAATTTAGAGAACCCTAATACAATTGAGTTCTCTTAAGGAACAAAACTGAAATTAAAATATATTTACATATAATTATATATAAATGAAATTATATATATTATATATGTAATATATGTTATTTAGAGT
Organism: Micromys minutus; assembly: GCF_963924665.1. Lineage (NCBI taxonomy): Eukaryota > Metazoa > Chordata > Mammalia > Rodentia > Muridae > Micromys > Micromys minutus. The sequence goes on along the minus strand of NC_137985.1, from coordinate 48,473,687 downwards.
GGCTTACAGCTGTGATCTGAGTAATCCAATAGTTCTCAAACTGTGGGTTGCTAACCTTTGGGAGAGAGGTCAAACCCTTTCCACAGGGGACACATATCGGATATCCTGCATGTCAGGTATTGATTTATAATAGCAAAATTATAGTTATGAAATAGCAATAAGGATAACTTAGGTTTGGGATCACCTCACCACGAACCGTCTTCAAGGGTCTCAGCCTTACGGGGGAAGAGCTGCTGGAGTACCAGCGGGTGTTCAGTGCACAGCATGAATCCCAGGGAAGTCACCAAAGAGCTGCCAGTTTTCAGTCTACATTGGAACCTCAGAAAGAAAAAGAGGTCCTAGTACCAGGGACAGAATGGCTCAGGAACAGGACAGATGAACTTGTCAGTGAGAGTGAGGGCAAGCAGAGAAAAAAGGCAATGGTATCCTTCTTCTGTGTCTTTTTATGTGGGCTGCCACCAGAAGATGTGGCCCAGATTAAGGTGGGTCTTCCACCTCAATTCAAGAAAAATCCCTTGCAGAAATGCCCGGCTGCTTGGTTACTTCCAGTTGTACTCAAGGTGACAACCAAGATTAACCATTGCAGCTACCTAGGGAATCTCGGGCTCACCTAGGCTACATGGGACCCTATTTAAAAAGTAAAAATGACCAGCACTTCAATCACTAGTCACCAGTCATGTGTGTCACACCTAGAGCCAGCCTCAGGCTTCAGGGCTAAGAGGTAAGGAGTGGCAGTGCTGTGTAGGGGGTTGGGGACTGTCTCAGTTACCGTTCTAGTGCTGTGAACAGACGCCATAACCAAGACAACTTAGAAGAAAAAGCATTTAACTCCGCTCGTTTGTAGTAGTGGAGGTTAGTGTGACTCATGATGGGAGGCAGACTGGCACGGCACCGGGGTGTAATTCAGAGCCTGATTCACAGGCAGGAGGGAGAGACACAGAGACAGTTGGTCTGGTGTGGACTCTTGAAAACACAAAGCCCATCTCTAGTGATACCCCTCCCCCAATAAGGCCACACCTACTCCATGAGACTACACCTCCCAATCCTTCCCAAATCATTGATCCACTGAGTCTGAGAACCGCACCACACCACTGTAGTTCCTTCTATTTCAAGATGCCAGAAAAAAATAAATATTTTCAAACTCTAGACCCCACCAATTGCCCCACACACAGAAGGTCATCAAACCATAAAATAAAATAATATTAGGAACACTTTCTGCTCCTTCAGGGGACCCTGATTAGATTCCTAATCCCTGCATGATCATCACACCATCCATTGTAATCACAATTCTAGGGGATCCAGTGCCCTCTTCTGGCCTCTGAGGGCACCAAGCACACACGTGGTACACATGCATACATGCAAGCAAAATACTCATACACTGAAAATAAAAGTAAAGCCAGACATGAATCCCAGTACTCAGAAAGAAGCAGTTATTCGTGAAACAGAGTCCAGCCCGGTCCAGGCCAGCCAAAGCTACATAGTGAGACCCTGTTTCCAAAAAAAAAAAAAAAGACGAACTGGGAAAGGATGCTTGCAAAGGTATTGGTGAGATGGATTGTTGGTTTACTAAGACAAAAACAGAAAGGAGAGCAAGAAATCTGGATGTAGAGGCGGAGGCTCCTCAGCACTCAGGATGCAGAGGAAGGCCGGTCAGAAGTCCAAGGACAGCATTGGCTACATAAGGCATTGGAAACTCCCTTTGCTGCATGAGACCCAGTTTGAAGAACAAGGAGACAGGAGCCACAAACAGCTGTATTTCAGAAGATGAAGACCGAGCTGAGGAAGTAGCTCACAGACAAAAACACAGCCAAGCTCACTAAGAATCAAAATGCACACACTGGCATAGCTCTGGTTGCCCAGCAACACCCGGTCCCAGTTAGTATGAGAGGTAGGGATTTTCTGTTTGGGGGGGTTAGGGGGAGATGGTCTGACAGATTTGGAAACCAGTTTTGGAATAAATGGAACATCAACTTGCCCCAGTGCTGTGAAAATTCACCCCTGGGAGTGTGTCATGGCAGGGGGCACCTATGGCAGCAGTGAGCAGCTACTGAACCTGGGGTGCACTGGGGTCTCTTCTGGCTTTTACGTGGACTAACTCCTTTCATTTCTGAGGTGGCCTGAATGAGAACGGCCCCTATATCATATATTTCAATACTTGGTCCCTAGTTGGTGGACATGTTTGGGGAGGATTGGGGGTGTGACACTAGGGGAGGGCTTTGAGGTTTCAGAACGCCTACACCATACACAGTTAGCTCTCCTCTCTGGGTCCTTGTGCAACAGATGTGAGCTCTCAGCTTCCACTTCAGCGCCTTGCCTGTGTGCCTGCTGTGCTCCCTGCTGTAATGATCATGGACTGTAACCCTCTGGATTGTGAGCCCCAATAAACATTTTTATTTATAAATTGCCTTGTCAGTGATTTTATTTTTATTTTTTGCCCACCCCCAACCCCAGCAGTGGAAAAGTAACTAATCCACTCCCTCTACCTATTTACCAGGTAGGACTTTTTTTTTTCCTCCTACTTTACAGATGTAGAAATAGGCAGAGAGGTTGAACAGTTAGGCCCACAGTGAGCAGGGCTGGATTATCCATAGCCACTGTGCTTAGCACCCTGTGAACAGTGCTCTATTGAGCAGCCTGTGAAGCACTTGCTGTTCACTGTGCACATGAGTAGAAGTGTGCTTGATGAGCCAAAAGGCGAGGATTGGAATCCAACATGGCAGCCCTCTTGAGAAGGAAAAGGGGGAGATAAAGGATCCATGGGTATCTGTCAACAGGTCTTGGCTATATCTTGTGCCCATCCTGGGGCCACCTAGAGGCCCAAGCACCCTAAAGGAAAAACCTCTGCTACTATCTATGTGTCTTGGTTAGGGTTTCTATTGCTTCAACAAAACACCATGACCGCAAAGTAAGTTGAGGAAAAGGGTTTATGAAGTGGAAACTTTAATGGTTCTTTGGAGAGTCAGTTGTGTTGGATGGCATTTTGCTGGGGCAAATGTGAAGGAGTGTCTCACTGAACCAGACTCAGGGGGTGAAAGGATATTCTGATTCTGCCAAAGCAAACACATGAAAGGACATGTCATGAAGGATCCTTAGTTAACAACACACATGTATTGATCCACCTAGTTGGGACTCCATAGAGAGAAATGCACCAAAAACCTCTGCTGGTGTACTGCAGTTTCCTGCCCTTTCCAAGGACTCAGGCTGATTGGCAGAGTGATGTCAGCTGAGACAGAAGCCAGTGCTGAGGCAAGACCCACAGAGGACATGTGATGTTTGGAGGGAGTATAAATAAAATTTGATGGACAGTGACGGAGGCTGAGCTAGGCTTGCTGGTACAGCTAGCTATGCAATCCTGTGGGTCTCGAGTCTTCACTGAGTCAGGCACAGCCAAGAACATCTCCTGGGCCCTCCTGCTGATGTGCTGAGGCTGAAGCCTGGCTGTCTCTGCTGGGTAGTGCCACCGCTTCTGATTCATGTTTGCTATCCCGATTCTACTGAGCTGGATGGCTGGTGTATCTGTGAGGTGTTTGTGAGTGGATCGAGCTGCCACTGCTGACCTGTGAACTGAACTGTCCATTTCAGACAACACAGATGGGAATTGCTTCAAAAAAGAAAGGAAGGAAGAAAGGAAGGAAGGAAGGAAGGAAGGAAGGAAGGAAGGAAGGAAGGAAAGAATGAGAATGGCTTGAATGGGAAGGGGTGTGGTGTGGTTGCTAAGCTCGGGGACATTGAAGTACAAACCCAAACAGTGGCTAAGATACATGAAGGACAGGGAAGCCAGGCATAGTGGCATATGTCAGCAGTTGAAGGGTCTGAGGCAGGAGGATCATTTAAGCCCAGAGACTTGAGACCAGCCCAGGCTTCAGAACAAGGCCCTACACTTGAAAAGACCAGAAGGCCGAGATGGTGAGAGGCAGGCAGTTTTAACAGGCCAGTGGCCTTCCCTACACTGGAGCCAGTGAGACAAATAGGAGCTGGGATTGTAAGAAAACAAGAGACGGGGGCAAGGAGCAGGGGAGGCTTGGGATGCTTTGTCTATGGATGATAGGCCCCTCCTGCTATAGATCACCCCCAGAGGTCAACTTGATGTCTTCTCAGTGTGTGAGACCCCCTTGACCTGTCTATAATCTCTCCATCAAATCTACTTCCTGAGAAATAATCTGCTCTCATCAAAATCCAGCTCTCTCCATGTAGGGAAACAGGGCATTTGGCAGGTCCCCACCCCCCCCCCTTTTTTTAACTCTCATTGCACATCCAGAAATTCAGGGTCCATTATCAAGTAGACTACACAGAGGAGCTACTGAGGCAGTTCTAAAAAGCTGAGTTAGAGTCTCAGGAAACTCAGCAGAGAAGCAAGCAGGTGTCATGGCTGGCTCTGTACACCCTTGCTGATATAGATGAGAGGAAATCAATGGCATGGTAGGAAAGGATGTCCAGGAGAACAATGGCCAAGGGCTTGAGAGAACTAAGTCAGCCAGAGCCAGGCTGATTTCATGACGGGCTGCAAACAGGCAGTTTGGGAGACTAGGCCTAAGTTTCTGTTTCCCAGAATTGAGAACCCGGATCCAGGAAACTATGATCAGCAAACCACAACAGTGGGTAGCTATTCTGAAGACACCTTGTCATGTGGCCGAAAGTAAGAATAGGTAGCTAGAATGAGTAAGCAAACGCCTGGGAAGTCACCAGAGCCCAACCAATTGTAAAATCGGTCAGATCCCTAGAGATAGAGTTAGCCAATCAAGGTAAAAGGGCACATAACCTTCCCTGGAATTCCCCTAACAAACAATAAAAGCTGGGCCTGTGAGTCTACCAGAGGTCGCCAATCCCAAATGGGATACCCATGTGTTGAGGTAATAGTAAAAATGCTGCTGCGCGACTGGTTTCCTTGAGTTACTGCTCTGTGCTGTCCCTGGCTCTCTCTGACCGGGGCAGTCACTCTTATGATAGTTTCCGCACCGTTGGGCTATATGGAACTTGCACTAATTTATCTCAGTGGCTTCATGCTGGCTCCCAGGGTACTACTCTCTGACCTGGGTGGTCCACAAACTGTTCTAGTGTGCGACCTCACCACACTGCACCCACCCAAAATTCCCTAGGCGGGTTGTTACCACACCAGGCCCACAAATCCCAATTCTGTGGCTTGGTGCATCCCGCCACTGCACCTTTTCTTGAACTCAAGTAAGTCGTCACATGAAGGAAAACACCACACAGTACCTCTGAGCCAATTGGTATGATATAATTTTCCCATCTAGACATCACAAAATCCTGTACACACCCATCCCTTATAAAATATTCATAACAACCTGTGTCTATGCACAGAAAAGAATCTTTACATCTGCCTCCACGTTGCTCCCAGCTCCTCCTTGCTCTGGCTCCTCTCTGTCTCTGTCTCTCTCTCTCTCTCTCTCTAAAGCTTTGTTCTCGCCCATCCTTCCTTCTCATTAATTGAAAGTTTTATCTTGTACCCGCCTTCCTGCATAAAAACATCATCTTATACCTATGCATGCAGGAAATTCAGCTGAATTGTCTTTGCTTTTGCATATTCTTTGAGTCTGGGATATCATTCTTTTTGGATTCTTGGACCCTAACAGTCTTAGGGTTTCTGTTACTGTGGTGAAGCACTGTGACCAAAAGCAAATTGGAGAGGAAAGGGTTTATTCAGCTTCCACGTCCACTTGGCCACCAAAGGATGTCAGGGAAAGAACTCAAACTGGGCAGGAACCTGCAGGCAGGAGCTGATGCAGAGGCCAAAAAAGCCAGGTTGCTCACTGGCTTATTCCTCACGGCTTGCTCAGCCTACTTTCTTATAGAACTCAGGACCACCAGCCCAGGGATAGCACCACCCAAGGGCTGGATGCCCCCTGATCAATCACTAATTATGAAAATGTCCTACAGGCTTGCCTACAGCCTGTTCTTATAGAGGCATTTTTTTTCAGCTGAGGCTCCCTCCTTTCCGATGACTCCAGCTTGTGGCAAGTTGACATAAAACTAGCCAGCCCAACAGACCCCTTGTCAGCTTGACACACAAACACATCATTGTTAAGCCATAACCTTTCCTTTTTTGCTCACCCCCAAAAGCACACATTAATCTGAACATCACCATATAAAATATTTCACGTCTTAAAAGTCTGACAGTCTTCACAAATTCAAACACTTTAAAGTTCTATTTAAAAATCCAAAAGTCACTTTTAAAAATATAAAATAGCTCTTTAAATTCAGTCTCTCTTAGGGCTGGAGAGATGCGTCAGAAGGTACAAGCACTGGCTGCTCTTCCAGAGGACCTGGGTTCAATTCCCAGCACCACATGGCAGCTCACAACTGTCTGTAACTCTAGCTCTCTACTGGAGGTTTTACATCCATGGTGCTGGCCTCTTGTTCATCACTCTTCAGCCCCAGTTGACCAGATACCACAGACTTCACAGAAATGGCCCAGTAGCGTCACTGCTTCCCCCGAAACCTCACAAACCAGGCCTCCAACATCTGAATGATCCTATCTTCCAAGCTCCTAAAGAAGATCCCACTAAGCTCTCAACACTCACTGGGCTTTTCTAGTCCTTTCATAATCCTCCCCCAAACATGATCAGATCTGTTACAGTCTTGCCCATTATCCTGGTACCAGTTTACTCTGGTGCTAGTTTTATCCTGGTACCAGTCTTAGTTAAGGTTACTATTACTGATAAAACACCATACCCAAAAGCAACTTGGGAAGGAAAGGGTTAATCTAATTTACACTTCCACATCACTGTTCATTGCTTGAAGAAACCAGGAACAAGCCACTGGAGGCCGGAGCCAATGCAGAAGCCACAGAAGGATGAGTCTTGCTCAGTGGCTTGTTTCTCACGGCTAGCTCATGTCCTGCTTTCTTACAGAACTCAGGACCACCAGCCCAGAGCTGGCACCACTCACAATGGGCTGCCCAGCCTCCCATCAATCACTACCTAAGAAAATGTCCCACATGCTTGCCTGCAGCTCAGTCTTATGAAGACATTTTCTCAATCGAGGTTCCTTCTTTTCGCCGCTTCATGCTGACACAAAACTAGCCAGCACAGCCAGATAAGCTGAGGGAGAAGCAAATCCCAAACTGACCTTGCCTGTGGCTGTTGAGGATGCTCATGCCGAGCAGCTGAGTGCAAACACCTTTCTGACACAGACCAAGGGCTTAATGGTTCTTGAGCTGTGTTATCTGGGGTGAGCTATTATTCCTGCCACCTTCCTGCCTAGAAGGGGGGATTATGCAGTGGCATGAGGCACCGGTAAACAGTCCTGAGTCTCTAAAGCCAATACTCAAGGGCTTTCCTAGCGGGACATGGGGTCACTGCTGGCCTTCCTATGGCTGCAGGTACATGAAGCCTTATGAGGATCTTGGCACCCCTAGCAGATGAGTCTGTTCCTAGTTCTCCTGGCCACAAAATCCACCTGGAGAGGGACATGCACATGGCCTCATCCACCAAGAGTCAGCAGTTAGGACAGAGACAAGGGTAGGGTTTTAACAGGTCTCTGTAGCTGCCTACCACACTACAGCCAAAGAATATGTTCCTCCCATTCCTTCAAGGAGCCCTTGTTCCTCTGTGCGCCCAGGTCCCTATGCAAGGTCCATCTATCTCCTTAAAGTGGGCAGGGCTAACCTGGGCCTCTGGAGCTTCAGGAGCACAGTTGTGACAGTCCCCAGTGCTCAGAGCCAGCTTTACAGAGCCTGGGCTTGTCCCCTGGCTCTCAGTTGGCTTCACACGTGCTCTCCTGGTCTCCGGGGCTGGGGTTGGAACCTAGGAGCAGATGAGCAGAGGCTGACACCAAGAGACACACAGTTACCTAGATGTAAGGCAGAACCTACTGAGAACCAGCTGAGGCCCCAGCTGGGAATACCCTTTGAATCTTTTCTTTCCCTCCGACTGAAACCAGGAGTTTATAGAATCCCTCCCGTCTAGTGGACACAAGGAAGAGTCCAAGGTGGTTGCCACCGGCTGAGGGAGTGGGACACAGCTAGAGCCCTCGTGAGAGAAACACCTGTGTGATCTCTAAAGAGAAGCCAAACTGGGGCCCACCTTTCTTCAGGACTCCAGGAATTGGCCTGGAACTCCTGCAGAGGTCTACCTCTGGGAAGGGGTAGGTGCTAAGAACATGGAAACACCTGGGCTCCTGCAGGAAATGCTGCCTTCCCTTCTAACTGACTGATTGTTTAGGTTCTCATGTCCCTGTCCTTGGGTGTGAGCTCAGGCTACACAGACCAAGGGACCAATTCACAATCTTAGCAGCTGACACTAGGTTCTAGTACCAGCAACAGCCAAACCCTGGCCCTGCCCTCACATGTAGTCACCATAGCCCATGTCTGGGGTCTACTCGGGGAATAGAAGAGCTACTGCAGCCCTGGAAGCCCTATATACTCTTGAGTCTGAATGCCCAGAACTACAGGTGCCTGGACAGGGAGTCTGGGACCCATTATACAGAAAGAAGATGCTCCATGAGGAAAGGGGTTGCTAGTGATTGGCAGTGCCTGTACTTGCTGTTTTGCAAGAGGTCTGGGGGGTCCTCAGGAAGGGTCCATTGAGCATCCTATTCTCATGTGTGGGCTATCCTCCTGCTGCTCCTAGCTCCTCTAAGTCTCAACATCCAGCTGATTGTCCCCCATCTCCAGATCCTGTGTCCTGCTCCTGTTGGCCTCCTGGGAAAGCCTGGAAGGGGCAAACTGCAGCCTCATCCCAAGCCCACATTTCTGCCTTGAGGTTGAACAGGGCCCCACTGCAAACAGCCTTACTCTGCAGCCTAGCCTTGCCTGCCTTCATGGCTAGGTCTGTGGAGGAGACAGTTATCCTAAGCAGTGCCCTCCACCATCCTCTGAAAGCTGGTGCCTCTTGGCAGCTGCCATCCTCCCCGGGTCATGTAAGGAGACGAATGAAACAGAGTAGCTGGTTCCTGAGATGCTAAGTCACACCCGCCCACCCAACAAGAAAGTAGCAGGAAGCAAGGTGGGGGTGTTGCGTGAGCTGTGTCCCCCAAAAAAAGGATTTTTGCAGTCTCCTGCACCTCAAGATATGACCATATTTGGAGATTATAACCAGATTAAAAAGAGGCTCCTGAACTAGGCTCTAATCCCATGTGACTGGGATCTTTACAGAAGGGGAAAGGTAAATTCAGATGCAGGTATGGCCTGGGGACCCATGGATGTTTGGGTAGGGACCCAGGTGACAGCAATGACAGAGGCTGCAGGAGCCAGCAGGGCCTCTAGCTAGGGGTCCACAGTAGGGACCCTGCAGCAGGGTCTGTCACTGATATTCCAGCCTTCAGAGCTGTTTTAGCCTGAGGCTGAGGCTAGCTAGCAAACTAAAGCAGTGGAGGGCGGGGGCTGGGGGGTAAGAATTGGGCCCCCGTATGGGCAGCTCTCTTTTTTTTAGTTTTATTTATTTATTTTATGTATGTGAGTACATTATCGCTGTCTCCAGACACACCAGAGGAGGGCATGAGATCCCATCACAGATGGTTGTGAGCCACCATGTGGTTGTTGGGAATTGAACTCAGGACCTCTGGAAGAGCAGTCTGTGCTCTTAACCACTGAGCCATCTCTCCAGCCCCAATAATCCTGACTTCAAAGGCAACTTTCTCTTCTTGTGCAGCCACACTTACAGCCCAGGATGCATGCAATAATTAGCTGTATGTGTAGCCATGTGATGAGGGGGAGGACAATTGTCCTCATTTTTACAGCTGAGGCCCAGAGAAGTAGGTACAAGTGACTTGCCTATGGCCACACAGGTAATATGGAGCCAGGATTTCAAATCAGTATTCACATTCCTCATCTCTGCCTTAAACACAGTGAGATACTCCTTACTCCTGGGGATTAAGGACAGTCTGAGATAAAGACCCAGAGAGGGGTTGGATAGAAGGAGCTTGAAGGCAGGAAAGGAATTAGAAGACAGAACTTGGAGGATTTGGGAACCTGGACCTTTGCCAATCAGATGGCATAGCATGCGGTGCAGCCAGACCCTGGCCAACTGCTGTTCTGCCTGGCAGAGCCCCTGCCTGGTGGAGGAATACTGTGGTAAGCTTGGCCTCAGGGCTCTAGGAACTGAAGTGCACACTCTATATGCCACTTTTGATGGGCACAGAGCTGGGCCATGCCCTGTTCACTGGTGAGCCCTTGGCCAGTCTCCGTTCTCATCCCTTCCAGCCACATCAACAGGTCTTTCTAAGCAGAGGCCTGTGGCTCCAAGTGGACTCCAATCTCTACCCTCATAGTGTTAGATCACCAGGGTTCCCTTGTGATATCCCTAGTTGGTATCTGTGTCTTGCTCCGTGTACACACTTCTGGGAGAATGTTCATATGTGATGTGTCTGTGGGAGATGCATGCACACTTCAGTCTGTGCACACCTTCATCTGCCCCCATGAGACAAAGAAGAAAGGCTGCCGGGAGGAGGCAGCTACTGAGCTGGAACTGGAGTCCGGGGATGTCCGGGCCTAAAGGCACCTAAGCCCTTGATCTGGTTCCCGTCTACCCCCCACAGTAACCCCCTCACCAGCTCTGCTTGTCATTTAGGGCAGGTACTAGCTTTTATTTGTGTGTGTGTGTGTGTGTGTGTGTGTGTGTGTGCACGCGCGGAGGCTAGAGGACAACTTTATGAGGTCCATTCTCTCCTCCCACCTCTAAGGTGGTTGCAGGGATGGAACTGAGGTGTGGTTCCCTCTTGAGCCATCTTCCAGCTGTTGTGTAACAATTCCCCTGGAGATTCTTGGTGGAATCTCATTAAGACTCAGAAAGTTCTAAAGGGGGATTGTAAAAGTTAGGGCCTGGTTCTTCCTACCAGCCTTGTGCTCCCAGAAATAAGACTCAGACCCAAAATATATTTATATTCCTTGGCCATACAGCTAGGCTCTTCTCTGACTAGATATAACTAAAAATACCTGTCTATTTTAACCTACATCCTGCCACGTGTCTGGTTATGTGTGCTCAGGTACCATTCATCCATCTTCTTACATCTTCCTGGGCAGATCTCTCACCTGTGCTCTCTCCCAGAATTTCTCCTCTTGGATGTCCCATCTCTTATGCCAAAGGTCATTAGATTTATTATTGACAGGTGCCAAATCCATACAGACATAAAATATACTCTCTACAGAGGTTAAGACTTAGGAAGTAAACAACTCAAAAAGCCTCAGGAAGTTCCTGAAACAGATGTGCTAGGGCCTCCCCCCCCCCCCCAACCCCAGCTTATATAAACAGTAAGGACTGTTGAGCACCACCCTCAGACTAGCAGTACTGCTTGAAAGAGACTTAGTTGAACTGCCTGTGAGTTGTGCAATGAGCTCCAGGTTTCCAGCTTTCAAGAGCTGTCTTCAGGGCTGGGGTGGGCTTTCAGTGACACAGCTGCCTTTGTGTCTTTCCTGCTCTTGAGACTTGCCCTCATTCATATACCTATAAGGAACCCCAGCAAACTCAATGTTTTCAACAAATTGGACTTGGGTGATATCCTTACTTTGTCCTCACTTCCTTATCTTTGGCAAGCAGCTGTTTGTTCATGCCTCAGCCTGGGTCAGGGGTCAGGGGTCACTTACAAGTTCCCACGCAGCTCCCTCTTGTCTGGCTTTGGACTTGTTGCTTGCTCTTTCTGAAAAGCTTTCCTCCTGGAAAATACCCATTCAGCTTTTAGGGAGGGGTCAGTGTAGCTGGTATTTGCTACTTTGTAGGTTCCTCTTTTAACCACCTTTTGTCCTCCAGGTTTATCCCCCATCACTAGAGAGGAGAGAAAGAAGAATAGAGATCCCTGAATCTAATTTCTTTTGCTTTTTCTTTGAACATGGCTGCTAACAAATCACAACCCTCCCACCCCAACAATCAACAACCACCAACCCTGTCTATCAGGGCTCTAACATTTATATACCCTCTGAAAAGTTCCCAGAATTCCAAATGTCACACAATCGCAGAAACAATCTTCAGCTGGGAAAACCATGCCTCTGTTACAGTATGAGACAAATCAGTCAGCTGCTGCAGACAGTCCAAAGCAGCCTCACATCCCCATGCCTGGGATTAAAGCAGAAGCACGTTCTTATAATATGTCTGTGTTTTTTTAAAATAAGTTGACATTCCAGAATTATCAAAAGGTCACTACAGGTGAGAGGTGCAGAAGCCGGTTCTTTGGAGAAGCTCTATCTGTCCTCCAGCCCCCTCTCTAAATTGTCACCACTTGTTTCTTGACCTCAAGTCATGTGCTTTTGGGGACAAGGAGCAGGCTGCTCTGACATAGGTCCTGTACAATAGGAGAAGCCCAGGTGTGTAGTAGACGCTTTCCAAATGCATACTGAATGGATGGGTGCTTCATCAAGGGCAGACAACGAGACAGAAGAAGGCACAGGATTCAGCTAGGCGGAAGAACTTCGTTGGCTTGCAGTTAAGAAGGGAGAGCAGAAGGAGGTGGGGAGGGCACCTACCTGAGAAGGCCAGACCCCACTCTATCAATCAGTCAATCAGCCAATCAATCAATCTATCCATCCATCCATCCACCCATCTATCCATCCATCCACATCAGAGCAACTGCCACCTGGTACCAGAATGTCCCCCAGTAGTCAGCTCCCTCCATGATGCAACCTGGGAGGTAACTCCTCCTCTAGCTCCTGAGGGAAACTGGGAACTTCCAGAAACTGAGGCATGCTGATGAATGAGGCACTCTGGACCCTGTGTGGGTCTTTATTCTTTCAAACATAGACGCATTCAGTGACTTGTTAGCTCAGCAGTAAGGTCTCTTTTGTGTCTTTATGAACTTCCAGAAGCCCTCTGTTCTGGCGCTGTACTTCCCACACATCTTGAGTTGAGCAGCTATCTTTATATTACCCTGCGCAGATCTGGGACTTGGCCCCCACATTACCCAGCCCTCTTCCTCTGCCTCTGGGTGTAGCCATGAGTAGAGGAGGTAGAACTCCCCCTCCTCTGTTCTTTAATACAAGGTCTCCTGTAGTCCAGCTGGCCTCAGACTCATTGTGTGGTTGAGGATAACCTTGAACTCCTGACCCTTCTGCCTTCACCTTCTAAGAACTAGGATTATAGGAGTACTCAGTACAGGGCCTGAGCATGGTCCTCGCTCCAACAAAGCCCATTTTGGTCTGTGGCTCTGGTCTAGCTCTTCTGAGTCTCTTGTTTACCGAGGAAGAATCCAACATACCCAGAGTAGTGGCTCAGCCTCTGCTGGGGTTGTGGGGCCCAGGCTAGCCCTGAACATTTTACCTATGCAGTCCTCTCCTCCCTGAATCCTTGAGCCATTCTTTCTTGGGAACCCAACTATTTTAGTCATTGTTCTATTTCAGAAAGAGACACTGTGACCAAGGCAACTCTGATGAAAGAAACATTTAATTGGGGGCTTACAGTTTCAGAGGTTTAGTCCATTATCATGACAGAGCATGGAAGCAGACAGGCACAGTGCTGAAGAAAGTATCTGAGAGTTACATCTTGATCCAGAGAGAGTGAAAGAATGAGAGAGAGAGAGAGAGAGAGAGAGAGAGAGAGAGAGAGAGAGAGGGAGGGAGGGAGAAAGAGGGGGAGAGGGAAAGAGGGAGAGAGAGGGAGATGGGGGAGAGGGAGAGAGGGAGAGAGGGAGAGAGAGAGAGAAAGAGGGAGGGAGGGAGGGAGAGGGAGAGAGAGAGAGAGAGAGAGAGAGAGAGAGAGAGAGAGAGAGAGAGAGAGAGAGAGAGCACACAGCATGAGTGCTTAGGCTTAGTGTGAGTTTTGAAACCTCAAAAAGTCCACTCCCAGCTACACACTTTCTCACTTTCTCAAACAAGGCCACACCTACTCCAGCAAGGTTAGACCTCCTAATCCTTCTAATCCTTTCAAACCATGCCATTATCTGGTGACTAAGCATTCAAATATTGAGCCTTTGGGGTCCATTCTTATTCAAATCACACCAACTTTTCCAGGTAGTCTGTTGCTGCCATTCCAGCTGCAGAGATATTTCCATGGACTAACTATCACTTTAGACCTGAATTGGACTACCAACCAGCAGAGTGGGCCAGCTATGGGAACTGCTGTGTAGATAAACCTCCTCAGGTTATACCATGTGGAGGCCTATTCCAGTTGGTCTCTCCTGGTCACTGTCTTTCCCAGCTGTTCTTAGTAGCCCCTGCCCAAGCTCAGAAGTCCCCAGGAGTAGGGCCAGTCTCTTCTCTTTCTGCTGCCAGGTATATATGTGCTGTACTCTGTACCCAGATTTCTCCTCCAGGGGTCTTAACCCACCTGAGCAAGCATCAGATGATGCTCCTTCACAGAGGCCCCTGAGGCATCTGGGGCCCTGCCATTATCACAGTTCTGCTCCTGGTTCTGCAGGCCATGCCTTGACATTTGCTATGAATATCTGAATATATATGAATATACAGTGCAGGATCGTTCGGGATTTTTTCCATCTGTACTGCCTGGTTTTGTGTCAACTTGACAGGAGCTAGAGTCATCACAGAGAAAGGCGTCTCAGCTGAGGAAATGCCTCCATGAGATCCAGCTGTAAGGCATTTTCTCAACTAGTGATCAAGGGGGGAGGGCCCAGCCCATTGTGGGTGGTGCCATCTCTGGGCTGGTAGACCTGGGTTCTATAAGAAAGCAGGCTGAGCAAGCCAGGGGAAGCAAGCCAGTAAGTGACATCCTTCCATGGCCTCTGCATCAGCTCCTGCTTCCTGACCTGCTTGAGTTCCAGTCCTTACTTCCTTTGATGATGAACAACAATATGGAAGTGTAAGCTGAATAAACCCTTTCCTCCCCAACTTGCTTCTTGGTCATGATGTTTTGTGCAGGAATAGAAACCCTGACTAAGACACCATTCAAGGGGCACATTATGGCTCCCCACAATCTGAATTGTGTACCTATGTAAGCTCTCTCTACCGTCTGGTCTCAGTTTCTCCATCTGAACGGGGGAAATTGGACTAAGGTTGAAAGGCTGAGAAAGGTGTCCTACCTGAGTAAAAGCCTGCTTATTGCACTCCTTCCTTGGATCCTGCTTTAAGACTGAAGACCAGACAGGGAAAGGTTGAGGCAGAGCTTGGCCATACATCAACTTGGAGGAGGAACTTTGGTGTCCTCCCTACCCCAGGGCTCTCTGGGCTAGGCTGTGGGCCTAGGAGCTGTCAACACATCTGGTCCAAAGGCTGCTCAGCCTTTCCTGCCACTGTCTGGAGTAGAAAGACAAAAGGGGCTGTTTGCCTGCCCTCTCCCACTTCTCTCAGTCCTCACCCTCCCTTGTTTTCTGGACTGGCGTCTTCCATTCCTGGAGTCCCCACAGCAAGTTCCTCAACTGCTCCAAGTGGGGCAGAAAGCATTCCACCTGCTGGGAATAATCCTGAAGGCGCAGGTCTGCAGCGTAGTTGGGGAGTGCTAGCTTGCCCTCCAAGCAGAATTGAGTCTGTAGCCTTGGGTAAAACAGATTCCTAGCTAGGGGCTCACCTGATGGCCAGTCAGGAGACTTGAGTCATGGCTTGTACACAAGGGAGTGTGGCTCATAGCATGGGGAAGGGCGGGGTGGAGAAAGATGACCTGCTCCACTGTTATCTATTACTACAGAGAGAGCTCAAGATGTGCAGGTTCCACCCTAGCTGATCTGAGCGAGACTTGCCACCTCTCCCATGTAGCTGCAAAGGGCTCCAGGGCTCAGGTCAGCCGTACCAGGGACTCGGGTGTGGAAGGCCAGAGAGCAGGAAGGCTAAGGAAATGGGTTGTCAGCTGGGTCCTAGGGTTACCTAGCCTAGGTAAAGAGCAGATGGATCCATGAGGGTCATCACTGGGCCGAGACAGAGTCATTAAATACTTAGGAGTCTTGGCAACCAAAGAGGCTTTCCCTGTATCCTTGCAAAGAGCAGAGATAGTGGTGACTTTACCAGAAAGCCTCAGCCTACAAAGTCACCTCCCTATTTCTGCTGATGCTCACTTTATCTGGTTATATAAAGAAGCGCTATCCTGCCCCTTCCTCTGTCTCCAGCCAGTGAGTGTCCCTCACCTCACCCAGCATATGCCTCCCAAATATAAGCACAGCTCCATGAACAGCCATGAGAGAGCGCTGTTCAACAGCGCCTCCCTGCTGAGTGTCCCATTCCCCTTCCTCCTTTAGACTCCTAGAACAGGAAGAAGAATCCAGATGTGGCTAGGAACTCTAAGCATCTTGGAGCTTTCATCCTGGTCAGGGGAACTTGTCAGCTTAGAAGATTTCTTTGGGGCTGCAGGTAGGCAAGAAGGACCTGAGGGAGAGGATGAGAGATCCTGTTCAATGATCGTCTTCTTTTTGATCATTGGCTCACAGCAGGCCTGGCTTAATCTCATCTGTGCCCACACTTCTGTAGAACAGGGTCTCTGGCATTGCTCACAGGTGGCTGGCCAGCTTCATTTACTGCCACCTGTTCTCCACCAGCCAGGCCAGAAGCTCCTGTGACTTCTTCCTGTCCTACTGTGGGTCTGTCTGAACACTTGCCAGGAAGACAGGAGCCAGGCTGTGACCTGGATTCCAGGAGGCTGCTGCAGCTGTTTCCCTCACTTAGCTGTTTAGTGGGGTTCAGAGGGTAGACATAGAACAGTGGCCACAGCTAGGAGTGCCAGGGACAGCTGGTAGGGCTGGGTATGTGTCTACAGATACTGTGCTGTAAGCCCTGAAGTTCTTAGATATGCAACAGTTCCAGTATAGTCCTAAGTATAGGGTTGAGATGCAGAATTGGAGCTCATCCCACTTTTTACCCCGGCCCAGGGTCCCTCAGTGATTTGATTCAGATTTCATTCAGACATCAACCGCAAACCATCTTGTGCTCAGCTCTAGGCTTCTCTGAGCTTTGGGTGCTGACTGCAGGCAGCCTTCCCCAATCAACAAGACCTTGTTTGTCCTCACAAGAGCCAGTTTGGGAGGGGACTTGAAGCAGATAACAGGACGATGGGTGTCTCAGGTCATGCTGGCACTCCAGGAACTTTGTCTCTCTCAGGTTGGTGCCACCTTCCAGCAGCACCCCTCCCCCTATAAGCCAGTTGACTCCCTCCACTCCAGGCCTGTTCCCAAAGCCCCTCTTTGTTGTCTTTCGACATCAGCACCACCCAAGTTCACTCTAAAACCATGAGGACTGATCCTACACCCTGGCACAGCACCCACAAGTCCACCCTAACTAGGCCCAAGAGGAAGCAAGGCTTGCAGAGTTAGGCTGCTTCTTGCCCTCTTTGAGAAGCAGAGCTGTGCTGAACTTGTTTTAAGAGGCTCATGGTCTTCCAAGCCAGAGTGTTGGGTGAGAGGAGCCAAAAGAGTGTGGGATCACAGGAACCTGACCTCTCCCAGGATGCTTTCCAGGGAGGTGACATTGAGCTGAGGCTCAAATATACATCAATCCATTCCAGGCGAGGCAAAACTGGATATGGCAGAGGAGAATTCAAGGGCAGACAGAGGAGAGGGCACTGGGGCCCACGAACCTGGGAGGAAAAGAAAGGTAGAGAGTAATAGAAACTGTAGGAGTTGAGCAAGAGCAGAACAGGGTATCTCCTTGGTCATGGTGCCCAGGAGTCATGCTACAGACCAGTCACACAGAAAAGTCTTGATGGCACAGGGCACAGACTGGGAAAAGCGTGGTGCCTAGGAGCAGTGTGTGATCAGCAAGCCTCTTTTGGAGGAGTTCAGGGATGAGCGTGGGGTGGAGGAGCTGGTCTTTCAACAGAGTACTGGAGAGATGAGATGTGTACGCAGGGAAGAGTCAACCTAACTTTACTTCAGGACCAGTTCTTTCCTTCTGCTAGGTTTTATGAAGAGAGACAAGAGGACAAAGGTCTAATGGGAGACCATCAAGGAGGAAGGCCAAGCTGCAGCTAGGAGACAGCTCCTAGCAAGAGGTGCTTTCTGCAGAGGGGATGGGGGCTGTGGGTAGATCGCCTAGATTTTCCATGTTAGGAGGGTAGGCAGGAAGACTGCCTAAATTACCCATTTCTTACACTTGGAGTAGGCCAGGAGACAGGAACTTTTTGGGATGTCAGCATTAAATTGGAGAATACTGTTTTCCTGTAGCCATGGAAACATGGGTGGGCAGCTTTGGTGGGAGGTGAAGAGACCGCAGAAACCTGTGAATGAGATTGTCAGTGTGGGCCTGACCTCAGATGGGAAGAGCTTCTTCTGACGCCTGGATTTTTCAGTCTTTGGCTCCTAGGCTGGAAATCAATAGGACAGGACTCAGGGGCAGAAGCAGTTGAATGTCTGCGTGGTTGGAAGGTGACTAAGGGATCATTTTGAATTTGCGTTAGCAAACATAATCACCTAGCTTTTTAAACTCAGCCACTGTGGTTTACTTGGGTGGGGATGAAGATGCGGGGCCATTACCTCAGAACCAGAGGCAAAGGTGTCTAAAAACAATTTCAGCACTGCAGGGGGGCTCGGGAGCGACAGCTCCTGGTGGGCGCGCATCCTTACGGGGAGGGGGGTACCTGGGAAACCCTGGCTGTCCCCGCTGAGTCAGCAAGATCCTAAAGGGACGCTCCGCCCTGGCCTGCCGCAGCCTCGCGTGGCGTGGGGCAATTAGGCGCCGCACCCGCCCGCTTGGCTGCGCGACGCGCGGGGGCGGGGCCGCTGTCAAAGCGAGGTCCTACCAAAGGACCGCGACTTGTATTCTCTTTAGGAAAAAAAAAAAAAAAAGACCTCATGATCCTGTCACGACAAAGCGTTGGACAGTAGGTGGGAGGGTCTAGACTGGGTGCCTCACGTCCGATGCCGCAGCAAAAGGACTGGCCGAGTGACTCGAGTGGCAGAGCGGGAGCGCAGCGCGGCGCGGCGCGGTGCGGCGCGGGGCTTTTGTGTGGCGTGGGTTTCCTAGCCCAGCGACCGTGCTGATTGATAGCAGGACGCTCTGTTCAAGGGAAGGGGACGTCTTCTCCGTCAGACCCTACCGCCGAGGCTCTTGGGGTTCTTCCCGCAGACTGCTCGTCAAGCTCGAGAGAGCTGGGGCGTGGCGCCAAGACTTTCAAAAAACCCGCACAAGCCGAGAGCAGAATGTGTCGTTTGCTTCTTGCGCGCAAGCGGAGTCGAGCCCGCCTTCCTCTGCCCTGGCGCACCGACCGCCTTCGTCTCTAGCGCCCTCCCGGGCCCCGGGAGAACAATGCCGGTCCTCTCCGCGCGCAGGAAGAGGCTGGCGAGCACGGCCGGGCCGCGGCGGGGAAGCGGCCCCAGCTTGGCAGTTCGGTGGGTTCCTCCTTTAGGCCCAGATCCAGTCTCAGACCGCGGTCGCTGCCGCGCACCGATGCGGCCTCGGGGGCCTATGTGCACCGCAGCACGGAGAGGGGCAGGCCGCGGCCCGAGGCTGCTCCCGGGACCTCCCGGGAGAGACCTCCAGCGCCACGGCCCGGACCCTGGCGGGGCAGGCCAGTCCCCCAGAGTCAGCGAGTTACGGGCTAGAGCGGCCAGGCCTCTGGGCCGGGTCGAGCCCGGGCCGCCGACGGCTGCGTCACGCGAAGGGGCGGTGCTGCCACGGGCGGAGGCCAGAGCCGGAAGCGGAAGAGGCGCTCGGAGTGGGGAGTGGGGCCTAGCCGCAGCCGGAGCCTGGGAGACGGTGAGTGTGGGCCTGGGCCCGCGGCCGGGCAGCTGGGGTCAGTCAGTGGGGACGGCCAAGTTGGTACGGGTACCTTGGCACCCGGTCGGGTCTCGGCGTGTACCTATTTCCCTCTTCTGCCCACGTCAGGCCGCGGCCCCGACCTCTCACCCCTGACCCGCCGCTTCTCTCCTGGAGGGCGGTCACTGCAGACCCCTTTTCTGGTTCCCGCGGTGTTGGAGGCGGAGCTCCAGCTGCCTCGGAGCCGGCTGGGAGGATCCGCTTTGGGCCCCGCGCCGGCCCGCAGGCTGGGGTCGCGTCCGACCTGGTCTATCCTGGAAAGGCTTTCCCTGCCCCGAGCTCGAGGCTTAGCCCGCAGATCTCCTTCGCGCGCCGCCTGGAGTTTGATTCTGGCTCAGGCTGGCCATCCCTTTAGTCGCCGGGTCTTCCCTTGGCGGTTACGGGGAACGGGGCTCTGAGATCCCTGGGATCCGGGAGGAAGGAAGGGACTCGAGGGCGGGCCGCCGGCCCCCTCGGTGTTTTGTTATGATGGGACCGCTCCATCCCGGAGAATGGGCCAGACCAAGCCAGGAGTACAAATGTCCAGGCAGCTCCTCGGTCCGGTCGGGAGCCTCTATGCTTTAGTTCCGGGTGCGGGTTCCCTGATGCTTGGGTGGGAATTGCCTGAGTCTAGCCCCCATCGAGGCGGAGTTGGCTGCCTTCCAGCTTCCTTCCTCCGTGCCCTTGAAAAGGAGGAGCGTTTTGCCCGGTGGCAGCCGCAGCTTGCGAGGTGGCTGGTTTGAGGTTGCAGTGGTGGGGCACTGCCAGCCAAAAATAACCATGGGTCGCTTGGGTGGCAGGAATCCGGGAGGGCAGCCGCTGACCTGTCTGGCTGCTCTTCTTGTTAACCCGGTTCTCTAGCCAGGAACAGCAAATGAGAAGCCAGAGAGGCCTGTGCTCAGAGAAAAGCTGGCATCCTTAGCTTGGTTTCTGGTCACATTGCCTTTTCTTCCTTGTGCGGAGCAGAGCCTCCCGAAGCCTAATTGCGGCCTTTAAGTTTTAAGAAGCTTCTCTGCTGAGGTCTCAGGGAATCAGGGAATTTGTGAGAAATGGGTCCAAAAGACCCGGCTGGGAGGATGACGTGGGACACCTGGTATTTCCCATTTTTCACCTGCCTGGGATGGGTTGCAAGGGAGATGATTTCCATTACTGCCTATGTGTGGTACTTCATGGCCAAAATACTTGGCCATCTTTGCCAGTCTGAGAGGTGTTATCTTTGTTTTTCAGGCATGACAACTGAGGTCTAGAGTGGCTTGTATAAAGCCACAGGGCCAGTAAGTGGCAGCACTGAGATCATCCTGCCAAAACTTCCTACTCTGTCCCTTGGAAGGAAGGAATTATAAGTTAAAGCATTCAACATAGCTCTGAGTGTTACCTGGAATCTTCTCAGTGCTAATGAAAGGCTGTCTTTAGTACTTTTTGTGGCTCAAACCTGTGCTAGGCTTTTGACTTTATAGGGCAGACATATTTAATTCTTACGGAGCCTGTAAGAGATTATTGTTCCCTTGTTTCAAGAGGAGGCTGAAGCTCACAGTGGTTTAATAACTTGCCCAAAGGCAAACAGTGAAGTGGCAGTGCTGTGGCTCAGGTTGGCATTTGACTCAAGCTGTGACTTTCCACTCAAGTACACGTGTGTGTGGTCATAGAAATCCATCTGGGTCCCAGAGGGAAAATTTTGGCCTGCTGTAGATTAGACCACATTACCACATCCTCCAGATAGCATGCTTAGGGTGCTCTGTCTGCCTGGTGAAGATGGGGAGGACCACTCGCCTTTCGGGAAGACGTGTGCCCGTGCCAGTAGGATGTCTTTTGGGTCAATTAGTGAGACATGAGATACTGCTTTCAGACCATAGCTTGAGCACCTGCCATAAGATAATGGGGGCGGGGGCACATTCAGATGCTTGTGAAAACAAGTCTACAGATTTTATGTAGTGTTTATCACCAAGTATTTCTGGGTGCCTAGACTTTTCAGATGTGGGGTGGGGTTGCAAGTGGGAAGATAGATGGCAGTGCCTTTCTTTCTCAGGGTTCCCAGAGGCTCCCAGAGGTTTAGGTAAATTGTCTCCCCATCCTGTCATACACAAGCACCTATTTCATCTTTGGACTGTGCTGGTGAGATGGAGTGGCCTTGATGGATTTGTTTAAAAGGTCCAAGCCTAGGACTATGCACTACTAGAGGTTGGGTGTGAACAGTTGAAGCAAACAAGATGTGCTCTCATGCCTGGCCATCTGGTGGAGAAAATGGAAGGAGCTGGATATGGGTGAAAACAGTGCCAGACTCATGTAGCCATCCGTCTGTCAACTGGTTGCTGGTCCCACTTGGGAGTCTCCTGTATTGAATCTAAGCACTCAGTGGCTAAGGAATATTTGTCCTACTTCCCAGTGTAGACCAACAGTCAGTCTTGGCTCCTCCAGAGATAGGGCACACAAGTGCTGGAGTAGGAGGAGCTAGAAGGGATGGCAGTGGTGTGTTAAAGATGAAACATCTGGTGTGGGACTCTAGTTGGTCTGAGGGCCACTAACCTGCCTCAGGCTAGAAGCGTAGATTCCCTGAGGATTGTGGCACCTTCCTGGGCTGAGACTGAGGTCAGTAAGAGCTGGGCAGGCTTTCTGGGCCTAGGCCTACTTGGCTGGAACCTGGTAGAGGTAGGGATTATTAGTGAGACATTGTGTCTTTGCTCAAGGGGTCAGAGCTCTCATTTCTACTGTGTTTCTTCACTGACTGAAGAGTTAATTTCTTTGAGTTGAGTCCAGTTTATTGCTTTAGCCAGGCAAGTTTCAGTTTAGTACCTTGGCTCTATGCCATCAGTTCATTAGCTTCAGGCTTCTAGAACATTTAGGTTATAGGATCCCATAGTGAGCAAAAAAGCTCTCCTCCTGTCCTTGGCATCTCTGGCAGTGCTCAGCATCCCATTATACTGCGTCTGCGCCCTGACCTAGCTCCAAGTGTTTAGGCCCCTAGGCCATGATGGAGAGGCACCTGTTTGTTTATTCACTGGCAAGGGAGGGAGTCATTCATCCATTCTCTGTTCTGTCACTGTGACCTCAGAGTTCTTCTTTACTTCATAAACCCCTGGGAGGGGCTGCCCCTAAACAGAACAATGGGCCTCTTCTTCAGGAGCACCTGGCTGCATCAGGCAGCCCTGTGGCTGGAAGCAGCTAGCTATGTGTTGAGCAGGGCTTTCTCTTTCTTGTGGCCTAGATGCATCACTGTAAGCGATACCGTTCCCCAGAGCCAGACCCATACCTGAGCTACCGCTGGAAGAGGAGGCGGTCTTACAGTCGGGAACATGAAGGGCGACTACGATACCCATCTCGAAGAGAGCCTCCCCCACGGAGATCACGGTCCAGAAGGTGAGTGGGATCTGGATTGGAAGAAACACTTCTTTCCTCAGCTAAAGAGCAAAATGACCCAGAGGCTCTGGAGGCTTCAGGTTCCTTTAGATGACTGCTTTTTGCCCTGACCTCTTTGGGATCCATGCCTATCCTTACTCCTTTTCCTGACCTGAACAGAAGTTACCTTCCTTGTCACCCTTTCTTTGTCACAGAGTGTTCTTTCTCCCTCTGTATTTTCTAGGCTAGTACCCTACCCTTGAGGGTGGAAGTAGGAACATCACCTTAGCCTTGGAAAGAATGGTCCCAAGACCTATCTGAGTTCCCAGATCTAAGTTACAGTTGTACCAGGCTGGACAACTCTGCTATTTTTGGAGGCCTTCCTGGTTCCCCTTCCTCTTCTCCTTCCTCCCTCTGTGGCACTGGAGGGACATTGTCATTACCAAAGGCTCTGGAGAGTAAGCTTGGTACCTTTGTACCTCTCCTACCCTGTTTACTTCCCCTCAGCTTGGATACTTCAGCTCTAACAGGTTTTCCTTTTGAGCCTTTGCAGGGGCCCCACCAAAGGCCTCTTGCCTGCTGGCAGGAACCTGGCTCGTAGGGCCCTTCTTGGCTCATGTCGCTACCCCCTCTTGGCAGCCATGATCGTATACCCTACCAGCGGAGGTACCGGGAACACCGTGACAGCGATACATATCGATGTGAAGAGCGGAGCCCATCCTTTGGAGAGGACTGCTATGGGTCTTCACGTTCTCGACATCGGAGACGGTCACGAGAGAGGGGGCCGTACCGTACCCGCAAGCATGCCCACCACTGTCACAAACGCCGTACCAGGTCTTGTAGCAGCGCCTCCTCGGTGAGTGGTGGCCAAAGTGTGCTAATAGGGGCCTAAGGCCCCACCTCTTTCTCGCCTTCTCTCAGGCTAGCTGGTCTGGGTGAGTACTGGCAACCCCGTGTACATACACCATTGTGGGTACACACATGGGATGTGTGTATGCGTGTGCACGTGTGCATGTGTGTGCTGTCTAGTACAGGACTGAGCAAGGATGTTATGCCTTCCATCTTCTGGCCCCTTGCCAGTGGCAACTATAGGGGCTTTGGCTCCGGCGTTGGCTGATTCCCAGCCTGTCTACCTACTATTCCAGACACAGGCCACATGGTACATATGATTGGGACATACTTCTCAGGGCCAGTACTAAGATTGTTGGTTTGAAGTTTGGGGCAATGTGGCCTGGTCTTTTTAATATCAGGTCTTGTCCCTATCAGGGCCGCCCCGTAGCTAAGTGCTTTGATGAGTGTGGACTTGACCACCACTGCAGCCTCATCTCCATAGCCCTCTTCTCCCAGAGGACCAGAGTCTGCATTACCCAATCAAAAAGGAACACTTTACCAGTCAGTTTTATTTTTCTTTTTTAAATGCTGTTAGTCCAACCCAGGACCCATTCATACTAGGCATGTACTCTACCACTGACCTGTACCACACCCCATTCCCCACACCTCCTCTTTGTTTTGAAAGTCTTATGTATTCCAGGCTGGCCTAAAACTCATGATCCTTTTCTCTCTACTTCCTGAGTGCTAGGGACCACTGCCTGGCTTCCTAGCCCTTTCTTTTTCTTTCTTCCTTTTTTCTTTTTCTTTTTCTTTTTTTTTTTTTTTTTTGATATGGGTCTTGAATTTCTGTGTTTACCTTTCCAAGTTGCTGGTCTGTAAGAGCACTTCACTTTGCCCTGTCAATCAGCTCGGATTGGGAGCTTCTCATCTGACCTCCAGCCAGGCTCTCTTCTACCTTGTTCCTTTGTAGGTGGGTTACTTAAGGAGTGGTAGCTATCTGTGTGATGAGGTCCCAGGCCTCACCTTGTTGCAGGCCACTTAAATAATAGAGGTTGGCCATCATTCTAGGGTGGTGTGTTGAACAGACCAAGAGCTCACATGGTACTCAATTCCATGGAAAAGGAAAGTCACTTGTGATTCCAAATTATGTGCTGTCTTCTTTTCTTCCTGTTTGTTCTCCCTGTGTTGTCCTTCTGCTGGCCAAGAGGCCTCTTAGTAGTCGTGGGTTTGGTGGAGGTTTTCTCTACCTAGCGCTGTGACTTGAGTGGTGGGAGTTGAAGGTTGACTCTTGCAGGTGAATCAAGCATGGCCTGTGCCTCACACAGTGCCATATGATGCTGCCACTGGATGGCAGTGCAAGTCTGGTGCTCTGCTCATTTTTGGTGCCCTCTGTCGTTGTGGGATGGGTTTGGCTTATGAGTAGCACAAGTCTTAAGGCCAGGTCAGGAGCTGGCTTGAGGCCTGAAGGTCGGCTGGCCCAAAGGATCTCAGCCAGGCTCATTTCCTGCTGGAGTCTGGTGGCAGTAGGGCTGCTGGCAGAAGTTTGTTTCTGGTAGTTGGTTAAGTCTGGCCAAGGATGTCATGTGGGGGCAGGTAGTAGCTTGGTTCTATGTGGCAGGTGTTGAACATGTTGTAAGGTTGTGAGGGCTAGCATAGGCAGGCAAAGAAGGGCTGAGCATACTGTTGCTGCTTAAGCCAAGATAGCCCTACAACCCGTTCAGAAGGTTGGACTCAGGTTGGGCCAGCCGCCTTTTTTTTGCGCCGACTTCAGCTCTGGCCAGAGTCATGGGAGGGTCAGGGAGGGGGAGACTTAGAAGAGGAGGGAGTCAGGGCTGTGGCTGTCCTTGGGGCCTGGCCCCTCTGTGTCAGAGGCTGGATATCTTTCTGAGCATTTGTGGCACTCTTCTTAGAGATAATGTCCGAGTTTTCTTACATACCTGTAGCTGTTTTTGCTTTTCTGTTTTGAAGTCAGTTTGTGTCTTGACGTGTCCCTTGCAATATCCCTATCGTTATATATGCTGTGTGCCTTATGAAATGCTGGGATCTGGAAAATCCAACCAACCAACCCACCGGCTCCTCACCGTCTCCACCTCTGCCTTTGACTGACACCTCAATCTGTCAATCGGAACCGCCTACCATGCGATTGGTCGGATGGCGTTTCGGGGGGCGGTGCATGCAGAGAAGCCAACAGAGCAGTAAGCGCAGCAGCCGGAGTGTGGAAGATGACAAGGAGGGCCACCTGGTGTGCCGGATCGGCGATTGGCTCCAAGAGCGATGTACAGCCACCTTTCGTAAAACTTTACCTCTCTACTTTCTACCCCCCTTGTTAGATGAGACCTCTCCTGCGTGGAGGGGCCTCTAGTGCTCGTGGCGCCTTAGTGGGGCCACCAGTAATTGCCTGAATGACACAGACACTAGCAACTTCTGTTTTAAAGAGTGTAGCAGTGAGCAAGAACCTTTGTTGTTTTTGAGGAATTGAATGCTGTGAACTTGCAGGAGCTGCCAGCCTCCCACCCTCCGGACTCTCATGCCCAGCCTCTTCTTTCTCGCAGATGAGATCGTGGGGAACCTGGGTGAAGGCACCTTTGGCAAGGTGGTGGAGTGCTTGGACCATGCCAGGTGAGCATGATGCACAGAGCTAGTGCAGCTCCTTGTGGAGGGGAGCACCATTGCTGGGTGTGTGTTGGGTTTGCCGATCTCAAAATAGGGAGACATTCTTGGGATTTGACATGCACATGATATTCCTACAAGAACTTTTTGGTTAGCGTGTGTCTCTTCCCTGGCTACCCACTTCTGAGCTGTGGCATTAAATATGTGGCCTAGTGCTGTATCCCATAAGTTTTTGGAGATTTTTGGCCAGGCCTCGTCCATTTTTCTGGTTTCTTGGGCAGAGAAAAGGGTACATATAAGGTCCTGGTAACTTTTAAGGAATACAGAGGAAGTCAGTGCAGGGCCAGTGAAGGTGAACTTCAGTTCTACCAGCAGGGCCAGGGGCTTCTTTTGGGATGAGTTACATTTATATTAAAGTCAGCTTTGGGAAGGGACCTTGCTTCAGAAGTCTGAAGTAGTGGCCTTTCCTCTTGGCCAGAGGTTGAGACCTTGGCCTTTCTCACCAAACAGCTACTACCCACCCCAGTGTGGCTAGGGTTATGAATAATCCATGTTGATTGGGGAGGCGGTACCTGTGTATGTCATGATGCGGGGGCCAGATGATTCTCTCCAATCCTAGCAGTATAACACCCCTTATCATTTGCCAGACTAGAGTCTTTTCTTCCTTCCCTGCAGCCGTGTGTTAGAGGCAACTCTCTGGGGAGCCAGCTGTGCTCCTGCCTTAAAACCCTCTAATTGCTTTAGTGCATTAGCTACAGAGGGTTGGTATCCTCATTTGAGCTATGCCAGTCACCGCTTCAGAGATGTTCTGGAGTTGTCCAAGTTATACCTCAGCCATTGATGGTGCTGTTCTTGGTCTCCCACATTAAGTGAGCTGCTCAGAAAAGACCACTGGACCCAAAGTTAGCCATTCCCTCAGCTATGAGATGAAGTGCTAATATGACTGAGAATCTTCCTCTTGCTCCCATTTTCCATTCAAATACCCCTTCATCATGAACCTAGAATGTCCTGTGACCAGATGTAGACAGGACAGATCCAAGAACTCTGGACAATAAGACAGCTATATTGTGTCAAGTAGCTGAGGGTAGGAAATGAATCTGAAGTCACTAAAGGACAGACAAGGTCTTGGGTCTTTTAAGGGGAATACAAAGGAGTCAGTGCAGGACCAGTGGAAGTGGACTTCAGCTCTGCCAGCAGCCCTGGCAGGGGCTTCTTTTGTCATAAGTTACACATATGTTTATAGGTAAGACTATTGTAGGATAGGGACCTTTTCCCAGAACTTTGTAGTAGTGGCCTTTCTTTGGGTCTGCACTGCCCAGGAACCAGAAAAAAAGGGGGAGGGGGGAGTTAGCAAAACAGGACATTCCGAAGAAGTTGTCTTTGCCTGGATGCCGATGAACTTGTTCCCAGCACCAAGGCCAATCCTTGAGGTGTCAGGATAGCCCGTGGTGGGCCAGGACCACCTCATTTCAGGTCTCCACTGCTATCTCAGTACTAGCTCTTTGGCAAGTCTTGACAACGTAGCCTGACATGTTTACTTGTCTGCTAACATCCTGCAAATGGCCTCCTGGAGTAGGGGTGGAGTATGAAGGAACTTCCTGGGACAGACAAGAGGTCTTGGTCCTCTGAGGCTGGTGGTAAATTCTGTGGCAGTTAGATTGTTGTGGGAAAGGATATAAATTAGGGTGTAGTATAAGGAGTGACCCAAGCTTCCAAAGAAAATTCCACTACTGGTTCTCTAACTGTTTGTTCAGTCTCACTGCTGCCCAGGTCGAGAAAGCTTGGCCTATAGAGTAGAGGTTGTCAGAGAAGCTTCCAGGGGTTGGGGGTGGTCAGGATTGCCTGGATTCTCAATGGGGCGCTGGAAATTTTTTAGATTCTAAATGCATGTAACAATGCAAAAGCCAGGGGCTGGAGAGATAGGTCAGCGGTGAAGAGCACTGACTGCTCTTCTGAAGGTCCTGAGTTCAAATCTCAGCAACCACATGGTGGCTAACAACCATCTCTGAAGACAGCTACAATGTACTCATATAAATAAAATAAATTTTTAAAAAAAATGCAAAAGTCAAGGCTACCCATACAAATGCCATGTGAGCAGAGGTCTGGTGTTGCTTTCAACAGGCTGGACCTCAAGTATGAACAGTCTTAGGACCTGTGGTTAATGTAGTAGGGTTTGTTATGAGCTGCTGAGTTTTAGGAAAGGGGAGAGAGCTGGGCACTTGGCTTATGGGAGTCTTTGTTTTTCCTGCTTGATAGAGGGAAGTCACAGGTTGCCCTGAAGATCATCCGTAATGTGGGCAAGTACCGGGAGGCTGCTCGTCTAGAAATTAATGTTCTCAAGAAAATCAAGGAAAAAGACAAAGAAAATAAGTTGTGAGTATCTGCAAAGAGTGGACAGGCATCACTCAGTGGGTGGCATTCTCTAGTTACAGCTGCCCAGACTCCCTGGGACATCTCGGTGTCCTCACATTTGGTACTGTTCTCACAGTACTTGGGGAGTTTGACAGGTGTTCTTTCTGTAAAGAGCCCTTGGACTTCAGGCTCTACACTGCCTGGCTTTGTTCTGGAGTAGCCCA
Source organism: Micromys minutus (assembly GCF_963924665.1). NCBI lineage: Eukaryota > Metazoa > Chordata > Mammalia > Rodentia > Muridae > Micromys > Micromys minutus. Next base: position 48,444,788 of record NC_137985.1, on the reverse strand, counting down.
AGCCCTGCATTTATGAGTTAAGGGATTTAGCAGGTTGGAGACACTGACAGACACCAGTCAACTTCTCTATAAGCACTTAACTGTGCAGAGGTGATGTGCCTGCCCAGGTCCTCAAAAAGCTTATTAGTACATGGAGGCCTGTGCTGTACTGGTGCAATTGTCTGCCCCTCAGTAACTGTTAGGACTGTTTACCCTGGGTGCCACAGGTGAGTTGGGAGCAAAATGTAGCCCTCCATACAACAGAAGTACTATTCTTGCTTAGAACCCATCTGTGTAATAGAGGATTGAGACATGTGTTCTGGCTCTGAGGCTTGCTTTTTATCTTGGTGTGTAGAACAGTGGCTAGGTGAGGCAGAGCTTGAACCCCACCTGTCCTTTTCCTCTAGCCTTTGTGTCCTGATGTCTGACTGGTTCAACTTCCATGGTCATATGTGCATCGCCTTTGAGCTCCTGGGCAAGAACACCTTTGAGTTCCTGAAGGAGAACAACTTCCAGCCTTATCCCCTACCACATGTCCGGCACATGGCCTACCAGCTCTGTCATGCCCTTAGATGTAAGTGTTCATTGTTGGTTGGTGCATGGAGTACATTACCCTCAAAAATAAAAGTCACCTGGTGGTCTTGCTGTCCTCCAGCCCACTTGTTCATTCTCCAAGGCCTCATAGGTCTAGAGCCTCTGGCTGAAAGGTCCTTCTGCCTTCAGATAGGAATTGTAGTGCAAGGATAGAAAAACTTGAGTTTCCTGGAGGGACGTCATGGGCCAGGCTCTTCCCCAGGTTAGGAACAGGCAAATGCTTTAGAAGTGGTCTAACTACTAACCCTGCCTTGGCAATGGAAAGAGGAAAGGGTAGAAGGTGGACCTGACTTCCTTAGGCCCTGCTACTCGGACTTTATCACTCATCTTTCCCCCAACCTTGAACAGCAGCTTTGATGGTACTGTAGAACTTACGTTGCAAGGCTTAGAAAGTGACAAGTGAAAGGCTTAGAACTAAGGTGTGCAGGGCCTGAATATGTGTGGGAAATGAACCAACCAGTAAAGGAAAGGACTGGGATGTTGACTCACTCCAGTGGAGAAGGAACATGCTAGAGAGTGCTCTGGTTTAGGTGAGGTCATGGAATTGCGAGGCCAAGTGGGAACCTTGAGGTTGAAAAGTGATGATAACAGGATGTAGAGTGGGGGCACATGATCCAAGTCACACTGCTGTGTTGTGAGGCCTGTTAGATAGCTAGTGCTGAGGAAAAGGATTTCCCCATGCTACAGCTTCAGTGATGTGGCGAGGCTTTACCTCTGTAGAGTGGCTTTTTTTTAATGGAAAAACACTCCTTACACCCTTACCTTCTGAATGCTTATGAGGTTTCACAGAGCTCTTTGAAAGCTGGGAAAGGCTAGGGCCTAGAATGGTGAGTAAGCCTACGGTCTCAATATGTGCTTCTCCCTCTCCTAGTTCTACATGAGAACCAGCTGACCCACACAGACTTGAAGCCAGAGAACATCTTGTTTGTGAATTCTGAGTTTGAAACTCTCTACAATGAGCACAAGGTAGACAGCACTGACTGGGTGGGCAAGAATGTGGCCCTGCTCTTAGGTAGGTTATCTACCTGAGCAGACTGACCTAGGTGGCATGCCTTGCCTTCAGAGCTGCGAGGAGAAGTCAGTGAAGAACACCAGCATCCGAGTGGCAGACTTTGGCAGTGCCACATTTGATCATGAACATCACACCACCATTGTGGCCACTCGTCACTATCGCCCACCTGAGGTGATCCTTGGTGAGTGGGCTTCATAACCTTCAACATTGTTTACACTGGGCAGTTATCAAAAATGAATAGCTGGAGTGCTGCAGAGATGGCTCAGAGGTCAAGAGCATTAGCTGCTTTTCCAGAGGTCCCGAGTTCAATCCCTAGCAACCACATGGTGGCTCATGATGTTATGAGATCTGGTGCCCTCTTCTGGCCTGTAGGTATACATGGATGCAGAACAATGTATATATAATAAATACATCTTAAAAAAGAAAGTAGCTGGATGTGGTGGCATACACCTGTAATCTAAGCCCTTAATAGGTAGAGGCAGAACAAACTGGTTAAGGCCAGCTCTGGGCTACCCAAGATCCTGTTTCAAAATGAGGTAAAAGTGGTGGTAAACAGTGTCCATCAATTTGCCATCCAGGTCTAAATATCATCTGGGATGAGACAGACTTGGTCTTAGTTAATGGGGCTTAGACAAGAGTTCTGCCAGCCAGACTGATAGCTTCCTAGGAATTTGGGGTATTAGGTCTCATATCTTACCATCTTGGTTTACAGAGCTGGGCTGGGCACAGCCCTGTGATGTCTGGAGTATTGGCTGCATTCTCTTCGAGTACTACCGTGGCTTTACACTCTTTCAGGTATAGTACTGCATTGGTGGATTGCAGGGTACATGGCAGGAAGCTCCGTGGTTGAGGAATTGATGTCTTCCATCCCTATGATGTGAGTCTAAATTCTTAAGGGTTAGTTAGGTTGCTTAGGGGAAGGAATCAGTTGAAGAATCTAAAGCAGGTAGGGAGGATTTTATCAAGGACAAGACTGGATACAGAAAAATTCTATCTGGGCAAGAGTGTAACTTAGGCATCCTTTTGCATGAAGAACCAACCTGGTGTGCCAGTAGCCAGCCAGGTATACCTGTTCCAGGCTTATGGGCTGCCACTAAGTTGGGTTTTCCTTTCCTAGAGTAGGGAGAGCCCTTGGCCTTTCCTCATGCTATGTTCTCCCAATGTAAGAAGAGGCTGGGCTTAATTCCTACTTGCTCTGTCCCTGGTCTTCTGCAGACCCATGAAAACAGAGAACACTTGGTTATGATGGAGAAGATCCTGGGACCCATCCCGTCACACATGATCCACCGTACCAGGTAAGTCGTCTCCATGGTTCTGGGTCATCAGGGTGCCAGAGATAACAGCCCTTGCCAAGTACTCTGGTTCTCCAAGCTGCTACAGTAGCCTTTGCTATATGTCTCTTAAACCAATCTGGTAAAAGCTATTGCCCCCACTTGGTAGGTCAGGCCCATACCTCTATTCTTGCCTTGTTGAAGACTGACAGGAACCACCCTTTCCCACTTCTTACCCAATCTGTTGACACTAAGGATTTCTACCCCTTGACTCCCTGTTCTCCTCCCCTTTAACTTTCCAGGAAGCAGAAATATTTCTACAAAGGGGGCCTGGTTTGGGATGAGAACAGCTCTGATGGGCGGTATGTGAAGGAGAACTGCAAACCTCTGAAGGTCAGTTTCTGGCTCCCCCAGCTCAGCTCATGCCAAGGAGACCCCAGGCATTGGGCAAACAAGCAACAGAGACAGGATGGGCAGCCAACAGCTGCCTGATCATCTCAGTTCTCTGTGAGGCAGCACCCGAGACTACTGGGTACTGGCAGTGAGGCTTTCTGCGTGCTGCCCCAGGGCCCTTAGCCCTGCCCCTGTCCACAGGGTGGCTGAAAATGTAATGGGGGAAAAATCCCAGAAGAGCCAGCTGTCAGACTGCTATTTCCTGTCCCTCTCTCTTCTCTGAATTTTGGGAAGAACTAGGCAGGACTGAGGCAAGGGGGAGGGAAGACCTAGATGTGGCCAAAGGAGGCCTGTCAACTGTAATTTGGTACCTGGACAAGTGCATTTTACAGAGGTGATTTCTACCCACCCATCAGAACTTTGCATGTGGGGTAGAGGCACCAACCCAGCAAGATCCCACCCGGTAGCCTAAGTTCTGAGCATGAAAGGAAAGGAGCGGCTGTTCTGTCCTGGAAGGCAGAAGTAGTCCTCCAGGGAGGCATCACTGCCTCCTCGACCCATCCCAGCAAGGGGACTGCGGTGGCTTCCCACAACCCTGTCATCAAACTGAGGCACCTTGTGTCCTTGAGCAGAGTTACATGCTCCAGGACTCCCTGGAGCATGTGCAGCTGTTTGACCTGATGAGGAGGATGTTAGAGTTCGACCCTGCTCAGCGCATCACACTGGCAGAAGCCTTGCTGCACCCCTTCTTTGCTGGCTTGACCCCCGAGGAGCGGTCCTTCCACAGCAGCCGTAACCCCAGCAGATGACAGGTGCAGGCCAGCACATGAAGAATTGGAGAGCTGGACTGGGCTGCTGGCCCCTTTTCTCCAGCCTCTCCCACTGGCCTCAGAGCCAGAGCCACCGATGAACAGTGCAATGTGAAGGAAGGCAGGAGCCTGCAAGAGATTGGGGGGATGTGGTGCCCAGCTGCCAGAGAGCACAGATTGGACCCAAGCTATTTATATGTTGTAAAGTTATAATAAAGTGTTTCTTACTGTTTGTAACCCCCTGGTACCAGTGTGTCCATCTCCAGGCTCCTTGCCTTCTCCCTACGCTGACTTATTAATAAAGTCTTTCTTAGCAGCTCAGCTTGTGGAAAGCTAAGTGTGGGTTGGGTGAGACACAGAAAGGCAGCTAATGCATAAGCTAGAAGCTGGAACATCCATCCCTCTAGGGCAGGGGTTCTCACCTTGTGGGTGACAACCCCTTTAGGGACTGAACAACCCTTTCACAGAGGTCACCAAAGGCCATAGGAAAACATGTTTACATTATGAAATAATATTAGTAAATTGTTATAAAGTAGCAACGAAAGCATTTTTTAAGTTCACAGCATTTAGAAGGTTGAGAATCACTGCTCTAGGGTTTAGTTTTGTCCCCAAGAGACTTGGCAGACCTAGAAAGGCTCTTGTGTTTTCATTTCGAGACCCGACTTACTACAGCTAACCAAACAGAATCTGGTTACAGCCTCAGTTGTCTTGTCACTGTACATACCCACACCCAAAATCCCAGGGATTAGAGAAGCAGCACTCCATCACTCTACAAGGAAGTTTAGATAGCACAGATTTCCGTCACTTTATTGTGCTGGCTTTGGGTTCCCCAAGAGCTGCATGCATTAGTGACAGAGTTGACCACCTGACTGAAACCAGCCACCGAGCAGGAACTTCATAAAGAGCTGCAGGAAGAAGTAACACATGTTCAACTCTAGGTAGGGAGGCCCAGTTCAGGAGCAGAGAGAACGGCCCAATACTGCTAGCCACCTTCAGGACCAGAGTGCTACCTCATTTTATGTGTGTCCAGTAGCCTGTGTTTAGTATCCTTTAGTGGCTGCCTGCTGTTCAATTGTAACCCTGCCTTTAGAAAAGAGGCCAGCTTGAAAGCTACAAAGTTCTGTTGCGTAGCTCAGGCTGCCAGTCCTCTGGCCTCTCCTGCAGCTGGAGATGACTAAAGAGAAAAGCTAGAAAGAAAGGAAAGGCTATCACCATCTGTTCCTGGCCATATTCCTACAAGAGAGCAGCCTTAAGTTTATGGTACCAGGGTTTCCCCTATACCCACACATATTAGCGAGACCATCTGCCCAGCCACCCATACCCCTCAACCAGTGACAGAGCAGAAAGCCTGTGGGAAAAGCTTCCAAGTACAAGACCCTTATAAAGGTCTCTGCTAAGGCTCCAGGCATGGTCCTATCCTAACCTGAAGGACCCAAGCCCAGGAAGATGCTGAGGATAATGCCCTAGGATCTGAGCAGTGCTATGTTCCCATGGCTGAATCCCACCACTTACGTCATCTATGACGGCTCATTTCTGGCATGTTTGAGACAGGCCACTAGTCCCAAGTCTGCACACTTGGAAGGGCAACTCTAGAGGATTAAAGCCTAAACCTAAGAACTGGAGTGAAGCCATGACAGGAGGGGGACACATGTCACCTGTTCAGGGATAGCTGTAAACAGCTATTTCCAGCGACGGGCAGACAGTATTATTTATGGACAAGGAGGTAGGAACTGATGGTAGGACTGAAGCACCAGGGAGCCTCCTCTAGCTCAGCACCAAGCTCCCCCAAGGTCTCCCCAATACTGAAAGCTGCATCCTGAAGGTCTGGTTCCCAACTAGAAGGTGGGCATTGTAGCTTGACAAGCACAAAACTGCTAAAAGGTGACAGCAGAACAGCCAGTCCAAAATCTCACCATAGTCATCATCCTGACACACTCCTCAGGAAAATTCCCAACATAAAACTGGAACATCTGAGGAGGATCCAAAGTTTCCAAACAAACTCTGGTGGCCTTGGGGGAAAGCAGAGACAGCACAGGTTTGTCTTCTGGATAGCTGCCATGCAGCCTGATCTACATGATTACAGGAAGAGTGTGTGCTGGTTTGCAGGGCCAGAGGAAGCATAGGAAACAAAGCCTTCTGAAATAAGAGTGGTCGAGAGCCCTAACAGGCCCCACCCCACCCCACAAAGTGCCAGCCCATGCCCAGTGGCTGTAAACCTGAAACAGTCTTAGAGCTGCCTATGTCTGTAAACAAAGCCCCAGTTAAATAGAGGCAGGGTAGGATAGAAAGATGCCTGGAGCCACTGGTCTACCCCTGACATACATGCCAGTGGGAAAGCCTCCCCTGGTTAAAGGAAGGTGGCAGGAAAGTTTTAAGTGTGTTTTGTTCTCTCACAGAAGAAACAAACCCAAGATAGTCTACAAGGTCCACAGAGCTTCACATCCTTAAGGCGTCCCTTATTGGGTTTGGCGGCAGGAGTGCGGGGAATACAGGGTCCAGCTGCCCAGAGCCCCTCTATGCAGAATGTAGGGGAATAACAAACTTGCAGCCGAAGGGTGAGTGGTAGTCGATGCCAACCTCCTGGAAGACTTGCTGGGGAATGCCAATGTCACACAAATAGACTCGGCCTGCGTGCTCCCCGAGTGGCAGAGGCAGACCCAGTGCCAGGGACCATTTGGCATCAATGCCCTGTTCAGCTTCATGCACAGGAGGGTCTATGCTGAGCACTGGTGCTCGGTTCTGGTTGGCCCAGGCCACAGCTGCCTTGTACCAGGGCTGATCCCGCAGGAAGGCATTTTCAGGACAATCCAGGCAGTTGATAACCAGGTCCACAGGGCTAGTGGGGAGATCTGCAGATAGAAAGAATGCATCTGAAAATTCCTGAAGCAGACGGCAGACCAGACTAGGGTCCATGTGGTCCCAGGAACACCTGGTTTTCTAGATATTCCCACTAATGTCTCTAATGTCTCTCCAAAGGCCAGCCTTCTCAAGGGTGTAAGGCTCTCACCTCCTCTGCCTTGCAGATAGGGTTTTATATCTGACTAACCCTGATGATGTTTACAAGTTTTGGAAAGGCAGTCAGCCCTCAGCATGCTCTCGGGGTCCAGCAGAAACACCAGCTAGCAACAGGCATTTCTACTTAAAAGCAGGCCTGTGCCTCTCACTCTGGTCAGCCTGCCTTTCTCTGGGAATTCCTCATGCAAATGGGTCCTTTCCTCCACTCAGCCCAGACTTAGGAATAGGACGAAATAATCTTTGTTCTCCCGGAACCAAAAGGGCTTCCCTATCAGCCAGTGACATGGTTCAATGCCTCATAAAAGCACTTGCTGCCAAGCCAGATGACCTGAGTTTGATCCCCAAGCCCCAAGATACACATGATAGGAGAGAACTGAATCTTTTAGACCTATACACACATGCCACAACATACGCACACCCACACAAACTTAAGTAAAATGTAGTGGCAATGTTTTCTTTTTAGAAAAAAAAAAAAACAAAAAAAAAAAACCTCCTCTGTTCTGACCAGATTACAGTTCTCTGTAACAGTAAGAATAAAAGTCTCAATATGTATGCAAATCTAGGATCAACCTAAGAAATTAACCTGAGAAGAGCAACAATGAGACTAAACTGCAGGGTCATTATCCCCAAGCCAGATTTCTGAAGCAGCTACCTTGGGAAAGTTTTTAGATAGCTAGAGGGAGGACTGGCTGGAACATGGCAATAGTGGTTTGAATGGGCTTGGCCCATGAAAAGTAGCACTATTAGGAGGTGTGGCCTTGTTGGAGGAAGTGAGTCACAGTGGGGGTGGGCTTTGAGGTATTATGTTTAAGCTCCACCCAGGGTGGAAGAGAAGCTCCTCCTGGCTGCCTGTAGAAGACAAGTGTCCTGCTGCCTTTGCATCCAGCACCAACTCTGCCTGGATGCTGCCATGAGACTGTAAGCCATCCCCAATTAAATGCTTACCTTGATCATGGTGTCTTTTCACAGAATGAAACCCTAAGACAACAGCACTGCATCAGATTGTAATCCATTCCCAGCACTCATTCTAGTGCTCAGCCTACAGTTAACAATATTGTTCAACCAGAAAGTCTCAGCTTCCCTACTTAAAACACATGCGTATAAAGTTCCTATGGGTCATGAACCAGTTGCTCACGTGAAACCCTTTGTGTGCAGAAGCCTGTGGCTCTGGTTTAGTCCTTCTGATTTGCCACGTGGACTCTGGCAAGGTCTTTCCCTTTGACCCCATTCTCACTTAAATCCTATGACAGTCACAAGTCAGTCCTATACCAGAACTGTGCTTTCTAAGTATCCCAGGCCTCCACACTGCTCAATCTCACTCTTGGTCTTCCTGGAAATGAACGTGGAGCTCTTTCTTCCACATGGCTTTCACTTGTACCTCCTCCACCCTCCTTGACCACTCCTTGGCTTCAGAAACAGAACAACCCAAGACCTCAGCCTTTCTTTCCTAACAACTTCTCTACCCCCACAACTCCAGGCTGGACCTTCCTTTTACTCCAGAGTCACAACATTTCCTGCTTGAGCAGCACTGGTTCTAACCCCTGAACACTCAAGAGACATCTAACCTGAGAGGTTCTTTCTCTGCCAAGTACTGAGGCCATAAAAACTTTCTCTCATCCTTTCTCTCTCAGATCTACTTTCATTTTATGTGTATGTATGAATGAGTACCACATTAAAGGCCAAAGACAATGTCAGATACCCTGAACTGGACCTACATATGGTTTTGAACTGCCATGAGGTGCTGGGAATTTAATCCAGGACCTCAGCAAATAGAGCAATTGCTTTGAACCATTGAACCATCCCTCCATCTTTTTTTTTTTTTTTTTTTTAAATTTTATTGGGTTGCCCAGGATGGCCTCCAAGCTGAGAATCTCTCTGCCTAGGCTGCCTGAGCTGCGCACTGGAGCCATTCCTATTTCTTCTTTTGCTTCTCTCTAGTAAGCTGATGCTCTAACTTCACAAATGATTCAGAAGTTAAGCACTTTCTATCACCCCCTCTAGTATGACTACTGTCTCAGCTACCTGTTAACCCTCATGAGAGATCTCAGAACCTTTCTGTAACCTGATCACCCACTCAAAACCCAGAGTGCTTGTCTAGCAACTGAGCTAGATAAGAAACAGGTTTGAGTCTATGGGTTTGAGACTAGTCTGGCCTATGGAAATATTCTGTTTTACAGAGAATTATCCTAGTGGAAAATCTCCCTGTTCTGCCACCAATGACTCTCCATTCCACCTAGAGTCAAAGCTCAAGCCCTGTGACCTCCAATCTCTCCATGATTCAACTTCTAGAGAGCTCTGTCCTTCTTGCTTTATTCTACCCCCAACATTTGACACTCTCTGATCTGATGTCACTCACTTGTATATTCATCTCTTCTAACCTGCATGAATCACATCAGGGGGAAATGATTTTATTTCTTTGAGACAGGGTCTCAACTATATAGCCCTGGAACTCTGTAGACCAGATGGCCTTGAGCTCACAGAGATCAGCCTTTCTTTGCATCCCAAGATTAAACCATGATTAAAGTCATCACCACCACACCGGGCTGGCAAAATGGATTGAAAGAAAAAAATCACTTCCATGTTTATTCCCAGAATTGGAAGTAGTGCCAGTCCCATAAACATTTATGAAATGAGACACTAGCAGGAATTTTCCTTCTAGATAATTTAATGACTCCCTTGGAGCATCTCTCTCTCTCTCTCTCTCTCTCTCTCTCTCTCTCTCTCTCTCTCTCTCTCTCTCTCTCTCTCTCTCTCTCTCTCTCTCTCTCTCTCTCTCTCCCCAACCCTGATTCTACTATGTAATCCCAGATGGCTTCAAACTCATAAGCCAGTCTCCTAAGAACGGAGATTTTAGGTGTGGGTCACCACCATAGAGAGCTAATGAAGAAAACTCTCCCCATGTAATGCCTTTCTACTTGGTACCACCAGGTGGCACCACCACACTGTCATGCTACCAACGAAGTAGGAAGTGTTCACCCTTCCTGAGAGCCACTTCTTTGTGAACCTAGGTCCTTACACATCAAAGTATTCTACCCTTGAGCTATACTCCAGTGCTGATGCTCACCTCTTAGGCTAGACACTTGCTGCCCTTGGGTCTTGCTGAAGAGAGACAGTTCGTTGGTAATAGACTCCAGCATCTTGACAAAGTTGGGTAGGAAGAGGATGACTTGCACATCATGGTTGGCTAGATGCCTCCCACAACTGATGCCCTGAGCCCCCTTCACATGGGGCCCGCACAACAGAGCTACTGTAGGCCTCTGGTGGACATTCTTAGGATTCAACCTAGAACACAAAAGTGGAGAAGCAGTTACCAGACAGACTGGGCCAATCCCTTGAGTCCCTATCACAGAAAAAAGTACTTGTTCTGTGGGTACCTTACTCTCCATTGCTGACCAAGTTCTGGGACCCAGAAAAAAACCAAGCCTACTACAAGCCCGCCAGGCCTGTAGTGTGGCACTCATTACTTAATGTAATGAAAATAATGTTCTTTCCATTACTTCACCAGAACAAGAAACATGCAACCCTGTTTGTCCCAACTATGTTGTAACCCAAAAACATCTTTATGTGAAGAACAGTCTAGTCCAAAAGTCCATGTGGTGGAGCTCCATGTGCTCCACCTCTAAATCCCAGGCCCCCAAGGTTAGTTGGCTCCAGCATGGTCAAGCTCCTCATCTTTTTCTACAGATGCAAGGCTCTACCTGCCATGCTCAAACTATATTCTCTGGTCAAACAGCCCTTCACATTCTTTTTCCTGTAATATTTTTATTGAATATTTGGGAATTTCACATCATGTACCTCAAAATCACACTTCCCAGTCCTCCAAAGTCTGTCTGCCACCCCTTTAAGCCCCCTCCAAAAAGGAAAAAAAAAAAAGGAAAAGAAAAACCCCACAAGTCCAATAGTCCAATTTGTGTCGCCTATATACTCACTGGAGCATAGTCAAACTCTCAGTGGCCAGCCCTTAAAGAAAAACAGGTCTTCCCCACCTGTAACCCCACCAGAAGCAGTCAATGGTGGAGAGCTATACACTTCAGTATCCTTATCACCACTTTTTAAAAGAGTTCTCTTCAATGGTTTCCTGTCTAGGTGGTTACATTTTGGGGGTGGGGTGGAAGTTGTCACTAAAGCCTTCTGTGTCCCTCTTTCTCAACTGTGAGTCTGCAGTCACCAATGCCACTGCAAAAATAGCCATCTCCCTCGCCCTGCACAGTCAGCAGGAGCATGGATCATGACTTTCGCACGGTTTTTGGCAGCAGCATGAACCATGGACCTTAGCATGGTCTCCAGTGGGAGCACAAACCACAGACATCAATATGACCCTCTGCTGCAGCACAGGCCAAGGTCATTACCATGGCCAAGGACACCAATATGGTCCCTGGCAGCAGCCCAGCTCATGGACATCCACAAGTGCAGCACGGGTCACAAACAATCGTATGTCCCCTGGTGGTAACATGCTGCCTTCCACGCATATGCCTCTCTGCTCCCCCATCTTTTCCTCCTCTCCTATCTGTTAGACATAGTGGCATTGGAAACTGCAGGGTGCCACACAGTATTATTTTCTTGCCCAAACAGCTTTACATGCAAATATTCATTGCAACAAGTTGCTGGTCTGGTTAGGGCCTCTGGTCTCTGACGAACCATAAGTACTGGACTACCGCCAGAACTTGTCTGGAATATCCTGCTACTGCCCAGAGTGAGAGTGAACTTGAAGCTAGGCAGGGCATCTCAGTTTCAGGCTGCTGCACACCTCCCTGCCCACTTGGCTTCCCAGAGGCTCTAGGCTCCACCTTAACCCTCAGGCAGCATCCCATGTCCCACCCATCTGTCTATCAGGCAGGGCAGGCAGTAGCTACCAGCTGAGAGCCAGTTGGCAGAGCCATGACATGCTCCACTCAGCAAGGTCTGACTCTGTAGGACCAGCTCCCCCACATGCCCCAGAAGCCTACAGATGGGGTAGATGCTGGGTGGACCAACCCCAAGTGCTGGATCTGGGCCTGGAAAGCAAGCAAAGCCACAGGAAGACAGGGCTCCCAGTAAGCATACAAGCCCTTCACTTTTCAAACTCTGAGCTCCCTTTACTTTGAGCTTCAGATGAAGCTCACTTCTCACTGTGAGTCATGCTAATTTTCTCCTTTTCTCAACTCCTACTGTCCTTGATCATTTGCCACTCATTTGATGAGTGCAATGCTGTGGATAACTCGTTACTTCCTACGGAGTTGTGTGAACTAATGCATCAAACGCAATTCTCAACACACAGAAATCCTCAACTGAGATTTTTAGGCATCAGGTGGAAAAAAGTCTTCGTACTAGTCAAAGCTGCCATGCCTCTGTTTTATGAGAGCCAATGCTAAGGAGGTTCAGCCCTAAAGAGGGCCCACAAGGTAGAGATGGGGTGAACTGTAAGGTGTAGAGTGGATCAGCGCCAATCGTCACCACCCACAGAGATTTACAGGTATTGTCAAGACAAAAAGGAATTTCAGGACTTTCCTTCCCAAAAATACTTGAGAGAACTTAGCACCATTCTACACAGACGCCATATCTCTGCTTCTAGAGCAGTGGTTCTCAGTCAAACAACCCTCCACAGGATTCGTTTATCAGATATTTACATTATGATTCATAACAAAACTACAGTTATGAAGTAGCATCAAAAATAATTTTATGGTTGAAAGTCGCCACAACATGAGGCACTGTATTAAAGGGTCGCAGCATTAGGAAGGTTGAAAACCACTGTTCTAGAGGAAGCATAATACTTCTTCCTTTACATACACACTGCAGAGTCCTGGAATTTGACTCAAGGGTCTGCTCCCCTGGGCCCTTCCTAACCCCATCATAAGCCCTAACCAGCACGAAAGCTGACTGGAGTCTTAGCACCTATCTCAGCTCTGCAGAGTGAAGTTCTGGCCCATTACACCAGCAGTGTTACCTGGTGGATCCTTCAAGCTCCAAGCCACAGTGTGCTCCTCTTAAATCATGGGTCTGTAATAATTCCCTTCAATGTGAAGCTCTGAGGAGCATATAAAATTCGGCTGTGAAAAATGGCACTTGATACACACACATTGAACACAGACAGAAAACAGTGTGTCTGACTTCCAAAGGACTAGTAACTGCTACAAAGGACAGAGATGCAACTTCTGAGAACTCAGACTAAAAAACAGGCAAGGCTTGGTGGTGGTGGCACACGCCTTTAATCCTAGCATTTGGAGGCAGAGTCAGGTGATCTCTGTAAGCTCAGGGTCAGTCGGGTCTACAGAGTGAGGCAAGTTCCAATGATGAGACAGCTGACTGACTCCATGGCAGGTTTCAAACTGGCAGTTCAAGAGGAGACTGGGCCTAAAAACCCAGGCTTCAGGCAGCTAGTTAGAAACTGCACTGCCATCAGAAACTGTCCCACCACCTGGCCTGAAACAGGACAATGGTCAGCAGTTTCTGGCCAGTCTCCATGCTCCAGGATTGAAATGTCCCTAGAGATGGAGTAAGATGAAGGTCACCTACCCCGGAACCCCCTAATGTGCTTTAAATCTGGCCTGTGAGCTCACTTAGTTGTCTATCTTGGTAATGGGAGACTCCAGCATACTAGACTTCTGCAGAATAAAACACTCTGTGTTTGCATACTATTTAAGTCTGGGGTGTCTTTCTTTGGCGAATCATGGACCCTTAGACCAGGACATCCAGGACTACACAGAAAACCTGTCTTAAAAACAAATAAAAAAACCCCAATAACAACCAAAAAAATTTTTTTTCAAAACCAACCAACCACAGAAAAATCATAAATGGATTAGGCACAGTGGTAAACACCTGTAGCCAAGTGTCTGCAAGTCTTGGGGTCTGAGGCAGGAGGATTGAGAATTCCAGAACAGTCAGGGCTACAGAGTAAACCTGTCCTTAAAAAACAAAACAAACAAACAAACAAAAAAAAAAAAACAAGAAAAAAAGGAAGGAAAAAAGTAGGCAAAGGTCCACTAGTCAGAAGAAGCTGGGTAGAGAAGAATATACTGGTGTGGGCACACATAACCTCTGCCCTCCTAGTTTCTAGAAAGGCTAGAGAGTAGGGTGTGTAGCAAGCTGTCCCTCCTTGGGAGGTCCCCTTCCCTTTCTACACATGAGTGCTGGACATAGGAAAGAACAGGCCCAAGCAAAGCACAGAGAGGAACAAATACTCATAACTCTACAAAGCAAGGAGTTGGGGCCAGAGTGAAATCTATTCTTCCTGGATCAGACCTGCTTTCATTTCGACTGCTTTAGAACCAGGAGACACTGTCCAAGCCAAGCACAGTCAGGGGCTTTCTAGACACGTTTCTCTGCTTCCTTCATCCTGATGATTCACTGTACTTCCCGCACAAAGACTTCCACAAGCATGAGCAGCATGGTGTGTCTCTGTGCCCAAAGTCAAACACAAGGTCTAGGACATACACTCTGATAAGACCAAGCTCTGCCTTGAATGGTGGCCTTTGGGCAGGCAGAAACTACCTCCTCCTCTAGGTGTCAGGGTGCCTCTAACTGTCCCCAGCGATGGCATTCAAGACCGATGCTTTCTGGTGATGGCTGAGTATCAAAGGCCAGATCTCTGCAAGGCTTCTCAAAATCAGACCTGACAATCAGCATGGATCTCCAAAGACAAGACAGTTGCTGACAGCAAACAACAGTAAGGACTTCCAGGAGACTGGTAAGAGAAAGGGCAAATAAAGAAGACTGGCAGAATAAGAGGCTCACGGGGACAGCAGTGACCGCCTGGCAGTAGCTCCTATGTGTGTGTGAGGTGTGTGAGCTGACCCATCAGGGCAATGCCACCCCACATTCGGCACTGCCAGTCTAGAACCACTCACCTGTTGGGTCCTCCAAGGAGAGTCAGCGCCATCTGACTGGCACACACACCAGTCATCTCAAGTCTCCGCTCTAAGGTCAGCCCATGCTTCTCAGCCACAGACAACAGTTTTTTATGTAGCTCATAGGAAACACTGGGGACTACCAGGCCAGAGTCTGTGGTAAAAGAGAGGCAAGGAGCAAGGGGAAATCACTGTAAGAAATCGGATCTAAAACATTCTACACAGATTCTGCAAAGACCAACTTTTTTTTTCTTTTTTGAGACAGGACTTCTCATGTAGCCCAGGCATAAAGTTATTATGTAGCCATCGATGGCTTTGAACTACAAGTCTCCTGTAGACACCTTTTCAGTGCTGGAACTACAAATAAGCACATGCATGCCCAGTTTACTCAATGTTGAGACTGAACCCAGAACTTTGCATAAGCTCAGCAAAAACTATCGATGAGCTTTATTCTAGGCCAAATGCCAACTTTGTAAGAAAGAGCCATTCCGAGGAGGTTGAAGTATGCCTTTAATTTCAGCATTCTGAAGGCAGAGCCAGTCCGATGTCTGTGAGCTTGAAGTAAGCCTGGTCTGCATAGGAGTCCAGGACAGCCAGGGCTGTGTAGAGACCAAGCCTCCTCCCTGAGGTCAAGGGTGTATTGGGGTGTATTGGGGTGTATTGGGGTGGCAGTGCTAGGGTGGTCAAGAGATACTGCTCTATAAGCAGGGAGGAACTTGTTCTTAGGCCACAATCATCCCACCACAACAAAACAACACACTGTCCTAAAGGGGGAAAAGTCACCTTGGACTTTAGAGTTTTCTTCATGAACAGGCTGCTCCTCGGTCCTAAGAAGCGGAACAGATACTAATTAGTCCTGACCCTTTAAACACTGCTATTCTCATCAATTTCTTGGTAGCAAGTCCCACTCATTTGCTCTCTGCTTCCTCTTATTTCTCTCTTCCAGTTAGTTCTTCCTCTTAAGAAATTCAGCCAGTAACTTTTTGTTCTCAAATAGCATGTCACTTTCTCCCTATGCATACTGCCCCACCTTCTGGCCATCAAGAAAGACTACAGCAAAACAACTGTCAAGCTATTTAACTTTTTTTTCCCGTCATTCACCAGAAACAAAATTTTCAGAGTTCTGTCTGGCAGCTAGTATACCTGGTAGTTTATGTGGTGTACCTCACATATATCAGCATCTGCAGACCAGTAACATCTTAGAGGTCAGGGAGCCAAGCAAAGAACAACACCAAAGTAAAAACTTAGGATCTGAAGCCCTTCCCTTAAGAACAAAGGTCTTGCTCTGCCAAAATAACAATGTCATCTTACAAATGCAATGGCCCAGAAGAGCAGATCTACTGCCAATGAGACCTTTTAGTTTCCCTGTCTAAGGAAACGAGTATGGGCTCTGGGCTGGAGACATGGCTCAGAGGCTAAAAGCACTGGCAACTCTTTCAGAAGATCCAGGTTGGTGTCCCAGCAGCTCACAACCATCCATAACTCCAGTTCCAGGGAATCTGACACCTTCTGGCTTCTGTGGGCACTCATGTATATGGAACAGTCACACATGCAGGCAAAACACCTGTACACATTTAAGAACCACAAACAACAACAAAACAGGCTCCAGCAAGTCATCAGAGGATTACATATTATCTGTGTCTGACATTTTAAATCCCAAATCCTTAGCTCCTTCAAGTAGGATAGAGATTCTCCTATAGTCATGATTCACTGAGCTTGTTTGTTAGCTTGTTGCATTTCTGTCTTTAACATAGGCATTGCCTCACCAACAAAGGTGTAGACACAAACCTCACATTATTTATGATCACCATCCCATTGCTCCAGCATTTTATTTAGAAAAGTCTGCCTGCCTACTGGTCATTTCTAGAGACATTTCTTTTACTTCTATTACGAATCTAGTCTTGGATGTTAGAATGCCAAAACCAGACTCAAGGAGGGTATTGGCTGTGGGGTTTTGCAAAAGGAACCAAGCGGAAAGCCCAATTCTAAGGCATTTTTAGGCCTGTGCCTTCTCAAGTAAGGCAGAATAATACAACTTTATGTAAGGAAGACATAATGAAAATGCCTAACATTTGTCAAAATAAATGTGAGCTGAGTGCTTCTGCCTGTCTGACTCCTGTTTTTGTTAGGCGCAAAGGTGACAAACAGTGCCATTAAAAACAAGTGTCTCTCTACCTACCCTTCTAAAAGGTAAGTAACTGGTGTCCCAGGTGCCAAGGCTGAACGTGCAGCCTGACCTTACATGTCAAGAGCTGATTAAAACAGCCATTTTTTTATGGTCTGCTCTAGACAGGCACCTATTATGAGAACTAATTAGGAGGCCTTGACAGCAGTGAAAAGGCTGAACTTTCAAGGCTCCTAAGCTGTCCTGTCCAACCAGTTACACATTGAGCTACCCCAAAGACCTCTTCACCTGCAAAATCATGCAAAGCAGAGCCTTCACTCTGTCTACACCCCTTCGCTGGTTACTGAACAAGCACTGCTGCTGTAAAATGGGTGCCTGCTACGCCGAGTCAAGCCCCAAGCCAGCTCCTGTGCTGTGCAGACAGAAGCTTTCTGCGCACAAGCAGATTCATTTGCAGTGGTGCTCTTTCCCAGTACTAGAGAATATGAATGAAACTCCGGGGATAAGGGGAAACAAGCAGCTTCCTCCCTGGCTAGGTGCTACTCCAGCTAGGAACAGAGTCTCTCCTACCATCTCCTCCTGTTCTGTGATGATGGGCTGGCATAATTTGACAAGCTAGAGCAAGGTGGGCTGGAATCCTCTCTGCCTGCAGACCTATGCTGGGGACCTTACTGGAGCCTGCTGTTTGCTTTTTCAAAAGGAACATAATAGAATCACAAAATGTTCCTTTTAAACATTTATAAAGTTCAAGAAGCTAGACAGGCTTATCAGAAACAGGCAGGAGGAATAAAATAAGCCCCAAAGGAAAGGAAGCAAGAGTATAGCGTGTCTACTGTGAACAATAACACTAGCAATCTGAACATGGGCCAAGCCCAATTATGTTTGGGTTGGAAGGTGGATCTGTATTGTTTTCAAATCAAGGCAGTCAAATCAGTTGCTAGGTTTCTCTGAATATTATATGTATTTTATAGCTGGACTGAGGAAAGGGAAAGGTAACTGTATCCAGCTCATGACAAGCACAGCTTTGTAAGGCTCCCAATAAACCTCTAGGTATCAAGAAAAACAACTCAAGCACACACTGCACGGGCCAGGCTCCTCTGCACTGCTCACTTCCACTGAGCTGGACTGCCTCCTGGGTGTGCCTGCCCCCTCCCGTGCTGTCACTCATGCACCCCACCTTCCCGTCCACACCACTGCAGGTTGTGTCTCCTTACAGATACACATGTCCTGATGATCTCCACGCTCCAGTCTGGCAGTGCTCCATCCAAGCTTCCCCTCCACCCGTCCAGGTCTAGCCCTTCTTCTGCCTAACTGACTCGTACAACCAAGTGCCTCTCAGTGTAATGCAATCTTTACATAAAGTGAGAAAACCTTTAGTGAGAAAGGTTCTGGGCCCTGCATCTCTGACCTGAGTTTACTCTGTGGCAATCCCAAAACTGGGGGGTGAGCATGTCTTCCTTTTATGTTTCAAAACCACCTGCAAATTAGCATCTTCAGACTAGCAATGTACAGGCAGCCCCTGCAGATCTGTATTAAAGCTACCACAAATGCTATGTGGCACCAAAAGGGATTGATAAGAGAAGCCTAATACTATAACAAGCGCTATCCTGGCACAGGAAGCCTTCGTTCTGGCTGCACCTGTCTTATAACCTCTACTTCAGACACCACCTCTATCAGGCCCAGACACCTTGCCCACTTCTAGTCTCTATCCCAACAGTCCCCTCCGGGACTCTTAGCTTCCCTCTCCTAGTATTAGAATCTTCCTAACTTTTACTTTGAAATATTTTATTTATTTACTTATTTGTGCATGTATGCCACGGTATATGTGTAGAAGTGTAAAGAAAACCTGTGGGAGTCAGTCCTTTCTTACCATTGTGTAGTTCTGAGGATCAAAATCAAGTGGTCAGACATCAGGCCAGTAATTTTTTTTTCCTGAGACAGGGTTTCTCTGGGTAGCCCTGGCTGTCTTGAAGCTCATTCTGAAGACCAGGCTGGCCTCAAAGTCACAAAGATCTGCCTTCCCAAGTCCTGGGATTAAAAGTTTGTACCATGGCTGCTCTGCTCAGACCAGTCATTTTTACTTTTAACTAATACATTGAACATAAAAGTTGTATATCTTAATGTGGTACCATGTCATGTTCAACAAACATGGAGGTCAAACCCACTGCTGGAATGCTACAATACCCACCTGCCAGGCAAGATGTGCCGATTAATTTAATAGTGGCATAGGGGTTATGGGGTAACCAACTCAGATCCTCAGCAGGGATCTGAGGCCTGCTCCACAGATGAGAAATCACGCTTGGTATTATAAACCTGATTTACAGCTGAAGGCCCTAAGCCCTAGGGGGACCCCACTATTGATAATTTACTAAATGGATACACTGTCAAGTTGCCTTCTATCTATTTATGTTTATTCCCCTATGTTAGTACACCTCGATACCTTGACCACAGAACACCCTCCACAGTGGGCAGTAGTTAGTGCAGAGGCTCACAGCTGGTCAGCGTGCTGAGTGAGTGTTCACCCCTAAACCAGACATGTGCATCAAGGCCCCAAGGCTCAGGCCACATCCTGGGGAAAGAGGCAGAAAGAATGTCAGAGCCAGGGGATGGGGAGGATGCTGAGAAATGCCATCTTCTGTATATGGCATGGCTTTTGTACTTAAAAACTCACTGCAATCGTAGTTACTTGCACAAGAGAAGGCCAGAGAGCATGCAAGAGTCAGCACTGGGGGAAAAGAAAGTCAGCACTGGAGTGGTTTGATTGATGTATGGATATGTGAAATTGTCAAAGGATAAATTAAATCATTAAATCAAAAGACAAAAACCACTAAAATGAAAAGGTCAGAGGGACAATACCTTACCAAATGACCTACCAAGGCCTGGTTACAGGATAGATTTACATGAGAACTCCTAATGTGACACCTTGAGAAAGATAAGACCCTGCTCATCACTGACCTAGACTATTCACAAGTATGAGTATCACAAAAGATGACAAACATTAGCCAAGGATGTTGGGACATGCCTTTAGTCCTAGCATTCAGGAGGCAAGGACACACAGATCTCTGTGAATTCAAGGCAAGCTAGGGCTACACAGCAAGTTCTAGGCCAGCTGGGGAGCTACATAGTGAGACCCTGTTTCAAAAACAAAAACAAATAAGAAACCAACCAAACAAAGATAACAACATTATGGAAATTGATCTAGACTTTAGGAAGCAAAAGGAACCCGACAAGTGACTATATACAGGAAAGGTGAACTGGAACACAGCTATAAAAACCCTGAATTGAGCGTGCTGGTGTAAGACTCTATCCCAGCACTCAGGAAGCAGAGGTAGTTCCAGGCCAGCCTGGACTCTGTAATGAGAAACTGTCCCAAAATAAAAACAAGAAGCATTACTGGAGGGGTGGCATGATGGCTCAGAGAATAAAAGGCACTTGCTACAAAAGCCTGATGATCAGAGTTCAATCCCTGGAACCCACATAAAGGTTGTCTTCTGACCACTCTGCTCACTGTGGCAAGCACTGGCCCTCCCAACCTCTACCATATTAAAGGTGTGTACCGCCATGCCCCGTCCCAAGAATAGTAATTTAAAGTAAGTACGAGAGGCCAGGCACGGTGGTGTATGTCTGTACAGTGGCTTCAGGAGGCTAAAGCAAGATTTTTGCAATTCTTGGCAAAAGGAGGATACACAATGAAACCCAGTCTCAAAAAGCCAAATAACAAAAAATGTCTTCCTGAAACCTGAAAATAAAGAACATTTTAGAAACAGCTGCAAAGCTTTGTATAATGTAATGTACTTTAGGCAATATTTTTGTATCAATTTAGAAATTTCTGAGAGCAATCCTGTAGTTTGATTGTACAGAGTAATAATATCTCACAGAATATATGTATTTGGGGTAGAGGTATAATGGTTTGGTGCAGCTAGATTCTAATTTGAGTCTTCAGGTTCATGGGGAGACTAGGAATTCACCAAGTGTGTGGGGCCAGTGGTCTAAGAAGGCATGTGATGTAAAACAGTGCCCACTGAAGTGGACACTTAATTCTAGGATAGAAGTAGTTTCCTCAGGAGCCCAACAGCTGCTGAGAAAAAGCTCCACATTCCTCAGGGTAATCATCTTCAGCAGCATCTTCAAAATCCCAAATGTCTTCCAGAATTATTCCTGAGCATATATATTCATGTACAACAGATTTCCTTGATAATTGGTTTGTTTGAAATAAGGTTTAACTCTGTAGCTCAGGCTGGCCTGGAATCCACTGTGGAGCCTAAGCTGGCCTGGAACCTAAGGCAGTTTCCTGCCTTAGCCTTCCAAGTCCTGGGACTAAATACCTATTCTTGAGATAAATATTGTTAGCCTTAGAAATGCTAGAAGGTTCTTAAAAGACACTTAGTAACAAGAGTAAATTCCCAGAGCTCAGAGGCAGAATGAAATACCAACTATGGAAGACAACTTCCAGATAGAAATGATGAATCAAACCTGTCCTTGAGAAGAGGACATCCCATCAAGACAAACCAAGACTCAGCTTGCCAGGGTTGAGAAGAAACACAAGACAGCAAAAACAGACCAACTATCCAGAGGTCAAAGAAGAGCCCTGAGGTCAGGAGAAATTAGTCTGAACTAAAACCAGAGAGCTTAACTCAAATTTGAGACTGGATCCTTTGTAAAATAAGCATATTAGTGTGTTTTTGGCTGCTTTCTTCATCTCAGAAGACACAGAGTAGTGTTAGAGAAGAACCCTTCAATAAAGCTGACAGGATAATTGCCAAGAGTCAATGCCTCCACCACTGGCGCCCAATAGCCCTATCTGTCCTTTTAGAAGAGGGCTATACAGCAGAAAATAAACTGTGGAGGTTGGTTAAGTCTCCCCGTCAGAGTGAAGAGATGGCTCAGCAGTTAAAGCAGTGGAGCAGGAGACCGACATAATCTTACTGAGGCAGCCTTTGCAACTACATTAAAACTCAAATATTTACTGAGTAACCAAGAGGAACTCAGAATTGTGCAGGTTGCTTTTTAGTCTACTTGATTTGACAATGACCACCCCAGTCTACTGTAAAGAACACAAGCTCAGTAGCTTCCTATTGGCCTTAGAACTCAAGATCCTTATTCCTGAAACTACTTTCTCAGCTCTATATCCTTCAGAGTGGAACCTCTACCTTTTTCTTTCTCTGGGCTCAACTGCAAAGCATCACAGAAGAGGTGTGGGGGCTCAGATGACAAAACCATACACAGCCCTCTGCAGTCAAGTAACCTAAGTGCAGCCACACTCCTATATCCGCTCCTCCTTCACTGCACATCCAGTCCTCTCGATCCTCTGGCTTATTCAACAGCTAATGGTGTTCAATTATCACGCTGTATTAAATTCTCCTGTCATATCTTTCTCATCTTGTATTTACACTTGATGGTCCAAAATTCTGATATAGCAGTTTCATCCTGAATGTCAAACTGCTCCTGCTCCAGTGTCTTCTTTCTGTTCCTCTCATTCTGTGCTAAATCTTACCATAAAGCCAGTAAGACTGGGATCATATAATGCTCTGATCTAAAATCCTTCAGCTGGTCTGGTAAGATAAAGGAGAAAGGCACTTGCTACCAAGACTTACACACCAGGGACTCATGCTAGAAGAGAAGAACTGTCATCTCCAAGTTGTCCTCTGACCCCACATGTGCACTATAGCATGTATGTGTAAAAACATTTTTTTTAATTAAAATGACATCCTTTAGTTGTTCCCCAGAAGCAGGACAAAGCTGGCAAAGCTATACAAGGGCCTCTGTGTTCTGGTCCAAAGATGTTTCTATTGCCTTCTAGTCACCCTACAAATTCTACCCTCAACCAAACCAGCTACTGCCCAACCCCTCAAGCCTTTTGCTTACTAGAGTCACCAGTACCTGCCTCATTACCAATAAACATCCTCTTCTCAGCCTAGAAAATCCTGCCCAAGAGCTTCTGTTCTGTTCACAACCCACCTGAAGCTTGCCTGCCTTTTAACACCTAGTGCTCTTACTATCCGCATCCTCCTTGTGCTCTGGGCATTCAGGGTGTCTTTCCATCTCCTGTGACTCCCCACTCCTATTCCCACGCTGAGGACTGAGCCAAGGGTCTTGAGCATGCAAATCGAGCTCCTGACTGCCAAGCTGTACCCCAGCTCTTCCTACTATATCCTTTTGTTGTTGTTCCTTTGGTTTTGTGAGACAGGGTTCTCTGTGTACCCTCCCTGCCTGTCCTGGAACTTGCTCTGTGGACCAGGTTAGCTTCAAACTCAGGGACCTGCCTGCCTCTGCCTACCAAGTGCTGGGAATAAAGCAGTTACTAATAATAAGCACAAGTCTCTCCTGTGTTTGTGTGCTTTTATGGTGCACATCAAGGCCAGAGGCACCACCATCCGGTCACTCTTTTTAAAAAATGTATTGTTTTCATTTATTTTTTAATATGTATTGATTTTATTTATATGAGTACACTGTAGCTGTCTTCAGACACACCAGGAGAGGGCATCAGATTCCATTATAGATAGTTGAGAACCACCATGTAGTTGCTGGGTATTGAACTCGGGACCTGTGGAAGAGCAGCCAGTGCCTTTAACCACAGAGCCATCTCTCCAGTTCCCACTCTTACTTTTTAAAACCACATCTAAAATAGACCCTGACATACTGGCTGGCCAGAAAGCTCTCGGAATCCATCCTCCTGTCTCCATGTACCGAACTCTAGGATTACAGGCATGTACTGCCACACACAGTTCTGTATGTAAGCATTGTGCAGCCAAACTCAGATTAGATTCCCACGCTTGTAAAGAAAGCATTCTACTGACTGAGCAATTGTCCCAACCCAAGCAACAGTGTTCTGTCAGACCCAACTTGTCCCAAGTATGCATTTCAGAATATATTTTGCAAAAACTCTCCTCTGGAACCCTACTACCCCTAAGCAGTATTCTCTGGGAACTTCTTCACTATAGCTAGTATATTCACATACACATATACTAACAATTTGTTTTCTACAGATTTTCAACTTGTAAGTCTGGATCCAGAGATACCCTGACCCATTTGGGCATAACTGCTGAACATTATTATATTATGAGGTAGGTCAAGTTAGACTGTCTTACAATCTGTCCCAGTAGAAACAATAGCCTTGAGAAAGAACCAAAGGGGACTTTCCATAGAAATATGGGTTAAACAAGGACCTAAATTTAGTTGATCCTGAATGTATTTTCCCAGTCTATTGACCTATTGTAATAAGCATGTGTCCATGCACACCCAGGCATGCTCACACTTGCATTTACACTTGTGTGCATGCGCTCGCTCCCCCTATCCCCTCCCGTGTGTGTGTGTGTGTGTGTGTGTGTGTGTGTGTGTGTGTCCCTCCCTCCCTCTTTCTTTGCTGGCAGAGAATATTGTCAAGGGGAGTATGTCCAATTACCAAATACTTGCTCATGTGCTATTGACACTGCTTAGCATGAATATGCAGGACAGCTGCAGCAAGCTGTTAAGAATTCTAAAACCCAAGCTAGCACCAAATAGGTGATCAGCATGTTGCTTTTTCCACTACTCTAGGTATTAGCAAAAATGAAAGCATCCAGTGTTCAAAACATGAATGCTACAAGGCTACACCTGAGGGTTCTCCAGGCCATTCCTGGAATACTGATCAGACTGGTCCTTTTCTGAGACCGCACTTTTTAGAGACTGCAATCTGTTTGCCATTAATCAGATTTCACTTATACTATAGGCTTCCCTTCTTAACTTGTCCTCATACACAAGAGAAAAAGGTATATAAAGTAGATCATTTCTCCAAATATCCTGGACAGATGGTGGAACTGAAGGGAGTGCAGCTCTCCACTTTGAATACTGCTCAGTAAAAACCTGTTGAAGACTGAGCTTTGAAGAAAGGCTTTTACCTGTAGCAGAAGCTGCTCAGTGAGACAACTGTTGCTCTATTTCTAATATGACAAAGGGAATTAGTTTCTACTAACTATTGTCAGGGAAACCAGGAAAAACCAGGTGGCAAGAGGCTACTGGGCTTTCTGTGCCCTACTGTCACACACTAAGAGAATGCTGGGCTTCCTGTGCCCTACTGTCACACACGAGGAGAATGCACTTACCAGTCAGTACACAGCACAAGCTGCTATCCCTGAGTTCCTGGTCAAGAACCAGCACATGTGGCATATAGTTTCGTGGAAAATAATTTTATGAGGATTGCATTTTCTATTCCTGTCATTAGAATAGAAGATGTATGAATACAGAGCTGGAGAGGTGCAGTGTCTGATGGGAAAAATGAGCACCAGTTTGGTCTCTTCAGGAAATGTCTTCTTGGATCCTTAAGGATTTAAAATGTTCTCCTCATTCTTATTGTGGACTCTTACCTTCGTAGTCACTTAACTACAAGGCAGACCATAACTTCCCAAGCTCAGGCATTCCTTTGGTCTAAATAATTCCATGAAACCACATACTTCATAATCCAACCCTGCTCTGCAGCACCACAGGGATGGCAGCACAGAGAGCTGCAGCACAAAGAGCAGTCATAGGTCAGGGAGTGTGCCTAGTAGGTAACTAGTCAGGACAGTGGAGGTGCATACCTTTAATCCCAGCATTTGGGAAGCAGAGGTGAATCTCTGTGAGTTGGAGGCCAGCTTTATCTATGTAGTGAGTTCTAGGACAGCCAGGGCTACACAGAGAAACCCTGTCTCAAAAAAACAAAACAAAACAAACAAACAAACAAACAAACAAAAAAAACGAAAGAAAAGAGGGAAAGAAAGAAAGAGAAGAGGGAAGGAGAGAAGGGGGGGGCGGCGAAACCTGAGCAAGGCTACCTGTCCTTTCACAAGTAGCTTTAAAACCTGATGGAGTTCAGCAGTCACACTGAGACTTAAGAAAGTTTCCTCTGTAAAGAGGCATGCCTACCAGGGTCTACCAGTGGAAAGCTGAAACAACTGCAGCCTAGCCTGGCAGTCTGCCTATCCGTCACAGGGGGCACAAGCTGTCATCTCATAGCCTTGTTAGAAATTCCTCCAAATGCAATCTGGGTGTCTACACATTTCTTCCTGTGAGTACTCACAATTAAGGCCTCTGTATTCTTCAAACCAAAATGGAAACATACTCATTTTCTTTCCTATCTAGTAAACAATTATGGTTTCCCTTTGGTTCTTAGGATCATGCAACAATGATCTGTATGCTGTATTCTAACAAATCTGGTTAATATGTGGTTTGGGGAGAAGGGTACTGATAAGGCAGCCAGCTACTTTCATCTGGGCTTCAAGGTCATAGATTGAAGACAAGTTGTGGTAATTTGAATGAGAATGGTCCCCACAGGTTCCTATATTTGAAAGTCTAGTCACCAGGGAGTAGCACTATTTGAAAGAATTAAAAGGATTAGCAGCTGTAGCCTTGTTAGTGTGGTCCTGGGGGTGAGCTTTGAGGTTTCAGAGGCCTATACCAGAACCAGGTGAGCTCCTGTCCCCCCCCCCCCCCCCCCCCCGCCCCTTCCCAGCACCTCATCCTCCTGCTTGTGGATCAGGATGTAGCTCTCAGCTACTTCTCCAGCACCACACCCACCTGCAGCTATGCTCTCGGGCACTATGATAATAAGCCTCTGAAACTGTAAGCCCCCAATTAAATGTTTCCTTCATCAGAACTGCCTTTGTCCTGTTTCTTCATAGCAATAGAACAGTGACTAAGACAAAGTTTCTGACTTTAAAAAAAAGTCAGAAACTGGAGAGATGGCTTCAATATTAAGAATACTAGCTGCTCTTTCAGATGTCCTGAGTTCAATTCCCAGCACCTACATGGTAGCTCACAACCATCTATAACTGAGGTCCTGGGCAATCAGATGGCCTCTTCTGGTGTGCAGATAGATGTACAGATAAAACATCCATATACATAAAATAAATCTTTTTTAAAAAATGAAAATAAAAATAGAAAACAGAACAGCTGTATGCGATACAGATTCCTCCAGTTCCAGTACTTGGGAGGCAGAGGTAGATGGATCTCTGGGACATTCCAGGCCAGCCAGGACTACATAATAAACCCTGTCTAAAACAAAACAAACCCTTCAAACTAGCTGAGGTAGGGCTCTTCTAGAAGACTATGCTGTGTTCCCAGCACTTACATGGCTGCTCAAAACTGACTGAAATTCCAGTCCAGGGAACTCCGGTGCCCTCTTCTGGGCTCCCAGGGCACTGCACATTCATATAGACATGCAAGCAAAATGCCCGTACAAATAAAATTAAAAAGTAGGTCAATCTAAAAGAAAATCCCTGAGGCTAAAGAATTACACTATAATATAGTGGCTTTTATAAGTACAAAGGGACTACTTTGTTAGGTGAGAACCTTAGCCACCTAAACTCTCAGTGACCAAACCAGATAAGGGTAGCAAGTCAAACTAATGAAATTTTAATACATGGATTTTACCCATCTCCAATTCTTTCTTGTATCAGCCAAAAACTAGCAAAAACAAAGCTATATTTCTGAAATATATAGATAGCTATCAGGGAGACCAGACCAAAGGAAAGGTCAAATGAACACTGTATCTGCCAGATCTAGGACACAAAGGGACAAGTATTGAAATTACCACCCCCCCCCCCCCGCACGCGCGCGCCATAGCTCAGTAAACAACAGCACTGTATCAACAGCTAAATCACTAATTTCTGATGCAAGATGACAACTTCCACACAACTGGGTTTTTCTGTTTTAAGCAGCCTGCAGTAGGACTCAGCATGACTCACCTGTGCAGAACTCCTTGCTCACGCTGTGTGGAACTGTGATCCTACGGTACACAATCGGCTCCGATTCCAGGATGTTTTCATCATGGCGGTATCTAGCCGGCCGTTCATTTGGGACACCCCGAGAACGGGTGCCGCTTCTCCTCTCATAAGTGTCGATCTCCTCAAACACAGCTGCCTTGTCAAAAAGGGCCAGGTTTCCCTCAAAGTCAAAATCTGTGTCTGGGATCTCCTCAATATCATCTCCAAAGCACTCATCATCTTTATTCTTCATTTGGCCATTTTTTAAACCACTTTTCTTTGGGGTTGCCTGGTTTGGGTGTCTGCTACTAGATGACCCTGGGGTGGAGGAGAATAAAGAACAAAATCAGTGTGCCAATGTGCAATGTCAATGAAGATGTTAGTATCTGAGAGAGCAGAGTCAAAGGGAAAGGCAGGGTATTTCTACATCACATTAGTAGTAAAAAAGACAAGCACACAAATCTCACGTGGAATAATCAATCTGAGAAACCACCCAAATAACTGAACATGAAAAAGACAGTAGTCCTGAAAACTTTAATCAGTGCTGCCTTTCATAAGGGAAGAGATGATGACAGAAGTTTTGTTTACTGAGGTTATCAATAAATCCTCCAAGCTGGCCCTGAATTCCCAAACAGCTTGGATCACAGGCTTGCACCATAATACAAAGCAGCAGAAGCTTATCAAATAAGAACTGGAATGGCAAGAGCAGCCTATCTTCAGGTCAGGGCAGCTGCCACCAGGTACAAGAATGAAGTCCACAGGAAGACACTGTTCAGCTCCTATTCTCGGCAGAGCCACCGAGGTTCTTTCTGACTTAATTTACCCTGAGGCAAGACCACTGCAGGCAAGATTCCAGACAACAGATCCACGTAGTCTGAAAGGTCTTTCCATCCTCGTTTTCTCAGCCCTTTATCTCCTCTATATAAGCATTTTCTAAACATCAAAGACAAGACAAGCACACAGCAAACATCAACACTGCAGCACCCAACCACCTTGTCTCTTACACTCTACTTGGCTGCTATATGTCAATTAATGCTTCTCTCAGAGAAAGTCCCATAAATTTCTCCAAACCAACCATTTGCAGAGGACCAAGAATTATCTTTTATAAATTACACCTACACATCATTTCAGCTCAACTGCAATGCTCCCTTTTCACAATCCTTCAATGGGCCAAGACCTTTTTACTAGTTTGACATCAATGTGTTACATAATCTAAGGGCTGAGGAAGCAGCAATCATTAAAGTATTCGCAGAGCAACCGTGACAGCCTGAGCTTGGACCCCTAGTACAGATATAAAAGCTGGATGCAAGGCAAACACATCTGTAACTAATGGACCCTAGAGCTATGGTAAGCTAATTAGCGTAGGCAGACTGGTAAGTCCCAGGTTCAGTGAGAGAGATTCTGTCTCAAAGACCAAGGAAAGGGATGAAAGCAGGCACCCAGTGTTAACCTCTGGCAGTTCGTGCACATGTGGATGTGTACTGGCATGCACACATACATATAACCACACAAACATAATGTACATACTTAATGTACATACAGAGTTAGAGAATGGGGCTGAATGGGATGGGGTTGAAGCCCAGCTAGCAGAGTGCTTGCCCTGTGTGCATTAATACTTGGCTTCAATCCCTGGCCCCACAAATGGTGGGCACACCTGTAATCCCCACATTGAGAGGGAGGCAGGACTCAGGATCACAAGATCTTGTTTTTAAAGAACAAAACAAAAACCAAGACCATATAGTGTTCTATCTCCATCAGGCAAAATGCCCACTGCACAGCTTCTAGGCAGTTAATGAACAGCTGACAAGTTAACCCACACCAGCAAAGCTACTTTAACTCATGGTTTCCTAATGAGTAGGTATGGAAATTTTTTGCTGGTTTTGGTAGTAGGGAATCTGTGACTTTGATCTCTGAGGGGGAAAAAATAAAATACAATGAACATAATGAAGGGGAAGGAGAAGCTGAGACACCATTAACAGATCAGATTATAAACCCCTACAAAAGGAGAAAAATTCAGAGTAGACAATTGCACTTTCAACAGTCTGTCAGACCTTTCCCTAAGGGCATGCTGAGTGGCATAACCGAGTGCTGGGAACTGACTGTGCACAGCAATACTGACTACAGAGAATCACACACACACAGTGAACATGTGCTGTGCATTCCAATCTTAAAAGGTTTTTCAGGTCTGTGTGTGTGGATGCGCATAAGAGGATGGCAGCTTACTCCCCAGACAGGCCTCTCACTGAGCCTGGAGTTAGGCTCCTATCTCTGACCTGCACAGGTCACAGGCACAGACAGCCATGCTCAGATTTCCCTTGGGTGCTGGATATTTGAACTTAGGTCCTCAAAGTTCCACAACAAGTGCTTTTACCCACTGAGATGTTTCCCCAGCCCACAGATGTATAAAGTGCGCAGGGCTCTGGTGAGAAAACAGAGCTGGATTAAGAATGGGAGAACAGGGTTGAAATATAAAGTTAATATGCCATCAGTAATATTTGTAGTTAAAGGGCAGAAAGCACAGGACAAAAAGTTCATCTCTCAAATAATCAATGCACTGATCCAATATTTATCAACTCCCTATGAGGAAACAGCCGATGTGCTCATCCCCAGGTCCAAACAGGACAACCCACCAGGATGCAGAAGATATCACAAAACATTTTATTACTCCCATCTCAGTAAAAACTGTAGGAAGTGACACTTCATGAATTTACTACACTGATGATGTACACTGGCATTCCTATGAGGTTTGACACCAGCAAATCACTATCATTTCTGAGGTGTCTGGAGAAAAACCCCGGGTTCTCTACTTAGAAAGTCTAGACTTTTTCTTTTTAAGACAAAGTCTTGCCTTAGAAACTCTGGGCCATGTAGCCGAGCAACAATCCTCCTGGAAATGCTAGTGCATGTGCCACACACTTGGCTATGTCAGTATTTAAATCACAATGGCTGAGTCGTTTACTGATGAGGACATATTCTAAGAATCGTTTGGTTGTTAGGTGACATTATGGAAGGCAGCAACACAAAGACTGCTGCGTCAACAGGCAATAATAACAAACTGTGTCAATCAATAGCTATTAGGACTATCATAGGAGTGTACAAATCTGAATAAAAGAAACTTAATAAGGTGGTATCAGTCAACATCAACAACAAAGTTACTACAGTATGCACTCAACTAGTATCACACTAGGCGATGAGGTACTACTGAGTCACCCAGTACAAAGCCGAAAAAAATAACCCTGGGTGGCGGTGCAAGAGCAGCGTCTCAGTGTGCTAACAAAATGACCCACAAAAAGGCAGCGGGGCTCACGAGAGAGAATCATATTTGCGCTCAAGGTTCTTGGCACTGAACACTGTTTTTGGCTTAGCTGTAGAAAACTACAAATTTAACATGCACCCAGAGCTGTTAGTTTAGATTTCAAGTATCTGTGGCCTGTGCTCCTCCCTCCACAGGAGTATCCACTCAAGAGCTATACTCTAAACTAGGACTTCCCTATTTCTCCAATACTATCATCAATATTTTTAACAAGAAAATACTGATAAATCCCAAGTCAGGAAAAAAAATGATTAGGAAATAAGGAGACTTGTTTTTAATAAAAAGCAGGTAAGACAGTCGGGCGGTTGACAGTCTCCCAGTTCCTCACACTTTGGTACAAATACTCGAAAGTCCCTGGAGAATAAGCTTGCTCAGTACTTGGCTCAACCTGCCCATGGACCTGGCAATGCATTAAGCAGGCTGGCCTCTGGCCACTAGGAGAACAAGGAAGTTCCCTTGAAAAGATAAACAGTCCTTCCTAGGCTTGCCTACCTTTCAAACAAGGACCAAGCATTAAGACTACAAGTTGGCTTTCCTGTGCCATTTTCCTGCCAGCCTTTGATACACAGGCCCTTTGGCCAGAACATTTTGTAACAAGTCCACAATTGTGTAACGCTAGTGTCATTCACTAACTGGCTTCTGCCATGCATAAAGTATAAAAGGGAACTTTGTCCTACACTTAAGGTTCTAAAGGGTGCTTGACAGTCAAACTGTAATATTTTGGTTTGAGACTCAGAATTTATGACAGAAAGCCTGTCAACATTGAAAATATTGTGATCATTTACCAAATTTCAGCCCTGTTCTTTCCAGCCTAGCAAACAGATGAAACACATCCAAAGAGATACAAAGTCAAGAGGTCTTCTAGTAAAAATGTGATAACATAAGTTCCAACCTCAGATGACTACCAAATCTAATAGTTCATTAAAGCCCAACCACACTGTAACAAGTTAACATCCAACAACTTTCCATTTAAAACATTTAATTATACTTTCCAATTTCTATCTTCAATAGAGGAAGGGGGGACCTGATTTCCCTCACCTGGACCAGATGGTTGATCCTTCCATGGACTCTGCATCAACTCCCACCTCCAGGATCCTGCCCTGTTTGAGTTCCTGTCCTGCCTTCCTTCAATAATGAATAGCAATATGAAAGTATCTAAGCCAAGTAAATCCTTTTCTTTCCAGCTTACTTCTTGGTCATGGTGTTTCATCACATAAAACCCTAAGACACCATTTAAACAGTTAACATGTTGTGTGATTGGACCTGAGATTCTGGAAAGTGAAAACTAGAGGACTACCAGGAGAAAGTGAAGAAAAGGGAGGGCAGCTGAACAGGTGAAGCACAGGAGCCTGGCTAGGACACTGAAACTATGCTATATGAAAACTTAATGACAGACACACGACCATGTACTTGTCAAAAACCCATAAAACATTATTGCAAAAAGAGTAATAAGCATTTATATTTGCAAATATTCAAATTATTCGGTAGGTTTGAGGAATCCCAAGATGGAATGAAAAATGGCAACCCACCTGTGTTATGAATATAAGAAACAAACCAACAACATGGATGAGGGCTGGAGAAATGGCTCAGCAGTAAAGAGCACTGACTGCTCTTCCAAAGGTCTTGTGTTCAAATCCCAGCAACCACATGGTGGCTCACAACCATCGGTAATGGGATCTGATGCCCTCTTCTGCTGTGTCTGAAAACAGCGACAGTGTATTCATAAGATTAAAAAAAAAAAAACTGAGCACAAAATTCATAAATACCTTTCCCACACAGCCTGAAGGTGTTTTATGTAATATTTTAGTACACTTGATTTTGATGGCAACCTGTGACATGTGAATAGGTAAGGAATTTTCCAATTGTGGCATCATGTCACTGTTCAAGTGTCAGATTGTAGAGCACTTTACATTTTAGATCTTCAGATTAGTGATGTCCATTCTGTATCACTACACATACACTGGAACCAAGTGGCGAACAGGTGACAAATAGGTAGGTTTCAAGTTTCTCATTGTTGGCATAGAGATTAAAACAAGTGAAAGAAGGTAAAAGTGATCCATAATGCACCATTTAAAGAGATGGCTCTCAGCTCTAAAGAGCCAGCACCCACGTGGAGGCTCACAACTGCCCATAGCTCTACTTCCAAAGGATCTGATACCCTCTTTGAACCTCTGTAGCATGTGGTACACAAAAATTCATGCAGCAAACACATAAATAAAAGTAAATAAGTCTTTAAAAAAACTAATCCATGAATGTATTAGTTTGTTTCCTGTTGCTCTAAAAAACACCATGACCAAAAATAACACGGAGAAGAAAGGATTATTTGGCTTACGTTTCCCAACCACAGTTCATCATTGAGGAAAGTCAAGGAAGGAATTCAAGCAGAGCAGGTCTGTAGGCAGGAACTGGATGAAGCAGGGGTCATGGAGGAATGCTACTTACTGGCTTTCTCTCCATCATTTGCTCAGTTTGCTTTGAAATACAACCCAGGATGGCCAGCAAAGGAGTGGCATCCCCCATCGTGGGCTGGGTGCTCCTACATCAATTATTAATCAAGAAAATGTTCAACAAAAATGTCTAAATGGAGGCAATTCCTTAACAGTTTCCATCCTGCAGGGTGACTGCAGTTTTTGTCAAGCTCACAAACTAACAGACACAATGAGATAATGGAATAAATAATGTTGGAGATGTCGGTATAGACTCACATTTAGCGTAGTAAACATGGTTCTCGACATAAATATTTATACACATTTATAAATATAGACACATCTGTTTCTTTGCTGTCAGTTATGAGGATGACAGTAATTAGCAATGAGTAAACCTACTGGCCTTTAATACCAAAAAAGAAGAGTCTGATTCATTTCAGGCTAAGGCAGAAAACGCACAAGATTAGCTTCAAGTTATCTTTAGTATCATAAAGGAATTATTACAAAATGAAAGACGATTTCCTTTTGTCAGTAGTATGTCACAGGGATATGGGACTTGATTAAAAAAAAAAAAGTGTCCCTATAGCCAAAGCTGAAATAATATGGCACCAAGTGGCACACAGTAGCTAAGGACATGGCTCACGACACAGCACATTCCTAACCATCAATGCCCCGAGTTTAATCTCTAACATCAACAAACAATAACAGAGCAGGGGCTGGGGAGATGTTTCATTGTGCAAGCATCAGGACTTTAATAATTTAGATCCCTATATACCCACACAGACAGACAGACAGACACCTGAAATCCCAGCATTAGGAAGCAGAGGCAGGAAAAGCCATAGGAGCTCAGTGACCAGCCAGTCTGGTCAACTGGTAAGCTTCAGCTTGAGCAAGAAACTGTCTCAAAAACCAAGGTAAGGTGGAGAGTGTGACAGAAGAAAATACCCACTGTCAACCTCTGGTCTCTACAAGCCCACACACATGGACAATCTGCATACACAAATGCACATGGCACACAACAGACACACACACAAATAATCAATGAACCAAGGACAAAATAAATACTTATGAGTCAAAACTCTACTACTGTCAATGAGTCAATAAGCCAAGTATATTGACACACACCTTTAATCCCACCACTCAGAAGGTAGAGACTCACAGATCTCTGAGAGTTCTAAGTCAGCCTTGTCTACATAATGAGTTCCTAGCCAGCCAACGGCTACAAAGTGAGCTCCTGACTCAAGAAAAAGGGTATAAATACACAGGGTAGGGGGTCTCTGGTACTGATACTTTGGAATAATTTATGGAGACATTGTACCAAAAGTAATGTTTCAGTCTTTGGATACAGGCTACACTAGAATTATTTTACAAAGAAACTCAATGTGCTATTTTAGTCAGGTGACCAAAGTCATGGGAGAAAGTCATAAACTACAGTCATTGCTGATCCTTGATATAATATAATAAAATGGTATTTTACCTTTTGTGTTTTTCTACCCAAAATATACTAGTCTAATCACAAGAAAAATATCAACTGAGGGACTTTCTACAAAATATCTGACCAGTATGTATCAAAAGTATCTGTCAACAAAAATATTCCTATTTGAGCTATGGCTCAAGTGATGGGTCAGAGGTTAAGAGTGTAAACTGCTCTTCTAGAAGACACTGGCAGGTCACAACCTACTATATATATAACTCCAGCTCTAAAGGACCCAATGTCTTCTCTCACTTCCTTGGATACCTGTACATACGCACGCGCAAACACACATCCCAAAATAAATAGACAAATACATAGTCAGTTAAAGATTAGTAATTTCTAAATGTAATCGATGCTAAATAAGATCTAAGACAAGACATTAGGGTAAAACAAGAGCAACTTGAATAAAATATCTACTTCATTCAAAAAAGACTAAACTCTAAGTTGACTGAGTCATCCGCTATCCA
Organism: Micromys minutus; assembly: GCF_963924665.1. Taxonomy (NCBI): domain Eukaryota; kingdom Metazoa; phylum Chordata; class Mammalia; order Rodentia; family Muridae; genus Micromys; species Micromys minutus. The sequence continues at coordinate 48,409,369 of NC_137985.1, read as the reverse complement.
AGCATTCTAAATGTTTCTTAGGCTACACAAGTACTACTGTGTGCATTTCCATCTTCTGTTTTAGGCCACCACTAATTAATGCAGTTGCTTTACAGGAATTTAAATTGCCTTAGATACCCTTTTTATTGCTTTTTTCACTTAAAGTGGGCATTTCTTCTTGTTTTTGCTTGTTTTGTTTTAAATTATTTATTTCTACTTTATGTGTGTTGGTGTTCGTTTGCATGTGTGTCTGTCTGTGTGAGAGTATCAGAACCTGGAGATTGTTCTGAGTTGCCATGTGGGTACTGGGAATTGAAGCCAGGTCCTCTGGAGACCAGCAAGTTCTCTTAACTACTGAGCCATCACTTCAGTCCAGAGTAGGCATTTCTAAAACTTAAAATGTTAGGCTTGAAACAATGGCACATAACAAGTTGGAACTGAAGGAGCATTCCAAAACCTTATGGCAGGGCCACTGGGACCAATAATGAGGAGCCAAAAGGACAGTAAGTGGCATCTGGAACCTTTCATAATCAACTCTCCCACATAGGCTCTAGAAAATAGTTCATTCTAAATTCTGCCTTTTAACAGGAAATGCCTTGGCTTTAGTATGACTCTAGTTTGAGTTTTGTATGTGTTAGTGAATACATCCTTAAAATTCCTAATATATATGCAACTACTTCTAGATATAAAATACAAGAAAAGTAAGAATAGTGTGCTGGATAGTCAACCTGACTCAGGCTGGAGTCACCTTGAGAGACAGGAACCTTAACTGGAAAAATGCCTTCACAGAATCTGGCTGTGGACAAGCCTATAGCCCATTTTCTTAAGTTAGTAATTGACTGGGGAGTGGGGATGGGAATCAGCCTATTGCGGGTGGTGTCATCCCTGTACTGGTGGTCCAGGATTCTATGGGAAGACAGGCTGAGCAAGCCATGAGGAGTAAACCAGTAAGTAGCACTTTTTTTTTTTTTTTTTTTTTTTTTTGTGGCCTCTGCATCAGGTTCTGCCTCCCTGCTTAATAAGTTCCTGTCCTGACTTTCTTAATGATGAACTACAATGTAGAAGTATACACAGAATAAACCCTTTCCTTCCAAGTTGCTTTGGTCATTGTGTTACATTGTAACAATAGTAACCCTGAGATATTTTATCATTTAGAAGTACTTTTTAAATACTTATTTTTATTTACATGTATGTGTCTGTTTGTCTATGCATATATACAGGTATCCAAAAGACAGAAGACCTTTGGAGCTGTAGTTACAGGCAGTTATGAGCTACTTGACTTGGGTACTGAGAATTGAACTCAGGTCTTCTGAAAAAACAGCCAAAATGCTCTTGACTTTCTCTCCAGCCCTACAAGTAATTTTTAAAATTTTATCTATTTTATTACTTTATATGTATGAGTGTTTTGCCTACATATACATAATATGTACCACGTTTGCTTGGTCCCTTTGGAAATCAGAACACAGTATCAGATTCCCCTGGGACTAGAGTTACAGAAAGTTGTAAACTCCATTTGTATGCTGGGAACTGAAATGGAGTCTTCTACAAAAACAAGTGCTCTTAACCAACAGGCTGACTATCCAGCCTCCCTAGAGGTAATTTTTAAAAGAACATACATATGTATTTAAGGAAGATTACAGATGTAAGCAAATCTGTTATGTCCCAAAATTACATTACTCTAGTACACGTTTAAAAACATTATAGGTTTACTGACCCATCTATGGTTCTATATCTGTTTTTAGCAAACAAAACCAGAGAGTAATATATACCAGTAAGTGCTTTCCTTAGTGGTCTCTAGTGGGGACATTACACACAACAAAATGTGAATGATCAGTCTGGGAGCTGGTGACATTGTTCAGAAAGTAAAGGCGTTTGCTATCTGACAACCTGAGGTCAATCCACGATGGAAGGAGAGAACCAACTTCCACAATTTGTGCTCTGACTTCCACATACACACACCTGCACACATACAAGTAGAGTCAATTCAGACATCACAACCACCACCAGTTACCAGATTTAAAACATCAATATGGTGCAGATCCGAGACCTTTCCTGAAGGGAGAAAAGTGACAAAGTGGGCAAGAAGCTTGGATGTACCTCTAATAACCCATTTTCTTTTCCTTGGTATCTTGAGGGACTGGCCCTAGAATGACAGAAACACACTGTATCTCCATGAGACTCTGCCAGTACCCTCTTTATATGAGTAATAAAGGATTCACAGAAAGAGCAACAGTAGGTAAGTGTTTACCACCTGAAAAACTAGGTTATGAAAGACAGCAACTTGACTGTACTTACAGGAGTTGTGCCGACGACGGAAGCTTTTGGACTGACTCAAAGATTCCATGTGCCTGTCCACATAACTCTTTGAACACTGCTGCTGCTGAGGAGACACGGCAACATCCTGGCTCTTCACATCTGTCCTCTTAGGGATGCTCTGAGGGGCACTACTGGAAGAGGCTGGCTTCTTGACCACCTTGCCTGTTCCATTCTGACTGATACTCATCTGGTACCCAACACCAGAAGGGCCTAATTCTGTCTGATGAAGGTCTCCAAAGTGTTGGTTGTCTCCAGGACCTGGTATCTCCAAGATTTTTAATTCTGTAATATCACCTGCCCTGAAACACAAAAAGTCCAAGTCTCAAAATTATAATAGCAATAGGAAAGTGGTAAGGATGAAACTGGGGTTAAGAGAAATCAGCTGAACTCTGCAAAACTGTGTTAACTCAGGGTTAACAGAAGTAAAAACTAAGAAAGGGAGCAGACCATTTACAGGCCGTGCTCAGTCACCAACTTTCAACTCATATACTACTTGAAAGAACCCATTGTTAATAACAGCTCTATAGCCTTCTCAGATGTCCAGAATGCTAGTGGCTTTTTAAAATTCTTCCACCCACTTGCTCCTTCAATGGGCATATACAATGCCCTTCCTATGTGCTAAGTCCTGATTACGAGCAAGATACACAGAGACACTGCACTTATAAGAAACTCAGTCTGAGCACTGGCAAAGACAAATGCAGAGGTCAGTAGGGAGAAAAACATGTCAGCCAAAGAGTCAGAGACTAAAAAAAAAATCTGACGTTGTCCACAGGAAGAACTGCAAATGTTCTCTATGGTATTACATAAGGAAAAATGATTGTAAAGGTAAAGTGATAACTGGGGGCCAGATCATAAGCACAGTGGGCTTTTCCATGGCAACAGGAAGGTGGGAGGAACCAACAGGGCATTGCAGCTCTTGCCTAGAACCCTACGTTTGGGAGGCAGAGGCAGGATCATGGCAATTTTGAAGCCAGCGTGGTTTACATGAAGAGTTACAAGGCAGCCAGGATGATACAGATTCTCTTCCATCTCTTTTTGGCTTTTCTGCGCTGGGTAGCTCCTGAGGGGATCCCCCCCCCCCCACACACACACACTCTACTAAAACTGTCCTCTCGAGCTCATATTTGGGGAAAATGTTTAATATGATTTTTAAATTTTCTTTTTAAGATTTTGTTTTCTTCAACCCTGGGCATCTCTATGAGTCCAAGGGCAGCCTGGTCTACAGAGTGGGTTTCAGGACAGCCAAGGCTATACTTTTGAGACCCTGTTCTAAAAAAATTTTCCCTTGGGTTGAAGAGATGGTTCAAAGGTTAAGAAGGCTGGCTGTTCTTCTACAGGACACATAAATGTCTGTAATTCCAGTTCCATGCAACCCAACCCTCTTCTGGACTACCTAGGGACCAGGCACACATGTGGTACACAGTTACGTATGCAGACAGATACTCACATTAAAAAGTCTTAATTTGTTAAGATATTCTTTACATTTATTTACTGCGTGGGGGTGGTAAAAATGAAGGGAACAGAGTGTCACAGTGTGCACATGGAAGTCAGAGGACAATGTGCTGGAGTTGGTTCTGGGGCCTGACCTCAGGCTGCTAGGCTTGTTAGCAAGTACTTTCACTTGCTGAGCCATGTCACCAGTCCAAGTCTTAAGTGTCTAACCTTTGGTGAAAGGTGTCAACAATATGACCAGCCCTCTGGAGAAAGAAACCTTCAAATAAACTTGTTCAGCTGTAGGTCTTCAATTTCAGTTATATTATAGACTATCTAACTGGGAAAGACCAGGGGACAAAATATCTATAGCTCAGGAACTGAGTTTCAAAGACCTGAGTTCTTACTAAAGCACATTAAAAAAAGGACACAAGATTCCTTAGGGCCCAGCTTAAACTGTGGGCTAGGCACCATATGGACTCACAAACACAGACAAGACTCCTGACCACACAATGATGAAAAGTGAGTTCAAAACCATAATGACTCCAGTGTGTTTCTGCATACTCGATACTGTCCATCTGTCATACAATCCAACACAGAACCACTGCCTCAAACACCTCAGCTCAAATTTAAGACTACTGTACATTATAAATCATACGGTTTCTACTCTACAGCCCAGGCGAAGCCAGCACCCAGCCTACAACGTTTGAAGAATGTCGGTCAGGACACTTACCGGAAGGTGACTTCTGGTACAAGACACTTCACCCCATTGTGGAAGGGCCGAGTGAGAGAAATGGTCTGGCTGACCTGATCCACTGCTGACACTCTTCCCTGGTAGACGCCCAGGCTATCTCCACAGTTGATGGACACGATACTGCCTAGCCAATCCATAGCCGGCTCTCAGATGTGAAGTCACTGTGAAGAGAAGGAAGTCAGGGTTAGGGTTAGTCAGGCTCTGTTCTCGGTGATGCTCACTACGCTGCCACTAAGGTGAAAAACCATGAAGGCAAACACATAAATAAATCTTTGGTAAGATGTGAGGGGTAACTGCACACACCAGTTTTATATCTGCTTTATTTTTTTTGGAGACCAGTTACAATGTAGCTGGTGGAACTAGAACTTACTATGTAGATCTCAAACTTACAGAGATTTATGCACCTCTGCCTCTTGAGTGCTGGGGTCAAAGGTACATACCACCAAACCCAGCTTAAAAAACCTTTATTCCCAGTGCTGGGAGGCTGGGGGAAGGCAATCAAGTGGCTTTAAGTTGAAGCCAGGCTGGTCTACCCAGAGTTCTAGGTAGCCCATACTACACAGTGAAAATCTGTCTAAAAAAACAAAAGCCTTCAGTAGGAACACGCATATTAATAAGCAATACTGATATACAAATGCAAAGACTATGTAGATACCAGGTGTTGGCACACTCCTTTAATTCCAGCACTCAGGAGGCAGAGGCAGGTGGATCACTATGAGTCTGAGGCCAGCCTGGTCTACAGACCAAGTTCCCGGGCAGATAGGGATACAGAGAAAAAAAAAAAACAGAGACCATGTAGTTATTTAGAGTGCACATTATAAATAACAGTGCAAGGTCTTTCAAAAGAGAGAAAAAGTGTTTGCTTTTTTTTTTTTTTAAGATTTGTTTTATTTATATGAGTACACTGTCGCTGTCTTCAGACACACCGGAAGAGGGCATCAGATCCCATTACAGATGGTTGTGAGCCACGATGTGGTTGCTAGGAATTGAACTCAGGACCTCTGGAAGATCAGTCAGTGCTCTTAACCGCTGAGCCATCTCTCCAGCCCAGAAAAAAAGTATTTGAGTGAACAGTGGAACAATATTTACCTCACAAGCAAGGTTTAATTTTTACCACCATCAAAACTTAAAAAAAAAAAAAAAAAGCTGAACAAAAGGGCTGGAGACATGGCTCAGCAGTTAAAAACACTGCTTACTCTTCTAGAGGATCCGGGTTCCATTCCCGGCACACACATGCTGGTGACTCCATTTCCAGAGAATCTGATGCCCTCATCTGGCCTCCTCGGGCACTGCACACACATGATGCACAGGAACACATTCAGGTAAACACTTGTACATAAAAATCAAATAAAAATTTTAAATAATGACTATATATAAAATTAAATCAATTACTATTATATAAAAGACACCTATTGGCCAAGAGGGGGTGTCACACACCTTTAATCCTATCACCCACCACTCAGGAAGCAGAGGCACGAGTTTGGGACCAGCGTGGTCTACAGAGTAATTTGCAGGACACCAAGGCTACACAAAAACTCTTATCTCAAAAACAAACCAACAAAAACAAAGACACCTACTGCAGGTTTTTTTCGATTCTTTGTCAGATTTTGCCTATTTTATGTCAGGGTGGCATCAATTTTCCTGTCTATTATTTATACTCCAGATGAGATAAACTGCTCAGAGATAGTCATTTATATTGTGGAAAGCTTAAGGTTCCTCTTAGCTCTGCAACACTGAAAATCAACTACTTAACGTCGATGAGGACTACTCCTCCAACACACCCCAACACTTAAACCACGGATCAAGTGCATCGAGGGAAGTTAAGTGTGTGCACTGTCAGAGCATCAGTATCCCTATTTCCACATCTCAGTCCCATCACAAGTTACCATCCACCACGTGGCACTCGCACGACTGGCTATTAACCTCACTGGCCAAAGGAAATGAAGGCAAAGAGCAGTGGCTCTTTGAGAAGTCACGGTGACAACCAAAGCTCGCCTGAGACAGACCAAGCCGTTATCGCCTCCAACCCGAATCCTTGGGCTACACCTAACTCAATGAGTACTCCACACGAGCGCACACGCCCACCCCCACTAGTTCCTGTGGGCGGGCGGGCGCGCGCGCGTACACACACACACACACACACACACACACACACTGTTCTTGAGAGTGTACGTGCGTGCACATACACACAGTTCTTACACACACATACACTGTTCATGAGAGCGCGCGCGCGCACGAACACACACACACACACACACACACACACACACACACACACACCCGCAGTTCCTGCCCGCCAATATAAAGATCTACAAGGCCTGGAAGCCCGCAGCCTAAAAAGCAAACCGAGCTGACCACCCGGAAGCGCCAGCCAACGAGCACCGAACACGCGACCTCCCTCAAGCTCACCTCCAAGCCGCTTGTCCCCACCTGCGCTGCAACGCACACCAAGATGACCTCACTCGCCAAAACACCACCGAGGGAGCTTCACGCCCACCTCCACACACACACACACACACACACACACACACACACATAGAGAAACAGCCACCACCTCCGCCGGAAGCGCCCCCGCGTCTCGGCCAACCCGGAGTGATGTCACTTCCGTTAACAGGGGGAGGAGCCAAGAGGCGGAGCTCCCGCGAAATTTGAGAGGTTGGGTTGTTAAGGGTTGATAGGCAAGGCAACTAAATTAAGCTAGATGTTTTCTCTGTGAGAAATCTGAATGGAGTAAGAAAGAGAGAGGAGAGAAAGAAAAAGAAGGGAAGAAAATATGCTGGCTAGCTTGTCAACTTGACACAAACTAGAGTTATCTGAAAGGAGGGAACCTAAATTGAGAAAGTGCCTCTATAAGATCTAACTGTAAGAAAGCTTGTAAAGCATTTCTCTTAATTTGTGACTGATGGGGGAGGGCCTAGGTATTGTGAGTGGGGCCCTCCCTGGGCTGGTGGTCCTGGGTTCAATGAGGAACAAAAAGCCGAGCAAGCATGAGGAGCAAGCCAGAAGCCGTCACTCCTCACTGGTCTCTGTACCAGCTCCTGACTCCAAGATCCTTCCATGATGAATAGTGATATGGAAGTGTAAGCTGAATAAACCCTTTCCTCCCCAAACTGATTTCTGGTCATGGTGTTTCATCGCAGCAATAGGAATCCAAACTAAGATAAATTGGTACCAGGAGCGGGTGGGGGTATTAACAGGCTTCATGTTGAGGAAGGACTTTGGAACTTTGGGCTAGAAAAGCCATGAGAGCTCAGGGAGCTCTTCTGTAGGAGATTGGAAGATAAGAATGTTTAGAGCTGTGCAGATTGCCTGGCTTGTGAAGTTTCAGGGAAACATTAAAAGACTATCTGGGCCATTTGTTAATTGAATTAAGATTCTGTGGTTCTGGTAGGTGGGGCTGAAGAAATGGTTGTGATTAACAAGAATTACAAAAGTGAAACTTTTGCTTTGCTGGGATACTCAATACTGTTTGACTGGAGGTGAGAAATTAATGGTGCTTAAGAAAAGAAAAACATTGTTGAGGTGAAACCTTTCTTTTTTCTTTTCCTTTCTGGTTTTTCAACTATGTAGCTCTGGAACTTGCTCTGTAGATCAGTTGGCCTCTGCCTCCCAAGTGTTGGGATTAAAGGCATGCACCACCACTGAGCATGGTTAAATCTCATGGGAAGTATTTCCTTAGAGCTAGCATACAAAGAAAGAGAAAGGGTGAGGAAGGAGGGGGAAGGAAGGAGAGAGAGCGAGGGAGGGAGGAGAAAGAAAATAAGAGAATAGAAAAGAGAAGCTGGAGAGATGGCTCAGAAGTTAAAAGCATTGCTTTTCCACAGCAGTCCATAACTCCAGTTCTAGAGGATCTAACACTCTCTTGACCACTTGAGAGGACCAGCACGCTTATGGTGCACACATATACATGCAGGCAAAACAATCAATACACATAAAATAAATCTAAAAACAAATTTAGAAATGTTTATGAGCTCGTGGCTTCAAACACGCTTGAAGGATTTTAATTTAGGGGAACAAATTTTTAGTCAGTTTGTTGCTATGCAGCCCTAGCTAGACTCAAACTCAAAGAAATCCTCCTGCCTGCATTCTGAGATTAAAAGCATGTGTCACCATACTCAGTAGAAATCATTATCAATACTCAAAACTGTCCTGTCTTCAGGAGTTGAAACTTGTTCAAGAGTATCCAGAGTGACTTAATTTATTCCTGGAGTCTTTGTAGTATCTTTACCATCTGGCATGACCAAGTGTTCCAGGCTTGTCTTTTATTAATACTTCAGTGCCAGATTTGTGGCCAATTGTTTTCAGAAGAAGCCTTGGATCTTAATCTGGGTATTAGGAAGTTAGAATGCTCATTTCTGTGAATTGGCCATTGCCTCTAAGATTTAGGATATTAGCCAAGCAAGATAGTATGTGGTGAAACAGGTTTTCACTGTGTAGTGCTCACTAAACTAGAACTCACTCTGTAGCTCAGGCTGGCCTCAAATTCAGAGATCTGCCTGCCTCAGCCTCCTGAGTGCTGGGTTTAAAGGTGTGACTACCAATGCCCAGCTCATAAACTGTATTACATATGCTGCCCAGATTTTTTATTTACTTTCAAAATGGTATTTTCCCCCTACCATTTAACTGCATAATTCATTGTTGTTGGTTTTTTTTTTTTTTTAATGAAGAATTACTTTTTGTGGGCATATGGGTATTTGGGGGGTATGCATATGTTGGGGTGGGTAAGAGTGCCCATACATGCCAGAAGAGGGCATCAGTTCCTCTCTGGAACTGGGGTTACAGACAACTGTGAGCTGCTCCACAAGGGTCATGGAACTTGGGTCCTCTGGAGGAGGAGCAAGAATGCTTGACTGCTGAGTCTGTAGGCCTCCCTGGTCTAATGCTATTCGTTTTGTTTTTAGTGTACACCAAGTTATACAGTCATCACTCCTGGTTTAAGACTATGTTCTCTGTGTTTAGAAGAAACCCACACATCCCAATTCCATTTGCCCTGTGTTCCTTAATTTTTGGCTCTATTTAATTAGCCTATTCTGGATATTTTTATGGGTTCCTTTACATTATAACATAGAATACAAATTTGTTTGTATTATATATTATTATAAGACAGAATTTCACATATCCCAGGCTGGCTACAAATTTTCTGCAGCTGAAAGCAACTTTTAACCTTTGACCATCCTGTCTTTAACCCCCTGCTTGCTAGAATTACAGGTGTGTGCTACCACAGGAACTCAAAGCTTTGGGTGAACTAGACAACCATCAACTGAGCTCCATTTCCAGCTACAACTGTGCTTTGCTCTGCTTTGCTTTGCTTTGTTTTAAGAAAACTATGAGAATGGTAACTCTTGTTCCCTCTGATCTGAGGTTGCTCTTTCTGGTGGCCTGAAACTCTTAATGGAAGGAAACTACTCCAGGCAGAAAGCATATGTACAGTAACTACTGTCCACTACCAGCTGTTCAAGAAGGAGCTGGAATGGGGTGATGCAGGAAGGGATACACATCCCAAGATGCATGTCCTCTCAGCATGTAAGAGGAGCTTCTGGCTCTGTGGGTCTGGCCTTCACCTCTACCTGACACTGCCATTCTGACTTTGCTACAAGATGAGGATTTCTGCATTAAAATGTGAACCACTTAAGAGAATACTTCTCCAGGAGAGCTGGCCCTGTCCCTCACTGCCTGTGGCATTGGCTGAGCTAGCCAGTGGGCAGTGCTGGAGAGCTCACCCTAATGGTGTGGTTGTGGGATGAGCTGACAGGTTTACCAGCTTAGCTACCACCCAGGCCCAGATCCAGGGCTTTGAGTTGGCCAATCCTAACATTTATCCCATCTATGATCTGCTGGAGCACATGAAGGGGGCTGGTCCTGCAGATCCAAAGCTGCAGGATTTCCATGACACAGGGCAATAAGAGGATGTCTGAGAGGAGTCCTAGTAAGCATCCAGAATTGATAGAGTAGCAGAAGCCAGAGGCCTCCAACCAGACCAATGAATGACTCATTGCAATGAACATTTGTAAGCAAAGAAGTGTGGACAAAAGGGTATACTATATGACATGCTGTGACACACTGCAGCTTCCATGATGAGGTTCTGTTTGTTTTGGAGGGGGTTATTTTTAATACATATATGGAAAAGGTTGCAAGGGTGGAGGACAGATAACGGAAGGATGGGGAGATGAGTGAGATTGGGGTACATGATGTGAAATTCACAAAGAATCAATTAAAAATTAAGAGAGGGCTGGAGAGATGGCTCAGTGGTTAAGAGCACTGACTGCTCTTCCAGAGGTCTCAAGTTCAAATCCCAGCAACCATGTGGTGGCTCACAACCATCTGTAATGGGATCTGATGCCCTCTTCTGGTATGTGTGAAGACAGCTACAGTGTAAGTATACATAATAAATAAATGAATAAATAAATAAATCTCTTTTTTTTTTTAAGTTAAGAGAAAGAGAGAGGTTGATTCTCATCCTTCAAGAAAGGCTCTGTTCCAATGTCCCCCAAAGACCTAGGGCCTTCTTCCAGCATTCCTCCCCACCTAGCCACATCCTCAGCTCCAGAATTTCTATTGCCCTATGAAGGGCTAGTAAAGCCCTGGTTACTGTGAATTAGATGATATGCTTATGCACCAGACCCTCCCATCAGCTTTGAGGGCTCTGAAAGCAGTCTAGACAAGAGTTCCAGAGTGTACCGTGTATCAAAGAGTGACATGTTAGAGAAGGAGACCCCACTGATAACATGCCTGAGAGCATGCTCCCCATTGCCAGTCCTCTGCTCCCTGCAGGAAAGCACAGCATAAAGTTGAGCTTAAGGGTGCGAATGTGACTTAACTTCAGATTCAAAACTTGTCTGCACATAGTACGTCCAGGTGATATTTTTATTTAGCTCAGGTAGATTGTTCCTATATATTTCTGGATACTTGTGTTAGATAGAGTTTTCTCTGTTACACTTAAACAAATTATCTAAATCTCTTAAGATATGACTAATACAAATGCATAAGCAAAATACAGGTCATGATCAAAAGCTCTTATGGCCAAACATTTTCTAAAAAAACAAAAACAGAAACAAAACCACTTTATACAGTAAAGAAGAGAGCTGGTGTAGCAGTCTATGACTGTATCCTAGTACTCAGTAGAGTGGTAAGAGCAGAAAAAAAAAAAATGGAGTTCAAGGCCACCCTTGGTAGCATATTCAGAGGGAGCCTGGGCTACACAAGACTGTCTCAAATGTCATTCTTTTACTCTTACTACCCAGAGTGTCTGTCTCTCTGTTCCTGGGTCTTTCTAAACACAAGTGTCAGCCCTTCCTAAACAGAAACGTGGGCTTTGCAAGGACAAGGGGACCCTGTTTATTTCTACATAGGGTGAACAAAGGTGCCCCCCCCACACACACACCACAGTGTCATAGCCCATGTGGGAAGGCTGTTTAGCCTCAGCAGCTGGCATGAGCACCTCTGTGCTACTATTTTTAGTTGTCTTCTCCCTCCATTCTGGGCCGCTCCTGGTTGTCAAAGTAACCAGACAGACTCTGGCATGATCCCGCTATAAGTGTTTTCTAAACCAGCCAGCCACTGGAGCACCCAGAGAACTCTTCAGTTTTCTGAGGCCTGGGTATCTCCTAACCCTTTTAGGCTTCCTAGTTTATGCTGAACTTGTGAGGGATCTGAGGTTCCTGTGGATCTCTGCTGGGCCCAGTGTACATGTTCATCAGATAGAGAAGCAATTCCAAAGTAGGAGGCAGGCACATCGGTCCCGGATCTGTGTCTCTGACTGAAGTTGAATCCCAGGAACAGCCACCTGGTCTGATGACAGTCTAAGCCTGTAGTTGCTAAGGACCAGAAGACCGCATCTGTGCTTGGAAATACTCACAGCGGGCATGCTTTAAAGTCAGTCCATAGGCAGGAGTCATATCCACCTTCTTGCCTGGTGACACGTTAAATTCTATTTGCTGCAGCAAGATGGCCAGGAAGAGAAAGACCTCCATTCGGCCAATGGTCTCCCCAATGCACTTTCGCTTGCCCAAACCAAAGAGAGTGACCTTCTCACTCAGATACTTGTCCACAGTGCCGCTGGGGGTTAGAAACCTTTCAGGCCGGAATTTGTTTGGGTCACCCCACAGTTCCCTGTACACAGAGGAGACAGCTGAAGTCAGTGTTCAGGGAATTATAAGCATCAAGTAGTTCAATCCCCAAGGGACAAGGGGGTCTGAAGCCCAGGAGTGGATGGACCCATCCCACCCAGGAGTTTCCACTTTCCCTGTTAACTTACTGATCATGGTTAATCTGCCACTGGTTCACAAAGACACAGCGCCCCTTGGGGATATAGAAACCATTCAGACTTGTATCTCTTGTGATGCTGGGGAAAGAGGATGTTCAGTCAGGATCAGGGTCACAAAGGAAATCCACACCCCCACATACATGCCATGTCCTTCCCATGAATCCTAGTGGGCTGTGTATACTAAACTGAGACCTAGTATTAAATGTCAATGGATCTATGGCCTCACCTGTGGGGGATGGTGAAGGGGACGAAGGATGAATGCCGGAAGGTCTCCAGGATGAAGGCCTCCAGATAGGGCAGCTGGGGTCTGTCAGAAAGCCGGGGCTGCCGATCCCTGCCAATCACTGTATCTACAGAATACAGAGGTTCAAAAGGATTAAGGGGTTGCCAAGACTATCAGGGTCCTCCATTTAGAGACCTTGGAATGAAGCCACCACCTACCTAGTTCCTCCTGGATCTTCTTCTGTACCCCAGGGTTGGTTACCAGGTACATGAGGCTCCAAGAGATAGCAGTTGTGACTGTGTCAAACCCTGAGCAGGATAGAACAGAGGCAGTGGTTAGGGATGTGGCAACGAGGGGCACCTGAGCACAGAAATGATACACAGAAGTACACATACCAGCTCCAAAGAGGTCAAAGACAACCGTAATGACCTTATCGTCTGAGAGCTGGACATTGGCATTCTCGTCCAGCCTCCTGTCCTGACAGTGCTCAATGAGGCAGTCTGTGATGTCCCGGATGTGGCCCTGGGAGACAAAGGAGCACAAAGTGAGAAATACCCTCTCCATCTAGGCCTGGCTCTTCACTGCCATTAACACCTTTGTTCAAGAGGTGACATTCTGAGGCAGCTGTCCTACTTTTCCTTGGCCTCTCAGAGTTTTGTTCTACCTTAGAGAATTGATAACCCAACTCAAGGGACCCTGGAGGCACAGAGCCTGACACTGTTAGCTATTTGATGAGTTCTTTTTTCTCCCATGAAGCCAGGAGAGGGGGTTCTTCCTGGTCCAGTAAGAACTGGCCCAGGGCTCCTCCCATTCAGAAGCTCTTGTCTTATGGATGCAGAGAAGGACCATCCAAGAAAAGATTTATTGACCTGCTGAGGACAGAGTGCACACTGCTACCAACGCTAAGCTTGCCTGTGACGTTCTGGCCCTGGATCCTAACTGCTTCCCATCACCACCCGCTTCTCCCCAGGTTCTACCTTCTCGAACGTCCTGTAGTGCTCTTTGATTAACTTCTCCATGAAGCTGTAGAGCTTCTCATTCAAGTCCTTGAAGACATTCAGGGAAGAGTTAGGCAGGTAACGGAGGACAGGAATGAAGTCAGCAGGGTTTCCAGAGGCAGTAACCTCCCCAAACTCATTGTTCAGATTGACTATGCTGAGCAGCTCTTGGTCATCATGGTCATAACGTTGGCCGAAGCACATGGCACAGATGACATTGGCCACTGACACTACCACATACTTGTAAGGGTCAAAGTGGCCAACCTCTGCCATCAACTTCTGGAACTTGCTGATCAGGTATTCGGCCTCCTTGCTCACATGCTCCTCCAAGTAGCAAGAGGATGCCGATGTCGGGTCTGAGGCTACAGAGAAGCTCTTCAGGGCATTCTGGGCCAGGCGCCGGCGGGCAGCCCACACTGGTCCAGAGTCTGGGTTGAAAGTCATGCTCTTGCCATTAAGGATAAGTGTGAAGCTGTAGAGGTCTGGCCGGCCCTTGAAGTCATCTCCTTGCTTCACCAAGGCCTGCTTGATGGTGTTCAGGCCGCTCAGCACCACCACAGGCGTGGAGCCAATGCGGATCTGCATCACATCCCCGTACTGCTGACTCAGCTTTGTCAGGGACAGGTGTGGGTTCTTCCCCAGGGTCAGGATGTGCCCAAGGAAGGGCAAACCCCAGGGTCCGGGTGGACTCTTCAGACCTTTGGGAACCTGGGTCCTTGTGGCTCTGATCACCCAGACTCCAAGGCAGAGTATGGTGACAGCTAGAAGCAGCTCTGTGGCTGACATGAAGGCTGGGAGTCCGTACACAGAAGGCATCATCTAGGTGGCTGCTGAGAAGTAAGGCAAGAAGAAGGAAAGCATCAGACTGAGGTGAGGGAATGAGGATCCTAAAGTGTGGCCATCCTGGTCCTCCTAGAGCTGCTTGCTGGGCATAGAACAGGACAGGGATTGTTGAACTGCCATTGTACACTGTTGTTCTTTCTTATCCCACACACAGGAAGAATGAGGTCTGGTAGACTGATCTCTCAGGGGAAGCTCAGTGTGGGTTTGTTTTATTTTTCACACAATATATGTTAATCGTATTCTATACACACACACACACACACACACACACACACACACACATACACGATCATTATTTTTATTCAGTCTTAGACATAAGCAGATGAGGATGGCTACAGTAAGATTCAGAGAGAGTAAGTAACATTCTCAAAGTCTCAAAGCTGGGAAATGTTGGGTAAACTTTCAACCCAAGTAGTCCACTTCTACCAAACCTCTCTTAATGGTGTGGTTTCAAACAGTGGCTTCCAATCTCTGTGGTTTCCATTAACTCCAAATTACTTTGTGCTTCCTAAAATCAATTTTACATCCACTAGGCAGCAGCATCCTAAACAATGTCTGTGCCTAAATACAGCTTTGATTTTTTTTTCCCACCTAACACATTCCAATAAACGCACAATCAACAAATATCACCCGAAAACCTTCTTTGGGAAAGCCATGCTACTGGGAAATTAGAGATCATTTGTTTCTTCAGCCTCGTTTCATACTCCAGTAGCAGGAAAATCAACTTCCAAATGGGGCATTGGCTTGCCTAAAGTCACCCAACAATAGTGACAGAGCCACAGATCGCAGCTCTTAGAGAAAGTTCCATCGAATGTACAGCTGCTATCACAGGTGCCTCCTTTTGAAATATTAAATTTAAGTTCTCAGTTCTTTACTCGGAATCTAAAGAATTCCAAACCCTAGTAGAGGGCTGGAATGGGAAAGGGTAGAAGAAAACCAGTGCCCAAGCCTCCTTGCTCTCAGCCCTAGCTCCCAGAGTTCAACTGAGCCACACTTGAAAAGCAGAGGGAGACCAGCTAGATACTCCAAGTAACAGTAATCCAGGCCAAGCTTTTCGCTGTGCTCAATTCTCATGAATGAATAGTTTGGTCCCTCCCCTCTTTGCTAGTCCTAAGAAAACAGAAATGAAAAGGAAGATTCCTATCAGGCTAGGCTATAAGAAAACCACTGACTGGAATACGAAAACTGGGAATGGATTTGTGTTTAGTTTTGACTAAGAGGACACTTTAGGCTTATTCTAGAAAAGGTAAACAAATTTACAGACTACTCTAAGGTTCTGCCCAGTCAGGAGGGTCACTTTGCAGTGAGGATAGTCCAGGTAGTCTTGGACGAGTCGTTTTAACTTTGAGGCTTCAATTACATAACCAGGAGAAAGGGTAAAGCCAGATTGCCCAATTCAGTTGAGAGGTGCTAGCCCATGCCTTTAATCCCAGCACTCAGGGAGACAGAGGCAGGTGGATCTCTGAGTCTGAGGCCAGCCTGGTCTACAGAGTGAGTTCCAGGACAGCCAGGGCTACACAGAGAAACCCTGTCTCTCAGAAAGCAAAATCAAGCAAACAAAAAAGATTCCTTAATTCAGAGGGTGCAGATCCTAGGAAGAGATCTGAACCACATCTGGCAGGAAGATATACAATTCCTACACTGCAGCCAGCCTGAAGCAGAGGGGCTTCCTGGGGGAACTGAATGCAAAACACACTTCAGCACATTTGGTGCCCCGAAGGACCTCTAGCTCTTGTAAGGTAAGAGGGCCAAGGGAAATGTAACTGGTGTTTCCAGTTCCCCGAAGCTCTCAGTTTATGGAGCTGACAGAGTCCCTCCTGGAAGAATGGGAAACAGTCGTTAGGATAGGGAACCTTTCTAGCCCAGGCCAGAACCAGCTCTGATGTGTTACCCTGTGGGAGGGTAGAGGCTATTGGGGGTAGTTTTTTTAAAATAAGACATAGAAGAGCTACAAAAGCTCAGTGCACCTCTGCTATCCACCCTGCACACCAATGAGAGTAACCCTCACCCCCACTGGCAGTCCTGAAGAAGGGGCAAAATTTGCAGGGAAGGAGAAGCCCCAGGAGGTCAATGCGGTGGGGGCCTGAGGTGAAAGGCATCTCCTGGCTATCTAAATATCTGATACAAGCCACCTTAGGTAAGTCCTCTTATTCCTCTGGCCTCCGTTTCTCCCTTAAGGAATTTACCTGGTCACAAAACAAACAAAAACCCCCCAAAAAACTTAGTCTCCTATTTTGGGGGAGCTACCCAGTAACTCTTCACCAAAATTTTCCTTTTCTTAGGAAGGAGGGGCAATTCAGGAGCCCCGAAGCACTCACCTTTGGCCGTGAGGAAGGACTGAACTGAAGAGTGTTCTCTAGGACCCCAGGGAGGATCTGGAAAGCTCCAAGAACTACCACCTTCAGGGTTACTGTGAAGGCACCACCACCTTTATAGGACTCTGTGTCTGTTGGCTCCGCCTCCTTTTCTGAGTTCAGTGGTGGGACCGAGGGAGGGACAGACTTAGGGAGTGCTCTAGGCAGGAGGGGGGATGGATGAGATAGGCAAGAAGCCATATGGGGACACCTGATATAGGTACAGGCACACACACACACACACACACAAAATAAAGGCTGGAGTCACCCCCACTTTCAAGTTGCACCATGAACAGCACAGAATTCCAATGAGGGAGGGGTCTGAGGGAAAATTCTGGAGCAGCCTAAAAAGCGAGTATTGGGGGCTCAATCCTATGGGGTCATAGAAGTTCCTTTCCACTATTTTTGCAGTCCTAAAACATTAGGTGTGTAAGGTCCTCTTGTCCACTACAAGCCAGTGGGTGCTGAGGAAAGGCTGGTAGAGGGAGAGCAGCTGGGTGGTGACCTTGCTTCCCTGGGTTACAGAGTCCAAGCTCGCGTGAGAAGCGCGCAGCGACCCCAGCCCAGAGGTCACAGGACAGGAAGGCCAGTGGCGCCATTGGACTGTGCCCCACAAGTTGGGTACCGGCCGAAGTTCGCACTGCTTCATCTAGGGGTGGCTTGCAGATCGCATCCCTAAGGGTCACCTTAGGCAAGCTGCAAGCTCCCTGTAGACTCGCAGGGCTTGCTAGTGTTTTACACACTGAAGCAGGTGACACAGAGAAGTCGGGAGGCGGGTGTAGAGCATATGGTGGAGGAAAGGGTGGAGAGAGGATCCACGCAAGACAGCTGGAGGGGGGTCTGGGGCCACAAAGGGAGATGCTTGGCACGCATACAGATTTCTGAGGCTAGCGTGCGTGAGCTTGCTCCATCCTCTGGGAGCAGAGGTCGGGCTGCTAGTCCCCGCCCCACCTGGCTGGGGACAAGGTGCCCCGGAGTTGCGTGAGAAGAGCCTGGAGGCCCGTGCAGCCACCCAGCTACCCAGCTCACAACCGGGCGCGGGTCCCAGTGCTGTCACGCTAGCTGGGGGAGGGGAGCCGTGGGTGAGGCTCTTAAAGGGCCAGCTCTCCCGGGGCGTTGGGGTGGGGTTTGAGAGATAGAAATAGTCTAGGCTTTCCAAGGGCGCGACTAGTCTGTGCCAGCGGTGCAAAGGGCCGGGTTTGCGTGCGATGCTCGGCTTCTGCCTGAGAGCAAAGGCCTGACAGCGTGTGTCCACAGTTTTAGTAGCAGGACACGCAGCACCACCCGGCACGCCTAGCTGGCTGTTTTGCAGGCGCTCTCTGGCCCAGAAGGGTGAGATTAGTATAAGGAGAACACCTGAACTTGCGTGTCTAACTCAACCTGTTCCTAACTAACATCTTCACCTGCCTTCCCTTGTGAGCTTCAGAGCCCAGAAAGAGCATAGCCATCTGCTCTGTGACCAAGACCAGAAAACAAAACAAAACCCGTCTCATCCACCCCCTCACCTCCCACTCTAGTCACATGCTACCTTCGTGCATCGCCCAAATATTCGCCAAGCTCCTACTGTGTGCTGGACCCTGGTGACTGATGCAGAGGTGAAAAGAATTAACAATGCTCCTTGGACAGAGCTTACCCTCTGCTGGGGGGTGGGGGGCGGGAGACAGGTGACAAGCAGCACAGAGACAGGCGTAGTGCAGAAAGAGCAATAGATAAATGACAAGCATAGGACAGTTTACAACTGCAAATCGGGTGGCCAGGGGAGTGCTCTCGGAGACTGCACTGAACAAAGGCAAAAGCGGCTAATCAAGCTTCCTAGGTATCTCCCTGGAGAATGGGCTTGCTAAAAGGACCCACCTCTTAGGCCCAGTATTTCCCCAATGTCCTAGTTATGTGTAGAGGTTGTGGGAAGGGGGTGGCATTCTCCTGTCATGTGCACCTATCCCCCTTGTGTGCCTAACTGGATCTTCTAGATTTCATTTGGTGTCACTCTTCCTCTGATTTCCATTGCCTTAGCTCCAGAGAGCGGAGGAAGCCTGTTCCTCACGGCCAGAAGTGCATAGGAGGTGAGATGTGCCTTCTCAGCATCTTCTCAGGACACTGGACCCTTACAATCTGCCTCTTCTTCCTCCGTGCCCCAGCACAGAAAATATGCATGTGGAAAATTAATCAGATCTACAGGTCCCTGTGAGGTAGAAATGAATACAAAACTGCATTATTGGTGGAGCACATGCGAGCATTGCTCTCCAACTATGTAATGATAAAAATTAGGCGAGAAGAGCTGGGCTTGGTGGTACATACCTATAACTCTAATACTAGGGAAGCTGAAGCAAGGAAATTTTCATGAGTTCAAGGTCAGCCTAGGCTACATAGTAACCGTAGACAAGCCAGGATTACACAGCAGCTATTGCAAGTATGGAGAAAAAATAAAATAAAAATTTTTTAAAGGAGGAGGAAAAGGAGAAAGAAAAGAGGGAAATAAATTGGGCATCAGGACAAGCAGGCCACATAGGAGGTATGGTGGGTCTTCTCAGCATCTTTATAGCTCAATTTATAGCATCTTTATAGTCCACTCATCTCTGGACTCAGCTTAAGAAGCTTCATGGTACCCACATGGGAGCAAGAACCAGAAAACTGAAAGAGCTTGTGTAGAAATAACTGCTGGCCAGGCAGTGAAAGCAAACTAGACACTTGTAGGTCTCTCAGCCTCATCTTCCACCTGTTTCCATTGTCCCTACCAAAGCCTTAGCTCCAGAAAGTGGAGGAAATCTGCTCTGAGGTTTGCAGCCAGGAATGCAGGAAGCCCCCACTGTTTTGTTCACGTTCTTTACCAAAAACTTTATTAGCTAATAAAACCAGTTCCTCTCTTTCTTCTCTGTTGGAGAGATTGATCCCAGAAAGAAAGGGCATAGTGACCTCTGGCAGATGAAAATCTGAGCCTAAGATCATGACCCCTTGTTTCCAGGAAATGGCTCTACCTACTAAGGGAAGCCCTGGGCAACAAGTTCAGGCTCTAAGCAAAGAGGTTCATCTCCCCTGTGCACTGGGGTTATGTGCCTTATACGCACTATTACCAAGACTTGACTAGGCTAAGGGTCATAATGGAAGGAATGGGCCTCACTAGTCCCTTGCTAATTGACGACGGGCAAGTTTGGAGTTTGGAGACTTTGACACAGGGATAAACACCCAGCTGAGGCCAAAGTTTATAAGCCTATGCGTGAGAAGCTCTTTGGCTTCCCTAGTAACTGATACCAGGAGCACATTGGGAGGGGAGAGGGCTCTGGGCTGGAGGGAGGCAGAGAGCTTGCTGGTCAACCTGGAGAGTCAACAGCTGGGGACTTTTGGTTAGTACTGCTGAGGGCTAGGTAGTGGAAGCCAGGAAACAAGCAAGACCCTACCAAAAATAAAATAAAATAAAATAAAATCCCTTTCTCCATAGGGAAGACAGGAACCACACCCCAAAGAAAGCCAGAGGAAAGCCCAGAGATGTTACAGAATCCCGAGGAGGCTGAGGCAGATGACACAGGGACTCTGAAGAGCTTAGAATAGGTGTGAGGAACTTGGGAAGTATATTGCTGACATGGTGGGAGGCATAGTCTAAAAAGGGAGAAGAAGCCAAATCACCAAGACACCATGATTTTGGTTCCATAAAAATAAAAAAATAAAAAATAAAAATGTCTAAAGAAGGGTAACCTGGGAGGAGGCGGACTTGGAGTCACATGTTGGAGGAGTTGGTTGACTGGAGGAATGGAGGTACTTTGTTACCAGTGCTCAATAATGGTGAGGTTAAAAACAAGCATCTTTAACTGAAAACAATGCACTTTCTTGAGGGTGGAGGAGGGGCTGGGGGGAGGGGGTGGGAGGAGGGGTTGCATGTTCTGTGAATGCAGAGGCAGGAGCAGCTGGAGGAATCATGTCTCTCCTCTAGCTGATGAGAAACTTACACTAAGTAGAAAACAGTAAGCGCAGGGCGTGGGGTGGGGGACAGGATCACTTGCGGAGTTGAATGAAGAAACTTGTTTTAAAATGCCTTGAGAAAGTTACAAGCAGCTCTGAGGGGAATCTAGCATGCAGTTTTACAAAGTTCACTGAGGTGGTAGCATGGAGCACTCGGAGAGCTGTGAATCTCAATCTCGCTTGAAATTCAAGCGAATAAGATGCTCAACATGTCAGTTCTGCCGGCACATTTCACAGCTGTACCAAACAGGCAGCAAAAACAGAAAACCCTCTGACAATCTGAGTTTCATCCCCAAGACAGTCTCTCGTAGCTCAGGATGACCTGAGACTCCCTGTGAAGTCCAAGATGACCTTGAATTGTGAAACCTTCTGCCTCTGCCTCCCAAGTGTTGGAATAACAGGCTTATGTCTGGTTTTATGCAGTGCTGGAGACAGAACCTTCAAGCCTGCCAGGCAAACTCTCTACCAAGTGAGCTATATCCAAAGTCCTAAATGAAAAACCCGAGTGACTCAACCAGCACTATCTTTCCACGCCACAGCCCCAACCCTACCTTACCCACCTTCTTCAGAGAGTGACTTGTCCAAGTTCTCCACTCACGGTGACTTTCTGATTTGCCCTTTCCTCTGCCCATGCCCTACATCTGACTCCGATCTCCAGGTCTCCACTGAATCAAGTGAGAATCAGGTATCGGTAGCAGTTGAAGCAGAGGTGTCCTGGTTAACTGGTAGAAGACCCTGGGCTTAGCAGATGGTCAGGGAACACTATTATTCATTTCTGTGACCAAAGCAGGGCATTCCCTAAGAAAAGCCTTCACCAAACTCTTGGGCAGGTTTCATATACCTGCTTGTGAGTACTAATTACTTTATCCAACCTTTTTATGAGTGTGTGCTGTGCCCTAGTCTCAATATTAGAGACTGTAGTTACAGAGAAAAGATGAGGCTGTGTCAACCTTTGTCAGCCAACTTTCCATTCTTACGACAAATACTTGTGTTTGTCTGCTTGGAGAATGAAAGAATGTACATGCTCACAGTTTTAGAAATTTAAATCCACAATCAGAATGCCCCGTTGCTTTGGGCCTGTGGAGGGAAGAGTATGGCAGAGCAAAATTGCTCACCGTAAAGCTAGGAGATGAAAAGAAAAAAAAAATTGGAAATCAATGGTTTCACGATCCCCTTCAAAGGTGGTTCTTCAGTGACCCGAGCCTCCAACAAGGGTACCCCTTAAAGTTTTCACTGCTTCCTAATAGCATTGATCAGGGAATCAAATCTCAAACATATGGGTCTTTGGAGAGCACTCATATACCTCAAATCACAGCAAACTCCAAGTTACTCACAGTCCTGAAGGAAGGCAGGAGATGACTAAGAATTCAGAGGGTCCTGGCTCATTTGGTGATAGCTGAGCAGGGTATAAAACAAGGAGCAGGAGTTGAGTCAGAAAGGCGAGGTGGAGTTCAACAAACAGAGAGTGTAGAAGTACTCCCTGTCTCTTGATGTGTGGTGCTCAGCATAGTGTTGGATGCAGCCCCTTAACTCTAAATCCAGATCCCTTGAACCAATGCAAAGAGCAAGGTGTGGATTGGGCAGATGGCTCAGTGGGTAAGTGCCTGCCACACAAGCATGAAGACCTAACTTCAGATCCCAGAACCCATGTAAAGCTAGACTCTGCAGCAGGTGTCTAATTCCTGAGCTCCTACTGCAAGATAAGTATTGGAGTCAGAAAAATCCTGGAGCTCAAGGGTCATAAGTCCAGTCATGAGCAGTGGTGAATAAAGACCCTGTCTCATAAAGATGGAGACCGAGAACAAAAACCTGAGTCGGACTCTGACCTATGACAAAGGCATACCCACATTCATACACATGAATACTCACACACCATACACATAAACACTTTTTTTAAAGGGTTGTTTACTTTATTTATATGAGTACACTGTAGCTGTCAGACACACCAGAAGAGGGCATCTGATCCCATTACAGATGGTGGTGAGCCACCACGTGGTTGCTGGGAATTGAACTCAGGACCTCTGGAAGAGCAGTCAGTGCTCTTAACCGCTGAGCCATCTCTCCAGCCCTCCCACATACCCCCTCCGTCCAGAAACACTTAAATAAAGTTTAGAAACATATTTTAAAGGCTGGAAACAGGGCATATATCTGTAACCCAAATACCGAGGGTGAGGAGACAGAAGTGCCCTTAAAGCTCATTGCCATCCAGTGTATTCAAACCATTAACTTTCAAGTTTATGGAGAGACTCCCTCAAAAAAATAAAGGTAAGGACAGGTGCATACCTTTAGTGCCAGCACTCAGAAGACAGAGACAGGCAGATCTCCATGATTTTGTTGACAGCCAGGACTGCATAGTGAGACCAAACAAAACCCAAGAAAGAACTGTTCCTTGGCTAGAAGACTCAGCATTAATTCCCAGCACACACATAGCAGCTCACAGCTATCTGTAGCTCCAGTTCCAGGGGATCTGATGGCCTCTGCAGGCCTCCACACACCAGGTACACATGTAGTATACATACATACATAGTTGCAAGTAAACCATCCATACACATAAAATAAAATGTAACGGTCTGAAAGATGACTCAATGGCTAAGAGCACTGGTTATTCTTCCAGAGGACCTAGGTTCAATTCCCAGCACCTATGTGAAGGCTGTAAATCAGCAGTAATTCCAGTCTCAGAGGATCTAACACCCTTTCTGGTCTCCAGACATATAGGCAGGCAAAATAACGGATGCACATTGTACTGGCTGGGTTTGTGTGTCAACTTGACACAAGCTAGAGTCCATTAGAGAGAAAGGATCCTCAGTTGAGGAAATGCCTCCATGAGATCCGGCTGTAGGACATATCCTCAATATGATCAATGGGGTGGGAAGAGAGCCCTGTGTTGGTGGTGTCATCCTTGGGCTGTTGGTTCTGGATTCTATAAGAAAGCAGGCTGACCAAGCTAGGGGAGCAAGCCAGTAAGCAGTGCCGCCCTCCATAGCCTCCGCACCAGCTCCTGCCTCTAGGTTCCAGCCCTGCTTGAGTTAATGTCCCGACTCCTTCCAATGATGGATTGTGATTGGGAAAGTGTAAGCCAAAAAACCCCTTTCCTACCAGACTTGCTTTTTAGTCATGATGTTTCATCACAGAAATTAAACCCTGACTAAGACACACATAAAATACAAATTTCAAATATTTGAAATAATTTTTTAAATAATAAAGGTGGCTGGATATAATGGGTCACACCTTTAATCTCAGCACTTGAGAGATAGAGGTAGTTGAATCTCTTTGAGTTCGAAGCTAGCCTAGACTACATAGTGAGTTCAGGACACCTAGGACCATGTAGAGAGATCCTGTCTCAACATGGTAGAGCCAGGCCTAGTGGCATACATCTTTAATCTAAGCGCTTAGGAGAAGAAGCAGACAGATCTATTCATTCAGGCCAACCTGGTCTATATGGCAACTTCTGGGCCAGCCAGAGATATGCAGTGAGACTCTGTCTCAAAAACAAAATAAAATTAAAAGTTGGGGCTAGGGGCTGAAGAGAGATGGTTCAGCAGTTAAAAGCACTGAATGCTCTTCCAGAGGTCCTGAGTTCAATTCCCAGCAACCACATGATGGCTCACAACCATCTGTAAAGGAGTCCGATACCCTTTTCTGGTGTGTCTGAAGACAGCGATAGTGTACTGACATACATAAAATAAATAAATTAAAAAAAAAAGTTGTGGCTAGAGGGATGTCTCAGCAGTTATAGAGTGTTCACTGCTCTTGCTGAGGACCCAAGTTCAGTTCCCCCAGGCCCACAGGAATGTCACAGGGATCTCCAACTCCAGTTCCAGAGGTTAGGGACTCGGAGAGCTCCCGAATGTAGTGTGGTCTACACACTCGTGCATATAACACAACATAAATAATAAAGGAATATATTTTTCAAAACCCAGACCAATTTAAGCCATGTAATTAGAATTCAGCACTATGGCTACTTTGGGGGGATGGGGCATAAAGGGGATTCTGGGGTCTGGTTACAATTTCTACCTTCTAACCTAGAAGTCACAAGGTCAGAACTACTTTGTCAGGTTTGTAAAGATCCACTGAAGCCAGGCATCAGAGCTATGTGTCTATAATTTCAGTACTCATGGCCCCCAGGCAGGAGGCTCTTGAATTCTAGTCTAGCCTGGACTAGATTGAAGAGAGCAAATTAAGCCCCAACTGAGTAAAGTCCTGAGTGAATGTGTGCTATTGGCGTGGTGCAGCCATGCAGAGCACCCCAGAGCCTCAGAACCACAGAGCACCCGGGAGGACACGGCAAAACCTTCTGCTCTGAACTGAGACTCATCTGTGTGTAGATGTTGATGGTGTGTGCAGAAAGTGTCTAGCACAGTTTTCTCCCTCTGGATACTTACAGTGTGAAGACCCCCTTACAGAAACGATTGTTCCCAAGAGGTTTACTTAAACCTGTCTCCTTGATCACAAACTCCACCTCCTTGTTTATCTGTACATAACCCCATATCCTTGTTCAGCTACATGCAAAAATCCCACCTCTCCATTCATCTCTATACAATAAACACACTGAACTCCTAGGGAACTCCAGTTTCTCCATTTGAGAGCCTGGCTCTCCTGTACTTACTCTCTTTCTCTCCCTCCCTCCTTTACCCTCTCTGTTTGCCCCCACCCCGTGTGTGTGTGAGTTTGTGTGTGTGAGTGTGTGTGTATGTCCTTTCTTCATTCTCTTGCTTCCCCAATTATGTTCAAACCCTGGCATTGTGATGCACACTGCAGTATATACAGTGAGACTATCTCAAAGCGAAACAAAGCGATTCACTAGCTATGAGAGGTGCACTTTTCTTTAGTGTAGGATATTGTTTTTGAGACACACTTTTCTTGTAGCCCAGGCTGGCCTCAAACTCGCTGTGTATCTGGGAATAATCTTGAACTTCTAATCTTCCTGGCTGTCCCTCCCAAGCGCTGGGCTTATAGGCAAGCATCGTCAAGTGCCATTGACAAAGTGCTAAGGATCAAACCAGGTCCTGTGCATGGTGGGTAAGTAGAGCCGCATCCCTGCCCTCTTATACTTTTTAAAGACAAGCTATCTGCCATAGGTAAGTGTCCAAATATTTATGTAGCTGCTCTCCACTTCCCTGGTGTAACCTACGTTCAGTGTCTTCTTGCAAATGGGTGCAGAAGGGGAAGAGAAGGGAGAAGACTTACAATGGACGAGATCACTTCTCAGCCTAACACTGTATTCTGAGAGGCTCGCCGGTCTCAGTTCTCACCCAACCAAAGTCACAATGTTTAGTCACATTAGAATCATTATACCTTTGAGATCCTTTTACCAACAACCCCCAACCTCAGGTTGGATAGAAGAAAACCCCAGACCAATTCTAGAAGAGAGATGTACGGCAAACACTTGGCCCAGGCTCCTGAGAATTATCAAAAATCATCAAAACCTGAGAAGCCTGTCACAGCCAAGAGTTTAGACGTCTAAATATCACCGGTATCCCAAAGGAGATCCGGAAAGAAATAAGAACATTAGATAAAAATTAATGACATCTAGAAGCTGGACAGACGGCTCAGTGGTTAAGAGTGCTGGCTGCTCTTCCAGAGGCCCTAGTTCCCCACCCCCACCCACATGGTGGCTCATTACCATCTATAATTCCAGACCCAAAAGAATCTGATGCCCCCTTCTGGCCCCCATGGGTGCTGCACCCATGCAATCCAGGAACATACCTGAAGGCAAAACACTCACACATACCTATAACAAAATAAAATTAACTTTTTATTGATTCTTTATGAATTTCACATTATACACCCCAATCCCACTCATCTCCTTGTTCCCTCATACCTACCCTATGACCTTGCACCTTCCTCCCAAAAGAAAAAAAAAATCTTGTGGAAAGTTGAAGTGAGTCATTGGTCTGGCCAGAGGCCTCTGACTTCTGCTACACTCTCAGTACTGGAACCTCTCTGGAACTCCTCTTGAATATCCTGCTGTTGCCCTGTGTCCTGGGTGTCCTATAGTTTTGGATCTGCAAGACCAGCCCTTTCATGAGCTCCAGCAGTTCATAAATGGGGTAGATGTTAGGATGGGCCAACATGAAGTCTTGGATCTGGGCCTGGGAACTATCTGGGCTGGTCAGCCCGGCAGCTCGCTTGTACACACGCCACTGGGACAAACTCTCCAACACTCCCCTGCCTAGCTCATCCAGAGCCACAGCCAGCAAGAGCTAGAGCCAGCTCTCCCTCCTGCCATAGGTGGTGAGGAACAAGGGGCAAAGGAGAGAACATCTCTCCTTCATCGTTCCACTACATGACCGATGAGTGGCAGGGCTAGCTCTCCTGCATTCCCACCCTTAGGGTCGGCTCACCCACAACTCCCAAACCCAGGGTCAGCTCTACTGTGCTTCCGGGTACTGCATCTGGTGAGGGGCAGGGACCCCTCTCTTGCTCTCACCCTTCAGGCCAGCTCTCTCACAATACCTAGGCAAGGGATGGGGCCAGTTCCACACAGCCCCCAGACAGCAACATGGCCCCCAGTGGCAGTCCAGACCAGAGACATCCACCTGGCCTTTTGTTGGTAACAGACTTTGCTGTTGTAGGGCCACTGACCCAGACGCAGCTCTCTGTGGCAGGATGTCACCATGGCTTTGGTGGCATCACATCTGGCTGTTCCTCACTACCCTGAAGTCTCTAGTTCTGTCTCCCTTCATGATGCAAACCTCCTTCTGCTTCTCTTTCTCTTCCATCTCCCCAGGACTCACTTGGTTTCCAAGGGCCTCTGGGTATCTGGTCTCAGGAGTGCTATACCCTGCTATACAAAACCAGGCAGGGATTGTCTTGGGTGTGGTCTGCCTGCCTGGGCCTTCGAGGCACCAGATTGGTAGTCATCTTGGGCTCATGCTCTGCCCTGAGCACCAGGTGGGTTGTTTGGTTTGTTGCAGTAATTTTTTTTTTCAAAGCACATCTGGGTGAAGTGACACATAACTTTAGATGTTTCTTAAGTACATTTGTAGCTGTAAAGATATGTAGTCTCTTTCTCTCTCTCTCTCTCTCTCTCTCTCTCTCTCTCTCTCTCACACACACACACACACACACACTTAATCCCAGAACTCTGCAGGTAGAGACAGCAGATATCTATGAATTGGAGGCCAGCCTGGTCTACACAGTGAGTTCAGAACAACAGAAGGTACATAGACAGATTCTATCTAATAAAAACAGGGGGAGAGGCATCTAAATAGAATAAGCCATAAATTTTAGTTAAGAAGAAAGAAGAAAACGAATTTATATAAAACTTAGCCTCATCTCCAGGTTGACCTTTCTGATTGAGTGAGCTGAACCCACTAAAGACTCAGATAAGAAATCATGTCCCCCCCAAAAGAAAGAAAGAAAGAAAGAAAGAAATCATGTTTTTTCCTTTCCAGCTGTCTTCAGAACAGTTTTGTCTTCCAAAAGCTTGACAAACTCTGTCAAGTCTTCATCCTTGACACTTGCAGGAGCTGATCCTGAAGCTTTGTGTGTGTGTGTGTGCATGTGTGTGTGAGTTTATCTCTGTAGTCCAGGAACTTTGGAATCTGTAGACCAGGTTGGCTTTGAACTCACAGAAATCCACCTCTGACTCCCAAGTATTGGGATTAAAGGGGGTGGTGGCTGCCACCACCACCGCAATCACTGTACCACTTGGCATATATATATATATATCCTTAAAATTGTGTTTACCTATTGTGCATGAGAGAGACAGAGACAGAAAAAGAGATGGGGAGAGAGAATACATATTTGTCAAGACATAAATGAGCCAAGGCACACTTGTGGAGATCAAAGGACAACTCTTTCCACCACGTGGGTCCTGAGGATCCAACTCAGGTCATCAGGCTTGGTGGCAAGCACCTTTACTCATTGAGACATCTCAACAGTCCCAGGTGTAGGGTTTGTTTGTTGTTGTTTTTGTAAACAAAACCATTTGAAAGAAGATTGAAACTTCACCCCTAAAGCATACAACATTAACTTCCTAAGAACAAGAATATCTTCCCACATGTGGTTTGAATGAGAATGGCCCCCATAGCTCATATATTTGAATGTTTGTTCCCCCATTAGTGGAACTGCTTAGGAAGAATTAGGAGGTGTGGCCTTGTTGGAGGAGGTGTGTCACTGGGGGTGGGCTTTGAGGTTTCCAAACCCCACACCAGGCCCAATCTTGATCTCTCTCTCTCCCTGCCTGAAGATCAGGGTGCAAAGCTCTCAGCTACTGCTCCAGCACCATGCCTAGCTGCTTTCTGCTATGATGATAATGAACTAACTTCTCTAAAACTGTAAGAAAACTCACAATTAAATGGGAAAGAGGCTATTCTTGTCCATTGGCCTAAGTTTTATACCTCAAACTCTGCCCTGTCTTGGAAAGAAGTGCATTCTTTCAAAGAAACATACCCTGGCCCCTAAAATATCATTTTTTTTTTATTTCCGTGGGTATTTATCTCCATGGACCCAGAACCACTTCTGACCCAAAGAGCTATTCCTGAACCCCAAGTGGAAGGTGGAGCTGAGGGATCATGGCTTGAATCCAAGAATTGATCCTTTTAAGCTTTGTGCAGTATCCAGTTTTGATATCAAGTGACCTGGACAGCTAGGCCAGTTCAGTGGTGTTATAAAAGGCCCCTCATCAGAACTCTGCCAGTTCCAGCCCCTGCCCTTCAGGTATGTCTGTGTGTCTTTCCAGATCATGAGATCTGCTTCTATTTCCTAAATACTGCTAGAGATGGAGAAACAGGGACCCACCTCAGCTTCTCTTTTTAAACCCACCCTCTCTCTGTGTGTATGTTTATATGTCTCTCTCTCTGTGTGTGTTTTTATGTATGTCTCTCTGTGTGTGTGTTTGTCTGTCTGTCTATCTATCTGTCTACCACAGCTTATGTGTGGAGCTCAGAGACAACTTTTAGGAGTCAGTTCCTTCTTTCCACCACATCAATTCCAGGAAGGCTTACCAGCAAGTGCTTTAACCTCTGAGCCATCTCACGACCCATTATCATCAATTAAACAGTTTCAACCAGGCTTTTTCTATGTACAGTTGCCTGGAGTGAAAAGGTAGGGGGAAGAATGCCCACCTGGCATTGGGCATCCCTGGACCTGGCTGTAGCCTACTTCAGCCGCTAAGCATAGGGTAAATGAAGACTCACCTTTAGTGGAGGTACCTCTGCTGGGTATTGATAGAGTTATTGGGAAAGGAGGTTATCACAGGTCAATGATATCATCCCAGGGATAGTGACCTTCTATTGCTTGGGCAAAGGGGCGTCTTCTGTTCTTTGGGTATGTAGAGGGTACCAACAGTGTGTTGGACCCTCTGGTAGAAAGTACAGCAAACACTGCTATTGGGGCTGTTGAGGAGCTGCCTTCAGCGTCATTGTTTTAGAATGGTCACTTGCATCCCCACCAGTCTCAGAAATGGAAATGAGAGAGGTGAACAGAACAGCCTGGGGTGGAAACCCAGACACCAAAGTTGTAAATGCAAGGCTCCTTTCTGGTGCCGCCTGGCTTTTGTGATGAGGCAAGGGCAAATCCCTGAAAGAACAAGACACATGACAGGCATATTCACTTTTCTGATGTGTGGCTGAAAAGCCAAACATAGAGTGTGTGTCGGCAGCTACTGAGTGAGTGAGCGGAAGAATATAAAGGGAAGGCTCAGAATTCATCTTCAACCACTGCATCTTTCCTTTCTCCTGCAGCGGTACAGATGGCGCTCTCTCAGTACATCTCCTTAGCTCCAGAGCTGCTACTGGCCACTGCCATCTTCTGTTTAGTGTTCTGGGTGGTCAGAGCCACAAGGACCCAGGTTCCCAAAGGTCTGAAGAGTCCACCCGGACCCTGGGGTTTGCCCTTCCTTGGGCACATCCTGACCCTGGGAAGAACCCACACCTGTCCCTGACAAAGCTGAGTCAGCAGTACGGGGATGTGATGCAGATCCGCATTGGCTCCACGCCTGTGGTGGTGCTGAGCGGCCTGAACACCATCAAGCAGGCCTTGGTGAAGCAAGGAGATGACTTCAAGGGCCGGCCAGACCTCTACAGCTTCACACTTATCACTAATGGCAAGAGCATGACTTTCAACCCAGACTCTGGACCAGTGTGGGCTGCCCGCCGGCGCCTGGCCCAGGATGCCCTGAAGAGCTTCTCCATAGCCTCAGACCCAACATCGGCATCCTCTTGCTACTTGGAGGAACATGTGAGCAGGGAGGCTAACCATCTAGTCAGCAAGTTCCAGAAGCTGATGGCAGAGGTTGGCCACTTTGAACCAGTCAACCAGGTGGTGGAATCGGTGGCTAATGTCATCGGAGCCATGTGCTTCGGGAAGCACTTCCCCCAGAAGAGTGAGGAGATGCTAAGCATCGTGAAGGGCAGCAAGGACTTTGTGGAGAATGTCACCTCGGGGAATGCTGTGGACTTCTTCCCCATCCTGCGCTACCTGCCCAACCCGGACCTCAAGAGGTTTAAGAACTTCAATGATAACTTTGTACTGTTTCTGCAGAAAACAGTTCAGGAACACTATCAAGACTTCAACAAGGTGAGACTGAGAGGCGAACTGTGAACTGTGCCACTACCAGAGGTCTCCCAGGTGCTCCCAGGTACTCCCAGGTGCTCCCAGGTACTCCCGGGTGCTCCCAGGTACTCCTAGGTGCTCCCAGGTACTCCTAAGTCCTCCCAGGTGCTGCCACATGCTTCCAAAGCTCAGGGATACTTAGCAACTCTATGACCCGAAGCCTTTCCTTCTTCCTTACAGCTTGCCTCTGGGGATTGTTCCAAGCCCCAGAAAGCAAAAGCATGTGAATGGAGTCTTGGCAGAGCTCTGCAATATGGGGGTGGGGCATCACTAATTTAAAGGCTATTTATTGTTCTGCAGGAAAATGAACCTCAACAAAGGCTAAGTAAGCTCCAGCTTCATGTCACGTTTCTTCCCTATGTTCACTTTATCTCTTCCTCCTCTGAAATCTGAGCCCTGGCGTTATGGGAAAGAAGGGTTAGGGGCACACAGAGTGACTTTGCTCTATTTAGGACTGAGACTAGTTCAAAAATCTGAGCTCCAGCCCAGGGCCTGGAACCAAGGCAGTTCTCAGGCCCCCAGGACATATCAAACGGGATGGACAGGTTGGACATTTGACCCTGGAAGTGCTTAAGTTGTTCTAAACTTGTGTCCTTCTAGAACAGTATTCAGGACATCACAGGTGCCCTCTTCAAGCACAGTGAGAACTGCAAAGACAACGGTGGTCTCATCCCTCAGGAGAAGATTGTCAACATTGTCAATGACATCTTTGGAGCTGGTAGGAGTTACATCCCTGCCCCTCCACCCACCAACTGCTATTCACCCATACCCAACCTATCAACCACCTCAGGTGACACAGGGCAGACACCTGCCCTAGGATCAAGGAGTAACCTTATACTACCCACCAACTCCTAGGAGTAACTCAACTAAGCCCTCTCCTTTGGAGGTCTGGGTTTACCTACAGGGATAGTGTAAAGTTGTACAACCTAAAAGTTCAGGTTTATAATCCCAGCTGCTGACTGAGAAACAAATGCCTACTGGGTTTTATTTGTTTGGGTTTTGCATTTAGTTAGTTTTGACTTGTTATGTTTGAGACCAGGTCTCACTTCTGTATCCCAGGTTGGCCTCAAACTTAATGCAATTCTCCTGCCTCTGATTCTATACTGTTGGAATGCTAGATATATGCCACCAAGCTCAGCCTTTTTTTTTTTCCCTCCTTCACCCTACTCCCTGATGTCCAGGATTTGACACAGTCACAACGGCCATCACCTGGAGCATTTTGCTACTTGTCACAGAGCCCAAGGTGCAGAGGAAGATTCATGAGGAGTTAGGTATGTGTTGTTCCCAACCCTAAAGTCAGAGAAGCCTTGAGGCTCTGGGTCACTTGACCTACAAATACATATTTATGTATCCACTCTGATAAGCCCTCGGCATATGGCATCCCCCACTTGTCCAGATACATTGTTGGGTGGGGATTATGGGGTCTTAGAAACATGAGTAAACAGTCCAACACAGACAGAATGATGTTGGTACAACAGGAACCAAGTGCGTGGATCAGACAGAATGTCCCATGAGGCCTGCTTGTACTTTACAGACAGCGTGATTGGCAGGGATCGGCAGCCCCGGCTTTCTGACAGACCCCAGCTGCCATATCTGGAGGCCTTTATCCTGGAGATCTACCGATACACATCCTTCGTCCCCTTCACCATCCCCCACAGGTAATGACCCTGTGCTGTGCCCCCCAAGTTTTCATACTTTCTTCTACCTAGATTCTCAGCTTGGGCCCCGGCTCAGGATCAGTCTCATTCCTGAAGTGTGTCCTCAGCTCCTGACCTCAGTCTCTGGACCCCACCGAGTCCAGTCCCCTGTGGCCCCAGCTGTCACTCACTTCCACCTGTATTTACTCCCTACAGACATCGGCCAGGCCCTCTTCACTGTCCCTCATAAGGGTAATCCAGCCACCTGCCAACTTTGCTTAAACTCGACCTTCTCCCTGGAAAGACTTCTACCCACATATCTGACTCCCAAGTTCTACGCTTGCCCACTGTCAACCCTGACTCATGCACTCTTCCATGTAGAAGCTCCTTTTGGCTCACTAACCTTCAGATAATTTGTAGAACGTTCAGCCCATGTTTCCTGATTGTAAGAGTGAACGTTTAGCTTGGCTCAAATCCTAGCCTAGCTATTTTGGTACAAACTGCTGCAGATTCCTCACAGCAAGTCCCAACGGCCCCAGTGCACATCTGAGCACAAAGAGAGTCTAGTAAACAAATGTTGAAGAGCAGGATCCCAGAAAAGGGAAAAATAACTGCCCCATATTTCCTGACCCTCACATGATCTCCCAGTACTGGGTTTGGAGACTGTTGTAGTCAGACACTGGGATGGAGTGGAGGAAGGAACAAGGCACATCTCAGTTTTTCCAAGCCCTGAGCTAGAGATAGCTGTCTTCTTTTCTCAGCACAACAAGGGACACCTCACTGAATGGCTTCTACATTCCCAAGGAGCGCTGTATCTTCATAAACCAGTGGCAGGTCAACCATGACGAGTAAGTACATAGCCTTCATGGGGAAAGAGACATACTCTGCAATACTCACAGGAAGACTGTCTGTCTGTTCATTCAGGAAGGGGCTTGCTCAGCAATAGGAAGGCTGTCTGTTGCTTCAGGAAGTGCTTATGAAAGGGACACTTCATTACTAGATAGCCTATTCTAAGCAACAAAATTTAGACCCTGTTTCACAAACTTCAGTGTACAGAGAATGTCACTAGGTATGTGGTGTGGGTGGCAATGCCTGTAATCTTCCCTACTGAGGAGGCTGAGGCAGCAGAATTACAATGAGTTCAAGGCCAATGTGGGCTTCTTGGTGAGTTTTAGGCTAGTGTAGGTTTCATACCTGTTGAAAGAAAGAAAGAGAAAAAGAAAAAGAAAGGTAGGTAGAAGGAGGGAAACAGGGAGGAAGGGAAGGAAGGAAGGGGAAATTAACTAGGAAGTTTCCTCATACCCCAAGGTTACAATCTGATAGATAATAAGGACACCCCAAATGACTAATGGGAATGGTGTAAAGACTTCCTTGGGAAAGTCCACTCTAAATTGTAAGTAGGAGATCCATCCAAACCGGGAAATACTGAATATGAGAACACCATCTATATTTATGTTGTCAACTTTTAGTCAGAAAAATGAGGAGAAGCTGAGCAAGAATTGAACTGCTGTGCTCCTGGGCTAGTGGGAGGGAGAGAAACATGGCTTCCTTCAGTGCATGTGATACAGGAGGCCCTGGGTTCAATTTCCAGAACTACATAAAAAAGGGGGGGGGGAGGGAGAGGAATTAATGAATATTAAACTGCTATCTTTGACCATGGAAATGGTTCATTAGGTAAAGAGGTGTGCTGCCACACCTAACGCCCAAGCTAAATCCCCAGGCCCCACATACGAGAAGAGAACTGGTCCTTACAAGTTGTCCTCTGTCCTCCACATGCACACAAGTAAATGCATAAAAATATAATTTAAAAACTGAAAGGCAACCCCAATCCACTACTTTTTTTAAATTCTTCTCTGATATACCCCAACTGCAGTTTGCCTTCACTCTCCTTCCTCCAGCCTTTCCCCGTACCTCCCCTCTCCCTCAGATCTCCCCCCCAAAATCCACCATCTTCAAAGTGGATCATTTTAAAGAGAATTCTATTTTTTTTTTAAATCATTAGTATGGCCGGAAGGTGCGGTTCCTTGGTACAGTGCTCACCGTCCATACCCAAGGTCCTAGGTTTGTCCAAAGCACCGGGTGTAGCAGCACATGCTTGTAATCCCAGCACTTGGGAGGTAGAGGCAGAAGGGTCAGAATGGCACACAAGGTGACTCTGGGGTTACAAATGGCATTCAAGGCCAACTTTAGTTGCATGAGACCCAGTCTCAAAACCAACACAAGAGGAACATTGACAAAAGGAAATAAAGAGCAAAGCTGGTACCTTCCTGACACAGCCACCCTTTCCTTGTAGAACCCACACAGCTCAGGTCCCATCTGTTCCTCCTACAGGAAGCAGTGGAAAGACCCCTTTGTGTTCTGCCCAGAGCGGTTTCTTACTGATAACAACACTGCCATCGACAAGAACACGAGTGAGAAGGTGATGCTTTTCGGCTTGGGCAAGCGCCGGTGCATTGGGGAGATCCCGGCCAAGTGGGAAGTCTTCCTCTTCTTAGCCATCCTCCTGCAGCAGCTGGAGTTCACTGTACCACCGGGCGTGAAGGTGGACCTGACACCCAGCTATGGGCTGACCATGAAGCCTGGAACCTGTGAATACATCCAGGCATGGCCACGCTTTTCCAACTGAAGATGGCCGAAGCACTGGCGGGGCCATCACTCTTGTTTCTTTCCCTCTCTTTTTAAATAACGGCTTTTTTGAGATACAATTCCTTTACCACTTACTTCATCTCCAATCGATTTTCAATAGTGTCTACTTGTTCCCCGCAAACCCATACCCATTAAGATTTGTGACTATTCCTCCTACCTTGTCTCGCTTGCTGTGCCGCATGCTAATCTAGTTTTTGACTCAATAGATTTGCCACCTGTGGCCATTTCATATAAACCCAATGAGTCGTGGTCTGTGACTGGTTCTTTTCACTTAACACAGTTTTCTCCAGGTTCATTTATGTTGTCGTGTAGGTTCGTAGGCTTTGCTTTCTTGAATCCTCTTTCCTTATAGTCACGGTGGGCACTCAGTTTATTGCTTTCTCCTCACGCTGTTCTTCTAGGACTTGAGTCTCTGGATACTTGAAGGGGACAGAGAGGAAGGAATCCAGCCTGTGGTGGATAGGTAGCCCCTATGTCCTAACTCAAGCAGAAAGTGTGACTTCTCATGGTCAGGGGAGAATAACATCCTCAGATGTATTTAGGTTCACTGGAGAGTGAAAACAGGGACCCGAGGGAATGACTCTGTGGGTAAAAGAGATTCTTATGCAAGCATTATGACCTAAGTTCAAATCCCAAGCACCCACATAAAACAGGGACCCAACCATACCAGCCTGTAAACCCAAAGAGGTAGAAACAAGTAGATCCTGAGAGGCTTACTGGCTAGCCTAGCCAAGCAGCCAATTCCTGATTCAGTGAGAAACCCTGCCTCAGAGGAACAAGGCAGAAAGTGATAGAGGAAGAAACTCCCACACTCCTCTGGGCTCTGAATGCATGTGCATGGGTTGAGCATGCACACCCCCACATACACATAACACACACGCGCACACTGTTTTAGTTAGGGTTTTACTGCTGTGAGCAAACACCATGACCAAGGCAACTCTTATAAGGATGGTATTTAATTGGGGTTGGCTTACAAGTTCAGATGTTCAGTCCATTATCATCAAGGCAGGAGTATGGCAGTATCTAGGCAGGCATGGCACAGGCAAAGCTGAGGGTTTTATATCTTCATCTGAAGAGTTCTAGCAAAATACTGGCTTCCACAAAGCTAGGGTGAGGGTCTTAAAGCCCACACCCATAGTAACACACCTACTCCAACAAGGCCACACCTCCAAATAGTGCCACTCTCTGGGCCAAGCATATTCAAACCATCACACACTTGTATACACACACACACACACACACACACACACACACACATGCTGAACTGCATACTTAAATGGTAAATTATTATGTGTTTTGCCACAATATTTTTTAAATGGCAAACGAGACAATAAAATATTGTGTGACAAAAAAAATATGAGATATTGTCTTAGGGTTTCTATTCCTGCACAAAACATCATGACTAATAAGCAAGTTGGGGAGCAAGTTTATCCAGCTTACACTTCCACATGCTGTTCATCACCAGAGGAAGTCAGGACTGGAACCCAAGCAGGTCAGGAAGCAGGAGCTGAGGCAGAGGCCATGGAGGGATGTTACTTACTGGCTTGCTCCCCCTGGCTTGCTCAGCCTGCTTTCTTATAGAACCCAAGTCTACCAGCCCAGTGATGGCACCACCCACAATGGGCTGGGCCCTCCCCCCTTGATCACTAGTTGAGAAAATGCCTTACAGCTGGATCTCATAGAGGCATTTCCTCAACAGAAGCTCCTTTCTCTGTGGTAACTCCAGCTTGTGTTAAGTTGACACAAAACCAGCCAGTACCGATATTAAAGCCACCATGATCTACACAGCAAGTTTCAAACCAACTAGGAATATCTAGAGAGACCCATCTAAAAAATAATAATAACTAAGGCTGGAGAGATGGCTCAGTGGCTAAGAATGCATATAATCCTGACAAAGGACCCAACCTTGGTTTCCAGCACCCATGTTAGGTATCTCCTGTAACTCCAACTTCAGGGATCCAGTGTTCCTGATCGCCACAAGTGCTTATACCCACGTGCAAATACGCTCACATAGACACACACACGCACATGCACATCATTTAAAATGAAAATAGAAGTCTAAAATCATACAAATAACAAGATGTGAAGACGTGTGTGCTGTTTCCTCTGTGAGAGCAAAGTCAGTTTCCTGTGGAAATGGAAGACAGGACTGTGAAATCTGCACAGGTTCGGGGTCAGACACTTCCAGCTCTGAGCCAACAAATCTAAACTGACCTGAAGACTCTTTCATCACTGTTGTAATCCTAAGGACATGGCTGCTGGCTATGGTGGGATTAAAGGTTCTCTGGGCTCCAGGGGTTGGAAAACAAGGAGGAAAAATGTTAGTGGAGTGCTCAGGGTGAGGCTGGAAGAAGGAAAGGCTGTTGGGCTGGATTCTCGGTGCAGCAGGCACGAGGCCCTGAGGTGTTTTCAATCTGTCTTTGAGTTTTAGTTTGAGACACAGTCTCACTATGTAGTTCTTTACTGGCCTGGAACTCACTGTGTAGACCAGGTTGGCATCAAACTCACAGAGATTAACCTGCTCTGCCTCCTGAGTCCCGGGATTAAAGTTGTGCATGACCACGTCAGGTTCCCTCTGCACCCTTGCTCCCTAGGTTCATTTTTGCTTTCTCTATGACTCATAAAGTTCAAAACAAATATGACCCATAAGTTGTGACTCTCTGAGCCGAAATAAGAAGAAGCTGAACTTATCTCCAAGGAGGATATTCCAATGGCTTTGAAAAATAGTAACATTGAAGCTTACTACTTTTGAAAAAAATAATATTGGAATTCCTAATAATAACTGGTCCAAGTGCCAAGGAACAAGTGGCTATTAAGTGCCCAGCCCTAAGGGGAACATCTGTCTCAACCCTTGAAGGCTAAGGTAAGAGGAGGTGGGAAGCCTCTAAGGGCTGAGGAAGTGGTGGGTATTGTGACCTATAACCACCCCTCTCCAAATAGTATGCTGCTTAGAGCTTCTGGTCAACTTCATTCTAAGCTCTGGAGAGATGGCCCAGTGGTTAGAGCTGATACTGCTCCCCTGGAGTTTCATTTCTCACTGCCTACATCAGGAGGCTCACAACTGCCTGTAACTCTTCAGGGAGCCAGATGCTTTTGACGAGTGCACACGCATGCACACACTCTCAACTACAAACACACAATTTTAAAATAAGATAAATCCTTTTGAAAAGAAAGAAATAATGATAATGTTTAGGAGGGGAAAGCAGGTGTAACCTGTGATAAACTCCATGGAGGAAGGGAGCCCCTTTCTGGAGCTCTACCTGTCTACGGCATGCCTGCCTTCAAGCCCAAGGCAAACGCCTCAAGGAATCCCAACTAGGGTAGGACTCAGCTCATCCCTTAAGGCGCATTTCTGCCCTAGGCAACTACAGAAAGACTGTGATGCCCTAGGATTTCAAGACTGATCAGGCCATAAACGAGTCCTGAACATCTCAAACTGGAAGAGGGAGACCGGGCAGGGGGGATCCCTGTGCTCAGAAACAGCCCATTTAAGGAGGAAGATGACCCAGTCCTTGGAGTGGGGCAGTTGCCTTGCTCTAGGACTCCTTGCAGAGAGACGTGGGTCCAGTCCAAGGAAGCACAGACCTCCCTCCAGAGCTTCTAGGCTGGTGGAAGGCTTCCTGGGTGTGATAAATAATCTTGTAATACACATTAGTTATATATGACAAGTTTTACTTATGATGTTGTCAGAGGTGTATTTATATATTTGAGTAGATACATGCTCTCTTGTCAGGCTTCACTCCCACTAATACGCTTCCTCTTCCTGACCATCTTCCTTCTGATTCCATGGGTGTGTACAGGAGTTGGCGGGAAGGGGGCTCCACACTCCAGTTAGTCTAACTAGGGTTTCTTACATGAGCACAGGTGTGGGATTATTTACAGGAGAAAGAGAAACTTACACTGAAGAAAATGTGCCCCCCTCCTTCCCGAAATCATTACCTGTCAGTATTGGAAAAGAACGGGGCCTCGTCATCAGATCTTACCTAAGGATCAGTGGACAAAATATGAGGAGGACAAATTCTACCTTGAACCCTATCTGAAAGAGGTTATTCGAGAAAGAAAGGAGAGAGAAGAGTAGGCAAAGAAGTGATCTTGTAGTTAAGATCTGTGGATGTGCCTGATCTCACCAGATTTTTCATGAAGTTATTTCAACCTGAATCACAATTTAAGAATTATTTGCTCTACATATGCCTCACTTTAAATAAATGTCTGCTGTAACCATTAAAAAAAAAAAAAAAAAGAACGGGGCCTCGTGATTGCCTCTGCTGTCTGGGACTGAGCATTGACTGGCGTCATCTTGTCAGTGAATCCCAGCTGCTGTGAGTTCATGGCTGCAACAGCTATGTCATGCCTGGAAACCAGGGTTTCAGAGCTCCCACCACTTCCTCAGCCCTCACAGGCTTCCCTCCTCCTCCTCCTCACTAAGCCTTCAAAGGCTTGAGACAGATGCTCCCCTTAGGGCTGAGCTTAGTTCGGCAGCTACCTACCTGTTCTTGGCTCTCTGACCAGTCATGAACCCTGTGTTGACTCTGAAAAAAAATGCCTTCTCTCGTCAGAGCTGAGAGTAGCACTGATGGGGTCATAAACAAAACAAAATTTAGAAGGCAGTTTAACAACACTCCTTTCAGCAAAACTACAGTGGTAGCTCCCCAGCTGTGAGCTTTGGACAGCCGACCTCAGATTCAATCAGAAAGGGTTGGATCATAACCACCACGCACCATTATGCAAGTGAGCACAGACTGATAATGAACGAAAAGGCACATTTCTGAATGGATCTGTGAGGTCATTTGCCGGAAGGATTAACTGAGGAGAGAAGGCTGGCCTCCAGAAGGGACAGGCAGCACTCCCCAACAGCAGCCCAGACATAAAGAGGTCTCAGGGGGGGCTGGAGAGACCCCATTGTGGTTGAGCTCATTGACTGCTCTTCCAGAGGACCCAGGCATGGTTCCTGTCACCCACACGGTGGCTCACAACTGTCTCTAAGTCCAGCTCCCAGGAATCCTCTGGCCTCTTCAAGTACTAGGCAAACTGGTGCACAGATGTGCATGCAGGCAAAACACCCACAACAAAATAAAAATAAAAATAGGGGGGTTTGTTGTTGTTTTTTTGTTGCTGTTGTTGTCTTGTTGTTGTTTTGTTGCTGTTGTTTTGTTGTTGTTTTTTTGTTGCTGTTTTGTTGCTGTTGTTTTGTTGCTGTTGTTTTGTTGCTGTTGTTTTGTTGTTGTTGCTGTTGTTTTGTTGCTGTTGTCGTTTTGAAGAAAAGGAAAGTGTAAGAGCAGAGAGGAAAACACGACAGGCAAGAGAAGCTGCTGCTTTTCCTGCTCCACGTCACCCCTTTGGTTTCTTTGGTTTTTGGTTTTATGGGGTTCGTTTGTTTGTTCTGAGGCATGGCCTCACTCTGTAAGCCAAACTGACTTCGGACCGCACAGAGATTCTCCTGCCTCTACCGCCCAAGTGCTGGGATGAAAGGCTGTCACCACACCCAGATCCACTTTTGCTTCTTGCTGGTGTCTACTGAACCCTTTTTGTACGAGCCAACTGTATTTCATAATGCACGTTCATTCTGGTCCTGCTATTCTTCTGGAGGCCACCGACCGACAATGACACATGGAAACCCTTAAGAGGCACCAGGCAGACATCTCCATACTTCTTTCCATCCATGTTTTGCAGGGCTCAGCTTCCTGGCAAGTTTCAGGACAAGTGTGTTGATTGACATCTAATGGTCACTGCCCAGTCTGACCACACGTGGACCGGAGTTGGCCTGGGCTTCTCACGCACACTTGGCCAATCTTTAACCAGGTGGCCTCAGGCTCTGCTCTGTCCAGAGCCAAGGCAGAAGAACTGGACATAGAGACTTTGCTCCTTTGCTCCCTGCCGTCTCTGACGGCAAGTAAGAGGCAGATGGAGCCAGTTCTGTCTTGCTCTGTCCTGGGCAGGCCCTGGACATACATCATCTGAGGCTGTTCTCACGCTAGGAGCTTGGAAAACACTGAAATATACTCAGCACACCCGGATGGGCGATTCGGGCAATGATGAAACAGTAGACAGAACCCTAAGGCAGGCTCCCGTCTCTGTGTCCCAGTGGAGGTTGAGGGACTCCACTGGACCCCACACTCTGCAGGTCAGGCCCCCAGCTCTTTATCTCCCACCGATCAGATCTTCCCTTTCAATTGCTTAGGTCAGCCTCCACCCCTGCCCCAGAGCTGGGAACTTTGATTCAGCAGTGGAACAAGGTAGGAGATTAATCACAGTATCCAGAACGTCCTTGGGAAGCCAGTAAGATCGGCTCATGGGAAATAATGTCATAGAAGAAAGCTGGCAGAGGTGCACAAGGGTTGCCAGGTGTCACCTTTCTGATCTCTCTTCTAACAGTGAAAACCAAGCTCACCCCGGCTCTCAAAGGGCCTGAAGACCCCAAGCCAGGATCTGCTGACAATCAAACAGTCCGACTCCATTGCTTTTACTCTGTAGTCATTCACCCTTTTGGAAGGGAGCTGTGGCCCTAGGCCAGTGATCCTTCCTGGTCCTTTTATCCTCAGGGTCATCTCTCTCCCCGTATACCCTTCATCCCTAGGCAGACAGACCTAATCACTGTTTCCTCTCACCTATATTTGCCCAGTAAATTTCTTCCTAAGGCAATTCACATCCCAAGCAAGGAATTTCCAGTTAGCATAGGAACTTATGGATGATGTAAAGTGTTTGGAACCAGATTCGAGTACACCTCTAACAAGGAATCTAGATGCTGCTTCTCCTAGACTAGGGTTGATGAAGTTGAGAGAGTCAGCCCCCGAGTTTGCCCTGTACCTTATTAAGAGCTCCCCAACTCTCAGTGACCCCCTCAGCTAGCTCCCTAAGGCTCTGTTCCTGATTATCAGACACAGGATCCCCTGGTCTTGCAGTTTTCGAGTTGGGACATTTGAAGACAAGGACTACACCTGGCACACCTCACACTGTTCCGAGGAGGAAGGCAGCCTGTGGTCTTTGCTGAGGTCACCTGTGCTTTCCCAAGGACAGACAGTAAGGTGATGTTTATTTGCTTTTTCATGCCCCTCCCTTCCTTCATCCCCAAACTTCTGTCCTGGGCCAACAGGTAAAGAGGTGTTCCAGCTCAGCGGAGACTGGAAGAGAAAAGCAGGTGGTTGGCTCAAATTCACTAGTCAGTTGCATAACCGAAGTCTGGCTTTTCTCACCTTGCAACTAAGGAGAATAAGTCTACCTCACAGGGCTGGTAAGAGGCTTAATGAGATAGTATGTATAAAGTGTCAGGCCTCGGGTAAGTGTACACACAGGCAGCAGAATTGCTGAGAAAGGTCTTCTCAGTGCAGGAGCAAGCCCACATGTTTACACCCACATGTTTACACTGGGTACACCTCAGGCTCACATGTGAGCCAGCATTCCCAGGATTTGCACCCTCTTCACTGGGGTCTTGCCAGGGCCCAGGCTCAGCTCACTTCCTCCCACTCCTACCCACCCCAAAACTGGGGAGGGCTGAGGGGGATAGCGTGCCAGGGAACAATAGGCCCATAACCCCTTCCGGCCCATCGCGTGAGAAGGAACTTCATGAGAAGGAGCTCCGGGAAGGAAACTCATCTCCCAGTGGGAGAGGCCACCGCCCCCTTGTTGCCAGCCCTTTGGGAGTTTCAGGACCCT
The DNA here is from genome assembly GCF_963924665.1 of Micromys minutus. NCBI lineage: Eukaryota > Metazoa > Chordata > Mammalia > Rodentia > Muridae > Micromys > Micromys minutus. Next base: position 48,365,761 of record NC_137985.1, on the reverse strand, counting down.
CTCTCTGTTCCAGACCTCATCCCAACCCCCGCATCTGTAGACTATATCACCTGGACTGGCTCCCCCATGCCTTCCTTCAGAGAAGAGCATCTGAGCTAGGCACCCCTGACTCCCTGGCTGGAGCCCAGGGCCTGCTCACACCTGTCTTCGTGTGTCCTGGCCCAGAGCAGCCTCCCTTGAGTGCTGAGCACTGACACAGAGGGACCTAGTAAAGGAAGCCAAGTCTGGAGACCACCCCCACAACCCCCCAGAGGCCAGAAGAGAAGGATCTAGCATAGAAAAGCCAAAGTCCCTGCCCTTTACATTGGGACAAAGTTACAGCCCCCAAAACGCCTCCACAAGGCATAGGACTGACGGACAGAAGTGAGGACCTTCAGCTACTCAGCTCAGCTTTGCCATTTCCTGTATGGAGGAGCACGAGCCCTGTCACCTACATTCCCAACTCTGCCAGCGTTTCTACCGTCAGACTGGGAGCCCTTATAGGCAGGGGACAGGACGGGAGAGCAGCTCTCCCCTCCAGGGAGGCTGCTAATCAAGAACTCAGGGCTCCATCGATGCACATAGAAGGCATGGTAGGTGCTGGCGACTGACTGAAACTAGATCTGCCCTGGGCCCTCCGATCTAGGCTGTATGAACAGAACCTCGGTGTGTAGGCAGAGACTGAAGTCTTACTGGAGCTCTTGTCCACAAATAGATTTCTTCGGTGTCACCCCCAAAACTCTGGGCAGGAACCCTACTCCTCTGTGTGCAGACCTGGCGTCACCAGTTCCAAATCTCTTCAGACTCGTGTGACCGACTGTGCCAGGGAGCAGAGGAAGCAAGGGCTTCCCAGATCTGGGCTAGTCACCTCCCACGGCCACCTCCACTGAAGTTCTCCAGACTCCAGCTAGAGACTCCTAGGGCCTAAGGACACAAGGATGACAAACACACCCACCAACTCACGGCCAGCCTCAGACACAGACACACCTGTCTGGCATGCTGACCCACTTGAATACACACCTGGCACACTCACACACATGCACCTGGCCGCACTTGCCACAGAGAGTAGACCCAATACAATTCAAGCCTTGTGCCCACCCCACCCCCACCCAGGCCAGCATGGGATATGCATTCCCCTTCCCACTTGGCTATGCTAGAACTCTGTCAGGCAGCCCCAGGAACTAAAAGCCCCCTTTTTTCCCCTACTGGGATTTAAACCTGTGGCCTTACATAAGCCAGGTAATGTTTCTAACCAGCCATATCTTTTAAAATTTTGTTATGATTGTGTGTGCGTGTTGGGTAAAGGGGTGAGCCATAGCATACGTGTGGGGGTCAGAGGACATCTCCCAAGAGTCCCCTACCATACTGATCCCAGGAGTGAACTCAGGTCTTCAGACTTCGAAGCAAGCATCTCTAACGACTCAGCTGTCTCAAAGGCTTTGTTTTATTTTTGTTTTGTAGTCATAGGGTCCAGGCTGGCCTAGAACTCACTGTGTAAGTTGCTGTCTTTGAATTCCTGATCTTCCTGTCTCCATCTCTCAAATGCTAAAGTTAGAGCAGAATGACACCTCCCCCTCTTCTCCCTCTGTCTCTGTCTCTCTCGACATTGTCATTTTATACAGCCCTGGATATCCTAGAACTTGACATATAAACCAGGCTAGCCTCCACCTCACAGCAATCCTCCTGTCTTAGCCTCCCCAGTGCTAGGATTACAGCTAGTGCACAGCTAACAAAAAAAAAAAAAAACTCTACCATATACATATATATATATATATATATATAACTTTGGGTGTAGGTAGGTGTTGAAGTAGATAGCCCAGGCTGTCATGGAAGTCACAATATTCCTGTGTCACACTCTGGAGATCCAGGATGACAAGCATGAACCACGGTGCATGACTTTTTAAAAATAACAAAACTTTGTTATTCATTCACTCGCTGATTTATTTGTTCGTGTTTGTTTTCTTGGGACGGGGTCTCACTATGTAGACCAGGCTGGCATGGAACTCAAAGCCATCCCCTGCCTTGACTCTCAAGTGCTGCTATTATAGGCAGTATGTGTGTTGCATTACTGCACTTGGCCAAAGTCTATAACTTTTAAGGAGAAGGCGAAAGAGAAAACACTAATGAAACAGTGCATGGATTTTACCAATCAGATTGGCATGGTTGAAATGTTCAATAATAGATTTTTGGTCAGAGTACTGAAAGCAGAGCATACGGGTTATGGAACACGCCTATAATCTTAGCCTGTAAGGGCGGTAGGACCGAAAGTTCAGTCAACCTTACTTACATACAAGGCTTTTAGGCTAGCCTGAGCTACATGAGACTCTTTTTTTTTTTTTTTTAAAGATTTATTTATTTAATGTATGTGAATACACTGTAGCTGTCTTCAGACACACCAGAAGAGGGCATCAGATCTCATTACAGATGGTTGTGAGCCACCATGTGGTTGCTGGGAATTGAACTCAGAACCTCTGGAAGAGCAGTCAGTGTTCTTAAGCTCTGAGCCATCTCTCCAGCCCTACTTGAGACTCTTGATTTTAAAAAAAAAAAATGTAATTAAGGCATGACTGGGGACAGTGGCATGCTGGGATAGCTCCAAGTGTTTGAGAGAGTGAAGTGAGAGGGTCAAGCGGGGCCTGGAGTTTCACAGAAGCCTGACTGAATTGGGGCGGGGTGGGGATGGGGGGAGAGGGAGAGGGAGAGAGAGAGAATGAGGAGAGCACAGGATAGGGGCTGAAAAGAAAGCTCAACCAGCAATGCGCTTACCAGGAAAATGCCAGACTGCCCCCCTTGCTCCGGAGCACCACAGCTTAATGTCCAAGGATCCCTGAGGCTGCAGGGCCAGCCAGCCACCTCAGTAAACCCCAAGCCCAGTAAGAGACTTCTGTCTCAGAAGACAAGGTGGGACTGAACATGACGCTGAGTGTTTGTAATCCCAGCACTCAGGAGGAGGGGCAGGTGGATTCTCTTTAAGTTTGAGGCCAGCCTGGTCTATATAGCAAGTTCCAGGTTAGCCAAGGCTATATAGTGAGATTTTTTTTAAAAAAAGACTAGGTGGATGACTCTAATGACACCCTAGGTTGACCTCTGACCTTTAAGTGAAGTCTTCATCCCTCTCACAAGTGCACATGAACACACACAAAAGTTTAAGATGGGGCTGGAGAGATGGCTCAGTGGTTAAGAACACTCACTGCTCTTCCAGAGGTCCTGAGTTCAAATCCCAGCAACCACATGGTGGCTCACAACCATCTGTAATGAGATCTGATGCCCTCTTCTGGTGTGTCTGAAGACAGCTACAGTGTACTTAATAAATAAATCTTTAAAAAAAAAAAAGTTTAAGATGATAACAACGATAAGTTGGCCTCTGATTTTTTTTTTTAATATATAAATCTTTTATTGTCCCCAAATTGTACTTGTGATCAGGATCTTGTTTCTGGAGCTAGGTAACTGAGGTCTCACTCGTCAGCTGCATGGTTCCCTTCTCAGACACATAGATGCCATCCACTTTCTGATATCCTTGTTTTTAACTGTTGTGGCTTGCTGAATCAGAGCCGCTTAATTTGAAACAAGTTCAGCATCATTTCCTTCAAGGATGAATTTATCCGTCTGGGCTTGAGAGACAGAATAAGCCACATCTGTCCTCATGGGAACCCTGTGGATGTATTTTTCACCCAAGAAATTTCGGATTTCAACCAAAGACCCATTTTCCTGAATAACGACGTTGAGAGGGAAGTGAGCACACACAGACCTCATCTTGTAGCAGAAGCCCAGTGTGACACCCTTGATCGTGTTCTGAACATGACTGCAGATGGTTCTGACAGTGGCCAGTTCCTTTCTGTTACCCCACCATTTGTCAACACGGAGCCTTTTCTTTTTCTTCCCAGAAGACTCAGCTCTACGTTGATGTGATTGAAGTCCCTCCACAGAGTTCCCCTGGGGCCCTTCACAATGACTGTGCGCCCCTTCAGAATGATGTCTGTCATTTTCTGGATGTCGACCATCTGATTCCTGAGAATGGTCTTCATTCTTGAAGTAGGTGGGGCAAAGAGAGTGACCTCTGATTTTTAAATGAAGTCCCCCCACTAAGTGCACATGAACACAGGCAGAAATTTAAGATGATAAATCTTACATGTATTTTCCTACCATTTCAAAAACCTTCCCATCTTAAAAACCAGAAACACGAAACCTTAAAAAAATGCACATGATGGGGACCTGAGAGATGGCTCGGCAGTTTAGAGCACTGACTGTTCTTCCAGAGGTCCTGCGTTCAATTCCCAGCAACCACATGGTGGCTCACAACCATCTGTAATGGGATCTGATGCCCTCTTCTGGTGTGTCAGAAGACAGCTACAGTGTGCTTCTATACATTAAATACATTTTTAAAAGATTTATTATATGTTATTATATTATATTATAATTATATTATATTTTCTGCTTGGGCCTACCCAGTCTTAGCATTACAGATGAGTGTTACTAGGATTTTGTTGTTGTTGTTGCAGATGTCAAAAACCAAAGTCAAGGGTTGTGATGTGGCTCCTTGTTGAGGTTTTGTCTTTTACTGTTTATTGTGATGCTAAGTCTGGCCTCCAAGATCTGTAGCCACTGGGACCCCATCCCCAAGTTAATTCTAATTGGTGAATAAAGATGCCAGCAGTCAATAGGTGGGGGGAGAAGAGGAGAGATGGAGGTGACTAGGTTTCCCAGGGCTTGAGACCACAAGGAGAGAAAAGAAGAAGCCGCCATGGGATAGAAGAATGTGCAGGAGAGGAGAGAAAGAGAACCACCATGGGGTAGGAGTAAAGAAACACACGGCCAATCGGAGCTAAGAGCAGCCCAGATGAAACTTACTGTATAATAAGTAATAATTCAGTGTCATCAATAGGGGAATGGATTCTAACAGCATGAAGGCTAGGCAGTGGCCCAGCTAGTGTGCTGATTTAGGCATATTAAAATACAAAGGCTCTGTGTGTGTGTGTGTGTGTGTGTCTTTAATCCTGGAACACAAATGGTCAAAGGTGGGAAGAAACCCGTGCTGGGAGTAATTAATATATATATATGTGTGTGTGTGTGTGTGTGTGTGTGTGTGTGTGTACTACAGCTCATTTGTGAGAGCTTATCCTGAATGCTCAAGCCCAGAGTTTTATTCCCAGTATCAGCATAATCTTGTGGGATGGTACACACCTATAATCCCAGCAGTTAGGAGGTGGAGGTAAGAGAAACAGACGTTCAAGGCCAACCTAGGTTCTGCAAGACTCTGTCTCTCAAACAAACAAACAAACAAGCAAGCAAACAAACAAATGGCTGAATGAAAGAACGTGGAATTGCTTTACAAGATAATAAAGCGAAATCTAGAAAGACGTTTCACCAAACTACCGACAGAAGCACGTGCCTTTCATCACCTCGCAGACTGCGGCAGCCACACAGAGAGCACTCTGCACGGACGGCTGCCCCATCGCTGTCTGCTCGACCTTGGACAGAAACAGCCCTCGCTACTGCTGAGCCTGTGGCCAAGGATTGTTGCATCAACATAGCTTGCGAAAGCCTCATTCTACCTTTGATACCTGCCCCTTGCCTCAGCCTCTTTGCAGACACGCAATTTACCAAGGCACAGGCATGGCTAAGACAATGCTGCTCCAGCAAGCATAGAGAAAGGCTGATCGTGGGTGCAAACCAGCTGTCCCAGGACTGGTGCACACCTTTGTCTCAGCACTCAGAGGACAGAGCTTCTGTGTCTTTGAGGCCAGCCTGGTCTAGCAGGCAAGTTGCAGGCCAGTCCAGGGCTACACAGTGAGACAACACCTCAAATGAAAACCAACATAAAGGTCTGCAGAGATGGCTCAACAGCTTGAAGCCCTGGCTGCTCTTCCAGAGGACTGGGATTCGAGTCCCAGAACTCAAGTGGAAGCTCACACCCCCCTGTAACTCCAATTCCAGGGGATCCAACACCCTCTTCCTGCCCTCTGCAGATACGTCATACAGACGGTGTACAAACATACAAGCAAAATGCCCATACACACAAAATAAAAATTAATAAGTCTTCTTTTACAAACCCTGAAGCAGAACAATAGTAACGACAACAGTTTATGTCTGGAAATTGTGTGTTATTCAGGATGGCTCAGTATTCCACTGAAACCAGCAATCGTTAAAATGATGAAAAATTAGACAGACCTTTATAAAACATATACCTTGAGGTGAAGTTTTTCCAGACCAACATATACGGCCTTGTTACCATTCAAGATTTCCCTTTTTTATTATTATTATTTATTTAATTGTATGTGTTTTGCCCCCATGTATGTCTGTGTCCCACAGGTGCCCAGTGCCTTTGGAGACCAGAAGAGGACAGTGGGTCTCCAGGAGTTACAGATGGTTGTGGACCACTTTGTGGGTGCTGGGAATCAAACCCAGGTCCTGTGTGCTACACCTGGGTAACTGTTGCCTGTCTAGTGAATCACTTTATGCTGTTACTACTGTTACAAGGGAACTTTCTCATATGCTGTTACTAGGAAACCTTTTCATGCCAGAATTGTTTGCATATTCTGTTAAACTCTGTGCTTTGATGTTCTTGGAAACCGATCCCAACAGAGGTCAGTTAGAACTGCTCTAAAGTAGTCACAATAATCTTAGACCTGGCCCAACTGCCTGGCAGCACTTCCTGTCCCTATAAGTTGCTTCTGGGATAGGCCCCAACATTAGAGAGACACCTACACCAATATAAGAAGCCACTTGGAGTAAGACTTCCATTTTGAGTAGGGGTTGAATAAAGTCTTTCATTTCCAAAGGCAAGTCCTCTGCCACAGTTGAGTACCCCAACCAATTGGAAGTCCCCTATCCCTAAACCATGATTGGTGGACAAACTCACCACAGATGTTTGTGGATTTGATATAAAAAAACAAACAAACAAAACAAAGTTTTTAGGGGCTCTGAGACTTATCCAAAACACCCCATTCTTAGAATGTGAGACCCTAAAGACACAGAAATGGCTAAAGTCAGACTCAAAGACTTTCCAGTCATCCCAAGGTTATGAGATCCTACCTGTGACTGACAAATAAAACAATGGCCCAGAGTAATTCTCAGAAAAAGAACACAGAATGTACTGACTGATAGCCACCTGCCCTCTAGAAAGCCCTAGATAGGGTCCTGACGCATGTCATAGTTAGCCCATGCTCTAATCACCCAATTCTGAGAAACAAGGACAAAACCCCACAAAGTTTTGAAATATATAAACAAGGTTCTGAAAATGTAAAAACAAAGTTTTAGTGGACAGGTCAAGCTATACTGACCAAGCCAAGTTAAGACAAACCAAAAATGACTGCTTTAGGAACAGCTCCGCTACCCCTCCCTGTACTGAATTCCAAGGAGAATGCAAATTGTCAACAACCTTACTGCCAAAGTTTCTCTTCCTTTCCTCCCCCTTCCTCACCTCTTTCTGAAACTTATACTGCTGACCATTGGTAAAATAGTAGTTCACCCCCCTCACAAAAAAAAGTATAAAAGATGTATGCTTTTTGAGTTCGGGGTTGACTCTCCCTGTGAGGATGAGCAACCCCGTGTACATGGAATAAAAACCTTGTTATTACAGCGGCCTATCGTCTAGTTGTGTTCTGTGGGTCGCGCCCCTGAGCTAAGACTCCTTGGGGTCTTACAACAGATTTCAGGCTTAAAAGCTCTATGACATTTTGGCTCAGGGTGGGAGTTTAGCTCCTGAGGCTAGTCTAGCATCCCTGATCAATCAGTCTTGGGATATGTGTTCAATAAACCAGCCCTGTTTAGTTGAGATTTGTGTCTATGTGATTTGTGTGGTGATTTCCAGACATCAAAACTCTGCAAGAGCAACTAGTGCTCTTAACCACTGAGCAATCTCTCCAGCCTGTTTGTTTTTGAGACCAGAATCTTACCATGTGCCCCAGCCTAACCTGGAATTCTCAATCCTTCTGCCTCAGATCCCAAGGCTTGCAGGTACCTGGCTGGAGTTCTTCACCATGTGCCTAATCTAGTTATGATTTTTCTGTGGTTGGTTGCTTTAAAAAAAAAAATGTTTTCTGTTTGTTTGTCTGAGACAGGATTTCTCTGTGTAACCCTGGCTGTCCTGGAACTCCCTCTGTAGATCAGGCTGGTTTGGAACTCAGAGATCTACCTGCCGCTGTCTCTTGAGTGCTAGGATTAAAGGTGTGCACCACCACTGCCCCGCAGGTTTTGAATTTTTATGTAAGATCATTGTGTATCCCAGACTGGCATGGAACTTGTAATCCTCTTGCCTTGGCTTCGCCAGTGGTTTTATAGTTTTACTTTTTACACTTACTTTATTCGTGTGTATATGTGTGGTGGTGCATCTGTGGATGTCAGGTGACAACTTGTAGAAGTCTGTTCTGTCCTTCTACCATGAGGGTTCCGGGGATCAAATTGTCTCACAGGCTTGGCTGCAAGTACCTTTATCTACTGAGCCAGCTCTAAGGCCTGTTTCGGTGGAGTTGGTTGGTGTACTGGCTGGTTTTGTGTCAACTTGACACAAGCTGGAGTTATCACAGAGAAAGGAGCCTCAGTTGAGGAAATGCCTCCATGAGATCCAGCTGTAAGGCATTTTCTCAACTAGTGATCAAGGGGGGAGGGCCCAGCCCACTGTGGGTGGTGCCATCCCTGGGCTGGTAGACCTGGGTTCTATAAGAAAACAGGCTGAGCAAGCCAGGGGAAGCAAGCCAGTAAGTAACATCCCTCCATGGCCTCTGCATCAGCTCCTGCTTCCTGACCTGCTTGGGTTCCAGTCCTGACTTCCTTTGGTGACGAACAGCAATGTGGAATTGTAGCTGAATAAACCTCTTCCTCCCCAACTTGCTTCTTGGTCATGATGTTTGTGCAGGAACAGAAACCCTGACTAAGACAGTTGGTTTGGGTGTGAGCCTCAGAGTCAGGTATTTCTTTGTTTGGCTTCCCATTTATCATTTTAATTTTATTTCTATTTTTTGTTTTTGTTTTGGTTTGGTTTCTGTTTTCACAAAGGCTCTGTCAAAAGAGAGACCTGGAATTCAATATATACCCGTCTGGGTTTCTTTACGGTCACTGTGATAAAATAGCCCAAGTTATAGCAGCAAGGCTTTATTTAGAGTTTTCTGTTCTGCCGCCACCATGGCTGGAGCATGGCAGCAGACAGGACACCACAGGAGCTGACAGCTCCCATTTTGGTGAAAGCTAACCGGAACTGATGGGAGTCTTTTGAAACATCAAGGCACACCCCCAGTGACACACTCCTCCAACAGAGCCCACCACCCAATCCTCTCAAACAGGTCCAACCAAGCAGGGAACAAATATCTTAGCATATGAGCCTATGGGGGCCATCTTTATTCAAACATCACAATAGCCTAGAATGGTCTTAACTTTCCATCTTCCTGCCTGTATCTTTGATTCCTACAGGTACCGGTGTGCGCCATTCACCCAGGGTGTGCAGTGCTGCCAACTGAACCTAGGGCTTTGCTACATAAGCACTCTGCCAACTGAGCTGCAGCCCAAGTATTTGCTTAAAGACAATTTCCGCTAAGGTATACAGAGAAGCAGAGAAGATGGGGGAAAGGTCTATTTCTTTTCTAGGAAAGGTTATGGATGCCTATGGAATATAGGATTTTTTTTTTTTTTTTTTTTTTTTTTTGTTTTAAGACAGGGTCTCTCTATTACGTGGCTCTGGCTTTCCTGGAACCCTGTATATAGACCAGTCTGGCCTCAGATCCACAGAGATTGGCCTGCCTCTGCCTCCTGAATATAGGATGTAGATTTCTTTTTCAGTTCTAAGAGTTGAATCCAGATCCTCCCCCATGGTAGGAAAACAATCTACCACTGAGTTAGGCTTCCTGCCTCCCAGCGGCCCTATCTCAAGTTCTCTCTTCCCCAGAAAAAGGGGCACCTGGCTCTAGGTTTCAAGCTGGAACTTCAAATTCAACATTTTCCCCATTGGTAGGACCCAATGTTGAAAGAAAACTGTCCTCTCCTCCCACCTTGAGTACCCTTGAAGTAAAAACCAAGCCAGCTGGTCATGGTGGCACACACTTGTAATCTACACCCGCAGGAAGCAGAAACAAGGACCACAAAGATAGCTCAGAGAAAAGAGCTTTTCGACTACTCAGGTTCAATCCAGCACCCACAGGGCAGGGCACAAGCATCCAAAACTCCAGAGGATCCTACGCCCTCTGAGCAGCCCTCCTTGGGCATCAGGTACATGCATGGTAGTCATGTAGCAAAAAGACATACATCCGTGCAAAGCAAACCTCCCATACACACGAAAGATAGAATTTCAAAAGGTGAGGCAGAGATTGAGAGGGCGTGAGATGGGCAAGACTCACTGAGAGCTCTGGGATAGCCTGGGCTACACAGCAAGACCTTGTCTCAAAAACAAAACAAACAACAACAAAAAACACAAAGGCAAGCAAAGCCAAGAACCATCTGGGCATGGTGTTGCACACCGTGAGGGAGTTCTAGGCCAGCCATGGATTTGTGGACTGTGGAGAAAAAGTCTTCCTGTTTCCTAGCTGCCAGTTTTCATTTTGGTTTTTTTCTTTTCTTTCTTTTTTTTTTTTTTTGGAGACAAGGTCTTACTATGTAGCTCTGGGCTCTGGCTGGCCCAGAACTAACGATGTAGATCAGGATGGCTCTGAACTCCTAAAGATCTGCCTGCCTCTGCTGCGCAAGTGCTAGGATTAAAGATGAACACCACTAAATTACCCTTTTTATTCTCTCTCCCTCCTGCCGGCTCGGCCTCTACCTTCTTTTTGCAGGACTGTAGCACTGAGAGTGTGGTCTGTGCTGCCCCCTCGTGGTCATTTAAGAAACTGAGGTTCCCATGGTGGTTGACCTCTACCCACAATCCCTCAGATGCCCCCCACCCCAGCTAGGCAATCTAATGGAAAGGGGCTTGTGTCGAAAATGCAACTTCAAGGCGAATCGCAAGTCTTTACTAACCAAAAACTCTGGAGAAATTACTAATAGTGGCTAAAACATATGCCCCTCCTTCTCTGCATCCTTTTTGGCCTGTTTTTTTTGTTTGTTTGTTTGTTTGTTTTTGCAGACTAACTTGAAACAAAAATTCTTTGTCCAGCCAGGTGTGATAGCACACACCTGAAATCTTAGCACTGAGCTAGAAGGATTGCAGTGAGCTACACGGCAAGTTCCAGGCTAGCCTGGGCTATAACTTAGAAAGACACAAACGATCATCAGTCCCAGGAACTTGGGGGACCGAAGCTCTTGAGGCGCTTCTGATTGCTGACTGGGAAGTCTTGGAATGCATCTGTTCCTAACCCTTCCAACTCTAACCCCAAACACACTGACCTGGAAAACTCATATATACTACTGTCATAAGAACCAGGGGAGGGGGTGCTGTGCTTGATGCCGTGAAAAGGCGACGCAGGGACGAGTATGTTGCTGTTGTTCAGGGAAGAAGGCAGATCTTCGTGTTGCCTGTGTTCGGGCACGGACCGAGGCCGCTAGATCCCGGCCTCTGACCCCCGGGGCGGGTTGCCCGCCATGAATTTCGGCGTCTGGGGTCCGAGGCGGCCTTAGTTTGCTCGCAGCCGACTAGCAAGTGCAGAGAACCAGAAAGAGCAAAGCACGGATGTGGATACGGACCCAGCGAGCGGGCGGGAAGGTGGAAAGCCTCTCCCGCTGTGGTGTGGTCCAGGCCTCTTCGCCAGGGCGTTGACCCCGGAGCAGCAAACACAGCACAGTAAAGTGAAGGAAGCAACTACCACCGGGCATATCTGGGGCGATGGCGCGGATCCGACCGGGGATTCAGCTGAAGAACTAAGGCACGGAGACATGAAGAATTCATCTTGCCGGCTCTCGCGTGCTTCTAAGTCTGCAGTAATGTGTGCTTTAATTGTAAGATACATGCAAGATCCAAACGTTTGATATGAAAATGTTAATTATAATTTTACATTAAATGATTCTTTATATATTGGGGGAAAAATCAAGGGGGGGGGAACCAATGGAAGAAGGGTTAGAAAGACAAAGAGGAAGAACAAAAATAACAAAGCTAAGAATGAGAATAAGGGGCTGGAGAGATGGCTCAGCGGTGAAGAGCACGGGGCGCTACTCCAGAGGACATGGGTTCAGGCACCCACGTGGCAGCTCACAACAGTCTGTTAACTCCAGTTCCAGGAGATCTGGCGCCCTCTTCCGGCCTCCATAGGTACCAGGCACATACATGGTATATAAACATACTAGCAAAATACTTATACACATAAATAAATCTTTTTGTTTAAGTAAAAATGTAGACCAAGAGTAAGAAGGAGGTGGGGGAGAAGGAAAGAAGGAGGTGGGGGAGGAGAGAAGGTGTTTTTTGTCCGGTTCCTTCTGCTGTGTTTCTCCTTGTACCTCCAAGGACTACCTTCAAGACTGAGCCCCTGGTTGTTTTGTGTGCACACAGTGCTTATGTAGAGATCAAAGGACAGCTTTGAACATCAGGCCTGTCCAGTGCTGAGATTATAGATGTGTCATCTTTTCGGTCCCAGTGCCACTGGACACACTGACGCACATCCACTCTTGACTTAGCAGATACACTGTGTGCTTACCTAGAATGACAGGTAAGCAAATGAGGATTACAGGGGTACAAAGGCACAGTGACAAGAATGGGGGTGAGATCACACACACCCTTTCAGAGAGAGTGTATGCAGGGGGATCAAATTCTAAAATCTTGGATCTACTCAGAGTCCAGCTGCCTCTTGAATTCTGCTTGAATGTCAGTCAAATTTCCTGTGCGCATGCTGCCCTCTGCTGGTCCCTCTGGGCATTGCGCCCACTGAGTCCTTACTAGCTCTGCTTTTGCTCACCAAGAAGGTAGACTGAGGTACAGAGTGGAAGGAAAGCTTGGGCTACAGTGACACTTCTGGTCGTGTTCCGAGTTGGCACTGTGAACAAAGACCTCAGAAAGAAGCTGCACCTATAGCCTCGGGTTGATTAGGATGTAAGCGTTTGGAAATAAAAGGTCAGACTATTGCAGGCCTGAAGCATAAGTACTCTATCTTGGCTATGTCGACCCTTTCTTTTCTTTTCTTCTTAAAGATTTATTTATTCTATATGAGTACACTGTCGCTGTCTTCAGACACACAAGAAGAGGGCATCAGATCTCACTACAGATGGTTGTGAGCCACCATGTGGTTGGTGGGATTTGAACTCAGGACCTCTGGAAGAGCAAGCAGCCAGTGCTCTTAACCACTGAGCAATCTTTCCAGCCCGGAGCCTTTCTTTTGAAAAGCCATTTACCGCCCACCTCCATGTGTGGCCTACCATAACTATTAGGTAAGTCCTTTGGAATGTTTGAGCAGACCCTTACCTTCCACCAATCCAAAAGCTAAGAGTGCCGTCAGACGGTATCTGAGGCTGATAGCAGAGATGTCCCCAATCTGCTGTAACCACCTACCTTACGTACTCACCCATGACGTGAAAAGTGTTGACTTATGACTTTCTTAGTTTTATATTTAAAACTTCACAAAACTTACCACCATATTGGAACATGGAATTTGGGGGAGCCTAAGTCTGTTCCCAGGCCGGAATCATTTATTTCTTATCTGCCTTGAGGAAAGAGGTAGTTTTTTTACTTTTTTTTTCCTTCAAGATTTATCTTATTTTGGGGGGCTGGAGAGATGGCTCAGTGGTTAAGAGCACCGACTGCTCTTCCAGAGGTCCTGAGTTCAATTCCCAGCAACCACATGGTGGCTCACAACCATCTGTAATGGGATCTGATGCCCTCTTCTGGTGTGTCTGAGGACAGCTACAGTGTACTCATATAAATAAATAAATAAATAAATAAATAAATAAATAAATAAACAAATAAATAAATCTTTTAAAAAAAGATGTACCTTATTTTTAATTCCGTGTGTGTGTGAGCGTATCTAGAGATATATACACCCAAGTGCAGTGCCCACCACAGAGGCCAGAAGTATAGTAAGCCCTGGAACTGGAGCTGCAGACACAGTGAGTGTCCTGCCGTGAGTGCCGAGAACTGAAATGGAAACCTCCACAAATCCCTCTAACCACCAGTCAGCTCTCCAGCCCTGCTGCTTTTATTTGCTTGGTTTATTTTTCACACCCACAAGCTGATCCTGGTTTTTACCGGCAGCTCTTCCTGCTGGGGAATGGCCTGACAGTGCATAAGGACCCAGTCTGGCACCAGTGCCCTGAGTTGCCTCTTCAAAAGTCTGCGTCAACCACATCTTACAAAGCAAGCGCAGGGAGGACTCAAGCCTCCTTCCTATCCCCCCCTGGGCCCGTCTCTGTTCCCCACCTGAGGGCCTGAGACCACAGGAACTGGAATCTCCCGACCGATTTCCAGCAGGCTCCCGACACAAATGGCCCTTTATGATAAATGGGGGTGGGGTGGGCAGGCAGGAGCCGTCTTCTGCTCATGGCTCTCCTCTCTGACAACCAAACCCAGCTTCCATCCGAGGCCTGTTGTGGGGCAGGAGAAACCGCAGGTTTGAGCAACTCTGTCAATCAGCCTCACCATCCAAAGAAGTAGATGCTACCGTTTTACTCGAAGAATCATGGTCAAATGAGAATTAAAAAAAAAACATCCAGCACGCAGGAAGTGCTCAACAAAGTGCCCTTTTCACTTGTCCTCGTTCAGAAAAAGAAAAAAAGAAAAAAAAAAAAAAAAAAAAAAATCCTAGGCTTGCCAGGGGCCAGTATGGTATTTGCCTTAGTATCAGAAGCAGCCCAAGATGTACTGGTACCCATGTGCTGACCTGGCTGTCCCCATCCACGAAGGGGGACCCCCCCTTTGGAAAGAAAACACCCTTCCAAAATGCTTTTCTAAAGCCAGAGTCCTTGGCCGTGGTTTATGTAAAGGCTTGTTACCTCCATCCTGTGGAAGGATGATTCGTGCGGCAGAAGTTTCTGGAAACGACTTTATCTCCTTCTCGGTCCAGGCTGGCTCTGGCTAGTACAGGCCCTGATGTAAACTGTGACGACCGCATCTCTGCAGACTCCCAACAGCCTAGCTTCCCAGAATGGGGATGCAAAGTCTGGCAGACCATCCCAGCGCGTGGTCTGGCACCCTGGGGCGGAGTCATGTGACCTTGCCCTTTTCCCCAGGCCTCTTCTCTTGTTCTTCCCCTTGTGGGTCTGAGCTATGGACACCAGAGGGCGCTGCTGCCTCTCGGATCTAACGAGACTAGTGGGGGGAATTGTCAGAGAGACAAACATAATTCTAAGAGAAAGCAAGAGGAAAAGTAAGGGCCGCGTAACAATGACATTTGTCTTCCACAGCTATGACTCCATCGCTTCCCCTTGAAGTGTAATCCCATCAGTTGAGAGGGTGAGGCAGGAGTAATTGCCACAAGTTTGCTAGCCAGGGCAAACTTCTATGCTGTCTGGGGCTACAGAGTCAGAGTGTCTCAAAAACATTGGTAATAAGTATTATCATTAATTTTGCAGGTATAATAATTACTTGTGTTGCTTTTAGTTTTGTTCATTTGTGGTTTGTGACAGTCTTATGTAGCCCAGGCTGGCCTCATACTTACTACACATAGCTGAGAATAACTTTGAGTCCTGGTCTTCCTACTTCTGCCTCCTTAGTGCTGGATTACAGACATATATCATTTTTAAAAAGTTATGAAGGATATGTTGGCATGTGCCTTTGGTTCCAGCACTTGGGAAGTAGAGGCAGGGGGAGCTCGGTAAATTCAAGAGCGGCCTGCTCTATATAGAGAGTTCCAGGGCAGGCAGGGCTAGAGAGACGTCATCTCAGTACAGCAAATCTAAGGAAAGCCCAGTGGTGTGGTTCGGCACCCGGTTACTGGGGGTCTGAAGAGCTGAGAGCTCAAGGCTTGCTTGGGCTACAGAAGGAGTTCAATGTCACCCTGGGAAGCCTAGTGAGATACTTTCAAATTAGAAATTAAGGGCTGGAGAGATGGCTCAGTGGGTAAGGTACTGGCTGCTCTTAAGGATACCTTAATTCTCTTTTCCAGGAGACCCAGGTTCAATTCCCAGCACCCGCTTGGCAGCTCATAACCATCTGTAACTCTAGTTCCCAGGGATACAATGTCCTCTTTTGGCCCCCAAGGACACTAGGCATGCATGTGGTGGACAGACACACAGACAAAATACCTGCACACATAAAATAAAATGATGAATTAAAAGTTCAAAAAAAGTGGGGCTGGAGAGTTGGCTCAGTGGTTAAGAGCACTGACTGCTCTTCCAGAGGTCTTGAGTTCAATTCCCAGCAACCACGTGGTGGCTCACAACCATCTGTAATGGGATCTGATGCCCTCTTCTGGTGTGTCTGAAGAGAGTGACAGTGTACTCATATATAATAAATAGATAAATCTTTTTTTTTTAAGGAGCATGACTCTCCACTTTCATATCTTCTTTAAAAAAAAAAATTCCAGAAAACGCTGGTGATGAAGCCAAATGGTGGAGCACTTGCTTGTTGTGTCTGAGGGCCTGGGCTCCGTCCCCTGTATCAGGAACAGAAAGGGAGGATGTGGCACCTGCCATAGAGACCCCACCTCATCTCCTGCAGCTGCCCTGGGGTAGTCAGGAGTTAAGTCACAACCAATAGAAAGTGATCTCTGCCAACATCAGCAGGAAGTAAAGAAATGCCCTGTTCCTGAAGGAAGCAGCAGCAGCAGCAGCCAGAGCCACACTGGGGAGGCGACAGGAACCTAGGAAGGAGAGGCCTCCAGTGCGGTTTGAACAGGATGTGGCGCTGGCCTCATCCTTCAGCTGCCGGAGGGATGATCTCCAGGTCCGTGGTGCCCGGGGTAGAGCCTCGCATCTATGCACCCCACACTAACTCCCTTCAGAGAACCAACCAGCTGCCCCAGGCTGTGTTTCAGTCACTGGGACCTCCAAAGACTAAGCCCTTGTTCCCGAGGTACCCCTCTCCCCGGGACGCAGGAGGACGGGGATGGGACAGTCCTTGCTCCTGACCTGCAAGTTTGCCTTCTCTTTGAGGGTGCCCTTCATTGCTAACTGGCTCCCCATGGCAGAATGGAGCCACGGAGTAAGAGATGACAAACTACCAGCTTCTGAGAGCTTGGCACTCAGGGCTGACAAAGCACTACAGGCTTGAGGAGGCAAACATGGCCTTGGGCGTCAGGGTGGACAGTTTCTGGGGTCTGAGAGGCAGGTCTCCAATCACAACCGACCTAGACTAAAGGGAGAACTGAGCTTCCCCAGCCCTTCCGCGTGCCAGGAGGAAGCTCCTGGAGGGTAAGTTAGGGTTTGAAGTCCAGGAATATTGACAAACAAACAAAAAACCAAACAGGTATGGAATTCCTCCTTGGATCAGGAGTCCTGGATAAGGAAGGAGTCCTGTTCTCACTGGTTCCCCACTATTCGGAGGATAGAAGGCAAAAGGCTTCTCCTTCCCCGCCTTCTGGAGCCTATGACAGTCCCTCCAGGCCTCAACTCCTATTCCCAGGAAACACCCACAATCCTACACTTGTGGGGTTTACCGCCCCCCCTTACAGCTCCACCCCACCGTCCAGACAGAGACAGGTGTTGTCACATGGGGTCTAGCAGGTACGCCTTCTGGGCAGAAGGATTTGCATGTGATTTGCAAAAGCTGGGCTTGAAGCAAGCTCCGCCCCCAGGCACCCTGCCCACCCTGTCAGATAGCCAAGCCCTTCCCTTAGCGGAGCACCCCAGGACCTTTCTGCTCACCCACCAACCCACTCCCCCCACCCCCGCTGTACCCCCGCCCCCCAGTGAGTAAGTTAGAGTAAGTTAGATCAGCAAGCAGCTAAGAGGCTTCTTCTAATCAACAGGCAGAGCCTGTGGATCTCTGGGTGGAGTGAGTCCATCATAAAAAAGGACACCCAGAAGCTGGGGCCTCAGGACAGCATGCAGCGGTGAGTACTAACCTGCATGTGGCTTTGGGAGTGAGACGCGGGGAGCCAGATGCTGTGGGGAGTTCTAACTGCCAGGGTGTTTGGAGGCTTTCTCGGCTCCTCAGTTATTATGGCACTGTGGGTCCAACAACAAAAGCCCTGGCCCCACCCTGCAGAGGCCAGCAGATCCCAGAGAGGACTGCAGGGGAGAGCCAGGCTACAGAGAGAGAGAGAGAGAGAGAGAGAGAGAGAGAGAGTCATCTAATAGCCAGTGAGTGCCAAAACACCCGGGCTAAGCCACACTCCACCAGTCTTCTCTGAGCAGCCGTTTTCACATCTTCAGAAACAGGTCTCTAAGGCTCAGAAAGGCGCACTGTTGGGCCAGCAAGAGGGCTTGGAGGGCAAAGGGGCTTGCTGCCAAGTGTTGTTATTGAATTCTATCCCTGGGACACACATGGTAGAAGAACCAACTCTCAAAAGTTATTCACTCAAATCCCTCTCCTCCCACCTCTAAAAATAAACGAATAAATGTATATATATTTTTAAGGCTCGGTGTTGGCCTAGGGGTATGGCTCAGAAGCAGAGCACATGACTAGCATGCAAAAGAGCCTGGGTTTCATCCCCTATTTTGCAAAAACTTAAATTGAAAGGTCACATAGCCAGGCAGGGGAAAAGCCAGCACCGTAACCAGGAAGCTGTTAAAATAGAACTTCAAGAACGTCATCCTGGGTCCTTCCTCTCTACCAGAGATCTGATGACCAACTGAGTTTATCTCTTTTCAGCTTCCTTTTCTGGAAAATGGGTCTAGTAATAATACTACATCAGGAGATTCACCCAGAAAAAGCTAAGTGCTGGGCTGGGGATGTGACTCTCACGCAGGAGAGACCACAATGGGCATAGAGACCAATACCTGTAATCCAGGCCCTTGGGAGGTAGGGGTAGGAAGATCAGAAATTCAAGGATGTACCCAGTAACATAGAGAGAGCATTCAAGACCAATCTGACATGCATAAGAGCCTGTCTCAAAATTACATAAAGTAATGTTAAGCAGTGGTATCAATCAATGATCAGGTATGAACAGATGCTGATGCAAAATAAATAAAACAAGAGGTCCGTTGTTCTCTGGGGGAGAGATGCTGTAGGTAACTGGCAGCCTCCACTTGTGAATGAGGAGTCAGAACTGCAGACCACCAAGTCTAATCCTTAAATACGCAGGTGGGAAAACTGAGGCCCAGAGTAGAAAGACAAACTCAAAGTCAAAAGTAAGGTCCATCCTCAGAACCTGGGTCTCTTGAGGCTCTTGATGCTCATGACGGACTCACCCAGTCTCTAGAGGGAAGTTTATAGTGTGACATCTCTGGATTCAGGCATGTGCCCTTCCTCCCAGTGGCAGTGTTGGAGGGTAGGAAGTGCTGGGGTACTCTGCAGCACAGTGTGGGGAGGGTCATCTGGAAGCTGTAAGCCTGGCCTCCGAGTGAACAGTGCAGCCCTTTACTTGGAGTTTCCAGAAAATGTCTCTCATAAATGGAAGCAGTTACCAGGAGACCCGCCTCAGGGTCCTGGCTTCTTTGGCAGAGGTGAACATCAGCCAAGTAGACCCAGGCATTGATGGGACAGAGGCAAGCCACTGTGGCCACTTTGCCTTCTCCTGGATTCTGTCCTTTCCTGCAGACTTGGGGCCTCCGCACTGGCCCAGTCTTTGTTCCACCACTCCTGCCTTTCAGCCTAACTTCTCCAACTTGGTGAGACCCCAGAGCAGGGAGGTGGGGTTCACAGCAAGACTGAGCCACTCTGGAGCCTATGTCCTTCCTCTTGGTCCCTCTACCTCCCAGGAGCTGCACTGCTGTGTCCTTTGTCCTGTCTTTATCCTCATTAGGCTGTGCATGAAGCTGATTAGTCACAGCCCTTGCTGATGTGATGTCAGGTGAAGCCCAAGGAACAGAGCTGCAGAGGTAGCCGCAGTCGAGGCAGGTGCCTGTCATTCCCACCTCAAGAGAGGTCAGCCCAGCCCCTCTGCAGTCAGCTCACAGCCCAGCCGCCTTGCACGGGAGGGGGGTTGGGGGGGGCCACCTGCTCTGCCGGAAGTAAGAGACTTTGCTGGAAATCTGCCTTTAATCTTGGCTTCCTGTTTTCTGCCCTGGGGGACACCCAGAGTGGCTGAGTTTCAAGCTACTTCACACTAGCTTCTCTAAACTATCATCTCTGAACATAAAAGCTGGGGGAGGGGAAGAGAAGGAGCAGCGGCCCTTCCCTGCCAGGGAACCATGGGAACAGACTCCAGTCAAAAGTGCTAGAGCTCTGGACCCCCCACCCAGCTCTGCATGTAGCTGGGCCATCTGGTCCCTTTCCCCAAATGCTGCCATAAGCCTTCAGCTCCATCACCCTGCTTTTCCCTTCCCTTCACCCAGCCCCTCTCTAGCCTTCCTCTTACTCCACTCTCTTGGAGTAGCCCCACGGCCAAAGAGTGAGTGGCCCAGCCTGTGCACATGAGTCTTAAATCCTGACTTAATATAGCCTATGTTAGAGACAACTCAGACTTGGCTCAACCAAAGTTGCGATCTTCAGTGTTTTCTCATCTCTGTCTCTGTCCCCAGCCCTAACTCGCTGAGTTCTCCCTCCGGAGAACCCCTCCATCTCCCGGGAGATGGGTGACACCAGACATCATAGGCCATGCTGCATACGCATTCCCCTCAGAGGAAGTTCCCCCTAGACACAGTTTGTCTACGCTTCTGCAGACCCAGTGCTTCTGGAGGACCCACAGCCTCCTCAGCGCGAGGACCACACTGTGTGTCTTTTGCTGGGCTTTGGGTTCGGTTTGGTTTCATGATAGGGTCTCATGGAGCCTAAACTGGCCACAGAGTTTCTACACAGTCAAGGATGAGCTTGAATTTCTTATCCTTCTGTCTGAACATCCCAATTCTGGGATGCCAGGTACAGACCACCGTGGCCACTTTATGCTGTCTGAAGATGGAACTCAGGGCTAAGCCACCACTGTACCAACTAAGCTACACCCTGAACCTTAATTAATGACACAACTGGTTACTGGAATTCTTAAAAGTGTGTGTGTGTGTGTGTTGTTGTTGTTGTTGTTGTTGTTGCTATTGTTGTTTACCAGTTCTAGGGTGTGCCTGTGGAAGTCAAAGGTGTCTGTTCTCTCCTGTTGTGAGTTTCAGGAATGACATCCACATTTCATTTTTGGGCTTTGGAAGTGCTTGTTACCTACTGAGCCATCTCATTGAGGTCTAACCTTTTCTCTTCCTTTGTCAGGCCCCTGCTTAAAGTTTTCAATGGCTCCTGATTACTCACACAATGTAACCCAAAACCAGAATGTGTCCCTGATCCCTGTTTTCAAACCCCTCCCCCCAATCTCCGAGGCCGCCTCCTCCTCATGGCCTTCTCCTTCTCACTCACCATCTCAGCCTTCTGGCTGTTCTTGAGCCACTGAGCACTTCAGTGTGCCAGAGCCCTTGGCCATCCTGCCCCTCCCCCACACTGCTCTCCCCTTCCTACAACTCCCTGGGGTTAGCCCCACCACCCAAGGACCAAGGACCAGAGAAGCCCAGCCTGAGAGTGTAAGTCTCCAGTGCTGTCCCGACATATTCATCTATTACAGGCAATTCAGGCTCAGCTCAGCCAAAGTTGCGTGCCCCGACCCCTGAGACAGGGGTTCTCTGTCTAAGCTGCATTCTTGAGTAGTCCTTTCCTGAATCCAGAAGCTGACATTTTGGTTATGTCCATTGAGTATTCAGAGCCTTCATAAGCTGTGGCTGATCAGACTGGTTTTCTCTGTTCTGTTTAGGACAAGAACCATGGTGTCTCCCTCCATCCCTCGGCTCATTTCCAGCATGCAGGTCTCAGAGAGGTTCCATGTTTTTTGAGAGGGAATTGAGTTCATGAATCATGAACTTGAATGTGAGCTGGTCCTTACACGATCCAGGCTTTGATTCCCAATGCCCAGAATTCAAAAAGGTTATTTTTTCTCTCTCTCTCACTTTGCGGAGAAGAGGTGGAGCCAGAATTCAAATACAGGTTTATTTGATTCCAAAGTTCACATTCTGGGCACCAGCAAACTAAGGGGGTAGTGTTTGTGGGTAACAGAAGATGTATTGGTGGTAAAACTGGAGTTAAATTTAGATATTTACTCAGGTATTCCACACCCCAAATCTCCACAGCCTCCCACCACCTTTTATCAGACAGTGGAGATGTCAGTCTCTCCCTCCCAGAAGGCTTTGCAGGTTGCTAAAGCCCTTTCCTTCAGGCTGAGCAGCAGCAGCAACCCCCAACTGGGGCCATATTATCATACCATCTTGACCTCAAAGGAAAGAAAGTGAAGCCTGACACACACACACACACACACACACACACACACACACCACCACCACCACCACCACCCCTGTCCTGTTATCTTGCTGAATCTGCACCATCTCTCATGAAGAGGCTCTCAGTCTGGTCTCACAGAAGAGGAAACGGTTCAGAGACCTTAGGTAACTAGTTCAAAGCCACACATGTCTTGAGATGTAACCTTGAGATTCGATCCTCAAATATCTGGGTTGGGTTGTTTTTTTTCCCCCTCTGTGTCACACCTAACTCTGAGATCTACTAGATGTTTCCACCAAGGTATCCCTAAAGAACCGGTTCCTTGTAAGCAAACTGGTATGAGGCATGCTGGGTCAGCAGGTCAACCTGTACTCTGGGGGTGGGGGCTGAGCATATCCAGCTCCTGCTCCTAACATTTTAAGTTATTTGCAAGCTGCAACCTTGTCTCTCACAGAACCCTTTCCTGTCCCTTTCTGTCCCTCAGTTATTACATTACCTTCCAGCATCTCTTCTCCCATCTGAAGATTCCCCATTTCCTGCTCCTAAACGAGCTGCTTCTTTCAGTCCTGGTCCTTAGAAAGTGCTCCTACACCTCACACCTCCAGTGAACTCTGTGGTTTCTCTCCAGCCGCTGTGCTTCCATTCTGCACCCCTCTCCTGCCTGAACACTGCTTGCTCCTGTAGCGAAGAGCAAATTGCTCGGGGAGGATCCTGGGTCCTCATTAACAATGGTTTATAATAACAGCCCGTGTTTAATTGAGGACTCACCACGTGCCACTGCACACCAAGCACTCCAAACCTATTAACTCATTTCCTCTCCACAAAACCTTACAAAGTCGGTGGTATTACTTTTTTTTTTTTTTGCTCATTTTACCAAATCACAATGCAGTAGGACAGACAGCAATTAGGTAACTTGTCCAACATTACACAGCCAATAACAACTTCCTTATTGCTTTTAAGCTGAAAATAAAGTCCAAGAGAGTTCCAAGAGGTTCCTGGGTTCTTTTGTCCCTGTAGCTTACAGGACAGCATCTCTGACTGCTTTCCTACCCACAGTGTAAGTCAAGCCTCGGATGCTCCCTGCGGCCTTTTCAGCTCCAGGAACTCAACCCATGTACCTTTCTTTCCTGTTTCCTGTGACCTTGTACACTTTTTTTTTTTCATTTTTTACCAATTTGTTCTTTGTGACAATTTTTTTTTTTTGAGTCAACCCCTAACAAGAATTTGACAGAAATAGAGGTTTTAAGAAGTAGACTCGTGCTGGGCAATGGTGATACACACCCTTAATTCTAGCACTAGGGAGGAAGGAGCAGGCAGCTCTCTATGAGTTCCAGGCCAGCCTGGTCTACCGAGCGAGTTCCGGAACTTCATAGTGAGACCCTGTCTCGGAAAAACAAAAGAAACAAACAAAAAACTACAAAGGAGGAAGAGGAGGAGGAAGAGAAAGAAGAAGAAGAGGAAGAAGGAGACGGCCGACTACAGAGCAGGGGCGGTGTAAATGCATGCTTACTGTCACAGAAGAGTCGAGACCTAGCCTGGAGAAGGCTGAGAAGTTTGCTCTAGCATGCTGGTGGCCCTCTGAAAGGACCTTCGGGAGCCTTCGCGAAGGCCAGCAACTGGGGGCAGGGCGTCGGCGCGGACACACCCCCTGCATTTCCTGCAAGGCCCAGCAGAGGGCGCCGACCCACGCCCCGCTGCGCGCCGGGCAGGCCCCCTCGCGCAGGCGCGCCGCAGCGGGCGGAGGATCCGGGCCGCGCTTCCTCTCACCAGGCCTGCGAGCTTCTTCCCATCGGAGCCCGGGCGAGCTGAGGTTGGCGGCCGCCGCCGAGCCTGCTGCTTTTCTTGTGCTCCCGCTCCACCCCGCGCCCGCCCCGGGGGGTCACACCGGGGTGGGGTACGAGCAGGGCCAGCCCCGGCCGCGCCGCCGTCGGGGCCGTCCCCGGGCCAGCCGTCCCTCCCGCCTGGCCAGCCTCCGGCCGCCCAGCCTCCGGGGTGTGGGGCTCAGGCAAGCCCCGCGGGCCGCGATCGAACGCCCGGGGCGGCCCCCGGCGGCCCGCGCGAAGTCCCCAAACCGAACCTCGGTGGCAGTGTTCGGAAGCGGAACTCTGCCGGGGCCGCGCCGGCTACATTGTTTCCTCCCCCCGACTCCCTCCCGCCCCCTTCCCCCGCCTTTCTTCCCTCCCCGCCTGGTGCTGCGCGGCAGTCCCCCTGCCTGTCTGGCCGTCCTTCCTCCCTCTCTTTTCGCATCCTTACACCTCTTTGTACCGCACCCCCTGGGGACCCCTGCGCCCCTCCCCTCCCCCTTGGCCGCATGGACTGTCCTGCAGGCCACTGATGCAGCCCGCAGTGAGGAGGCCTGGACCGCAGTGCCCCCAGAGAGGTGAGTGCTTGGCAGCCCCGAAGGAGGTGGGTGTCCGAATGCCCCCTAGAAGGGAGGAGGAGGTCGCTTGTCCCGCCGCTGTAGCCACCGCCGCCGCGCCCACACCCATCCCCCCCCTTCCCTAAACGGGTTCGAATTCTCCCGGGAATCACTGTCAGAACACTACTGGGAAGGAGCCACGAGGGAGGTACTACCCTGCACCACAAGAGACTTGGCTTAGGTCAGCTGAGTCTTACCTTCCCACCCCCCAACTCCCGTGTGGAGCACAGAGTGGGAAGTGGCTGAACCCCGGAGGAAGAGAAGCAGTATGGGCCGGACTCCGGGAGTTTGCCCTTTCCTGTTCAGGGCTTCCCTGAAGGTACCCTAGCTTGCTTGGTTCAGAACTCTTCTTCAGTCCTGCACTGAGGTTCTGCTGGCTCCAAACAGCCCAGGGCCATGCCATCTCCCTTTATCCCTGATACAAGTCCGGGTCCTTGAACTAAGCCTGTCACCCTTGGCCTGCCGGAGGACCAGGCTTAAATCTAGAGACCTCTGACCCTTGGGTGGAGAAACTGGGCAGGGCTTCCAGTCTGCGTAGAGGTGACAACTGGGCATTACTACCATACCCCCTCCCCCCAGCATCCTCAGTCCATTTTCCCAGGCTTCTCAGGACCCACACCAGTTATTTGGAAGGGGTGTGTCCAGTCACTGGATCTTGGGAGCTTAAGTAGGAGCTCTTTTTTTTTTTTTTTTTTTTTTTGATCATTTTGTACTGCAGGGAACTGAGGCCCAAGGGGCAGGTCATATTCCAGGCTTTTGGTGGAGGGAGGCCGGCTCTCTTTCATTCCCACTTGTGCAGCAATGGATGGTTATAGGTGAAGGGGAACCAGACCCACTGTGTACCGACCGGGGACACTGGCGTCTCCAGCCCGAGCACGTGTTCCCCTGCAGAGGGCTAGAGAAGAGGGAAAGGGCTTCCGGGCCTTTGCTATCTGTCTTCTTAGGGGCTAAGACATCATAAGTATTGCTTATAAGACTTCCCCTTGGTATCGGGGCTGGCTCCTACTGGTGTGGGCCATCTGTGTGGTGTGGTGTGGTGTGTACAGAAGCCTGGTTCTAGGCAGTTTTGAAACAGCCTGGTAGTTAATCCTGACCCTGCCTTCCCCACATTTCCCAAACGGCTCAAATAGACACTGAACAGGGTCAGCATAGGCAGAGAGGGACACAGCCTTGGCCTGAAAGTATCAGGGGAATGTAGACACTTGGGGCTTGTTTCTTCCCTGTACCCTGATGTCGTGGGATCTCAGCAGTGGCCACAACAGGATCAGGCCAGAGGCAGTAAGGTTGGCAGTCGGGAACCCTTCAGGATGCTTAGCTCTGTTCAGGCCCCTTGGAGCCACAGGCTGTTTTTGTCCCGTTCTCAGGCTCCTGCCCTTGCTTAAGTATTTTCCCATTGTTCTAAGATGCACTGGGGGGGGGGGGGGGGGTCTATACTCACATTGCCTTGTGCCTAACCCGAACTTCTGTCCAGCCTCAGGGGTTGTGGCTAGGCCTGATATGGCTGGATGCTTCTTACCAACTTAGCTGCAAGGGTGTGGCCACAGTCCAGAGGCCTTTTAGAAAGCGGCTTCATTTGGGCTAGCACATGTTGGAGGCTGTGAGTTTCATTTGGCCAACTAATTTCCCCCTATCAGAAGGGGCCTAGTCTTTCTGTGTTGGGATGGGAACAAGGAGAAGACCAGGGAGCAGATTCCCTCCCCACCACAGGGCACTGCTTTTAGAGGCTAGTCCACATGGAGAGGCCCACAGCAAGTGTTGGTCAGGGGAAGATTCCTGCTTCCTTAATTCGAGTACAGGTAGGGATAGAAGCCAGACACCCATAGTATGACTGAACTTCCCCAATAATCCTCCTGGATCCCCAGGGAATGGTAGGACCATTTAGGCCCATCTTTTGAAGAATTTCAAAGCCTTGACATGTAACAGTCAAGGAACAGAGATGTTGAGTCTGGAAAAGGACGTAGAGAGATACCTTCTCGTGTCTGAGAGAGTGTCCCAGATGGGACTTGGTGCTCCATAGTAGAAAAGTCCTGAGTACCTGGGCCAGAGCTGACGGGCAGGACCTGGAAGGTTGGTCTGAATTCACACGAAAACTCTGTGTGTATTGATCTTACTATTTAGAAAGCAGTGAGGGCCGTATGTGCTGGCATGCAGCTGTAATCCTAGCAGTAGGGAGGCCGAGGCAGGAGGGATTCCAAGTTCAAGGCCAGCATGGGCTTCAGACGGAGATTCCATCTTTAAAAAGGAAGGAAGGAAGAAAACAAGCCCCAGAAATCTTAGAAAACAAAACAAGAGTACCCACTATCTGCCAGCCAGGGCCTGTCGGCAGGCACGTTAGAGCCCTGTTTCTCTTCCTTTGCTGCTGTTAGCATTTAAATGTGTGTGCCTCCACTTTTCTCCCCACTTACTACTGTGTTCCTGGGCATTTCCTGAGCTACCTGCCCTGGTAACTGCCTCTGCAAAGCTTCAGGGTATTTCCAGGAGCTCTGCTGCTGCTTCGTCACCAAACCTTCTCCGAGTGTGCCGAGCTCCATCTGTCAGGCTTGTGGGCTGTTACTACACACCCTACAAGCAGCTAGTAGAAAGCAGGCAGTTTAGCAGCTAAGTATGTGGGTTCCAGGCCCAGCCATACCACTGTTCCCTGAACCTAGCTAAAAGGAACAGTGATCCTTGTACCTCAGAGGACACTGAACTAACGAACCCACTAAGAGGCTGGAGAGAGCATGGGACAGTGGCTAGTGTATCTGCCTCAGAATGGAAGATGCCTGAGCCCCGGGCCCCAGAACGAATGACCGTTTCACCCATCCTTGGTAAGATGTCCCAGACCCTCTGAAAACCTCTGGCCATGGATTCTAGGCTGCTATGTCTGCCTGTGCTGTGCCCACCCCTTTTCCTTTACCACGTGATATGCTGCCCCAGGGCATGGGGCTGGCCTTGAGAAGATTGGCTGCTAGTTGCTGTCCAAGGCCTGACCCCACCCATTCCCCTTCCACAGCCTTGGAGTTGGGAATAAGCTACCTACTACTGTTGATTCCCAGCACGGACACACACTGGTTCTCACTACCGGGCCTTGAACTCAAGATCCTCCTGCTTCAGTCTCCAGAGCCTTAAGATTACAGACCACCAAACCCAGAGTCAAGGGACCCTTTGCCTCAGATTCTGCATGGCTGTTTCCTCAGGCTGAGCCAGAGTTGGTCAAGCCAGCCCCAGTTTTCTCCAGTGACCAGGGAAGGGAAAGATTGGATTCCGGAGCCTTGCACCTGAGAGTTAGAAAGTAGGCTTATGAGTTAGTGTCCTCCTTTGCAGATCTAACCTGGGGGTGTCTCTCTGTGACATGGGCAGTGAGAAGAAACCAATCTCTGTTTGGCACACCCTGGGTCCAAAAGACTGTTGCCCTGATTGACTAGGGTGGCCCAGAACTAACCTAGGTGAGGAATGCTGACGTGACCATTTCGGTGCTGAAGTCTCTCAGGCTTGTAGCTGGAGACCCTGACTAACAGACTTTGACACATACATTCTGTCTGTCTGTCTGTCTCTTTCTCTTTCTGGTACTGGTGGCATGAAAGTAGGCATTACTATTACCCTCTTGTCCCATAGCTTCAGTGGGATGAGGTCACAGGGTTGGGTCTTACCCAAGATGCTGGCCTTTGGGTGTTTCTCGGTTCCCCCGCCCTTGGATAGGGACAGGATGGGTGGAGGAGCAGCAGGGAGCTAAACCCAGCGGGGAGCACTGCCTCCCTTCTCTCTTCTGGGTCCCTTCATCCAAGGGCTTGAAATAGAATCCGCTAAGTAATGATTAAAGTCAAATTCAGGCCTAAAAATAAAGAGCCGGAGAAGGGAGAGCTTGTGTGCTCCCTGCATGGCTGAGGGAAGATGTGAACAGGGAGAGACTGGGTTTGGGTGACTGAGTCCCAATCCCCATGGTCAGGAGTGCTCCGAGGATTGGGGGAAGTGGGGATGCTCTCTTATTGGGCATGACGTACCTGCAGCACCCATTGCTTGTAGAGTACATGAATTGGGTGGAGGATGAGAGAGAAAATCCCATTTTTCCCACGAGGAAACTGAGGCTCATTGAGTGAATTTGAATTGACTTGCCCTGGACTAGCTGGGAGCTCACCATAGTGGAGGCCCCACACAGCTCCGCCTACCCTGTTTTTGCCTGCTCTCTCTTCCTGGTTCTGTGAGAAGGACAGCACACTAGTGCACACCCTCCAACCGCAGCTTCCCTCCGCCTCTCTTCCGTGGTCTGCAAACCCAGCAGAAGAGCTGCTAGGCGCTCCCTGGCTGCCCTGGGTTCTGCATGGTTGGAAGGCTTGTGGGCGGGCGAAACCTGGGTGTCATCCGACCCGTACATCCTGGCTACTGCTCTTCAGCCCAGCCCAGCCTGGCACCTGGTCCTCACCCAGCCTCGAGGCATTGCAGCTTGTGATGTGCACACTGCAGGGAAGGAGGATGGATGAACTCCATCACTGGCCACACAGGAAGCTGGGCTTGGGGAAGCCTGGCAGGACAAGCCAGTGGTTTCCCCTCCTGCAAAACTGCTAGGATCTGCATGCGCTAGGACAGCCTGGAGGACTTCTTGGAGGGAGAGTAGAGCTTGTGAAAAGTATTTGAAGGGCTAGAAATTTAGAAAAGGGTTCAGGGATTGTGTCCTCTTAGAGGTTGCTGCCTTCTCTGGGTTCTTCTGTGAGGCTCTCCATGATGTCCTGATCTGTCCGCAAAGGCAGGATATGTAGACCGCCCGAGGAGAGCACGGGTGTACCTCAACTTGCTGGAGCAAGAGGGACATAATGTGAGTAGTCAGGTGCCCCTAGCATTCCTGTTCTGTCCTTTCGGGACATCATATGATCCTGCCAGGGAAAACTTGGAGAAGTCTGCTGACCTAGGTTCCAGCATAACTAAGCTTAAGTCCCTATTCTAGCACTTGGAGGCTGATGGCAAGCTTGCGTCCTCCCCTGTCTAGCAGGGATCTACTAGGGTTTGTGGTGGGAGGGGAGGTGTAAGTAGCTGATCCAGGGCCTTGAACCGTGTTAGAGCAGCAGGCTGCTGCTTATCTGTTCCCATTTGCTGTTGATCCTGCTAGTGTCAGGGTACCCCCTTCCCCTAGTGTCGGGGTACCCCTTCCGCTGTGTACTCTGCTGTGCCTGTTCTGTTGGTTCCTTGGTTGCTTTTGTTTTTCCGAGGCAGGGTCATACTTTGTAGACCGTTCTTGCTTCACATCACAGAGATTCACCAGCCTCTGTCTCAAGTGCTGGGGACCAGAAATCAGCCACACAGAGTTCTAGACCATTCTTTTATCCCCTGGGCCTCAGTCTCCCCTTTATCTCTCGCCTCAGTCTCTCTGGTAATGTGGCTAGGAGACTTTGGGGGTGTGGGTTGTGAAACAAAGCCACTACATGACTCTAAGGGGTTGTTAGAGGTTAGTGAGGAAGCTGTATGTAAATACAGGAAAAAGAAAATGCATAGACATGGCCCTTCCACTAAGGGGTGGGGGAACAGGGGCCTGGGGTAGGACCCTGGGGAGATGTGGAGGCCCAGAGGCCCAGTGCATGTAAGTAATTAGGCTCCTGAGTGGTAATTAGAAACCTTTCTGGGCCAGGAGTGGCAGCCTCAAGCCACAGTGTACCCTGGGGAGGAGGGCCCCCCCCCCAACGTTATCCTCCTCTTCACTCACCCCCTACTGCTCCTAAACTTCCAGACAGGATTTCCGGTCTCGCTGAGCCCCAGTGAGTTGCCATAATTTGGTTCTTTAACATTTTTCAGTCTGATGGCTGAGCGAGGATGAGGCTGGGGCGGCATGCCCCAGAACCCAAGCTAGGCATCTTTCTAGCCCCTGCTGCCCAGAGCTCTGAGCGCTCCACAGGTCTGTGCTTTCAGACCTTTCGGGGTGCCTGTGTGTGGGGGTGCTGAGGGCCTGTGTGAACTGCTGGGTTAGTGGGGAACCCCCCCAGCCCTCTGCTCAGTGTGAGGCTGGGTGACAGTGCTATCAGCCTGAGAGCATTATGCAGGACCAGGGGTGGGGCTGACCATAGCCACCAAACCAGCTCTGCTGCTGGCTGACTGCCCTCTTCAGGTGCTCTGCCCTGAGAGGGGGTGTGCCCAAGACTGCAACTTCACCTTTGCCCCTGTCTGCCCTAGACATGTAGGAGACTTCCTCTGGCAGCCTTGATCGAACCCCTCAATAATTCTATATAAGTTTTAACCCTGGCCTGTTCTAGGTGCCCCTTTTCCCGTCTTTTCTAGCTCACCTCGTTCCTGCAAGCTGCTGGGTAAACCTGTCTCTCCTCAGCTGTTTTCGGGCACTGGGGTAGAACAAGGCAGGGTTGGGAGCATACTATGCACATGCTTGACCACTAAGTTATACCGA
This sequence comes from Micromys minutus, assembly GCF_963924665.1. NCBI lineage: Eukaryota > Metazoa > Chordata > Mammalia > Rodentia > Muridae > Micromys > Micromys minutus. Next base: position 48,334,873 of record NC_137985.1, on the reverse strand, counting down.
AACACCTCAGCTTTCTGAGGCACGGGGACAACTGGCTGATTGGCCATTCCGCACTCAGGAAAACAGGAGCTTGGAGTATATTTTGTTGGAATCCTCAGTATCTCAATAGGCTGGTCACAGAGGCGAGGCTGAATCAGGTTCTTAGATCTCAACGACAAAAGTCTCTTGGGCCTTCCTCCTCCTGCCCAACCTGACCATCAGGCATGACATGAGGTACAGAGACCTTCCTGCTGCCACAGGTGGTTTTGCCTGTGTGTGTGTGTGTGTGTGTGTGTGTGTGTGTGTGTGTGTGTGTGTGCGCGCGTGTGTGTGCGTGTGTGTCTACAGACAGTACAGCTGGGTTTATAGCAGGACCAGAGTCTCTGTGGGCCTTAGCGCCAGTCCCCCCCAGGTCGCTGGTACACTTCCCTTTTCAGTGGGTATTTTTAGCTGCGTGTAAACAGTTTCTGAAAGCTCCCACGCCCCATTAAGCAGTGGAGTTTTGGTGAGGGGGTAGGGCTAGAATCTTTTGACCTACCCTAGCCCTCTGCACGTGCTTAGTTCTGGGGTCTGCAGCTGCCTCTAGGGCAAGAAAAGGGCAGCCTGGGAGTGTCTAGGCTCCTACATCCCCCCCACTTATGTCCCCTCCTGGACAGCCTGGGCTCCCAAGAAAGGCCTGCCTGAGGCTGCAGCCACTGACCTCAGCGCTTGGGCACAATGCCCAGCCTGTTCCCTGGACCCCAGCACAAGGACTGCTGGGAGCAGAGTTTAGGGCAGGAAGTCGGACAGAAATGTTGGTCCTGCCACAATCCCAAGCCCCTGTCCTCTAGCTTTGTGGGGGTGGGTAGCAGCTGCTGACCCTCTGGGGTTAAATATAGTCGTATTGGTTGCAGGACCTAGTGTGCTGTAAGCAGACAGGCTTTTCCTTTCTGTCTGTCTTTTCCCATTCATTCATTCATTCCTCATTACCGAGCAACAGCTCTCAGCCCAGCCTATGCTGCCGATGCAGACATGAGTCAGACTAGCTCCCCTCCTCTATCTACACAAAGCTTCCTTTCTACCTCAACCATAGGCCACTGCTAGTGAGGTCCTCCGATGAGCACTGTGGTATGGGAGACCCTGGAGGCAGGGCCAGCCAGCACAGCTGGAGAACCCAGGAAAGGTTCCTGGTGGAAGTGGCTTTCAAAAGTATTTTCAAATGTATTTTTTAAAGGAGAAGGTAATACAGATGTTTGTAACTTTAAAAGAAAACCGAGAGCTGGGGATAGAGCTCAGTTGGCAGTGTTGGGGCTGCCTCAAGTCGTGGGTTCAGTCTCCAGCACTAGATAAACTGGGTGTGGTGGCAGACAGCCGATTCAGTAATTTGAAGCTATCTTTGGCTATCTAGTGAGCTAGAGGTTAGCCTGGACTGCACGAGTCTTGATGTATATGTCAAAACAGGAAATACAGAATAAGCTAGAGAGATGGCTCAGTGGTTAAGCACTGACTGCTCTTCCAGAGGTCCTGAGTTCAAATCTCAGCAACCACATGGTGACTCACAACCATCTATAATGGGATCTGATGCCCTCTTCTGGTGTTTCTGAAGAGAGTAACAGTGTACTCGCATATATAAAATAAACAAATAGATCTTTAAAAAGGAAATAGAGAATTAAAAAAATTTCCTTTAATTTGATCCCATCCCAGAGGCAACTTCTTTCATTTGTTTTTAAAGGGTATTTAATTTATTTTATATGTATGAGTGTTTTACTTGCATGTGTATGGGCATTGTGTGCATGACTAATGTCAGTGGAGTTCAGTAAAGGGTGTCGGGTTCCCTGGAAGTGGAGTTACAGACATTTAGTACCTGTCACACGTGTGCTAAAAACTGAACCCAGGACCTCTGCAAGAGGGACAGTTGCTCTTAACTGCTTAGCCATCTCTGCAGCCTTCTCTGTGTCTCTCGGAGACTACATAGGCATCTCCAAGCTCAGGTTTGTGTATTTGTTTTCTATAAAACACAACTTGGGAGGTAGGGAGAAGGCTCTGCTGGTAAAGACGCCTGCCACCGAGCTTGGCTGCCTCGGGTTGATGGCCAGGACCCACGCAGAGGAAGGAGAGAGAACCAATTTCCATGTGTACTGTAGGGCATGCATCCACATGCATATAAAATAAATAAAATGTCATAAAAGATTTTAAGACACACAATTTATACCTGGGTGTGGGGTGCTTGCCTGTAACCGAGGCCTGGAGACTGAGGATCTCAGAATTTGTAATCAATCTAGACCATATAACAAGAACCTGTATCAAAAATCCAAGGGCTGGAGAGATGGCTCAGTGGTTAAGAACACTGACGGCTCTTCCAGAGGTCCTGAGTTCAATTCCCAGCAACCACATGGTGGCTCACAACCATCTGTAATGGGATCTGATGCCCTCTTCTGTGTGTCTGAGGACAGCTACAGTGTACACATATACATAAAATAAATAAATGAATCTTTAAAAAAAAAATCCAAAAGCAGCTGGGCACAGCGGCACACGTCTTTAATCCCAGCACTCAAGAAGCAGAGGCAGGAGGATTTCAGTAAGTTGAAGACCAGCCTGATCTGCATAATGAGTTCTGGGATAACCAGGACTATGTAGAGATTCTCTCTCTCAAGCAAAACAAAAACACCAACAATAGCAGCCACAAAATAGAGCAAACCCCACCCAGAAGTTGTAGTATACTATAGGTCACCTGTACATTTGCCTGCTTTTGGGTTTGAGTGTTTCAAAAATCTCCAAAAAGTGGAAATAATAATAAGTTAGACACTTTGCCGATGTATGTTCTTAACATTTTGCCACATTTACATTGCATTACCTCTTACCTTTTTGTTATAATTTGTGTGCACCACACACATTGTCTATAATTTGGAGGTCAGAGAACAACTTTGTGTTGTTGGTTCTCTCCTTCCAGGGAGGAAACTCGGGTTGTTAGGCTTGGCCACAGGTGCCATTGTATTTTGGGGGTTTGGGGGATCAGAACCCAGGGCCTCACGTGCCTCACAGTTTGCTTTACTGACCTGTTATCCATACATAGCTGCACACAGTGTTTGCTGGATTGTCATGGGCATCAGATCCTTTACTTGGGAGAGTTTGGTGTGTGCGGGTGTGTGTGTGAACACATGTGCACTTGTATGTGAGTATGCCTATGTGCACATTCGTGTAAAAGCCAGAGGGAAAACTCAGGTGACATTCCTCAGGAGCTGTTCACCTTGTTCTTGGGATGGGGTCTCTCACTGCAGCCTGGGACTCTATAGGTAGGTTAGGCAGTTGAGCTAAGAAGTTCTAGAAGCCCTGCTCCTGCCTTCCAGCACTGGACGACATGCCACCGACACTCAGATTCATTTAGGTGCTTGGGACCAAACTTGGGTCTTCACAGAAAACATTTTACCCACTGATCTAGCTTTTTGGGTCTTTGGTTGGTTGGTTGGTTGGTTTCATTTTGGTTTTTTTGAAACAAGGTTTCTCATAACCCTGACTTTCTCAGAACTCTTTCTGTAGACCAGGCTGGCCTTGAACTCGGAGATCCACCTGTCTCTGCCTTCCAGGTGCTGGGCTTAAAGGTTGTTTTGGTTTTTTAAGATAAGGTATCACTGTGTAGCCCAGTATGGACTCTCTCTCCCCAGCTCTTGTCACCACAAAGAGGGGTACCCTATATTTTGCTTTTTGCTTGTGTATAGCAGTACAGTCACCTAGGCTGTATCCTAGGCTGCATAACTTCCTTGGGTGAAGGGAGAGGATAAGTAGGCAGATCTCAGGCATCTGAGAAAAAGTGTGAGAAAGGGAGACAGGCATGGTGCTTGAAACCAGCAAATATGAGGAGCTCAGGACGTCCCAGAGGTCATAGGATCAGGATGCAGCGTTCCTCTTAGAACAGTGGTCCTGCACTACCTTCCTAGAGTGCCTTGGTCATTCACAAAGGACCTTCTTGTGAGGTGGCTTTCAGTAAGTAGCTTCTTTAAGGCATGCTGGCTATTACCCTAGGACTTTGCTAGAGAAACCATACGGCAAGGCCACTCGCTCGCTCAGCCATCCTAGCCTGGTGACCTCACCATGATTGACAGGTTGGAGGATGTCTGATAAGGCATGCAGTGACCCAGGTGTCACAGCAGCCCTGGGAGCTGCTGGCTTCTCGCCCAGCTGTTGTGTACATGAAGAAACAGTCCCAGAAAGCGCTGCTATGGAGTCGAGGAGATGCGATTTTCCTTGATCTGGTGGCTGAGCAGCCTTCCCCTCTAGGCAGCATCCCCTGACCACTGCTGCCTTGTCCCATCCTCTCCCCACGTCCTTACCTCATGGCTGCGCTTTGCCCTGAATGTCCCAGATAGACAGCAGTCCCTGAGAGTATGTGAGGTATGGAAGGCAGAGGCCACCAGGTGGGCCCTGGCCAAGGAGCTCAGGAGTCTGACTGAAGCAGGATGTGACATCTCACTGGAGCCGTGACCTCAGGCAAGGTCTCACAGTACTCTAGGCTTTCCTTGGGAGCCTCATCTGTAAAATGGGGTTGGTAATAATAGCCCCTCTGTTTCTCAGAGTCATTAGGGTTGGACGAGCCGTGAGGTTCCTAGGATAAGGCCTGACACTGAGTAAGTGCTCAGAAAACAGGGCCTGTGATTATCTTCATTATTGCATCCAGGCAGCAGGGAGGTGGCAGGGCAGCTGCAGGCCAGGAAGGAGTGTTTGCAAACTGGCAGCTGGAAGGATGACTAACTGCCCAGCCTCCGCTCCCTCCTGTGGTGGCAGCAGTGAGTTCTGAGTTTGGGGAGGGAGGAGGAGGCGTGGAGAGCTGGCGAGCTACAGTAGAAGGACCCTAAGGCTGGGGCTCAGCCAACTGCAGTGGGGACCCTAGCTCAGGCTTTGTGACCTTAGGCAACCTCTTGGACCTTGGTTTTCACTTGTATGAAACAGGGAGGCTCACAGCTCTTCCATAGTATCCACAGAGCCTGGGAGGTGGTTTTCCATGCATGGAAATAGTGGGTGTGAGGGGGTGGGTCCTATTACACTCTCTGGGCTTCAGTCTAGACAGCAGGCTTGATAACCTTGCTTGCTTCTGGGATATGAGGCCCCAAGGGTCCGTTCATTCCCTCTGGGTTGGCATGTTGATAAGGCCAGGTTCAAGGCCCGGGTCTTGCTCGGGAGTTACTTTCACCTGCACTCTACCCTCACTTCTGCTGGACTCTGGGAGTGCGTGCTCCAGGGTCCAGCCATAGCTCTTCACAAGGAAGCTCCTTGCCACCCTATAATGTTCATTCTAGGGCCGCTGGAACCGTCTCGGACAGCAGGCAGACAAGGGTGCTTGGGATAAGCTAGGCAAGTTGAGGTCACAGTCCCAAATGAGTCATTGGTTCTGCCTTGCTTCAGCAGGTTCTACCCAGGCCAGTTCTTTTCCATTCATTCATTCATTTATGTGTTGGTATTTTGTGTGCATGTGTCAGTGTGAGGGTGTCAGATCCCCTGCAAGTGAAGTTACAGATGGTGTAAGCTGCCATGTGGGTGCTGGAAAGTGAGCCCAGGTCTCCGGAAGAACGGCCAGTGCTCTTACCGACTCAGCTAATATACTCAGCTTCTCTATGTCACCTTTTCTAGCCATTCTTTAAAAGAAGGTTTTAACAACATAGCTTAGGCTGGCCTCCAACTAGCCATCCCTCTGCCTCACCCTCTTCCCTCTGCCTTTCTAACAAACATCTTTTTATATCAATTTTTATTTGTTTGATTGCGCATGGATTTAAAACATACAGGTCCACACCTTGTTCTAGAGTTTGAACCCAGAGCCTTGAGCATGCTAGGGAACTACCACCCACGAAGATTGGTCCCTAGCTCCCACCCTACCTTTTGAAGTCTTAAGGGCTTAGCTTCCATGCTTGCTACATGTGTGTGTATGTGCAGGTGTGCATGCTCATGCATGTGTAACAGCATTTACACAGGAATTCCTGTCCCAGTGGTTATGTACATAGTCATAAAGTAAAGGCTAGACCTCACCTGTCCCATCTCAGGTGGGTCTGCTGTCTAACCGTGTGATTACAGAAGGGCCTTGACTCTGTTTTCTCACCAGAAAGGAAACAGCAGCCCCAGCACCTCTGCATCTTTCTGGGGTTATCTGGGGCCTGGGGCTGTATTTGAACAGCTAGTGGTGATGACACACGTGTGTGCAAATACACTTATTGCTCTTGAAAGTGTTTTGGGGACTTTACTAGAATGCATGGACAGCTCTCAGGGTACAGCCAGTAGGTTGCTATGGAGCAAAAAAACCCTGTCCTGCAAGGGAGCTCAGAGAGCTCCCATAACCACTCTGCCCAGTCCTTCCCCAAGTTCCATCCTGACAAGCCTGGATTGATTGAGCCAGATTTTGAGCTTGATACCAAGGGAGGCCCAGTGCTCATGCTTTCCTGGGCCTGGCTCCCAAGTGTGGCTGAGTGGGTCGTGCCACTGATGAACGGCACTCCCTTCTGTGACTTCTTGTCCTACCTTGTCTACATCATTTCAAAGCATACCACGGGAGAGCAGCTGCCCCTCTCCTGGTAGACATGGGCTGCTTAAAAGGAAGGACAGACATTTTTCAGTGCAGAGGCCTCTGGACAAGTGTTCCTGGACCACATAGCACCTGCCCAGTTTTAGAGTTTCCCTGGACTCCCTTCCCTGCTAGTCTTCCAGGCCTCATTGGCCCTCTTGGTCATTCTGTGGGACCTGTGAGGCCCGCAAAGACAGGATTGATAGCCACCTCTCTGGGACTACTAAGTCTGTGCGTTTCTACCTGAGGCTAGATAGAACAGCCCTGGACCCACATGTCAAAAGGCCTGGCACTAAGTTGATGATCACACTCAGGGTGGGGGTTGTCTCTTCTCACTCTGCTTCAGCTTGACTCTTCTCCCACAGCTCTAATGGTACCAAGTAACAGATCGGCCTTCCTATAGCCCGGGGACGCCAGATCTCAGAAGATGTCGGCAATACAGGTATCATGGGGCTGTGGTGGGGACAGATAAAGCAACCCCGTGTTCCGTCCTCCCCAGGCTGGACAAAGAGTAGGTACTTAGAGTAGCTTGTTCCAAACCAGGCCCGCTCTCCATCCCAGTCAGGATCTGTGTGGATAACACTAAATCCAGTGTGCTCTACTGGGCACAGGGCCCCAGAGAGGGCTATAGAGGAGTTTGGGCTGAAAGAGCTGAGAAATTCTCTAGAGAAGGTATCTCCCCCAGGTTCATGGAAGTCAGCTAAGATACTTTGGTCTCAAGGGCATTCGGGCAGGTTGGTAGAGAAGGGTCCTAGACTGTGCCCATACACCCATCCCTTACCTTGTAGGCCGCCTGGCCATCCGGTACAGAATGTATTGCCAAGTACAACTTCCATGGCACTGCTGAGCAAGACCTTCCCTTCTGCAAAGGAGATGTGCTCACCATTGTGGCCGTCACCAAGGTACATGGGACCAACGATGCCTGTCTCACTCTCTCACCTCCAGGGGTTTCTTCTGGGTTTGGTTCCTCTGCAGAGGGAGGCAGCCTCAGAGTGTGTCTGTGTTGCTCTCTCTCCAGGACCCCAACTGGTACAAAGCCAAAAATAAAGTGGGTCGTGAGGGCATCATCCCAGCCAACTATGTCCAGAAGCGTGAGGGTGTGAAGGCAGGCACCAAACTCAGCCTTATGCCGTGAGTACCAGGAGGACAGAGGGCTGCACTCTCCTGGTTTGGGGGAAAGAGGAAATGGCCGTGGTCTTTCTGGAAAGGCATCAGAGCAAAACAGCCCAAGTAAGGGGCTGTGTAGGTGAAGGCTTGTTAGGAATGGGACCAGAGGTTGAACCTAACAGACTCAGAAGGAAAAAGGACCTGGGAAGAAGATGACACCCTCAGATGCTTGGCTGATTGGGAGTTCTGGGAAGGTGTATACGGGAGGCTGGCAGGAAGCTTCTGGATCAGTACCTTTGTGACCCCCAGCCTTGCCACCCACAGTTGGTTCCATGGCAAGATCACTCGGGAGCAGGCCGAGCGGCTTCTCTACCCACCAGAGACAGGCCTGTTCCTGGTGCGGGAAAGCACCAACTACCCCGGGGACTACACACTGTGTGTGAGCTGTGAAGGCAAGGTGGAACACTACCGCATCATGTATCACGCGAGCAAGCTGAGCATTGATGAGGAGGTGTACTTCGAGAATCTCATGCAGTTGGTGGAGGTGAGCAGGGTACATGCCTGCCTGGGGGTGGCCCCTCTTTCTCACACACTCACGCCTAAGTCTGCCTGAGGACATTTTAGTACAAACCGTGACCCAGCTCACCTGGCAGAGGACCAGGACATGTTGACAGCTTCTTTGAGTCTTTGGTTCCTCACATGTGTGGAGCACCAGCTATGTGAAAAAGCTGTTCTGTCCCCAAAGTGTCCCAAGAGCCCACAAATAGGGTGGTATCCCCATTTTATAGATAAGGACACAGGTTCAGATCAGCGAACCCCCCCATCTATGCATTTGAGGGGCCTGTCTGATCCAGAACTCACTTCCTCCAGCACTCAGAACCTCTAGATTATACACGGCCATCAGTGTCCCTGAGGCACACAGCTCCTTAATGTTTCTAACACCAGCTCCACCAGCTCTGGCCAGGCCAAATCTGGCATCCAGTACCTATGGGTTTCCTCCAAGCTCACTCATCTCTGGCTTACCTTGGCCCTGGTAGAGGCTGGTATAGGAGCAGGGCAGATTTTGGTATCTACCTTAAGATATTGGTGAGGCCCAAAGCTGTAGTAACAATTGGGAGTCCAGTAGCTGAATGAGGGTGGTGTGAGAAATGGACAGGCATTCCCACCCTTCTTTAAATGAGGAACCCTCTCCACACAAAGCAGCTCAAGGCTATGTAGTCTGGCCTCTGCTGCCCTCTGGTGGTCAGACCTGAGCAGTGCATGAGTCAGTGAAAACGGGGGCCTAGTGGGTCTGGTTCTGAGGGCCTGCCCCATCTCTGCAGCACTACACCACAGATGCCGACGGACTCTGTACTCGGCTCATCAAACCAAAGGTCATGGAGGGCACAGTGGCAGCCCAGGATGAATTCTACCGCAGTGAGTGCACACTATGCCCGACCTCCCACTTCCCTCACCCGGGCCCCCTGCCCTTACCCTAGAGGCTTGGAAACCCCAGACACACCCACATCTAAAACAGTTTAGCCTGTGCCTTTCATCTCGAGTGCCTCAGATTAGCCGTTCACTTCACTGATGCCTCCTTCCTGGTCCCCGTCCCCAGGTGGCTGGGCACTGAACATGAAGGAACTGAAGCTGCTACAGACGATAGGAAAGGGGGAGTTTGGAGGTGAGTTGAGGGAGCTGGGGGGCTGGGGGGTGAGGCGGGGGAAACCCTAAGAGTCCAGGAAACAGCCCCTGCTTCTCCTACAGATGTGATGTTGGGGGATTACCGAGGCAACAAAGTTGCAGTCAAGTGCATTAAGAATGACGCTACAGCCCAGGCCTTCCTGGCTGAAGCCTCTGTCATGACGTGAGTTGGGCTAGACATGAAGGGCAGGCTGCCTGGGTGGAGCTCGAGCATACATGTGGGGGGAGGGGCAGACTGAGCCCCTGACCACCCTGCCCTGTCACAGGCAACTTCGGCACAGCAACCTAGTCCAGCTACTGGGTGTGATTGTGGAGGAGAAGGGTGGTCTCTACATTGTCACAGAGTACATGGCCAAGGTAGGTGCTCCTCGGTCTCACCCTGCCCCTCCCACAGCCCCTTCACTCTGCCCCTGCTGAGCTCTGAAGGTGCCAGGCCTGGCTAGTCATTTATTGGCTGGCTTTAAACAAGTTAGGCCACCTTTTCGGAACTCAGTTTTCTCTCTCATAAGCCTCCCAAAGATTGTGGGGTTGAATAATAGGAACACTGTATCCCTTCTCCCTTCCCTCCATCCTTCTCTGTCCTATCCACAGGGGAGTTTGGTGGACTATCTTCGATCACGTGGTCGTTCGGTGCTAGGTGGAGACTGTCTCCTCAAATTCTCACTGTGAGTGGTGCAATCTGGGTGGGGGGTAAGAACTTGATGGAGCCCCCTGCCCTGCTATGGGAGCCCCCGGTCTGAGGGACATGTGGCTGTCCTGCCCTCAGAGACGTCTGTGAAGCCATGGAATACCTTGAGGGTAACAATTTTGTGCACCGGGACTTGGCTGCCCGGAATGTGCTGGTGTCTGAGGACAATGTGGCCAAAGTCAGTGACTTTGGCCTCACTAAGGAAGCTTCCAGCACTCAGGACACAGGCAAACTGCCCGTCAAGTGGACAGCTCCTGAAGCCTTGAGAGAGAAGGTGAGCCAGGGTCCTGGAGTTACCCCCTCTTCCGAGCTTCCTGGGATCCATTGCTGATTCTCTTATCCACATGGCAGAAATTTTCCACCAAATCTGACGTGTGGAGTTTCGGAATCCTTCTCTGGGAAATCTATTCCTTCGGGCGAGTGCCTTACCCAAGAATTGTGAGTATGGGTCTGGAAGCCAGTGTGTGGCTAAAGCCGAGGGCGGGGAGGCAAGTGTAGCATCCCATGGGAACTGCCTCCCTGGCTGGAGCCCAGACCCTCTGGTCTGTCCTGAGTAGCTATTCCCTGACCTGGGCCTGAAGCAGGGCTCAAGGCCCTTCTTAGAGAGGGATTTCTGGATAGGGCTCCCTTCTGCTGGGAGGCACCGAACTCACACACCACCTCTCACAGCCCCTGAAGGACGTCGTCCCTCGGGTGGAAAAGGGCTATAAGATGGACGCTCCGGATGGCTGCCCGCCCGCAGTCTACGAGGTGATGAAGAACTGCTGGCACCTGGATGCTGCCACGCGGCCCACCTTTCTGCAGCTTCGAGAGCAGCTGGAGCACATCAAAACCCATGAGCTGCACCTGTGACCTCTGCCGCCGCCTAGGCCGTGGGCCTGCAGGGATGGGGCCTGGAAGATACAGATCCGGTGCCCTGCTGCTTGCTGGGCCTGAACTTGAACTGAGCCCCAGCGGGCTGGTAGGCCTCTTGCCTCTGATCTGCCTGTCCCTTTTGGCCCCTCCAGAGACCCCACCTAGGCCTGGCATCTTTTCTCATGGACCTAACTATAGGGCTTGGGGCACCCACTGAAGGGGCTGAGAAGAGAGGAGGCCAAGGAGCAGGAGGCAGTGCCCCTGTGGCTGGCCTTCTCTTAGCCCCATCATTCGCCTTCTTAGAGTTTTATTCCTTTCCTTTTTGAGATTTTTTTCCTGTGTGTTTATTTTTTATTATTTTTCAACATAAGGAGAAAGAAAGTACCCAGCAAATGGGCATTTTACAAGAAGTACGAATCTTATTTTTCCTGTCCTGCCCCTGGGGGTGGGGAGGAATCAGCCTCTCTCTAGGGACTCATTACCCCAGCCTGTCCCCCATCCCGTGTTCCATGTCCAGTGTTGCCTCGGTCGCCTATGTTTGCGCTTGACCGTGTTGCGCTGTTTGCATGTGCCCAAGGCAGGCATCTGTCAGGGGCTTGGATTTCATGTGCTGTGGCCGCTCACCCACACCGCCTTGTGAGATGGAATCGTAATAAACCACTCCATGAGGACACCGCCATCCAGCCTCGGCGCTTCCTCCGCCGAGCTGCCTGTCTGCCCAGTTGTCTTCCCATGCCATCTTGTCCATCCTCCTGTCTCTGTGAGTGAGGCTGAGAGGGAAGCATGGCCAGGAGATGTTGCCCCTCTTTGTGTCAGCTGCACGAGCCTGTCCTGTGTCTGCCCGTGGGGAAGTGCTCACCGCTGCCCATTCCTGCCAGCTTCTACCTGAGCCTGAGCCCCTGGGCTCGGGACCAGGCCTTGGGATGCTGCTGGGGGTTCTGGCTGCTTCTGCCGTGTTGTCCAGGCCTGAAGCACAAAGAATTGAAGTCCGGGCCTGGCCAGGTGTGCCTCTGGGATGAGAGCCCAGATAAACATGCCTCCGACAATACTGACCTCAAGGGTGATGGGAAGGGGAACCTCTGGTGCTTCTCACGTCTCATCTAACATGTGACAGCTTTGCTCTTCCCCACCCCTACTGTGTGCCAGGCCCTGTGCCCTCCTGGGCTTTGCATGGAGTGAGGCACCTTCTGTCAGCCCCACCTGGGGTACACAGATGGAGAATGAGGACCAGTTGTGGGCTTTTCTCCCTTAGGTTATCCAAGGTCGGTAGAGCCCCAGTGGGGAGGAGAGACTTGGTTCATTAAGATGAGTAGGGAGGTTCCCCTTGTCTCGTGCTCTGGCCTTTCTCCTCCAGCACACAGGACCAAGGCCCAGGAATGCTGGCTTGAAGCTTGCCTTCTATCTCCACAGGCCAGCTGCTCCAGCCCTTCCCAATGCAATACCGCCCCACAAAGCCACACTCTGCACATACTTCAGGCTCATTTTTATGAGTCATTCAACTGCAAATGGTCAAATACCTGCTGTGTGTGGACTGTGCTGGATGATTCAGGCAGGGAGCAGAGCAGACTGGGGTCCACGGGTAACAGGACAGTCACACACAGTGACAGGCTCTTGTGAAGGAGGCCTAACAGTATTATCTGTAGATCAAAAAGCCGCATATGGGCTGAGTTCAAGATGGGTGTGAACATGGTGCGGCTCGTAGTCCTCCTCCCCCCAGGACAGGAGACCCTAGGCAGGGAAGCTTGTCGAAGAGCTCTGAGAAAAAGGGTGATGGTGCTGGGAGAGATGAGATGGGGTGGGGGAGGGAAGGGTGTAGCCTGCGTTTTTTATCAAGCCAGGAGCTCTTGGAATCCAGGGACAGGTTTGGGGCAGCAGAGACATGTCAGGTCGTACAGTGTTAAAGTGATCCTCCTGGGTCCTGGCAGGCAGATGTGAGGCAGAGAGAGTAAGGATGGTCGTGGGGGGAGATGGAATCCAGGGAGATCTGAGCGGCAACACTGGGACTTAGCTGTGGGGTCAGCATGCACTACGGGAAGGAAAAGGGGGAGCCTCTGACTTACCTGGTGCGCAGCTGGGCACCTGCGCAGGAGAGACCAGCACAGGTTTTGCTCAGGGCACGCTGAATTGTGTGCCAAAAGGCAGGGAGTTACTGAAGCCCATGCTGGAGAAGGAAGTGGAGAATTATCCGTGAATGGATTGAACCTGAAGATGGATAAGCGATGTGAGGGGCATAGGATGAACCCTGAAAGGGGCGGGGCCTTAGAACAGGTCAGGAAGAGGATGCTCCTGCAAACCCAGCACTCAAGAGGCTGAAGCAGGTAGATGGGATTTAGAAGCCAGCCTGAGCTACTTATTGAGAACCTGTCTTTAAATAATCAAATCGGCCTATGCAAGACACAGAAGAGAAGCTCGAGATGGAGCAGAGAGCCAGTGCCACTGAGGCCCAGAGAGGCCTATGGGGAAGCCTGCCTCGCAGAAAGCCCTGGGGTGAGACTGTTGTTGGTTTCATCCCCACTCAGAGGAAACTGGCTCAAGTAGCATCTGTGTCTGGCCAGGCCCATTCCAGGAAACTATCTGTGACTGGAAGAAGATGGGAGGAGGTCAGAGGCTTGTGCAAATTCCACCGTCTGAGGGAATCGTGTCCAAGTCCGGGGGCGAAAACAAGATGTGGTGAGATGTGGTGGGACGTGTGGTAGAGCCTTCCTTGGAGTTGACCTCTGTCACTGCAGCTGAGGGAGGCACACCCTGGAGCCGTGGTGAATGTTTGATGACCAAGTTGAAACCAGATATACACTGAAACCCTAGCACTTTCCAAGTGAGAGGGCACGCAGGCCATCTTGGCTACATACGGAGGTGTAGGCCAGCCAGGGCTACAAGGCGAGACCGTCTTAGAAGAAATTGCTCCAGGTTGGGCTCCTTGAGTCTGTTAAACCATGTGAGGTCCAGGACCTGCTTTTCCTGCTCCCAAACCATACCTTTCAGCTTCGAATACGTCAATCTTCGGAATCTCACAACCTCTGCTGCCCATGGGCCCTTTTTTGAACAGGAACACCCCACACACACCCCATCTCTGCTCCTTTTCCTAAGTGTCTGGAAGGTGGCAACATCTCTGCCCTGTGGGCTAGCTACTGGCAGAAGGTGACACCCCTCAGGACTTCTGGGACCCAAACGGAGCCCTGAATGGGTTCCCCCATCTGCACACAATGTTAGGAGTACCCTCTAGGTTAGGAATTATGTCATACTCATTTACCACAACCCAACAGCCACACAGATGGTTGGAGGCTAGGAGAAACACAAGCACAGAGAGCTAAAAGCTGGGCTGAGCTGCCAGTGCTTGCTGAGCATGCGCGAAGCTCTGGGTTTGATTCCTCATACCGAGTAATCTGGGCATGGAGTCACAGGCACCTGAGAAATGGAGGCGAGAGACTCGCTGAGTTCATCTTCAGCTGCATATTGATCAGAGTTTGGGCTGGCTCAAGAAGGTTGGGGGGACTGGGCTGGTGGGTTACAGCTCCGTTCTACCATTGTTAAGAGCTCTTGCCTAGCTCATGTGAGGTCCTGGGTTTGGCCACCAGCACTTGATCCAGATACAAAAACACTTCAAAAGAATAAAAACAAAAAGGAAAAGGAAATGAAGAGATAGAAGCTAGAGGCAAGAGACAAGACAGGAGGGAGAGAAACTGAAGGACAGCCTCAGGTGAAACAAGACCAGAGGGCTCAGTTACCTGTGCCCGCTTTGCCTCAGGGTCCTGGGAGCTGGGCCTACTCCTACCCAAGGCTTTACTGCTGGCTTCTAACAGGAGATAACTGAGAGTAGCTGGTGAGGAGTTAAGAGTTCCCGCCAGCCCAGTCTTCAGCCAGGTGGTGGTGTGATTCGGGTGTCAGTAAATGCTGTAGGTCAGCTCCTATGCACTTTCAGGAGTGTGGGTCAGGAGTCATTTACAGGAGGAAGCAAAAGCAGCTGCATCAACACTTGGGATGATTGCTCACGAAAGCCTGAGCCCTGGGCTTACTGTATGACTTGCAAGAAACTCCACAGATCAGTGTCTTCCAGGCAGCTCCCCCAGTCTGAACCTCCTCAACAGTTCATCCTTATATTGAAGCCCCTTACATACTTGGTCAGTTTCAGGGACTTCCTGAGTGTTCTGGATTGTGTATTTCCTGAGTCTTACTGAGCCTACCTTTAGAACTGGTGACTTAAAAGTCTTCCCTCAGAATTTCCTGAGTCCTTAGAATTATTTACTAAGTTTCAATGAACTTCCATTTAGGTGGTTTGTTAGAACTCCAAGGAAATGATTCACAATACCTTGCTTGGATAGAGGAGAGACTCGGGAAACAACTATAGGGCGGGGGGGGGGGTCCCTCTGCCCCCAGTTTGGCTGTGAAGGTAGAGGTCAAGCTTGGCAAGATAACTTCCTTTAGCATGTCCTTAAATGTGTGTATTCACAGCCTGGGCATAATGAACTTAACATAGTTCAGTCATTACAGCTATTAGAATACCTGATTGACTGCTATGGAAAATGAACCTTTACCTGGATGGGAGGATTTGGAATGCAGGTTTCTTACCTTTCAAGAAGGTTTTTAATTGTGTAAAGAATAGAATGAAGTGCTCAGTGGTGGGGCTCCTGTCTTGGATCTCCAACATGAAAGAAGAGAAAGCAGAAGACAGGCCTGAGGGTGTAGCTCAGAGTGAGGCTCCACTCCACATAACACCGATGAGGAACCTGGAAGGGGAGACAGAAGGAAGAGACAGGTGGGTGGGTCTCTGAGTGTGAGACCAGCCTGGTGTGGGTAACACATGGAGGCCAGCCAGGGCTGCAAAGTGACATCTCGTTTGAAAACAACAGACAAAAACCAGCTGTAAACTGGGCATGGTGGTGCATGCACACCTTTAATTCCAGCACTCAGGAGGCAGAGGTAGGCAGACCTCTGAATTCAAGGCTAGCCTGGTATATAGAGTGAGTTCTAGGACAGACAGAGCTACACAAAGACATACTGTTTCAAAATGCAAATTGAAAAACAATCTGACAAATGCTGTAATTTAGAATTTGACACAGACAAGGAAAGACTTTGAAAGTCATCCTTAGCTACAAAGCAAGTTCTAGGCCAACATGGGTGACATGAGACTTTGCTTTTTAAAAAAAAAAAGCAGATGTAATGAACCCTCAAATTTCTACCACCCATTTCAACAGTGACCATACCAGGCCTGCATTGTCTGTGCCACCTGCTCACCCCAGATATTTAAGAACAAATCCCAGACATGCAAATTCATCCATAAACTTTTAATGTGTTTCTCCTAACCGCTTAAAACACCAGAGCTCAAATGCCATATCACACTTAAAATTTTAACCATAATTCTTCAATACCATTGTTGGAATACCCATTGATCAGTTTCCCCAACTGTTCTGTTTTTCCAGCTGGGTCAAAATTAGACTCCAAACAAGATACTTTATATTTGTATACTCCGAAAGGGTATTCTATAACTTGCATTTGTACTTGTTCTCCCGGAATCCTTTCCCTCCCACTGCCTCATCCATCTTGAATCCTATCACTCAGGAGGCAGAGGCAGGAAGATCAAGGCCAGCCTGGTCTACAGAGGAAGTTCCAGGACAGTCAGGGCTACACAGAGAAAATCTTGTCTTGAAAAAAACCAAACCAAACCAACCAACCAACCAACCAAATAAGTAAACAGGCTTTTTTTGTTTTTTAAGAGTTTTATTATGTTGCCCTGGCTAGCCTGGTATTGGCTATGTAAGCAAGACTAGTCTTATCAAACTCACAGGAGTCCTCCTGCCTCAGCCTTCCCAGTGTTGAGATACAGGCGTATGCTACCATGTCCAACATATATTATCTTTTAAGAGGACCCAGAGGCACCGGCAGGAGGAGTTATTGGGTATGCAGGACAACAGAGGGCCATAGCCAAAGAGAAGGGTGAAGGGATACAGGCTCAGGGGAGAGGGGTCAGATGAGTGGCCCGGAGGGGCTGTTAAAGGAGCAGGATGTGAAAGACTGCCCCCCCAAACAAACAAACAAGGAGGGAAGGCCAGGGCTGAGCATTCCTGAGCACCCCATCCTCTCACCAGCTTACGGAGCAGAGGAAGAGCAGGGAGATGGCCTAAGCCAAAGAACAGGGGTAAAGCTCAAGTTGGCTAGGAGCCCAGGGGTTAGCCAAGGTTTCAGGTGGAGGTGAAGAAGGGCGGAGCCTGAGATCAGACCTGCAAGAGAAACAGGATGTGTGTTTTGGGGGGTGGAGGGAGAGTATAGAGCCAAAAATCTAGATCCTGGAAGATCCCCAGTGTCTCCCAGACTGACTTCAAGTCCCATAGCCCCATCATTGGCCTCACAGGCAGGCTGTATCCAGGTGCCCAGAAACTAGCTTCTTTGCAATGCTGGCGACCGGAGGCCTCTCACCTTCCCTCTGCCTCCTTTCCCTACTGCTGGCTCTGCTCGGTGCTGAAAGGAGCTACCCCCCTCCTCAACGCAGGTTTGAGTACAAGCTCAGCTTCAAGGGACCAAGACTGGCAATTCCCGGGGCTGGAATACCCTTCTGGAGCCACCATGGAGGTGAGGAACAAAGCAAGACTCGCTCGTGCCCAGGGTCCTCCAGAGCGCTAGCAGGCTTGTAGTCAGAGGGACAGTGGATGTGAGAGGGACCACAGTGGTTACCTGAATGCCTGGCTCACGACCCTTCCCAGATCCGTCTCTTGCTCCCCCATGCCCTGCTGCTTTGCTTTTCAAGACATCCCTCCTTTGTTGATGGAATTTATTTGTGGAGGACCCAGAAGGCACTAGCAGAACAAGCTCTTGGGTGTGCAGGACAGCACAGGGTCACAGCTAAAGAGAAGGATGAAGGAAGACAAAGCTCAGGGGAGAGGGGCCAAAGGGTGGCCATACCATAGACCAGGCTACGTATCTCTTGTGCCCCAGGAATTTTCTTTTGCATTGCTTCTGGTCTGTAAATACATGCACTTGTACACATGTACACTCATGCACACACATGATGTCTCCCAGATGCACAAGAACAAGGCACCTTGAAGACAGATAAGCCTCTTTTCTGCTGGCTCCATCCTATGGAACTAGAGGTCTGCTGGGGGAGGGGGAGGCACTGTGTGTCCAGCTGTTCTGTTACAGCGGGCAGCAGGTCCTTCCCTTGACTGTTTATTGGAGGTAGACGCAAACATGAGAGGATCTCAGCCCACAGGTCTGTGCTCGGGGACTTCCAAAGCCTGATTTGTCCGATCCTGTGCACAAAGGGTCTGTGATGATGACTTACCAAAAACTATACAATATGCAGGATCTTACTTTATGAAGAAGAGAAAAGCATCAAAGACTCAGGGAGTGTGGCTCACGTACAGAGAAGATTGTGAGGTTTACACAGTCATGTGTTTTGTTGAGAACCTTGTAGCTGGAAAGGCAAAGCAAAAAAGTAGATGGGCTATGTATTTCTATCTTAGATATAAGTCCCAAACAATGGCACAATTCCAGACTACGATGCTCTAAGAGGACAGAAACTGATCTTCTTCACAGAAGGTCAGGGGATAAACAAGGGAGTGGGGCTCTGTCTTACAGCCAAGTGCTGCCTTAGGGACAGGATGGCAAAGCCGATGCTCTGCTCAGATCCTCGGCAAATGTAAGGTGTCACAGATCATGAGGGAGAGCAAAGGTATGTCCACCAAGATCACCGGATATGATCACTGTCTATCCATTCATCTCCCCTTTGATCAGAGCCCCACCCAACACTCCTCTTTGCCCAGTCTAGATACCCAGGACTGAGTCAGGCTCCAGTCTGGGGTGAGGTTCCAGACACTCCGCAGAATGATGAGAACGTGACCTGAGTCAAGTAAGCTTGCCTTCTACAAGTCTCCTTGGGCTGGGTGTGGTGCTACAGGCCTGCAATCCCAGCACTCAGGGGGCTGAGACAGGAGAATCAAGAGCTTGAGGTTAGCCTGGGCTGCTTGTCAAGACCCTTTCTATTTTGTAAAAATAATTCAGATGGCTCAGCTAATCAAAGCATTTGCCATGCAAGCCTGATAATCCAAGAACCCACCGTAGAAGGAGACAACTAGCTATTGAAAAACTATTGAAAGTTGTCCTCCAGCTTCAATATATGGGCCTGAATTACACACACACACGCACACACACACACACACACACACACACACACACGGGTACATGCACGAAAATGTTTTAAAGCAAGAAAATAAAACGAATGTTGGGCTAGCAATGCTAGCAATGCTGCTTACTGGCGAGTGCTTGTTTGGCATGCACAAGGTGCTAGGTTCAATCCAAGACATATATAAAACTAGATGGAATTACATTATCCCAGAACTCTGTAGAAATGAAGGCAGGAGGATCAGGAGCTCAGGGTCATCTTTGTCCATCCAGAGAGTTCTAGGCCAACCTCGTCTACATTATCAAATCAAAATCCAAAAAAAAAAATTGCAACTCACTTCAAGCAGTGGTAGCTTCCAGCGGTAACTTCTCTTCTCCCCACCCGCCACTGGCCTTTGCAGAACAAACAAGCCGGATTAGCAACCTCCGGAAAGTCTTGGCAGGGTCTAGGCCTTGGACCAGGTTCCGGGTTGGTAGACCAGAGTGTTAGGGAGCCAGTTGGAATGGAGCCTTTGATTCCTAGCTCCAGTTCCTGCCATGTCTGCCTCAGGTATCTCTTTTGGAGACAGAAATGATGATGATGATGATGGTGATGATGATTGTTCGTGTGTGCGTGTATGTGTGTGTGTGTGTGCATATGTCTGCTCATGTGAAAGCTAGAGTTAACAGTAGGATAAATTCCTCGATTGCTTCTCCACCTTTGTAGTTGGTGGTGGTGGTGGTAGTTTTATGTACCTCTGGCTATCCGGGAACTCACTCTGTAGACCAGGCTAACCTTGAACTCAGACATCCACCTGCTTCTGCCTCCTGAGTGATAGGATTAAAGGTGTGAGCCAACACTGCCTGGCTGTCTTTTGTTTGTTCGTTCCTTTTTGTTTGGTGTGGTTTTTCAAGACAGAGGAGTCACTACCTTTTTTTAAATGATTATTTTTTATTTTTTGTGCATTGCCTGTATGCATGTCTGTGTGAGGGCATCAGATCCCTTGGAGCTAGAGTTACAGACAGTTGTGAGCTGCCATGTGAATGTTGGCACTTGAACCCAGGTCCTCTGGAAGAGCAGCCAGTATAATAAAAGGAAGAAAGGAAGGAAGGAAGGGAGGGAGGAAGGAAGGAAGGGAGGGAGGGAGAGAGGAAGGGAGGCAGGAAGGGAGGGAGGGAGGGAGGGAGGGAGGAAAGAAGGAAGGAAAAGAGGAGGAAAGAAGGAAGGAAAAAAGGAGGAAGAAAGGAAGGAAGGAAGAAAAAAGGAAGAAGGAAGGGAGGAAGGAAAAAAGGAGGAAGGAAGGGAGAGAGGAAGGGAGGAAGGAAGTAACAAAGGAAGGAGGAAAAAAGGAGACTGGTTGTCCAGCAAGCCCCCAGGGCTCTTTCCCCTGGTTCTGGAGTTACAAGCCTGCCTGCACTGCCATGCCCAGCTCCTAGAACTCAATCTGTAGATCAGGCTGGCCTCCAGCTAGTTCACAAAGATCCACCCCGCCTCTGCTTCCTGAGTGCTGGGATTAAATGTATGCACCATCACCACCTGGCTCATGTCCCGCTTTTACATGGATGTTGGGATCAAAACTCAGATTCTGATACCTGCACAGCAAGCACTTTACCCACTGAGCCATCTGTGTACATTTCGGCTACAGTCTGATGTAGCCAAAGCTGGCCTCAAACTGACTACATAGCCAAGGATGGCCTTAAATTACTCTGATCTGCCTTCCTCCGCCTCCTGAGTGCTAGGATTTCAAGTGTGTACGACCACATTAAGTTTTATGGGGTACTGGGGATAGAACCCAGAACTATATGTGTTTACTAGGCAAACAGTCTACAAACTGAGCTCCATCCCATGCCCCATCAAATGGAATCTTATAAAAATCGATGGCTTAGACATCCAGTGAGCCCGAAGTGGAACCCAGCCAAGTACTGGCTCTCTCTTGCTGCCTTTACTGGGTAACACCCAGTTGGGTGCTGGTCCCATTTCCCAAGTGGACTCTTGCATCTCAACAGCCAGCCCCTTATCAAATGACAAGGTCTTGGTGTGAGCTCTTTCTCGGGGCTCAGCTTTTGCCAATGAGATAGAGACATAGGAGAAGAGAGTCCACTGGTCCTCAGCTGCCCACTTCCACAGACGCCATTCCTGGCCTAGAGGAAGTGCGGCTGGTTCCATCTATGAAGAACCGGAGTGGGGCTGTGTGGAGCAAGATCTCTGTCCCCTTCCCTTCCTGGGAAGTAGAGATACAGATGAGAGTGACTGGACCCGGGCGCCGGGGAGCCCAGGGTGTGGTGAGTGGTCTTTACCCATATCTGCTGGGGAAGCAGGTGACAGGCCCCAGGTACCAGTGTCCTACAGAATCCCTGACCTGTGGGTTGGGAACTTGCAGGCCATGTGGTACACCAAGGACAGAGATCAAGTCGGCTCTGTTGTGGAGGGGCTAGCCTCATGGGATGGCATCGGGATCTACTTCGATTCCTCCACCAATGATGTCCAGGTGGGTAAGCACCTCCTGCCCATCCTCCTGCCTGCCTGCCTTAACTCTAATGCTCACTATCCTCCCTCTACCCGAGGCTCAAACTGATTGTCACCTCCCACGCAGAACGGCCCTGCCATCCGTGTGCTGGCCAGTGATGGGCATGGCCTCCGAGAGCATTTTGGGTAAGGGCCTGAGAGAACTGAGCCCCCCCCACCTCACCCCTTTTCTTGTGCTTAGCAATCGCTTGTACTCTTCCCTAGAGAACCCCTCTTAGCCACATGACCCTTGCTGATGTCTCATTCTGAGCTCCACTGCCTCCCGGGACTCTTTCCCTCCAGTCTGAGCTATGTTCAGGAACCAAGCCAGCATGTGCTTGCTTTTCTGGGTGATGGCCCCATCTTTCTCCAGTCATTTAGCTCACTAAGCCACAGCGAAAGTGAGAAAGGCTGGGACTACCATTAGGGTCCCACTCACTCGAGACACCCTTATTAAGCACGGTGGCCTAGAAGGGCTGACTAACCTGAGTGGCTACACAGAAGTGCTCAGGGAGGGGGTCCAGGATCTAGCCACATTGTTCTCCCAGATGAGGTAGCCTCCTGTTCTTCCCCTGCTGGCTGCCCTAAGTGGCTGGACTGGTTTGTCAGTGTGTCTCAGCAAACATCCTCCGGCCCATCACAATTAAGATAATTGCTGACGTTTATGGAGTTGGGCTGACTGTATACCAGGCACAGCGCCCAGACACTTGACATTGTCTTGTGCACCCTCATAACACTGTTATGAGGTAGTTGTGATTATTATTCTCATTTTAAAGACAACAGTACTGGGGTTTGGGAAGGTGCAAGAACTTGCCCAAGGTAGTCACAGCCTCTAAGCTGGCTTCTCCCTGGTCTCTACTGCCCAGCTCTTGGCTGAAGGTGATATAGCATAGGTCCCATAGTGTGGGAAACTCAGGCTCAACTCTGCTCCTAATTCCCTGAGCCTGCTGAGCCTCCCTGGGGGAAAGGTGAACTAGACATACCGTCCTTGGCCTTTAGGACAGGGCCCTTAGTGTCTGCCTTAAACAGTCTTGGTAGGTTGGGAAAGGGACAGACCGGCCTTGGAGTTTAAGCTTACAGGGAGGCATGGAGAAAGGGAGGGGCAGCTGGATTAGGAGGGGAGATGGAGGATAGATTTAGAAATCCTGTGGTTAGCCTGGGTCTCTGACCCTTTGCAGAAGCCTCTGGCTGTGGCGAACTCTCAAGTCCCGGCTGACGGTGCCAGGACTTATTCCTCCTTTGCCTGCCATGGAAGCAAACTATGGCAAAGGAGCTTCAAGGTAGACAACAGGGACTTGTCCCAAGCCAAGTCACCCCATGGGGACAGTGACACTGCAGGCTTGGACAGAGTTGTTCCTGGGACTGTCCCCGATGGGCTAGTCCTCTGGTCCCATGTGGCCTGGCTGCATTCCAGTTGTTCATAGGGATGGAACTATCCGGGAGCTTGGCTCCTGTCACAAGGACTTCAGGAACCGGCCATACCCCTTCCGAGCTCGGATCACCTACTGGAGGCAGAGGCTGCGTGTGAGTCACCCTTGCTGTTTCTGTGGGAGCCTCTGGTGGGGTGTAGATCTGTGGTTTGAGGGAAGGATACCTGGTGTTTCAATAGCCCCATGACTGGGACCCACGTGTCACTCTCACACTTGTCCTCACACCCATGTGAGGTCCCCGGTACTCCCAGACCAATACCCACACGTGTTCTTCCACCAATACAAAGGATCACAAGGCTCCCATGAGACCAGCATCTGCGTCACTTTCATTCCATTGTGACCCCAAGCTCTGTAGTTTCTGCCTTACCTCAGGTCTGGGGAGCCAGTGAGTCTGAGAAGGGGATAGTTCCTTACCCCGGGACCAGGAAGAGGCAGGAGCTCACTCCCTCCACGCCCCTCAGGTGTCTTTGAGTGGAGGCCTTACTCCTAACGACCCTGAAGAGGTCTGTGTCAACGTGGGGCCCCTGCTTTTAGCCCCTGGAGGCTTCTTTGGGGTCTCAGCAGCCACCAGTGCCTTAGCAGGTGAGAGCTCTACCAGGTAGGTAAGAGTAGAGGGCTGTGTTTGGTGATGGTGAAGCCATCTAAGGTGCCTTTGTATATCAACCACCTCCTCAACAAGTGGCCTGGGCTGGTCACACTCCCTCTGTGGCTTCCCCATCAGACTTTGAAAAGCTACTAAAGTCCCGGAGGGGGCCTGAGAGTGCAGCTCTGCAGATGAGTGCTCAAGTAGCATTCAGGGTGCCAGATGTGGGAGTGCATGCCTGTGATCACAGCACTTGAGACACAGAGGTGTGTGTGTGGGTGTCAGGAGTTCAACATTATCCTCTGCTACACAGCAAACTCAAAGGTCAGCCTGGGATACATGACACCTTGTCTCAAAAAAAAAAAAAAAAAAAAAAAAGCCTCAACTTAGATGACACATGAGGAATTTTATATTTTATAGTCCATGTCAGTAATCACAAACTCACTTTCCTGGTCGCATCAGGCTGGTAAAAAGAAGGGTAGAGGGGCATCAAAAAAAAAAAAAAAAAAAGAGGGGTCTCACAGGCCACAGCACGGAACTGGAGCAGCAGGGTATCTCGAGATGGAAAGCCCACAACTGAAAAGCAAGCTGCAACCAGGGTGTGGGAGTCTGTGGGTGCCGGGACTTCCATCTTTGGACTCTGGGTACTGGGGAGTGGCGGAAGGTTTCTGAGAAGATAGAGCCGTGCTCAGGAAGCAGCCGCTGTGTGTTTGCAATTGCTGCAACAGTTCTTTCTGTGTCCTGTGGTCTGCTGCATGGCCCCTGGGCCCCAGTCTGGCTGTGTGAGGTGCAACCCTCACGTTTCACACTCTTGTATATTTGACCTTCATACCTTCCCAGTGAAGTGAGTCAAAAGTCAGAGTTGCCCAAGGTCGTACAAGCTTCTTCTTTTCCTGGCAAATAGTAGAGCCTGGGCTGCTGTAAAAACCTCCTTATCCCCACTTCGTCTGTTCCTCTTCCAGATGACCATGATGTCCTGTCCTTCCTGACCTTCAGTTTGAGGGAGCCGGGTCTAGAGGTGATGTCAGTCATGTCTGCCTGGGAGAGGTAGCTCAGAGACCCCGTCCTCCTCAGCTGCCTGCACTCATGGCAGACCTATTGTCTGGTTCTCCTCCCAGCTAACGCTCTGAGCTCTACTCAAGTCAGACCTTAGGCTGGACAGGGTAGGGGCCAGGGTTTGTCTCCTAGGCTTCCCAGGTTAACTCCAGCACTCAGGAGGCAGAGGTGGGTGGATTTTTGAGTGCCAGGCCAGGACTGCACAGTTAGGACCTTGTCTCAACAACAAAAGGAAACGAAGAAATCTTAGGGTGGGGTGGGGACGGGGAGTGTGGTGGAAGGTGGGGAGGTGGGGAGTCGGTTGGAGGGGAAGAGAAGGAACTCTAAGGAGGGGTCTGAGCCTGCAAGGAGGGGAGAGAAGGATGCCTGGGGGAGATGAGCTTAAAGGAGCACCCTACCTAAAGGCTTCAAATGACCAAGGGCCTGAACTCACAGCAAGTACAGAAGGACACAGGGATGTAGTAGACGTGGTGCTTATGTCTGTAAGCTGCAGGGCTGTGTTGGGGCCTGGTGGTTGAGCTGTGGGTTCCTCCTTGGTCCTGGTGAGTATTTGACTAGGGAGGAAGGCTGCCCCTCACAGTACTCCCATGAATTTGCCTTTGAGTTTCTGTTTTCCTCCTCCAGGAAGCCCCCCAGCCATTCATGGAGAAGGAGCAGTTCCACCTGGCCAGGAAGCTGGAAGAACTGAAGGCAAGGCTGGCCCTGGGCACCAGAGAGGATAGCATACCACCACTGAACTCCAACGCCCAGGAAGAAGGTAAGTACACAGAGAGCAGGCAGGTCGGGCCATAGAGCACCGTCCTTCAAACCAGAAGCCTATTAGCCAGCGGAGAAATGGAGACCCAAAGTGGCTGTATGTAAGCAGAGCCTGGGCTGAGCTTTCTGGCCTATGCTTACCTGACACCCTCACCCTCAGACACCCCTCACCCTCAGACACACACACACACACACACACACACACACACACACACTCTCTCTCTCTCTCTCTCTCTGTGTGTGTGTGTGTGTGTGTGTGATGTGCCACAGCATTTGTATGGCAGTCAGAGGGGACTTTGTAAAATCTATTCCTTCTGCCTGGGATCTGGGACCCTGAGGATCAAGTTTACATTGTCAGCTTTTCCTGACATTTTTCTGTTGCCCACCCTGCTTGCTGGCCCCCAAGACTCATTTTCTAGGGGAGGTCTTAGAAGAAGAATCTACCACAGCACCTCAGACTTCACTCCAAAACAGGATTTACTGCCCCACCCAAAAGACCTTTCTGCCCCAACCCCCAGGGGAAAGGTTCTTTAACCTGGAGGACACACTGGGCAGACAACGCCAGATCCTGCAGGCCCTACAGACTCTCTCCAGGCAGATGAACCAGGCCGAGAGACAGTGGAAGCAGCAGCTGGGGTCTACAGTCCAAGTCTGGCCTGAGGGAGGCTGGGTGAGTTACCCTGGGCCGCCCTGGGTTCCACCCAAGGGCTTGAAGGAATAATGACCATCCAGCTCTCACCTCGTCCAAGCTTGGGGAAGGGGTGGGCAGGTCACAGGATGCCACAGGGTAGTATGTAAGAGGACACTGTCACATAGAAATTGCCCTGGAGAAATTGAGCTGCAGAGATGCCGGGTATTTGGAATTTGGTCTGTAGACAAATGGCAGAAATAGACTAGGCGCTAATTTGCATGTGGCTTCACGTGTGATTTGCATAAGACTTGCTTAGATGCTCAGTTGCACCAGAATCCTCATTTCATCTCTGATGCCACCCTGGCTCCTCCCCCAGGTATCATTCCCTAGAACTTGCTCCAACTTTGGGGAGTGAAAGCTAAACCCAGCCAAAGTGCTAGGTAGATAGTGGTCAGGGGGAGCCAGTTGCTCTCACGGGCTTTGCTGGGCTCTACCTACCCAGGCTGCAATCTTTTGTCCTCAGTCCAGTACAGCCTAGGCAAGGCTGCTGGCATGACACAGAGGAGAGAGGCCCACACTCCAGGAATTTTGATCTTTCTTCAGGCCCTGGACCTCTCTTGCCTGATTCTACTTGCCCTCAGAAGTGTCAGCTGCCTCTTCAGATCACTCTGCCAAACCTGGGCCTATGTACTGGATTTTAACCAGTGCTGGCCCACAGCCTAGGAGAAAGGCACAGAGAGAACTGGGTTGGGCTTCTGCTTCCCTGAGGAGGCAGGGACATGTTTTAAAAGAAGAAGGATTTGTGGAAAGCCTCGAAGGCCCTTTGGAAAGAAACACCCCAGTTTTGTTGTAGAAGTAGGGTCCTCTATAAGCCCAGATGGACAAGTGTGAGGGGGATTCAGTGTGTCCAAAAGGAAGAGAGTCATGGCCATTTAATAAGGCTTCTGGGAGAAGAATGAGTCATCTGTGGGAAAGGTGACTCTGAGGAGAGGGGCTCTGTCCTCTGGATACTACATAAGAGCTGGCCCTCCCATAGAACACTGCCAAGCTCGGCACCCTGCTCTATGGACAGCGGACTCTGATCCAGGCCCTACAAGAGATGAGGTAAGAGGAAGGGTGTTGAGAGGGAAGAAAATGTCCTCTATTATCTTGTCTCTGTGAGAAAATTCTTACACCCAGTGCTGGGGCTATGGGCACATACAGCCATACTGGATTTTTATGTGTGTAGTGGGAATATGAACTCGGATTCTTATGCTTGCAAAGCAAGGCAAGCACTTTTTACCCACAGAACCATCACACCAGCTCTCGAGGGCATATAATTTTTTGATAGAGGTTCTTGGAGGAAGCACACAGCCAAGATGAGGCTCTTTGGAGGAAGTGGTCTGAGCTCATTTTACCGCCAGTCTTCCTGAATCTCATTCTGGCCCACCCATGCCGGTGAAGCTCCCGTGGAATTCTGGGAGTGGGAGAGCCCGAGCACATTATGGGTTCTGTAGGTGTACATCCTCCATCTTGGTGCCTGGGGTGTTAATTCCTCTGGGATAGAGATAAAAGGCAGAGTCTAGGGATCTTGGAACATAGACAGACACTTTTTGAGAATTCTTTGTGTAAACTAAAGTTGTCTCGGGTTCTAGGAGGAAGCTTTAGAGTAAAAACACCAAGTCCCAAGGCAGGACTCCATGGGTGATATCTATTCTTTACCATGTACCGGCCCTGGGGATTATGGGAAAAGATTAAGTAATTTGGGTACAATCAAAGAGAGTAATGGATCATCTTCATTGATTTCTGTGCCCCGCCACACCACCAGGGAAGCTGCCGCTCAGATGGCTTCAGGGGCACAAGTCTTCTACCTGCCTGTGGGCACTAAGCATCACTTTTTTGAGCTAGACCAGATCCTCAGCCTCCTGCAGAAGGATCTCCGGGATCTGGTGGTAAGAAGTAGTAGGCAGTACAAGGGGTTCATCCTTGAGGTCTGCTCTCTCCCACCCTTCCCACAATGCTCCTGAGCTTTGAGGCATCTGTCCAGGACCCCTGACAGGAACCTACGTGTGCCTGCATGTGGGCACGAAGAGACACAGATCTCACCTCTTGCTCAGGAGGAAGGCCCACTACTCAGCACTACTCAGAGACACTTGGTCAGCCCACCTCGATGACCAGAAAGAAAGTGGGGTGTACCATGCCAAGGGCCACTTAGGTTCAGTGGTGGCACCAGTGTCCCCTGGGTTCATGTCCCTTCCTGTTCTCTCTCTTGCTCTTGCATTCAGCATTCACTTCTCCTTCCCTCTTGCCTTTTGGTCTGTTGTTGACTCCAGGACCTATGTCTTATGAACTAGTCCTATAAATGGATTCATGGGAGGCTGGAAGTGCAGCTTTGGGCATTGCCCTTTCTCCAAGTTCCCCAGATGACAGCCAAAATGGCCCAAGCCTGAGGGAGATAAATAGGGACCATGAAAGGCAGAGATTCCAAGTTCCCTCCCCTCTCCCGGGTTAGAAGCTGAGGCAGAACCTCATACTTCCCTTTCAGAAAATGACAGCCAAGGCCCCCCGCCCATCTGGCTGGCTCCCAGGATCCTCCACATGTCTGCGAACCAGCATCTTCCTGTTCTTCCTCCTAATCCAGACTGTAGGCTTCTTCTGCTACATGAACTTCAGGTGGGCCTTCCCACAGGCAGGACTCCTGCCTGTATCAATTGGTTCTGTTGAACTTGAACATCTACAACTGTTGAACTTGAAATCGGGGACTCCGAGGCTCAGGCAGGAGCTACCCACTTCACCAGAGGGCTGGGAGCAGAACATTGATCAGGGACACATCATTTACCAAGCACAGACACCTTCTCAAGACCCTGTTCCATCTAGTCCTGCCCCACAGAGCTCTCGCTTAGAGTGAGCATCTGAAAACTGATAGTCAGACCTTATGTCACCAGGGCTGTGGTGGCCAAAAGCTTGGAGACTCGCGGGGGAAAGCAATTCATTCATCTTTAGGGTTGGGTTGGAAGTGGATGGGGAATCAAGAAACTGACCTGGAAAAGATATTTGATTTGGGACATTGAAGTGACTAAGAGTTTTTCAGCCTGACAAGTAAGAGACACCGATGCAGAGGAAATAGCATCAGAAAACACATGGAGGCATGAAAGAAATATCTTTAGTGGGGGGGTGTGATTGGGCAAGGAATCTGGATGTTCTGGATTAGAGATGAATGTCTTTAATTTCAACTCTTGGGAGGCTGAAGTAGAGGGATGCTGAAATCTGGACCAACCTGGGCTGGCTGCACAGTGAGACCTTGTGTAAAACAAAAACCAAAGAAGAAAACTTACACCCAGAAGTGCAACTTTGGCACTAAAGCACCCGGGTAGACTTCAAATGCCAGGGTGAAATGTGAACTACATGGCACGTCAAGGGAGCCATAGATGGCCCCGGAATGTGGCAGCCTATCATACACTGAGTCTTGTGAGGTGAGTGTGATTCTTGGCTTCAGAAAGGAGACTCGGGTAACCTTTTTTCCTCTCACAGCAGGCAGGAGCTGGACAAGAGGTTTCAGAAGTACCTGTCCGCAGGAAGCCTTTCTCTAGAGCCTGCGATACCCATCGCTAGGACAATAGGGGTTCTGAGGAGACAGCCTATCTCCCCCAGCATGCAAGCCTGACCCAGCTCAAAGCCATGTCTTACTGAGGAAAAAATGGGGGACAGAGGATTTAGCCATTGCCCACATCTTAGCTTCTGGCAAGTCTATCATATTAAAGGTGATATTTTTTTTCTCTTGCTGTATTTGATGCCTTCATTTGTCTTTGAGCCTCACACAGTCTCTGTTATCTTCTACCTTCTCTGGGTGGGTATCAGGAAGGCAAGCAGGCAAGGAGGCCAAGAGCCAGACACCTCCACACCCCTTCCCTCTGGACTACGGAAGCAAAGAGAGATAACCGCAAAATTCTGTCCCTAAACTCACCAAGGACAAGGACAAGTCACCTGTGTTTCCTTCTAGCTCATCTTTTCAGTAGCCCCAAACAACACTCCCCTTCCCCGACTCCCTGAGGCTCTAGGGACAGCAGGGCAGACACATGACAAAGGAACTGAGCACAAACTCACCGAACCATATAACTGGGATTCCTGCTTGCGCTTCTGAGTTCTCCCCATGTCCCAGCCTTGAGCACTTTGAGGTAGATGCTAGGGTCAGTAGATTGGAGGTGGGGGTGGGAGGAGGGACGGAATGGGAAGTAAGGCTTGGGGGGGGGGGTGTTTGTCCCTTGCTGCTACCGAGATCTTCAAGCTGAAGTCCTGGTTCTTGGTGACCCAGGAGATGAGGACATTGGAGAGTAGGAAGCAGGAATCAAGGCTCACTTCAACGCAGCCCCTTCTCCCAGGGCAGCGACCCCACCACCGCAAGCCCTAATCAGCTGTCAGCAGTAGCCAGCAGAGCTTTGCTGGCGCTAAAGAAGGCACGTGGGAAAGGCGGGAGTGAGGAGCAGGCACGTGGTCCAGGCTTCTCAGCCCCGTGCATGCCCCCCGCCCCCCGCGAGGAGGGTTTTGGGACCAGTGCTCAAATCGCGGGGCGCGAGCTCGCAACCGGAGCTGTCCCCGGGACTTAGTGCTGAAGTAGGCGCTGACGAGCCAGGCACCTGGTGCGGTGGCCAGAGAAGACCATGGCTTTCATGGTGAAGTCCATGGTGGGTGGCCAGCTGAAGAACCTCACCGGCAGCCTGGGGGGCGGTGAGGATAAGGGAGATGGAGACAAGTCTGCAGCCGAAGCACAGGGCATGAGCCGAGAAGAGTACGAGGAGTATCAGAAGCAACTGGTGGAGGAGAAGTAAGTGGAATCCCTCCTTTGCTCATGTGACCCCCCCCACACTGATGCTGCTATACCCACCTCTGGGTCAGAGATTCCCTCCACTTTTCCTAAACATAGTAAGGGGGTAAGAGGTGCCCAGTGGGCTGCTTTTACAGCCATTCCATCTCAAAGCCGGGACCCTGTTCCAGCTTCATCCTCTGGCTTAGAGGGAGTTGGGGGAAGGGTGAAGAGTGCGGCAGGGGTGGAAGGTGGGGTGGGGGAGGGTGCACGTGCGTCTCTGATGAAATAGGTAATCCCTTAATCCGATCTGGTCTTAACCGCATGTATTCCAACTGGTGCTCCTCTGAGCCTGAGGCTGTAAGAAAAGTACTTTTCATCTGGCAGGGCTCAGAGTCATGGGGACAGATGCACGGTGGGGGTATTCCTAGAGCCTATTCTATGCAGTAGTTCAAGGACAGAGTGGAGACAGAGTGAGCTAGGGTCTAAACTTTGGGGTAGGATTACTTGGTTCAGATCCTCGCTTTGCTTTCTAGCTAAGTAACTTTAGAAAAAGCCACTTAACATCCCTGTGACTGCTTCCCCTTCTGAAAAACTGGGAGTGGTAATCACAATACATGTTCTACGTATCTGTGAAAACGGAATGACCTAATGCATGTTAACCCTTTATTTAGTGCAGCACCTGGCACACGGTAAATCTTCGAGACATGTTAGCTATTGTCACTTTACCCAATCCCGGTTATTTTGTGACTTGCAAGTTTCTCATTTCTCACTTTACAGAAGCAGAAGATAAAGGGCACACTAAAAGTAGCAGTGGCACCATGAATCAAGTTCAGACTGCCCCCCCACACCCTTGCACACGCACACCCTTGCACACGCAGCCCCATTGCCCCCTCAACACAGCTTGTCGGAGAAGCAGAGACAGACTTGAGTCAGAGATTGCAAAGGATCTTGAGAGAGAGAGAGAGAGAGAGAGAGAGAGAGAGAGAGACTGAACAAGATTCCAACCCAGTCAGCTCTCTCTATTGCTCTACTGGCAGGAATGGAGAACACAGAGGAAGGACACTGTGGTGGGTTGTGGCAAAAGCTAAGCCTGCCAGTCTGAGGTGACTAACTAGGCACAGGCCAGTTGGGGATTGGAAAGCTCATACAGCCTCCTCCCAGATCTTCCAGACCATTTGCAGACTCCACACCTTCTCTCAACCCCCGAGATGACATCACAACTGGTATCCTCTTCCCACACAGGATGGAGCGGGATGCACAGTTCACACAGAGGAAGGCAGAACGGGCCACACTACGGAGTCACTTCAGAGACAAATACCGCTTGCCCAAGGTATCCAGGGCCTAAATTGTAAGGTGTTACTGGGACCCTGGGCAGTGGGAGCTGGACTCCCTCAGAACCCCTCAGCTCTCAGTCCTTAAGAGTCACAAGATGTTTGATTATCTTTTTCCACTTCTCATTCATTCATTCATTCATTCATTCATTCATCCACATGCTCACAGAGCTGAGACAATCCCTGGGCCTTTGGAAGTTTACAAGTTTGTGTTTCTGGGAACAGTCCTTTTTCCTTTCACTTCCACCTCTCTGAACTTGGTCAAACCTGGCCCATGAAGACACAGAGAAGTCTGAAAGCAGATTCTATAGAGGGAGTGAGCTCTCATGGGGCTGCTGAATACATTTGGAGAGCTGGCAGGAGGAGAGGCCATGGCTCCTCCCTCCTGTGCACCAGGTACTTAACCATGTTCTCACCTGACTCTCAAGAGAATTGCTAGACACCACTTGCGAAACTGAGCTCAGGGAGACTGAAGGACTTAGCCAGTGGGTGGGGGAACTCAAGCCTGTGCCCTTGCTCACACTAGCCCTCAGGCTACTTAGCAGGATATATGGGTCTATCTATAAGGAACCAAGTACCCCTTTAGCCTGTCTTTGTCTCAGCGAGCTCCTGCCCCAGGCTTCCCAAGATGCTGCAGCACTAGATTGGCATACAAGTATGTGACACCTACATGGGACAAGCAGCTTCCCAGAGTATCACCTTTGTGTGCCCAGAGCTGGGCTAGATCCAAGGAGTAGAGTACCATAAGCCAGGCCTTTGCTTTCTTCTACAGTACAGAGGTCAGCTATGTGGAGTCAATGTTTACTTCTCCAACACAGTGTTTGCTGAGACCTTGACTCTCACTGACTTCCCGCAAGTCTTTTGGAAGTCTCTCAGAGGAAAGTCTGCCTCACTGCAAGTTCAGACAGCAAGAGTCATGGCTCAAAGGCTTACACTAATCACGTAAGAGACATTACTCCACTGTGAGGAAATTCTGAGTCTAGAAGAAAAGGCAAGACATGAACGCAACTCTAGGACACAGGAGAAGATCCCAAACAGCCCTTAGATGCCTAGAGGAGTATGTTGGCTCTCAGTAGGTGCAAACAGAGTACAGATGTTGGAATAAGTGATATAAGCCTAAGGCTAGATCCCCACTTCCCTTCCTGGTTGTATGATCTTAGGCAAATTGCTTACATTTTCTGAGTTTTGCTCTTTTTTTATTTGTAAAGTAGAGATAATCAGGTCCTAAATTGCTGAAGAGGGCCTTGAACTTCTAACCTTTCTGCCTCCATCTCCTAAGTACTGAAATTATAGATGCAAGCCACTTGTCATTTTTTTCCCTAGTGTTTGTTTGTTTTGAGACAGATCTCACTGTATATCCCTGGCTGACCTGGAACTTGCTATGATAGGCCAGGCTGGCTTTGAACTCACAGGGATCCACTTGCCTCTGCCTTCCAAGAGCTGGGATTAAAGGCTTGTGCTACCTCTTCTGGTTCTTTATAATATTGTTGCTTTTTGCTTGCTTGCTTTGAGATAGGTTTCTTTGTGTAGCTCTGGCCGTTCTGGAACCTGCCTTGTAGCTCTGTAGACCAGGCTGGCCTCAAACTCTCAGAGATCCTTTTGCCTCTGCCTCCCAAGTGCTAAGATTAAAGGTGTGCCACCATGCCCAGCATTTTCCTAGGTATTGTTTTAATTATAAAAAGTCAAAGCATTCTTGGTGCTAGAGAGATAGCTCAGTGGTTAAAAAACACGGTTTGCTCTTGCAGAAGACTGGAATTTAGTTCCCAGAATTCATATCAGAAGCTCACAACTACCTGTACTTCCAACTTCAGGGGTCCGATGCCATCTCCAGGCCTCCATGGGCACCCACACACATGTGCATGCACACACACACATGTGCATGCACCCACACACATGTGCATGCACACACACACATGTGCATGCACACACACACATGCATAATAAAATAAATCTAAAGACCTCATTAAAAGTACCTACCTCACTGTCAGCCATGGGCTAGGTCTTGACAAATGGTACCCACCACTATTTTTGTTCTGGAGTTAGCCATGGTCTAACCTTTGACTCAGCTGACTGTCAGAGTGTCATTTTCCTTTGGGTTTATTCTCTCTGCTATTCCTTCCATGTCTGCAGACTCTCAGGTCCACCCATGAGAGGCTTAACTCAGCTGTGGGGGCAGATGCTCCTGGGAATATGGCCCTCTGAATCATAGAGCCCCAGAACCCAGTCTGGGTAGCCTCTGTGCCCTGTACTGCTAGGTCCTCACAGACTTCCACCCTTGTCTCATCTCTCTTCACTTCAGAATGAGACAGATGAAAGCCAGATCCAGCTGGCAGGCGGCGATGTGGAGCTGCCTCGGGAGCTAGCCAAGATGATCGAGGAGGACACGGAGGAAGAGGAGGATAAGGCCTCTGTGCTTGGGCAGCTCGCCAGCCTCCCTGGCTTGGACCTCAGCTCACTCAAGGACAAGGCCCAGACTACACTGGGGGACCTCAAGCAATCAGCTGAGAAGTGCCATATCATGTGACCACTTCCCCTGGGTTTGCCTCTAGGATGGCCAGAGGGCTGGTCCCATGTGAGGTCTAAGAGAGTGACTGTCTCAACTTCCAGTCCATTCTGGGCTCTGTTTTCCCTGCCCCCGCCTAGCCTCGGAGCCTTTCATTCATGTCCAGCTCTAGCTCTGAGATCTCTCTCTCTGTCTCTCTCTGTGTCTCTCTGTCTCTCTGTCTCTCTGTCTCTCTCTCTCTCTCTGTCTCTCTCTCTCTCTCTCTCTCTCTCTCTCTCTCTCCCTCTAGCAAAGTTCCCATTCTTCCCTCTCTCCCTCTGCTGTCTGGAAAGTTTCCCAAGCTGATAGAATTAGCCCAACCCTTTCTGGATACAGCCCCCTGTTCTTCACACAAGAGCACTCACAGAAAGACACAGAAGCCCCAGCTCATTTGCCTCAGATGCATCCTGGTACACACAGACACATGTCCCTTGGGTTCCTAGCCCCTCTGGTTACCAGCACCCAGATGCTCTTAGGAGAGCCTCTGGGCACACAGAAGATCTGTTCTTGTCCCTACCTTTATGATCCTAGAAGCTCTTTCTGGGTTTTATCTCATCATCTGTAAAATGGGACCGGACTGAGTGATTTCCAAAATTCTTTCCCGACTGGCATTCCTGGCCACTCAAAACAGAGCCCACATCCCTTCTTGGGCAGGGCAGCAGCTGCGGACACAGCATCACACAGCTGCCACTGTGGGTTCTGGGAGCTGAGCAACGCTATGTGAGGGGCAGAGTGCCAGGTACGGAGCTGGCAATGAACAGCAGCTTCAGTCCTCCTCTGCGCCCAGGGCTGAGCCAAATTTTGTTCTGTTCCTGTAGAAGTCTCTGGATTCCATAGTTGGAATTTCCTCTTCTCGTTCAGTGAAAAATAAAAATTCCAAATGATACGGCTATCTTCCTTCCCATTTCCTGCTGACTTGGGGTTCACAGGCCCCAGGCCTGCCCTTTGAGGGGTACCATCTGCCTCTTTACCTGCAGCTTCAGAAGGACCTAGGAGAAAAATGGTGGCTTCTGTGGGACTCTTTAGTGCCAGCCCTCATAAGAGTGACCTCTCGGGGCGGCAGGTGAGGGGGTGGCTCGCTGAGGGAGCAGATGCCCTTTGGGCCGGATGAAATTGAGTCTAAGCACCGAGAGTGAGGAGTGTGTGGCAGTCAGCTGGATGGAGAGGTGCATGGGATGATGGAACCTTGGGGTGTTTCCTAAGACTAGAGAAAGGGCTGTCTCTAACACCTGTCCTGTACTTTCCTCTCACCTAAGAAATGGAGAACAAAACAGAGAAAAAGGGTGGTTGTGCTCCGGCCTGTCTCTGCTGTGTGTTCCCAAGCAGGTCCCCCAGCCCATGTTGCTCCTGGTAAAATGAAGAGTTCTCTTCCCCAAGAAGATGTATTTCAAAGAGTGGCCATTTGTCCCTCCCCCCCCCCCCCCCCCCGTAGTGCTGGGGACCCAGGGCCTCACACACTGAATACGCAAGTGATCTGCCACTCAGCCACTCCCATGGCCTCCCCAAAATGTGGTAACACATTCTTTAAAGTATCGGAGGTGGAGGGACCAGCAGTCCTGTTACACTGAGTGAGACCTGCTGGTGAAGATGGTGTTAGTCCCACCTCTCTGGGTGGTGGCCTGAGGTGGCAAGCTGTGCCCTCAAAGTTCCTGTCTGGGCAGTGAATTATTGCTTCTGTTGGTTTTCTTCTCTCTGTGTCCCTCCTTCCCTCCCTCCTTCCTCACCTCCCTCTCTTCCTCCTTCTCTTTCTCCCCCTCTGTCTCTCTGTCTATCTCTCTTAGTTGGTATTATTGTCATTTTGTTTTCTTCTAGACAGAATCTCATGTAGCTCAGGCTAACCTCAAACTCCTAGGTAGGCAGGAATAATCTTGGACTTCTTTTTGTTTTTTAAGATTTATTTATTTATTTATATTATGTATATGAGTACACTGTTACTGGGAATTGAACTCAGGACCTCCGGAAGAACAGTCAGTGCTCTTAACCTCTGAGCCATCTCTCCAGCCCGATTTTAGACTTCTGATCATCAACTTCCCAAGTACCCTGACGATGGGAATGGCCCATCCCACCTATTTCAGCTGTGCTTGAAATTTAGCCAAGGGCTTGATGCATGTTGGGTAAGTACCAACAGGCTGCATCCTCATCTGTGTTTGGTGGTGCTTTTTAATTTAATTTACTTTTATTATTTTATGTGTCTGCATGTATGTATTTGCACATGTGTGTTTGGTGACCAAGGAGGTCAAAAGAGGGTGTCAGACATCCCTGTGCCTGAGTTACAGGCGGTTTTGAGTTGCTGTGTGGGTGCTGGGAATTGAACCTGTGTCTGGAAAAGTACTGAGCCCTCTCTCTCCAGCCCCTTTGGATTAGAAATGGCATCTCATTGTGTAGCCTGAGCTGGCCTCCCAAGTGCTAGGATTACAGATGCACAACAGCACTATGTATGACTTTAATGAGGAATAAAAAGAAAAGAAAAAGGCTTTTTTTTTAAGCGAAAACTTCAAATGTCATCATATTCTCTGGTGTCTGGCAAGCAGGGTAGGGGTGGCATTCTGGAAGTCCGGGGTAACTGCTCTCATGGGTCATCCCAGGAGCTTGCTGGGCCGAAGGAAAGTGCTACAGGCACCTGGTGCCTTGACCTCACTGAGTAAGTGCTTGCCTGTGGGGACAGCATCAGTATCACAGGCAGGGAAAGCAGTATGTTTTCAATGGCAAAGTTCCTATTAGGTCTCCCTGTAAAACAAGAGCATGAAGGGGTAGGTGAGGTTGACTGAGGGGGCTGAAAGAGGAAGGAAACAGTAAGAGGGTGAGGACAGAGGGATCCATGCCCTGAGGGGGCATAGCTTGAGGCTGCTATACTGAGGATCCTTTGAGCATCCTAGAGAGGCACCTGCACGTCTCAGATACTCCTGGTCTACCCCCCCCCCCCCCAAGGAAGGGTTTAGCAGCCAATGGACAAAAACCCTTTTCTGACCTTCCCAAAGGAGCCTCAAGCTGGGGGTGGGGGTGTGTGGGCTGCCTCAGCCGCATCAACAGCAGGGTCCACGTCAGCCCTCCACCCTCAGGGGCCTTCTGCCTAATGGGATTAGACAGCCCCCTCCCCCTCAGTGCTTTGCTGGCTGAGAAGGAGGCCAGCATGGCAGGTCAGGTGGTAGGGGTGCTTGGGGACACTCACTGAACCCTGTCAAAGCAGGGCTGTTTGGCGCCTGGGGTCAGGAGGTGGGAGGGGACTCTGTCTCCTCACTGATATTCCACTCACATCCCAGGAATCCCAAGAGGCCCTGAGCTGTCTTCGGTGTCCCTGGATTGGGGCAGAGGAGACTGTAGGGTAAAAGAGCCAGTCTGCAGCTCAGGCGAAGAGAAGTAAGGTGAGCAGGCTGAGGGTCAGCTGCCCATCTGCGTCAGCTGTGCTGTGGATTTTTCTTCCTATCCATGTGCTCATCCGAATCCCCCAATACCTTGAGCATTCTTGGTTCCACTTCCTTTACAGGGAGCAGCTAACCCAGCCAAGCTGGAGCTGTCTTCTGCACAGGCCCTGGACGGAACCACTCAAGTCCCAACTCACCCCAGGCCATTCCACGCTCTTATTTTATAGTCATATGTTCCAGAACTATCTGGTATGAAGTAAAGGCCCCAGAGGAAGCCATTGACCCCCCCCCCACCAGTTTCCTTTTAACAGCGCCTAACCCCTTCCTCTCCAAATAAACCCTGATGCTTCAGGCCTCTTTCCTCCCTCCCATCCTTTTGCTTTCTCCCTTCCACTTCTCCTTCTACCCCTTGTGGGACCCCTGAAATGTCCAGAGGTGACAAAAAAAAGTCTTCCTGACCCAAATTCTTTCTCTTCACCCTCCCCACACCTCCACCCCCAGCAAGTGTAGATTAAGAAAAAATGAGGAAGAATTCCCAAGATGGGTGAGGGATGCCGAGGGAAGACTATCCCGGGACAGGGGAGATGAAAGCACACAGCCTGATTCTTCTACCCCACAGTATACATACTGAGGTCTCGGCCTCTACAATTCTCAGGATTGCAGAGAACTTAGTGGTGCCCTTGGCCCGCTTCCCACCCACCCAGGCAGCTCAGGCAGCCCAGTTCCCCAGTGGGAAGAGGAGTTGCAGAAATGACAAGTGGCCAGCTGTTTCCCAGGGCAGGGGTAGGGAGGGTGGCCAGGGTTTGGAATGTGCAGGATCTCCCTTTTCCCCCCACAGCCAGATGGTCCCTCTTCAGACACTGGAAGCCCTAGGCAGGCACTGGGGACATCTGGGGCATGTTCACTTGTCCGGCTGAGCTTCTGACAAAGCCTGTTGACCCAGCTGATGCTCTGGCTCAGCACTGGGAGGCAGGAGCTTCTGTCCTCTGTCCCACAGAGCTGAGGTTTCAGAAGGGTTGGGGAGCTGTGGAACCCACTGTCCTGTCTCTAACCCTGTGACTGCCAGACATTGCTAGTCCTGATTTGTATGAAGCATCACTGGCCTGGGTTCAGAGGCACAACAATGCTGAGGCCGCCTCTGCCTCACTCAGCAAGACCTGTGCCTGCATTTCTATAAACTGCAAATGTATGTCTACCTGTGAGCTTGCACAAGGCTTTGTTTCTGTGTTTGGTACTTCAAGGGATAGCTTGATAGTGTGAATTACTGTGGGGAGAAAGTGCCTCTGTAGCTGGGGCCGGCAACTTGATCTCCGGGGCTGGATTCCTTCCTTATAGATAACTTATATCTTTTCCTATGTCCCCAGTAGGAAACAAAACGAAACAAAAAAATCCAGGGATATGGGGGAGGGAGGGCTGGGCCTAGAGACACCTGGGTCCCGTGGTCTATTCTAAAGGCTCTTCTGCTCCTTCCAGAGCATGTCCATGAGAAAACAGGAGGTGAAGGCCGGGTGCTGACCTTGGCTCAGTCTCCTAGTGGGAGAGTGGAGATGGGAAGGCAAGGGGGTGGAGCTCCTGGACAGACACTGTTGAAAGCCTTGAAGAGGTTGCAGGGATTCTCCACCTCCCAGATGAAAAATGCTTGAAAACCCTGGAGTTTCTTTTAGGCCCGTGCCACTCAGAAAGCTCTCTGGGGCCTATTCCCCATTTGCTCCAGCTCCTGGACCGCCTGCCTCCCTGCTTCACAGGGGGCTTGACAGGCAACACAAGCAGCCTGGAGGACTTCAACCTTTGGGAGAGCTTCAGATTCCCAGGCCACTCCTGCATCGGGTGTCTGATGCAGGCCCACAGCTCAGACACCCCGTGAAAGAATTTCAGGTCTGTTCCCAGCCGGCTGGCAAGTACAGCCATCGAAGCAAACAACGGTATGGAGACACGATGCCCCTCTCCCTTCCCCTCTACAGAGTGGCACCCATCCTGTCCCCTCCCAGCCAGCCCTCGCCAGTCACCCCCTCCTTCCTTTCCCTAATCTTTCTTAATGAAACTTTTCATCTGCTTCGTTTCCAGAGAAAAATCTCAACTATGTTTCCCCCCTGCATTTGAAAATAACATTTCATTGTGCTTGTGCTATATAACAGGCCTACACAAACTGCCCTGTGAGTCCTACTGGGCATGTTCACCAATAGCCCAACTGTACAGTCTAAGCACTGGGCCAAGGCACAGAACCAGCAGGGACTTCAGCAGCTCCCGCTGGCCTATAGGACACTGCTCTCACTGCCCCCCAGTGGCTAGGCCAAAGGCTTCAGGGGATTTATTCTGTCTTGATCCCTCCAGTATCAGCCCCCAGGTATGAGAATAATTAAGTCAAGAGACTGTTGGACGTTACCCTGATCTGGGGATCTTTGGGGGACTAGATATGAAGAGAAACCCTAAAAGATTCCCTTTTCCTGAAACCCAGCTTATTCACTTCCTGTTGGCTCAGAGTGAGGAGGCACCTGGGAGTGTGCAGGGTGGGATGTTCTAGAGTGTTCTAAAGGGCTACCACCTGCCACTGTGCTGAAGTATGCAGAGAAAAGGCCTGGCTGGGCTCCCAGATCTGTCCATCCTGCCTCCCCCACCCCAACAATACACACTAGGTGTTTGGCAGGAATGGTGGAAGTCAGCAGGAATTGTAGATCACTAGTCAAGCTCTCCAACCTTTGCTGGTTATGAGCAGGGTCATTTCACCTATTTTTCCAAGGCAAGAAGAGATGCATAAATATGGAAAATAATTTAATAGACAAACAATGAACTCCATTCTTTACATATATCCAGCCTCTAGCGAGGAGGATATTCCACTTTGCCCTAAGGAGGCAGTTAAGGGCAGAATGATTGGAAATCACCAATATTCTCTAACTTTAGAAATAACCCTTCCCACACACACACACACACACACACACACACACACACACACACACCAAAGAAAGGAAGAAAGAAAGAAAGAAAGAAAAGGGAGGTAGGGAAGGAAGGAAGGAAG
Source organism: Micromys minutus (assembly GCF_963924665.1). Classification (NCBI taxonomy): domain Eukaryota; kingdom Metazoa; phylum Chordata; class Mammalia; order Rodentia; family Muridae; genus Micromys; species Micromys minutus. The sequence continues at coordinate 48,293,954 of NC_137985.1, read as the reverse complement.
GAAGGAAGAAAGAAAGGATTCTCAGTCCTTGTCATTTGGGTTATTTGTGGCAGAATAGCTCCCCCGTTCCTTGTTCAAAATCAGCCTTCAATAATAATTTGAATAAAAATCTGAAACACAACAATGGTGGGGGATGTTAAAAAGAGCAATCCTCCAGTAACTGCAGATGTGCAAATTCTTCTCCAGCTTACACAGGGTGTAAGCTGTGGATGCATCCATAGCTTAACAGGACAGATGGGAAGACCCAGCCAATACCCAGCTCTAGCTCCAGGCCCACCATGTGACTAGTGTGGCATAGCCCCTCAAGGAGAGCTGTAAGTTGAGGTATGAGGACCCCTCCTCCATGCCAAGGCAGGGACCGGTCTGGAATTCTCATGTGCACTCCATCTTTACAAAGGACTTGACTTTCATGCATGACGGACTGTTTAAAGAACTGAAAAGGATGTCAGCTGTAAGTTCCCGGGAAGGCTGGAGTGGTCTGCAGGACTGAGAGCATACTGTAGGGTAGAGAGTCCCTGAGGGTATTGGAGCACCCTATTCCAGTGCAAGAAGGAAGTAGGATTGGAATAAAGGCTCCCAGGGAGGGTTGGCCCAGGTAGAGCAGCTGCCTGGTAACAGGGAAGGAACTGATGTGTCCTGAACAGATATGATGCCCTCTTTGCAGAACAAAACAACAGGGTGATGATGTCCTAAAGCCAACAGGCTTAGGCCAGCAGTCACCTAATGACAAAGTCATATTAAAGTAATTCTCCCCTTTAGTACACCTGCCACCAGATGCACCCCTCCCCCCAGTAGAGAACACTGAGGAATGCTGGGTACTAGGATGTGGGAGGTGCTCATCCAGGAAGGGCCCAGGTGCGCAGGTGTCAACCTGGCTTGGCACGCAGCTTCTCTCTAGGTTTGTGTTCCATCCACAGGTTTGTCCAGTGTCACTGCAGTGTGCAAGCTAGCAGAGGTGAAAGGGGAAGGTCAGGCTGGGGTCTCTGGCAAGAGAGACAGAACCTATAACTCTGCTATGGGCTGTGGGACCCCAGGGCAGGACTCACAACTACGAACAGACTCCGACAGCCCCTCTTTGTCCAGACTCTCTGCTTCCCAGTGAGATTCCCTTATCTGTGGGATGTAAAAGCAGGGCACAGGGTAAGACAGAGCCAGCTAGACTTGGAAACCACAGTGCATACCCCATCACAGAGAGGAGGAACCCACAACCCATTGCCCAGGGTGGCTCGTCCATGCCCACCTTGATCTGCTCCTTCAGGTATTCAGCTCGAGCCATGAGGTTCTGAACCTGCCAAGAGAATTGGCAGTCGTGACGAGGATTTAAGTCAAGTGCTTCCTCACCCCCGATGCTCCCCAGAACCCTGTCTCATTAGAGTGGCCTTGTCTGATAACTCTATTTGTTCCCTCCTCCAGGAATATTTCCCTGTTGCAGGAGCCCAGCAGACTTTTGGTTTATCCAGGCACAAGACGTCCTGGGTCGCTGACCTCACAATTATGAGGCCGGGGAAACTCCATATGCAATCTAAGGAAGTACCATAGACCTGAGCAGGAAGAGGGGAAAGAGCACTTCCTGACTCCAGCCCTACTGAGTACCTCAGTGTGAAGGAGCTCCCGCCTTCGGCCTGGGGCTTCTGCTGTAAGGAGAGGAAAGACGGTGAGGACAGGGGAGCCAGAGGCAGGGGCAGCTTCGGTACTGGGGCCTTACCTGCCAACAGCAGTAGCAGCTCCCCGAGGCTGTGCTGATACAAGTCTAGGGCATCCTGCTCTTTGCCAGCTTCTTCCTCCTTCAGCCAGAAGGGCAACACATCATTCCATATTGTGCCTTGGTTTCCTTCCTGTCCCACCTGGACTCCTCCCAATGAGCACAAACCTTGGCCATGGCAGCTGAGGCCACTTCCAGGGCAGCTAGGAGGCGTGGCTTGTCACGGGCCATCTCTGATGTGAGAGTAAAGACTCATAGTGAGAGAGCAGCGTGTTTTTCTTGCATAGGAAGGCCCTGTCAGTCTCCACATCAAGATGGCGTGGGGTTGCCAGAACTTGTGCAAAGGCCAGGAACCGAAGCCTACCTCGGAGCAGCTCTTGGACAGTTGTGCCCTGTCTTAGCAGGGCCTGATTGGAAGAGGAGACAATGGCTTTGAGCTCCTCTGCCCGGGACACATACTGCCCCACCTGTAAGAGAATGAGGGGCTGAGGGTTAGCCCCCTATTCTGCACCCACCTCCTAGTTTGCCTCTGGTCCTTAGTGACCGCCTCACACTAACCATGCTAGATATCAAACATGCTAGCCTGGCCCATCCCATTCCCCCAGCCTTATCTTGGAAGAGAGGTTTCAAATCTAAGAATGCCATTTGTCAGAGGTCTACCCCTGTTCTCCTGGGGAGGTCACCCACCTTCGCCTTAATCGCCTCTTTCCTCTGGGCATCCACTTCGTCTGCAGAAGGTGAAGGGTTCATATGAGGAAACTGTACTGAAAGTCTACCCCACAGTAAGCCCACTGTAATCCTCAGATACAAAGTTCCAGCTTGATCTTCCACACTGTCTCCCCTAAGCTCTGAATGGGAAGCCTGACCCAACTCCTAACCCCTCTGCACCCAGGTTATAGAAATGGCCTGGGCCTCACAGTGTAGTGCAGGTACAAAGAAGTCCAGGGCCTTGCAGTAGAGCGACAGGGCAGCAGCAGCATCCCCCTCCTGGTCCTTCTTCACAGCCTCCACCACAAGGGCTGTCTGGGGGATTGGAGGATCGGCAATCAGACCTACCTTCCTAATGCCACAGCAATAAGCACTAGTCAGCAACCCCACCCTCATGCCCTGTGGCAAACTCCTCTGTTTCTGTGAGCTGGTTACCTATTAACCACCGAGAGTGGGCAAATAAGACCTAGCCCACCCTATCCCCATCCATCTGCTTACTGCTTGCGCCAGGCTCTCCCTACTAGGCATGTGCTTCAAGTCCACCCAGGGGTGAGCAAAGAAGTCCTGAAAGGTGATTCGACGGCTGGGGTCCCGCTCTAGAAGTCGCTGCAACAGGTCCCGGCAGTCTAGGGAGAGTTGGGGCCGAAGAGGGAGCTACAGAGGCACAGAGCAGGGACACATCACATGAGACGCCAACAGCTGAGCTCAAAGCCCAAGGCCTGTTGGAAACCCCCACAAGGGGTACGTGTTTGCTGGTGGGTAATCTGAGACCTGAGTGGGAAATAGCAGGTCTGGGTGATGTGCAGGAAGGGAGCCGAGCATCCTTTATCAGCCTCACTGCCATGAAAGGGCTAGAGCCTACACTGCAGTCTGTAGCAATGGTGAACAGACTTCTGGCCTTGAGTCCCTCAGTCCCCAGTGGGTGCCATGACCCTGCCAGACGCACCTCAATAACCCGATTGCTGCGAATCTTTTCTTCTAGCTCTGAGAATGATCTGGAGGCAAAGGGGGGCTGTCCAAAGAGGGCTTCTGTGGAAGAAGATAGAGGGAAGGCTGGGAAAGAACAGGGTTAAGCCTTGCCTAGCTCACCCATGGAAGGCGGACAAAACTCCCTCTGGGTAGAACCCTTAGTTCCCATTAGAACCCAAGAGAGGCCCAGAGAAGCCTAGCCCGGATTCAGAGTAACTCTCAGGGTGGACAACAAGGGAACAAAAGTCTCACCGTACAGGATGACCCCCACGGACCAGAGGTCCACACGTGCGTCATACTGCCGCCGACACACCATCTCGGGAGCCATGTAGAGTGGGGAGCCTCGAAGCACATGTTTTTCATCCCATGGGGACATGTGCTGGGCAAAGCCAAAGTCTGCAGGCAAGAGGCCAGACACAGGGCTCAAATCCCAGCTGCCTCTGTGACTCCAGTCAGAGCTCCTCCCCACCCTAGACTCAGCTGGATTACTTCTGCCTCCTCTCCTTGTTACTGGTGCACTCCTCTATCCCCCACTGGGCTGGGAACCCTCTGCATGGTACACAGCCTCTTAAGCATCTCTGCCTTAAGCCTATCTCAAATACGATCCCCACAGAGAGCTCTACCCCCAGCCCCAGCACTAAGTTATGTCATGTTCTCTGGCCTCCAAACTCAAGTCTTCTTTAAACCTTATCAGAAGCCACAAACACCTGCCCACTGTTACGCATTTTCCCAGCTGTCCAGATTGAGCCCTAATTCTAATAACAGGTTAAGTTGGATCCTGGCTCACAGACTGATCCTGGATGCTGTTTCCCTCATCGGCACTATTTCCAGACTGAACTCCAGCTCTGATCCAGACTTTGACCCTAGCTCCACCCACAACGCTGCAGGATGTAAAGTGTGGACAGCTGAGAATGGGTGATACCCCCTATACCTCCTGATCTGTCACTAATGATTTCACAGAGGGACCCCTGGGAACCAGGCTGCGGAGGGAGCACAGCCAGCAGCTTACTGTTTACCGAGTCTAAAACACCACCCTGCTGTTCCAGACCTGCCAGTTTCAGGTGGGGCTTCTCCAATGAGCTCAGCAGGATGTTCTGGGGCTTCAGATCCAAGTGAGAGATGTTTCGTTCATGCAGGAACTGCAGGGCACTAGCTGAGGAGTCAGCCACAAGAAAATAAGTCAGAGCCTCTTTCCCACCCCCTATTCCCTCCCAAAGCCTCCATCTATCTATCCCCTATAGCTGTATTACTGACAAGCTGATCTACAGAATATCCAGAAACACCAGACTCTAGCTACTTCTAAGAGTTCCCGAGTGCCTGCTCTTTGCACCCTTAAGATAACCCTCCCATGAAAAGCCCAAGCCCTTTAGGCCTTTGCATTCTCCCTCACTAAAATACTTGGGTCCCACCTAACTGGGCCCTGGAAGATTCCATAAGGTTCTTACATCAGGTTCCCTATATGAAAGCCTGAATTCCCCACAAATGCTAGAGACACAAACACGAAAGACTACAAAGCATTGGAATAGGGGAGAAGAGTGAATGGGGTGTGTCACAGGCTTTTTACCCAACTGCTGCATGAAAACACGGGCCACCTTCTCAGGAAGGATCCTTCGGGTATGGATGAAGCGAGACAGGTCACCACCTGCACAGAACTCCATGATGAGGTAGATATTGTCATTGTCCCACTGTGGTCGGAAGTAAAGAGACAGCTTTAGGCAGTGTCCCTTCTCTGGCCCCCTTTGGAGGGAACCCCGTCCCAGGCTCAGACCTGGAAGTCTTTCAGCTGCACGATATGGGGGTGCCGAATGCCCTTGAGGATCTCAATCTCAGTCAGGAGGTTTTCCACTGATGCCTTGTTGAGACTTTTCTTGGCCACGCATTTTATGGCTACCACTTCCCGAGTATCCTTCTGTGGCACAGGAAATTTGGGGTCTCTGTCTTGACAGGGCCGACCCCATGGACTGGAGTGGGCTCTGGTTCCCTCTGCAACCTTTCCCCTGTCTGGGTCTGCCCAATCTCCACGAGATTCCAAGTTTCCCAGTTTCCACTTCTCAAATCAATAACCCAGCAAGTGTTCTCCAACGCCATGAGTGTGCGTGTGTGTAGGGGATGTCACTATTTAATGAGCTAGCCACTCTGCATTCTAACTGGTGCTGCGTCCTAGGAGTCTGACCCCAGACTCCTCCCAGCCCCTAAGGCAACTTCCGCGCAGAGCCGGTTCTTCAACCACTGACACCGAGGTTCCCTTAGGTCATCGCCCGCCCCTCCAGACCAAACTGGCAAGGTTGTTTTTAAAACCTAAATGGGGCGGTTAACTCCAGCCTCCTCCATCCGCTTGGGGCCAGGCAGCCGCTGGCCTTACAGCTCTCAAGGCGGTCGCCTTTCCTGTAGTTTGGCCCGTCACCCAGCCGGGTTTGCAGGGAGTTGGCTGGCACAGGAGCCGGGTGCCGGGCCACCTCGGGCACGACCCGCCCACACCCACCTTAGCGTAGGCCTTGTACACCGTGGCATACGTGCCACTGCCCAGGCGTTCGGTAAGGATGAAACCGTCCAGCCGAGGGAGCCCCCAGCCGGCCCCAGCCATCCCGCGCCTGCCGCCAGGTGCTTCCTGGTTCGGGGTGCAGGTTCCGGCCAGCAGCGAAGCTGGGGGCGCTCGAGGGGCGGCGAGACGGGACTCCGCACGGCCCCAGCGCTGCCCGCCGGAAGCGCGGCTCGACACCTCCCCTCTGAGGCTCCTCCCCGCCCGCCGCGGGCTGGGTGACACCCTCTGCCAAAGACTGCCAGGCAGGTTTCAGACACTGAAGCTTCAGTGGGTGTAGAGGTGGGCACTATCCCATGGGAACCCCTCACTCAGAGCGCCGCATGCTAGAGAACACCCACGTAGGGGGCAGGAGGAAGAGCCTGGAGCTCTCCCAGCCCTTCAAGACCAGAAGCAGTGGACATGAAAACCCCACAGTGAAGACGAAGAGCAGACTCCAGCAAATTCTCTCATCATCACATACTCTGGCGTTTATTCGTTCGTTTATTTGGTTTTTGAAGACAGGGTTTCTCTGAGTAGTCCTGGCTGTCCTGGAACTTACTTTGTAGACCAGTTTGGCTTCAAACTCAAGAGATCCGACTGCCTCTGCCTCCTGAGTGCTGGGACTAATAGTATGCACCGCCATGCCTGGCTAAAAAATATGTAAATGCCTTTGGAAGAGGCCAAGCTGCCATTGCCAGGGTCCTCCCATATGCCTTTCACTCTTGGAAGGGCTTCTTCCCTAGAGTTGAGTGACTTGTTGTCTATCACAGTTAAGCCACCAACTATCTTGTCACCTCACCTATTTAGTTGGCTCTTAGCCTGTGCTTTGATAGGCTATAGCCCTCCCAAGTCCACCAGAGACATCAGAACAAGTGCTGTCCAAAAATCTTTTTATTTAAGCACAAAAAATTTGAGACACGACATATACATTTGTACATGGAGGAGAATAATACCAGAAAGTTTACAAAACCCTGGTGGCTGTCATTACCATTCAGTGGCCCTAGGGCTAAATGGGCTGACAGCATGAAGGTAGCCTCAGAGGGGCCCAGTTCAGAGGCAGGAGGCTTGCCAGCTTGGTGAGCTCTTGAGGTACAAGGCACGGACACAACACAGGGTCCAGGTTTCCACAGTGGCTTCCTAAGTGCCACTGCAGTGGCACACCTGTGGAGCCCCCAGGACAAGTAGAAAGGGACCTAGCCTCCACTGAGGGTGTGGGAAGAACCCTCAGCAAGAAGGCTCAGCGATCCTGCCTGCAGGACATAGTTCTAGACTGATTTCCTCCAAGCCACCCTAAGAGTTGTAAGAGGAGAGCATTGCTGAAGAGGGCAGGGGCCAGGCTAAGGCAGAAGGCAGAGCCCCTCGGGAGGAGAGAAGCCACAACAAACAGATCAGCAAACACCTGCCCTCTCAGAAGACCGCCAGAGGCTGGGCAGGACTTGTCTTCAACCCCTCCCTATCCTCCCAAGTCCAACCAACCCCAATTGCTATACATTCAGAAGTCTGAAGAGAGGAGCTAGGGAGAGAGCCCCCCAGAAGGCACAAGGTGCTATCGCACCATGAGGCACAAGGGTCATGATTCTATTATGTATACCTGGAGATCACCTGAAGATAATTTGGGGAACATCTATGCACCCACCCAGAACACAGCTCACCTAGAGTGGAGCCCTTGGGAGACTTGTGAAGCCCAAGCATGAAAGGGGAGACTGGAGGCCCCAGTACACATGAAGCCTGTAGAGGGAGGAGTGGAGTCCAGGGTGCCTGTGGAAAATCCCTGGTACAGTGAGCCCAGGTTGGCCCATATCCCATGCACATGAGTCCATTAGTTTTCAGAGAAAGCAGAGTCCCGTTCCTTCCAGACAAAATCTTACCAAACCACCATTAAAAAAAAGGAAAGACAGCTTTGTTATTTTTTCTTTTCCCATGTGTTAAAAAAAAAATGTCCTTGTCCCTTCCCCTCCTTCCCTCTTGTAGAAGAGAAGGCTGACTACTGAGGAAAGTGCAGGGACAAGACAGATCCCTGCCAGGTCTGTGCTGGACACAGCCACTGCATACGGCACCCACACAAAGTGCAGCTCAGAAGGCAGGTGACACAAGAGGCCAGGGCTGAGGAAAGGAGAGTCAGGAAGACTAATTCCCCTGGAAGGCTCCTCGGGCAGCAGATGAGGCAGCAGTGCGGACGGTTCTGTTGCTGAAGATGCCCTGGGAGAACTCTTCCTGAGCCTGCTGGAAGCTGGCTCCTGTTCGGCGGTAGAAGGCATGTACCTAGGGAAGGAGGCTGGTGTGAGAAGAGCCCAGAGCAATCCTAGTCATCGGGTTATGGTGGCACCGGAGAGATCAACCCTGCCAGGCTGCTCACCTGGAGCCTTGGACGAGGTGTTAGGCCCCTAATAGCTTCAGGAGCAAGAAATATTTAGATGTGTACCCTGGAGAGATGGACATTTTACTTGTGGTCGCTGTTGGCTCTGCCCTACTTACCCGCTGCAGGAGGAAGAGTGAGAGCCCGGCACAGAGGGTAAAGAAGCCAGCCACTACCATCATGATGATGGTCACAGCTAAGGGCCCATCCTTCATTGTAGTTAGGGCTGCGAGCCAACCACTACAAAAGGAGAAACCAGAGGTGAGGTAAGATTGAGACTCAGAAGTCCCCAAGAGGAGCACTGCTTCCCATGGCTGTGTCCTGACCACCACCTGGACATTTCCCAGCAGCATGGGGAGCTTTCTGGCTCAGTGACCTGCCTCTGTGAGACCAGGCTGTGAGTGCTGACAGGCTCACACTAGTCTAACATGAGCTCTCCTGAGGTCTCAGAGGTGGGCTCACATGAAAATCTTCTGTCCCAGTGAGATCCAGAAAGGAGATATGACAACTCCCTTGCCAGGAGCAGTCCAAGGCTCAGTGTTTGCAGCTGACTGAGAGTGGGGACAGAGAAGACTTGGCTCTCACAGAGGACTCTGGGGAGAGGAGCACTGGCCAGCCTGTTGCCTCTACCTTGTTACCTCAGCCTTTCCTGGTTATGTCATCACCAGAGCCTCAGTGTCCTTAGCTGTAAAGGGGTTGTTTTCATGCTACCTGACTTCAAAATTTTCAACAAAGCTACAATAATCAAAGTTGTGTGTGAACAGCAGGAAGAGCAACGCCATAGGCTTCAGAGTCCAGATGTACATATTTTAAAAATTATTTTCTGGGGATTGGAAAGATGGCTCAGTGGTTAAGAGCACTGACTGCTCTTCCAGAGGTCCTGAGTTCAAATCTTAGCTACCACATGGTAGCTCACAACCATCTGTAATGGGATCTGAAGCCCTCTTCTGGTGTATCTGAAGACAGCTACAGCGTATTCATGTGCATAAATATTTATAAAGGAAACGATTTTTCAGTTTTTTTCTGTACATTGTTGTTGTGTCGGTGTGAAGGTGTCAGATTCCCTAGAACTGGAGCTACAGACAGTTGTGAGCTGCCATGGTGTACTGGGAGTTGAACCTGGGTCCACTGGCACAACAGCCAGTGCTCTTAACTGTAGGTTGTTTTTATGCAGGTGAAGGCAGGCGCAAGATAAGATGAGGCCTGTCATTGGACGGTAAAAAAAAGGGTAGGTGGGAACAAAGTTTTAGAAAGGGGGAAGCAGGAGAGGAGGAGAGGCAAGATGGAGGAAGAAGAAAATGAACCATCTCTGTGCGGCTCTGCATAGCTACAGGTTGTTATGAATATTTTATAAGAGATGGATTTGTACAGGATGATTTGTCTTGTCTAGGTGGGCAAATTATATCATTTGGCTCTGAGTTTATGTTGTGGATGTTTTGTGAAGTGTAAAACTTCCTGAGAAAATGTGAGATAAAACCATTGCTAAATTACAAGTTTCTAGAGTTTTGAATTTGTCAGGCTGGTTAGTGTGGGCAGAGTTCGTGGCTAGCCCTCTGCCGGGAGAGAGACTAACCAGAGGGCGGCTGCTGATGAGATGAATATAATGTTGGTTCTATATGGCCCACTGGTGCTGGAGCAAAGGTGAGAGAGACTGCTGGGGTCACAGAGTACCTGGGAACAGTGTGACGTGGTGCCATGCTGGAATTAGCCACCCCCGAGATAATATACCCTGCTGATGCCGTATGGCTCTAACGATGCCAGCCATAGCAAGGGTTGGTGGATTATTTTTAATATGTACCACAACACTTCACCACCAAGCCATCTCTCTACGATCCCCAATCTATTTTTCTGGGACAGTGAGATGATTCAGTGGGTAAAGGTACTTGATGCCAAGCTTGATAGTAGAGTTTGACAGTCAGGACCCACGTGGTGGGAAAAAAAAAATTAACCTTGGGCCTTTGCATACATGTCCTGGTGTGCATACCCCAACCCCCTGATAAATTAAAGGAATTAAAAAAAACCAAAACCTGTTAACACCCTAAAGGGGAACTAATAGTCTCTTTATAAATGGTACCAGGACATCCTTACTTCAATCATACATGAAAATTAACTCAAAATAGGACCAAGATTTGATTGTAAGAGCTATAAGACTCTGAAAGGCTGGGCATGGTGGCACGCACCTTTAGTCCCAGTACTCGTGAGGCAGAGGCAGGAGAATACAAGTTCTAGGATAGCCAGGTCTACATAGGAACCAGGACAGCAAGGACCATAAACAGATTCTGTCTCAAAAAACTAACAGATGAACTTGTGGATGAAAACAGGAAGTAACTTTCATGACTCTGAAATGTGATACCAAAAGCACAAGCAGTAAAGACCACTGCAGCGGCAGGAAAGCTGGCTCCGGCTCCGGCTCCGGCTCTGGCTCCGGCTCCGGCAGTAAAGGAGTGACCGCTGTACCTGACTGCCTGAGTTTGATTGGCAGAACCCACATGGTGGAAGGAGAGGGCCGGCTCTCACATGGGGATCCCGAGTGCATGTATATGCACTCTAAATAAAGATGTAATTTAAAAGCTTTTTGTGTCTTAGAACTGGGTGCTGTGGCTTATACCTGCAATCTTAGCAGTTTGTGGTTGAGATCTCAAATCTCAACCTCTGGTTTCCACATAGAGGTGTATTTACATGACCCCATATGAACATGCATGTACACATGGGTATACACATACACATATAAAGAGAAAAGAAAATGGCCACAGAAGGTCTATGGGAAGGCAGGAACAGGCAGGAACCAGCAGAGCTCATTGAGTTCAAGGCACTGAAGGCAGGATGAGGACCAGACTTCAATCTCAGACTCTCTATCCAGGGTGCAAATTATAACTGCAGCATGCCCCACTCCACCCCATTTGTCTGTTTGTTTTGAGCCACTGTCTTATTATGTAACCCTAGCTAGACTAGATCCTTTTTTAAATAATTATTTGTTCATTTTATATATGTGAGTACACTGTAGCTATCTTCAGACACACCAGAAGAGGGCATCGGATTCCATTACAGATGGTTGTGAGCCACCAAGTGCTTGCTGGGATTTGAACTCAGGACCTCTGAAAGGGCAGTCAATGCTCTTAACCACTGAGCCATCTCTCCAGCCCTAGATCTTTTTATATAGACCAGGGTGGCCTCAAACTAAAAGATCCACCTACCTCTGCCCTTCTGAATGCTGGGATTAAATTCGTGTGTCACCATGCTCAGCTCATTTGTTTTTTTGAGACTGTGTTCTCCAGGCTGGCCCAGAACTTACTACACACCCCAGGCTGACCTTCAACTTCTTCTTGCCTCATCTCCCACGTGCTGGGATTACAGACATGGGTCACCCACACTTGGCCAACCAAGCTTTCCTAACAACATCTAGCTTAAAGTAATGATGAAACCGGACCACCCACTGAAAAGGTCGGGATTGGAACACAGGGTACGGCAGCAGGACAGCAGTATGCTCAGGCTCACAGTGCCAATGCGGATGGCCAGTCCTCTCTTCACACTCTGGACTTGCTAACTGCTGAGAGGAGGGAACTAGAATAGTGCTTCCCTTCCAGGCTCAGCCCCATGCCAGTGCGGCCACTTTGCAATGTTCCCTATAGAACGTATATAGAATATCTATATAGCATAGAAAGGAAAACACCAGCCATTAGCCTTTCTTTTGGAAATGAATTCTGAGCTGAGGACCGAGGTAGCCAGGAAACTGAAACCAGTTACATGCTCCAGAATAGCAAGACACCTCTCCAGGGAGACAGACAATACATTCTGTAGTCGGTAGGCCCTGAAAGAAAAGGTAAGATGGGAGCTAAGGATGTAACCCCATTGACAGAGTCCATGCCTAGCAAGCATGAGGCCTTGGGTTCCATTCTAGCTCTACATAAAATAGGTACAGCCCAGAGGCAGAATGACAAGAAGTTCAGTCATTTTGGGGCTACATCGTGAGTCTGAGAGAAGTAAGGTGCTTCAAAGGCCAGGGATCCATCAGCCTCTCAGAGGACGCTCCAAGAGAAAAGCAAGAACTTGGTAGACAGTGCCATGCCAGACACAGCCCTAAAGACCTAACCAAACTGGCAAGGTGGCTCAAACCTGAGATCTCAGCTAGCTCTCTGGAGGCAGGCAGGAGGATCACCATGAATTGGAAGCCACTCTGGCTTATATAGCAAGTCCCAGGCCAGAGTGAGATGTTCATCCTCACACACTAGAATGCAAAGGACAAGGAAAGACAGCTACTTTGGTAAAAATGATGGGAAGCTGGGCTGTGGCTCAGGAACAGAGAATCTCCTAGTTTGTGCAGGTTCTGGGTCTGACTCGTAGGACCTCCCCCAAAAGAAAAAATGAGCAGAAAAGAGGTGTTGCATAGAGTTTCCACAGAGATTAAAATATTCTATTCCATTATAAACAATTCAAAATAGCTTCAGTCCTTGAAACTGACCAGATTCACTGAACCCCCTCCTGCCAGAGAAAGCTGAGATTTTGGTGATGAAGGAGGCTAGGCTGAAAGGATGCTCCCAGACAAGTTGACCTGCAAGGAAGACTCTTGAGACCAGACCAGCTGCCTGGGAGAGCTTTAGACCAGACAGTCATTCGAAAAGGACACCCTCCAGGCTGCTGAGCTACCTTCAGGCTGTGTGCAGTGTGCACCAAGTACCCAGCTTTGTGAGCTGCCACCCCTGCTGGGCTGGACTTTGGTGATACAGTTATCTTTGAGTCATTTCTGCTCCTGTTAAGTTACCCCTCACCCATATCCTTGTAAGTAATCCAATAAAACTCATTGGTTCATCAAGCTGGACTTTGGTGGCACCATTACTTTGGTCTATCCTGGGTTCCCTATCTTGGCTGAGTGGACATGTGTGTTGCAGGAAATGTTTCATCACACAACAGAAAACTCAAGGGTGGTAGTGCACCCGCTACCCTTTCTCCACCATGATCCAGACAGGCTCCCTAGAAGCCAGGGAATGGCAGGGAAGCTGAGCCTCAGCTCAGGTCTTACCTGGTCCCCAAGTTAGGCAAGCCAATCAACTGGATGAAGTAGATCCCTATTTGACAAAAAAATACAAAAAAGAACACGAAGAAGCTGAAAGAGTTGTCAGACCTGTGGAGAGAGAAAGAAGTAAATTGTAAGAGGGCTTGGAGCCAATGAAATCGCTCAGCAGGGAAAGGTACTTGCTACCAAGCCTGATGCTCTATGTTTAATTCTGGAACCCACAGGATGAAAAGAGAGAACTCTCAAAAGTTATCCTTTGATGTACTTAAATAAACTGTGGCACCACGCACTTGTGCGTGTGTACACACACACACACACACACACACACACACACACACACACCCTGTAAACTTGGATGAGAGAAAACATATCTGTGGAGTAGCAAACTGATTAAGATTACTCACCACTACTGTGCTGTTTCCTTAGTTACATACAAGGGTCCCATGTAGCCCAGGCTGGTCTCTCTCTCTCTCTCTCTCTCTCTCTTTTTTTTTTTTTTTAAGATTTTATTTATTATACATAAGTACACTGTAGCTGTGTTCAGACACACCAGAAGAGGGCATCAGATCTCATTATAGATGGTTATGAGCCACCATGTGGTTACTGGGAATTGAACTCTGGACCTTTAGAAGAGCAGCCAGTGCTCTTAACCGCTGAGCCGTCTCTCCAGCCCCAGGCTGGTCTCTTAATTCCTTATGTAAACTTGAATTTCTGATCCTTCTGTCTGCATCTCCCAAATGCTGGGACTGTCCTGTAGCACCACACCCAGTTTTATGTGGAGCTTTACTAGAACACAGGCTTTGCATGTGTTAGGCAAGCACTGTACCAACTCAGCTACATCCCTGGCTTTGACAATTGTATCTTTGAGAACCACAATACAAAATTCAGGGTCTGCCTTCTTGGATACTCCTGGCTCTTCTTCCTTAAAAGCATCAAGAATGAAGTGTAATTCCAAATCCCCTGGGGGTCTTAGAGATACACTGTTTATGCTCACAGGAACAAGCTTACATATTGGCCACAGATGTCTGAGATCATAAAGATGAGCCACAGATAGTATCTGACACCCGCAGAACAGCACCAACCCTCAGCAAGGTACTCCCTCTTCACAGTAACTGAATCTCTGCCTGCCATCCAGCCTGCCCAGGAATAGTTCAAGAGCAGGTAAGGCTCCCAGACCCCTTGAATTCCTGTGTTCATCCATGGACAGGCCTCTAGCAAACTTCACCTATAGGCTAGGCTGAGGCAAATGGCTCTTAATTTGTCTGCTCTGAGTAAGAAGACAAAAATAGGGAGGCAATCCCCTACCACTCTATTCTGAGCTAGGACTATGATGGGCCCAGAAAGTGGGTCTATCAGCTACTCCTGGGATGCCAGCCAGACCCTCACCCCTGTGCTAGCTCCACTTACCTGAAAGCCTTGTAGATGGGTCGGTACCAACAAAGGAAGGCACACGGAGTGAAGATCAGAAACCAAAGGATGGAGAGGCCAAAGGCTGTCCCATTAGCTGCATTACTTGTGAACCAGGCCAGGCACGCAAGCAGGTTTAGAAACAGAGTCACTGAATGCACTAGAAAGGGGCAAGGAGAGAAAAGTGGCTTGACCCAAGGTGGCTGCAGGATTGGCTACCCACAGAGCAAGCTATTCCCTAGGAGAGGCCATATTGTGAAGGAGACTGCAAAAATAATAGGGACTTCACACTAGGGACCAAGTTTTCTTAGGAGGTGACAAGGAGACAGGTATGAGGTTTCAGAGATAGGCATGGTGAGGGCTAATCCTTGGGGGAATGAAATAACTCTTTCTCAAAGGCCCACAATGGAGCTGCAGCTTTTCCTCACTGACAGGAACCTAGAGGCCTGTGGGGAGCCTTTCAGGAGGTGAACTCTACAGGAACACAGAAGTCTCTGGCTAGACCCTTTTCCTTTTCAAAGTAGTCTAGCTGGCCCTTTTGAGCAGGTTCCTAGATAGGACATCAAGAACCTCCCCATGCTAGCCCAAACACTGGGAAGGATGGAGTCTATGAGGTCTTGACCCCAGCAAGCAAAGCCCAAAAACAAAGCGAGGGATCTAAACACATTGCCAATGCACCCTGGAACTCACACATCCAGAGATAGTAAAGCATCTTGCATATTCGTTGGTAGTCAGCAGGGATCTCTGTGGAGAAGTCCTGATAGAAGCAGGGTTTCACAGGGCACCACGGGGGGAGTGGTGGCCAGTTGTTGTCTCTCACTGTGCAAAAAACGGTCATCCTCATCAGTGACATGGTGAAACCACAGACCCACCCAGTTCATAGGCAGAACAGAGCTTGCAGAGGTGCTTCAAGGAAAACCCTACAAGTAGAGTTCAGAAGCTTCAGAGGGCTTTGAGGAAAATGAAGTGAGATCAAGAGGAACCCAGAGAGATACCCACAAGTTTGCTCCAAGGCAATGAGGCCCAACTATACTGGGTAAGAGAGAAAGCTAAATGTCCTAAGTGATGTGTTTATTTCTTTCAAGACTGTGAGGTAGCTCTGGCTATCCTTGAATGTAGACCAGGCTGGCCTTGAACTAACAGAGATCTGCCTGCTTCTACTTCTTGAGTGCTGGGATTAAAAGTGTGAGCTAGCACACTGACTTAAAAATGTATTTTTATTAATGACCTGCTCATAAGCAGGACAACCAGAGTTGTCATCATAAGCATGTAGAAGTCAAGCAACCACCATCTTGGGGAGTTTAACTGCACCCTCTTGCAAAAAAAAGTCTTATTCCAGCTGGGCTTGTGGGGAGGAGCAGGAGGTGCTCATCCAAATATCCAGCCACTCCCTACCATAAATTCTATGCAATTCTGCCTTTATTGTACATGGCCTTGCGGTGAGGCTGGACTATGTAGGGCTCCATGTATGCCACTACAGGGAAGTCTTCATCCCTGCTGGGTAAGACTTTCCAGGGACAGCCTGTTGAAGAGGAACACCGTCCTCCTGTCGGTAACTCACCCATGCTCTGTAAGGACCCAGTAAACTCACTAGTTCTACACAGTAAGCTTTGGTGGAATTGTGTCTCAGTTTGTCACTGGGACCTTGTTTATGTCTCCTTCTGGGAAGAAGTTTTAGCAACAACATGGAACTGTGGGCCCAGGGAATTAAAGAATTTCAGAGCTGGGAAGGAATACAGAAATAACTCCTATCTGTTAGGCCCACTGTGCTGATCTTTTAACTTCTGCCTTATTTCTTTCTACCCGAGAACCAGCTCCCTTCCTTCCTTCCTTCCTTTTATCCCTTCAGATGTAGTCTATATTATAGCCTTGGCTGGCCTGGAACTTGGAGTAATCCTCTGCCTCTGCCTCCAGTGTGTTAGGGTTAGACATATTGTCACTATGCTGAGCTCCCCAAACCAACATGCTTCTAAAATCAAAAGCTTTGCAAGATGCCCATGACGGTGGTTAAGAGTACCCCTTGTGCCAGGTAGAGCAGGCTAGACCCCGACAGTCTCTGTTACCATGTAAATTCGCCGCAGTATTCTGCAACTCTCGCTCCTTGCGTTCCAGCTCAGCAGCTTTCCTGTCTAATTCTTCCTGCTGCCGAAGCAGGCCTGCCTGGGCTGCAGCTGCAACAGCCTAGAGGGAACAGGAACAGGGAACAGCCGGCAATGAGAAAGGGACAGTGTGAGCCCAGGCAGGCCAGCAGAGTCACTTCACCCGGGCAGGAGGAGCTAGCAGGTGGTCAGAGGCAGTCTTGCCTAATAAAGTGTCTTGGGCATTAAGGAATGCCATGGGAGTGCCTAGGTGACCCACTGCCCACTACCCTTATACCACCTTTGACCCCTTAGTCCTTGCCAGGACTCTGCAGTTCCTTTTCCATCCCCCATGGCTCATCTAGCCCCCACCCCATAGTGGAGTCCAGGCTACATTGAATTGTATTGTTCTTTGGTAAAAGCACAGGAGCCCAACCTGAAGCCAGAAACCCAAAGACTTGAAGCTAAGGGGAAGAACCTGAAGTGTGTATGTGAAAAGGACACAGCGTAGGCTGCCAGCAGAAAGCACAGAGGAGGATGTAAGGCAGGCCACAGGCACCAGAGCCTCCCTCCCCACTCTGCCCAGGGGGGCTGCCTCCTATCTATGATGTGTGGCCCTTCTCTGCCTGACCTTCATGGCACACAGAGGTCAAGCTTTGTCACTTCTGCAGAAGAGCAGAGCCTGTCAGTGGCAGTTCAGGGACTCTCGGGTGAGGCTGAGCAGAACTGGGCTCAGGGCCCCTGCAACTGCTGCGGTCACTGTCTGCCCCCATCTTCTTCCTGAAGAATGAGACTATGGTCCTCTTTGGGGGAGCAGGAGTGGCCATCTCACAAGATGACAACTAGGCATTTCAGCAAAGCAGTTCTCCAGAGAGTGAAGTTGGCATCCTTGGGAGGTGAACTTCAGACACTGGGATAGGAACTGGCCCTAGCCTCATCTCCCTGTGCTGCCTGTGGAACAGAGGCAGGGTCTCTACTCCCACCACCCAAGCTGAACATAGTTACCCCACACATAAGGAGTGTCTCACCTTACAGGGTTCTAGGACCCAGCCTGGGCAGGCTCCAGGTGCCCAGCCCACCCTCTTCTTGCTCATCTACACTGGGCCTACCTTCGGAAGCTTGCACATGTAGCTGTCCCTGGGAATACTATCTCTTCCTAGTAGCATCTGCCTCTCTGAGGGCTCACCCGCTGCCAGGAATCGGGCAGGCAGAAACTTGCTGGCCTGTCTAAGCAGGAGCTGCAATACACAACTCCACTGTGGGCCATGCTCACCAAGGCAGTGAGAAGCCTGGGGTGGGGGTGGGAGGTGGGGCGTGGAGAGAGTGACAGAGGTCGGCGTTAGACACAAGCAGACAAGGTTCACCAGACTCAGTGAAGGCACTAAGGCAAATAGGAAAGAAGGCAGGAATAAATGAGGTTAAAAAGAGAGGGGCCAATGATGTAGCTTGGTGACAGTATTTGTAAGGCCCTGGACTTCATTTGCAGCACCACAAACAAAAAAACAGACAATTTCTGTGTCCTAAGAAGGACCTGAAGTGGTGCAACAGGGCAGGTCTTCTCTGAAGACACCAGGGGTCCCAGCCTGGCGAGTGGAGCTTACTTGGGGGTTTGGGGTTGGATGGGAGGAATGGGGCTGTAGTGTGGCTCCCAAGAAATTTTACAGGAAGCTTCAGAGATAAAGGCCCTTCCCTGCACCCAACCCTAAGGGTTCAACTATGGACTTGGGCGATTCCTACTTGCACAGGAAAGGTCAAAGGGCTCCTGACCAGTACCTGGGGTGTCGGCTGCGCTGGCTCCACTGAGGGCTGGAGAACTGCTGGCTGGGAGGGCCCAGGAAGTTGTGTGACAGGAACCGTTGTCGCTGCATTTGTCTGAGTGGAGCAAAGGAAGGAAATGAGTGGGTTCCACTTGTGGCAAACCCACGGTGAGGACCTGGTCTGGACTCTGCTCTGCGACAAGACCTCTAACCCACACCCCTGGCCTTGCGAGGTACCAGGCTCTCCAGCACCGCCCTGTACCACCCTGTAAGTGGCAGGCTCGTGTCTCAGAACCCACAGAACTTCAGCCGCTTTGGAGACATCTCCATTCTTACTTTACCCCGAGTCCACTTTAGGACTGTCCCTCTGAGGACAATAACGCTCCAGAGCTGTTCTTTCCCCACCACGTCCTTTGCTCCAGACGCCCTGGCACCTCCCACTAATATATATGCCGCCATCTCCCAGAGACTACAAGACTCAGAAAGGACATAGTCACCAACCTCTGAGAAGGGATTGAACTCAGCCAGGCCACTCTGAGGAGCACTGGTCAGCTGGGTCACAGAGGGATCCTGGGAAGGAGAAAAAAAAAGGAATTAGATACTAACAAGAGGAAATAGCCCTGACCAGGAGCCAGCAAGCAATGGGGTTCTGGTCTGCCCTGTCACAAAGTTTCCTCATCGGAATCCCTTCACCTTTTCTGGAAACAGCCCCACACAGGCTTTCTCAATGCCAGGTTAAGGGCATTCAAGCTGGGTAGGTTTTTATCCTACTTGGGTGGGGAGGGGTGAAATGGGTGGAGGTAGAGACCTTCCTGGAGTATTTATTTATTTATTATTGTTCTGTTTTCAGGGCCTTGTACTTGTGAGGTTCAACCACTGATCTAAGCACCCAAACCCATTTTATTTCTTAGTCTACAGAAAGCATTTCATTCCTCTTGCTCTTTAGAGGATGGTTGTTTAAAGTTCTGGAGTGGGAGCATGCTACTTGCTGCCAACAATGACTATCCAATCAGGCACGCTTACTAGGACGAGGTCTCAGATGAAAAGCCAGAAAAATGTTTCTTTTTCTTTCCTTCTTTTTTTTTAAATTAGTTTATGTATATGAGTACATTGTGGCTGACTTTAGACATACCAGAAGAGGGTACCTGAGCCTCAGATGGTTGTGAGCTACCATGTGGTTGCTGGGAATTGAACGCAAGGCCTTTGGAAGAGCAGTCAGTGCTCTTAACTGCGGGGCTATCTCCCCAGTCCCTTTCCTTTCTTTCTTAAAAAAATAAAATAAGAAATTCTAAACCTGGCATAGCGGTGCACACCTTTAATCCCTGTACGCAGGAGGCAGAGGCAGGTGGATCTCTGAGTTCCTGGCTGGCCTGGTCTACAAAGAGAGTTCCAGGACAGAGGACTACATAGAGAAACCCTGAGAGAGGGAGGAAGGGAAGGAGAGAATGAAACAAAATCCCTTATAGTTAGTGTGGCAGCTTCTGTCTAGTCTTAGCAGGCTGAAGGCTGAGGAAGAAGGATTAGGATCCAAAGAGTTTTAGGCTAGCCTCGGCTTACATATGAATTCCTGGCCTGGCTGGGCTATTAAATGAGATAATAAGATCTTGTCTGAGGGGGCTAGAGAGATGGCTCAGTTGTTAGAGCACCGACTGCTCTTCCAGAGGGCCTGAGGTCAAATCCCAGCAACCACCTGGTGGGTCACAACCATTTGTAATGAGATCTGATGCCCTCTTCTGGTGTGTCTGAAGACAGATACAGGGTACTTATATATAATAAACAAATAAATATTTTTAAAAAATCTTTTCTGAAAAAAACAAATAGATGTCATCAGCACAATGCTGTCTGTCCTGTGTTTCCTTCCCTCTTCTCTGGCCCTTCTTTTTGCTTAAGTGGCCCTTTTGGTGACAAGAGCAGTTAGTTCATCCTGCCTGTCCTATAGCAGACAACCTCCCCCTCCTTCCTGTTCATGGTTAAGGGCTTCAGGTCGTACTGTAGAGCCATGAAGAAACTCTGGGGGAACAGCAGTGAGAGGCCAGACTGCCCCTGGCTGGAGTCTCTAAAGTTCAATTCCAGACGTGCCTTTTTTGTTTTGTTTTTCCTGACAGTTTCATATACTTCAGGTCAGCCTCAAATTGTAAAAATCACTCAGTTCACAGGTATAGAAAAGACACTGGTCATGATGAAGTAACTTATGTGAGACTGGAAGGTGGGAGCTGGCTTCCTATTCTGAAACTTAACAGAGCTAAGTATCAGTTCCCCATGTGTTCTCTTGACTTTCCTATACAGTAGTAGTTCTGTCTTCCCACTGGGACCACCATCTCCTAGAGTAAGACTGTGCCTGACTTCCTCTACTGCCACACCCAGAGCAGAGCACCAACTACAATTCACTGGGTCTTTAGACAGCCTCATCTCAGGGATGCTGCACCTCCGTCCAGCCTCCTCCACCAGACTGTGTCCTGACTGCTGGACATCTACCTCTCCTTTGGTGGTTCCTGCAACTCAGAGAAAGGGACAAAGTGAGGTTCTGGGGGTCACCCAAAGCCATGGGGATTGGTCTTATCAGTCTTCTCCCAGAACCAGCTGGCCTGCAGGGGGGCTCTGGCTCAGGGTCTGCCCCCTTTCAAAGGCAGCAGATACCTGCCAGTGGAAGCAAGCTCAAGTCACTGAAATCAGACCCAACAGCCAAGGAACTGGCTACTAGTCTGTCACCACAGGGCACAGGACCCAAGAGACAGCTCAAGTAGCAGTTTCAGGAGCTAGCACCTGGCTAAAGTGTACATGTTAATAAGCAGCTTAAAGCCCAAGGCAAGATGCCATTTTTTATAACAATAGCAATCAGGTGAGAGGCTGGAGAGATGGCTCAGCGGTTAAGAGCACTGACTACCCTTCCACAGGTCCTGAGTTCAATTCCCAACAACCACATGGTGGCTCACAAGCATCTGTAATGGGATCTGATGCCCTCTTCTGGTGTGCCTGAAGAGAGCGACAGTGTACTCACATACATAAGATAAATAAATACATCTTTAAAATCAAAACAAAATAGTGAGGTGGCGGATTCTTGAGGTAGGATGGAGATGACAGAGATGTGGCTATCCTGTCCCAGTGATGCTCCCTGCTGTTCTCCTTTCCTAATGTCTGCAAAGGGTGGACCTGGAACCCTAACCCTGCTCAGTGTAAGTGGCCTGCTCCTCTGCAGTGCTCTGCAGCTGAGGCATCTAGCCTGGCCCATCCTTCAGGCTCCTTGGGTTTCGGTGGGAAGCTATGGCAGAGGATCATCACAGACAGGTTTGAGAGCAAAGGCCACACTAGCGCTTCTTTCTCAGTGTGCCGCTTCCTGATAGGAGACATGTAAAACAACAGTGGCCTAAGAGGCACCGTGCTGGGACCAGACGAGATAAACACCATGACATGTGGGTCCTTCTCCTGTAAGGAAACCTGAATTCTACCTGGAAGCTGTGAGCAGCTTCAAGAGAGGCTGAGACTAGGTGAGGACAGGGAGGGAGGGAGGAGGGGAAGGAGGGAGGATGGAGGGAAGGTGAAAGTTTTGAGTACTTACTATGTGTCAGGTCCAGCACATATTGACATTACTGTGAATTCTATTCACCCAGACTTGTTCACTGTGTTTTACCACCAGCTGGTTCTATCAGCCTTTGACAACTTGCTTTAATTTCTTCTTTTTATTTTTTATTTTTGAGAAATCCCATATCACAAGAATCCACTATCAACAGACCCTCCGAACCCCACCCTTAGACGAGAGTCCCTGTAGCTCAGGCTATCCCAGAACCTGGTTTTCCAGTCTGGTTGTGAACTCAAACCTCCTGCTATGGCCTCCCCAGAGATAAGGTTTCAGGTATATGCAACCTGCCCAACTCAGTGGTGACTGAGCTCTCCTTTATGTCTGTAATGTACTGATGGGCTGACAAGATGGCTCAGTGGCTAAAAGAGCTCGTCTCCAAGTCTGAGCTTGATCCTTGAAACCTACATAGCGGAAGCAGAGAATGAAATCCTTCGACTTCCACACATGCAGGCACACACATAAAAGGAAGGAAAGGAATGAAGGAAGAAAGGAGGGAGGGAGAAGAGGACAGAGGGAGGAAATATTCATTACATTCCACTCTATAAAGAATCTGGTCTGGGGGGAGGGCGGGATGGGAGGGGGGAAGGGGATAACATTTTTAATGTAAATACATAAAATATCCAAAAAAAATTTTTTTAAAAAGACGCTGGTCAGCTTGTGTGCTTTATGGCTCTGCCAAGAAAGGAGACCTTAGATTTCTTCATTTAGCTTTTACCACAGCCATGTTAGAGACCAGTACCCTGATGTAGATGGGAAAGCCTAAGCTCAGTGTAGGAATGGTAACTATTCAAGATCTCTGGAGTAGGGGCTGGAGAGATGGTGTACTTGACGCTTTTCCAGAGGAACCACACTCAATCCCCAGCACCCACACAGTGACTCACAGCCACCTGTAACTCCAGTTCCAGGAGATCCGATGCCCTCTTTGACATCCTCAGGCCATGCACATGCAAACACATGCACACACACACACACACACACACACACACACACACACACACACACGGTACATAGGCTTACACAGAGAAGCTACAAGCATCAACTTTTTACTCTTCATGGAGCACCATTTGGCTCTTAAGTGGGTCAAGCAGTTATTTAAAAGGATGGTGAGGTCTAAATTTCACCCACAAAGAAGTAATTTAAAACCTCTTCAGCTACTCAGACTGCAACAACAATGCTTAAGAGGAGGAAGAAAAGCTCCTAAAGTTAGTCCTTTCATTTTGTGAACAGTTATAGGGGAAAGAACATGCTAAGAGAAGCAGAACACAGACAGCTCTTTCCCTCTTAAAAGTTAATGGCTGGGTGGACTAGTAGCTGAGAGAAAATGCCAAGATTGTGCTGGGTGGGGTTCAGTGTGATTGACAGGAGGGAAGGGAGATACCTAGGAGGAGGGTTAGGAAGGACGTGGGAGGGGGGATGGTTAGCCTTAACTGTAAATCTGTTTCAACCTTATAATCATCTGGGAAGAGAGTCTCAATTAGATATTGTCTACTTGAGTTGGTTTGTGGGTTTGTCTGTGGAAGAGTTATCTTAAGTTAATTAACATGGGAAGCCACTGTGGGTGGCACTATTCCTTAGGTAGCAGGGGGATCCTGAACATATAAGAGTAGAGAAACCAAGTTGAGCACAAGCAAATAAGCAAGCACATATTCATTAGTTTCTCTTTGTTCCTAACTGCAGATGTGATATCTAGCTGTTTGAAGTTCCTGTGTTAACTTCCCCATAATATTGGACTGTAATGTGAATTTATAAACTGGAATAAACCCCCATTCTCCCCTAAGTTGATCTTGCTGGGGTATCTTATCACAAGAGAAATAAAACTAGAGTAGTGGGGTTTATAGAAGGCAGCAAGCCAATGGCAGGTAAGAGGAGCATTTCTATGTAGGTAGGGTGTGAGGGCCCTGGGAGAAGCATGTTTGGGCCGGGGCTTACAAGGGCACCTTTTCCTGGTTTGGAGGGAAATCTCTTGTATTACGTTTCATAATTCCTGGTTAGGCCTGAGCCTCCCTGCTTCCCATGTTATATTCCATCTGAGCTCCCACTGGGAGGCTGATTCCAGGCTCCAAACAAACACATTAGATACCTCTGGTCTGGCATGGTAAGACATACCTGTAGTCCCAGCACCCATGAGGTTGGGAGAACACTGTAAGTCATCCTGGGCTATATATATATATATATATATATAGTGAATCTAAAGCCAGCTTAGGCTACATAGCAAGACCCTGTCTCAAAACAAACCAACAAAACAAAACAAAAATTCCTGCAGTCATACTGAAAGGTCTCATTATACAAGTGCCAAGTTAGTTTTGTCAAAAGCAATCACATGATAAAGGCTGGCAGAAGAGCTCATTAAAAGAATGAAGCAAGACCGTGGGAGGGACTGGCGAGCTCTTTTCCATCTTCCAAATTTCATACGATAATGTCACTTTTATCTAAAAACAGAAGGGTTAGAGGAAGGATGTGTTGAGGGAAAAAATTAGGGATGTAGCTCATTTTGGTAAAATGCTTGTTTGGCAAGCATGGAGCTCTTGGTTTGATTGTTGGCACAGCATAAACTGGGCAGGATGGCATACATCTGTAACTTCAGCACTCACGTTGAAGCAGGATGCTCAGAAGTTCAATCTTAGATGAATCTCTGAATTTGAGGCCAGCCTGGTTCTAGGCCAGCTAAGATCACACAGAGACCCTGTCTTAAAGAGGAATGGGGGAAGCAGGCACTTGAGAACCTATCTGAGGGCAAAGCATACTCTGGGTCTGCCCCCTGCCACAGGCAGTGATGTCAAGTGTTCTAGAGAGGCAACAGAAACTTCAGGGTCCTGTTCCATGCTTCAGGCCTTTTGGCCCTGGAACCCCTTCTGTGGAAATAGTCTAGCTTCAGTTTGTACCAATTCCTTTCTCCAGCTTCCACCTGTTCATTCCCTACACAAACCAATCCACAAAACGCTGAGTGGGGACCGAGAAGCAGCCTTGTTCTTGCCCCCGAGAACAGTGCAGAGCATCAAACCCAGTCAATACTGAGCCCTAGTAACAGTAAAGGCAGCAGTGTCACATGGGAGCGTCAAGACAGGTGTTCCTTAACTGGGATCAGACGACCTAAACTCTAAAGAGAACACGCCTGTGTTCAGTGAATGAGAAGGGTGTACTCAGGTATTTTGTTTAGTTTTCTGTTTTAGAGACAGGGCCTCACTATATAGCCCTGCTCCAAATCACAGGCTTTGACTGCCTCTGCCTCTTTGAGATAAACGTGTGCACTACCACACCTGGCATAGTTTCCAGCTTTGCATTTGTGATGGTTTGTATGTCTGGCCCAAGGAGTGGCACCATTAGGAAGTATAGCCTTGTTGGAGGAGTTGTGTCACTATGAGGGTGGAATTTGAAACCCTCCTCCTAGATGCCTGGGGAGCCAGTCTTCTCCTGTTTGCCTTCAGAACAAGATGCAGAACTCTCAGCTCCTCCAGTGCCATGTCTGCCTTGATACTGAACTGAACCTCTGAACCTGTAGCCAGACCCAAGGAAATGTCCTAAGAGTTGCCTTGGTCATGGTGTTGCTTCACAGCAATGGAAACCCTAAGATAGAATCATTGTCTCTTTAGTTTGTTTTCTTTTCCTTCTTTTTTACTTTCCTCCCTTTTTCTTTTTTCCCCTCTTCCTTCCTTCTTTTTTTTCTATTTGAGAATAACCCTGATCCCTGACTCTCTTGCCTCTACCACCCAAGTGCTGAATTATAAGCTTATGCCACCATATCCAGCCTAGAACGTTAAGGAGGCTTAGAGATGAAAGGGATAAAGAGAAAACAGCTGGAAGTATCAGGAAACCAGCCTGACAAGCGCAGGGCCAGACTGGAGCAGTTAGATCTCGACCTCAGTGGCAAGAGGAAGCAGCCACAGCAGTGTGAGCAGGGCATACTGTGACCATTCTGGTGCCCCTGAGGAGCATGCCATGTACAGGAAGGACATGTTTAGTCACGACTGCTGACCTGAGTGACAACGTTAAATTATAGGACAGCAGCTCAGCATGGAGGAGTCGGGGATTCTAGAGACCTGGGGTACATGTCACAGGCTCAGCAACTCTAAGTTGGTTAAAAATGGAAAGGCTGCCAGGAGACTGGTTTTTCAGGCTGTGTGGGAAGGGAGAGGACCTCTGTAGATTCTAGACCACACGGGAGGTGTCTGCAAAGAATGGCATGTCTAGAAATGTGTGGATGCGAGCTGCTGGTGACATTTGCCAGAGCCTAGTGTAAGCTGAGGACTGGGTGAGGATGCTATTCTGAGGCCGTTTAAGAGACAGGAACTGGAAACAGCCTGAGATAAGTCAAAGTCCTGAAGACTCAGGCCAGGCAGGTGTATGTCACCCAAGCAGCAGAGGACTCCACAGGCTCACAGAGAAGACAGGTACTGGGTGTGGTTGAGAGATACGGGGTGTGGTTGTGGGTGTGGTTGTGTTGCCTACAATCTCAGTACTCAAGAGGTGGAGAGAGAAGGATCAGGAGTTCAAGTTCATTTTGGCTCCAAGTTGAGTTCCAGGCTGGCCTGGTCTAAGTGACACATTGTCTCACGGAAAAAATAAACAAGAACAACAAAAGCCAGGCACAGTGGTACATGCATTAGCACTTGGGAGGCAGGCAGGTAAATTTCTTTAAGTTCTAGGACAGCCTTGTCTATACAGTGAGTTCCAGGACAGCCAGGGCTACATAGTGAGATCCTGTCTCAAAACAAACAAACAAACAAACAAACAATAGTTGCTGGGATACTTTTCTGAGCCCTAATGAAAAAATCCTTATATTCTCTTTCTTCTTTTCTATCTCTTTCAAATACTGGCTGAAACCTAAGCATGTCATCTCACAGCTAAATGCCAACTCCAGACAGCTGTCCAGATGGAGGTGCCCCTGCCTGTATGTGTAAAGCCCACTTTGGACTTTCTCAGACTTTCACCACACAGCTGCTTGCTGACCTCCATGGGCGTGTCAGCTTAACTAAAAAGGCATGGCTGTCTTCCTCTTCTTGTCCCTCTTGCTGGAGGCTGTCAAAGTTTACAGCTTGCTTGCCTTGTTATTTTTCTCTCCAACTCTAGAGATCTCTAAACTCTAATTGTCAGAGACTGATTACAGGATCTAAGACTGAAGAGACCCCTGGGTGACAGATGGAATACAGAGGTGACTTCTGGTTCTTGCTGTTCTTCCGAATCCTTCATCTGCTTGCCTGCCAGACTTTCTGCTTTCCACCCCAGCCCCTTTCTGGCACAGAGCTCTGCTGTTTCTCAGATCCTTCACAACCTCCCTGCCCTCATCCTTATCAACGAGCATTAGCACTCAGCTCTGCCAACCACAGACCACAAGCTCATTTACCTTCTCTCTGGGACCAGCAGGTGGAACAGCAGGGCTTCTGGTGTACATAAAGGTGTGAGGAACTCGAGGGGGCACCTGATGGCCCAAAGCTTGCCTTGTGCTGTGCACAGGACTCTTCCCTAAGTGAGTATCATGGTTAAATATTAGCATCCGCTGACCAATGGATAATCCTATGCATAGTGACTCCAAGGAAAATTTAACAGAGGTATAGAGTCCAAGTTCCTCCAGACCTCTAGCCAAGTTCTAACTCTCGCCTGGCTCCAGGTGCCAAGCATACAGGCAGGGACACCTCCATCTGGGTAGCTGTCTGGAGCTGGCATTAAGCTGTGAGACTCTTGCCATTTTCAATTTTCTTTGTTTTTTTTCCCTTAAATTTCTTTTCAAAGAAACATTTGTTTAATGTATATGAGTACACTGTAGCTGTTGTCAGACACACCAGTAGAGGGCATCAGATTCCATTACAAATGGCTGTGAGCCACCATGTGGATGCTGGAAATTGAACTCAGGACCTCTGGGAAGAGCAGCCAGTGCTCTAACCACTGAGCCATCTCTCCAGCCCTCCCTTAAATTTTTAAAAAGATTTTATGTGTACAGGTATTTTGCCTCTATGTCTGTGCACCATGTGCATGTCTGATCCCTTTGGAGACCAGAAGAGGGTGTTGAACTCCTTGGAACTGGAGTTACAGTTATGAGTCACAGACTGTGGGTGCTAGGAATCAAACCAAGGTTGTCTGGAAGAATAGCCAGTGCTCTTACACCATTGAGCCATGGCTCCAGAGC
Source organism: Micromys minutus (assembly GCF_963924665.1). NCBI lineage: Eukaryota > Metazoa > Chordata > Mammalia > Rodentia > Muridae > Micromys > Micromys minutus. Next base: position 48,265,747 of record NC_137985.1, on the reverse strand, counting down.
CACTTTCAGATTTCTTAAGAAAAATGCTCGTGTCCTTCAGTAAGTTCCACTAGGTCCTTAAACTGGATGTGGTGCAACACATATTCCGGCACTCTGGAAATGGAGGCAGAAAAGTTAAGAGTTCGAGGACAGCCTCAGCTACACAGCAAATTAGGGGTCAGCCTGTGATACCTGACGCCCTAACTCAAAGGGTCTATTTGTCATTCTGAGAATTCCCAAATCTCGGTCAAGCTGGAGCTTCCCTTTCTGGGAAGTGGCACAGGCTTTAGCATCTATAGAGTCTCCTCAGGTCACTGTTGGCACCTAGCTGCCATCACTACCCTCTCCCACAGGAGGGAAATGTTCTGCATCCCAGGGAAGCAGCCACAGCACTGAGATTATCTTTAAACTGCAAGGAAGCAATGTGTGAAAGCGAGACCGTGAGACTTGGCAAGTCCAGGCTCTGAAAGACTTCCTCTGTTCAGCGCCAGCACCCCTTCCTCACCCCCTCCAGAGACCCAGCCTGCTCTGCTGTGATCTGGCAGAACGCTCAACTGCAGGAAAGCAGCCCTGGCATTTTCTTGGGTGGTCTGATTCTTAGAGGACTGCTAGGGGGAAAAAAGAGAACGGTACAATGCCATCTCTTTTTAGTTTTCCTCCTCTGCATCACTTGACATCTGTGAGCAGACAGCCTGGTATCATTCCAACCCAGGGACCCAAACATCCAGAGGGCAAGGAGCAGATGTGCCACAATGAACAGAGGAAACAGGGTGTGCACACGGAGGTTGTAAAAGTGCTAAGGCTTGGCTTGCAGCTTCCTGCTTCCTCCTAGGAATTTGGTAAGCCTCTGCCACTCTCTGGGGACTTCACTTTCCACCCAGAGCTCTTTCTTGGAAGGACACTTTCTAATAATCTCTACTATACCAATTAGTAAGGAAGGGGTTCATGAACTACACTTGCGGAGGGCTGGGGGGGGACAGGGGCATTAAGGGCGTTATAACAAACCTAGATATGGGGCTAGGAGACAATTATCAGGAAATGGCTGTCTTTGCAGGTATGAAAACCTGAGCTGGATACCCAGAACTCCCTTTGGAAGACTTTTTGAGAGGGTCTTACCAAATGTTCCTGGCTAGTCTGACTATACTGTGTAGACAGGCTGGTCTCACACTCACCGAGACTGCTTGCCTTTGATTCTATAATTCTAGGATTAAAGGTGTATTACCACATGCCTAACTAGAACTCACACTTTAAAACAAAAAGCCAGAAGTAGGGGCTGGAGTGGTTAAGAGTGGGTGCTCTTCTTCCAATTTCTAGCACCCACATCAGATGGATCACAGCTACCTGTATGTAACTCTAGCTCCAGGGGATCTAATTCTTCTGTGCCCTCTTCCCCTGGCCACTAGCATGTATGTGACATACATGTACACATGACATACATGTACACATACACGCATCACATATTTACACTAGGCCAGACACATTTGTAATCCCAGCACTGGGCAGTCCCAAGACAGGTAGATTCCTGAGTTCACTGGTCAGCCAAGTTCTAGACCAGTAAAAAGAAAAAAAAGAAAAAAAAAAAAAAAGAAAGAAAAAAAATTTAAGGGAAAAAATTTTTAGGCAAAAAAAAAAAAAAAAAAAAAAAAAAAAAAAAAAGTGAAGAGGGCCTGAAGAATGGCAATTTAAAAACAAGTTCTTTGACCTTTCCACACCCACAGAGACATGAACACACACAGGAAAAACACTTAGGTAAAGAAATCAATCAACTTCAAAGATGCAGGAGAGCTTCACTGGCTTTGTTGAGTGTCAGCAGAAACAGGTTTCTTGGTCGAGCAACTTTGAGAAATGCTGGGTCAAATGTCTTCCTTGACGAGTTTCTCAGGACTTTAACCAAACTGGCAAGCCCTGTCAGTCTTCATGAAAAATATGAGAGGGGAGAATTTTTCAAACCCACTTGACCATAGAACAGAAAATTCAAATTGTACTACCTAAATGCATTGCCTTAAAAACCCCATATTAGGGACTCAGTGGTTAAGAGCACTGACTGCTCTTCCAGAGGTCCTGAGTTCAAATCCCAGCAACCACATGGTGACTCACAACCATCTATGAGATCTGATGCCCTTTTCTGGTGTGTCTGAAGAGAGTGACAGTGTATTTATATATAATAAATAAATACATCTTAAAAAAAAAAAAACCTATATAGGAGTGGTGGTGCACATCTTTAGTTCCAACACTGGGGAAGCAGAGGCAGGCAGATCTCTGAGTTTAAGAGATGCTTGGGCTACATAGTGAATTCCAGGACAGCCAGGGTTACACAGAGAGACCTCATCTCAAAACAAAAGGGATCAAGTGTGGTGTCAAATACCTCTAATCCTAGGACTTGGGAGATAGAAGTAGGTAGATCTATGTGAGCTCCAGGCCAGCCTGGGCTACTATAAGGAACTGCCCCAAGGTAGAGTACTTGTATAGCATGCTCAAGACATCTGTCCTATCCCATCCCTTCACACTAAGGGATGACGAGATAGCTCAGGACATGATGGCTCACTAAGCCTAACTATCTGAGTTTCGATTCCTGAGGCTAATGGTGGAAACAAAGGACTGACTCCCTACACAGCACTCTCATTTCTAGAAGGAAAGGCTACCCTGGCAAGGTATCCCAACACTCAGGAGCAGAGGCAAGGGGACATGATCCAGGCATGCCAGTGAGACAATGTCTCAAAACAGAAATAAATAAATAAAAAGAAGACAAGAGTGTGGATACTACAGTCTCCCCTCACTGACCTAAAATAACCAGGGCTGTGTAACACAGTGAGACTTGAGAATCTTTAAACCAGCACCAGCGCAGCAATGATGCCCGGGTCTAAATTCCTGTGTGAGGCTAATTCTGGCATGCTTCTGTTGACTGTGGCATGTTCCAGTCTCATTGGAGTCTTGCCTTATGTAAAGCTGATCTGAAGATGCTAGGACAGATTTCTAAGAACATTTACAGTCCCTGACTGTCAGCTACAGACTCCAAATAGTAAGTGTATTTTGCAACCCACCATTATATGATATGACAGAAAAGGAAAAGGGAAAAAAAGCTGTTCTCCAGACTGACTAGGTGTGACAGTTTGAGTCTGTCGCCTCCCTACCTGCTTTCTCCTGAGCTCTGTGCCAACACCTTGAGTAAATGAAGCTGGACTCACACCTAGTCATTGGGACTACACCCTCCCGATCCTTCCAGAGCCCCAGCCCTGGCGATAGGGAAGCAGTTCCCACTGTTCTCGGGCAAGGAAGGGCAACTCTGACCACAGGCGCTCCAGACATCAGATGCAAGTCTGCTTCTCCTCACACAGCTTCCTGCCAAGGATGAGAAGTCGTTCCAGAGTGAGGGGGAGTATATCACTGTCAGCCCAGCCCTCGTCTTCTCTCACAGGATTCCCCTCCAGATGTTGCCGGTTGGCAAGCCAAAAGCTGCTTCCTGCCCTGCCATATCCTGAGACTGCCTGGACAAACTGTCTTACTTGAATGCAATGCAGAAATTACTTTGTTACTTCTAAAGTTACTCTCACACTTTGTCCAACCATTTCCACAGCCAGACTTTTAAGGAGTGTCTCCTAAGACAGGGCGGGACAATCCTGCCCATTGCTAACCCTATAAAATCTGCTGCTAAATTGGACAGCTGGCTGACCTTGAGAGCAGCAAAGCATTATTCTGACAGGATAAAACTGGACAAAGGAACATCACTGTACACCACAGACTCCCAGAGACTACTAGAATCTTGCTATATATAACCGAACCCCCAGTATTATACAACAATCTATCATTAAATCAAAGGAGTTAGCAGAAGACAGTAACAAGAAAAATGCAAATATTCTTCTCCTCACTCAACTAATAGAAACAAATGTTTGCCTTCTGGAAGAGACAAGGTCCCTGCAAAGGCTCTGTCAAGAAACATTAAGCTACAAGAACATATTCTAAATTCACCAGTGTAACAGGAATGAACTACCAAAATTGGCCTGAGGGTTCCTATCAGCTAGGTCACCTTGGGAAAGAAGTGTAAAATTTCCACTCCCAGCCTGGCTGGGTGTGGTAGCTCAAGCTAGTTATGGCTGCACTTGCAGGTAGAGGAAGGACCCCAAGTTCAAGACCAGCAAGTGACAGCAGGGAGTTCAGGGCCAGTCTGTGTTATATGAAGAGAACCTGTCACGAATCAACCAAGGACCTGGTTATGAAGCCCAGTGTTACCCAATATGAACAGTGGGAGAGGATTTGCCTACAGTGTGCAAAGCTGTGGTTCAATCTCACCGCTGCAAACCTTCAAAATAGTAAATGCTTATACACGACTCCCTGAGGGTGTAAATATCTAGTTCAAGGAGCCCTTGCTTTGCTCCCACCCTTGGAAGGACCCACACTGGAAAAGCTCAAAGGACTTCTCCAACACATGCAGGAGACTCTGAAGTTGTAGATGACCAAAGTAAGGTACCAGCAGGACAAGTTCATGTGCTTGGTGTCACTAACACAGGAAGAACAGCTGGGCTCATAAATCCTCAGTCATCAAAAACACGAGTCCCTCAAACTGGTTTCGGGCAGACATGAAAGAAGAAGTTGCAAAGCTCCTAGGCTGACAGGAGTTCCAGCCCTTCAGTACAGACAACAGGGCATCCCTGTGTTCGTCACATGAAGGTTTTGGCTTAAGTCTGAAGACTGCTGTTTTCTTCAGAGTTCCAAAGGTCAAGCCTGTAACCATCCCTGCAGATTTGTCAGACCCATGTACCTTGTGCTCCAAGCCCCTTCATCTCCCTCCCCTGAAAGTTCGTGTGGCCCAAACTCTCTCCAAACAAAGCCCTTAGCCAACAAGTCTAATTTTTACCAAGGGCATTTTTTGGCTTTGGCTCTCTTCCTACCTTCTCTCAGCCTTTTGTTGATAAACACTAGAGACTCCCCTGTACTTCAAATGCTTGCTTTGCTACCGCTGTTGCTATTATCTTCACAATTATCTCCACAATTCTCCACCCCACTAGACTTCTACTTCCTCATTATGTTTCAATGAGCCCTTCTCCTAAGATGACTCAATACAGGTAGATTCCCCAAGACTGTAGAAATGTCACAGCTACATTTTGCTTCCCTTTCTGACTCTAAGACATCTCCCCAGAGATAAGAGCGTGCCTGGCCCTTTTCTCCAGCAGAGGCCGGTGGGATGGCCTACAACCCGGGATGCTCTAAGAGCCCACTTCTTTGCAGCGCCCCGCCCCCTTGCCACAGTTCTACCTGTTGCCAAGTCCCGCCTCCATACAAACTATGATAGGCCAGCCTTCAGATACCGTCCTCCCATTGGACAGGTGACCCGTCCCTCCTACGCCACGTCTCCCGGCTCTGGCGAAAGAGGCCCAGGCCGCAGCCCTTGGCCCTAGAGAAATCTGAGAGTTGGAGGTTCTACCTGGAAGGGGTTTACATCCACTGGGTCCGCGAAGGGGTTTGTGTCGAAGGCCGACATGGTGATCGAGGGCCAGCGGGCGATCTCCGCAAGTGTTACTGCCTTCGGTCACTCAGACCCAGCGGCACTCAGTGTAAACCCTCCACTTCCGGGAGCAAGGCAGCAGTTCTGGCGCAGGCGTAGCGCCCTCTGTGGGGGCGTGGCCCTGGACGTCACAGAGGTCCGCTCCGCCCCGTCCAGCCCATTAGAAAGCGAAGGTTATGTATGCATTTTGTTTCCATCCACTTTCTTTTTTTTTTTCTCCAGAGATGTTGGGGATAGAACCTAGGACCTCGCGAAAGGTAAACAGCGTTACATTTCTGAGTTACATCCCCAAACGTTCCATCTACTTACTCCTCCGGTGCAGGATCTCTTCTGATGCCTTCCTTCCAATGTGTGTTTATTTTGAGCTTCCAAATAAAAGGACTGCTAGGAAAGAATCATGCATACCTACAGAGCAAAATTGGGACGTTTGAGCAAGTCTAGGATCAAAAGGACAGTGGTGACATGTCAAACAGGAGCTGTCTGAAGAACTGTGCTCCAGGATAAAGCTGGACAACTTTGCATCAGCCCATGCCCTAGAGAAGCAGGGCTTCTCTTAGGCTCCACCCTCCTGTGATTTCATGGATATTCTAGAGGTGGTAGTAGTTCACTCACAAATTTATTTATCCTCGTCTTTCGTGCCGCTGTGGAATCTAGCTCAAATCGTTTCTTACCCTGGAATAGAACAGCGCTTCTGATTGGTCTATTCTTTGTGCTGTAACTAGATGTTGTTTGTTTGATTTGTTTGCTTTTGGTTGGTTGGTATTGTTATTCCAGGGTTTTTGGCTGGTTGGTTTGATTTTCTTGTGGTTTTTTTGTTTGTTTGTTTGTTTTACTTTTTATTTACTTTTTTATTGTTTGTAGGTTTGAGGAATCTCTCATCCCAGATTCTGATAGATGCCCTTCTCACAAGCTAAGAAAAAAAAACAAAACAAAAAAAAACGACAGCCTACTTAACATTTGCTGGTTAGGGCTGTTGACATAAAGTTAATATTCCTTTCATATATAGATATTTTAAGTTAGAGTAATGAGCCAGGCTAAAAGCTTCAATGTGTATGTCCTTTCCCAAGACGTCTCCTAAGAATCTCAAACAAAACTATTTACAACAAAGGCATCACTTTTCTACATCCTGGAGAGCTTATCAATGGTAATCTGACAGGTACCTCTCAGAACTACCCAGAAATCTCATTTAAGTTTTTTTTTTTTTTTTTTTTAAAGTAGCGGTGGCGGAGGCGGTGGCTGCGGTGGCGATGGCGGCAGCAGCAGCAGCAGCAATAACAGTAGCAGTAGTAACAGTCATTGTTGTTGTTGTGCATGAGATGTGGATGTGAGAGCACATGCGTTAGAGAAGAACTGTGGGGCTGGTTCTCTCCTTCCACCCTGACGTGATTTTCAGGGACTGAGCTCAGGTTGTCAGGCACAGCAGCAAGGAGCCTAACCCGCTGAACCATTGTGCTGTGTGAAGTCCAGAGTTTTAGTTTGCCCTCCGTGTCTCTTTGAAAGTGTCTTCCCCATCTCTTCTCACTCCCTCTTTTGCCCACACCGCCTCATTCTCCTCTTTAGTGGCTTTTCAGTCCCTCGAACGTCCCTGTCCTCTCTCGCCTCATGGCCTTTGTACACGCTGTCTCTTCTAACCAGTAGGCCAATGCAATGAGCACAGTAAAGAAAAAGAAAGCCTTTTAGACTTGTGACAAAAACCTTAGCCAGGAATCCCAATACCCCCAAAGCAGATACATACCCGATAACCAGAACCCAGTGTGATACCACTCACTCGAGATAAGTAGGCAGGGTCCTAGAACCCCACGACAGATATCTTGAGGCAGGGTCCTAGAACCCCACGACAGATATCTTGAGGCAGGGTCCTAGAACCCCACGACAGATATCTTGAGAGAAGCCCAGTCTGTAGAGTGTGGTTCTCCAGAGCCAGAGCTCAGCAGCGTGCTGAGTGGTGAAGAAGCAATGAAACATAACAACCAATATGGAGACTCTGGGAGACACCTGTGTGTGCATGCATGTGTGTGTGTATGTATTTTGGGAAGGTGGAAGATAACTTGTGAGAGATATTTCTTGACTTCTATCTTGTGGATCACAGGGATTGAACTCAGGTTATCCAAGCACTTTTCCCTGTTAAGCAATTTTTTTGGTCCTTTTTTTTTTTTTTTTTTTGTTCTGCTGTTGTTTACTTGTTTTTTTAAAAAAGATTTATTTATTTATTTAATGTATATGAGTACACTGTATCTGTCTTTAGACACACCAGATCCCATTACAGATGGTTGTGAGCCATGTGGTTGTTGGGAATTGAACTGAGGAAGTCTGGAAGAGGAGACAGTTCTCTTAACCTCTGAGTCATCTCTCCAGCCCCTCCCTTACTTGTTTTCAGACCAGGTCTCATGTAGCTTAAACTTCTGATCCTCCCACTCCTCATTTTCCAAGTGCTGGGAGTATAGACCTATGATACTACATCCATCTTTAAAAAACTTATCTCTAACAAATTCCAAGGAGCTATGGGTCAAGAAAGGGAGACATGGTTTTTCAATATTGCTACCAGACTTAGACCCATTTACTTGCCAATTAAAAGCCAATATTTGTGGAGCTGGAGCGATGACTTAGTTGCTAAGAGCATTGGCTGCTGATCCAGAAGATATTGATTTCATTCCCAGCATCCACAGGGCAGCTTTCAGTCATCCATAACTCTAATACTAGGGAAGGATTCAGGGCCCTCTCTGGCTTCCTCTGGCACACTCGTGGTTCAGACATACATGCAAGCAAAACACCCATACATAGGAGGGAGGATCAGAAGTTCAAGACCATCTTCAGCTACATATGGAGTTCAAGGCCAGTCTAGGCTACATGAGACCCTGTCTCAAAGAGAGATAGATAGACAGGATAGTAAGAAAAGAGGCTGGGGAGAAGGCCCAGTTGGTAAAATGCTTTCTTTTTTTTTTTTTTTAAGTATTTATTTATTTAAGTACACTGTAGTTGTCTCCAGACACACCAGAAGAGAAATTGGATCCCATTACAGATGGTTGTGAGCCACCATGTGGTTGCTGGGAATTGAACTCAGGACCTCTGGGAGAGCAGTCGGTGCTCTTCACTGCTGAGCCATCTCTCCAGCCCCGGTAAAATGCTTTCTATACAAGCATGAAGACTTGAATTCAGAGACCCAGAAATCATGTAAAAAGTTGGTCATGGAGGTATGCTTTACAAGGAATCCTAGTGCTGGGAAAATAGAAACAGGAGGATCCTGGGAACTCATTGGCCAGCTAATCTAGCAAATCTAAGCTCCAGGTTCAGCGAGAGATCCTACCTCAAAAAACAAGGTGGAGAAATCTCATTCCCAACATCAACCTCTGTTCTCCACACTTGCATGAACTGGCAGGAGCCTCTACACACACACACACACACACACATGCTTACATTCAATAAATAAATAAATAAGATAAATAAAACTATGGCATTGCACAGGGTGAACACGCCCTCTCCCACTAATGTACCAGCCCTTGTGATTCTTAGACAAGCATACTATTTTCTTGTAGGTTAAACATTATTTCACTTTTAGCTTAATTTAAAAACTTTTGATACACAGGGTCTCACAGAGCCCCTGCTGGCCTCAAACTGGCTATTATGCTGAGGATGTTCATCAATGACTGACATTCATGTCCCTACCTCTCAGTGCTGGGATTAAAGGTATGTGCCCCCCCCCCCCGCCCTGTCCCACAGTGGCTGAATTTGCGGTGAAAGAACAAGATGAGCAAATTCTTGGCCAGTGGTTTGATGTTACCCGAAGGCCATCTGATGGCCTCTGTTCTAAATTAGACTTACTGGACTTTTAGAAGTCCTAGAATTTGTTGTCTTAGTTCCTTTTCTTGGGAATAGCTAACTTTGCAGTTTAAGATGGGGAAAGAGAACCGAAAGCAAGTCTTGCCATGGCACAGTCTGAATCCATTGGGGGATTTTAGGCAGAGGTGACAGTCAAATCTACAGTAGAGCTGGTGGGAGACGAGTAATAGTTGTATGCCTTCCAAAATAATCATTTGTTTTTTCAAAGTGGTAATGGAACCCAGAGCTTTGGGGATGTTGGACAAGTGATCTACATTGAGTTACATTTCTAACCATAAAAAAAAAAAAAAAAAAAAACTTTTGTTTCATAGGGTATGGTAGCTCATACCTGTAATACCAGCACTTCGTAAATTAAGGCAGAAAAATCATGCTAGCTCAAGGCCAGCCTGAGTTTCAGGCTTTCCTGAGCCTCAGGGTCAGACTTTGTTGAAAGAATGAGAGGAGAAAAGGAAGAAAGGGAGGGAGGGAGGAAGGAAGGAAGGAATGAAGGAAAGAAGGAAGGAAGAAAGGAGTGTTGGAGGAGGGGGATAGAAAATATTTTGAATCAAGAGTCTCACTAAGTTGCCCAGGCTGGCCTTGAACTCACAAGTCTTCTGTTTTTTGAATAGTTAGGATTGTAAGAATATACCACAACACTCAAGTTAGCAGGTCTGTCTTTCTTTTTTCCTTCTTTGTTTTTTCCTTCCCCCCTCTTTCTTTCTACTTTCTTTTTTCCTTCCTTCCTTCCTTCCTTCCTTCCTTCCTTTCTTTCTTTCTTTCTTTCTTCCTTCCTTCCTTCCTTCCTTTCTTTCCAAGAGGCCCCAGTTGGCCTCCAACTCAGTATGTAGCCAAGGATGACCTTGAGGACCTGATCCTCTTGCCTCTGTAACAGGCCCCAGACCTTAGCACAATTGACTCCATGATGGAAGCACCATTCAGGCTGTAAAACTCAGCTCACAGATGACATCACCTGCCAAAAGTAAAATAAAGGCTTAATCCATCAAAGGCCACAGTTCTGGGAAGGTCTCTAAACTTACCAACCTTGCCTTTTGGCTTCTGTAGTTCTGCTTCTGGCTAACTGTTCTTGTTAGCTGACTCAACCCAGAATGTGGTTTCTGTGCTTAATAGGTCACTGGGAAAAGCTCAGGGCTACACTGAGATCCCAAACACTCCTGAGGGATTAAAACCATGTCTGAACAGTCTTCTCTGGTGGCTACCCCACAACACCTCTACTTGCAGAGTTCTTCTGCGTGTACTGCTAAACACAGATAGTGCTCTTAATCGGTGAGCCATCTCTCCAGCCTCTTTTTTTTTTTTTTTTTTTTAGATTTATTTATGGATGTGAGTACACTGTTGCTCTCTTCAGACACACCAGAAGAGGGCATCAGATCCCATTACAGATGACTGTGTGCCACCATGTGGTTGCTGAGAATTGAACTCAGTGCTCTTAACTGCTGAGCCATCTCTTCAGCCTGGCCTTAAACCTTTAATCTTCCTGCACCAACCTCCTGAGTTAAGATGACAGGTCTGTGCAAACAAGCTGGGCTGTCAAATTAGTGATTGTTAAGGTCATTTAAAAGCAAGTGATGGCTCATTAGTTAAAAGCAAGTACTGTTCTTGCAGAGAACTAGTGTTGGCTGGCTTGCAATAGCTGTAACTCTCAGCCCATGGAGATCTATCTGCCTTTGGTCCCCCATAGACACTTGCACTCGAGTATAAACCTACCCACAGGCACAAATACACACATAATACATAGATTTGTGCATATATATATATATATATATATATATATATATATATATATATATAAAAGCAAGTGGGACTAAAAAGATTTAGTTGCCATATCTCAATCATAAAGGGAGAGAAAGCGCACAGTATGTGGCTTCACAAAGATAGCCAGCTGCTATCTCACTTGACTGGCAGGGTGTGGCAGGAATGTAAAGCAGAGCAGGTCCTATGGCACCTAGGAGACAGAGGCAGACAGATTTCTGAGAGTCTCAGGCCAGCCAGCGCTAGTGAGACCCTGAGCCAGACCAGCAAGAGGGAGTGGTGGAAGATTCTAGGTTCTCTAGGCACCCTGATTTCCTTTGCAGATAATTTTCCTGTGTGGGAGTTCCCACGGGATGGGAACATTCTGCGGATGTGATTCTGGTGTCTGTGATGGCCTCTGGGACGGGACTCCTGGGTACTTTCATGTGTACCTGGTTTTGCCTGCATCTGTTTCTGTGCACCATGTGGGTGCCCGGTCCTGTGACCAGAAGATGTCAGATCCCCTGGAACTGGAGTTTCAGTTGGTTATAAGCTGCCATGTGGGTGCTGGGAATGGAACCTGGGTTCTCTGGAAAAGCAGTGTTATTATTGCAAAACTATCTCTCTATCCCCAGTGTCTAATTTCCTCTCTCTCTCTCTCTCTCTCTTTCTCTCTCTCTCTCTCTCTTTCTCTCCCTCTTTCTCCCTCTCTTCCGCCCCCCCTCCCACTCTCTCCCTCCCTCTCGCCTTGCCTCTTTCAGACAGTGTCATTAGCTTGGAACTCATAGAGATCTTCCCGTCTTTGCCTCCTAACTGCTGGACGTAAAAGTCTGTGCCACCATGCCCCATTCCTGTGCCCAATCCTTATCTCAGCGAGTTAGTATAGCTTGGGGAGCAGGCAAGAGGGGAGGGCACAGAACTCCAAGGTAGTAGGTACCTGAGCTGCCAAGCACACCATTCTTACGTTTTTCATTTTATTAGTAGTATAGAGGAATGCTTCCTTTGAAATACAGGTTGAGGGGGCTGGAGAGATGGCTCAGTGGTTAAGAGCACTGACTGCTCTTCCAGAGGTCCTGAGTTCAGTCTCCAACAATCACATGGTAGCTCACAACCATCTGTAATGGGATCTGCTGCCCTTTTCTGGTGTGTCTGAAAACAGCTACAGTGTACTCATGTAAATATGACAAATATATCATAAAAAAGAAATACAGGTTGATTTACATAAACAAGAGGACTCCAGGAGGAGTTGGTATCCACATCTGGGAAAGAAAGTTTGAGTCTCCTTTCCTTGGATATATGTGGTAGAAAATGTGGGTATCAATTCCTACCCCATGTCTGAGTGTGTGTAAAGTCTGAAGACACAGAACATGCCCAGACACAAAATTCTCAACATAAGGAGATGTATTCATCCCAGAGATGGTGAGCAAGGGGGTGGGCTGCCTCTGGATCAAGCAGACAGCATCAGGTGCTCCTAGCAGAACAAGAAAGGGAAAACCTGTGCTAGGATGAGTTGGTAAGTCCTGATTGGACATGATTGTCAGTGCCACAAAATAATGATTTTTATCTATGGACCTCAGTGATCAGCCTCGGGACCTTGGTGATCAGCCCCAAGAATGAGTTGGGCATAAGGAAATGGCCACATAGGGGAGTGGAACTTGATGCCTAGCTTCAGGAATATAATCTAACAGTTTTAGCAAGGGAGAGGGATGGTGTGCTTGGACGGGTTAGAGAACCCTTCGAGGTTTGTAACCCCTCTCTCCTGTTCCCAGGAACTTTGACAGCTGTGATCTTGGGTCTCCAGCTGGGTTCTCTTCTTGTAGACTATTGTGGAGGTCCAGGTGTCAGAGTCTTTCTACAGAGGATATGACAAGATTACCCCACAACAGAAGTTCATCCCCTGCCTCCCCTGTGCAGGGTTCCTGGTAACCCCCCTCTGTCCTTTGCACGACTTATGAGCAGTTCAGACTGGGGGAGAGCTGGGTTCTGGAAACACCTAGGATGGGAGAGTCAGAGGGGCACAGCACTGAGTGCTTTACAGTCCTCATAGGCCCCATAATAAATCTGGCAGATCTATATTACTCTCCTCATTCTACAGAGCAAGAAACAGAAGTTCATAGTGTAAGGGGGCACAAGTGACAACTGCCACCACCATTATAGTTACATTGCACCAATAACCTTGTAGCCACTGGGCACTCATGGGAAAACCTGAATTCTCCATGACAGCACATGAACCCTATGCATCGCCTCTCTGTTTTGCTGACACCCTTTCCTTTGGTGTGCATGAGTGTGTGCTTGCATGCGTGCCTGCCTGCCTGCCTTTCTGTGTGTCTCTTTGTCCGGCAGTGTTGACCTCTTTGTTATTTAATTGTGTACAGTATAGGCACATTCCCAAGTTCAGCACTAGAGATTCTTGATAGCTCTTTCTTCTGCCAGGAACACTTTTCCTCAAATGTTTCCTTCTTATTAGGGCTTACCCAGATGTTCCTCAGGCTGACCTCAAACTCAAGACAAGCTTTCTTCCTTGAATCCCTAACTTCAAGAATTATAGGAGTGAACCACTATGTTTTGCTACTTATTACCTTTTAACGTACTGTTAAGAATTTTTTGAATTACTTCCCTTTTCTAGACTGGAGGCCCTGAAAAAGCACAAAAGTGGTGCTATTTTGTTCTCAGGATGTGGTACTTAGCAAGTTCTCTTACATAAGGCTGAAGGCAGGAGTGTTGAAACCAAGAGTTAGGGTTAATGCTTTTGGGCAGCAGAGCCTCCTGACTACTCAGGTAGGAGGGGGTGGGCTCTGCAAACTACATTTCCCGTGAAGCTCCGCGCACAGAGAAGCGGTGGTTGCTGGGAAGGGCTTACGTTCCCGAAGCCGGGTCTTAGGCTTCTAGGATGGCGAGTCAGCGAGGTGAGCCGTTGACCGGTGTTGGCTATCTTGGTGGTGGTCGCGTCCTGGGGACTAATACTGGCAGGACCTAGCGGGTCAGTCCAGTGGACTGATCACTCCCGTGGACGCTGGGTACAGGGATGGGATCTGGAGTGGGTAGTGCAACCGGGGGTCACAGAGGAGAATGGTGCGTGCGCTCGAATCACTTTGGGACTAACCGGTTGCAGAGAGATGAGTGTTAAGTTCCTTTCCCCTTCCCATCACCCGAATTCAGTTCTTCTCCATGGCAGACAAGATCGGTATCTGCCAACCTTACAGATGGGAACGTCGACGATTGTGAAAGAGAAGAGTGGTTCCACAAGTCATGGACTCTTGTGTGGCTCTGCCCTTAGATTCCCCAGCCCCGTTCCTGGTTCCCTAGCACTAGGGTCAGGTCTGAAGAGTGGAATGGAAGCTGATCTTCTGTCTCTGTCCCCAGTGTTCCCACTTTCCTGTGTGGTGCAGCAGTATGCCTGGGGGAAGGTGGGCTCCAAGAGCGAAGTGGCATGCCTGCTGGCTAGCAGTGACCCACTGGCCCAGATCTCAGAGGACATGCCGTACGCAGAGGTAAGACCCTGGAATACACAGCATTCCACTTTACCCTAAATGAGACCAAAGGGCCTGACACAAGCCGTATGGGCCAGTTGGAGAGAATCTCTGCAGCTTGTAGAAGAGCTTCTCTTGGTTTTGGGACCAGTGCGAATCCATGCACAAAGAAAGCTGTAATCAGAGCACCATCTTCACAGAACTAGGGAGGTTGAGGCAGGAGAATCTGTTCGATCTCTGTACCAAAATCCTGTCTCATAGAAAGAAGGATAAAATAAGTGGGGACCCGCCCCTTACCACCACCACCCCCAACAGGGTTTCTCTATGTAGCCCTGGCTGTCTTGAAACTTGCTCTGTAGACCAGGCTGGCCTTGAACTCAAGAGATCTGGCTGCCTCTGCTTCCCGAGTGCTGGGATCAAAGGTGTGCACCACCACACACAGCTTAAACATGTGTCATTTCTTCAACCCTAGCACCTCTAGCACTTACTGAATATTCACCTGTTTTGATTTTTGAGACTGTTTCAGGATGCCCAGGCTGGCCTCAGACTTGCTGTACAATTGAGAATGACCTCGAATGCCCAATCACTTGGCCTCTGTGTTCTAAGTGCTAGGACTAAAGGCATGTAACAGCACGGCTAGCCATAAATAAGTGTTTGCCTGTCGTTAATTTTTTTTAATTTTATTTTTATTATTTTATATAATGTACAGGTGTGTTTGTGTATATGTGGTTGTGTGCATGTGAGTGCAAGTGTCTGTGGAGGTCAGAAACATTGGAGCTCCTGGAGCTGGAGTTAAAGAAGGTTGTGAGCCTCTTGATGTGGGTGCTGGAACCCGACTGGTAGTGCTTTGGAAGAGCAGTAAGATCTCTTAACCAATGAGCCACTTCTCCAACTCCCTCATTTTTTATTTTTTTTAATCCCAAATGTATTCCTTCTCATGAGAAGAGAAAAATCAAAACATGGGAAAGCTATGTGTTCTGAGACTAGAACAAGTGAGTGCCAACCCCTCACAGATCTGCCGTTGAGACTCCTGCTTTCAGAGACATCCGAGTCTCTGGACAGACGATTGTAGAGCACCTCCTTTCTGTGCGTGAGGCCCTGAGCTTGATCCCCAGCACCTCATAAGCCATTGCACTGACCCCGATGCACCCAGGACTGTCATCTGCTTCCTTTTTTCTTCTCAACTTTCCTCTCTTTCCAGCTGTGGATGGGGACACATCCCCGGGGAGATGCCAAGATCCTTGACAACCGTATTTCCCAGAAGACCTTAGGCCAGTGGATTGCTGAAAACCAGGACTGCTTAGGCCCAAAGGTCAAAGACACCTTTGACGGGAAACTGCCCTTCCTCTTTAAAGTACTCTCAGTGGAAACAGCCCTGTCTATCCAGGCACACCCTGACAAGGTACGGGATCAGGGTGCAGAGGTCAGTGTAGGGAGGGCCTTTGGGGGAACCTCCCACTGATTCTAGTGTTGCTTTTCTTCAGCCATACTAGGCTCTAGCTCAGGGCTAAATTCAAGTCTTATAACCCCAGCTTGGCTCGGGCGCAGTTGCTGGGGACACGCATGAAGCCAAATGTTAGTGGACAACTGACTGGCCTATGCCAAGAGAGTCTCCAAGTTTGTCCTTGTCTTCCCCTCCCCCAGCCTGGGTCTATTCATATCTGCCATTTCTCCGCCTGGCTCTCTTGGAGAGTTCAATTCCA
This sequence comes from Micromys minutus, assembly GCF_963924665.1. Lineage (NCBI taxonomy): Eukaryota > Metazoa > Chordata > Mammalia > Rodentia > Muridae > Micromys > Micromys minutus. The sequence continues at coordinate 48,249,530 of NC_137985.1, read as the reverse complement.
GAATTCCAGGACAGGGCAGGCACCCCAGCTGTTACCTCAGCTGCACCCCACCATGTAATCTTCTTGAGCAAGGCCCAGCTTGGCTTAAGCAGTCTGTCTAAACTGCACTTTTTAAATGAATACTTATTTTTATTTTATGTGTATGAGTGTTCTGCCTGCATGTAGGCCCGTGCACTCTGGTGTGTGGGGAGGTCAGAAGAGGGCTTTGAGTCCCCTGAGATTGGAGATACAGAGTCACTGCCATGTGGGTGCAAGGAACTGAACCCAGGTCCTCTGGAAGAGCAGCCAGGGCTCTTAACCACAGAGCTATAGCTCTAGCACCTTTCTTAAAAGATTGTTTTATTTTATGTATTTGAGTGCCTCCATGTATGTATTACATCACATGAATGCTTGGTGCCTTGGAGGTAAGACGAGACCATCAGATCCCCTAGAACTGGAGATACAGATGGTTGTGAGCCACCATGTGGATTCTGGGAAAGGAACCTGAGCCCTCTGCCAGAGCAGCAAGTGCTCTTAACTGCTGAGCCATTTCTCCAACCCCTAATTTGGGGATTTTTAAAGATTGGTCTTACGAAGCCCAAGCTGGCCTCAAACTCATTACATACCTGAGGATGATCTGAGACTCCAGATCGTTCTAATTCTCCCTCCCCCAAACCATTCACCCAAGTCACACAGCTTAGGTGCCTTGTGTTTAGGGTTCCTGAGCCACAGGTCAGGTCTCTTAAGTCTGTCCCAGCTCTCCCCTGGCTCACGATTCTGCCCCAAGTTTCTGCATGATGCCTTGACTGGGTTCATTGCCAGAGGTATCTGGTAAGTGGAGCAGGTGGGCAGCAGAGACTGCTGAGGATGGTACTCCTCTTGATGGCAGCTGTACCCCATTGTTGTCCTCCACTGCCCATCCACAGGAGCTGGCAGAGAAGCTGCATCTCCAGGCTCCGGAGCACTACCCTGATGCCAACCACAAGCCAGAAATGGCCATTGCCCTCACCCCCTTCCAGGGCTTGTGTGGTTTCCGGCCAGTGGAGGAGATAGTGACCTTTCTGAAGAGTAAGGTTGGGCAGGAATGCTGAGGGTGCATGTACTGGGCCTGGGACATAAGAGGAGCCTGGGGCCAGAGGGGAAATAGAGACAGAGAGCAGAGGCTCAGTATCATAGCGACTAAAGGGATCTTGTGGGCCAGAAAGTGAGACCAGGTTTAGGTGTGGTTGCTGAGGGCTGGTGGTGAGCCATGTTTACACAGCACAGTTTGTGTAGTGCTGCTGGGTATAGCTTTGGTTAGGGATGAGGCAGGAAGGCCTCACTTCTTAGTGTTCTGCCTCCCCATTCCTATCTCCTTGCCTTGGCCACCCTGCAGAGGTGCCTGAGTTCCAGGCACTGGTTGGAGAGGATGCCACAGCACAGCTGAAGCAGAGCCCCGGTGGGGATCCTGGGGCCGTGGCCTCTGCTCTGAGGAACTGCTTTTCCCACCTGATGAAGTGTGAGAAGAAGGTGGTGGTGGAACAGCTTAACCTGTTGGTGAAACGGATCTCCCAGCAAGGTGGGTGTGGCAGGGGTCTGGGTGGGTACAGTGCCCAAGCCTGGGCTCCGAACACAGGCAGGGATGAGGCCACGGAGACAGGATTCCTCGCCCTTTTCCCCAAGCAGGGCACAAAAAGGGGCCAAACTTAGATGGTCCTACGATCGGCTGCTACTGTTAATTTCTCAGTCTTAGTGGCTTGAGGTCCTAGGTTGAGTGCTTCTTCCAAACTGTTTTTCTTGAGGTGGTTGGAAGCAGACTGGCCTAGAGGATTCTATCAAGGCCCTCTACCCGGGCATTTCCAGTTTCTCTCCAGCTGCCCAGCTGCTTCCTGGGGGGGGGGTAGACTTGCATTTAGTGGGGCTGGAGAGCAGGAAAGGGCCAAGAAGCGCATCCTTCTGTAGAGGACTCAAATGTTGTACTCTTAACCACTGAGTTCTTCCTTAAAGCCCTCCTAGATGTCTGACCTCGTGCTAACAGAGTTCAGGAAATGACCAAGGTAGGCGTGGTCATGTCACTGTTGTCCTACAGAGTCAACACACACAGTAAGAGACAAGGCTACGTGGCAGCTCCTGGATGAGATCTTAGCTCCTTGCCCAGCAGGCCAGCTTCCTCTCCAGGCAGCCTCAGAACCCTCTTCTGGTTCAGTCTGTCCCCACGTCCCTGCTGTGCGACTTTGTGTCACAGCTGTTTTTCCTCACGTGAGCATGCCCTCCTGTTTTGTGTTGTTGTGGTTTTGAGTGTCTTATCTGCTTGCATACTCTTGGAGAACCTTGCCCTGTGCTCTGTTCTGACACCCAGGTTTGCAGGGACTCCTTAGCACCATGTGCCCATTTGTTCTCTAGGCCAGAGACTTCATGTTCGCTCCAGTGTTTCACAGAGTAGCCACTGAGCAAGTATCTACATGAAGACCCAAACCACTTGGAACACTTCTTTCTTTATTGTGGTTCCTGCACATTCTGAATCCATTCCGCCCTTATCTGCATGTTCCAGGAAACTCCACTCACCCTGCTTCTGCCTCTGCCCTTCCAAAAAGCCTCCCTCATCCCTCCAGCCCAGGCTGAGCTCATCTTCTCTTGGGCTAGTTTCCAGGGCACATTTTGGCCCGTAGCACATTGTGTGCTGTGCTTCCTGGGGTAGACAACCATCCTAGTTTGCTCAGATGGACGGACGTCCTGAGACATGGGAGTTGAAGTGCTAGCGAAAGGGAAGTCCTTGGTTAATAGGGAATTCGACACTCTTCCTGAATCTTTCAGGTTACTTCCCTGACTGTAATAGATTTTGAGCTTAAGAGCAGTAAGTGGCCCCTTAATCAGGAGACTCTTTCTGGGCAATTGTCTGGAAATGTTTTTGTCAAAATCTAAACTGGAGTTGCTAGTGGTTTATGTGTTTTAAATGTTTTTCATACAATTTTCCCCCTTACCTCCCTCTGAGATGAGGTTTCTTGTACCCAAGGCTGGCCTCAAACTTGTTTTGTAGCAGAGAATGGCCTTACAGTTCTGATACTCCTCCCTCATCTCCTGCCATTACAGGCACGTGCCACCATCTCTGGGTTTCTTGTGGGGCTGAGGATCAAACCTAGGGTTGCATGCACGCTGGGCAAGTACTCTACCAAATGCGGTATGTCCCTAGTCCGTATCACCTGAGACAGGGTCATACTCTGTTGTAGTCTAGTCTGTCTACCTTTTAGTCACAGTGAGCCTTCTGCCTTGGTGCTGGATTACAGCTGTGCGCCACAATGGCCAGCTGTTGTAGCCAGGCCAGACCTGCACGTGACTGAGGTGAGAGATGGAATTTTTGGGCAAAGATGAGGGATGTTTAAGAGAGGCCTGGCCTAACAGCTGCATTCGTACAGGCAGGGACTGTTCACCAAGACTCCCTTGTCAGGGTAAAGCTGTGGATACCATGTGTGTCTTAGTGGCCTTGGGATGCTCTGTGACCCTCAGTATCTGACGGAAACAGCATGGAGGACATTTGTGGGAAGCTCTTGCTACAGCTGCACCAGCAGTACCCAGGTGATATCGGATGTTTCGCCATCTACTTCCTGAACCTGCTCACCTTGAAGCCTGGGGAAGCCATGTTTCTGGAGGCCAACGTGCCCCATGCCTACCTGAAGGGAGGTGAGCCCATTTCCGGAGTAAGCCCCACTGCCATCCCCCTTGGACTTCGTTTGTTCGTGTGGATGAGAGAGGGAAGTTGGTGACCACGGGGTGACTGAGCCAGATATTGCTCAGAATCTGCCACTAGCTACAATTCTGCTGTTAAGCCCCTTTGATGGGTCTGGAAATCTGTCTGAGCCAAGCCACACTGGACAAAGCTGTTGTTCTCTCTTCTCACTTGTGATTACACACCAACGCTACCTGCCTGGAGAGATTTTTACACTGAACTATGGGTGGTGCAACAAAAGGATGCTATTTGTGTGTGAATGCAGGCGCACATGGGGCAAAGGACACGTGCGGAGCTCAGGACAGCCTGGGGCTTGGGGGCTCATCCTCATTCTACTTTGTCTGAGGGTCTCTTGTTCTGATATTTCTGGTTTGTTTTTTTTTTTTTTGCCAAATACTCCAAGCCAGCTGGCCCGTGAGCTTGCAGATTCTCCTGTCTCCCCACAGGAGTGCTGGGATTACAACTATTTGTGCTACACACTGGCTGTAAGTGGATTTTTGGCGTTTGACCTCTGGTGCTTACGCTTGCACAGCTAGCGCTTTTATCCACTGAGCCTCCCTTTTTGTCGCTCTTCTTGTTTTGAAGAAGAAAACACTCTGGTCTCACTCTGTAGCCCAGGCTGGCCTCAAACGTGTGGCAGTCCCTTCCCCAGCCCCACTCCCCTTCAGCCTTCTGAGTGCTGTGATTATAGGCATGAACCACTGTCTGACTGGATGTCCTGTTTGACTGTTACCCATCCATAGGATTCTGTTGCAGAAGTCTTAATGCAGTGGTTAACATATTTAGGGCCTGTTCCCTTTTATTTTCCCACAATGCTATTCACACATTTCAACCCAATTAAAACTGGGTTATAATTTTATAGGCATTGACATGGACTAAGTTAGGAGACCCAAACTCCATGGCTAACTTCACCATCTCATTACATGACATTTATCTGTCTTCAGACTGCGTGGAATGCATGGCATGCTCGGACAACACTGTTCGTGCTGGCCTGACACCCAAATTCATCGATGTGCCAACCCTATGTGAAATGCTTAACTACACACCTAGCCCCAGCGAGGACAGGCTGTTTGCCCCAACAAGAAGTCAAGATGACCCCTATCTCTCTATCTATGATCCCCCTGTGCCAGACTTCACTGTTATGAAGATGGAGGTGAGTAGGTGGAACTGGAGGGTATCCTTGTGTAGCATGTCAAACTTACAGGGGTATACCTGGGCCTGGATTTCCTGTCAAGCCCACCTAGTTGGGGCATCCACAGAGCCCATCTATTTCTTTGCCAGGGACCAGATGTGGGCCTTCATGGCACCAAGAGCCTGAATAGTGGGGAAGGAGGCAGCAGGGCCCCTGAGAGGGTCTAGAACCCAGGAGCAGAGTGCAAATTATTCTATCTCTTCTTTCTACCAGGTCCCTGGCTCTATCACTGAATTCTATCTCTTCTTTCTACCAGGTCCCTGGCTCTATCACTGAATACAAAGTCTTGACACTAGACTCTGCCAGCATCCTTCTGATGGTCCAAGGGACAGTGACAGCTATCACACCCACAGCCCAAGCAGAAATTCCTCTGCAGCGTGGTGGAGTGCTCTTCATTGGGGCCAATGAGAGTGTCTCACTGAAGCTTACTGTGCCCAAGGATCTGCTGATATTCCGGGCCTGCTGTCTGCTGTAGAGACCAGTTCTTAGCCTCTCTGCCTATATCCTGGCCAGCTCCACATTTCAGGTCCAGCCCAATCCTTGTCCCTAGTGTGCACTCTTTGAATGCACACTGGATTAGAAGTAGTGAGTTTGGCATTAGTGACTCCAGAGCATGCCCAGGTTGGACCGTCTTCAGGACAAGGGGGTCGGTGTGAAGCCTGAGGCCTAACCACTCCACTCCACCCTCAACACTCCTTTACCTCTGAGCCAGGTGTGTCCACTGAGACAACCACTCTGCTCCGGCTGAGGTGTTTGGCTAACAGAACGTGTCACCCAGCATTAGCTCAGCATCTTCTCAGCTGCAGAGAAGGAAAGGGAAGTGGCAGGCCAGTGAACTAATGAAGCTTATTCCCTCCAGCTCTGTCAAAGTAATTAAAGATCACTTGTGTTTGAGGATACACAGTAAAGAGCAGTCAGCCTTTGGTATGCCTGCCCCTGATGTGGAAGGAAAGAGCTCTCTGATGTTGTCCAGTTTTGGTTTTAATTCTCCACAGCTTCCAGGGGGTGGGCAGGCTGGAAAGGCTGCATTCCAGAACCCTTTTACAGGAGGGGTGGAGAGGAAGCCAGCTCCAGCCTCAGTTGGACGGGTGGGCCTTCTATCCAAAGGATGACTTTAGAGTTGTGCTCCTGCTTCAGCTTCATTATGGCTTCTGGTGCTTGCACATGGTTGTGTATATGCACATGCACCTGCATGTTAGTTCTCAAGAACCATCCACCTTTTCTTAGGACAGGGTCTCTCACTGGCCTGGGATTTACCAGTTCAGCTAGACTGACTTACTAGCAGGTCTCAGTGGCCCTTTGACTTGACCTCCTCACAACTTGGATTACAGGTGTGTGCCACTACCTTTGGTTTCTTATGTGGGTGCTTGGTGTGGAGGGCCCAGGGATTTGAACTTGGGTCCTCATACTTGCACATTAAGTGCTTTACCAGTTGAGTCATCCTCCCAGCCTTTATGTATTTTGAGGTTATCATACAGCTCAGGCTAGTATTATGACCGGGGCTGAAGAGACGATTCAGTAGTTAAAAGTGCTTGCTGTTTTTGCACAGAACCCAGGTTTCATTCCCAGCTCCCATGTGGTACCTCACAGTTGTAACTCCAATTCTAAGGGATCTGACGCCTCTGACTTCCGTGGACTCTTGTATCTGCATGCATGTCGTACACACACACTCCAAGTATACCCATCCATGTGTAAGATAAAATTAAAAACCAAAGCTGGGTGATGGTGCAGACTTTTAATCCCAGCAGTTGGGAGGCAGAGGTAGGTGGATCTCTTAAGTTTGAGTGAGTTCTAGGATAGCTAGGGTTACACAGAAAAACTGTCTCAAACAAAACAAAATAAAACCCAAAAATCTCATCACAACACAATAAAGCCCAACTACTAGGATTGCATTTATTAGAACAAAATGAAAGTGCAAGCCAGGAAAGAGGTCTGAGAAACAGTGTAAACACTGGGGAGCCACTCCTGAGGAAGCTCAGATGCACTCCTTCCCAGGAACTGCCTCCTGCAGAACACCCAGCCCTCGGAATTAAGGCAGTTAGGATGTGGGCACCATTGTGCCTTTATCAGTGATTTTCATCCGGCCCCTACCAACTGTCCATTCCTACCCCTCACAGCTGGACACTGCTGAGCTTTCTCCACGAGCAATGCTTTCTTTCCCACACCAGGCCACCCAGCCTGGGAACTTTCTTCTCAGGGACAGTTCCAGTCAAGTATCTCAATGTTAACCACAGACACAACCACCCCAGGGGGTGTGGTTTTGGGGGTACTGCCCACCCCCCAGGAGCTGCCAAATGTTCAGCCTACTCTATTTTAACCAAATACAAACAGAGCTCCACACTTAAGTTCCACACCACTCTGGCCCTCACTGAGGTCTACCAAGTCTTTCTGTACTCTGTACTAAATCCATTCCATTTGCATACGAGGTCTAGAAGGCCTGGATATGTTTTGTGTTCCTTCCCTGCAGGCCTTACATAAAGTGCTCACAATCTGCGATCCCTGCAGAGTTGCAGACTCCCACTACAGAACACAGTCAGCATCTATGACCCAAACCAAAAACCAAGCAGATGTGTCTCTGGTTTCTGTCCCATCTTGTCCTGTGATGCTGCCAGGCAGTTGGGTAAAGAGCAGTAGACAGTATACTGCTTTCAACCTCCCAGAGCCTGAGAACAACAACAAAAAGCCCTATATGGCACTGGCAGCAATCAAAAGGACAGGTTTGTAGCCAAGTAACAGAGAAGGCCTTACCTTTTGATCTTAGCCTTTCTGCTACTATGTGTGAAAGGCCATGGGAGCAGATCATTCCTCCTAAGCCTTTAGTAGTTACTGGGCAGGACAGTCACATGTGGTGCCCAACCCCTAATGACTGTTGTGTCCCTTATGCTGGGAACCATATCTACCCGGAGCCTCACCACACACCCGGGTAACAAAACAAAGGAGAGAACCGTGGAGAAGGGGATCTGGGAAAATCAAATTCCAGGAAGAGGCTTAGTATAGCAGGAGAAATTATTCATGCATTTGTTGTGTTCAAGCTTAGGATTGAGCTGTGCTTACCCACAGGCTTGTGTTATTCCTGTGTCCCCCTCTCCCAGCCTTGCACATGCTAGGCAAGCACTACACCTCCAGTCTGAGTCCTGTGCTGGGGGAAAGGAATGGGCCATAGGAGGAATGGGCCTTGTTAGAGGGAAGGCCCCCTTGCACTGCATGCAGATCTATTAACTGAAGTAGGGTCCGGGAGCTGGCTTAAGTCTCCCTTCCCCATCCTGTCTAAACATTTCCATTTATGCCAGCATCACAGCTACACCAGAACAATGGCTCTCAACCATCAATGCTTCCCAAAAGCTTAAGCAGCTAAACATAGGAAGGCACTGACTTCCCAGCAGCACCCTCTGCTGGTAATTACAAAAACTGCAGGTTTCTGGTGATAGCCCCAGCAGCCAATCCAATTTTTACCTCAAAAAAAAAAAAAAAAAAAAAAAAAAAAAAAAACCAAAAACCCAAAAAACAAACAAACAAAACAAAATATACCCCCCCCCCCCAAAAAAAAAAAACCAACGGGCGGAAAAACTCTCCAAGGCCAAGGAACTACAAATAAACATACACGACAGAGCAGTTCTGTTCTAATGGGGGAAGGGCTGACAGAGTTACTAAGCCCATCCAGACAGCAGGACCAGCAGAAGGTCCCAAGTCTGGAGGTTCTGAAAGCCATGGTCCTACTCCAACATTAAGCTGGGTTCCTTGCCACAACCAGACAAGGAAACCTGAAGGACAGCCCACTTGGTGCTTTCTTGACTTGGTCCCAGTTGTACTTTCAGATTCCTCCTGCAAGCCATGAAGTGCTGTTCTCTGCCTCCCACCACGCCCTCCAGCACAGCCTGAGTGGAGTTCTTTCTTCTCCCTCCTCAGAACACCCTGACACCAGTCAGAATGTCTGTAAATGGTTTCCTTAGCAATCCTTGTCAGCAGCAGAACCACAGAAAGTTTCTCCTCCCTCTGTTACTAAAGTGGCTTCCTGAAACTGCCCCAGTGGAAACCTGCAGACTTCCACCTATCACTTATGACCCAAATGGGGGCCTCTGACATGAGAAGCACCAGGTGAGGGCGACCTGTAGGCCACTGACCTGCCCAGAGGTCATTGCCTCCAGTGGTTCTAGGCTGGCAGCAGGACCCAGTGCACTGAGCTGTGAAGGGCCATCAGCCATCTGCCCATCCTGGAGGGTCATGGCTACTGGAGGGTACAGGAAGAGTCCCCAAGACAGCACCAGCAGCAAGAACACGTGGAAGAAGCAACAGGCTTAGGAGGAATGAGGTCCAGGTCCTCATCATCTGGAATCTCATCCAGGTGATACCCATCTTGCAGCAGCTGTCGGCTCACATCCTGGTTCACCTGCTAAAGGAAGAGGATAGAAGTGTAAAACAGGATGCAGAGCATACAAAGCTGCTGCCCAAAGGCAGGTCCCTTTCATCACACCCGAGCTTCCAGTCCCTGCTCTACCTAGCCCCAGGCCCACTCTACATCCTGGATTACAGAAGGATCACCATTCACCCGCAGTGTTTTCCCTAGTTTACTGAGAACCGTTCAGGCTTCACAGTAAAAGCCAATGTGAAGCCTTCCCCACAGGCACCCAGATATCCCTGCCAAGATTCAAGAATATGGGGCTGTCCTCTGTGGTGGCACATGCCTTTGAGCACTTGGGAGACAGACAGGCAGTTCTGAGTTCAAGGCAAGCCTGGTCTACATAGTGAGTTCCAGGATAGCCAAAGCTATGTAGAGAAGAAACTTTCAAAGTGGGAGGGAGGTTGACAACAGAAAAGTAGGCTGGAGTATTAGAAGTATATGTGGAACGGTAGAAAGGGGTAGGAGACAGCTTTGTCTGCCAGTTCCTTCTCTGCTGGCAGGGCTGGGCTCCTGCAAAGTCAGCCTGGTTTCGCCAGTGTACTGGCAGGCAGGACATCTTAAGACGTGATTCTTGACAGAATTTTCTTAGTTTTTGACAATCTTAATGTCTTAGACATATAAGGAGGGTACAATGCGCAAGCTGTTTTCTCCTTTGCAAAAACTGAGGTTAGCCAAAGTCTCCTAGGAGAATACAGGAGAGCTACCCAGTGAAGTCATGTCCCTACTACAGCTCCTTTGGACTGGCACATGCTACTATGGCTGGCTGAGAATAATCTGTCTCTTTGATTCTCTCTGGGACAATCTGGAAAGATGTCCTAAAAACCAGCCTAGGAGGTGTGCTCAGACTATTCTGAGAGATGCAACTGAAGAAAGAAAGCTCAGTGGAAGATGGGTGGGAGAGGGCTGAGTGCTGACTCAGAGAAAGAAAGGGAAGATTTGAGTACCTTTCTACACTGGAAGGCAGGCCTATGACCAGTGGGTCCAGGCTGCAAGAAACAGAAGACCTGGAAACTACCCAAAGAAGGACTTGTATGTTTGCTGGGAAAGGGCAGCAAGCATCTAAGAACTGTTTCTTAAACATAGAGAGTGGCCAATCACAAGAACATTCCAGCACAGCTTATAAGAGGATTCCTAGACTATGGACGTCTGAGATCACTTCTAGCCCTGAGGATTACATTCTCTTGAATCTCAACAGCCATCCTAAGATGCCTGTTACCTCTGCTTAGGGAAGAGGGCATAGAAGACTAGAGAGCAGAGTACACAGCAGGCGCCAAACAAATGCTTTGGCAGTGGTGGTGATGCTGCCTGCAGCCTGACACTGCACAGACAGGAGATCTGGACTTGCCTCTGCAGAGGAATACCCGGAGGAGTATCTGGATTCCAGCTCCCCATCACTAGGAGAAGAGGAAGACAATCAGTTCAGGGGACATCTATGTAGCACATCTGCAAATAGCAAGGAGGACATGCAAGGGGGTCTGAAGGACTTGTGAAGCAAAAGCCTGCACACCAGAGAACTCAAGCCCAGATTCCCCAGTGAGCACCAATGGCTCCCTCAGATGATTCCAGCAGAAACAGTCATTCTCACTGAAAGTGCAAGCACAATAGGACAGGAGCTCTTCCAGCCATGCCATCTCTGGAAGGGACAGCACTCAGAAGAGAATAGTTCTGGAATGTTCCTGAAGGGCCTTATGGGAGAAAGGCAGCAGGCAAGGGCATAAAGCAATCTGCTGTGCTTGTCGTCACCCCCAACTATTTCCAAGGGAAGCACTCACCTGTCAGAGTCGAGGGACACCAGGTTTTCATCTGGACTCTGGCTAAGAGCAGTATAGCCCTTGTTAAACTTCACTGACCTGAGATGGGGTAAGGAAGAAAAGCACAGGCATGTCACAGGGAAGGCCAGAGCCCTGGTCCCTACACAGAAAGAACTAGCTGGACCATTCCAGACTTTCCTTCTACCCGATCCCAGCCACGACGAGCTGCTTGCTCTGTGCAGTTGACTCTTGCCCACTCCACTACACTGAAAGCTCCTACTTTCATGAACCATGTAAAGCAGCATCTCTCCACCTTGTTTAACCAGAGGATCCCAGGCAAATCCTTTCACATGCGAGTTTCAACATTTAGCTAGAAACAACTACGAGAGGTCTTATTTGACTATTCTACTTCTAAAAACTCCAAAAACACTGCATGGGCTCTCCATCCTCACTCCTGGGACTCCAGCCACCATCTTGTCCTTTAATGAATATCCTATCTATACACTGATGGAACTCCCCTATTACAAAACCTATTTCGTGATACTAGCACAGTCTTAAAGAGTAGAGATAGTTCCGGTTCTCACTCTCCCTTCCACCCCCATCCCTTCTAGTTCCCATTCTTAAGGGGCCAGCAGATAAGCTAGCTAGCTCAACCTTAAACAGCGCCCTGTTTCCCAAGCAGGAAGGGATACGGCCTTCTTTGGAAGCTGCTGATACAGAGGAAGTAAAGCCCACTGAGACCTTTTCCCTGAAGAATCGGGGCGGTTCGTCAAGGCACCCAGCATGCCCTTTCTCCGCAGAACGGCCTTGGCATGGTCCCGGTGCTTCTCTGGAAGTCAAAGGGTCTTGGGTCAGCTGGGTCTTCCCCATTTCCCTGCTTTCTGGGCTCTCAGGGCAAAGAGAGGGCTGCACTTAAACCCCTTCCCCTCTGGGGACAAGACCACAGGGCTCTAGGGCCCAACCCCAGGCCACAGCAGCCCGCTTGGGCAGAGACTCTCACGCAGCCCACCGCACTCACTCAGCTTAGCCTGAATGGAAGGTGCGCGTGTCACCAAGTAGGGTCCACGCTTCTCTGTGGCGGGGGGCGGGCGTTCCCCCAGCCGGAGGGCCGCACCGCCGCTCTGTCCAGAGGGCAGCCCCGCAGCTCCTGCCACGCTGTCGGGAGCCGTGCCAGTCTGGGACCCCTGGGTGGACAACCGCACCGCATGCCCGCGGAGCTCCCTGGTCGCCATGACCGGTCCCGCCCCGCCCTGCCAGTGGTCAGCCCGGTGCGGGGAGGAACGAATGACAAGACGTACACTCCTTTAGGAAGATGGCGACGCGCAGGCGCGGGCTTCCCTTGGCGCTTTCCGGCGGCCTGCTGCGGAGAAAACATCTAAGGTTCCGCCCTACCAGCCAGGAACTGGCCAGCACGGGTCCTGCCTTTCAGGTACTCTGCAACCAGAAGTCTGTCTGAACCTGTTGATGTGCAGGATCTCAGTTCAGTCTATAGTCGAAGTAAAATGACATTTAGTAGGGTGGCGGAGTGTGCCGACCCAAGTGCCCTCTGGATGCATTGTGGGCCTCTTTCACCGCAGCCGGAGCTTCTTTAGGGGTGATACAAGAGGGATCTGGCTTGAAGCACTGACTGCTCTTCCAAAGGTCCTAAGTTCAATTCCCAGCAACCACATGGTGGCTCATAACACTGTTTAATGGGATCCGATGCCCTCTTCTGGTGTGTCTGAAGACAGTGACGGTGTACTTTTATAAATAAAATAAATCTAAAAAAGGGGGGGAGGGTCGGGCTTATATGAAGGGCCCTTCTCTGGAAAACAGGTCTGGGAGGGTCAGGATTTACCCATGGAATACTACCCAACTCCCACCGGTTTTTGTTTGTTTCTGGGGGGTACCTGGGACCTTCGCCACAACTGGCTCTCTTTAGGCATATTTACACACTTAAATAGAACTTTGGGGCTGGAAGTATATAGCACATTGGGACAGTCCTTGCCTGGCGTGCAAAAGGCTTCTCTCTCTTTCTTTCTCTCTCTCTCTCTCTCTCTCTCTCTCTCTCTCCTCTCCCTCTCCCTCTCCCTCTCTCTCTCCCTCTCATTCTCCCTCTTTTGGTGGTAAAATAGGAAGCTAGACATGATGGTGCATACCTGTAAGCCCAGGACTTGGGAGGTGAAGGCCAGAGTTCATGAAAAGACTGGACTATAAGTCCTTGTCTTTTAAAAAAGGTCCCACAGTAACAAAAATAAATTGGACGATAGAAAGCGGGTGAAAGTGCACTCTTGAGTCTGTGTGTGGCAGGGTACAAGGCTGTGTTAAGACTCTTGACTTTTCTGGCCCCCAAGGGATGTGCTGATGTCTGGCTGGAAATAAGCTCCAGATCCTTGTAGAAAACTGCCAAATATTGCAAGGCTGTTCCACAGTTAACATATTATCCAAGGTTAGGTCAATATTGTACAGCCTAAATCCCCAGGGGCAGACAAACAATTCTGGATAGGAAAAAGAAAGCATTTGGGTTAGAGCTTTTGAAAAAAATCAAACTTGATAGAGCTGTTATCTTGGTGAATACCACCCTACACTGTCTGTTGGATTTATTTTATTTTTAGGCAGAATCATGATGTGTAGCCCAGACTGGCCTTGAACTCACAATTCTCCAGCTTCGGTTTCCCAGGTACTGGAATTGCAGGTTTACACTACAATTCCCAGCTGTTGGAACTGTTTATTTACAGAAACACATAACTCAGTTTATTGTTCAGTTTTCATGTTTAAAAAAAAATACTCCTTGTATACAAATGTCACAGAAGGATGTGGTTGCATGTGCCTCTATCCAGCAGTTAGGTGGTAAAGGCAAGAGGCTCATACATGAGTTCAAGACCAGCTTCAGCACCATGGTAAACTTCTCTCCCAAACAGTAACAACATGAAGTAAAAGGTAGAGGGGATTATACTCCAATTTCAGGAGAAGACTCCACCTCTTCTCACCTCCACAGACATACATATAGGCAATTAAATAAATCTCGTGAAAGGTTTTTAAAACCCTAAAATGAGATAGTAGGCATTGGGGTGCAGGTGCACACCTTTAATCCTAGCATTCAGTTTGAGGCTAGCCTGGTCTACACAGTGAGGTCCAGGACAGACAGGGTAAGACCCTGTCCAAAAAAAAAACAAAAAAAACAAAACAAAACAAAACAAAAAAAAAAAACAAAACAAAAAAAGAAAAAAACAAAAAAAGAAAGCATTGTCGTGAGATCTCAAGGTATCAGAGGGAGCTGTAGCGGCACGAGCTCTGACCATTTTACATACTGATTGTTTTGAACTTCAATGATTGTGAGGAGGCTGGAACTGTGCAGGTCCAGAGCTTAATTACAAATTGGCTTAGTATGTTACCCACCTCTGTATGTGACTTACATTTTTGTGACTATTAGATAAGTCCCTTGGAAAGTATGAAAAGACTCAACCTAAAAACTAAGATTGATATATCTCGGACATTTATATGCAGGTTTCCCCTATTTTGCTGCAACCAATCTGAGATTTATGTCTTTGTTCTGATTTTAGAAAAATGTCAAATTGTGACCACATTTAAATACAGAATTTGGAGTAACTTAAATCTGTGTTCCTCAGTTATAGTAACTACTGTGCTCCAAAATAAACTATCTTTTACTTCCCTTTCACTGAGGAAGTCTTTCCTTTGTTTCTTTCTTTTTTATATCAATTACTAATTACCAAGAAAAGTAAGCTATCTCCCCCTCCCCAAACAACAATAAATCTTATTTTGTTAGAGGATGAAACTCCAGAGCAAATCCTGCCACAGGATACAGGTCACAAAGCCTTCTACCTCTGTTCCATTCAGAAGCAGCTCATCTCCCATGATGTGGAAGGTCTTAACAGGTTCTACAGATCACAACAGACACTCCACCCCAGTTCACTCCTCTGCTTTGCTGGTGGGAATGGGTCCTTGAAGAGAGAATCTTTGTTTTGTTTTTGTTTTTCAAGACAGAGTTTCTCTGTGTAGTCTGGGCTGTCCTGGAACTCATTCTGTAGATCAGGAGATCCACCTCCTCTGCCTCTGGAGTGCTGGGACTAAAGGTGTGCACCACTCCCTAGACTGAGATTCTTAGATGTTAGCATCAAAGACTTCCATCCTGGCTTTTTGAGTCCTCCTGTCCTTGTTTTATACCAGTCACAAGAAAATGTACAGAACCTACTTCCAAAATATAATGTGTTTTTTAAATTAACGTATTTATAATATATAACTACACTGTAGCTGTCTTCAGATACACCAGAAGAGGGCATCAGATCTGATTATAGATGGTTGTGAGCTACCATGTGGTTGCTGGGATTTGAACTCAGGACCTCTGGAAGAGCAGTCAGTGCTCTTTAACACTGAACCATCTCTCCAGACCCGATATGTGTTCTAATTAGGATGTTCTTAGTCAGATATGATAGCAGGCTAAAGCATAAAAATCTAGAGTTCAAGGTCATCCTTGGTTACATAGCAAGTTAGAGGCCAGCCTAAAAATCAATCATGTATAGAAGCAGGTCCAGTTTTAGAAAGCCAAGAATAGCACAGAATTATGTCATTCTTGCTGTTGAACAAAATTTAATGTAGGAAAATGGTTAATTGAACCACACTTCTGCAAAACATGTGGCCTTGTACCAAGGACAAGTTTCCTGTTATACAGCAGGAACAACTTGAGACAATTTATGAAGCTCAGAGGTGCAAGCTGTTTTCCCAACAGAGCTGTGACTTTAACAAGATAAGATCACTAATATTTTATTCACAATGCAGTCCTCTGAGACATTTCCCATCTTTATAAAAGAAAAAGCACAGCAAAAGAAAGGTAGCTATCCAGTTATATGGGTGCTGTTATGTTGCCTAACACACATGACGTCCTGAGTGTATTCCCAGAATAAATGAGACAATTTTGTTGGAGTAAGATCAGTACCCACAAGACCAGGATAACCTACAAAACTCCAAGTCACCAGACTGAAACTGACCGGAGAAATCAAGACTAGAGAAATAAATATGCCAACCCAGTTTCATTGGCATGACAGCAAAGTTTTCTATGTCTCAATTGTTTCATAAAAATAAATAAATAAATAACCTGAAGTTACTTGTATTGGGCAGTTTTGTTTCCTTTGTCTCTCTGCCATAGGCTTCCAGGGAGAGCATTGTAAACACCCAGTCCATTCTTCCCACCCCTGTGGTCTATAAACAAACCTTCCAACTCAGCTCTTGGAAAACAATGAAGACAAAGTTGCCTAATTTAAGGGGTGGAAGACCCCAGATGTACTTGGCAGTAAGACGCCTACTTGCCTTGGAGACAATCCTCACCCTCACCGTTAAATTGAATTTTGTCAAGAAAAGTGCTATTGGGTAGATAAGGGTTTAACACAGGTCTAAGCTCCCTTCCCTACGTTACTGCTACATTCTGCTGCTTACCTTAATCTGGTAGGAAGATATGAAAAGCTACTCGGTGGAGAACTGAATCTTACAAGTTGTCCCCAGAACTCCACAGGCACATAAATAAAAGAAAAAAGCTACACACAGCTGGTATGGTGGCAAACAGCTTCAATTCTGGCACTCAGGAAGCAGAGCACACAGATCTGAGTTTGAGGCCTGGTCTAAAACAGCCAGAACCACACAGAGAAACTCTGTCTTGAAATACAAAACCTAAAGCTAGGATCATCTCTCCTTGAGAGGGATACAATTAAAATTCCACATAGCACAGGTTTTTTTTTTTTTTTTTTGTTCCTTTTCTTTTTGTAGCTGTCAGGCCTGGAACTATGTAGACCCAGCTGGCTTTGGACTCCATGGTCCACATGCCTGTCTCTTGAGTGTGGAGCTAAACACATGCACCACCATGAGTGAACTGTCAGACAAGCAGATCATAGGACATACTAGAATGGACTAGACTCTGCAAAAATATCTGTATTTTACAGTTTTTTTGTTTGTTTTGCTAAACAACTTTCTTAAAAAGAAAGTATGTGTATGAGTGTGTGTGTGTGTGTGTCTGAGCTCTCCTTGCATTATGTAGCTGTGGAGGTTGAACTGAGGTCATCATGCTTCAGAGCAAGCACCCCTGCCCACTGAGCTATCTTGCTAGTCCAAAAGCACACATTTTTCGAAGTTGATTCAAACTATGTGGAGTTGGGGGTGAAGGTTGTTTATGGGGGGGGTCAGAAATTGGTGGTAGGTGGCAATTTATAAAACTACCCTACCTCAGTAAATGGTCTACAACAGCTGTGCTGAACCTGTGGCTCACCACCCCTGTAGCCCATGACTCCTGAGGCAGGGGGTGGGGGTTGTCAAATGCCTCTTTCAAGTGGGCTGCCTAAGACCATCCAAAACCAGACATTTACATTACAACTCATAACAGTAGCAAAACTGCAATTAAGTAGCAATGAAAGTAACTTCATGGTTGTGGGGGTCCCAGCATCAGGAAGGCTGAGAACACAGCTCTACAGTATAAAGATACCCTCCTCTTCTCACCAAGTCAACCTTCAGCCTATTTTACACTCCTAGGACCTTCTATGGGAAACCTCTCCTTGCAGCTTCAAACCTGAAATCCTCATTAGTTCCACTTGTTACCCTCGTCCCTCCTCGATGCTTTCCTTCAGCTGACCCTCCTGTTTGTTGCTCTGTTGGCAGTGCTGGCATGTCTGGTACAGGAGGCATTCAGTATCTGTTGCATGGAGACCATTACCTTACACACGAGCATATTATACACCGTGGTAGATGAACTGTTTTCTCCTTGGCTCCATCCATGGCCATGAGAAACAGACCATTTTAGTAAGTTTGTATTCTTCAATATTCAGAGTCTAGATAGGGGCTTGAGAGATGGCTCAGTGGTTAAGAGCACTGACTGCTCTTCCAAAGGTCCTGAGTTCAATTCCCAGCAACCAAATGGTGGCTCACAACCATCTGTAATAGGATCTGACACCCTCTGCTGGTGTGTCTGAAGACAGCTACAATGTACTCATAAAAAAAAAAAAAATATCTTTAAGAGTCTGGATGGGTGCCGTGGTGCACACCTATAACTCTAGCACTTGGGAAGTAGAAGCAGGAGAATCAGGAGAGCTTCCAGGGAAAAAAAAATCCTTTTACCCACTCCAGTGGTAAAAAGACCAAATATATGACAGCTAAGTAAAATTACCTTTGGGGTCTAGGATTAATAACACCCTATCCCAGTTTTTGAGGCTTTAACTAAAATGGCACTTCCTTTAATAATGCCTTTTATACCTGAACTTTAAAATTTGCTATATTATGGAGTTGTTTAATATTTCTTAAAGTTTCTTCCCACAACACAGGATCTTCTAAGGTCAAGACATCAGCGTGAGTCCCTGGGATGAGTCATCTAAATAATCTCTGGAGGAAACTAAAAAGGTTCTTCTTTCTCCTCCTCTTCATCTTTTTTTTAAGACAGAGTTTCTCTGTGTATTTCTGGCTGTCTGGAAATTGCTCTATAGACCATGTTGACCTCAAACTCAGAGGTCCACCTGCTTCTGCTTCCCAAGTGCTGGGACTAAAGGTGTACACCATCACCACCTGGCCAACTCTACTTATTTTTTTACTTACTTATTTTATGTCTGTGAGTATACTAACACTTCAGACACACCAGAAGAGGGCACAGGATCCCATTCATTACAGACGGCTGTGAGCCACCATGTGGTTGCTGGGAACAGTCAGTACTGTTAATCACTAAGACATCTCACCAACTCCCCAGTTCTGCTTCTTAACCAGGGAATGAGAGGTCTTTTGGTAGGGGATCAAATTTTATTAAATATGAGAGTAAAACCTTATCATAGTAGCATGGTTAAACAAGTGAATGGGTTTGATGTGTCTTAAAAACAACAAAAATCAAACTTACTAAAACTCCTGGCATCGCTTTAGAACACAAAACATCTACATTTCAATTTAACACTGTTTGCCTGTTATAGGAATACAACTGTACTGTTGTCACTTAGACCTACAAGCAGAAAACAGTGAGATACGCTCCAGTATCATGGAGCTCCTGAAGTAAAACAGGGCTGCTTTCTTAGTTCTTTCAAGGGGTAAACTCCGTCTCTCTAGTCTTTAACCACAATGCCTGCAAACCAATCCCAGGAAAGGCAAATGCTCTAATGTCTAAACTAACACAAGACTGCTGAGAGCAGGCAGAGAAGAGTCAGCTGCTGCAGAGCACCTTCTCCAGATCACCTTTCTCTATGTAGCCCTTTGCTGGCCTCAAACTCAAGATATCCAACTGTCTTTGCCACCCAAGTGCTAGAATTAAAGGTGTGTCACCATGCCCAGCTCAGCCTCTGCTTCTCAATGCAAACAATGGCACAATACCTAATTTCAGGTCAAACTCATTTCCCTTTATTAAAGTCCAAGTTACTATTACATGGTTTGATACTCAAAGGAAAATTTGTTCAAATAAAACATTTCCAGGCAACTGTTTCAATCAAGTAGCAATAGCAGTTAACTCCTTGGGAAGCCCATCTGCAGAGAGAGAGAAAAAGCAAAGAATTAGCCAGTAAAGTGCTAAAATGAAGATAGTTTATTTAAATAACCCCTGGAATTACAGTCCCAGGAAATCTCCTCCACTCTGGAGCACTTTCTGCTTTTAACACTGCCCCATCGCCAATTTACAGGGTCTGATTTTGTAGCCTCTTCATTTATGCCACTGGTACTTAGCCTTTTTTTTTCTACTCAGAAAAGTTTAAAGCCAGGTAATCCTAGCAGTCAGAACAACATAGATAGTCAGGATAATAATCAAGATGGCTGGATGGCTGAGCAGGTGAAGACACTTGCTGCCGAGCCAGACAATCTGAGATGAGTCCCCAGGACCCACAGGTAGGAGAAAACTGACTCGTATAAAATGTCTTTTGGATTCCACAGAGCTGCCATGGCACAAACATACACACATAAACAAACACAGGATGATGCTGCCATTAAAACAACACTCCTTGAACTGATTCTTCTGCTTCAGGCAGGGACATGCTACTTACTGAAGGGAGTTTACACTTTGTCAAGGCCCAGTTCCTCTGGAGTGGAGATTCCCAATTCATTTAAAGTTGGTCTAAGTTCCTGGATGACATAGGGGTAGATTTCCTTATGAGGTCCTGCTTTGTCCTGTTGGCAATGAGAACAGTCTCTGTTAACAGCTTTTAATCACATTTGCAGGGCTGGGGTTAGAACTCAGTTGGTAGGATACCCACCAAACATGAGGAGGCCTTTCAGTTGGGTCATCAGAACCACAAAACCAGGTGTGCGCTCCTGTAATCTAGCACTTCAGAATTAGAGACAGGAGGATGAGAAGTTCAAGGTGGTAATGCCAGAGTTTTGAAAAGGTAATTAAACATGCCCATCAGGCATCAGAAGAATTAAATTAACACAAGAGAAGTTTTAAAAACTTGCTTCTAATTTAACGGCCTAACTGAATTAACTGCCAGTGCTGAGTGGATTGATAGCTTACAGAATCCTTAATTATCTCAGTCATTACAGATAAGGGATTGCCACTTTTTCCTTACAAACCTTAAAACTTTTCATTTAAAGTATGTATGTATGTATATATTTAATTTTATTTATTTTTATGTGTATTGATGTTTTGCCTGCATGTATGTCTGTGTGAGGGTGCAGAACTGGAGTTACAGAAAGTTATAAGCTGCCATGTGGGTGCTGGGAATTAAAGCCAGGTCCTTTGGAAGAGCAGACAGTACTCATAAACACTGAGACATCTCTCCAGTGTTTTATCTATTTTATTTTATGTGCATTGGTGTTTTGCCTGGATGTCTGTGTGAGGGTGTCAGATCCCACGGAGCTGGAGTTATATATATACAGTTGTGAGCTACCAAATGGGTATTGGGAACAGAACCCTGGATTCTCTGAAAGAGCATTCAGTTAAGAGCATCAGCAGCTCTTAGCAATTGAGCCATCTCTCCAACCTTGTATTTTGTTTGTGGAAAAAAAAAAAAAAAAACAGGCTTTCACTGGACTGTAGCCCTAGAACTTACTATGTAGACCAGGCTGACCTCAAATTCAGAGACCACCTGCTTCTGACCACCAGTTTAAAACTCCCAAGTACTGGAATTAAAGCATGCCTAGATCCTTAAACATTTTTATAGACTATTTGTGCTGAGGTCAGACCAGTGTCAATAAGTGTTATGGCCCACATATTCTGAAACAACCTTAGTGTTATTATTCTACTGACCTTAACAACCTCCAAGATGCGAACAGCACTAGCAAAATCATTTAACCGTCTACATGCCCGCAAAGCAGCATCAATGATTTTGGGCTCAGGAACCAGATCATAGCCAACAAGTGTATTCATCCCTGTCAAGTTAAAAAAAAAAAGTTCATATTATCCTGAAATATCCTTTATACACTAAAATTTAGTTATCTATCTACTTACTTTCAATGGCTTAGCTCTCTCTATTCTTACTGAATCATGGACATGTGGCCTCATTTGTTTGGGCCACTATTATCTGTAAAATGAGAATCTACCTATAACAAACTAGTAAGAACATAATGAATCTTCCACAAAAAACTAGCAGAATTATGCATCAGTATTGAGATTAAAGGAAAAGCCCTGGAGCTTCAACTTACATGCTTAACTGTTAATACAATATAGGAATTTCGAATGCTTTAAAATAAAAGGTATTGAAAGATCATCTAAAAACAACCAGAAGATGCCTAATGAGAGATAATGAGGCTCAAATGATGACATTAAGAAGACATTATAGAGAAACATTAGTGTAAAGACTCATACACACTCAACCAGAAAATGACTGGGCATGATTACTTTTGTGTCTGAACAAAATGATACATCATGAAAATTAAAGGCTTGATGAAAATGCACAATTACAGTTCTTTTCACACACTGATAAGACCTTCAGGTTTTTAAGTAAGAACTTCCCCAGCTGCAGGACCATTACATTCTGGCAGAGAGGTTAAAAGCACTTGGGATGCTTGCTTTTATTATTATAAAATATTTAAACAAAGATATATCAGACCACCAATCATACCCACAACCATATTGCCAGATTCTTGATCTGAGATTATTTATATAGTACACTTACAATAATGACTGCTTAATGTTAGCGCTAATGTTCCTGCTCAAATGACTATCTAAATACTCATCTAAAGTATTTGAAAAGTACAAAAGTAGTAACTCTGCTGTTAAACACCCTCCAGTGCAGAGAACAGCCTCTCACAACAGAGTTCTCTGGCTCAAATGTCAACAGTTCATGTGTTTCCTTTCTTCCCAGTTCTAAACGGGAACCAGACCCAAAACCTATGCATGCTAGGCAAGAGTTCTATCACTGACTATACTCCAGACCTGCTGTCCAGTTTAAAACTCATACTTTGTAGAAAACATGAAGGAAGTTGCAGGCTTTTCTAACTGCAAGCTGTGTGACAGTCGCCAGTTCACACAATGTGTTTTCAAATTAGTTGCTTTCAATAAAATAGTGGGAATAGTTCAGGTTTACACATGCAAACAGATACATCTATGTTCCAGTTACCTTTACGCAATTCCCAGGCATCAATGTCTGGCTTGTTGAAGTATGTCACCCAGCGAGCATCAAACTCCTCATCTGTCTCGTGTGACCCATGAGAATAGCAGCGAATGGAAGAGACAGCTACAAAGGAAAAGAGCAATGACTTCACTAGTGTAAGACCATTCTGAACCATACCTGCTACACCCTGTCCTTAATGCTGTCATTGGCAGATAGAAGAGCAGAGAATGCAGAAGGGGCCTCAATGTACAAAGTGTGTTTGATACATTGTCTAGTGCAGTAATTTGCCCCTTTGTTCATTTTTGAGACAGATTTTGCTATGTTGCCTGTGCTGATTTCAAGGTTAGCCTGCACTATAAGTGAATTCTATGCACAATTTGGGCTGCAGTGAGACTACCTCAAAAAAGCAAGAAAACAAATCTTCAATACTAACAAAGGAAAACAAATAGTATATATGTGTGTGTGTGTGTGTGTGTGATGGCACATTCCTATAATCCCAACATTAAGAAGAGTGAGTGAGCTCAGCCTGGTCTGTTTAGCAAAAACCCTGTCTCTGGCCAGGGAGATACCTCAGTATAGAAAGGCAATTGCAACACAAACCTAAGTACCTGAGTGATTCCTAGAACCTACATAAAGGCAGAAAGCTAAGAGGCAATGAAGTTGTCCTTTGACCTCTATATGCACATTATGGCATGTACACATCTGCGGCCACACTCAGCAATAAGGTTTAATTATGCGTCTGTGTGAATGTTTGTGCATGCCTATACAAAAATGTAGGTGCTCTCGGAAGTCAGAGGTACTGGATGTCACAGAGCTGGAGTTATAGGCCCTTGTGAGTCTTCTGATTTGAGTCCTGGGAACCAAATTCAAGTAATACTCTGAAGACCATTAGCCAATGAGATATCTATCTCTTCAGCTCCTAATGAGCATTTTAACCTTAACGTGATAACTGATAGAAAAGGAGAAAACTAGAAGTAGACAAAAATGTACAATTATTTTGAGAAGGAATATAAGATCAAATAAAGGCATTCTCCTTTGAATAACACCATTTATACCTTGAACAAAATACCAGCCATGAGTCCCAGAAGATCACAGACTAAGTCCCAATTTTCAGAGATAAATTTTCTCTACAACCTTGGTTCACATATATGGGAACACATATATGAATGTGACGAAAGTGTCTGAACTTCTCTGACAAGGAAAAAGGTCTCTAGACCTATATGTATCTGACATTTAAACTTAATCAAAATTTCATGTATATTCAGTGTTTCAGAAGACTAGTACATTTTATATGCCACAAAACAAAGACTGCAATAACCTTCTATCTCATGGTTACCCAGAAGTCCTAAGCTACCTTTTTCAAAAACTAAAGTTACCCAGAGTAAGGACCGGAGTACTTAAAGTGCAAATATAAAGTGGTATAGCCACTTTCAAAGACTGCTTAGTGACTTATCATCAAGTTAAAACACAGCTACCATAAAACCCAGTAATTTCCCTACTAAATATTTACTCAAGAGAAATCAAAGTATATATTATTTCCCCCTGGAGGTAAGTTGTTTGACTCCCCATCCCCAGTGACTGAGCTATCAGGGCCTTGCTTGCTTTGTTTTTTAAATCTGGTTTAACTGTTAAGGTTCACCTTCAACCTAGAAAAGTTTTTATGGTAGGTAGCCAAGCCCTTTTGCTTACTCCTAGGTATGAATTTGTTTTCTAACTGTAAAACCACAACAAATTCAAGGCAAGATGATCATGTCCTTCAGTGTCTTCATTACCCCGTTCTAGAAGCCAAATCAAAAACTCTTACATGAAGAGGAGGAAAAATAAGAAAATGCTAGGTATAGAAACTCATGTTTGTAATACTAATACTTTGGAAGTTGAGGCCAGCCTGGGCTACAGAGTTAAGATCCAAGCTCAGAAACATAACAAAAACAAGTAAAACAATCCTTAATTAGGGTCAAGCACAGTTGTACATTCCCAGCACTCGGGAAGCAGAGGCAAGAACTCCTTGAGTTCCAGACATGCCAAGTTCTAGTTTCAAAAATAACAAAACCAAAGCAAGCAGACAAAACCAAAAACAAAAAAACCCACTGAGTGTACACACACACTCCACAACAGCAAAAATCAGACTATCCTATGTTCCACAAAGTTTAAATTATACATGGGTAGTAATGGGTAGAACCTACTCTATTAGCTAATGACCTGACTTTAGTCACCCCTCCCACAAATAAGGTACAATGTTTTTATTTGTATATATAGATAGTAGGTTTTATTGTGCTCTCAAGAGAGCATCTAATGTATTGAAGGCTAGCCTGAATGTCCCATCCTCCCCATCTGCCTCAACCTCCCAAAAGCTGGAATTGTATCAGGTCCAGTTTTTGCCCACATGTAACCAATACTTTGTTTTTAGAGAAATTATAGATGTGCCAATCCCTCAACACCACTTCATGTCCTAAGTGGGTTTGTATAACGGCCCATGCACATATGAGTGCTTTGAGATAGGGTCTTATGGCTTGAAACTTGCTGTGTATGTTCAGGATGGCCCTGAACTTTTCTGCCTCCACCTCCCCAGATTACTGGAAAGTACACTACTCTGCCTGGCTGGCACTAAAAATGTCTGGTGCCATTTAATTATTAAATGCTCTGATATTACCTAAAGGCATCAGAGACTGAAGAGGAGGAAAAGGAAGTGTGAAAATGTGAATGTTTCAAAACAGCTATTTCTGGGCTGAGATGTAATTTGTTTGGCTAAATGCTTATCTAGACTGCAGAAAGCCCCAGGACATAGTGATTCAGATCTATAAACCAGCACCTGAGAAGCAGGAGCAGCTTAGAAATTCAGTCATCTTCTGCTACACAACTAGGCCAGCCCAGATTTTTCCTACACAGACACCCAGAAGGATATTTCTAACACTGCTTTTGGCATTTGCTTAGAAAAAGGCAACACTGAATTTAGAAAAATAAAGTAAGTGGCTCATAAATCTTTTGTGTTCACATTTGGTTAAATCAGATAGTTTTCTGTTTGATAATCATGCTAAAAGGTCTCAAGGATAGTCCCTTTTGGCAGTGATAATTCTAGGAATGAGGGACAGAAGCAAACAATCTGCAGGTTGCATTAACAAATTTGACACCAGGGTTATTGAGGATGCAAAGCTTAGGCCAGACATGGACCTCAAGGACATAAGGCTAAGCACTAGCACCTATGGGTCTCCACCTCCATTGGTCTCATATCAGATCTTACACACAAGCTATATACACTACAATTCATAATAGTAGCAAAATTAGTTATAAAATACCAGCAAAATAATTGTGTGGTTGAGGGGGTCACCACAAATGAGGAACTGCAGCACTAAGAAGGTTCAGAAACTACTAACGGAGGATGTATCCCCAAACCAACACCCTACCCCCACATCCCTTTGTTCTGTTGGAAAGGGGCTTCAACTCTGCACACCACACCAACCTGATCTTCCTGCCTTCTTCAGCTTCCCTAGCTGTAAACCCATCATGTCCAGCTTCCTCCACCTCCTCCTCACATCTCCCTTGGCTGTACTGTTAGTTACTCTGTAGACCAGGCTGGACAGGAACTCAAAAATCTGCCCACCTCTTAAGTACTGGGACTAAGGGCATATGTGTTACCATACCCTGCTTGCCCTTTTTACTTTCAACTACAAAAATAATCTCATACCAATAACAAATCTCAACCTCAAAATGAAGTGAATCACAATAAACCGAGTATGTTTGGACATTTTCTGCCAAACATGAACCAAATATAGGACAAGTGGGCCCTATTTCAAAGCCTAGGTATGTAATAGGCTATAAGATATCCAGTGACAAAACCGATTAATGTGCAGGAGGTACCTACCAGTCTTCATTTTATTATTTAGCAAGGTATGACCATATTATATTAAGCCTTTGTACCAGGCAAAAGTTGCATTATCAAATGTAAACCTCAGAACTATCAAAAACATTAACTTTAGAAAGGCTTAAGATCAACGAGTATACAAGGTCACACAGCTAAATAGGAAGACACCATTTGCAACCAATACTGCCCCCACGTGGAAGTATTTAGGTGTAATGGAGAACCACTTAAAAGCCTTAGTTTCTGAATTGTACACCAGGGGGGTAAATAGAAAAATAGAAAGCCTCAGAGACATGAACTTTAGTCTATGATTTGCTTAAATAACAATAAACCTTTGCCATTTTCCAAACCTCCTTTTAAAAACAAAAGAAATAAAATTTCTCTGTTACATAACAAACCCCCAAAGTTCAATTGCTCCTTCCCCCCCCCAAAAAAAGAGAAATTAAAACAAACAAACCTCAGTCAGGTGGTGGTGCATACCTTTGATCCCAGTGCTTGGAGGCAGAGGCAGGCAGATCTTTATGAGTTCAAGAACAGCCTGGCGTACAGAGTGGGTTCCAGGACAGCCAGGGGTACACAAACTGCCTATAATCCCGGGATCCAGGAGGCAGAGGCAGAAGAGCTGCTACAAATTTGAGGCCAGCATGAATCACACAGTAAATTTCAGGCAGAACCCCAACTCAAAAAAAAAAAAAAAAAAAACCAAAAAACAAAAAAAACACCCAACTTCTAAGATGTTTATCTATATGGAAAAAAAAAAAAAAAAAAAAAAAAGCATTTCTAGCCTTAGCAAGACCCAAAAAGCATCAGGATAACCCAAATTTAACATAGAAAGAGATAATAGTTCCATCACTAACAAAAAGATCAGTTTCCCAGGTAGGAATCAGTTTCTTCTATAAAATATGATTACCTCCTTGGTTTCTCTTTTTTATTTTATTTTTTTAAATGTATGTTTCACCTGCATATATGTTTGTACATCTTATGGGATGCATAAGGAAGTCAGAAGAGTGTCGGATCTTCTGGATATGGGCACTGGGAATTGAACCTGAGTCCTTTGCAAGGACAAGTGGTATGTGCTCTTAACCTATAACCCCTGGACCCCCTAGGTTTCTTAAATGCATTCCAAAGCTGAGTGTGGTGGCATACACCTGTAATCCTGGTCATTCTAGAGGTGGAGGCAGGAGGATGATCATGAGTCAACTACACAACTGCTTTTGAGTCCAACTAGACTACCTATAAGACCCTATCTAACCTCTTCCCACCAAAAAAAAAAAAAAAAAAAAAAAAAAAAAAAAAAAAAATCCAAAACTCCCTACATTAAAATTTTTTTTGTTGATAATACATTTTTAAAAAATTAAATGAGGCCAAAAATATTCTTTAGGTTCAAGTAATCAAGGAAACAATTTTGGAGTGTCTGAGGCCCTTTTTTGTGTTTGAGACTGGCTCTCACTATGTAGCCATGGCTAGACTGGAACACAAAAGAGATTCTGTTTTTTGTTTTGTTTTTTTTTAACCTGGTCAGTGCTGGGATACCATACCTGGATAAGTTGTTTTTATATCCACACTCATGAACGAAATTTCGTAAAACACTAACATCACAGACCAGGATCTAAGCACAATTACTTTAATTAAAAGTACAATGTGCTGGGTGTGAAGGCTCCCAACCATAATCCCTGCACTTGGAAGGCACGAGGAATGCATTAAATTCCTGGCTGGCCCTTTAGTACCATTTTGAGTTCTAGTACAGTCTGGAGTATACTACAGTATAGAGGCCCTGTCTCTAAAATAAAATGAAGAGGCCAGCCTGGTTTACAAAGAGTTCCAAGACAGCCAGGCTACACAACTGCGACATACCAAAACCAAACCAAACCAAAAATAAGAAAGAGTACAATACTAGTAGAGAAGGTCTGAGACCACACCAAGTCAAAGAGCAATTATCTAGCAACACAGGTTCCTTGGTTCCTCCTCAGCACTGGGGGTGGACAGTGATGAACACAAAGTCTCCAGATCACACAGGGGGCGGGTGGGGGGGGGGGGACAAGCAGCGAAACTTAATACTTCATAGTCCAGGACTGTGGTTTCTCCTTTTAAACGGATGGAAGGGGGATCCACGAAGATTTCCATGTTTGTACACCCAGTACTCCTGGATATTTGGTACCCAATTTTGGAAACGTTAACATTCTTACCATCAATACCTATCAACGTTGAGGCTCTCTCACAAACCGCAAGAAACCACCACACGTTTAAACTACCTATTTTAAGCGCGGGACTAGAACTTGGCTCAATAGTCCTTAAACGTGGCCGTACTCAGTTATGAAGGTCACACACACACACAAAAAAATGCCAGCAGAGAATTGCCTGATTAGGACTAAAAGGGTATTGTGTCCCACTGGGGAATCGAATTGTGTTCTAGGAAATGCAGAGGCGGGCGGCACGCCCGGAGGCTCAATGTCACCTTCGCCAAGACGCCGCAGTAGGCCGGCGGGGGCCACTCCCGGTCAGGTGGCTACCGGGTCAGTGCAGGGAACGGTCACGGCCCAGAACCCTGTCCTCAGCGACCCCGGCAGGTCCACACACCTGACCGGACCCGGCATCAGGAAGTGGCGGGAGGGAGACCCGGGGGAGTCTCCCACATAACTCCAGACGGCAGCGGACACACTACGGTCACCAGACTCTATTGCCGGCTCGCAGGGCAAAGGCTAGGCCGCCAGGGAGCCTGCCCTCGAGTGGCGGCGGGAGCCCAGGTCACAGCAAGGACACGCGGGCGCGGGCTGTGGCGGGAGCGGGCCTTACCGGCGGCGGGGCTGGGAGCCGAGACCGGGTGCAGGAGGCCTCGGGCGGCCGCGGCTACGGTACAGCGACGGAGGGCAGCGGCGAGCATGACGGCGACCGCAGCGCACTGGCTGGGGCTGAAAAGAAGCCGGTGTGAGCTCGCGGGCCGCACAGCAGTTCGTGGGGGCCGGACTCACGCAGCGACGCACGCTGGGCGGAGCATGAGGCCGGCCCACTGCAGAGCCCGCGCCTACGGAAGCGGGTGGGGGCACCATGTGGTCGCGGGCCGCTACGGAGGCCGTCCAGGACAAACCACGTCCGCTCCGAGCCAATGCTGGTCCGATGACCCGAGTGACCATAGTGAACATTCCTGCGTGAAAGAAAAGGCGGGGTGAGCAATGAACAGTGTGGATTTGGAATCGCCAGCGGAGGAGGAGATAATTGCAAAATCGATTTGTGGCGATAACGACAAATCATAATAAAAATAACCGCTTCGCCCCGCGCGTTGGGGTATGCTAAAATCCCAACCCCCTACAGGCTAAGGATTAGGAGTTTCAGAGTCTCCCACGCAACCTGATTCTCAGAAAAAAAAATGTGTGTGTGTATATATATATTCATACTGGGAGTGGTGACTCAAGACAACAAACAGTCTCAGCACTTTGGAGGCAGAAGCAGAAGAAAAGGGGATTCAAGGACAGCCTGGGTCACATGGTCTCTCCCACCCCCTTTAAAGCCCAATTATTTAATTTTGCACTTAAGGAAACCGACTCAAAAATTACGTTGTTTGGGGTCTAGGGAGATAGATGGTTTAGTGGATAAAGTGCTTTCTGTGACTCAGTAGTTAATAGTTTATTCGCTTTCAGCTCTGTCAGAGGACTCAAGTTTACTTCACATCAGGTGGCTCTCAACTGCCTGTAACTCCTGCTCCAAGGGGTTCTGACACCCTCCTCTGGACACCACAGGTGACCACATGTTGTACTGTATACTCTCACAGATACACATAAATAAACCTTTAAAATGAAACCAACGTATGGATGAATAAATAAATGAGAAAAAATGAGGAACTGTAACTTCATTGAAAGAGTATGAATCCATGAATTGGCTTGTCTAAATTCTTCTTCACCTCTCTGTGCCAAGTATGGGACATATGTTAGTCAGTTTAATTTAGTTTTTGATACAAGCTGTGGTAGTTTGAAGAATGGCTTCTACAGTCTCACATATTGAGTGATTGGTCATCAGGGAGTGGCACTACTAGAGAGGGATTAGGAAGTGTGGCCTTGCTGGAAGAAGTGTGCCAACGGGGTGGGCTTTGGGGTTTCAAAAGCCCATGCAAGGTTCAGAGTCTCTTTCTTCCTGCTACCTTCAAATATAGAACTCTCAGCTACTTCTCCAGTACCATGCTATGCTTTCTGCCCTGACGATAAAAGGACTAATCTCTGAAACTGTAAGCCAGCCCTGGCTAAATGCTTTCTTTTATAAGAGTTGTTGTGCTCTCTTCACAGCAATAGAACACTAAGTCACAAGGTTACATGGTGGCCCTGCCTGGCCTTGAACTCACAGAGACCAGTCTGCTTTCTGCCTCCTGAATTCTGGGATTAAAGGAGATGGATCACCAGCCCTTAGTTACTTTTTAAATTGATTCAACAAAATATGTGACAGAAACAATTTAACGAAGAAAGTGGGTTTGTAAAGGGCCAGGGATGTGGTTCCTGGGTGGAGTACTTGTCTAGAATGATATAACTCACAAACTGTAAAACCCTTTTAAAGATACAGACTCAGTTGGTGTTCATTTATAGCCATTGCACCCTGTGTAATCATCATAACTTTCTAGTTCCAGAACTTCTATCACCCTAGACATCCTATCAGTCCACGAATAGTTATTCACCCCCCCCAAAATGGTTATTCCCATCCCATTGTAAGGAACTTCTGACTTCCTTTCTACTGCTATAACTTTATAAAAGTTTTTATTTTGCTGGTTTGGGGGTGGGGTGCAGACCCCCCTTTTTAAGATTTATTTATTATATTTATATGAGTACTCTGTAGCTGTTTTCAGACACACCAGAAAAGGGCATCAGATTCTATTTTAGATGGTTGTGAGCCACCATGTGGTTGCTGGGAATTGAACTCAGGACCTCTGGAAGAGCAGTCAGTGCTCTTTACTGCTGAGCCATCTCTCCAGCCTGGGGTGCAGACCTTTAATCCCAGGACAGCCATGGCTACACAGAGAAACCCCGTCTTGAAAAGCCATACTAAACCAACCCCCCCCCAAAAAAACAAAACAAACCAGAAACCCAAACAAAACAAAAAACTAGTTGATGTGTAAGAGTGTTTTTGTCTGTCTTATGTATGTGTACCACATACACAACCAGAAGAGGGCATCAGATTCCCAGAACTGGAGTAACAGATGGTTGTGAGCCACCACGTGGGTGCTGGGAACCGAACTCTGGTCCTTTTTAAGAGCAGCAAGTGTTCTTAACTGCTAAATTATCTCTCTAGCCCTTTGATTTTTTTTTATAGTTTGTTTGTATGTTTTCTTTTATCCCTCCGCCAGTCTTGGGGATTGAAACCTGTAACTCTCATGTACTAGGCAAGTACGTCAACACTAAGCTGTACCTCCAGCTCCATACATTTAGTTTTTCTGAGACAGAGTCTCCCTATGTTGCCCAGGCTGGCCTCGAACTTACTCTGTAGCCCTGTCAGACTTTTCATCTACCTATCTCAGCCTCCCAAGCAGATAGGATTCCAGGCCTGTGCTACCGCACACAGCAAAGGTTTGCCTTCTATGGCCGTTTCACATAAAGGAACTCATATAACGTGACCTTTGGCCTTTTTTGGTCTTTCTTTTTTCCCCTTTGATGCAGGGTCTCACCATATCACCTAGGCAAATCTCTAAGCATGCATGGGGGTCAGAGGACAACTTTAAGTCAGACCCTTCCATGTGTGGAGGGTGGGTGAATGAGGGGGTGGAGTGGGACTAGGTGGAGGGGTAGGGGGTAGGATCAAACTCAGATCACTAGACTAGAAAGCAATCACCTTTAATACTGAGTCGTCCTGCTGGCCCAAAGCTTTTCTCATCTAATGGACAGTTAGGTTATTTCCACTGTGGAGCTATTATGAATAGGGTTTTCTAAATATTCATGCATACGCTTTAATGATCTACTTCAATTGTATGTGTCGGCATAATTTTCATGGTTACAGATCCTGAGAACTTTTAGCTTGAAAGCCAGAGGCAAGACAAGAATATATTATTGCTATCACTTAACACTGTTCTGGATGGTCCCACCAGCACATTTTTTGTGTGTGTGGACACATTTTCAGCTCTTCTGCACATACGTCTAAAACATTGTTTGAGCCATGCGGTAAGCGTTTTCCAAAACAGCTGCTCTAGTATGAAGGTTGCACGGTCCAAATAAGTATATAGAGACACACATTTATGTGAAAGCCAGGGCTCTGTAGTGATGTGCTGTCTGAGCCAAGTTCTACTCCCTCAGATTCTGCTCAGAAACAGGACTTGGAGCACCTAGCTTTGTGGTGGGAATTCCTTAGCACCCCACTCACCCACCACCACCACCAAAGTTTTTTCTTCCCTTTCCTTGAGCTCAGAGCCTGTCCCTCCCAAAATGACCTGTAGAGGGCAGCTCAGAGCCGTTCTGCAACAATGAATTTCTCTCCGGAAATGTGTAGCAAATCATGAGTTAGAGCAGGTGGTGACCTCCATGACCAGGCTGTCTTCAGTGACAAAGCCTCTTGCCTAGCAGATATGAGCCCCTAGGTCCAATCCCAGAACAGTAAACAAAATAAAACCGCCAAACTTACCACCATCACCAAAAGACTGAAAAAACCAAAAAGAGCTGGAAGTGAAGGGATTTTAAATATATCGTTGTGAGGGTGTGTGCGCACACATGAGTGTGTATTTGGGCATGTGTGTACCACGGCAGGAGTGGGGAGATGAAAGACGACTTGTAGGAGGTGGCTTTCTCCCTCCACTCTGTGGACTGCTGGGATTGAATTCTGGTTGATAGCATGGTGGTAAGTGCCTTTACCTGATGAGCCATCTTGCTGGACCCATGTTGTTTGTTTTTGTTTTTTTGTTTTTGTTTTTGTTTTGTTTTTTTTAAAAAAAAACAAAAACAAAAACAGGGTGCTGCTATCTTGACTAGATTAGCTTTGAACTCCCAATCTTCCTGTGTTGGGTTTAGTGCTGGGATTGCAGGTATACAGGCAGGTATGTCCCGTGTTTGACAAGAAAACTTGTTTAAGCTAGAGAGCAATTTTATTAGGGTTTAAAGAGAAAAACCAGGGCCAGAGACATGGTTCTGCAGAGAAGAGAAGTGGCTGTTCTTCCAGAATACCTGAGTTTGGCTCGGTGCACCCACTTTACAACCACCTGCAGCTCCATCTCTGGTCTCTGTAGGCACCTGCATGCAGGCACACATGCATACATACCCAAATATAATATATATACATATATATTTATATATAATATAAAAATATAATATACAATAATATATATTATATTTAAGTCTATATATAAATATTATATATTTTAATGTTTCAAAGAAAAACTCAGGGCTGAAGATATGGCTCAGTGTTTAAGGACATGCACACTGCTCTTGCAGAAGACCTGGGTTTAGTTCCCAGCGCCCACGACAGGTAGCTCACCCGCTTTCTTCCCTCAATGATCTGGGATTTATTCTGCAGCTAAGAAGGCTGAGGCCCAGAGAAGTAACTGGCTTCAAATCACAGGCTAAATTTCTCAAATGCTTCTTCTTGACACACCAGAAATACCTGCTAACACAACCCAGAGAATAAACCCTTCGTGTAGGGATGGACATTTTGATAATAACTACTCCTTATTCTTTCTTCCTAGTTTTCACTAGAGGTTGTGAAAGAACTTACTGTGTCAGTTGCCTATAGCCTCACTAACAAAAGCCCCTAGACTTCAAACTCAAAGAAGCTGGGGACAGTGGGAAATGCCTTTAATCCCAGCGCTAAGGTCGTAGAGGCAGGAGGACCCCTTTGAGTTTGAGGCCAGCCTGATCTACACTAAGAATGAAATCAGCACATGGTTGTATACTTTGATCCTTAGGGAAGAGTCTTTCTCAACTTCTGTTCTTTTCTGGCTGTCCTCTAAACTCCTTGGCTTGTTGATAAATATAACTCACTGTAATCTCCGCCCCCTATCTTTAGATTATTTTTTCGTCTCTCTGTATATATATCCTCTTACAAGGCCACAGTTTTTTTTTTAATATTTTATTATTTTTAGTTATGTGTGTCTGAGTAAGTATTTGTGCACACGTGTGTTTGTGCCCTCACAGGTCAGAGGTATTGGATCTTTCTAGAGCTGGAGTTACAGGCAGTTGTGAGCTGAACTTGGATTTTGTAAGAGCAGTACACACTCCTAACTGCTGAGCTATTTCTTCAGCCCCAGGATCACATTTTAGACTAAGGACTTGCCCTATTTCAATATGTTTTTATTTTTAATAATTAATTAATTAATTAATTGTTGTGCTGTGGATAGGACCTTTCTCAGTAACTTTTCTACTGCTGTGAAGAGACCCATTGGCTAAGGCAACTTATAAAAAAAAAAAGTTTAATTGGGGGATTTGCTTATAGTTTCAGAGTGTGAGTTTATGACCAGCATGGCTGAGAGCATAGCTGCAGGCAGGCAGGCAGGCAGGCAGGCAGGGCAGGCAGGCAGGGCAGGCAGGCAGGCAGGCAGGGCAGGGCAGGCAGGGCAGGCAGGGCAGGCAGGGCAGGCAGGGCAGGCAGGGCAGGCAGGCAGGGCAGGCAGGGCAGGCAGGGCAGGCAGGGTAGGCAGGGCAGGCAGGCAGGGCAGGCAGGGCAGGCAGGGTAGGCAGGGCAGGCAGGCAGGGCAGGCAGGGCAGGCAGGGTAGGCAGGGCAGGCAGGCAGGGCAGGCAGGGCAGGCAGGCAGGGCAGGCAGGCGGGCAGGGCAGGCAGGGCAGGCAGGCAGGGCAGGCAGGGCAGGCAGGGCAGGCAGGGTAGGCAGGGCAGGCAGGCAGGGCAGGCAGGGCAGGCAGGGCAGGCAGGCAGGGCAGGCAGGCAGGGCAGGCAGGCAGGCAGGCAGGGCAGGCAGGGCAGGCAGGGCAGGCAGGCAGGGCAGGCAGGGCAGGCAGGGCAGGCAGGGTAGGCAGGGCAGGCAGGCAGGGCAGGCAGGGCAGGCAGGCAGGGCAGGCAGGGCAGGCAGGCAGGGCAGGCAGGCGGGCAGGGCAGGCAGGGCAGGCAGACAGGCAGGGCAGGCAGGCAGACAGGGCAGGCAGGCAGGGCAGGCAGGCAGGGCAGGCAGGCAGGGCAGGGCAGGCAGGCAGGCAGGGCAGGCAGGCAGGCAGGCAGGCAGGGCAGGCAGACAGGCAGGGCAGGCAGGCAGGCAGGGCAGGCAGGCGGGCAGGGCAGGCAGGCGGGCAGGCAGGGCAGGCAGGCGGGCAGGCAGGCAGGCAGGCAGGCAGGGCAGGCAGGCAGGCAGGGCAGGCAGGCAGGCAGGGCAGGGCAGGCAGGCAGGGCAGGCAGGGCAGGCAGGCAGGGCAGGGCAGGCAGGGCAGGGCAGGCAGGCAGGCAGGCAGGGCAGGCAGGCAGGGCAGGCAGGGCAGGCAGGCAGGGCAGGGCAGGCAGGGCAGGCAGGCAGGCAGGCAGGCAGGCAGGGCAGGCAGGCAGGGCAGGCAGGGCAGGCAGGCAGGGCAGGGCAGGCAGGGCAGGCAGGGCAGGCAGGCAGGCAGGGCAGGCAGGCAGGGCAGGCAGGGCAGGCAGGCAGGGCAGGCAGGTGGGCAGGCAGGGCAGGGCAGGCAGGGCAGGCAGGCAGGGCAGGCAGGCAGGCAGGCAGGGCAGGGCAGGCAGGGCAGGCAGGCAGGGTAGGCAGGGCAGGCAGGCAGGGCAGGCAGGCGGGCAGGCAGGGCAGGCAGGCAGACAGGGCAGGTTGGGCAGGCAGGCAGGTAGGCAGGCAGGCAGGCAGAGCACTCTAGCACTAGATGAGAACTTACATTTGATCCACAATTCCAGGCCTGAGAGATTGAAAAACACACATCCTCCAACAAGGTCACACCTCTTAGTTCTACCAAGTAGTTCCACTAATTGAAGACAAAGCATTCGAATATATGAGCCTATAGAGATCGTTCTTCTTCAAACCACCACAAGACCTGATATCTTGTACAGTCTGGCCAGAATCTACTACCTATGGAGCAATATTTCCGTCATTATTTCTTTCTCCCCCCCCCCCACTCTCCTTCTCTCCCTCCTTTGTTCATCCCTTCCCCCTCCTTCTATCCCTCCCCCTCCCTCCCCCTTCTTTCTTTTCTGTCTTTCTACACACACTCTAGCACAGGCTAACCTTAACCCTGTGATGCCCTGCCTCAATTTCTGGAGTTGCTGGGATTGTAGACCTGTACCACCAGTGGCATGCAGCTCTGGCACAGTTCTTTAATTTATGTTTTTAAAAATGTGTCTTATATTTTCTTATTTGATGGAGAGCAGTTTCTCGTCCCACCATTTGAATGTCAGGAATCAAACTCAGGTAGTGAGGTTTGGCAGCAAGGGAATGTCAAAGAGAGGTCCCAAAGACCTTTAACATGAAAAGAATGAGTTTCTAGATAGCCCATAGTTATCTTGGGTTGGGCATTTAAAGTGTTTTTTTTTTTTTTTTTTTTTTTGTTAGAGAGATAGCTCACTGGTTAAAAGAATTTGCTGTTCTTGTTGGAGGACCTGGGTTCAATTTCTAGCACCCACATTGCAGTTCACAACGATCTAGAATACCAGTTCCAGAGGATTCAGTACCCGCTTCTGTCCTCTATGGGCACAAGACTTGCATACATGCATATTAAATAAATAAATAATTAATTAAAAACTAAAACCCACGTCTTTTGGAGGGATACAAGTCTAACCACATACCTTTAATAGCCTCCCTTTCATGGTGACCCACCTTTTCTACTCTATCTTCTGCCCCCACTCTCTTCAATTACCCCCTCTGATACCTGCATGTATTCTAATATCTAGGTTAAATAAAGGGGATTAGATTGTCCCTCTTGATTAGAATAATGACAAAAAATGGGCCAAGTAATGAGGTTCGGAAAACGGAGGGCAAAGGTTAACTGAGTGTGTGTCTGGCATATCTTCTCTAGATAATGAATATACTTTAGCAGATTCATGGCTAACGTATGGCAGCTCCTGAACCTTATACAACCCTTCCCTTCACACTTCCACACTTGATCCTTAGAAGGTGTCATTCTTGGAATGTCAGAAAAGCAGGCCAGGACCTGGCCAGGGTAGGATGAATGTTCAGAAGGCCTGGAATGGCAGTGATGCTTAGCCTTAATAGCGCTAAGACCTGCCCTATCCTACTCTCCCACTGTCCCACACTCCCACTGTCCCATGACCAGAGTCTCAGCTCTTCTTTCCCTGTAGCTTTCAAGCTCCAATTGCTCTTCTCAACCCATTTCATTTGTTTGTTTGTTTGTTGAGACAATGTTTCTCTGTGTAGCATTGGCTGTCTTGGAACTCATTCTGTAAACTAGGCTGGCCCCCAACTCATAGAGATCTGCCTGTTTCTGCCTCCTAAGTGCTGGGTTAAAGGTGTGAGTCATCACCACCCAACCCAAAAGGATATATTTTTTTTCTTTTTAGATTTATTTTTTATATATCAATACACTGTAGCTGTCTTTAGACACACCAGAAGAGGGCACTGGATTCCATTACAGATGGTTGTGAGCCTCCTCCATGTGGTTGATGGGAACTGAACTCAGGACTTCTGGAAGAGCAGTCAGTGTTCTAAACTGCTGAGCCATCTCTCCAACCCCCTAAAAGTGTATTTCTAACACTGCTTTTGGCATTCAGTTATACAAGTTTAGAAAAAGCCAACACTATGTATTTTTTAAACTAAATTAAAAAGGGACTCATAATCCTTTGTGTTCAAATTGGGTTAAATCAGATGGTTTCTGCTTAATAATCAGGTCAGAAGACCCCAAGAATAATCTCTTTGGTAGTGGTGATTCTAGGAAGAGGGACAGAAGCAAATGACACGGGGCAGAGTCCTATCACGTAGCCCAGGCTGGCCTTATACTTTCTTAAGCTAAAGCTATTCCTGAACTCTCTAAACTCCTGCTTCTGTCTCCTGAGAGCTGGCATTAAAGGCATGCATAAACACGACTTTTCTTTCTCTACAATAAATTGTTGTTTGGGGGTGGTGGGTCCTGAAGCAATATTGAGTTATTCTGTGATTCTAACTCCTACCCCTGCCCTGTGCCTAGGCTGGAAGTTGACACAACAGAACAATGACATTGAGTTGAATGGCCTCACTGGAAGCCACCACCCATCTGACCTCGCACATGAACTTTTATGTTCTCAATGGATTTCGATTTTGTGGCCTGCGTGTCAGAGGGATGGAGGCAAGTGTCAAGCTGTGGGAACTCTAACTGCAAGAACAACTCCAAGCATGACCAGAAGCAGGTACATATTAGTGACATCAGATTAGGTTTGTTGACACCCCCTCGCTTGACATGTCTTGCCCTTCCTCCTGTACCTCCCTCCCTGCTTGCAGGTGTGTGTGTGTGTGTGTGTGTGTGTGTGTGTGGACTTGTGGTCTCAGCAGGTGCTACAGTGTAAAGACTGTAGAAGGTTAACTGGAGGGGGAATGCCACGTGTGCAGCTATGGGGAAGCCGTCATCTGTGCTGGGGTGAGACTTTTCAGTGGTGTATCTGCTTGGGGTCGCCCAGACTGCTGTAAGCAACCCCTCACTCATGTTCTGTAAGCAAACCCAATAAACTAGTTGGTTCTGCAAGCCAGACTTGGGAACAATCATTTCTAGTCATTGTTGGTACCCTGTGTAGGGTAAATAGAGGCTTGCTCCCACTCACCAGGGCAAGTTCACAAAACAGGCCAATACTGGAAAGATGGAGGTCTCACAAGAGAAACTCTCTTTCTCCCACTTTACCACCAATCTCTTCCTGAAGTGGACAACGACCCCTGAGGGCTCCATTCACTCCCTCTCCCTAAGTCAGTTCTTCTCAAGTTCCCACTCCAGCCTCAGTGATGGGGAGGGAGGAGGTACAGAAGGAATATGTGCTCCCTTCCTTTAGAAACTGCTCAGGGGACAGCAGGGCCAGAGGACCAGTAAGGCAGAGATGGGGTCTTCATGGATGTGTCTACTGATAAGTTAACACACCCATGAAAGCCTGAGCATCCAACTGCTGGCTTGGGTAGGAATACAGTAAAGAAAGCTATGTGTGGCTTGTTTTCTCTCAAGGCAGCAGGTTTTGAAGCTACAGGAGGCATGTCCTTTTTCCCCATCTTCAGACATGTTTTTAGGCTGGAAGGAGACTTACCTGGCCTATCAAAGGAGCCTCCGTAGCTTTGCTTTCCTGAGATGCCTAGCGGGCACTGCTTCCACAGCACTGGAATCAGGGCAGTCATCTAGACAAGTCTCTAGCATTCCTGGCTTCTACATCTTACCTTTTCCTTTAGTTTCAGAAGCCCAGTAGTCCACAGAACCTCAGTTGTCTGGATAGTTTACTATTTCCTGAATACTCTGTCCAGGTTAGATTCAAACTCTACATGTATAGCCAAGGATGATCTTCAACTTTTGATATTCCTGCTTCCACTTCTAGAGTTCAGGTATTACAGGCATGGGCCACCCTGACAAGTTTATGGGGGGCTGGGAATCAAAAATGAGACTTTATACATGCTAGGCAAACTCTCTACTATCTGAGTTACACCCCCAGCCCAGTCCTCACCCCTAGAGATTCCTCAAGAACAAGAAATAGAGCTGGGGAGAAGTGGGAGGGACTGGAGAGCACTGACTGCTCTTCCAGAGGTCCTGAGTTCAAATCCCAGCAACCACATGGTGGCTCACAACCATCTGTAATGGAGCCGATGCCCTCTTCTGGTGTGTCTGAAGACAGCGACAATGTACCTATATATAATAAACAAATAAACCTTTTTTAAAAAAATCTGGACAAATTGTAATTTGGGAGGCTGGGGCAGGAGGATCAGTTCTTGTCCAGCCTGCACTATATGGCAAAGCCTCCCCTAAAAATAAATAATTAAGTCAGGGGGTGGGTGGGAGGCAGAGGGCAGTGAATGGCAGTCTGGATGACAGGACTCAGCCAGAACACATGCTGAGATAGTGGAAGGAGAGAAGAGGCTTCCCCAACGTGCCTCTCCATCAGCTGCAGAAGCCCACATCCTCACCAGTAGGATTTATTTAAAGATTCTACAAGCAAAGTGACTTACAAATGTATCCTCTCCCATCTCCTTTCCAGAGGTGCTGAGTTCCATGGGGGCGGCATCTGCTCTGAAGATCCTGAGCTGTATGCTGCACAGCTCCCCGACTTCCAGCACACAGCATACCCCCACCCCCTCCAGACTTGGACTTGAGCTGAGAGGCATCCGAGGCTGTTATCTCTCAACACACAGCTGTGCAGGGCTGGAGGCAGCCGCTTATCAGGAAGCCTGCAGTGATTCACAGCCCGGGCTTCTCTGCTGAATAGTAATTTCCAGCAGTAGATTTGTGCCATCTCCCTCCTCCCCCTCTCCCAAGGGTGTGCTGTCCTTTTGCAGAGAGAGGGCAGTGAAGGGGAGCTCCTACTCATGGGGCTTTGTGCCTGCCTCTGGGTAGGAATGTCTACTGGGAGGAGGGCACAAGGTTAGAACCTTAGCATGGTCGGCCAGCCTTGGCAGGCTGTTGCCACCATCAATGCTCCTCCTCCTTCCCCTCCCAGAAAAGCAATACTGCTTCCTTTCCCTTGTGGGGATAACGGGGACACCGACTCCCAACCCCCTCCACCACAAGTCCCTTTTTCAACATTTTGACGCTGCCCTGTCTCTGTGTCTGACCTTGAGGACTCCAAAGGCTAATAGGGCTGAAGGCAAGCATGCCAAAGTGGTCTCTGCTCAGGCGAGTGGCTAAAAAGAGAAAAAAAAGAGACAAAACTGGGGATGGAGCCATTTCATGTTTGTTTTATTGGAAGCAAGACTCCAGCAGGAGTCAGGGGACTAAGCATGGCAAGTTTTGTCCTGGGTCCCCTCTCTGCCACCATGCAAAGGGGAAGGAGGCTAAAAGGGATTGCTAGGGTGTGGGTGGGCAGGATAGGGTTTAGACATTTTCAACTTGGCCACCCTCAAGGAATCAGCTTCACAGCTCCTGTTCTCAGTTAACAGCCAGGATGATTTCTAAAACCTCAACTGTCAGCCTTCATGCATACTGGGTGCTTTTAACGTCTGGGTCCCCAAGAAAGCTCAAGAGTCCCACTACCCACCACGTTTCCCCAAAAACGATGGCCTAGAAAAGGTGTGGGTGTTATTCTGTGGCTTCTAGCAACATGTCCCACAAAGTTTCCTTGGACTTCAAGGTTTTTCTCTTCTTATTCCTGAGCTCCCTCTCCTGTCACCTTGTGATCCACGCTGTCATTCTGAGGAACGGTGTCCAGGAACATGGGCCCCTTAAAACCCAGGTATGAAAGGTGCATGTGGATGTAGGGGCATTGAAGATAAAAGATCCAGTCGGTCTGGGTGGCTCAGAGGCGAGAATTCTCAGGCAGTCCGGTCCTCTTTCTCAGCCTCTGGCTCAGGCTGAGAGCGCTTAGCGGAGCCTTCTTCAGCAGCAGATTCCCCCAGGCTCCTCTTGGACGTCGACACTGTAGGAGGGGATGAAGGACCAGGATTGAGGTTTGGAGGCTGGTAGCCAAGTTGTCGTGGATCCAGTGCGTCCTTTGAAAGTAGGATGGCGAGGCTCGGTACATTCTTAAGTACACTAAGACTGGCGGCCGGATCGCTGGGCGTCTGACCCGGCGTGGGCCCAGGAGGGAGGCTCTGCCACACCTCGCGCACGCTCCGGTAGCGCAGCCGCGTGACCTGGTGTAAGCCCGCCAGGCGGCGCTTGAGAATCTCGGCGCACGTGACGGTCTTGGTGGTGGCCCGGCCGCAACCGCTGAAGACGATGGCGCGCGTGGCTGGCTGCGCCATGCTGGCGGTGGCGAAGGCTAGCAGGTTGCGGATCTTGCTGCCCTCCTTGACCCGCATGTGTACAGCACCAGGCGCCAGATCTGCAAAAGGGCCAGAGCTCGGGTTGCCACCCTCATCACCGTCCCCCGCCGGCGCCTCCTCCGAGCGCACCTTACGGAAGTTCTCCATGCGCCGTCGTCGCTGGGATCGCGGGTTTTGCCATGGGGCCGCCTCAAGCCCGGGGCTGCATGGCCGCGAGTCGTGCCGGGCGAGGGCCGGCAGGGATTGGGATGCCGGCACCGAGTGAAAGCTGGAAGGTGGGCTGGGAACGCGCAGTCTTCAGCCCAGACTTGTACAGGGTAGCTCTTCTCTACTCTGCGCCCTCGGCGCCTTGTGCTCCGCGCCTTTAGCAGAAGCTCCGCCTGGGAGTCGGATAGGCCCCGCCCCTTCGTCCAGGCCCCACCCCAACTCTGCGTGACTTGTTCCAGCCCCGCCAGCCTTTGGGATCCAGCGCTGGTGCTCAGCGGCTGCGCGGGGGTGATTTGGGAGGCGAAGTTCCCCGAAGTCACCATCTGTCCTCCCTGAACCAGCTCTCATGCAGGAACAACCTAAATACAAACTATGCTTGAGTTGCAAACGCCGATTCAAGCCTGGTCCCTAAGCCCTGCGGGGTTCCAGCTCAAGGGCATCCCTAGACCCCCTCCTAGGTAAGAGATTTCCAAACCACCTCCAGCCCTCTAGGGACCCCCTCTCTTTCTCTATATTCTTGCGTCAAGGACGGCTAGTGCATGGTCAGCAGAGTGTGGGAGGCGTTGGCTGCGGCTGCACGCAGTGCCTTCCCTGGGCTGGGACCACTTCGTCGTGGCCTGGTCCTTGAATAGCTGCTTAGAGAGACTTAAGTTTCAGCTTTGTTCCTCTTGACCATACATACCTCCAGGCTTCCGGTACCTATACGCCTCTGAAATGCAGGAAGTGATGCATTGGGCCAGCCTAAAGTGAACGGGGAACAGGAGACCGTTTCTTCCAAGGCGTTAAATTCTGGTATTCATGCCTGAAAGTCCTTTACTGGAGCTGCATGCATTTTTACGTGCGTGGCTCAGCCCGTGCTAACGCGGATTCCTAACTTCCAGTTCCAGGTGGAATTCCTTGCCAGTCAGCCTTGGCCTCTAGAAATCCAGAGGGTTTGTTAGAAGGAGACTGAGAGAAGGCAGACTCTAAGAGGTGGGCGGCAGGGTGTAGTGTCTTGGTGGGATGTTGGGGGGAGGGTATTTGCAAACTCTGGAAACTCCACAGAATCTAAGGAGAGGTGAGATGAACAGTAGAAAGAGGAGGCTAGGGACCAAGATCTGATGAAACGAAGACGGTTTAAGGAGGCAGGGAGCCAGGCAGACTTGTTAAAGCGCAGGGAAGGACGAAGCACTGAACGGTGTTCTCCAAAGGATCAGCAAGACAGTGTCTGGATGAGCACTGCTTCCGTTTAGGGGTAGAGCTGCCCGGCCCTCCTCTTTCTTCCTCTGCCATCTGTAACAATTCTCAGCCCCGCAGCTCGGAACACCGGGTTTATATTTCATCTCTTCTTGGAGTGTGGCTGCACCCACTGGACTTTGTTTGTTTGTTTTTTTACCCTCAAGTGAGTGACTGACCCTAATCTCCTGCTCATACTCCTGGAGTGTGCCCCGAACTGGAACTCTGCCCTAGATCTAACTCTTGCCGGCTTCACATGGAGGAGCAAGCTCTGGAGGCCCAACCTTGGGAAGACAACCACGACTGCGGTTGTCTCGGGCAAGTGATGGGACTTAAAGTCGGCAGTTTCGGATTGGCCTGGAAAAAAGTTCCAGAAAGACTAGAAGCTATGTAGGAATGTGTTAATTGGAAAAGCGAGCTTTGCGTCCCCAGGAGTATGCAAGCCTGGGCTAAACAACTTAGAGACCATGTAGGCAGTATTCTATAATTTGGAAGACCTGGGGATTGCAGGTTTGTTCCATAAAAAGAGGGTGGTAGTGCCTCTACCCAAGTTGACCCTCAAGGACACCCCTTCCCAGTACCACCATTCTCTGCTATAAACTCCCCTATTCACTTTATTTTCGAGTCTGTGGAGGGAGAACGCTGAAAAGGCCTGGTTCCCCGCCCGCGCGCCCGCTTCCTTCCCGCTCCCTCTGCAGCACTTAAAATGTAAATGCACATCGTGATTAGCCGCGGGGTCGCTAATTACAGCTGAAGCCATTCATTACTCTGTCAGCTCTCTCTGTCGCCCGCCGGCTGTGCGCTCCCTCCCAGCCGGGGAGGGGCGGCAGCGGGGGAGGTAATGGGGGAAGGATGCGGGGACTGCGTGGTGTTGGCAGCCTTAAAGCCCAGAACTGGCAGAGGGGCGGTGAGCCGAAGAAACCGATTGGACCGTGAAGAAACGGGGCTGTCAGAGAGGGGAGAAACGC
The DNA here is from genome assembly GCF_963924665.1 of Micromys minutus. Taxonomy (NCBI): domain Eukaryota; kingdom Metazoa; phylum Chordata; class Mammalia; order Rodentia; family Muridae; genus Micromys; species Micromys minutus. The sequence continues at coordinate 48,205,010 of NC_137985.1, read as the reverse complement.
GGGAGGTTGGAAAGAAGATTAGGTGAGGAGGATGAAGAGGAAGGGTCTGTGAGAAGCGATACCAGGATGGGGGGAAAAGGCCAAAGGAGAAATCCTGCGAAATGGGTAGGGACCTTCCAAAAGGGGACAGACGGCAGCGGGAGGAGAAAGAAGGTTCAATGTAGGGAAAGTACTGTCTTTGCTGCACACAGCATCATGGTTAGAAAGGCAGCCAGGGCTGTATGCTGAAAAAGCTGGTTGCCCGCCAAACCCTGCGGATACGTTTGCATATGTAAATGTATTTTTAAATACTTACAAGAAAACTGCACACTGGCATCTGTTACCTCTGCAGCCACATCCAGATTTTGTTGCTCTCTTTAAGGAAAGGATTACAAAATACGGATAGGGAATTAAGTAAGCGTAAAGTCTTGGAGGAGCCTTTATAATTGAGGTACTGACCCTGCAGTCCAAGCTTCATTAGCCTCTTTCTGCCTCTCGTGACCTTGGGCAATTGACTTAACCCTCCTGCCTTGGTTTGTCACCTGTAAAGGAAGGGTAATTATAGTAACCTGCTCGAGGTGCTCCTGAGGTCCTGGGACACAGTAGCTGTTATTACTTTTTATAAGTTGTGATTAAAAAAAAATTTTAAAATTGCGAAAGGAGGGGTGAGAGGTAGGATCAGAAGTTCAAGGTCTTCCTTAGCAACACTGCTATTCTAGACTACATGAGACTACACACACACACACACACACACACACACACACACACACACACATAAAGTAAAGGCTGATGAGAGAAAACAATGATGAGGGGTGCAGGAGAAACAGAGGTGGGGAAAGCATTAGAAAGCATTAGATATATCAGTTTACAGAGAGAGGACCAGCCTGTGCTCTACAAAGGCCCTTACCAGCAGCAGCCTGGAGCAGGAAGAAAAAGATGCTTAACATAGTGAAGCAGAGGCAGGTAGATCTCTGCGAATTCAAGGCAAGCTTGACTGGCATAGAGAGTTCCAGGTCAGCCAGGTCTAACCAGTGAAACTTTGTCTCTAGAAAGAAAAATAAATAAATAAAAGAAGAAAATGAATAGTCTAAGAAAAGGTCTTGTTTTATAGTCCTCACTGGCCTGAAGCTCAAAATCCTCCTCTTAGCCTCCAGACTAATTGTTGCGATTACCAGAATATGCCAACCATACCTCCTAAGACTCCTTTTCCATTTTTTAAACACATGTACAGGGTTTGAATCTCTCCTCCTGCCATGCGAGTTACAAGTGATTGAACTCAGATCAACAGGCTTGGTGGCAAGCCACTGAGTCATTGCTTTGGCTCCTAAGACTTAAATGACTTGAGCCACCCAGGAAAGGTATGGGCTGAGAACCAGCTGTGGTAGTTCATGCTTGTAATTTTGGAGAGAAGGCAAAAGAACCAGCAATGGAAAGGCCAGCCTCGGAAGTCTGAGATACATCAGACCCAATCTCAAAATAAGCAAGAGTGGCTGCTAGAGAGATGGATGGTTCAGTTAAGAGCGCTTGATGCTCTTCCAGAGGATTTGAGTTTGGTGCCCGGCATCCATATTAAGGGGCTCATACTACCTGTGACTTTAACTTCGGAGGATCTGAAGCCTCTGGTCTCTGTGAATTCTTGTGTGTGTGTGTGTGTGTGTGTGTGTGTGAGAGAGAGAGAGAGAGAGAGAGAGAGAGACATAATTAAAAATAAATATTTTGAGACAGGGCCGTTCAAGGTAACTCTGGCTGTCCTGGAATTCCCTATGTAGATCAGGATGGCCTTAGCTCATAGAGGCCTTGCCTCTGCTTCCCCAGGGATACAATTAAAGGCATGTGCCCTACACCCAGCTTTTTTTTTTTTTTTTTTTTTTTAAAGAAAGATACAGGTTGTCTTTGTGGAGAGAGGAGGTTTTCATGGTGAAGAAAATGGACTGGGTATCTGCTATTGCATAAAAAAGTTGCCCCCAAATTTAACAGTTTAAAACCATCAGCATTGGAAAGATGGCTCAGCAGTTAAGAGCACTGATTGCTTTTCCAGAGGTCCTGAGTTCAATTCCCAGCAACCACATGGTGGCTCACAACCATCTGTAATGGGATCTGATGCCCTCTTCTGCTGTGTCTGAGGACAGCTACAGTGCACTCATATAGAATAAATAAACAAACAAACAAACAAACAAACAAATAAATAAATAAATACTTTTAAAAAAGCCATCAGCATTTATCATGCTGTACAATTTCTGAAAGTCATAAATTCAAGTCCAGCTTGAAAGGGTTAAACCTCCCCACTCAGGATCTTACCCGAGGCTGCAGTGAGGGACTAGATGGGACACCAGTTCCTGAGATTATCTCATTAGTTAGTTAGAGGTCCCTATACCCTCCACTGGCCCCTCATGATGTATCAGACATGAGAAGAATGGAATCACACACACATACATGGAGGAGAAGGGGAGGGAAGGGAGGGAGGGAGGAAGGGGGGGAGAAGCAGTGTCTGTTAGTTATGAGCATCTTAGCCCACATTTAAGGAGAATTAGATCCCTTCTTGAAGGGGAAAAAAAAAAAAACAAAGAATTTGCGGATATTTTTAAATACCAACAGAACTGAATATCTGAGGAGCAAATTTAAGAGGGGAGGGAGGCAGGAAGGAGTTAATGCATAGAAGAAATGGTGTAGAAGGGTACCAGTCCTGAATCTGGAGGGCTGAATTTGTTTTCTAACACACAGAGGTTATTTTCATGGACACAGAAGTGGTGAATCTTGCTGGGCTCTCTTTGGGGTTCAGTAAGATTACAGATACTAGAGTTCTATCAATTTAACAGTGCCATAATGATGCCTAGAGATAGAGGTGGCTTAGGAGAGGGCAGGATGCTCTGTCTTATGGAGTCCAGGCTTCTCCTTGACCAGGACAACAGTCTCAGGCCCAGATATGGGGCTGGGATTCCATCTCTCTGTCCCAGCTCATTCCTTGGCTCAGCTTGTCTTCCCTCTGAGCATCCTCTTCTTCCTTTGTGCCATCCAGGACAGGACACCTGCACCAGCCAGAACTTACTTTCAGATTGTTTTTCCTCTTCTGTCTCTGGTCCTGAAGTGTGGGTGTGGGCTAAACTGAGTGAGTGGAGGCCTGTGGGAGGCAGAAGGGGGAGGCAAATGTAGCCAAGTGACCTCTTTAATCTCCCCAGTAGTTTGATGCTGCCGGTTCCTCCTTGGACTTTCCAGACTCTGGAGGCAGGTACATTAATGAGCCATTCACTTGACTAAACTTAAGAGTCCCCAGAGGAGAGGGTTGGGCTTCTTCAGCTCACTGTGTAGCTGAGATTGATCCTGAATTTCTCATCTTCCTGCCTCCACCTCTTGAGTGTTGGGATTACAAGATGCTAATGGGTGTTGGTGATTGGGCTTTGTGAGTCCCAAACAAGCACTCTACCAGCTGGGCTAGGTGTCCTGCTTGTTGTAGTTCTGGCTGATCTGGAGCTCACTGTGTAGAACACACAAAGCCTTAAACCCTCAGGGGTCACTCTGCTTCTCCCTCCTGAGTGCTGGCATTACATGTGCCCCACATAAGCACCGAGTCCTAGCTTTGGAAGTTGACCCTCTGAAGAAAGTCACACTCCTGCCTCCAAGGTAGAAATGGAAAACAAAGGAATGGAAATGTTTGAAAACCTTGGGGGAAGGTATGGAGCTAATAGGTGAGAGATTTCCTTTTTGTTGTGGCAGTGGTTGGAGAGATGACTCAGTGGTTATGAGTGGTAACTGACTGTAACTCCTGTTTTGTGAGATCCAACACACCTTCCTCTGGCCTCCTCAGGCACCCACACACACCTGGCATATACATGAAGAACAGTGATACACAGCTTTAACCCCAGCGTCTGGGGAGAAGAGGCAGTCACATCTCTGTGGGTTTACACATCGAGTTCCGGACCAGCCAGAACTGATAGTGAGACCTTGTCTGAAAAAAAAAACCGAACCCAAAGCCACACAAAATAACTCACTGAGTCCAAACTGGAGTTGCCTGAATAAGCTCGAGAGACCATCCTCTTCAGCGTGGCAGTCTACCTACAGCAATACTTAACTACTCTTCTCCACACACTGGAGGAAAATAACTCTCTTTCCCAGAAGCCATCAACTGCCCAAAGTTCTCCAGCTGGGTGGTAGGGCCTTGGGGCTCCTCCTTCTCTCTTGCTAAAAGAGTGACTGTTTCTTCTTACACAGGTAACAGTTGCAACAACCACACCATCTGCCCCAGTATCCAGCTCTTTACATTCTTTCTGCTTTCTTCCACCACATTCCCTGAGCCTTGGTGGATTTCAATTAAATTTTATTTGTTATTATTGTATGTTTGTCTGCACATGCTGTGATGTACTTGTGGAAGTCAGGGGACAACTCTGTAGAGTCAGAGTCTGTTCTCTCCCTCTATGTGGGTTCTGGGGATCGATTTCAGGTTGCCAGGCTTTTAAGACAGGCTCCTTGCCTGCTGAACCATCTCATACATAGGCCCTTGGCCCTGTTATTGCTTCGATTCAGGATTTTATTTAGCTCTAGCTGGCCTGGAATAGCTTTTATAGCCTAGGATGAATTTGAACTTCTGATCCTCTTGCTTCCTCTTCCCAAATGCTAGGATTACTGGTGTGTGTGTGTGTGTGTGTGTGTGTGTGTGTGTGTGTGTGTGTGATTACACCAGATTTTATTTGGTGCTGGGGATAGGGATTAGGGCTTTGCCAATGCTAGGCAGAAACCCCACCAACTGGGTCATATCTCCAGCCCATATGGAACTTCTTTTTTTCTCAGTGTCCTCCCCTGTAAATTAGTAATGATGCCAGATAAAATAGTTATGCCTGTAATCCCAACACTGGTGCTGAAGCAAGTGATTTCCAGTTTAAGGTCAGTACCAGCCACATGGTAAGTTTGAGGCCTATACACAGTAGGGCTACACCTTCAAACACAACAACAATGACAAGGCATGGGGGGGGGGTTGAGAGATGGCTCAGTCCTTACGCTGGTTGCTGGGCCCCATTTCGAGCACCTACAGGACAGTTCACTACTGTCTCTAACACTAGCCCTAAGAGATCCAACGCCATCTTCTGGCTCCCAAAGACACACACGTGGTGCACAGGCATGCATACAGGCAAAACATTCATACACAGAATAGAAACAAATGAAACACATTTAAAAATTAAAAACAGGGACTGGAGAGATGGCTCAGCGGTTAAGAGCTCGGCTGCTCTTCCAGAGAACCCAGTTCAATTCCCAGCAACCACAGGCAGCTCACAATCATTTGTAATCCCAGTTAGGAACCTGACACCCTCACAAAGACATCCATGTGCAGGCAAAACACAATGTACATTAAAAAATTTTTTTAAGGAGTCTGGAGAGATGGCTCAGTGGTTAAGAGCACTGACTGCTCTTCCAGAGGTCCTGAGTTCAAATCCCAGCATCCACATGGTGGCTCACAATCATCTATAATAAGATCTGATGTCCTCTTCTGGTGTCTCTGAAGACAGCTACAGTGTACTTATATATAATAAATAAATCATTAAAAATTTTAAAAGAAACGTTAAATATTTAAAAAATTAAAACAAACTCCCAAAAGTAAACAATCACAAATGCCTACCTCCTAGAAGTGCCCTGGTATTCTCTTAGTACCCGGAGGCCAGGAATCACATCCCTCCGATAGATGACTTCCTGGTCCAAGGCTTAGCTATGGAACAGTGGTGCTTGAAGCAAGCCTGACATACATTTGTTGTTTTGTTTTAAGGCCGGGATTGGGATCAAGATGGTAAGGCTTAGCAGGGTGCCTGGCTCCCTTGGGCGTTGAAAGCCTTGGGCCCAGCTGCTGTTTACAGACTGGAATGCAGGCCTAGTGCTTTTATTTTGATTGCGTGATTGAGCATTTTCTGCTTCATTTCAGCAGAGAGTGGCAGAATCAGCTTTTCTGAACGCTCTATAGCGTTCTCCTTCACATCCCGTAGAGCTGGGCTCCTGACAAACAATGTCATTTCACTGCTGCGTAGACCCTTAGGGGTCTGCTGTACTGGAAAGACACCTGCAAAAAAAAAAAAGAAAAAAAAAAAAAAAAAAAAAAAAAAAAAAAGAGGTCACCTCTCTTCATTACAGTTGCCCCTGTCTCCTGGATACTGAGAGTGGAAACAGCTCTTTCATAAACCATCCCTGACAGCCCCATCTCACACCCTGCCATCCCAGAACAGAATCCCCAAGCAAGCTAGATGAGGCTAGGCTCCTCCCAGTTCAGGAAGATACTTGGTCAGATTCCCTTTATGACAGTGAGTGTCCCCAGTCCCCAGTAGGTAATTAATTGTATTTCCTCCTCTTGAGTGTAAGATGAAGTTAATCAAGCCTACTGTTCTGAAGAAAACCACCAAGCACCTTGACCTATTCTGGCAGACAGCATATTTTATGTATTGGAACAATGGGAAAGAACATATTTTGTTTGCAGAATTGCTGGGAGAATACTCTGCCTCCAAACGACCCAGGCTTGTTGATTAATGATCTGCCCAGTGACCCCCCACCTCAGGACAGATATAAATGGTTTTGTTTTAATTTTTTAAAATCTTCTGTGATTGAGTGTGTGTGTTCGGTATGTTGTATGTGCAAGTGGAGGTCAGGGGACAACTCTGTGGAATTGGTTCTGTCCTTGCACCTTTAGTGGGTCCCAGAAATCTAACAGTCTAACTCAGGCTGCCTGCCAGACTTCCCCAGCATTTGCCCTTAATCATGGACCCAACCTGCTAGCACTGGTATTTTTTTGTTTTTGAGACAGGATTTCTCTGTGTAGCTCTGGCTGTCCTGGAACTTGCTCTGTGGACCAAGCTGGCCTCAAATTTACAGAGATCCACCTGCCTCTGCCTCCTGAGTGTTGAGATCAAAGGTGTGCACCATCACTGCCCAATGCCCTGCTTTGTTTTTGTTTTGTTTTGTTTTTTTACCACGTGCATTCGTGTGTGTGTGTGTGTGTGTGTGTGTGTGTGTGTATGGCTATGCCTTTATGGAGGTCAATGGACAACCCATGAAAATCAATTCTGTTCTTTGATCATATGGGTCCCAGAAATCCAAGTCGGGCTCAGTGGCAAATGCCTTTACCCACTGTGCTGGTCAGCTTCCATCAGCATGGCAGAACCTAGATTCACCTGGGAATTGCCTCCATGAGATTGGTCTGTGGGGCATTTTGTTAATTAATAATTGATACAGGAGGTCCCAGTCCTATGTAGGCAGGTGGTCTAGGTGGTGTTTGCAAACACGCTGAGCAAACTCTGGGGAGCAAGCCAGAAAGCCGTACTCCTCCAGGGTCCCCACCTCTGTGCTGTCTTATTTCCTTCCTGACTCTCCTGTGATCCAGCCAAATACACTCTTCCCTCCCAATGTTGCTTTAGGTCACAGCGTTCATCACAGCAGCAGAGAAGCAAACCAGAACACCCGCTGAGCCGTCTCACCAGCCCCCTCTTTGTTATGCAGGTCTTGTTTAAGTGGTCACAGCAGAAGATGGTCCATCATTTCAAAGGCTCTGTCATATCCAGAACACATTTTCTAGTGCTTTCTCTGTCCACTGGCTCTAACCATTTCCCCACATACTCGTTCTTGAGTGTTGTTTTTATTTTTCTTGTGGTTCTGGGGATTGAACCTGTAGCCTCACATGTTAGGCAAGTTTGCTAGCACTTTGCTAACCCCCCTACTCTGGAGTTAGGATGGGATTTTGCCAGCTCCTAACATTCTATCCTCAAGGAGGGGTAGCGGTTCTGTAGCAGCAACAGACCCGTCCCTGGGATTGTGGGTAAATCGACTTCAACCCCGAAGTGCAGATGAAGGGTGGACGGAGAGTGTGGCTCAGGGATAAATCATTCGCCTAAAGTACAGGTGAACTAAGTACTTATAGAAGAGTATTTTTCCAGTGGTTTTAGAAAAGAAGCCAAAATTTCAAGGGCTTTTTTTCTTGTGACAGCTTCATATTTGTTTATAATATTTACCGATACCAAAGCTACACTTAACCCTGACTGTCCTGGAACTCGTTATGTAGACAAGGCTGGCCTCGAACTCAGAAATCCACCTGCCTCCGCCTCCGAAGTACTGGGATTAAAGGTGTGTGTCACCACTGCCTGGCTTATTTTTACAACTCTTACTTGTATGTTACCTTTACGTAATAACATTTCAGGGAAACAAACTAGAAAAGTCGTTGTGTTCAAATTTTGGCCGTGTAAAACAACCATCTGTTACGGTTGCAGATTCCGTGCACTGAGAACTTAGGCAGTGCACAGAGAGGGTGGATGGTCTTTTCTCAATGACATCTGAGGTTTCAGCTAGGAGATGCCAAGGCTAGAAGCTAGGATGATCCAAATGCTGGTTAAGGATGCTGGCTGATGCTGAGGGTTGGAAGTTTCCAATTTGCATGTAGCTCTTCTGCTTGGATTACCTTGGACTTCTGACCATCGTGCCCAGATGCTGAGGATGAAGGGCTGATAAGAGAATGAGAGCCAAGCTGTAAGCCCAGGGAATCTTTTGGGACTCCTCTGTAGCTTCTGTCTTATCCCCTCGTGAAGGATATCATGAAGCTCTGCCAGGCTCTCGGCGAGAAGGAATGGGCTCCACTTTTTCATCCTCCTTTTAAAAAAATTAATAAAAATGCTTAACTTTGATTTATTTTGTGTGTTTTTGCAGGAGTCTGTTACTGAGTTTCAGCCATGGGACCCATATGGTGAAAGGGGATAAGGTAATCTTGCAAGTTGACCTCTGGCCTCAACACCCTTGCTGTGGCAGACATAATTTGTTTGTTTGTTTGTTTGTTTTATCAAGACATTGCTGCTCTGTGTAGCCCTGACTGTCCTGGGACTTGCTCTGTAAACCAGGTTGGCTTCAGATTCATAGACTGGCTTGCCCCTGTCTCCCAAGTGCTCGGACTAAAGGCATGAACCACCACATCCAGCAAAAATGTTTTACTCTTTCATAATTTCACATATACTTCACGTATACCCACCCCCGGCTTTCTAAGTTTTAGTTTATAATGGAGCAAATATTGGTTAGTATAACCCAAATTGGAAAAATTCTGTGACAGTATTAATAATTTTTTTAAGAATCTAAACTGGGGAGACAGAAGCAAAAGCACTTGTTGCATTGCCGGGAGCTGGTCCCGGCGTGGGGTTTTTCTTTCTTGGTTCTTCTTGAGGCAGTGGAGGAGCAAGAGCATTGGTGGAGGGTAAGACTTAGTCTTACGAGATATCTAGGGTTGCTGTATAATAAAAGTTTACTATCTAAATTACCATGCTACTGTAGCTGACCTGCCTTCTGTGGTCTTCTGAGGCCAGAGACTGCAGTCTCTGTCACTTAGTACCTCTTCCTAAAAAAGCAAGGGATTAAGTAAATAGACTTTGTGTTATCTCAGTTGAAACTGCTGGGCTCTAACTTTTAGCCTGCTAGTCGGAAGTAGCAGAAAGAAAAAGGGACACTTAGGAAAGCGATTATACTGTTTATGACTAAGTAGTAAAAGAGTCCTATGAAAGCTATCTAAAGGGAAAGCAGAAAGATCCTAAGTGGGGAAAGGGGGAAAAGGTCCCTAAAAGGAAAGGTTCTTCTAAAGGAAAAAAGGATGGAGTGGGGCGGAAAGGGGATGGGAAACAGAAAGGGATCCTGAATAGGAGTGGAATTGAGGAATCTGGGGGTCTTTCCCTCTCTTGTCCTCAGTACTTACACATCTTTCAGATATATGATCACATGTTACAAAGTTTAGCACAAGTTCACACCAAAAGTCAAATCATGAATTGAAATAGAAGTTTACAGCAGAGAATGTTTACATGCATATCCATTAGGAGTAATTATCTGGCTAAACATCCATCACCTGTCTCAGCTCCACAGGTTCACTGAAGGTTTAAAACCATAACTAAGTTATTAGTGAAGTTTTGTATAGATAAACCCAGTCCATGTTTTATTCTCTGTCCTAGCATCTATAATAACTCATTGGTTCCTTTTTTATGACCTTTGGTTAATTGTTTTACAACCTCTTGGAATGTGCTCTGAGTAGGAGAAAGTCTGGTTACTATCTAAGAGTAATTAACTGGTGACACTTGGGAGACTGGCAAGGTTCTCATTGCAGTTTTGGCTATCAGAAATGACCCAATGGCAGTCTCACTATAAAACAGCTTAATAATCAGTTATAAGTTTAGGAATTCTTATAGGATCATCCTTAAGACTTAAGTCATTTATATGTCTGTATAGCATCACTACAAGACAGTATACCTTCATTGATTTACAGAGATTTGCTCCAAAGGGGTGTGCTATAACTTAATGATTGTTATATATGTTTAATAATAATGGGAAAAGCATATTAATAGCAGGGATCTTTCCTAAAATGAATCCTTTACAGCCTTGCTGAATAAGGACGAACCATTCGCAGACTATATAATAATCCGAGGCAGGCCATCTCAGGATGATCACCTGCTAGTTATTAGCTTGTTCCATCATGGCTCCATGACATTGCACTGTAGAGGACTTCAGTACAGTTTCCTGAATTCATGTGGTGGCTTGTAACTGTCCAGTCTCAGGGGCTCTGATGCCCTCTTCTGACCTCAGGGATTAAAGGTGTGTATCACCATGCCCAGCCAGGGTGAGGGATTATTAAACTGTCAGCAGCAACATTGAGATGAGGTTGAGGGGCAAAGGAATCTTGTGCAGCTCAGTGTCCTGTAAAGGCCTGCAGATGAAGATGTAGCCCTCTCAGCTCCTCCTGCACCATGCCTGCCTGGATGCTGCCATGCTCCCACCTCGATGATAATGGATTGAACCTCTCAACCTGTAAACCTGCCCCAATTAAATGTTGTCATTGTAAGAGTTGCCTTGGTCATGGTGTCTGTTCACTGCAGTAAAACCCTAAGACACCCCACAACGAGACCTATATCTAGCACCAGTTTCCAGGTTATTCCCAACAAATCTGCACCTCCAGGTGACAAGCCTGCTCCTGACACTTCGCTTCCTAACAATCACCAATCAGGGAGAAAACAGAAGTGAAGTTTATGGTTTGGCTCCCAGCACCAGCCAATTATGTTAAAGGCCATAATGGCCCCCCAATCAAACGTGGGCCAGGCTAGATACTACTTCTTGCCTCTATAAATGCTTGCCGCTCAGGGCTTTACTTTCCTAATCTTTTAAGTAAGAGAAGGTGGTGTGGCCCAAGCTTGAGCTTGAATAAAGAGACCCTATCACGACTACATTGGAATCGGCTCCTTGGTGGTCTTTTGTGGTTCACAAAAGCTTCCTGGCACAACAAAAGTTTTCAGAGGTCAGAGATGTCCCAAGTCTTTTAGGAACAGTTTAGACGGCCTTGGCTACTTATTATTTAATTAGTCTAAAAGGAATTAATTTTGTGGAGCCATATTCACAGTCATGTTGTAATTTGCATACTAATTTGCATGCAACAACGTGACGGCTATCCCTGGTTGTCAATGTAGTCACATCTGGAATGAGCTACAATCCAGAATTGGAGGGCACACCTACGATCCAGGTCTTGAGGCTGGAAGACACAAGTTTCTGACCTGAATCTTGACATGGGGATCCTTTTAAGGTTTATTTGTTTATTTATTTATTTATTTATTTATTTATTTATTGTGCTTACAGGTGTCCTACAGAAGAACACTGAGCCCTTGGTTAAGCTCTCACTGCCTCCTTTGTCCCTCCCTCCCTCCCTCCCTCTCTCTCTCTCTCTCTCTCTCTGTGTGTGTGTGTGTGTGTGTGTGTGTGTATGTATGTATGTATATGTGAGGGCAGCCACAAGATAAGGCAAGGCCTGTAATTGGGCAGTGTAAAAAGAAAGGTGGGCTGAGAATTTTAGAGATGGGACAGAGATACAAGAGGATAAGGAGGAAGATGGAGGTAGAGAAGGACATGACCTGAATCTGTGTGACTTTTAAGTAGTCACAGGTAGCTATAAATATCTTATAAGGGATGAATTATTACAGGACAATTTATCTCATCTAAGCGGGCCATTTATATCAATATCAATTGGCTCTGAGTTTATTGTGTGGACATTTTGTGGGGTGAGCATTTACTGATAAAAATCTGATTGATAAATTACAAGCCTCTAGTGTTTTGATTTTGCTGGGTTACAGGGATTTGTGACAGCTAACTGAGAGATGGGTGGTTGTTGCATGGGGCTGGTGTGGCAGCGACCCACCATGGGAACTAGATGGGTGGTTGCTGCTGGTGCTAGCCATGGGGTGAGATTGCTGCTGGGGCCAGAGAGTAGCCAGTGCTAGCGTGGCGTGGTAATTTTTTTTACACTTTTAATATTTACTGAAACCTCTTTCTTAAAGACACTGAACTGATACACTTGTCCTGAATGTCTAGTTTTGTGAGAATAGGATTGTTCTGGTTCAAGCTCATGTCACTTGTGTTTTCTGTTATAAGTATCCAGGCTGAATCCATAGTCAGTATGTTAAGGTCCAGCCATGTTTGTTGCTTGTGGTAGCCAGGGGAACAACTTTCGAAACTGCCTGCAGGGTGTGATTAACCTGCTGCCTGTGGTAGCCATGGGAGCAGCATTTCAAACTGTTTGCAAAGAGTGGGATTATCTAAGGACAACTCTAAAATTCATCACAGTGCTGTGCCAAGGCTGAGTTTCACGTAGACTATCCCATTCAATGATGGCATGGATTGGATAATAGGCAGAGCCATTCCTGGAAGATGGACTAAAGACAGATGACACTTGGGGTCCTGAGTGTATCCTTTAGAAAGTGGAGGGTCAGTGGGTGAGAGTGTTTGCCATGAAAGTCTGATAACCTGAGTTCCATCCCTGGGACCACATGGTGGGAAGAGGAAACTTTTCTCACAAAGTGTGTCCTCCACACATGTGTGCACATGCTTTCCTTCCTTCTCCCATAATAATAAATTAATTAAAAGCGTTTAACTCTAAGCATGCTTTTACCCATCTTCCTTCCTTCCACTATGCCTTAGGAGCACCAGCTTTGCTTAATGTTCTGGGATCTCTCCCAACTTCCCCCGGCTCTCTCCCATTTCTCTAAGAGATGATTTCTCTAATGAATAGTTCATGTGTTTAAGTTTTAACATAGTGTTTCAGTCTCCAAGTGTCTTCTATTGGAAAGGCTGTTCACTGTCTTCATTTCTTGTATCTCAAATCACCTTTGTGAAAACGTTGCCTGCATTTTCTAGCACAATAAAATTCTAAGAACTGTCTCAGGAAGGCACTTCATGCAGGCAGAGAAACCTCGTCAGTAATAAATTACAGAGAGGGTTTTGAAAGCAGCAACCCCATTTTATATACTTAATCTTGTTTTGGGGGTCCCACTATCTAGCTTCAGAGAGACTAAACATCCCCCAAGCTGTCCTAATTACAACTTTGATCACATAATGTAATGAAACCATAGCTAAGCCATAGAAGCAAGGGAAATGAAATAGGGCTGTTATTTCCATAATAATTAAGCTGACTGCTTCAGAAAGCTCTCAGGGGCCAGCAGGATTGCTCAGTGGTTAAGGGCATTTACCACCAAGCTCAATGACCTGACTTCAACCCCCAAGACAAGTCATGGGCAAATCACAATGAGTGAATACTCCCCTAAACAGCATTTCTCACTGACCTCTGCATCAGCTCCTGTTTCTAGGTTTCTTTCCTAGAGTTCCCACCTGGCTTCCCTCAAAAGACTGTGATATGTAAACCAAATAAATCCTTTTCCTACTAGTTTGCTTTGGCATTTCATCGCAGGAACGCTAACTAGGACGGTGGTGAGGAGTGTGTACTCTCTTGCAGAGGACCTGAATCTGGTTCCAAACACCACATTGACTGACTCACCACCAATGGTAACTCCTGCTCCAGGGCATCTGATGCCCTCGTCTAGACTCCGAGGGCACTTGCACTCACTCGTATGTATATGTATGTGTATATGTATATATTCACCCCGTATACATATAAAAAATAAAAATAAATCTTAAAGAAATTAAATGTCTGTTTCTGTTTAATTGACCAGCTTCTGCTTTAACTGCATCAGCTAAGAGGGCTTCTATTGAGATGGCACTAGTGAGGCTGGAGAGGTGGCTCAGTGGTTAAGATCACCAGCTGCTCTTACAGAGGAGCTGGGTTTGATCCCTCATACCTCCATAGTGCCTCAAAATCGGCCTGTGACTCCAGTCCCAGGGGACCCAAGGCCCTCTTCTGTCCACTTTGGCACTGTATAAATATACTGAAAGTAAAATATCCACATAATAAAAATATAACAAAGTAATACTAGTAAACAGATTGCTTCACCCCGAAGTTACTCTGTGTCTGGGGTTAGAGTCTTGAATGTCAATCTTGTAGAAATTTAAGCAAAGAAGACAGGTACTCCCGGGACTAAGAGGCTCAGTGAGTGTTTAGGAAATTGTGTCCTTCATGGTGGAAGGACATTCATGGCAACCCTCAAGGGCTTGGAGGAGAGGAGGCATAGTCTAACATGAGTGTGCAGGATTTGGGTTCTTAGGTGAAACAGGTTCTAGGAACAAGAAGACTTGCAGAGGGGACAGGGGAGCAGCTAAGGTCAGGTAGACAAAAACCACTCAGGTTAAAGAGGAATCACAAACCCAAGGTATTGTTATTCAATGACTGAAATCTTTTGAGGGTTGAAGATATGGCTTGGTTGTAGAGTGTTTGCCTAACATGCATTAAGCCCTGTTTGATGTCCGATCACATAAAGTGGCCATGTGAGTACAGGACTTACAAGCCTGCAATTGTAGCACTTCGGAGCTGGAGGCAATGCTTTAGTTAGGAATTCTATTGCTGTGAAGAGACACCATCACATGGCAACTCCTTTTTTAAAGGTTTATTTATTTTATGCATATGAGTACACCATTGCTGTCTTCAGACACACCAGAAGAGGACATCAGATTCCATTACAGATGGTTGTGAGCCACTAGGTGGTTGCTGGGAATTGAACTCGGGACCTTTGGAAGAGCAGTCAGTGCTCTTCACCGCTGAGCCATCTCTTCAGCCCCTCATATGGCTACTCTTATAAAGGGAAACATTTCATTGGAGCTGGCTCACAGGTTCAGAGGTTTTGGCCACTGTTGTCACAGTAGGCAGCATGGTGACAAGCAGGCAGACATGGTGCCGGAGAAGGAACTGAGTGTTCTACGTCTGTATCCACAGGCAGCAGGAAAGAGACACTAGGTCTGGCTTGAACATTTGAAACCTCAAAGCCTGAGGGGGTGAGAGGTGGGATGGGGGTGGGTAAGAGGAGGACCCAAGGCATCCCGCTGGGGCTGTTTGCATTCTGGGTGGCTGCTGTCTGCAGAGTCAGGGTGTGTCATTGTACATCCCACAGTCGGCCATCAATGCCACTGTCCAAGAAGATATCCTGCTGTCAGTGGACTATATCTGCCACAGTGTGCCCACTATTGAATGGAAGTACACAACTAACTGGGGCTTGCAGAGGATTGTGGAGTGGAAACCAGGGACCCCAGCCAATGTCTCCCAAAGCCACAGAGACAGAGCCTGCACCTTTGACAATGGCTCCATCCAGCTTTTCAGTGTCGGTGTGAGGGATTCTGGCTACTACATCATCACTGTCACAGAGCATCCGGGGAGCAGCCAGTCTGGCATTATCTTGATGCATGTGTCTGATAAGAAAGCCCCAGGGCTCCCTGAGCTACAGGCCCAGGTGGGCGACATTGCAGTACTAAGAGAGACCTTGCCTTCCCTCCTGTCCCACCCCAGAGATCCGCTATGAAGACCTCCACTTCGTTGCTGTCTTCTTTGCTCTGCTTGCTGCTGTGGCTGTGGTGCTAATCAGCCCCATGTGGGTGTGCAATCAGCGTGCATACAAATTCCAAAGGAAGAGGAGCTACAAACACAAAGAAAGCACCACTGAGGAGAGTGAGATGAAAGATGTTGAGTACTAGCCAAGACTGTGCCCAATTACATGGCTACCTCCAGAGAAAAACAGCATTTTCCAGTCGAAGGAACAAACCGAGCTAATCCTTGCTGCAGCTTCCTCACCTTTCCTGATGAGACAGCTGGAGAAAAGAAAGCTGGCTGTGAGCTAGACGTGATGGCTTATGTAAGCCAGTTCTAGGACTTGCCTGTAGTTCAGAGAGACGTCTGGCTGAGGCTCTCAACCAGAAACTTTTGGGCTGGAGAGATGGCTCAGTGGTTAGAGCACTGGTTGCTCTTCCAGAGGTCCTGAGTTCAGTTTCCAGCAACCACATGGTGGCTCACAACCATCTGTAATGGGATCCCATACCCTCTTCTGGTGTGTCTGAAGACAGCGACAATGTACTCGCATACATAAAATAAGTTAATTAATTAAAAAACAAAACAAAACAAAAAACAAGAAAACCCAGGAACTTTCCTTCGTTGCAGCTCCAGGGCCATGCTGACCCTTAACACAGGCAGGCACCAGCTACACCTGTAGTACAGCAATCCTACACTGGCCTGTTGCAGGAGTTCCTGTCCCCAGAGCCAGGGCGTCTGCAGAGGGGGTGATGTGCAGCCAGCGCTGGAGCTTCCTGTGTCTTCCGCTCCTGTCTGATGTGCACGCTGTGGCGCCCTCCTCCTCCCCATCTTACATCCCACCAATGTGAGCAAGCCTGAGGCTCTGGGACAGTCTGATGATGTGGAGTGAACTGTAGCTCATGGTGAGCAGCTGAGTGCACGAAGCCACCAGCCCTGGGCACAGGGAGCAGAAGACATTGATCTCGTCCTCCCTCATAAAAACTGAGTATCGTAAACTTGGGTTACTATGAGAAACCATGGCTTAAGTGGAGCAGGGGTAGCTGGGCGGGCAGTACAGCAGTAAAGCCCGTAAGGCTTCATCCAGCTTCACCCCAGGTCTCCAGTCAGAGCCCGGGGAAGAGGTGCGTGTGGTATGCACCTACCTCATATGGCATCGGGAATTAAGAAAAGCAGATCCTTGAAGGATCTGGAAAGTTAGTTGAGAAAGTGCACTATTGTATAGCAAAGGTTAAAGCACCCTGGGATGGGGCTAGAGAGAAGGCTCAGCACCTAAGAGTACTTGCTGTTCTTGCAGAGGACCCTGATTCAATTCCATGCACCCACACAGTAGCTCATAATCTTCTATAGTTCCAGTTCCAGGGAATGATTCCCTCTTCTGGCCCCCATGGGCACTGCATGCACACAGTACACATACGTATGTGAAGGCAAAACATACACATGAAATTAAAAAAAAAAAAAAAAAAAAAACAAAATAAAGAAACCTCAAAGCCTACCCTCAGCGACACACTGCCTCTAACAAGGCCACAGGCTCTAACTAATAGTGCCACTCCCTCTGAGCCTTTGGGAGCCATTTTCACTTAAACCATCACAGGCAGGAAGAACAGATGTTCAAAGTCGTCCTTAGATAAATAGCTAGCTGAAACTAGCTTGAGATATATGTGGTCCTAATAAACAGATAAACATTTGAGGAACATAATCCCTTGAGCTGTCGGCCCAATGGGGCTTAGAAAAGAACCTGGGCTTGGGACCAAGTTGCACTGTGCTATCAGCAGCTTGTGATGGCTCAAGAGAACCAACTGTTAAATGTTTAATTTTATGAGCTGATTGTTAAACAGTTATTATTAAAGTTTTGATTATATCGGCTTACAATTGAATAAAATATATTAAAACAAATATTCAAACTCAAGTAAGTGGATATTGAAATGTATCACAGTAATAACTTTTTTCTTTCAGTTTTTCTTTTTCTCTTTCTTTTCTTTAGCCATGTATCCCTTATACCAGGCTGGCCTTGAATTAGTCATTTAATCAAGGATGACCTTGAACTTCTGATTCTCTTGATCCTACCTGTGGTATGTTGGCTTTATTTGGTGATGGGGCTCAAACTCCAGGCTGGGCCAGCACTCAACCAACTGAGCTGCAGCTCAGGCCCAGATGTTACTGTTACTCATTCTCTTTAAGTTACTTGCCTCCCAGTGGAGAAAATCCTCTATATTGGCATGACAACTTTCAGCCCAACTCTGCACTTGGTGACGTCACATCCAGCAATGTCACACTCAGTGTCCTTACACACAGTGATGTCATGCTTACTGATGTCACATGCAGTAGTGGAAGTCCCTTACACTTTGGAGGTGAGTAACAATCCCTAAACAGGCTGTGCACAATCCCAGCTCTCGTATGTAGGAACAAGAGTCAGAAGTTCAAGGTCAACCTCACTTACATAACAAGGACAGCCTGTGCTACATGAGACCTTGTCTAGAAAACAAAGGGACAAAGAACAAACTGCTTTTAATCCCAGCACTTGGCAGGCAGATCTCTGTGAATCTGAGGTGAACCTCGTCTACATAATAAGATCTGGGCCAGCCAGAACAACATAATGAGGGTCTGTCAGAGAGAGAGGGAGAGAAAGAGAGGGGGGAGGGAGGGAGGAAGACACACACACACACACACACACACACACACACACAGAGAGAGAGAGAGAGAGAGAGAGAGAGAGAGAGAGAACACCTAATAAGCAAGATATTGTTTTGTACTGAATAAACCAGGTATTATGGTACATACATACCTGTAGTTATAATACTTGGGGGTACTCGTGCATACACACACACACACACACACACACACACACACACACACACATACATACCTCCTGCATCCTTCAGAGCTTTACATATATGCATTCCCAGGCTTAAATGTCTTTTGTAGAGCTGGAGAGATGGCTCAGTCGTTAAGAGCACCGACCGCTCTTCCAGAGGTCCTGAGTTCAAATCCCAGCAACCACATGGTGGCTCACAGCCATCTGTAATGGGATCTGATGCCCTCTTCGGGTGTGTCTGAGAACAGCTACAGTGTACTTATATAGAATAAATAAATACATCTTTAAAACATGTCTTTCGTACCAGGAAAATTTTACAATGAACACACATATATTTATGTGCACTACATTTACCCCTGCAGAACCGCTTTCCAACATTCACCAATGTGTCACAGCCACAGTCTCCTTTGTCTGAGACTGGCCTTGTGACTGAGAATTATTCTGATGTGGCTTGAGCCTCATGCCTGATTTTAAACTCAAGGAATTCTTAAGTAATGGTGCTGGGTGGGCAGAGGGTAGGTGTTAAGGCCAAACATGGCATCCAGCTAGTTGAGGGATGTGTGCAGAGGAAGTGAGATGAAGGATGAGTAGGATCAGTCAGCCTGAGGAAAAACGTGCACGAAGGCCCAGTGTCCTAAGCAAAACTGTAATACACAAGTGTCTTCGTTTGTTTTCTGTTGCTGTGAGAAACACAAGGACCAAAAGCAATTTGGGAAGGAAAGGGTTATTTCATCCTAAGGCTTTCAAGAAGCCAGGGTCCATAGTCAGAGGCTTCCTGAGGCATCAACACACTAGTCCTATAAGAAAAGTAAGACGTGGGCTGGCAAGGTGGCTCCATGGGCAAGGGTAGCTGCTATCAAGCCTGATGACCTGAGATTGATCCCTGGAACACACACAGTGGAAGGAGGGTACGTTTTTCTCTGACCTCCCCATGTGTCTTGTGGCACACACTCACCACCTCCACTAATAAATAAATAAATTAATTAATTAATGCAAACTTTTTTTTTTTTTTTTTTTTACTGCTCCAGTCGATGGAGAGGGGCTTTATTTTGGTCCCGGGGTTACGGGCCAGGTATGGCCCCAGTTTTATTTGACCTTCTTCTTGGGGTGCAGATTCGTGTTGTTGGCCGCACTTCTTCTTAGGGCAGATGACTGCACGGGGGTGGGTGTTGGGAGGAGGGGTGCAGGCGTGTGTAGCACTTGCAGCAGATCATCTTGTCACAGTCGTACTTCCGGGCAAGCTGCGGAAGGTACGGCTCGACGATGCCACCTCGCAGACGCAGCACAAGGTGCAAGGTGGACTCTTTTTGGATGTTGTAGTCGGACAGGCTGCGGCCATCCTCTAGCTGTTTGCCGGGGAATGTCAGCCTCTGCTGGTCAGGTGGGATGTTTTCCTTGTCTTGGATCTTGGCCTTGACATTCTCGACCTCAAGAGTGATGGTCTTGTCCGTCAGGGTCTTCACAAAGATCTGTATGTTGGCGTCTGCTGCTCGGCCGCCTCGTTGAAGAGAAAAATGCAAACATATTTTTTAGAGAATAGGAAGTAAGGTGTTTTGGGCAGAGGAAGTGGGCGTGGGTCTGCTGAGGACCTGGTGAGGCAACATGGAGTGGAGGAGGATGTCAGGCTGAGAGGCCCGCATAGAGTGCAGGTGAAAGAGGTCAAGCGAGTGGGAACATAATGTATCTTTGAGGTTTTGACATTTGGTGGCCAACGTCACTACTTACCAACATTAGACTAAGTATGTGTGGAGATCATTCTCTCCTTTTGGGAGGTTGATAGTGAAAGGAAAAGATGATGGGGCACCAATGTGGTGAAAAGATGACGTCCCGGGTTTCAGCACCAATGTTAGGGGAAAGATGAAGGGAGTGGGGGGCATATGACCCAAGGAGGTGGGGCCAGGCCTGGGGGCAAGGGAGATGCCTCGGGGGGGGGGTCCATGTTGGGAATTCCTTCCCCCGAGGGACCAGCCACATGACGGTATAGTACAGAATAGAGTTTATTCAGGTCATGGGAGAGTTAAGAGGGTGGTAGAGGCAGAGAGAGAGAGAGAGAGAGAGAGAGAGAGAGAGAGAGAGAGAGAGAGAGAGAGAGAGAGGAGGGGGCAAGCAGCCCCTTTTATAGTGTCAGGTCACTGGGGCGGAGCATACCTGGCTACTGCCAGGTAATTGAGGGGTGGGGTTTACAGAATCCCAACAGATAGGAACAGGCTTGGATGGACACTGCTAGCTGCCGGATTCCTATTCTAACTGGATTATGAGCAGCAGTCTGGGCTCGGAATTCCAGGACCGAGAGCTGCTGGCTAGGCTGCAAAACACGATGGTGATTAGGGCTGGTTGTGTGTAAGCCTTCGAGCGGCCTAGTGCACTTCTGGTTACAGGCAAAGCGGACTTGATGGTAGAGAATTAGCTCTGCAAACATTGATCGCTTGGTTTGCATGCCCCCAAGTGGTCCACTGTGGGCACTGCAAGTAGGGGAAATGGGATGTTGAAAAAAGTAGGATGTGGGGCTTGTTCTTCTTTTTCTATATTCTTGCTGTTCATAGAGCATTCTTTTTGTTTTGTTTTGTTTTGTTTTTAATGAAAGCAACCTTACTGGGTTATAGTTTTAAGATACAGTAAAATGCACATTTCTTTTTGTTGTTGTTGTTTTGAGTCAGAGTCTCATATAGCCCCGGCTGGCCTAGAAATCCCATAGCCAAGGATGTACCTCTGAGTGCTGGATCTCTACCAGTAGGCTCTACCATTCTGGTTTATGCAGTGCTGAGGACATACCTTGGGGTCGCATGCATATCAGGCAAGAGCTAGGCTAACTGAGCCACATCCCCAGCCTCCTTTTCTTTCCCTGTTTTCATTTTGAGACAAGGTCTCATATATAGCCCAGGTTGGCCTGAAACTTGCAATCTTCCTGCTTCAGCCTCCCAAACAGTCGGGAGTATAGGTGTCTGCCATTGCATTCAGATCTGTTTATTCAGAGTTCCCCTTCTTTTTTCAGTGCTATGAACCAAGGTTCATCCCTCAGTCCTTTAATTATTTTTCTGATTTGTCTTATTTTGCTCAACTTGGTTTTGTGATTCCTCCTTATTTTGTGTCATCTATTTAATTCTATTGTTCAATAATATATCACCTTATTGCTTTATTAATTTCTCATAAATAGGAATCTTTTGTCAGTATTAAAATCTGGATTTTAAACCTATCCGTGGACTGGTGGGTGGTTCATAGCCATCAGCTCCTTCATCTGTAGCTCCTGTCTCGTACCATCTGTTTTCCCAGATCTACCAATTACACTGTGGAGCGACATGAGCTTTCTCAATTCAAGCTTGAGTTTCTCCAGCGTTTTTACTTTTCTACCAAAGACATCATGGAGAGGACAAGCGGACTGACAGGCTTTTCTCTGGAATCAGTTTCTTAACCACTTCCTTCACGTCCTTTGTCTGCACCTCTAGGGTCATGATCTCCATCTTCTTCTTCCAGATCTGGCGGGCCTGCCGGTGCTTCACATAGTCTGTCTTGGGCGTATCTGGTTGTTGCATTTGTTAGTGAAACCAACAAAGCAACATCGGAGCAAATACCCATTGGTCATCCTGACATCATCATAAGCTTCAGTTATGCTCTGCCACTTCTTGACAATGGAACACGTTTTGTCCCGGAGGAGATCCATGTCATGGAAGTTAGTCAGACAGTTTTTGCCCTGGACATCCTCAGTAATTAGCTTGAATTTTCTAAACGCAACTTTGTCATTCTGCAGATCAGCCCCTCGAGTGTTTGCTTTCATCAGATGCAATTTTGGTTCCTTGAGTCCTTGTGACTACTGTTTTCCCGATGTTTCTGATATTGGACATCTCTGGAGCTTTCACATCACCCCACCCTTTCTTAGAAAATGGACCAACCACATTCTTTAGTTCCTTTCTTGCCCCCTTTCGTCAGGCGCTTGTTCTTGCCGACCATCGTGGTGCCACTCAGAGAGTCAAAAGGGCAGAAGGACCTATTTTATTATGCTTGAGATAGGGTTTTACTACATATCCCTGGATGTCCTGAAATTCGCTATGTAGAACAGAATGACCTTGAACTCACAGAGATCCATCTCCCTGTGCCTCCCAGGTGCAAGAATTAAAGTCAGAAGCGATCTAGCTGGTCCGTAATTAATTAATTAAGATTTAAAATTTTTATTTTATGTATGAATGTTTTGATTTCACCCACATATCTATGCACTATGTGTGCCTGATGCCCGAGGGGATAAGAAGAAGGCATCTGATTTTCTGGAATTGGAGTTACGGATGGTTATGAGCCACCATATGGATGCCGGAATCAAAGCTGGGTCCTTGGCAAGAGCAACAGCTTGTATTTTAAATAATATAAGGCAATACATTCTTTTGTTGGTAGTTGTTTCCAGTTTTTTAAATATTATTTAAATCTTGCAAAAATTATTAATGATCATTTTGTCTATGTTTTCATGTCTCTTAGGAATATACTTAGGGAAATATTTGCTGGGTCAAATGGCTTTCTTCCTTTTTTTCTTTGTCTTCCTTTGTTTCTTTCTTTCTTTTGATAAGATTTCTCTATAGAGCTCACACAGGCCTCAAATTGATGATCCTCCTGCCTTGGTCTCTGAGTACTGGAATCACAGATGTGCACCACCATATCTGACCCTATGTTTAAATGTTTCAGGCAGACTAGGAGGGTAGCTCAGGGATGAAGCATGTACTTAGCATGCACCAGACTCTGGTTTAGATCCCTAGCATTACAAACAATTAATTAAATTTAAGCAATAGTGAAGCCATTGTCCAAAATGTGTACTTATATATAATAAACAAATAAATCTTAAAAAAAAAGAATTTAGTATTACAATACATAGCAAAAGATCAAACCTCAACAATTCCCCTTTTTGTCTAAATAAAAAGGCTTTTTCACTTATAATAATAAATAACACACAGTAGGAACAATTATGAAACAATTATGAAAATTATTAGGTAAAAGTTACATTTAAAAAGTTTCAGTCTGTTTATATATTTGGCAACTTAGATAAAGTATTGATCCTATCTTGATGAATTCAGAGTTTTGTGTCTAAATCATTTTCTATCTTGATCTGTAATCTAACCCTAATTGGTATTACTACCCCAGAAATATCTCCTTAAATTCAAAACAGTTTAAGCTGATAGTAAGACTATGACTATTTAGCCTTCACCCCCATCGGAGGCCTAAGAAGGATAAATATTACCTGAGTAGGTAAGAAGTGCAGGGATGCAGCTTCCAAAAATTATAGAAATGTCAGAGACAGCTGATGGCCTGGACAGTCCCCAATATTCTCTAAAACATTAGACATTATATTTATCCTTCTGGCTGAGAGTATCTAACAGACATTTTATAGAGCAGGAACTATGAATTACTGGCTTACCTTGTCTTGGCAGAGCTTGGCAGTCAACATCCCTGCATCTATTTGTCTTTTCTGGACAACATTCTGTCTGCAGATGAAGTCAGGGTATTTTCTTTGCCCAGTGGCTAGCTTGTCACAAATGATGCCATCTCCAATTGGAAATTCTTTCATGTTCACCATCTTCTTTCAAATAGAATGGGGTGCTATCAGGAGCTAACATGTCTCAATGTAAAAAAAAGCCTTAAATTAATAAAAAAAAAAAAAAAACCCTTTAAATGACATATCCTGTGAGTTTCTGAGGTCTTTGAAGACCATTTATCTACTCATAGCATATCTGAACAAGGATATGTTGTTTGCTTCCAGTTAACCTATTATCTGTTCAACACAGGACTCATATTTCTGTCATAGTCCAGACTAGTATCTGACATGCCCATGAGTTTGACTGTCTGGCCATTAATTTGAATTTCTCAATCATAACTTATAGTTTGCAATAGCATTTATTAAAATGACTGGGACTAAACCTTGTATTTTTAAATGAGTAGCATAGGCATAATACTTATATGAGTTGAAACATACATACATTATGTTATAACAAAATTAACCTTAAATTTTGTATCAATACACAAAGATTTATAAAAACTTTAAACCTGTATCAATATACAATAATTGATATCAATGTAAACAAAAAATAAATTTATTTGAGATTAGCAATAGCTCTAAATTGAAAAGTAGATTCAATAACCTACACTTGAATTCTATTATTTATATATAATTCTCTATTCCTCCCTTTTCTTCTTAGCCCCCTTCCCCTTATCTGAGAAAGAGAAGAATAGAGAAACGAAAAGACAGAAATTCCCGAACCCAAGCTCCCTATTTTGTTTCCTTCCTGTCTAAGACCATAACTATTTGTAACCAACTCCTTAAATGACAACATATCTATAATTCATAAAATGACCAAAACCATCCCTGCCAACTTAAGGGATTGGGATGATGGTCTTCTTAGAATTGCATCCTACTGAATTTGGACATAGAATTCCTTTTTGGAGACCCAAGAAAATTAGGGGGGAAAAAGGTCAGTCTTAAGAAAGCTAGCTTTAGCATTTGTTGTCCAGACTCTGTAGGTTGAGAAAGTTCAGGCTTAAATCAAGTCCTCACTAGATCAATCTGTAAGGCTGGATGACAGGTCATTTGAGGTCAGCAGCCTTCTCTGAAGTCATTCTGGAAGCAAGGGTCCTGCGGAAACAGCAATGACACAGTCTGAAACAGAATCAGGCATCCCAGCATTCCCGAGGGCACATCTTGTTAGGGTTGCTTCCTTGGTTGTCATTTCCCATGAGTGTGTATGTGCATGTGTGTTTCTTGAAGTGGAAACTTAAGGGTTCTTTGGAAAGTTGGTTGTATGGTGTTTTGCAGGGGCAAACGTGAAGGAATGTTTCTTTAACATGGACATCTGTGTAAAAGGTTCAGGCTGACTCGTGAAGAAACTTTTCACTGAAGCAGACGCAGGAGATAGGATGTTGTTCTGCTAAAGCAAGCACGTGAAAGGACACATGATGAAGAATTCTTAGCTAACAACAGGCATGTGTTAGTCCACCTTACATTGCATAGTTGAGCTGCATTTGTCGGGAAGCCATAGAGAGAAACACACCAAAAACCTGGTGATGTGCTGCCATTTCTTGCAACTTCTGCAGACTCGGGCTGATTGGATGCATGTGCTGAGGCAAGACCTGAGCTGAGGCTGGGCACATGGAAGACATGTGATGTTTGGAGGATATAAGTGGGACTCCACAGAGTGACAGAGTCAGAACTTGGCTTGTTGGAACAGCGAGCTGTACAGCACTTGTGGGTTTCACATCTTTGTTGATCTTTGCTTACCTGAGAGAGGCACAGCCAAGAACTTTTCCTGGTGTTCCCGTTGGTCACTCCTGCTGACTCGAGCTGAGGCCTGGCTGTCTCTGCTAGGTCATGTCACCACAGTTGCTAACCCAACTCCACCAAACCGGACTGCTGGTATATCCGTGAAGTGTTGATCAAGTGTTGAGAGTTGATCAAGCTACCGCTGCCTGCTAACCTGTGAACTGAACTGCCGACTCCCAGACAACACAGAAGGGAGTTGTTCCAAAGAACCTTTCTAAACAGGTCCACTTCCCCTGTACTCTTTCTTTTTCACTACCTCTGGTGGGTGGTGGGCTACAAGGGAGATAAAAATGTTTAAGCACCATCATTAAAAACAGGATTAGAAAAAAATTAAAGCTATAATTTCTCACAAGTAAATACATAGTACCAACAATGTATAGAATGTGAAAGGCACACAGTTCAGTTAAAGTTGATGTTCTGCTCTCCCTCTGAGCAGATGAAAGACATCTGTTTTCTTAAGTTAGTTTGGATTGTAACCAAATTGTAATATAATTTGTTACCTATGACAACTGAAAGGGTAGCATATATTAGTGAGTTATGAGGACTCTGTAGCCAATAAGATTTATTGCCTGTCTATAGACATTTAAGTCTCAGCCTGTCTCAGAGGCGTTCTCAAATACAGGATCACCATATACAAGCTGCCTGTTCTGGTCTTGTTTTGTTTCTTCTTGTCTGTAGCCAAGATTTTCAAAGGGTCTCCTTCTTTCAAATCTGATTTTTATCAGTTTGGATGGAATCCATGTGGTTTTTTCCTTTTCTTTTTTGTTGAAAGAAATGCAAAATCTCCTCCCCAATATGACATACCTCCTATATTGTTTTGGAATTAGGACGTCTCTAGGCTAATCTAACTCAGCAGTTCTTTCTGGAATCCAGTGCATCTTAACAGTTGTGCTATTTGTATCCCTGACTTAAAAACAATTTAGAGTCAACAAATCACACTTTAAACCATCTTTGGGAGATTCCATATCTCCTTCTGTCCTATAAGCATTTCCTTCAAAGACCCGTTAGTTACTTTTCAAAAAAGATTTATCTATTTATTATATATGAGTACACCGTAGCTGTCTTCAGACACACCAGAAGAAGGCATCAGATCTCATTAAAGATGGTTGTGAGACACCATGTGGTTGTTAGGATTTGAACTTAGGACCTCTGGAAGAGTAGTCAGTGCTCTTAATTGATGAGCCATCTCTTGAGCCCGTAATTCTAAATTCTATACCCAAAGATCTAGTTGCCTATAAGTGAATTCTCACATTTACCAGATTTTATTGTGCAAACATTATTTTAAAACTATTGGTTAAATAAAAAATGGTACAGCCAATTACTGGAGGGATTAGATAGCGGTTGATGGGTTTTGGGTTACCTGGTTTGAGGGCAGCAGAGAGAAGGAGAGAAGAAAGGAGGCAAAGAGAAGAGATGAAGAAGAGAGAAAAGCCATCCTGAGAAGAGATGGACCATGTGCACATAGCCAGGAGAAACAGCTTTTGGGGTACACTGCTGGGGAATTAACCAGTCCAGTAGTTAGAAAAGCAGATTAGGGGTCACCCCCCAGTAATTGTCAAAGCCGAATAAAATAACCACAGTCTGAGTTCCATTCATTTGTAATCTAGACAGGGGTAAGTTTAAATTGGTTCAACTATGTATTAGGACACTTGGGATTGAACCTAGGGTCTTGTGTGTACTACATGGGTGCTCTACCACTGAGCCATATTCCTGGTCCTCCTTTCACTTTTAAGCATTTTTAGATTATTTTTTAAATTATTTTATGTGTATGAGATTTTTTTTTTGCCTGCATGTATGTATATGAACCATATGCATGTCTGGTGCTTGCAGAGGTGAAAAGTTGGAAGATGGCATAGGATCCCTTGGAACTCGAATAGTGTGGGCTGAAACAGGATAGCATAAGCCACCATTTGAATGCTGGGTACCAGACCCAGGTTCTCTGCAAGAACAACATAGTGTCTTAGCCATCCTCCAGCCCAACCTCTTTTCACTTCTTTTTTGAGACAGGATTTTACTATGTCTCTCAGATTGGCTTCAAATCACTATGTTGTCTAACCAGACACTCTCATTTCCTACCCGAGCTTCCTTTGTATCTTGGACCACATGCTTACTTACTATAAGCCAAGTTGACCTTGAACTCTCAGAGATCCTCCTGCCTCTGCCTCCTGAAAGAGGTCTGGAATTAAAGGTATGTTTTGTCAGACACTGCCAACACCTCCTTTCCTGAGCAGCCGCCAAGATGGCTGAAATGGAGCAGAAGACCTTCCGCAAGTTCACCTACCATGGCCTGGACCTAGACCAATTGCTAGACATGTCCTCTGAGCAGCTGATGCAGTTGTATAGCGCCCGCTAGAGGCGGCGACGGAACTGTGGTCTGTGGCGGAAGCAGCACTCACTGCTCAAGTGTTTGAGAAAGGCCAAGAAGGAGGCGCTACCCACAGAGAAGCCCGAGGTGGTAAAGACCCACTTGAGGGACATAATTATTCTGCCTGAGATGGTCGGCAGCATGTGTACAATGGCAAGACCTTCAACCAGGTGGAGATCAAACCAGACATGATCGGCCACTACCTTGGCAAGTTCTCCATCAAACTATAAGCCCGTGAAGCATGGCCGGCCTGGTATTGGTGCTACCCACTCCTCCCGATTCATTCCCCCTCAAGTAGTTCACACCAATAAAGACTCATCTTTTGGTCCCTGGGGGCGGAGGTGGGGGGGTGGAGGAGGAAGGTATGTTCTACCACAGCCAGATCTTAGTTTACAAGTGGGTTGTTTGTCTTTTTTGTGATAGGACTTCATACATCTGGATGAGTCTCTTATTAGATACATGATCTGTAAGTACTGCTTTTCATTCTGTGGGCTGTCTTGGGCGCTGTCAGTCTAATTTGGAAGGAAAGCAAACACAAAGACACATCGATGTGGAGAAAAGTCTACCATAGAGAAATCTATGAAACTCTCTGAACTCCAGGGGTGTCACCTACTCAGTGAAGATTCTGCAGGCAGGGGTGTTTGATACTGGTTTCATAGTGCTGAGCAGTCTGGAATGCATGGGACGGGCCAGAGAGAAGGCTCAGCGGTTAAGAGCACTGACTGCTCTTCCAGAGATCCTGAGTTCAGTTTCTAGCAACCACAGGGTAGCTCACAACCATCTGTAATGGAATCCAATGTCCTCTTCTGCTGTGTCTAAAGACAGCTATAGTGTACTCATAAAAATAAAATAAATAAATATATCTTTAGAAAAAAGGTAATGCATGGTAAGTGTCAGAGACTTGGCATTTCACAGGACCAGAGCATGGACTGGGATCATGAGAACAGGAGGCTTTCTTATGAAAAGAAATTTCGTGTCCGGGAATGGTGGTATATGTCTGAAATCACAGCCCTGGGAAGCTTGAGCAGGAGGATCAATAATTCAAAGTCTTCTTGCACTAAACAGCACTATTCTTCCAACTAGAGCTGGGAACATGGCTCAGCACTACTTTTACAAAAGTACCTACACTGGCAGCTCATGATGGCCTAGGTCCAAGGGATCTGATACTCTCCTTTGTGAACATGAACACTGTATTCACCTGCACAAATCCATTCACAGACAGACAGATAGACACATCAAAATAAAGGCAGGCAGTGGTGGCACACCCCTTTAATCTCAGGACTTGAGAAGTAGAGGCAGGTGAATCTCTGAATTTAAGGCTAGTCTGGTCAACTTAGTTCCAAAACAGCCTGGGCTACATAGAAAGACCCTTACTCAAAATATTACTACCACCACCACCAAAAAAAAACAAAACAAAACAAAACAAAACAAAAACAAAACCAAAAAAAAAACAAAAATTAAGCCAAACCAAACCAAACAACATAAAAAAATATATAATAAATCTTAAACAAACACTACTAACCCCCATCCCCCACAGGAAGGAGACTTCAAAATGGGCTACATCTCCAATCCTTGAAGTCTTCTTTTGAATATACAAGGTTCTGAGTTCTAGTTCTGTCCACATTCCCACTCAGTGCAAACACCCACAGGGATGGGTAATGGTAATAACTGGTTTTCAGGAGTCACCACAGAGGCAGGGGAGTGCCCTCTCCAAACCCTTAGTCATACATCATGGCTTTTTACTGCAACTTCCTGGTATTTTCTGCCTGAGAGCATTCTAGGTTCAGAAGTGCCAGGAGTGGGCAGTCCTTTGGTAGAATGTCTGAATTGGTTTTTGTTTTTTTGTTTTGTTTTTTTTTTTTTTTTTGGTATGGAAGACCCCCTTGATGACCAAGTTCTGGTTGCCCATATTAGTAACATGTTCCTTAAGAGCTTGTCCATATTAGGAACATAATTATTGTTGTTTTCTACATTGTTTTCTTTGACTTCCTTGTTTCATTTAAAGCAGATCATTTGTATCTACTCCCTTACAGCAGAGTCTGACTCTGGAAAAACCAGCCACTTTGGTTTCCTGTTGCTGGGATAAAAAACCCTGACAGAAGCAACTTAAGGGAGACAGTTGTTCACATTACATTCACAATCAAGATCAGGAAGCAATGAAGTAATGCATATGCGCTACTGCTTAAACCCCTTTCTCCACTCTTAATAGTTCAGGATCCCTTAATAGGGAATGGTGCCGCAGCGTATGGGTCTTCTCACTTCTATTAACAAAATCAAGGTACTCTCCGTGGGCATGGCTATAAACCAACTTAATGCATTAAATCCTTCATTGAGATTCCCTTCCTGGGCAATTCTAGACCACACCAATTAACAGTAACCACCACACCCAGCCTAAAGATAATGACTGGAAGATGGCTCAGAGGTTAAGAGCACTGGCTGATCTTTCCAAGGACCTTCGTTTGATTCTCAGCACACACAAGGTGGCTCACAACCATTGTAACTTCACTTCCAAGGGATCTGATGTGCATGTATATACGCACACACACACACACACATGCAGGAAAAACACATATACACATACAATAAACTAAATAGATCTAGAAAAAGATATCTTCCCTTTCTTAGATCTAACCATCCTATTT
The DNA here is from genome assembly GCF_963924665.1 of Micromys minutus. NCBI lineage: Eukaryota > Metazoa > Chordata > Mammalia > Rodentia > Muridae > Micromys > Micromys minutus. The sequence goes on along the minus strand of NC_137985.1, from coordinate 48,174,215 downwards.
CCTTGGGTGGATTGGTCACCTTCTGATGTTCACTTGCTTCGTTTATTAATGGGGATAATAGTGGTTGCTTCATAAGATGGGCACAAGGCTTAGCATGTCCTTTGATGGATCAAAGGTTCAGTAAAAGCTGATATTCTCACTTAATCATTGATCTGTAATACAGATGTTGTCCTGGAGATACTTGGGCAGGCATGCCACATTTAGCCATAGCTAGTCAAGGGAGATAAGTAGCTTAGAGCTGGCCCTGAAGGTGATTGACTGGACTGATGCTCCCAATAATTTGTCCCTCCCTACAACAGAATTAAACACTGCTATTTTTCATGTGACTCTCCTCATCATCCTGCATGGGGAACATTCCTCCTTGGACCCATTTTAGGTCTAACTTTATGACATGCTTTGAGTAAAGGCATGGGAGCAGATGTGACATTCCTCAAGCTTGAAATGTTAATGTTATTACATGGTTTGGCTCTGAAGTGGCTCTCCTACTTCTGCCTATAAGAAACACACATTCCCATTGCTGGTACATAGTAGAAGCTAAATATTCATTGATTGCTTATTATGCACCAGATACTGTTTCATATGTAATGTATGTCTACATGTGTGTAATCATCAGTGTTAATTGTCAGCTTGGTAGAATGGAGAATTACCTAGGAAACAGCTCTCTCTCAGCATGCCTGAAGGGAATTACCTTCTTTTAAAAAATATTTAATTTTTGTTTACATGTGTCATGACCCACACAGCTCTGAGTCTCTGGGGAATAAAGAAATGACAGACACACATACAGAAAAGCTGGGGTTGGGTAGGCTGTGCACTCTGATGGAGATGCACCAACAACAGCCTAGATATTCATCACATTTATTGTATGCAGTAAATGAGGAGAAGGCTGCTTAGCTAATCTCCATGAGTTCCAGGGAATCTCTATAGGGAAGCAGCCTCAGGCTGTAGTTAATCAATCTAGAGGAGGAAGCTGTGGTCTATGCCTAGATGAGGAGGCTGCAATTGATACTTTGTGCACACACTGGCTATAGCTAAAGGTTAAAAGTTCCTGAACACCCTTAGCTGTATCAGAAAAAGGCTTTGCTATTTCTATATATTTGAGACGTTGGGGTCCTTGATATGTCTGCACTCATAACAAAAATACGCATTCAATCAGGATTTCATCTGCTCCCCGTGTAAAATTGAACCTTGATCTTCTGGAAGAGCAGCCAATGCTCTTAACTCCTAAGCCACCTCTGTTTCTGTCTCTCTGTCTCTGTCTGTGTGCATGTGTGCAAGTGGACAGGTGGATCAAATCACATTGAAGCAGTTCTCTCCTTCCAATTGTGGTTTATGGGGATTGAATTCATGTCCTCAAGCTTGGTGGCAAGTTTTGTTTTTTTTGTTTTTTTTGTTTTTTTGTTTTTAACTGTCTGCTTTGTCTCTCTTGTTCTTGAATGAGTTTTTTTTTTTTCATCACAGCAACAAGCAAAGAAACTAAGACAGTGTGTTATTTTATTTTATTTTAACAAAGTGCTGATTTTTACCGATATTTCCCATAACTGCAGGTCACTGGGGATAAGCATCTGAATCACATTTACACTCCAGGAAGGGTCAGTTTACCTATTCTGCCCGTCTTCTATGTTGCTTCTTCTAGTTAGTTATGGACAAATGCTGGTTAAATAAGCACTTGTTTAAATGACAGTCACCGCTACACGATTATTACCCTCCATTCATGTAAATTCCACAAGTGCAAAAGGCACAATGTCTCTGCAGACACACCAGAAGAGGGCATCAGATCCCATTACAGATGGTTGTGAGCCACCATGTGGTTGCCGGGAATTGAACTCAGGACCTCTGGAAGAGCAGTCAGTGCCATCTGTTCACATCATCAGTGTTAATTGTCAGCTTGGTAGAATGGAGAATTACCTAGGAAACAGTACCTAACCACTGAGCCATCTCTCCAGCCAGCAATGGAGACTCTTATCAATTAAAAAAACATGAGGTAAGGGGCTGGAGAGATGGCTTCATGGTTAAGAGCACTGGCTGCTCTTCTAGAGGAACCAGGGTTCAATTCCCAACACCCTAATGATGGCAGATCAAAACCATCTCCAGTCCCTTGGGGGGATCGTTCCACGTGCTCTTCCAACTTCTACAGGCATTGCATGTATACAGTGCCCACACATATATTCAGGAAAAACACCTTGCATAAAGTATATTAATGAAAAATGATACATAGCTTTATGTATAAAAATAATAATGAAAAAATTAAAAAGAAACTGGAGGTATAGCTGTCGTAGAAAGAGCTATCATAGAATAAATGGCTGTGAGTGTCCTGAGGACAGATCTAAGAGAGAACCTGGCTCTCCTGTCTGTAAACTCTTCCTTCTAGTTGGTCTGGTGGTTTATGCTGCTTCCTGGTCAGCCTGTTCAGCCCTCACTGCACTTGATCTTGTCTGCTCTTTTCCTCTCCCTCCCTTTCCATTCCAGCGGTGGGAGTGAGGCCTCAGCGCTGACAGGCTAGAGCCACACAATGAGCCCTTAGTCTGGGCAAAGAATCCCTGCAGTGTATCCCACCCACGGAAGCCCTCTTCCAGGCTCAGGGTGGTGTGGGTGAGGGACTGGAGCAATTGGTTGGCAGAACAGGGGATGGCCTTGGCTGTGGAGAACCCACAGGGCTCTACTATGTAAACAGCACTCACAATAGCAGCCTGTCTTCTTACTCCCAGCTCCACGTCTCCAAAGTCTCAGAGCTACACAAGTTCTGCGCTTTATCCCGGTCCCTTCTCATCCTTGCTGCTAACATCTGTATATTATTATCTCTTTCCTTTTTCTTTTTTTCTGTCTTTTTTTCAGAGTCATCCTCTATTCTTTTTTTTTTTTTTTTTTTTTTTTTGAGACAGTAGCTCATATGTATCCTGCTAGCCTGGTACTTGCCCACTTGCTGTGTAGATAAAGTGGCTTTGAGCTTGCATTAATCCCATTGCCTGTGTCTTCAAAGGGCTAGAACTATAGAGTGAATCAACACCACACACCTGCTCTCTCTCCCTCTCTCTGTCTCTCTTTTCAAGGTCTCTCTATGTAGTTCCAACTGTCTTGGAACTCACTATGAAGATATAAAGATTAAGCTGCCTTTGAACTCACAGAGATTAGCCTGTCTCTGGCTCTCAAGTGCTGAGATTAAAGGTATGCACCACCATGCCGGGTTCTATGTCTATTTCTTATTTCATTTTATCTACCTATTCCTTTTTTAAAAAGGTTTACTTATTTTATGTGTATAAATGTTTTGCCTATATCCATGTGTGAGCATTATACGCATGCCTGTTGGATCCCCTGGAACCAGGGTTATGGTGCTACCATATGGGTGCTAGGAATTAACCCCTAATCTTTTACAGGAGACAAGTACTCTTGACCACTGAACCTTTCTCCAGCCCGTTCGTCAAGCTGTTTCTTACTCTTTCCCAGCACATCCCAGAGGTCCCTGAGATTGGATTGGGGGTTATTCTTCCCACTTTACAGATTTGGAAGCTAAGGCACCGGTTGCTGGCACTACCGTTTCTCCTTTTTCTGCACTCACTGTGCTCTTGGTCCCCAAGGTGCCCACCTACTACCTGAAACGAGGCATGGCTGACAGCACCTTGGACAGTTCCTGCAAGGTGCGGAGGCGACTGTGCCTTCCTTCTCGCGAGCACTAGTGGAACGGCCTGACGAGCTGAGTGGGAGTCTCGCGAGAGTGGTTGCAGCAGGCTGGAAGGCACGGGAGCGCGCGGGCCCGCCTCGGACGCGCGCGCACGCTCCCCGCCCCCAATCCGGGAGCCGCTCGCAGCCGGCTCCGCGCCTGATCGCCGGGTGCAGCGCAGCTCCCCACGGCGCGCAGCGCGACTACCTTTCTGCAGCCGAGCGGTCGGGGCTGGTGAGTCCTAGGCCTGGGGACCCAAGGAGGGCTTTGCAGGGAAGCTGCGAGCTGGGCTGGAGAGGTGTCAGCGGCTCCAATTTTCTGCCTTCAAAGCGTCCCTTTTCATTTGAGGGGCAGGTCCGAGCTGCTGGAGAGGTGGGGAGTCGAGGTGACCTTTCCTGCTTGGGGTGGGGAAGAGCTCCCTGGAAACCCCTAAACCCTCTTCCCCATCCCTGTTTCCTCATTCCCTATCCCTGCAGAGGGAGCCCGGGATTTGGGTGACGTCAGGTCCTTGGATGGAGCCTGAGCTTTGGGCCCTCCACCCCACAAACCCCAAGTTCCACCTGGCATTCCCTGGAAGCCGGCCGCTTCCTTTTGGGATGGCGCATGCAGCCGGGGATGGGAACATCTGGAATCTGGTGACCATGGTATCACAAAAGGCACGGCAGGTGGGCCCAAGTTGTACTCGCCCCTGGGAGGCCAACCTTTGTACCGCTGGTCTGAGCAACCTGATTTTTGGAGGAGGGGGATGGGTGCACTGCCTAGGACCCGGATACCGCCAGGGCTTTGGGTAGTGGGATGGGGGTGTTGGATGCAGCGCATCCAACGTTAGCACCAGTCAGTCACGGGGAAGGAGGGAAGATATGTAAGAACCAATCCCTGTCCTTGCCTTGGGGTTCTCCTGATCTGGAGTCTGGGGGAGTCAAGTGAGACTAGGACTGATAATTGGCTGTCAAAGGCCTATTTGAGGAGATCAGCAAAGAGCAGGGTTGGAGGACAGAGACAAGAGGCAGCAGCTGTCAGGAGGAGACTTTCCGGAAGTGGGATTTGGAAGGAGGCAGAGGTGAGAGGGCATCTCAGGGTGGTGGTAATGGACAAAGTTCAGAGGTGGGCATGGAGTGTGCTGCCCCACCCCAGCCTGTCCCTGGTGGGGGGAGGGAGGGGGAGGGAGGGATGGTCTAGAGAAATTTGCAACCCGTGCTTTACCCATTATGCCTTCACCATCGGGACTGTGAAAGAGGGAGAGGATTCTGGCAGGGCCACCACGGTTGACAGGGATTCTGCTTGGAGTTGCTAGTTTAGCTTCTGTGGGAACTTGGAAAGACAGGGGTCAGTTCTCCATTGCTGAGAGAGAACCATGTCATGGATGGGCCACCGGAAAATGGAGTATTAATAGAGGGGACTAGGAGTCCTGGGACTTGTGGCCATTTCTATTTCTCTTTTCTTTATGTTTTTTTAAATTGTAATATGTATGTTTTGTGTGTGTGTGTGTGCCTGAATGTATGCACTATTGTGTGCAGTGTCCTCAGACAACAGCATTGGATCTCCTGGAGTTACAAATGGTTGGTTGTGAGCTGCCTGTGTGGGTACTGGGAATCAAAGCCGGAGCCATCTCTCCAGCCCCAGTGTGGTTGTTTCTTTAGCCCCCTCTCTGGCTGGTCTCTGCTGAACACGTTGATAGCCCTCTCAGGGTGTCTTTCTGTTAACACTTTCTCTAGGGACAGGAGAAGTGGAGTAAGTAGTGACCTCCCTTGAGGAGAAGTGTCTTGTTTAGTTTTAGAGACCCCTCTGAGTTCCTCTTCCCGCTCCCCCTCTGCCTGTCTGGCCTCCTCACAAGATTTCCTCCCCGAGCTGCACTTCCTGCTTTGCTGTCAGTTTGGGGTCTGAAGCTTTCCTGAAGGAAGTGTGATGCAGCTGGGTTAACAGAAAAGCCGGCCTTTGCCTGTTTAGGGGAAGACACCAGTCTTCCTGGGGAGGGTAGCCAAGCATTAAGTATGAAATATGGGGCCTATGAACTCAGTGTGGGGCTCAGTATGCTCCGGCCGGATCTGATCTTCCCTCCTGCAGGGCCTGTTGCCCCCATAACGTCATACTAAGAAACAGAGTGGATCTGAGTTCAACCCTCCAGATTGTGTGGAGTCCAGTAGGAAGGCACATGCCCGTAATCCCAGCAGTGGGAAGACTGAGGCAGGAGGATTACTGGGCATCTAAGATCTTCCTGGGCTACTGAGCAAGGCTCTGTCTCAACACAAAACAGCCTCCACCTGTGAGGGATGGAAGACGAGCCCGGAGGGGTGAGCGGAGCTGAGCGCCAGTGACTGCTTTAGAATTTACAGTGGGATGAAGAACAGTGATGTTTGGGAAGGGTCACAGAGGAGGTGTGGGAAGCGATAGGGTTAGGGAAGGTCATAGGCTGGTCTGGGGCCACTGGGGTGGCTAGACATGCTATTCTTCAAAATGTGTGTATGAGAAGCTTCAGCCTGTGGTAGAGAGAGAGGGTAGTGGGAAGCAGGGATTTGCAGCTGATTGGCATAAAGCTTCAGATGCCAGGTGCAGGGTCTGTACCTGCAGGAGGGCACCACAGCGTCAGCAGCATGAGAAAATGCCCAGGAGAGTGCTGTGTTTTGAGGGTGATTCATAGCTTTGGGCTTCAGGACTACAGATGGGACTGAGATTAGGAGAAGAGAGCCAGAGGTCGAACAGGAAGTAGAAACGTCCGTCTTAGCCAGTAGGCTGTGGGCAAACAGAAGAAAGACCTCTTCTGTGCCAGAGATGAGGGACTTTTGCTGGCAAGCTCAGAACACGTGCAACTAGTCTTGGGGCCGGACCTGGAGCCAGGCTTGACCTTCCATTTACCACAGACTTTTATTTTTACGATTGCAGGACCAGTCATACTAAGGAATGAATGAATTATAGTCTAGGTTCTGTAAACAACTTTCATTCATGCTCTGTTGGATCAGGTGTAATGGAATAGTACTCAGCAGCTGGGAGGCTAGGGCAGAATTGCTGGAATTTTAAGGCCAGTTTGGCCTAAATAGTGAGTTTTAGGCCACCCAGTGATACCTAGCAAGAGCCTGTGTCAAACTAAAACCAAACCAAAATTTCAGTCATGTATGGTATCTTATTTGGTAATAAGATGTTTTATGAAGCCTATATTTTTCAGGAGCATTGTAGCATGCTCCCCTACGCCCTAATTACAAAACATTCTCATCTGAAGAACAGATTGCTAATTCTCCATCTAAGAGCTTTGGTTATAAAAGCCAGGTGATTTCTCTCATTTCCTGTACTATTCTTTTCTCCAAGAAAAAAAAAAAAAAAGTAGCTTTGTCCTAAGGACCAAGGACCCTGCCCCTGCAGGTCCTGTGACCTCAGCCTTCTGCCGTCCTTCTGAGTCCTTACTTTCAGAAACAAATGAGACTTCTGCCCTGGAGCATTCACATTCGACCTTATGACTTCTCTGTCACTGACAGCTCACCTTTGGTAAACGACTTGAGGTCTGTGACAGGGTCAGGCTGGAGTCAGAGTTGGGGTAGCATCCTCCCTTGAGGCTCCTATAGTTTAGTTTTTACCTCCACATCCCTACTTGTCTACCTTGTCTTTTCTGGAGGCCTTTATTTTGGAAGCAGGCTCTCATTCCATATCTGTTTGGGGAAGGCGGTGCCGCCTCAGGCACCCTGTCTTGTTCTCACTGGCATTTGGTCCCTTACATCCTTGGCTTCCACTGGGCCATCTTGCCTCTGTGCCCTGCCGAGAAGCAGATTCTGTTCTGGTAGCTCCACTTAGAAAATGGTTAGACCAGGGCAGTGTTCCCCTGCTTCCAGCAGGGTGTCCTGTCTTAGTTGTAACCCTGTGTCATCTAAAACACCTAGACACACTTCCTCACTCTCACGTGCTCTTCAGTCTGTTCAGTGGGAGGGATATTCCAACCGGGACTGTATGCCCAGACTCCTTGGCTCAGGCAAAAGGGTGATGAGGGTGACGGGGGAGACAGAGCCATGCCTGTGTTCCTGCCCTCTCCCCATCTACTTGTTCTTTTGAAAAATATGAGCATTAAAGCTTTAACATTTTATTTTCATTTTTGGTATGGGTGTCTTGTCAGCCTATGTGTCTGTGCACCGCTTGTATGCCTGGTGCCTTTGGAGGCCAGAAGAGGGTGTGGGATCCCCTACACTGGGGTTAGAAACAGTTGTGAACGGCCACGTGGGTGCTGGCTGGGAATGGAAATTGATCCTCTGGAGGACCTGTGCTCTAAACATCTGGGTTGTCTCTCTAGCCTTTTTCTTTCTCTTCTTCTTTTGAGACAGGGTCTCATGGAACCCAGGCTGCTGCCTAACCCACATTGATCTTCCTGCCTCCGCTTCTCAGATGCTGGGGTTATAGACATGTTCTACCACACTGGGCAGTTTTTCATGCATCTCTTGAATTCTAGCAAGGAGGGTCCTTGTGGAAAGCCATACATGGTACGGTGGATGCTGACCCTTTGTGTCTCTCACAGTACCACTGCCCATCAGTCATGCCCCTCCTCTGCTGCCTCCTGAGCCTCTGTCCTGCTTTCTTTGATGCCTTCCTCCTGGTTTGTTGATGTAATTCTGTTTCCTGACCTGGAAGAAAGCTTCCTGTCCAGTGTCGCAGCTGTTGTAGTTTTGTTCGGGTCTCATTCTGCAGCCCAGGGTTCACTTAGTACCCCCTTCGCTTTTTTTTTAAATGTGCAGGTTTCGAGGGTTTATGGGGAGGCCCTTTATAGCCTGGAATGACCTAGAACTGATCCTCTTGCCTTTGTTGCTAGAATTATAGGTGTGTCCCACCACACCCCTTTCATACGGTGTTGGAGATTGAACCCTGAACCTTGTGCATGCAGACAAAGCTACAGCCCCAGCCTTTGCCTTGTTTGGTTGTGATATGAATCTGACCACCTGCTTTCCCCTCCCAAGTGCAGTTACGATAGGCATGCACCATCGAGCTTGGATTTCAAAAAAAAAAAAAAAAGATTTTAGCTTTGATTATGTGCAGGTGTGTGTGTCTACCTGTGGGTATATGCACGTGAGTGCAGGTGCCTGTGGAGGTCAAAGGTGTCGGAGTCCCCGGGGCTATTACAGGTTGGAAGCAACTTGATCCTTTCAGCTCCCTACCTTGTTCTTCTTTTTCCCAGTGTCTCTGAAGCAAGGCTCTCAGTCCTCTGCTACCTGGCAGCTGTGACCTTCTGACTGTCAGGTCAGCCTAAGTCGTGCCTGACTGCTCAGTGGCCATGGCCATTGTTGACCTAGTTGGCCAGTCATTAAAAAAATTAAGATAGATCTGTACTCATTAATAGGAACGTTTTCATTACTTTATTTAAAAATGTTTTTCTTGGGACTGGAGAGGAGATTTAGATGTCAAGAGCATGGTCTGCTCTTCCAGAGGACCTGGGTTCGGTCCCCAGCACCCACATGGTGGCTCACAACCATCTGTAACTCCAGTGACAGGGGCTCCAGTGCCCTCTTCCAACCGTGGCAGGTACCAGGCATACAGCTGTCTTACATACACACGTACACTAATCACATATGCACATAAGCTAAATATGCTTTAGACAATATTTTTATGGACTGGAGAGATGGTTCTGTGGTTAAGAGCATTGGCATCTCTTCCAGAGAGGACTGTGTTCAGTTCGTTTGGTTCCCAGCACCCACATGGTGGCTCACAACCTTCTGTAACTCTACTGCTGGGGGATTTGGCATTCTCTTCTGGCCTCCACAGGCACTGTACAAGCGTGACACACAGATGTACCTGCAGGCAAAACAGCGAACACATTAAATACATCTTTTGTGTCTTTTTCTCTTCTATTTGTTTATTGTGTGTGCATGTATGTGCTATAACATACTTATGAGGCCAGAGGACAACTTTCTGGAACCAGTTTCCTTCTTCTGGCTTGTGAGTTGTAGGGAACTCAGGTTGTCATGCTTGATGGCAGGGCCTTCATCCGCCGAGCCACCATGCCACACGTCCCTTCCCTTCCCTTCTTCCTTTCTTTTCGAAGCGGAGTTAGGATTTATAGTTGTTTTACTTTTGTATTTATTTTACGTTGAATCTATTCCCATGCAATAAAGTTGTTTCTCTTTTTTTTTAGATTTATTTATTATATATAAGTACACTGTAGCTGTCTTCAGACACACCAGAAGAGGCCCCAGATCTCATTACAGATGATTGTGAGCCACCGTGTGGTTGCTGGGATTTGAACTCAGGACCTCTGGAAGAGCAGTCAGTGCTCTTAACCACTGAGCCATCTCTCCAGCCCCGTCTTGTTTCTTCAGAGACCCTTTTGCTTCCTTTACTGGCTGAGGAACATTTTGTTCCTCTTTGGTGAGAATCTTCTCAGTGTATTAGGGGAGCTTTATGCATGTGTTGAACCAGTCATGAGGTCTGTGTAGACAGTGGTGCATCTTGGGTATTTTGTTCAGTTGGCTATGTTGGATGACCAAAGAATCTGGGTTGAAATCCTTAGGTTCTGTATTATTCCCTTTTTTTTTTTTTGTTATTGTTGTTTGTTTGTTTTTTGAGACATCTCTCTGTATAGATAGCTCTTTGTCCTGGAACTGTGTAGACCCAGCTGGCCTTGAACTCACAGAGGTCTGCCTGCTCTGCCTCCTGAGTGTTGTGATTAAAGGCACTATGCCTGCATCTGCTTTATTCTTTGCAAGTGCTCACCCCATGCCCTTGAGACCTCCTAAGTGCTAGGGTTACAGGAATGAGCTTCCTATGGTTTTGTTTCTTGAAAGATTCATTTTATTCAATTAGGTGTGTATGTCTGTGCACGGGTATGTGCATGTAAGCATAGCTGCCCTTTGGAGATTTCTGGATGTCTAGACTTGCTCAGAGCTCTAAACCTTCTGATAACAGGTGCTGGGAAGCAAACTCAGGTCCTAATTGTTGAGCTAATTTCTTCAGCATCCTCCGCCATAGCCCAAGATATTCTCAAACTCAAAATAGAGCCCAACTATGACCTTGGACTTCCTAAAACTTCTGCCTCCATCTGCCAGGTGCTGGGATTAAAGAATGAGTCACCAAATCTGGCTTGAAAATTTTAATTATTGGGCTGGAGAGATGGCTCAGTGGTTAAGAGCACTGTACTCTTCCAGTGGTCCTGAGTTCAATTCCCAGCAAGCACACGACAACTCACAACCGTCTGTAATGGGCATCCAATGCTCTCTTCCGGTGTGTCTGAAGACAGCGACTGTGTACTCACATACATAAAATAAGTAGATAAATGTTTTTAAAAATCCAGCACTCTCGTTGAGCCACGGATCCCGTGTCCAGTCTCTCTTCTTGGCCTGGGCTCATCTTACTGCCGCTGCGCTTTCAGAATGGCACGCACTGCTGTTTTAAAGGGACAGCTTTGAGATACTTGTTGGCTTTCTGGGTATGCATGCCCCGGAAACCATGCTGCTGCAGCTTGAGTGGTTTCATGGGTGAGTTCTTAAAGGTATGAAGCTGCTGACGCCGTGATTCTATGACTCAGGGTAGAGATAAACCCTTTTTACAGATCACCTTATACCACTTACGGAAAGAGAAAGTGAGAGTTCATCCAGAAAGGATTTTAACATAGCCTTAAGCACTTTAAGTGAGAGTGGCTCTTAGGGAAAGGATAGGCCACACCCAAGTCTGGGTATATTCTTCTCAGGAGGGTTGCACTGAAACATTTTTATAAGATGTTGTTGAGTGGGGCTGAAGGGATGATGGCTTAGTGGTTGAAAGCACTGGCTGCTTTTCAGGAGGACCTGGGTTCAATTTCCAGCACCCACATGGCAGCTCTCAACTGGCTATAACTCTTAGTTCTGGGGTTCTGGTGCCCTCTTCTGGCAGCTGTAGGCATTGCATGCGCCAAGAACATAGACATACTTGCAGAACAAAACAACAACAAAAACAGATGAGAAGAAAACATTAGATTATGCTGAGAAAGTAGGTTTTGATTTTTTTTTTTTAATTTCATGCCCTTAAAACATACTGTGTGCATGAGCACATGACATTTCTGTTAGGACATGTGGAGGTCAGGGGACAACTTTATGGAGACATTTCTTCTCTTCCACCTTTATGTGGAGTCTAGGGACGGAACACTGGCTGCAAGGCTTTTTGGTGAGCACTTTACTGACTGAGCTGTCTCTAATCTGGTTTGTTTGTTTGTTTTGTTTTGAGATAAAGTCTCATGATAGTCCAGGCTGCCCTCAAAGTCCTGGTCTTTAAGCTTTTATGTCCCAAATACTAGGTTTATAAGAAAGTATGTGCCCTACAAATGTTGGTTTTGTTCTTAAAAAAGAATTGTGGTTTTTTTTTTTTTTTTTTTTTGTTGTTTTTTAAGGAGACTCAGTATTCCCCAGGAATGAGCTCACTAATTGGCTATCTAATACCAAGTTAGCCTAAACATATGTGTGTGTGTGTGTGTGTGTGTGTGTGTGTGTGTGTGTGTGTGTAGTAAATGTACTTAGCAGGTTATTGTGTTTATATAGTTAAACATGATACACACATATGAGAATAATTTAAAAATCCATGAACATGAGGGGGTGGGGGAAGGGCATAATGTAAATATTGTATTCATATATAAAATTCTAAAAAAAAAAAAAAAAGGTAAAGAAGAAAGTTTTTTACCCCAGTGTGGTGGTGCACACCTTTAATCTTAGCCACTAGGAAGCAGAGATAGGTAGACTTCTGCTACTGCAGGGCTAGCCTGACCTACATAGTGATTCTGGGCTAGCCAGTATAGTAAGGCATTCTATATATCTAGACTCTGTCTCAAAAAAGTTAGATTTATTTGTGTGTGTGTGTGTGTGTGTGTGTGTGTGTGAGAGAGAGAGAGAGAGAGAGAGAGAGAGAGAGAGAGAGAGAGAGAGAGAGAGAGAAGGGGGGGAGGGGGGGAGGGGGAGCAAGTGAGCAGGAGTAGATACATGCATGATGAGTGTCATGGTACATTTGTGGAGATAACAGCACACTTTGGGGAGTTGCTTTTCATCTGTCATCTTTTTGTTGTTGAGACAGGGTCTCTCTGTGTAGTCCTGGCTGTCCTGGAACTCACTTTGTAGACTGGGCTGGCCTTGAACTCACAGAGATCTGCCTGCCTCTGCCTCATTGCAGCTGGTATCTACCTTGTTTTTGAAACGGTGTCTCTTGCTGTGTCTGCTCTGCCTGCTTTAGGCCAGCTTGGTTTCAAACTTTCTAGAGATTCTCCTATCCCTGCCTTCCATCTTGCTATAATGGGATTACAAGGGTGAGCCTTACATATATGTCTGTCTGGGATGCAGGGATTGAACTCACCTTTAGATCTGTGTAGCTAGCTCTTTCACCCACTGAGCTATCTCCCCACCCCTTAGAGTTTTATTTGTGTATGATAAAAATGTTAGCTTTTTGACTGGATAAAAGCTATCTATGTTGGGCCTATTGGGGAATGTTTATCTCATCACACACTGAGGCAAGATTGTTATGAGTTCAAAGCTAGCCTAAAATACATATTGAGTCCTGGGCTAGCCTTGGATATAGTGTGATAACCTGTTTCAAACCAACCAATCAACCAACCAACCCCAAAGTTGACTGAGGGTTTTTTATTATTGTTTTTGGAAGGACAAAATCCTTCACTGGGTCCAATGGTTTTAAGGGCAAAGCCAGACCTTGCCCACAGCCTTTAAGAAAGGGATAACTCCGTTTGCTTTTTATCCCTTTCCACCTTTTAATAATATTTTGGTAATGTGCACATGTTTGGATGTGCCCAAGGAAACCAGGAGCTGTTGGATCTCCTGAGGCTGGGTTTCAGGAGGTTGTGAGCTGCCTGGGACTGAACCTGGGTCCTCTTCAACAGCAGCTCATGTTCCTAACCACTGGGCTTTCCCTCCAGCCTCTTGGAATCTCTTCGCCAGTCCTTTCCTCCCTCCTCCTGAAGCTCTCTTGTAACTGCCCATTAGCTGTTCTCACCTCCTCCCTCTCATTCCAGCTTGTTCAGTGTCAGTGGAGTGTGGGGCAGGCTCCCGAGGCATCCCAGGGCCCCACACGCGCCTGCATCTACTTCTTTCCACCTGTTGAGTTCATGGTTTGTCCCACCTACTTACATCAGAGCCCTCCCCCCCACCCCCAATCTCCTCTTTTCCAGCTCTTCCCCCCAACTGATTACCTTCTTTAATCTTTTTTCTATTTTTGTGAATTTGACTCAGTATCTCATATAAGTAGACCCATGTGGCACTTGTCTTTCTGTGAACAGCTGCCTTTCTTTTCTTTTTTAATAACTACCCTTCTTTGTGAGATGGGGCCTTGGTAGTTCAGTTGATCTTGAACTCCTGATCTTCCTGCTTCCATCTCTTTGTTGCTGGCACTATGGGCATGCTTGGCCATGCGTAGCTCAGCCTTATTTTCAGATTTAACATTTTTTGGCAACAATATTGCACAGATGATTGTGTGTCCTTCTGCGCATACATTGCCTTTTCATTCTGTTATCACGAGCGCTAAGTTTAATCATTTGTTCTGCCAGATTCTCTCATTTCAGGGATATCTTTCAGAATTAATAAGCAGTCTCAAATGTGACACTCGCACTGTTGCTTTTCCATAGCAACCTTCTCACAGTGGCTTTGAAAGCCAAGTAATCCCTGCCTATGTCTGCTGTTACTCAGGGATGGCAGAGTGGAGGTGTGTGTGTGTGTGTGTGTGTGTGTGTGTGTGTGTGTCTGTGTGTCTGTCTGTGTGTCTGTGTGTGTGTGTCCTTACCATGTGTGTGTGAATGTGTGTGTGTGTATCTGTGTGTGTCTATACTTACCATGTGTGTGAATGTGTGTGTGTCTGTGTGTGTGCTTACCATGTGTTTGTGAATGTGTATGCCCATGTGCGTTTACCCAGAGGCCAGAGGAGGATGCCAGGGATCCTGACCTAGCATTCTCCACCATATTCCCTAGAGACGTGTCCTGTGTGGGTACTTGCTGGGCTTTGGCCATGTCGGCTGGCAAGCTCTGCTGATTCTCTTATCTTAGGATGCCAAAGTATGAGCCAAACATGGTCAAGCATGCCTGTAGTACCATCAATAAAGAGATGGAAGCAGAGGATCAGGAGTTCAAGACCAAGCTGAACTTCCAAAGGCTCCATCTCACAAAGGACGGTTAGGTATTGAAAAAAAGACAAACAGCTGTTCACAGAAAGACAAGCTGCTACATGGGTCTGCTTATATGAGATACCGAGTCAAATTTACGAAAATGGAAAAAAAATTAAAGAAGGTAATCAGTTAGGGAGAAAGCTGGAAAAGAGGAGATTTTGAGAGTCTCTGATGCAAGTAGGTGGGATAAGCCATGGACAACAATGGGCTACAGGCACATACCATACCAATTATTTAGGTACTGTGGATTCAAATTAACCCTCTCACGTTTGTACAGAAAGCCACTGAGTGATGATATCTCTAGCCCCAGAATGGTGATTTAGTCATGTCTTCTGCTTTATCAAAAGAGCTTTGTAATGACTCAGTGGTAATAGTGGTTGTCCTTCCAGAGAACCTGGATTTGATTCCCAGCAACCACATGGGGCTGTTGCCCGTGTCCATGGCTCCCTCGAATAGTCAGGCCCAGTGGGGTGCAGGATGCCAGCTCTGAGTGTAAGGGTAAAGAACACAGCCGGGAACAGCTTCAGGGACCCGGTTTGGTTTATTGGGTGGGAAAGGGGTTTTCACGTCCCTGGGGATGTGGCCAGGGTCTCTGGGGCAAGATTTGTGTGGCTGTGTACCATTGGCCAGGATGGGGGTGTTAGAAGATGCTTCATCTGCATACTCGGGGTAGGGGTGGGAGAACCTTATAAGGTCAAACAAGGAGTGGAGCCTGGTAGCTCAAGGTCATAAATTGCTGCCAGGGTTGATGGTGGGGGGGCGTGGCTTTATGGCTCTGGGCTGGGATGGGAGAGGTAACCAATTCCTGCCATCTCATGCAGGTATCTGGGGTTGGAGATCTTCCCACCATTCTTCCATAACCCTTGGCCATCACAGTCCCACATGATAGCTTATAACCATCCATATCTCCAGTCCTGGGGATCCAGTGCCCTTTTCTGATACTGCACACATGTGGTGCAGAGACAAACTTGAGGCAAAACACTTGGACACATAAAATAATACACATTAAAAACAACGAAAAAAGACTTTGCTCCCCCCACACACCTATTTTAAAGAAAGATTTAGTTTTAGTTTATGGGTTTAAATGATTCCCCTGCATGCGTGTGTGTGTGTGTGTGTGTGTGTGTGTGTGTGTGTGTGTGTGTGTACTAGGTACTGTATGCCTGCCTACTTTCCACAGAGGTCAAAAGACAGTGAGTCCCTAGGAACTGGAGTTATGGACAGTTTTGAGCTATAATGTCTGTGCTTGGAACTGAACCTGAGTTTTCTGCAAGAGAAGCCAGTGCTCTTAACCACTGAGCCATCTCTCCAGCCCCTCCCCCTTGTAATTTTTGAATTTGATGTAGGTGCATGCACATAGGCATACAAGCTTCACACAATACTTGAAGTTAGAGAACAATCTGGGGGAGTCATTTCTCTCCTTCCACCATGTGGGGCCTAGAGATCGAACTCAGCTCATCAGGCTTGGTCTCGGGCACCTAACCCATTAAGTCCTGCCTGTTCAAGCCTGTACATTTAATCATGTGATCTACCACCGAGCTATATCCAAGGGCCATTCATTTCCTTCCCTCCTGCCCCGCATCCCAGTTGGCTTTCACCTTGTGTTCCTTCTGCCTCGGCACCGTGAGTGCTGAGATTAAGTAAGGCCTGTGTGCCACTCTGACAGGCGGGGGGCTCTTTCCAGGTTTTGTGACCCATGACTGACGTTATCCATATCTAGCTTTTGATTTAGGAACTTTCACACTACTCAGAAGCGCAAAGGATAGTGGGGACGGTGTACGTCTTCACTCCGATGGACGCGCTGCTAACACTGGCTCCGTAACCAGGCTGGGTGGTGGCTTTTATCCTGCCCAGACTGTGTCCTCGTTTTTGACGTCACAGATTGGTTCTGCTTACAAACAAAACAAAGCTTTATATCAGGCAAGCTTTGAAAATGGTGGGTTGCCATGGTACTTGACTGTGGACCATTTTTTCTGGTCTTAATTACATATGCGTCCACTTGGAGTTTGGTTCTAGCTGGTGATGGCACAGTGGCTTCCTTGCATTATCTAAGTGTGGGCTTTTCTACCCGTACCCTAGTTCCCGAATAACTACTTAGAGGCTTATTATTTATGAATATATGCCTATGCCAAGCTAGGTCTCTTCCCCGAAGAGCTTGTAACTTATATCAATTCATTCAAACCATCCTGTGTCTTCCACATGGCTGGCTATCTCTCCTTAGTTTCATAGTTTGACTTCCTCAGAGTCTGAGGGGATTCTTTTCCCATGCTTGACTCTCTCCCAGAGTTCCTCGCTCTGCCAGATGTCCCACCTTCTACTCCTGCCTTAGCTCATTGGTCATCAGATTTTTATTGACAGGTGATGCTTCCACACAGTGTAGAAGAGATGATCTCTACAGCCTTAACTGATGACTTAAGGCACGTGCCAGGCAGGCTTCTGCAGTTTCTGACCTTGTGTACCCCAAATGCCGGCACGAACCCCTGCCGGCCAATCTTCCCACCATGACCATGACATAGCTTGTCCTCCCTGGACCCTGTACCACTTCTCACCCATGCCTCTGGTGTGGACCATCATCATCTGCCTGCTGGGCTAAGTGATGGGAGTCTGGCTTTCTTCCTTGTATTCTGCAGATCCACCTCTTGGTCCCTTATACCTTGCCTCTTACTAGTCTTAGGAATCCCAGTCTCACTATAGTGTCTCAAGCTGACCTTGAGCTTGTGCCAACCTCCTGAGTGCTAGAGCTGCAAGTATGCATCAGCATAGCAGGCCTGTTTCTCCCATGTGACTGACAGCAAGGGGGCTGCGGACTGCTTTATATGCAGGGCAGACGCCACATCCGTCTTGCTCAGTCTCTTTCCTTGGCGTCTGGCAGGGAACGAAATGGGTCTTTCTTTTGTTTTGTTTTGTTGTTTTTTCTTTTGTTTTGTTTTTGTTTTTGTTTTTTTTTTTATGAGACAGGGTTTCTCTGTAGCACCTGGCTGACTGGGAACTCACTCTGTAGACCAGGTTGGCCTTGAACTGACAGAGATCTGCCTAGCTCTACCTCCCAAGCACTGGGATCAAAGGTGTGTGTTACCACTGCCTGAATAGGTGAAGTAGGTGAATACACGGCAGGAGGGAGGGCCACTTAGTGTGTGTAGGCTAGAGGGTGATGTTGTTGCCCACCTTCTGTGAGTTTTCTTTCTTTTCATTTGCTCACTTGTTTATTTACTATTGTTTGTGCTACGTGTGACCAGAGGACACGTTTTGGGCGTCAGTTCTCTTTTTCCACTGTGGGTTTCAGGGATCTAACTAAAGTCAACATCAGATATATGCCGAGTTTACCCAGCCCGAGTTCTCTCCGTAGCCCTGGATGGGGTTTTCTGGGGCTAGACTTTGTGCTTAGAGGCAAATGGCGGTTCTAGTGTCATTTCTGTTGCTGTTATAAGACACCCTGCCCAACTGGAGTTGATGGTGCACATCTTTAATCTCACTATTAGGAGACAGAGGCAGGTGATCTCTGTGAGTTCAAGACCAGCCTGGCCTATGTAGTAGGTACCAGGCTAGCCAGGGCTGCATAGTAAGACCCTGTCTCAAAACAACAAAACAAAATATGCTGGCCAAAAAGTGACTTCGGAGAGGGAAGAGTTTGTTAGGCTTACAGTTCCAGGTTATAATCTCTCACTGAGGACTCACTGAGGGGAAAGTTGAGGCAGGAATGTAAGCAGCTAGTTACATCCAGTCCGTAGTCATGAGCAAAGTCAAGGAACATAGAGATACTGCTTGCTTACTAGCTATGTTCAGCAAGTTCTCTTCACTTATACAGTCCAGGATCACCTGCCCTGGGTCTTCCCACATAAATCAATAGTTAAGACAGTCTCTCACAGACGTCCCTATAGACAACTTGATTTACCCAACTGGTCAATTGAGGTTCTCTTCCCAGGTGACTCCAGATTGAGGCTAGTTGACAGTTAGAACTAACGGGCATGGTGGACATAGCTAGAAGGATGTGGCTGACATTGACTCCTTGATGGGAAGAGCTGCTGCATTTGGGTCCATTCTGCAGTGGGAATGGGAGCATGTCATGCCGCAGAGAGAGCGAGAGGCAAAGCTGAAGCGGGGAGGGGAGCTGAGTTAGAGAGTGTTCTGATTCTCATTCTCATCTACTTTTTCTTTCTTTCCAGGTCAGGACAAACGGTGTGAGCAGGCTTACTGAGCTGGCTGGTCCATCATGGCAGGTAAGGAGAGGTGGGCCATGTTGGAGTAGACATGAAAATAAAAAAAGCATAAAGTCCTAGCCTTCAGAAGTCTTGCTTTCTATATGTACTCTTGTCTACTTGTCCCCACAACACCCAACTTTGGCTTACCCGTCTGAGAACTTAATAGCTCCATCTAGCCCTATGCTAGATTTTGAACCTGGGGACCTGAATTGAGCATCTTGATAGCCCTGTCTTCCCTCTGGCTGAGCAAGTCACAGCATGGGTGGTCAGTCCCCTTCTCTGGTGTTACTATTGTACTTTGAGACTTTTTCTCTGGTTTCTAAAGGTTCAGAGGTACAGAGTGCCAAAGCTGGGGGGAACTTTAAGGACCATGTAGCCTAGATACATTCCTCTGAACAACTGAGGTCTTGGAGAAGGGCAATGAGTTGAATGACTAATGATGGTGTAGAGGCCAGAACCCACATCTCCAGACTGTCACACATGCCAAAGAACTTGCTCTCTGTTGTGGGGAACAGTTTACCCCATGGCAGCTTTTATTATTATTATTTTTTTTTGTTTTCTTTTATAGATGCTGTTTTAACATCTTTGATTTCTTTGGGATCATCTTGGCCGATTCAGGAGATAGGGATATTTGGATGGGGGTACAGAGCAACCAGGGCACAAGGCCAGGAGTATATAGGATTATAGGCAGTCCAGCCAGGAGGGGAGGGGCATATAGGACCTATAGGCCCAAGAAGGGAGGACAGGGGATTTATCCAAGGTGATACCCTGTCCTGTATCTCACCCACAGAGAAAGTGAACAATTTCCCACCATTGCCCAAATTCATCCCACTGAAGCCATGTTTCTACCAAGACTTTGAGGCAGACATCCCTCCTCAGCATCTCAGCTTGACCAAGCGCCTCTACTACCTCTGGATGTGTGAGTGCTGTGGGAATGAGGGAGACATGCTGGCCTTGGGGAGGGGTGCTTGCACACCCTGCTTTCCAACTGTAGCATCTGCATGGCCTGGGAAATCCCCCGCTGGTCTCCGGCAACCTCACTTTCACTGGCCACTTGCACACTGGGCTTCAGTTTCTTTTGTGTAGGCCTCTTTTCTTCCCCTCTTTGTTCTCTCTTGTTCACAGAATGGGATTTATTTTTGCAGTGTTATTTCTTTTTGCTTCTTTACCCCTTTCTACTGGAATACTTTTCCAGGGAACCAGTGGTGACTGCCAAGATTCTGGATTTGGAGAAGAGCCTTCCCTTTAAAGCCTCATGTTTCTTGATGTGTTGCTCAAAGAGAAGAGCATTCAACCGGGAGTTAGGAGACATGGAATCTGGTTTGGATGCTCTACTTCCCAAACAGCGGGCTCTCTATTGTAGAAAGAGAGCACAGGCCACAGAGAGCTATGGTTCCAGGTAGCTGTATGGTCTAGGGTCTGATGCTCAGAGGATTTAAGGATGAGAGTTTAGAGGTGCCTGGTCATGGTCTGGGACAGGCTAGTGAAGTGGTGCTGTCATGTAGTGGGCAGTCAGAAGACACTGCTGAGGCCTGTGAGGGACGACAGGTTGTAGTATGGCTGTGTTGGCATCTGTTACAGGTGACATTGCCTTGACGCAGACCTGTGCTCAGTTGTGTCACGAGGGTAGTAAAGAATGTTGTCTTGGGCTAGTGGGTATCTCAGTTTGTGAAGGAGGAGTGAATACTCTTGGCCCACAAGCCTGATAACCTGAGTTCAATGTAAAAACCCATGTAAAAAGTTGGAAGTGATGTTACATACCTCTAATCCCAGAACAGGGCAAGATGGGGGGCAGAGTCAGGAGACAAACACCTAGATGCTAGGAAGGCTGGCTGAAAGTTGTCCTCTGACCTCCACATGTGCGCTATTGCAAATACAGACACGACACACTTGCATGTGTGCGTGCACACACACACACACACACACACACACACACACACACACAGAGAAAGGGGGAAGGAGAATGAGAATAAAAAAGCAAGCAAACAAAAATCACCATCTTTATCTTTACATTAGGCCCTTCATGGGACAGTAGTCAGTAATAGTAAAGGGTCAGACTCAGAGACTGTTCCACGACCACCTTGGCCTATGGGCAGAGAAGGGTCTACTGCTCTCTAACATGACAAGAGGAGAAGTTGGACAGATATGGGTAGCCTGTAGATATTGGAAGGAAAATGAAACTATACTTGATGGCTTCTCTTTTCCCCATTAAATAAGGAGGAGGGGACTGGAGAGATGGCTCTACAGTTAAGAGTACTGTTTATGCTTCCACAGGACCAGGGTTCAATTTCCCACCACCAAGGTTGAGGCTTACAACTGTTTGTAACTCTAGTCCTAGGCCCTCTTCTGGCCTCCACAGGTACTGCATGCTTATACAGATATACATGCAAGCAGAATACCCATACACATAAATAATAAAAAATAAAGTTAACCATTTTTAAAAATACATGGAGGAGAGCTGAGAGTGGGGGTTTTGGGGAAGGTGGGTGGGGTTAGCGTCCTTGCCTTTGTAGCAGAAGGTGAGGATGCAAAATCCATTTTCCAAGATCTGTGGGGCATGCACAGGGTCATCTGAGGTTGGTTTCTATGAATTTCTAGTCCCTTCAGGCTTCCCCAGTGACAAACACCCTTTATCCTTAGGGGCATTCAGCTCAGGTAAAGATGTGTGTCATGGTCATTCTGGGTTAATGTACACCTTTAATTTCTGCACTTAGGAGGCAGAGGCACATGGATCTCTGTGAGCCCAGTGCCAGCCTTGTCTGCATAATAAGTTCTAGGTCAATCAGAGTCATACAGTGAGGACCTATCTCAAAAGAAGAAAAAGAAAGGGAGCATAACAAAGAACTGCAGGCTCTGAGTCGGACAAGGAGAGGACTAAAGATAGAATATCTCATGGCTAGGGAAGTGTTAGCTGAGTCGGGGGTGCCCATCCCAAAGACAGAGAGGAGAACTGCAATATAAATGCTAGAGCAAGTGAGCTAGAGACGGGTGAGCTTGGGAAGAGCGGTACTAGCCAATATGACAATGGATAGTGTCGTTTCTGCGAACAGCCAGGCCGACAGGACAACTCTGACAACCTGAGTTTGTTCCTTAGAGCCCATGTAGTGGAAGAAGAGAGCAAACTCTGACTTCCACATGTGCACCATGGTAAACACAGACACACACACACACACACACACACAGACACACAGAAACACACACATACACACACACCACATAAACACAGACACACACACACAGAGACACACAGAGAAACACACACATACACACACACCACATAAACACAGACACACACACACAAATTGCTGTTTTTAAAGAACAAACAAAATCAGTAAGAACAGCAAAGCTCTAGGAAACATTGAAGCAATCGACAGGAATGGAGGACACACCTGAAATGTACAAGAAATATCCATATTTGTTATGGGGGCCTTGAGATAGTCAGGCTGGGTCAGAGTTAGGGGAGCATTTTGTCTGACCCTGGGCTCCTAGAACTCCACCCACATGAGAAGAGCTGGTCCAGAAGCTGGATTTAAGAGCTATAAATATCTCCTTAAGTCCTTGCTAGGTGCCCGTCGGGTGCTTTGGTCCTGAAGAAAAGTGTATCTGAGCCTTGAGATTCAGAAGATCCAGCAGAGGGGGGTGACTGGGGCCAAGCTTGAGCCCACCATCCTTTGTTAACTTAGCAGGTTTTTGGAGACTCATCCAATGTTCAAAGAAGAGTTCTCTGAGGTCTAAAGACCTAAGTGTATCTTAGTGCCAACATCTGTTTTCTTTCCTGTAAAACGAAGAGTCTTTAGACCTCTGCTGGCTGTGACTGGGTGATATTATGAGTTCTGGGATATTTTAGGGGAGGCAAGAAAGAAATAGGAATCTGGGTCTCACCCCTGAGAAATTTCTAGTCTGGGCGATGGATTGGAGAACTGCAGAGCAACCCAGATCTGCAGGTCAGAGACAAGGACTCAGTTTCCAACCATTGCTGTTTGCCCCGCTGAAGTGCCAGGCAGGTGGCCTAGTGGTTTGAGATGTTTTAGGTCTTTTTCTCCTTCTATTTTCTGTCCTTGCTTTGGGGTTGGTGATTTTTGTGGGTCTGGGAGAGTCAAGGACTGACTTGTTGTCTAGTAGAGAGAATCCAGGCCTCTTGCACGCTAAGCTCAATTCTAACACTGCTCTCCCAACTCCTCCCCCCACACACCAGAGGTCTTTCATACTAAGACGGGACCCTGAGGCTTTGAGACCCTTCCAGGGACCTTGATGGGCAGAAGATATGGATGGGTCTTTCTTGCTCTAAAGACTCTTGGTTGTTGGGATTTTTCAGACTCCTAGGGGTGGATTGGGGAAGTATTGACCCAAGCTCCCAGCTTTCTTTCTTACAGTCTTTACTCTGTGTGTGTGTGTGTGTGTGTGTGTGTGTGTGTGTGTGTGTGTGTGTGTGCATGTGTGTATGGTGTGTGCTGGAGTACATGATTTGTATGTGCATTTGTGTATGTGTGTGCATGTGCATGTGTGTATGGTGTGTGCTGGAGTGCATGATTTGTATGTGCATTTGTGTATGTGTGTGCGTGTGTGTTTGAATACGTTTTGTGCATTCATTGGTATGGCTTGTGGGTTCTCTCTTTTTCTCTCTCTGTTTGTGTTTATGCACTCGTGTTTATGTATATGCACATATCTTGCTGCTCATCTGTGTTCTTGCCATGTATTTGGTTGAGTCTATATGGAATCCTGGGTGAGTGTCTCCATGTCTGGACACTCACATATCTCTGTATGGATTTTGGTGTCTGTGTGTGTATTCTGGTGTCTATCTCTGTGTGTGCATGTGCTCCTGGGTCTGCAGTGAACAGCGTCACGCTGGCCGTGAACCTGGTAGGCTGTCTCGCGTGGCTGATCGGAGGCGGGGGAGCCACCAACTTTGGCCTGGCCTTTCTCTGGCTCATCCTCTTCACACCTTGCTCCTACGTCTGCTGGTTTCGGCCCATTTACAAGGCCTTCAAGTAAGTGGTTGGTGCCGACCCCAGCTCCTGCCCCTCTCTCCCTCTGACTGCTGTTCCACACTATGTGCTGTTTCCCTTGTTCACCTTTGACTGGGACTGTCAGGAGGAGCTTGGGATTCCTGGGAGTTCCTGGCTGGGTTGAAGGGTCTGGAGTGGGACCTTTCTTAGTTCCTTCCTTTTTCAGTCTACCCTTCTTGTTAAGTTTTGCTTATGGGCTGTCTGGGTGGAGCTGTCCATCCTTGTACCAGTGGGGAATGACTAATTTGGTACCAAGAAAACCCTTTATCCACGAGTCAGTAGAAGCAGCCATCTAAGACCCACTGATGCTACTCACATGCCAATGATGTCATCCGACTCTATGCCACAGGGAATACCTGTCTATGTACTGATGGGGTACCAGTGAGTGTCTGTCCAGTGCCAACTGAGATTTTCAATTTTTGTGCTATTAGGGCTGCATATAGCAACAAGACTGTCTTGGCGCCAGCAGATAAATATTTCAGGGCCATGGGGCCTTAAATCTCTTTGTCAACAGGACCAACCATTTATGTGCCAATTAGCTACTGTGGTGGCGTCAGTAAGGTCTCTCTTCTATGCCACTGCGGCTTTCTGTTTCTGAGCCTGTGGAGCAACCCACCCCTGTTCCAGTTTCTTGATGATGGAGCTGCGTGTTCTTCCCACAATGGACCCATCTCTCTCTATGCCAGGGTCACTGATACATGTGCCATGGATGGTCCTTTTATGAGGACATCCCTCTCGGGCACACAGGCCTAACTCACGGAAACCTTCAAAGATCAGTGGAGGAAGGCCACCCTCCTTACACCCTCATTTAAAGCACTTGGGTTGTTTGCTTGTCTTTATGCCCGGAGGGGCTTTGGATTCATGAGTGCAGGGAAGCCCAGTCCCTCTGCCCAGGTGACAAACCATTGTCTCTGCCACAGGACAGACAGCTCCTTCAGCTTTATGGCATTCTTCTTCACCTTCATGGCTCAGCTGGTTATCAGCATCATCCAGGCTGTAGGAATTCCAGGCTGGGGTGTCTGGTAAGAGGCAAAGGTCTGACCTGGGCTGATGAAGTAGCACTGGGGCTGTTTGCTTGTCTGGGTGCTAAGATACTTTGCTTTTCTAGGCACGGAGTGGCTTGTTATGGATAGAAGGGGAGCCTTTGGGGTAGTGGAGTAGTGTTCCCCATAGATTTGAGGGAAAGCTGGGAAAGGGGTTGTCTGGGTGGCCAAGGAGTGTCAGATTTTATAGGCAAGCTGGGGAGAAAAAGCCTTGTGGCTCAGGGGCCTCTGGGAGCACAGGCCGTGGAGTATGAGAAATATGGCCACTCTTTGGCTCCTCCCCGTGGCCATGAGATGATCCTTGGGATGGCTTCTGGGTTCCCTTGTCCTACATCATATCCCCACAGCTTGCTTCTTCCTGCAGCGGCTGGATTGCCACCATCTCCTTCTTCGGGACAAACATCGGCTCGGCCGTGGTGATGCTCATTCCCACGGTCATGTTTACAGTGGTGGCCGTCTTTTCCTTCATTGCCCTTAGCATGGTAAGTGTAAGCATTGAGGGTGAGGGCTGGGGGAGGGGACTGTGATCTGAAGCCATCCCTCCTCCGGGTTACCAGAGGATTCAGGAGGCTGAGGAGATGGTGAGTAAAATGCTTGCTTCATGAGCATAAGGACCTGAGTTTGGATTCCCCAGAATCCACAGCCTGCCATGGTGGCAAATGCTCACAACACCATAGCCTGGAGCAGAGCAGAAATAGGCAGATTCCAGTTCTTAGGGCAGGCATCAGGTGAGAGAGAGGGAGGGCGTTCTCAAGCATGAGGTAGAGAGCAGTGGAAGAAGATGGCTGAAGTTGACCTCTGCCCTCTACACAGACAGCCAAGTGAACCCCCTTTGTGTTTATATACAACATACCCAAGGGGGCTGTGAGGATCTGAGCCCGAATACCTGGAACCTATGTAAAGCCAGGCACTGTGTGCACCTGTAATCCTAGCGCTCCTGTGGCAAGATGGGAAATGGAGACAGGTGACCTGTGGGGCCAGCTAGCCTGATGCACACAGTGGCAAAAAAAAAAAAAGCTTGTCTCAAGCTAAGTGGAAGGCAAGAACTGAGATTGGAGGTTGTCCTCTGACACCTGAAGTCAGTCTCTCTCTCACACACACAGAAGTCTTCTGAGTTACTTACTTTGAGGACTGATTTTTCACAAAAGGATTTCATCTGTTTTCTGAACAGCTGCCCACCCGTTTGTTTTAAACTTTTTATTATTAATAATAATATATAATATATAATTTTATAATAATTATAATATTACTGTTGTTGTTGTTGTTGTTGTTTTATTTTTGACTTTTTGAGATAGGATTTTTCTGTAGCCCTGCCTGGCTATCCAGGAATTCACTTTGTAGACCCAGCTGGCCTCGAACTCAGATCTGCCTGCCTCTGCCTCCTGAGTATACCACCATGCCCAGCTTTAATTATATATGTGTATATAATACACACACACACACACACACACACACACACACACACACATTTTAGATAGGGACTTTTTTATAAATGATTTTATTTTATTTATCTATGAGTACACTGTAGCTGTCTTCAGACACTTCAGAAGAGAGCATCCCATTACAGATGGTTGGGAGCCACCATGTGGTTGCTGGGAATTGAACTCAGGACTTCTGGAGGAGCAGTCAGTGCTCTTAACCTCTGAACCATCTCTCCAGCCCCATACATAGGGACGTTTGAAACCCAGGCTGGCCTCAAACTCAGCATGTATTGAAGAATAAATTTGTCTCCCCAGGGCTTGGGTTACAGGCGTGTGGCACTCACTACTCCTTGCTTTTGCTTCCATTTTTTAGACAGCCTCTTGAATCATGCTTCTCCTGCCCCTTTAGGGATTGCAGGATGCAACACGGTGCCCTGCGTGCTTTCCCCCCATTAACTGTTCCCTGTGGTTGTTTCTACAGGTTCATAAGTTCTACCGGGGTAGCGGAGGCAGTTTCAGCAAAGCTCAGGAGGAGTGGACCACTGGAGCATGGAAGAACCCCCACATGCAGCAGGCAGCCCAGAATGCAGCCATGGGGGCTGCGCAGGGTGCCATGAATCAACCGCAGACTCAATATTCTGCCACTCCCAACTACACATATTCCAACGAGATGTGAGCCAGCCAAGCCTACCAGGAGGCAGGGCTGGGGGCCAGTGGGACAGGGGGCTCAAGCCACATCATCTGTGTGGTGACCAAGCAGGGTTCCCCCTTCACTTTTCTCCTCCCCAACTTTGTACAAAGAATCAGAGTTATATATATATATATGTATACGTATATGTATATGTCTATCCCCTGACCCCACCTCTTGGGTCCTGCCCTTGGCACTCCGAGAGCTGCGAACTGCACAGGAAGTGTTTCTGTGCATTGGTAGCTGAGCCTATGTCCCCTTGTGAAATACTGTACAGTGGCGATCTCTTGTTGTGGTGCTAGATGTATGTTTAGAACTAAACCAGCCCCTCCATCCATCAGGTTGCCCCCTCTGACCCTGGCCCAGGGACTCCACAGGGCAGGGGGAGGCCTAGCAGAGAGCCTGGCACCCTGTGCAGGATTATGAGCCTAATTTCTGCCTTTAGTCCCATTGGGAAGCAACAGTATTAGTGCTCATGGTGATGGGCAGGCTCTAGGGGGATAGGACAGAGAGGATGTTCCCTTGCTCCCTGTAGTTCTCCCTCAGCCTCCTCTCCCCTTGTTTCTCCCTCCGTGTGAGATTCTTTGTGCTCATTTCCCTAGCTGGCTTCCCCACGATCTTTTCCCTCCCCTTGTAGCTTTTCTTTGTCTTTCGAAGGCTGAGTGGCTCAGTTATGTCTGCTTTTAAGGCTGCCCAGATCTTCCAAATCCACTCCCCAGTTCCAGGAAGCTGACACGAGAACTGAGCCAACCTTATGTGGAAGGGGCACACAGTTGGGGATTCAGAGCCCATTTGGTACTTGACACCCAGGGCATGGAAATGAAGCTCTGGTGGTCTTGATCCTGAAAGCTTGGCCCACAGAGGCAGGCTTCTCCCCCCCCCCCCAATTTCCATCCCTTTCTGCCCAGAGCCGCCTCTAGCTGCTCCACATTTCCTGTGGGGCTGGGTTGTATGAGGCACTCCAGGTGTAAAGGCCGTGGTGGAACAGAGGACAAGCATCTCATCATTGCTCCCTGGGAGAGGTGTGGCTGGCCCCAGCCCAAAAGGGTTTCTAGTTTCTCAGTGACCACTGGATTCCTGGAAAGGGTAGCTGTTCTATTTGAATCTGGCAGACAGGATAGAGGTCAGAGAGCCAGGTCTAAAGGAAGGGTCAGAGGAGAAGTCAAATAGGACCCACTGAGAGGGTGACTTACCTCTCCAGTCTCACCTGTCCCTGGCGACAGTCACATTCCTTGGAGATGCTCCCAGGTCCAGTTCAAGCTGCAAGCACAATGTCCTGAATAGGATTCCTGGTTGGCAGGGAGGAAGGCCAGTAGGGCTCTGCCTTTAGTTTTCAGTTTAGTGGGTTCTGCCCTTCCCTCCTGTCCCATTCAAGAGAACTACAGGACTTGATTCCCCGCCTTTCCTCAGTTCTCTTAGAACCCTCATCTCTCTTTAAACTGATCTTAGTTCCTGGGGCTGTATTTTTCAAGCGGCGTGTAGACATTGTCTGGTAGCCCGCTCTGTGTGAGGCCTGAGGTGGGTAGGTCTTACCAAGGAGCAGCTGGCTGTTTCTTATCTCCTTGCAACAGAAACCCACCTGGGCTAGGGAGAATGGCAAGCCATTCCATGTTGGTTTGCCTTGGAACCTAGGACCTGGTTTCTGGTCACCTCGAGCTTTGATTTTTCAGCTTCTTCCCTGTAAGAGAAACCAAGAGTGTCTGGAAAGTTCCCTTTCTAATGGCTCCCTAGGCTTAGTTGATTCTCTCCCCTACTGTTTTCTCTGTGGAGAGCAGTTGTAATAGCTTCTGCTACCCTGAGAGATTCTAGGGCTAGGCCCTTCCTCCTCTTCCCTTCTCCTGGCTCCCTTTCTTAGTCCTCTGGTACTTCCAGGAGGGCTGTGATCCAGCTGCCAGCCTAGCATCCACAAGCTGTTGGATGCTACCCTCCCCCCCCCCAGTCAATTTCCTGTCCTACCTGCCTTTCCTCTTTCCTGGCTCAGACCTATTGGCCATGCCTGGCACTGCCCTTGGGAGCGCCTGTTACCAGTGTCTGGCCCAGCTGCTCAGGCGTTGGGATGCTGCATCTCCAGGCAACTATGCACTTTCATGAAGAGGAAATGAGAGAAATGGGGCTGGGCACAGATGGTTTGCCTGAGGGGTGGGAGGGTCCAGTTGATGCTGGGGATCCTCCTGTCTGTTGCCAGCCAGTGGCCTGCTTTTGCATTCTCCTGGTGCCCACTGCCCCTTGTTTCTGAGAGACACAAACTATCCCCTCGTTGGCAGTTGACCTGCCTGAGCCAGTGTCTATCTGTGTAACTGGATGAACATAATAAAGGGGATCATCTGACCCTGTCTATTCCATTGTCTTATTTGTCTCCATGTGGGTCTCAATGAAGCCTTGATGTGGGATGTGAGGCAGGGGTGTAGAATCCGGTTGAGTACATCTGTGACCTGGTGGTCTGTGATGCCAAAACCCATGTACTTCTTTGTGATCCTTCTCTGAAACAGCCTTAGTAGGCCATGAAGTAGTTGCCACAACTACTAGTTACGAAGTGGGAGTGGCCTATAACACCAAGGGAGGGGAGTGGCCTGTGTCTTAGTTGGGGTTTCCAGTGCTGTGAGGAGACACCATGACCAAGGCAACTCTTATAAAGTGCAACATTTAATTGGGGCTGGCTTACAGGTTCAGAGGTTCAGTCCATTATCATCAAGGCAAGAGCCTGGCATCATCCTGGCAGGCATGGTACAGGAGGAGCTGAGAGTTCTACATCTTCATCCAAAGGCAGTCAAGGGAAGATTGCCTCAGGCAGCTAGGAGCAAGCTCTCTTTGTCCACTCCAACAAGGCCACACTTCCTAACAGTGCCACTTTCTGGGATAAGCATATTCAAACATCCATAGCCTGGAACGGTAGGACTAGAAGGCAGGTCCTTCCTCAGCACCTATGGTGGGTCTCTTGAAGCTGATTGAGCAGGCTGAATTAACATGCAAGCTCTTGAGACTTATGATTGCTGCAGGGTAATGACTACAATGATTCAAATAAACCAAGTCTCTGCCAAACGTGTGCTCTCTAGGGCTGCTGTTCAGATCCTCTGTGCTGGTCACCCCTCAAGATTCTTCTCAAGTCAACGGGCATGGTAGCACACCCCTTTAAAGCCAGCACTTAAGAGGCAGAGGCTGGCATATTTCTAAGTTCCAGACCAGCCAGATTTGTTTGTTTGTTTAAAGATTCCTCAAAATGACCCTTTCAATGACATGGTTTCCCTACCTACTGTGACTTAAATCCTGAACTGGGAGCACCAATGACTACAACTCCCAGAAGCCACAGAAACCACGACTCCCAGAAGGCCATGCGAGCACTAGCTTTCTCTCCAGTCATTTAGAGCCGGAAAGGCGCCTAGATACCGCGATACTTGGGGGTATTCCGGAGCTGGTGAGCCACGGAAGGAGCGGGAAAGCTGTGTCCCTGGTCCCGCGGGGTGGGGCGGTGGGAGACTCTCCTTTGGCTGCCGTGGGTCCACGTGAGGGTCGATGTGTTATGTGTATGATGTAGGGCTATAGGCGTGACCCCAGTGTCAGAATTGGGGGGGGGGGCATGTAGCTGCACCTGTACCCGCAGACGTCAAGCTCTATCCTTGACCAGAGTTGGATCTAATTTAAAAGGCAGCGCAGTCAGGACACCCACACTTGTCGTATACCTTTGCAAAACTGCAGCATAAGGTGCCCCTCTAAAAGATTTAGGAGCGTCCTGAAGTGCAAACATTAAAAACAACAGCTATGTTTATTTTGGAAGAGGGGTTGCTGTCACAAGGTGCGAGTAGAGGTCATAGGACAAATTGCAAGACTCAGTTCTACCCTGTAAGTCCCGCCCTCGTATTCAGGTCCTCGGGCTTGCCTGCAAGCTACCATTACTGACCCAGCTTGCCTCAGATTGTATTTTAAAGTAATAAACGGAAGAAAGGAGAACTTTGGGAGTGTTTAGATTCCTAAACCCTGAACTTGCCGAGTGGCATTTAAAAATCAGAGTTAGGGCAGTTTTTGTCAGAAAAAAATTTCGCCATCACCGTCGTTTGGAATATTGGAAACCAGAACTGGAGAATGGGCAGAAGAGATTCCCAGCTTCAGGAAGTGATCTGTGTTTGGGAGCTGGGATTTTTCTGCATCTCGCTAGCAGTTGGCAAGCAGCTGGACTGTGATGTATCTTTCCCTGGGTCCTCAGGAGGTGTAGGAATGAAACTGCAGTAGTTAGAGTCAAACATGCCTACTTCCGGTTTGAGAGAAGGCCATTAGAATGTCAAACCTTTTGACTGCATCCAGCATTCCTTAGGTGCAGCTCGGTCACACTTTCTTGGCTACATTCTTGTCCATTTTGTTACCGGTAGATAATTCATGGAAGTTTTAAACTTTGCCCTTAATTAAACTGAGAGGAGAATTATGTTCACACACTGAGTCCCTTTCTCTGTTGTGTGTGTGTGTGTTCTCTGTGTCTCTCTTAAGTCCCCCCCTTCCTCCCCCCCCCTTCAGGGTCTCACTTTGTAGTTCTGGCTAGCACAGAACTTAACTATATACAGATCTCAACTAGAAACCTGTATTCTTTCTGCATTCCAAGTGCTGGAATTAAAGGCATGTGCCACCAAACCCTACTTTTTCTTGATATATACATAAGACTAAGTATATGTTCTGTGGTTAAAATAAAGGTCAAATAAAAATATGAAAAAATTGTACCCTGCATATGTAGTTTAGACTATGAGACTAGAGCTAGTTAGTTGCAGCCAGCACATCACTAATACAGGTATCTACCTTGTACCTCAGCCTATGAGGGTGGAAAGAAAAATGAATCCAAAGTCCAAGGATGGACAAAGAGTGACTCAAGCTTGACGCTGGAGGTGTAAAGGGAACATTGAACCACATGATAAAATAAACTTGACTTTTGGGTTTTGTTTTTTTTTTTTTTTTTTTTTTCTCGGGAGGGTCAGTAGTGGTGGTTGAGAATCAGATATCATAGTCTTCAGTTCCTGGACACTTCTGGGCAAGCATGACAGGTCAGGGAATGCAGACATGTACTACAGCCTTTCTTGGCTCAAAAGCAGTGAGTTCTGTGGTTAGGATGGATGGTGGTCTGCCGTCTTAACTGCCTGCCAGAGCGAAAGGAAGCGTGCTGGAAAAGCCATGCTCTGAAGCATCAGAAGGTTTGCTGTTAACCAGCTAGCAAGAAGCACAGATAGGAACTGATTCTACTGTACCAAAGTTTCTCTCTTGCTATTGTGTTTTGGAAGTCATGTTTAATCACCGAAGCAGAGGATCTTTGTGTCTCTCTGAAGGATAGAGAAAGTGCAGTTTTCTGGCTGTGGTTTACCTGCTTGGCCGGCTGCCCTGATCCCTGACCTGAGAAATCACAGCCTTTCAGTCATAACCTTCTGCCTGCCTATCCACGCTTCTCTGATGCTCACAGATCCTGTGAGTGGCAGGAGCCAAGGAGGTAAGGGTCTGCCTATAGTCACCCTGATTGTGTTAATAAATACAAACTTTAAAAGTCTTTAATAGGATCTGGATGGAGGAAGAGATTAAATTGGCTTGGAATTTGATTTTGGAGAGCAAACAAACTCTCAATAGCTGCCACTTTCCCTGGGACTCAGGGTGAACACATTTGACCTTCCTTTCAAATGTGAATTAAATACATTTCTATACCCCCCCCCCCGCCGTGTGTGTGTGTGTGTGTGTGTGTGTGTGTGTGTGTGTGTGTGTGTGTGTCTGTCTGTCTGTCTGTCTGTCTCTGTCTCTGTTGCCCCCCCCCCACACCCACCAAGAAGAATGGTATTGGTTCTGAACAAAGCTTGGTTCTCAGAACAAACAGTGTTTCTTGGATCACACTGCCTTCTGTGGGGAAGAGCTGAAGTAAGCAGTAGCGTTCTATCTCCAGTTTAACCAATGGCTTTCTGTAACATGACCCTCAGGAATGCTGCCTTCTTGAGGTTCAGGGACTGCACGTGACACTGTTCTTCTGCTTTACAGGACTCCTCTGTTCTTGTATCACTTGACTGAAGAAGGACAACAGGGTCAAGGTTTGAGGTAAATGTTCCCAGAGAATCAAAATGTGCTTTTCAACAGGCATGGAGACTCACTCCTTTAATCTCAAAGTCAGAGGCAGGCGGATCTCTATGTGAGTTCGAGTCCAGCCTGGTGCAGATAGTGAGTTCCAGGACAGCCAGTGCTCTGTTACACAAAGACACCTGTTTCAAAAAACCAAGAGAAGGCTCTTATACTGCTCATGTAGAGGACCCCAGTTCTGTCCCTGTGTGCACCCATGTCAGGCAGCTCACAACTGTGCAGAACTCCAACTTGAAGGTGACCAGATGTCTCTGCCTCTGAGAGCACCTGCACTCAAGTGCACATACATAATTAATAATTAATTATTGCTTTATAATTATAGTTAATAATAATTTAAAATAATAACAGAACCCAAACGTGTCTCTCACTTCCTAATGATGTGCTCTGGGGGAAGCTGCTAGTAGGTCCATGGAGGCTGTCAGTTGTTAACAGTGCTCCTCAGATTTTCAGTGGGCTCATTTCTCTAACAAGTCTGGTCCTGGTTGAGGCTATGAATTGTAGCAAGGACTCGGTATTAGTGGTGGGGCCTAGGGTAGAGAGAAGGCTCAGTGGTTAAAGGAGCTGTTGTAGAGGACCTCAGTTCAATTTTCTAGACCCACAGGGCAGGTCATAACTATCTATAACTTTAATTCCGGAGAACCTGACACCCCCTTCTGGCCTTTGTGGGCACTTTGCACAAGTGAAGTACAGACAAGCATGTCAAAATATCCACACACATGAGACATACATGCAGTCAAAATATCCACACACATGAACAGTGCCCACATACAGGAAAAGTGACTTTATGAAGTAAACCTTTAAAAAGTGCTGGCAAGGTGAACTTTACCTATGCTTAATCCCTTTGAGAAGGGTACTGAGCATCCCCTCTGCTCTGTGGATATATGCCTAAATGTTACAGGCAAATGACAAACAGGCCCCTGTGGTTACCCAGGCATGGAGGGAGCTGTACTAGGTTCTTCCATGGATGGCCTTGAGCTTTTGGAGTACATCTTCTAGGGTGTTTTGTCTCATAGAAAGAGCCACTTAACCACTGTCTTTTGCATTGACTCTGGCCATATTGGAGGAGGCTTCCAAAATCAACCGTTTCCATGTCTCTCACTTGAGTGAAGAGTTTGGGGAATGAATGATCCTGGCCCGAGATCACACACCAGGTCAGGAGCACAGCCTCGGACAGGACCCGAGACTCCTGCTTCCCAGGGCAGGATAATCAGGACTGCAGCAGCAGGGGAAGCAGTGGGTGGTTCATCTGGGCATCTCCAGGGAGATTGCTGGTGGGGAAAGACGCAAAGGCAAAGGGAACTGATGTCTAAACCATGAGAGATCATCGAAAAGGTTCAGTAGAGAAAAGGGCCGTCTCAACCTGTCCACATGTTCTCACCACCCTTGACATTGTGGCCCCGATCTGACTGCAGCCCCACTGGTCCCTCCTACTGTCCTTAGGACTCTCCAGTTTCTCTCTTAACCTCCACTGTGTTCCTTGCCAGTCTCCTTCAGACCTCTCCACTTTGCAGGGTTATCCCATCTGAAGCAATTTCCTCCTGCTTGAAAAAGCGCTTCTCCTCCAGACTCAGCCTGAATGATACCTTTATGTGACACAGACTGAGACAGTCTCTGGGCAGCCATGGCATAGGTGACTCTTACAGCACTGTGTAGACAGGAGGCCTGATTTGGTCGTCACACTATGTACTCCCAGAAGCTGGGACTGTTAAAGCCCACAGCACCCCCAGCATCTAGATGACCACGTGCTGCTTGCTACATGACTGAAGATGATGCCCTTTATTCTGTTTTAGAGTCTAAACCCAGGCTTTCTCAGCTCCCTGGAAGCCACCAGATCACACATGGAACCAAAGGTCCCATGCCCAGCTGCCATACCCTCCGTGAAGAGAAAGTTCCATGTTCTTGTCGGTGTCACTGGGAGCGTTGCTGCTCTGAAGCTGCCTCTTCTGGTTTCAAAGCTTTTGGACATTCCTGGGGTGAGCATCCTCTCAAGATAAGTGTAATGGCTTCTGGCACTAAGGAGTTGCTACTTCTGGGGCCGGTTCATTTCTGCAGTGCACAGGATGGTTTTTCCCCTGATCCCGCTGTGCATAGAAGAAGATCTCTGTGTATGCTGGCGTTCGAGGCACACAAGAGACAGATTAGTGTGTAAGATAAGCAGAAGCTAGATTAAACGAGATACTGTAGGCGGGGCATGAGAGGGAGAGTGAACCATTGTAAGACCCTCAAAGAGGACCTTCCCCCCAGAGGAGACCCTCGAACCCACAAACCAAGCCGAGACTGCTGGCTGCAACCAGCACGAGGGTTTATTTGATCAAAGTACACAGGTACCTGGGGGCACACAGTCTCTCGGAGGACTTGCGCACCCCAGGCTTGGGCACTCGCCCTCTTACAGGGTTTTAGGAAGCAGGAGCAGGCTTACAGAAGCAGATGCATGGTTGCAGGGATTTAATTGGTTGATTTAAATGAGGCGGTGGGTCGAACTGGGGGCAAGGTCCTTAGCCACCTGCCCAGGACATGGTGATTAGATAATAGCTGACTTGGCCCTATCTTGGGTGGGGGATTTCTGCAAGAACCCTCCCTCTTTTGGTGCCAGGTGATTGACCACAGATGACTGCTCTGCCTTATACCTTGAACTCCTGCTTATTTGTTCAGGCCTTGCAAGATGGCGTTCCTGCAGTCAGGCTAGCTCAATGGTGGGGATCTTTCACCATGACCCCACACACTGACCCTGAGGGTCCCTGAGGCCCTCTGGTCTGGAGAGGGGCAGCTCCTGTTCTCATGCCTCCCTGAACCCTGAGGCTCAGCTCTCTATCCTGGTTAGATTCTTTGCTTGTTTCAAACCCACTGAAAGGCCCAGGGACTGTGTACTGCCTGTACCTCTGGTTTCAAACCCAGTTCCCTCCAGGGTTTTAGGTACTCCAGAAGCCACTCCTGTGAGGTAGGATGGGAGATTCTTTTCACCCTCTGTTCTTGGCCAGGCCATCTTAGCTTTGACTAGTTTTATATGTGAGGGTTCCAGAGCAGAAATTCGAAGACTGAAATATCACCAGCTCCAGCAGGTAGGTGCCTGACTTCTGCAGAATCCTCTGTGGGACTGTGTAGCCTTCTGCTGTTCCTGTGTTCCAGCTAATGGCCGTTGCTGTGGGTTGGCTCCTCCCGATTACTGCCCTTTCCCTTCAGTCTTAAAGTCTGTACAAACCCTCCACTCACACACACCTTGCCTGGGTGGTTTTATTTTCTCTTAAACTCATTTGACATAGACAATAGGCTGCATTGGGCACTGCTTGTGTTAATCCAGCACTAGTTTTGTGGGGGCACACATCAAGGCACAGAGGTTCCTTGTGTCTGAATAGTACCTGAGGTGGGGCCGCCTAGGTGGCCGTATCCTGCGTGTCCAGCAGAGGGCGCTCCTCTCACACAGATGACTGTTGTGGGTCTTTCCAGTCCGGGACTGGAAAGGCTTGTTTCTTTTCTTTCTACCAGCTTCTACCGAGAACGTTACCTCCTCTCTCTAGGTCCCTCCCTGCCCCCAGGCTAAAATAAGTGATGAATATGCCAACCATGCCACAGTCAGGAGAAGGAGATTCCCATGGCTGCTCTCTGCTTAATGTGCCCCAGAGCTGTTCGTAGAAGCTGACCAGATACAGCCCCGGAGGGCAGAAGGCCTGGAAAGGGATTCTGACGTTGTCACTGCCCCCTGGGGAGAGAGGCACTCAAACAGTCCGTTTTCCCATAGCCCCAGAGCAAGTGAGTTTCCGGGTAGGAGGATGGGGGTGGGGAGCCCTATCCCAGGACACAAGGGGATGGCAACACCACCACTTCCTCCCAGCCCACGCATGTGTGGGGGTGTGAGGAAAGGGCTGCCTGCAGGGTGCTGGCTCCACCTACCCCAGGCTTTTTTAGCCTGGGCCCCTGGGAGGGAGAACAGGCTGTGTCTGGAACAGGCCTTGGCCCGTTCTTTCTCTGGCTGGGGTTGAAGCCCAAGTGAGGCAGCCAGAGGGCACTGAACTGTAGAGGCCTCTCCTTCACTTGACTCTTGAGAGCAGGCCTTTCTTGTTTCCGAGTAGGGATGATTTCTCCTGCCCATCCCCCAGGTGTGGAGGTGGGGGGGCAGATGGCATAGTTGGACAGCAACTTGGCACATGGGAGCATTTAACAGTGCGTGTTTCCTGCCTGGCACAGAACACAGCTTGAGGTACTGAGGTTTGTGAGACACCAACATGGAAAAAGCCCCTGGAATGACAACCTTTGCATTTGTGAGGGTCCCCATACCCTCATCCTGATGGTCTGCTGCTAGTTTGCCCTGTAGGGCTTTGAGGTGTTAGTAATGCCCTGTAGGCGTGGCCTCTGACTGGTCTGATGGTCACTTCTCTTCCTTCCCAGCATTCCTCCCTCCAGTTCCTTCCCTGGGAGACTGAGCTTCCCCAAACCCCTTCATATCGGCCGTGGTCCTTGGAGCAGCCACCCCTCAGCTCTTCACTGGGTCGATTATTCATGTGAGCAAGGATTTCCCCAGTTCTCTTGAGGACAATCAGCTTATGAATAGTCAGTAAGCATCGGTGAGTGTGGGTTGCAGGTATCTGGCCATTCTACATACACACAGCTAGTGTGCCAGAATGTACAGGTGTCCTGGGGGAGCCACAGACCTGGAGGCTGTGTTGTCACACCACACCACAGGTAGGTCAGAGATCAGAGTAAGCAGGGTAAGTGCTGCCCTTAGCTGATGTCTGTATACATAAATAGTTGACAGAAGTCACCAGCAAAGGGGTCCAGGAACCTTTCTGTGAGACAGGAGTGTGACTACAGGACTGGCAGGCACAGCTCCTATTGGTAACACCCACCTGTAAGCGGAGCGTCGTGGCCAGGAGGCAGGAGGATGAGGACTTCAGGGTCAGCCTCAGCTGCAGGAGTCCTGCTTCAAGAAACCCAATAAGGTCTAGAAATGTAGTTCCAGTGGTTGACTGCGGGCTGTGCACTGTCCTGGGAATGCCCAGTGTGCTAGTGCAAGCCTGTGGTCCGAGCACAGGGAAGACAGGAGCAGGAGACCCAGAAGTTCAAAGCCATCCTCAGCTACTCATCCAGCGTGAGGCCAGTCTTGGAAGCAGACAAGAGGGAGGAGGCATGGCGGTTTCCTAACACAGGACCCTGAGCCAGTTTATTTCTGTTTGTTTCCTTTCTCAGCCTTAGTTATCCATGCAGTGCAAAGGAGGCAGGTAGACAGGGAATCTTTCCTGAGGGTCTCTTTGGCATTGGTTTTAGAAGATTCTAGATGTGAAAGCAAAAGGGGCCAGGACAAAGGTCACCCAGGAGAATGTTTGGCAAATCTTTAAGTGTCATGTCCACAGGCAGCAGTTTCATCCATGTTGTCAAGTCAGTTTTTAACACCTTGGTGGGAAGTCTGGCTCGAACCTGTGGTGGGAGCAAGACAGACACCATAGTTGTTTTCTAGGGCAGGTGGGGGCAGGACTGAGAACTGGAGGGAATATTCACCACAGAGGGAGTTGTGGTAGTCCTTGGGTTTACAGAAAGATAAGTTACTGCCGTGTCTGTAGGATCACCTGGGGCTGAAAATGAGAAGGGAGGACCTTGCTCATAGCATAGGAAGTAATTCTGCCTTTCCAGCCACTGTACAGAAAAAACGCAAGTGCTCATAGCTTTCACTGAACTCACAGAATTACATCCCATGGTTGTCAAAGTTCACCCATGTACAAGGATGCCCATTGTGGCATTGTTGGTGATTTCAAAACACAACTGAAAACAAGCCGAAAGCTCAGCCCACCGCTGTGGCACTCTCGGTGCAGCTCCAGCAGGGGACTTGCTGTGCTTTAGAACAATGAAGTGATCGTTTCCTACTGCTGTGGGTCACTCCTTAGGATGTTACCAAAGGGCAGGTCACAGCCTGTGCCCCAGGCAGCTGGGTTCAGCTATCCATCCCCAACAAGATTACAACAACAGAACTTAATAGTAAAACGTGGAAAAAAGATTTATTCAGTCTGGCCACACTGGGAAGAGGGGTAAAGAGATCCCTTTCCCTCCAAATCTATCTTCAGGGCTTTGAAGTGAGATTTCTATATAAGTAGGGGACCCAGGACTTGTATATCTAAGCAGTCTCAGCTAAAGTGCGGCCTGCCTACAATTGATCATTGTTTCTTTTGTGTGGTAGTCTAACCAGGGGTCCCTTTCCCCATGGCTGGCCCAGGCTTTAAGCTTTCTCTTCTCTCAGCATGAGGTTCCTGGGGGAGTTCATTCACTTGGGGTCTACTGTTTGAACAGTCTGATAGCCAAAATGCTATCTCTTCAAAATATCCTAATTCCTGCCAAGCAGGGTGGGAAGATGGAAGTGAAGTAAGCCACAGGGCATATGGGAGCATCCACAGGCCATCTGGTCCTTAGCTCTTTTGTACAGTAAGAATGGTTTTTAAATGCTTTTTTTTTTAAACGCTAAGAATCAACCCCGCAATGATCTCATGTATGCTAGATGAATAACCCCTTATAAACTGCCTCAGTTTTTACATTTTAAAATAGTTAAAAGTAGCTTTTAAAAATGATATTTTACGGCGTATAAAAGTGTCAGGGATGGTGACACAAGCCCAGCATTTGGGAGGCAGGGGCAATTGGGTCTCTGTGAGTTCAAGCCAGCCTAGTCTATATAGTGAGATCCAGGCCAGCCAGGGCTACATAGTGAGATTCAGTCCCCAAACAAACATGTCAGGGATGGGCTGGGGATGTGGTTCAGTTGGTCAGGAGCTTGCCTACCATGCTCAGAGGTCTAGCTAGCTTCAACCCCCAGCACCACACAATCCTGACACATTCCTGTATTCTCTGCACTCAAGAAGCAGAGACAGAGACTCTGACGTGCAGGTTTGAGGCTAGCCTGAGCTACATGAAACTGTTTCAGAAGGGGCTGGAGAGGTGATGAAGAACCAGCCTGTTCCATCTTACGCTTTAAAAACATTTTAGAGTAAAGACTAGGCTCAATCCTGTTTATGATTAAATCTGTTTCTCGAGGATTGGGCTATGCCCCACCTGTTGGAACCTTAACTACAAATGGTTCTGTCCTGCCTGTTCCAGGAATGGCAATCATGTCTTTGTTTCAAAAGTTAATAACCATCTTGGAACCCTACCTTTGTTTCAAAAGGGTTGTTATGGTTACCTTGTTATGACTACCTGTTGTTATGGTCATCTTGCAACTGTGTCTTTCTTTCAGGAACCAGTACAGGACTGACTTGTGCTTCTGTTCTGTTCCTGTAACCCTACCTATTTTTCCCATCCAAGTCCCCCATTTGTAAACCCCGTACCCCAGGACTATAAACACCTTATCTTCCTCACGTCCAGTGCTGACCTCTTAAACCCTGCTTAGGGGAGGCAGCCTGTGAACATGAATCAAAAGGCTTACTTTAATTAATGGCTCACTTGCTTTAATCTGGCCATGAGGATTTGGGTCAGTGGTCTTTCTCTTCCCAGCTTTTGGATTAACAATGGCTCAGTGGTTAAGATCACATACTGCTTTCCCAGAGGACCTGAGTTTGTTTCCTAGCACCCATGTTGGGTGACTCACAACTGTAACTCCAGTTCCTGGAGATCAGATCAGACTTCTGTGAATCCCCACGCTTAATGTACACGTGCACTTGTGTTTGTGGTTGTGTACACAGGGCTCCCCACCCCCCTTTAGCGGTGGATGTGGAGGAAGATGGACTGCATTTTGTGTCAGGGTCCTTTATTGCAAATCCCAGCCAAGAGGCCCCATGCTAAAGCTTTGATGCATTGTCTCACCACAGGATAAGTACATGGCAGATAGGGTTTGGGTGAGCTGTTCCCCCTACTCTCAGACATTAGAATACTTGGTCCACAGTTGGTAGCGCTCTTTGGGCAATTTAGGAGGAGTGGTCTTGCTGGAGGAAATGTTGCTGGGGGCAGGCTTTGAGAATTCCCATCATTCTCCTGGTTTGCTGCCTTTGCTTCCTGTTTGTGGTTTAAGATGTGAGCTCTCAGTTTGCTACTCCATGCCTGCCAGCTGCTACTCACCCTATAGTAATGGTGACGGGCTCTTAGCAGTCGGAACTGTCAGCCCCAATAAACCCTTCCTTCTCTGAGTTGCCATGGTCATAGTGGTTTATCAAAGCTGCAGACAAGTAACTGATACAGTGGGCCCTTTGCTCCTGTGGGCACATCACATGCAGGCTAGAGATACCCATCTCTGCCTGTGCTGAGACTTCAAGTGCTCTGTGGCCATCTGTAACTGGTGGTGACCACAGTGGACAGAGCTGGTAAGACGGTGAGTTCATCATCACCATCAGTTCTTACAGGATAATGTTGGGAGTTTGTGGTTCTCCACTAGAGCAGTTGTGTCTCTTGGGAGCACTGAACATCTTGGTTGTCAAAATCAGGGATGGTCTTGCTACAGGCTACTAGTAGAGAGCAGGGGTAGAGGCTATGGGATTGTCTCACACTGTGACTGTGAAGTATTTCTGCATAGGTTTCTATGTTCTGTGCCATAGCCTGGACTAGGGCCCTAAAATAGAGTGAGAATTCTGTTTCCATTGCCCCTCCCCTCCCCCAACGTTCCAGAGCCCCAGATTCCAGATTCAGCAGAGAAAAGGAAACCAGCTTCATGAGCTGGTTTCAGGAAGGAATCTCTATAAACTCTAGACACAATGCAGACAGCTTATGCAATCATGTCTGGCCAGGCTTCTGTCACATCACACAAAGAAGTACCAGTTAAAAATATGCGATACAAAACCTAATCTTAAGAGGGATCTCGGTAGGGGACCAAGCACAGAGCCGACTTTCAGGAATTCTGCAGTGTGGGGGAGATTTTCATGCCCAGCTCTATAACACCAGGGCCCAAGAGGATTTCAGAGAAATCAGGGGTTGAGGGGTGGTGTCCTGCCTTCAGGGCATTTCTGCCCTGCCAGGACTCCTTAGCATTTATTGCCTGATGTGAATGAATGAGTGAATAGTCTATAGTGTGAGTGTGTGTGTGTGTGTGTGTGTGTGTGTGTGTGTACATGTGCTGATCCTGGGCCCACCCAACCCTTGGCACTCAAGATCCTTTTGCTAAGTGAATGAAGATAAAAGAACTAACCCCACAGGGCTGATGAGTCAGATCAAGCGGCATCTCTTTAAAACCAGAAAAA
This sequence comes from Micromys minutus, assembly GCF_963924665.1. NCBI lineage: Eukaryota > Metazoa > Chordata > Mammalia > Rodentia > Muridae > Micromys > Micromys minutus. Next base: position 48,131,890 of record NC_137985.1, on the reverse strand, counting down.
CTAGCCTGGGCTTGCCTATTAGCAGTGGGGGTAGGGAAGGGCATAGTGAAGTCCTGCTTGTCATTCGTTCTTCACATTTCTCCTTAGGTGGACACATTGCCCCAGGAGGCTCCCTAGCAGTGTGGCTGTAGACCTTGGGAGGGTAGCCAGAGTGTGGACTGGCTAAGAGGTGGTACAAAAATCTTGAAGGAAAGATCTTGAGATCTCTCAAGCAGAGTTGTTGCTTAGGGTAGGAGGCCTAAAGGATGCGTGGTTGGAGGTCCTCAGGAGGTGATAGGTTTGTGGGAAGGCAGCATGGAGACACTGAGGGACTGAAGGGTGTGCAGAGAGGAAGCCAGGACCCCTGAACAGGAGCAACACCAGTTTGAGGATGTTTCTGAGCTATCCCTAGGTAGAATTGTTCCTTTCTGCTGGCAGGAGGATTTTGGATTTAGAGTGGAGTCCTTTGATCTTCAAGGAGCAGCTTTCCAAGGGCTTAGAATTAAGTATGGCCCCAGTGTTCATAATGACTGGGAAGTTCTTCCAAACAGAGGGCAAAAGTCCTCACCGCATTGTGTGAGCTTGAGGCCAGTCTGGGCTGCATGAAACCTTGTCTTAACAAGCAGGTGGTATGTGCCTTTAATCTCCGGACTCAGGAGACAGAGGCAGGTGGATCTCTGTGAGTTCCAGGCCAGCCAGGACTGCATAGTAAGACTGCCTTATTAAAAAAGAAAAGAAACACAAGTTCTGTAGGGCTCACTGGGTTCAGGCGTGGCAGGGCCAGTTTTATTCATATGTGCATGTGTGCATATGCCTGCGGAGGCCAGAAAGGAGGTCAGATCTCGGAACTGGAGTTACAGACAGCCATGTGATGCTGGGAACTGAACTTGGGTGCTGTGCCAGAGCAGCAAGCCATCTCTTCAGCCCTTAAGTTATAACTTAGATTTGAGACAGTACTTCTGGTTTTAGGTGTTAGGTAAGCACTCACTCACTCAGCTGAATCTCCTAGCCCTAGATGCGATCTTTAATGGACATCTTCTTTGACCCCTGGAGATGTTGTTTATAACCAGTGAAAGATTCTACGAGAAAAAAGGCCATTCTTGGTGGCATGTGGCTCAGTTGGTAGAATACATGGTCAAAGCCCTTGGTTGATCCCCTCAAGCAGGTAAAATGTGAGAGACAGTCTAGCCCTATAATACTCTAATACTTCTAATCCAGCACTCAGGAGGATTAGAAGTTCAGGGTCATCCTTGGATTTATAGGATGTTCAAGGCCAGTTTGGAATACTTGAGACCCTGTGTCAGATGAGAAGGGTACAATCTTGATTGTCTTTTATCCCTCTCTCTTTCCTCCTAGCATGTTGCCTTAGTTAGGGTTTTATTGCTTTGAATAAACATCATGACCAAGGCAAGTCATTGGGGCTGGCTTACAAGTTCAGAGGTTCAGTCCATTATCATGAAGGTAGAACATGGCAGCATACAGGCAGGCACAGTGCAGGAGGAGCTGAGAGTTCTACATCTTCATCCAAAGGAAGCCAGGAACAGAATGAGCATCCTCAGGCAGCTAGGAGGAATGTCTCCAAGCCCAGTCCCAGAGCAACACACTTCCTCCAACAAGGCCATACCCTCTAATAGTGCCACTCCTTGAGCCAAGCAAATGCAAACCATCACATATGTGGACCTTGGTCTTGTCCTCAACTGACTCAGTATCTTTGGGGGCTACAGGTGGTGGTACAGGTGAGAGGAAGCCAGGAGGGACAGTAGAATTAAGATTTTAGGAGCTGGTTCTCTTCTTTGTGCATCTTCTGAGAAACCCCGGTTTCTGTATCTCAGGCTTCTCGGGACTCATGATCCTCCTGCCTCAACTCCTCTTCCTGTTCCTGCTCCTCCTTCTCTTCCTCTTTTTCCTTTCCCTTCCTCCCTCACCCTCTTTTTTCTTCTGTTTTTGAGGGTCTTACTGTGTGCCACAAGCTAGTTTTAAATTCATGCTCTTCTGCCTCAGCTTTCCGAGTACTGAGACTCTGGTATTGTCACCACACCTGGCTTAATTAAACAGGCTTGTCTTTTTTCTTTTTGTGTGTGTTTTGTTTTGTTTTGCTGCCTTTTCCTGTTTTTCCCTTGTGGAATTTAGTAGTCAGATTTCCCCTCTTCCATTGGTCTTTCCATTTTTTTGTTGTTGTTCAAGTATACATTAACCCCTAACTTTGCATTAAATTAAATTTATTAATTTGTTTTGGTAAAAAATTTTAGATTGCTTTTTGGCTCTGGTCTCAAGAGTCTCACAGTATAGACTTAGCTGGTCAGGAACTTAAGTAGATCAGACTGGTCTTGATCTCTCAGAGACCGTATGGCCTCTTCTACCCCAGTACTGGGATAAAGGATGTGAACCACCATGCCCCGTGCACTGTCTTTTTTTTTTCTTTTAAACTTTTTATTGATTTCCCTGAGAATTTCACATTACACACCCCGATTTTACTCATCTCCTAGTCCTTTCCTATCCCCCTTCCACCCATAAACTCCCACACCCTGCAAAGAAAACGAAAGGAGATAGAATACAAAGGAAGCTCTTGTCGTGTAAGCTGTAGTGTGTCACAGTGTGTCACACGGTGTGCCCTTATGTTCACACATCTCCACTTGCAAATATTCACTGCAGCGAGTCATCCATCTACCATGGGGCCTCGGGCCTCTGCCACCCTGGATCCTCACTGATGTCTCCCGGAAATCCTGACATGCCCAGTGTCATAGAGACCCTGCAGCTTTGGATCTTCAGGATCAGCCCTTTCCTGGCTTCAGCAGATCATAGATGGGGTAGATGTTTGGGTGGACCAATTCAAAATCCTAGCTCTGGGCCTGGGAGGCAGCTGATCTGGTCAGCCCGCCAGCTCTGCTGTGCTCAGACCACGGGGCCAGCTCTCCAGTATTGCTGCTGCTTGCTCACCTAGAGCCTCAGCCAGTAACAGGCAGGATCGGCCTCCTGCTCTCAAGTCCTGGGGATTGGTTTGCCTGTGCCTTTGCCAGCTCTACTGTGCTGTCCCGATGAGGTGCATCAGATTCCTTATTTCTTTATCATTTTAATTTCCCAGAGTTCTTTTTTTCCTCCTCTGAATAGATATTAAAAAAAAAGAAAAGCAATATGGGGCTGGAGAGATGGCTCATCAGTTAAGGCACTGGCTACTCTTGCAGAAGATTATGGCTCAATTCCCAGCACCTATATGAATGGTTCATAACTGGCTGTTCTAGAAATTGAACCCAGGGCCTCTACTATGAGCCTACTCCCTAACCACTTCTTTTCCCAGTCCCCCTTTTTTCCCCTTGGGACAGTCTCACATATCCCTGGATGGCGTTGAACTAGACTTCACTATTTTGCCAAACGTACTTTGAATTTGTGATCCTCAGCCTGTGCCTTCTGAGTGGAGGGTTATAGGTGTGCTGTCTTTCCTGGTTTTATGTAGTGTGGGGATCAAACTTAGGGCTGTGTGCAAATGAAACCAGTACTCGGCCAACTGAGCCACATCCCCAGTCCCTCTGTTTTTTGATACAGTATCACTATGTAGACCAGGATGGCTTTGAACTCATAATCCTCCTGCCTCTGCCTTTTGATTACAGCTATGTATTACCATGGGTGGCTACCTCTGTCGTATTTAGTACTTCCTACCTAGTATGTCTTCTCTCTGTTGCTTTCCCCTTTCTTTCCTTTGTTATGTAGACTGAATTTTCTTCTCCTAGTTGGAAAGTTACGTGTGATTGAGCCCGTGTCATTCTCACAGTGTGAGTTATTGAGCCCTCACTTGAGCTTCTCATTGTCTTGTGTCTGATGTGAAAACATGAAGGCCCTTGCATGGTCCCCCCTTTCTTCTGTTCTCTCTGCCTTGGTGAGTCCAGGCTGTACTCAATGGCTGGGCTCTGGAGGGGCAGGGCAGCCCTGCCTATCTGCCGTTGCTCAGAACTGGCAAGGTGGTTCATTGGTGTCTTAGAGAGGACTTCAGCTGTCCGTGATGTTTCTCAGCCTTCCTAATGCTGTGACCCTTTAATACAGTTCCTCATGGTGTGGTGACCTCACTCACAAAATTCCTTTCGCTGAATTGTAGTGTTAATATCTGATACACAGATGGTCCTAGGTGACCCCTGTGAAACGGTTGTTCTGTCCACAAGGGGATTGTGACTCATAGGATTGAGTACCACTGATTTAAAGGCTATCTAAAAACATCCCTGGGGGTTTGTGTAGGACTAGGGACAGTCAGTAGGAGAAGTGAGGCAGAAGGGGCAGGTCAAGAATTCTGGAAACTTTAGATCCTGGCTACTCCTCAGCCCTCCTCTCTGAGATGTCTGCTTTTCACCCCAGCTTGGCTCTCAAAAGTTGTGCAGAGCATGGTACCCCCGCATCCTGCTCTGTGCAGGGGAGAAACAGCCAAGGGAAGGGGTGGCAACCCGGCTGTGTGCAAAGAGGCAGCCTTGACCTGAATCGCCAATTCTTATCAAGCAGCAGAGTGGATCCAGCAGGACTTCCAGCAGCCAGGAAGCGGAATTTCCTTTGTGAGGTCTTCCAATTTATACATTCATTAAAGCTTCTTACAACTGTCCAGGCTACGTGACTGGCTGTGGTCAGACACTGCGGCCTTTGCCCACAGCCATGATTGTCAACTAGTTCTTTCTGTCACCCTTGACTGGCCTTCCTCTTTGATGAATGTCCTTTCCTGACTCAGTGCTTTGACACAGGTTAAACACCCCCCCTCCCATTTGCGTCAATACTTTTTCAGTGATTGACAGGGTGAAGACACTCGTCCTCCCCCACAGGAGGGCAAAGACTGCATTTTTCCAGAACTGTTTGCAGCCTGAGGCCCCTTCCCACACTCAGGCCTTGTTCCTGAAAGTAGGTGAGGGGCCTCTGCTGTGTCACTGGAGCCTGGACTCTGACACAGTATGTGTGTACCAGCTGTCAGTGACTTTTCCTGTAGCAATACAAGCTGTTGGCACAGAACCTGGCCCTGTGAGTCTCCTTGGCTGGCCCCCACTGCCTGCAGTAGGCCCCCACTGCCTCACATTCTCTGCTACCCCTGCCTCTGCCCTCAAATGCCCAAGTAGCGAGAGGCCACTGCTCTTATATACCCGAGGCAGGTGGTGACTCATCCCCCAGCAGCCCCTGAAACAGGGAAGTGAAATGTGTGCACCTGGCAGGGCATGACCTCTGAGTGACAACGGAAGTAGCTGTGTAAACATGAGGGTCATTGCTAAGGGGAAGTCCTGGTCAGCACCAGGCTGTGAGGAAAGCACCTGCCTGCATTGGCCCAAATGTTACCTCTCCGCCTGTGGTTCTAGTAACTTTTCCCTTTCTTCTCCCTTCCTTCCACTTTCTTGGTGACAGCTGGAAGTCACAGTGGTAACAACGGAGAGAGCCAAACATTTCTACAGCCCTCAGGATGTCCCCGTCACCCTCTACAGTGACGCTGATGAATGGGAGGTCAGTGTGGGTCCATTGCTTTTCTTCCAGCAGGACAGACTTCCTTGTATCCTAAGGCTCTGGCTGCTGAGCACATGGCCTAGGCTCAAGTCAGTGTTAGGACCATCTGGGTAGAGGCGATGAGGAAAACATCTGTCTAGCTCCTGGCCTGCGGGAGGCCTGTGGTACCGCCTTCCTTAGGCAGGGCTCAGCTTTGGCCCAGTGCCCTGGGTTGTGTCCTTGTACTTATCTGGGCTGATGAAACCACAGAGGAGCTCTGTTCCCACCAACCTTGTCCACGTGGCTCTCAGCATCCAGAGCGCCTTACTTCCCACGGCCGCTGGCCGTGCCTCTGCCCTTCTGTAGAGGGGTGGGCACCAGTGGAGTTGCCAGGCACAGAGTGTGGGCCTCATAGGACTGTCCTGCCAGGCGGTTTAAAACATTCTCAGCCTTGAACATTTCTGGCTGGCCTGCCCTTCCCTTCCTTCCCCTCCCCCTCCATTTCTCACCGCCACAGAACACTTCTACTGGCTTGGACAACCCAAGCATCCGCCTCAAGCAGACAGGCCAGGAGTTCCCTGCCAGATGTCAGTTCTCTTGAAAACCAAACCATAAAGGGAATACGCTCAGAGAGACAAGGAGCGTTTGTTTCCTCGGGCCTGCTTTCTGTCAAGCTGCAGGCTCTGTGGCCAGTGCTTGCCAGCTTCACTGTGAGAGGGGATAGGTGGATGACTGAGGGAGACTGAGCTGGTTTCCTTGGCTTTTTCAGCTCACTGTACCTGGCCTATGTGTCCCCCTCCCCCTACACATACTGAGAGTGACCAGATTGGTGACCCCCATCTCTTTCTTCTGGCAGATGTGGAAGCGCCGTTCTGACCCAGTTCTCCACATTGACCTGCGGAGGTGGGCTGACCTCATGCTAGTGGCTCCCCTTGATGCCAACACTCTGGGGAAGGTGGCCAGTGGCATCTGTGACAATTTACTTGTGAGTGACTCCTGGTGTTTGTTCTCTCCAGCTTTGCTCCCAGTTTGCTGAGCTGCAGATTTTACTGTACAAGGAAGTCTGTTGCTATGGGGTGCAGGTTGTATAGCAGCCCCCCTCCTACTATGGGATGCAGGTCTGTTGAGTAGCCCTCTCTGAGGTTGAAGATCTGGGTCCAGTGGCTCATCTGGCTTTGCTGCTGGTGTCTGGGCGTGTCCTCCTGCTCCTGCCCTCAGTGCTCAGCCGGCTGCCCCTCCCTCAGCCCTCTTCATCCTCCTTCCTCATGGGCTGCCCTCTGTCCGCATTGACCTTCCTGCCTTTACTGCTTCCCTGTCAGTTCCTCTTTCCCACCAGAATCTAGAAACACACAGGAATGCTCTGAGAAGGATATTACTTCCTCATGGGCCTCACATACTTATTTCTCTGTAGTCATTTTGTCCCCAAAGCTAAGACCCAGTTTTCACGTCTGTCAGGAAAAGCTTGGAGAGAAAGAGGAGGGAAAAGCAGGTGAGAAGTGACTGCCAGATTGGCTTAGGACCTCTGAGACCTCTTGGCAGCTGCTGCCTTAAAGAGCATCTACCTTCATTTCTGTGATAACCCTGGGAAGGTCTGTGGTCGCACCCCTTCCGTTTCTTGACCTTTCACATCTCATGTTCTGGAGGCTTCTACCGAGGACACAGGAAGTGCTTGCTCTGGAGAGAGGTTTGTGACCACCATGCAGACAGGAAGGAAAGTGCTCCGTAGTGAGCTCTCTAGTCACAGATGAGCCTGTTAGTCTTTAGAGCCTGCTTTGTGCTGGGCACTGAGTAGGCCTTTAATAATACTTCTTGGATGTGGCAGGAAACAGTTCTCTCTCATAAATATTTTTGTTTGAATTTATGTTTGTGTGTGTGTGTGTGTGTGTGTGTGTGTGTGTGTGTGTGTGTGTAGGCTTGTGTCAGACTTTTGGCAGTCCTGCCTCTGCCTTCTGAATACTGGCATTACTGGTGTGTCACTCAGCTCAGTTTTAGAGTTGAAATTGCTGAAGAAGTGAATATTGAAGATGCATCAGGAACTTTTAGGACATCACGTATGATGTGGGCCCTCATTTGGCCTGTCAGCATAAGCCTGGAATCCTGGTAACTTGAGAGGCTGAGGCAGGAGGATCGAAATCTTAAGGCCTGGTGGGCTACAGAATAAATCTCTAAACATAAAGTGAAGAGGACTGGAGCCATAGCTCAGTGGCAGAGTGCTTGTGCAGTGAGTGGGAAACCCTAGGTCCCCTCAATCCCCAGGATGGCATGTGAGAGAAAAGTGGGCATCAGGATCCTTGTTTGCTTTATGAGGAGGCTCTTCCCCCTCTGGGAAGCTGCTGGTGACCTAAGCACTGATAGACTAAGAATACAGGATGAGAGGAACACCACCCTGAGGCTGTGACCAGGAGCAACTGGGAAGGGCAGAGAAGTAGAGCTGGGTACTGCATGGTCCTCGCTGCCCAGCAGGGCACTGAAACTGGTGAGGGGTGAGGGGGGCACTCAGCCATGTGCCCCGCTGGGCTCCCTAACTAAAGAGCTGAACCTCAGCCCCTTTCTTAGGCTTCCTCCTACCCTCTGAAAACTAGGCCTTCCTCCTTGTTGCTGATGTTATTGTTACTGTTATATATCCAGCTCTCCCCCTTTAGAAACAGTCCTGAGCTGAGCTGGAGAGATGGCTCAGAGGTCAAGAGCACTGAGCGCTCTTCCAGAGGACCTGGGTTTGATTCTTAATACCCACATGGTGGTTCACAGTTTTGAGACCTGGCAGCTTCTTTTGGCCTTGGTGGGCACCAGGCACACATGTGATACACAGACATATATGCAGTCAAAACATGTAAAGCAAATATAATCTCCTGTGGCCCAACTGGCCTTGAAATCCTGACCCTCTCTTTCCTCTTCCCCGGGATGGGATTGTAGGCATGGCCATGTTTTCTTCCAGGCTGCTACACCTCTGTCTTTGAGGCTCCTTTCTTCAGAATTGGCAGGACAGTGGAACATATTCCCCAAACTAACCATTTGCCTCAATCAAGTCCCTTGAAGACAGATGTTTGAGACAACCTCTGGTGTTACCGTTTGAGCTGTGGTTGGCTACCTCCTCCTCAGTAGGCATCTCCTTTGAGAAGAGAGGAAGCTCAGCCTGCTCCCTCTTTCCAGACGGTCCTGTCCGGTGTTGGAAAGATGCTGAAGAAGCGTGTGCTAGATGTTGCCCTCATTCTTGCTCTCTAGGCCCCATGCCTACAGATGGCCGTCTCCACTTGCTCTGTCTTCTGTGCTAAGCTGTCAAGTCCAGAAAGGGGTCGATTCCCCAGGTTACCAGTCTCTGGACTTGGATCCAGCCATCTGCCCTGCCTGAGCAGATTCCCAGGAGCAAGGCTGAGATGCTCAGCATGGTGCCAGCCACTTGGCTGTAGGAACCAGTGTCCCTTTCTCTTCCTACTGCTCGTTGCTTCAGAGGAGCTGTGGTTTGTCCAGGAAGCACTGAACTGCGAGTCAGACAGTTGGGCAGACAGGTTGGGTTTTGCTGTGGTCAGTGTGCTCTGTTTGGAGGGTTATTAGAGCCCAACCCTGCCTCATTTCTACGCCACTCATCATCAAGGTCCTCTCTGGGTTTGCTTGTGACTCCTGCAAAAGCAGCAGGTGGCACAGAGCCAAGAAGAAATGTGACCGAAAGTGTCCACTCACAGCCAAGCAGTCTTACTGAGAGGAATTGGTGGGAAACCAATATTAATGTCTGGGATGAAGCAAGCATCCAGGTTCTGAGACTTCGCTGTCCCCGGAGAGGGCAAGGCCACTGCAGAATGGGTGGCCGCTGGCCTGTTTACTGCATCTCTCCTGTCCACATGGACTCTTTCTGGGAAGGGGTGTCACAATTGCTGCCTTCCCCAGGAGCTCTCAGGAGGGGATGCCTGGTGTAGTCAGAGCACAGGAAGCCTGTTTCTGCCTGTGTCTTTGGGAGGCAGCCCTTGGCCTCCCCAGCCTGTGTCTGGGGTACTGTAGAACTGTCATTGTGGAGCCTGCACTTAGTGCCAGGCTCTCAGCTAAGAACTTTGAACAATTTTGTATTGTGCGGGAACCTGGGGGTACCCACCTCTGATATCAGCAGTTAGGAAAGCAGGGAACCAAGACTCGAAGGTCGTCTGCTACATTGCCAGTTCAGAGGCCAACCCGGGCTACATGAGATTGTACCTCAAAAAACTACTACCATACCACATCACCATCAAAAACATTAACATTCTTTCAAAATAATTTAAGCAGTATTTTACTTTATTTTGAGACAGGGTCTATGTAGCCCTTGGTGGCCTAGAACTTGCTAGGCTGGCTTCGGAGAGATGTGCATGCCTCTGCCTCCCTAGGGCTAGCATTAAAGGAATATGCTGCAATGCCCAGGTTTTTCTAAGAAAAGAAGGGGGTGGGGGTATCCTGGTATGTATTCCAATCTGACCCTGAATTTGAGATTATCTTGTGTCAGCCTCCAGAGGGCTAATGTTATGGGCGTGTGTTACCATGCCTAGCACTCGACCATGGCTTGATTTCAAGCTTACGTGATTTCAGAATTCACAACCTTAAGACTCTGAGTTGGAAAGTGGGAACGGAGGGAAGGCCTCAGTTTGTCAAGCTCTCTCTTTCATAGCTGCCCCTGTGTGACCTGGTGGCGTGGTCTGCCCCACGGAATGGATGGCCGCACAGGACCCTGTTTGTATCTGTGTGACCCTGGACAACTGTTTCTCAGGGAGCTGCAGCTTGCTCATCTATGAACGAGGGGCAGTACCTTGCTTATAGGGCTACAGTAAGGGTCCTCGAGATAATGGATGAAGAAAGGCACCATGTGCCGCTGTCTTCACTCTCAGAGTTTAGTTGGCCTAGAGTAGAACCACTGCCGAGTAGAAGTCTGGTTCCTAGCCTTCCAGTGAGTAGTGAAGAAGGCCCCAGGACTGCTTCTCTGCCCTTCAGTTGTGAGCCTGTGTGGAGGCTTAGGCTGGTGGGCAGGGAGCTAGTATACAGGAAGGAGGTCTGTTGGAGGTATCTGGGTCCCTATGGGTGCTGATTGGGTATCTCTTGTGTCTAGAACCAAGAACCTGAGTGGTGGCGAGGGATGAAGAACAGATCTCTGTAGATGGGTGACACCCATCATCCGTAGGCAACAGCTGTTCTGCTGATTATGACAAGGACAGTAGGAATTGATGGGGGGGACTGAGAAGGGTTGGAAGGCAGAGCATCAGCATCTCCCCCCACCCCCTTCTTCATAGACCTGTGTCATCCGGGCCTGGGACCTCAACAAGCCCCTACTCTTCTGCCCTGCCATGAACACCGCTATGTGGGAGCACCCTGTCACCGCACAGCAGGTGGGCCAGCTCAAGGCCTTCGGCTACGTGGAGATTCCCTGTGTGAGCAAGAAGCTGGTATGTGGAGACCAAGGTAGGCTTCTTACGGTACTCAGCCCAAAGCTGTAGAAGGTGTTCTGCTTTAGGGTCATATCTGGGCTCTGTGGTCCAATGGGTCTCTGGCCATTGTGACCTTAGAACTGTTTTCTGAGTTCAGCTCTCTGATCTAGAAATGGATAGAGTGCTAATTCCTGTCTCTCAGGATTGTTAGGCTGAAGCTCAACAGTGTGTGAAGTGTCTGGTGGAGCCCCTGGCAACAGTACAAACACTGTTAACGGACAGACTCCCGGGCCTGTCCTGGACTATCTTGAAAGGGACATGGTGGATTCAGCTTGGGCAGAGCTGAACGTGTGCTCCCCAGGCTTAGGATGTGGGTGGAGTGTGCAGACTCCTCTAGGTGGTAGCCACAGGCAAGGTCAGCTCATTTAGTGCCTCGTAGTCACAAGAAACTTTGCTTCCAGGTCTAGGAGCCATGGCTGAAGTGGAGACCATTGTGGCTAAAGTGCAGGACATGCTCTTCCAGCATGGTGGCATCCAACAAAGCTGAACTGGGATTTCTGCTGTGATGTCTCTGCACCCAGTGAGTTCAGCCTGGGCCGCTGAAGGATATCAGCACAGTATGAAGAGCTTGTGCTTGCTGAGGAGGGGCTAATCTGCACCTTCTTGGAGCTTCCCTTCGGTCTAACCCTCTTCAAGCTACAACAGAACCAGGTCCTACCTTCTTTCAACCAGGAGATTCCTTTTTCCTGGAGGCCCTCCTGTTTCTTTCTGGGATAGGCCCAATGGACCAGGCTGGCACACTGCTACTGGAAGGGAAATTGAATGACTGAGGGGCCTCCTGCCTGGGAGTTGCTTTTAGACACCCCATGGCTGACGCTGGGCATGGAGGCTCACATCTGAAATCCCAGCACTCTGAAGGCTGAGGCAGGAGGATTGCTACAACTGTGAAGTTGGCTTGGGCTACATAGTGAGCCTGTGAGTGTGTTAGGCTATTTTAAAACAAAAGCAACAAGAAGAAGCACCATAGCTCAAGATCCCAGGCACAGCAGGCTCTCATTCTTCAGTGCCCAGATGCCACACACAGCCAAGGGGTCTGTGAGATGGCAAGACTCTTCAGGTTTCCTACAGACTGAACTGAGAGTGGGGGCAGGAACAGTTCTGGGAAATAAAGAAAAGTGACCTTTTAGGATACTCTGTCCTTTTTTACAGCCTGTCTGTGGTCTCAGAGGTCAGGGGCATGGCCATGTGAGGCCAGAGAAGGTTCGGGTCTAATGGCTGACTGGCATGCCCACACTCCTGTGCCATCTCAAAGCAGGCAGCGCAGATTCAGGTCTCAGTCCTACCACCTCCTCTCTCCAGACCTGGACTGGCCCCCACTTTCCCATCTGCAGGATCATGTGCCCATATGGAGCTGCTGAGAGGGTTAAGTGAGGCATATGTGAAAAGTGCATCCGTCTCTCACACCCACGGGGACACAGTGCATGGTCTCCAGCAGATACCTGAAGCCAGAACTCTATACATTATGATGTCTTCCTTTACATACATAACCTGTGACGAATTTTATTTTATAAGTTAGGCCCAGTAAGAGATCCGCAACATAACAAAATAGAACAGCTATCTACTTTATTCTGTAATAAACTATTTTCCATGCTGGGGAAAAAAATATAACAGGGACTGGCAAGATGGTTGTGTGTAAAAGCGTTTGCCACCTTTGTGTCACCAAACTATAACTTGAGTTTAATCCCTGGGATTCACATGGTGGAAGGTGAGAACCAACTTCTGAAAGGTGACCTCTGACCTCCACTCTCACACTGTGACTGGTACTATTTGCACATGTACGCACATATAAAATAGATATAGTAGATACTTAACACACTATTTTAAAACTTGTGTGAACATGGTCACAATGCAATTTTAAAATCATATTGTCAAGAACTCAGACTTCTTGTTGTTGTCTTGTTTTCTTGAGAGGAGGTTTCTCTCTGCATCCCTGGCTGTCCTGAACTCCCTCTCTACACCACAGTAGCCTGGAACCCAGAGATCCATCTCTGCTTCCCAAGAGCTGGGATTAATAGTGTGCACCATTGCACTTGGCCCAGAACTGGACCTGCTCACACAAAGGGAGGCCTTGCTGCTTCTCTGGCTTCCATGAGTTGTCTGCATCCCGAGTCTTGAGCTGTTGCGGAGGTAAGGTTGCTGTACTACTGTGGTCGTTGGTTTGTGACTCTGCTGTAGTAGCTCACTGTCATAGTCAGCATGGACACGCTAGACCAAGTGACAATTCATGTCTGGGTTCAGATGGTGGTATTTCATGCTCCTCAGCACAGTGTGTGTCTTAAACTGGATCATTTTAATAAACGGATAGTTCAGACTTCTGTTGACCAGGTAACAGAAAGCAACATTTCAGGTAAGTGGAGACTTCTAACTGCTGGGGAATAGTGAATACCTGGGAATACCTGGAATAGTGAGTGTCAAAATAAAAAAAAGAGTGTGAAACCTGTGAGTGCACACATCTCAAAAGTGCACACACCTCAAAAGTGCACACATCACAAAAGTGTGCATGAACATGAAGAACTTCTCCAACATCAACTGAACTGTCCATCTCATGTTTAGGGAAATAAGCCCCAGGTCCTAAGCTGACACCTCATAGAAGTGACAGTTAAGTCATTAGCAGGTTGCGACCTTTCCTGAGTTCCAGGACTCAGAGGTTGCTTCCTGTTCTCCATGCTGGCCCCGGCTCCCCTCCTTTCGGCTTGTTGCACTTGCCTGGAGATGCCTGTCTGTTTATGGCACACGCAACCAGGAGGACTAGTCTCTAGAGAGGCTTTGGCCTAGAAACCACTTGCTGTCTCACTTTGACCTAGTGACTCCAGTGTGGCTACAGTGAGGCCCGATCTGTGTATTTACAGCTGAAGTGGGGGCTGCTTCCTGTTCTGGCTCCTGGACTAGGCAGAGTAGGCATCCTACAGATGTCCTGGAAGCATCGAAGGTACCAGTGTTGATGTACAAGGGCATGCTCTCCAGCCACCTCCAAGATCCCTTCCATCCTGACCTTAATCAAATGACCTTTAGAATAAAATTGCCTTAGAGCACTAAAGAAAATAGAACAAGGATCAAGAACACAGGATGGCTCAACAGGAAAATTTGCCTGCCACCATGCCTGTTAACCTGAGTTCAATACCTGAGACCCTCAGCAGGGAAGGAGAGAGCCAGTTCCTAAAAGTGGTCTTCTGACTTCCATGTGGGCATAATGATATGCAAACCTATATGCATACAAAATAAGTAAGGAAATATTTTTTAAAAAAAACCTCAGCTGGGATGTAGCACCAGAAGAGTGCTTTCTGCCTACCACATGCAAGGCCCCTGATGATAAACTAAACCAGAAGCCTTCCAACGTCGAGTCTGAGGCCTGTCTGTGCTGAAAAGTGAGTTCTGTGGCAGCCTGAACTGCATAGCAAGACTATCTCCTTACCTTTTCACCTTGCCCAAAACCTGGTGGGGAAGAGAGCCTGCTGCAGCACTAAGTTTCAAGACAGCTTTAGTCAGTTTCCAACTGTGTCTTGTCGCCTCACCCTTCACCTCAGAGCCCCGCCCCTCAAAGCTATTCCTGTCTGCTCAGTGCTTGTAGGTGAGGCTCTCTGCTGGGGCACTTTAAGGAAAGCAGTTCCGCTGATAGTGTAGCATGTGTAGGAGACAATGACAAGCGTCTTTACAATGGAAGTAGCCATAGAACACCTGTATTTTAGGGTTTCTGTTGCAGTGATAAAGCACCAGGACCAAATAACAACTTGGTGAGAAGAGTTTATTCCAGTTTACAGTCCAGTCACTGAGGGAAGGTGGAACAGAAACGCATGAGGAATCTGGAGGCCAGAACTCCAGGAATGCCCTTCCTGGCTTGCTCCTTCTGGCTTGCTCAACCTGCCTTCTTATAGCACCCAGGACATTTGAGGACCCAGGTGCCCTGGGGTGTTACCACCCTCAGGGAGCTGAGCTCACTGACATCAGTCATCAATCATGAAAAAGCACTGCATGTTTGCCACAGGACAGTCTGGCAGGGCCTTTTTCTCAGTTGTGTTTTCCTCTTCCCAGAAAACTCTAGGTTTGTGTCAAGTTGACATAAAACTAGCCAGCACAAGCTATAAAACACTGTTTCAAAGGCTATGGGAGAGCCAGCCTCTAATCGCAGGCCTCAGTAGGCAGCAGCAGGCAGATACTTTGAGTTCAAGGCTAGTCTTGTCTGTGGACACGGTAAGATCCTGTCTCAAATAACATGGGTGGTGGGAGGGCAGTCATGGTGGTGCATGCAGTTAATCTCAGCACTGCTGAGGCACAGGCAGACATATCTCTGTGAATTCTAGGCCAGCCAGTGAGAGGCCATATCAAACAAAGCGGAGAGCACAGGACATCACTGTGCCTGGTCCTATTACTCTGAAAACAGTTGCTGCTGTTCAACAGGACTCACCGTTGGCTAAAGGGAACTAGATGTCCATATGCACCTGATGCAGATAAAGGCTCTGCTTCTGATCTTTATTACTACTCTTACCCAGGCAGTCTGAGCCACCCACAACTAGGAAAGACAGCGCAGGTCAGGTGCCGTTGTGGTAGTGACAAGACTGTGTCTTCTACTGAGGCTCTGTGATTTTGAAATCATCATGGGCAGAACTGTTGTTCTTCAGAGAATGTTTTAGTTTCTTAATAACTTACAGAATTTTGTAATACATGTGCTGCTTGTTCAAGGTAACCAGAGGTCACCTTTGCAAAGCCTTTCCTGTCCCTGTTTATTAAAACACAAGATTAGAATGGTCTTTCCTTTGTGTCCCTCTGACATTGGGCTCTCTTGTAGAGTAGCAGTTGTCTTGTGCCTTACAGAACCCAGAATGTCATTTCAAGCTTATTTTTTTAAAGATTTATTTATTTATTTTATATATAGTGTTCTGCCTGCATATATGCCTGCAGGCCAGAATTGGACATCAGATCCCATTACAGATGGTTGTGAGCCTCCATGTGGTTGCTGGGAATTGAACTCAGGACCTCTGGAAGAGCAGTCAGTGCTCTTAACCACTGAGCCATCTCTCCTACCCCCATTTCAAGTTTGCGTGGGTGGGTAATATGTGTGGGGTAAGGGTCATAACCTGTTCCTTTCTGAACAAGGCTGAAACCCTAGGAATAATAAGAAGCAAAAATGGATACATTTGACTATGGAAAAACAAACAGGCTAACAGTACAGAAGTCCGAAGGCAAGATTAAAATACAAACTTGGGAAACCACCCATACCATCTTAGGACAGGGGAGATCTACAGGATCTGTCATTGGCGTGTGCTTGTTTGAGACCAGGTCTAACTGTGTAGCTATGAAGCATCCCAAGTGCTGGGATTACAGGCATGTACCATAACACCTGGGTTTCTGCTTTGGTTTTTGGGTTTTTTGGTTTTTTTGTTTTTTTTTGTTTTTTTTTGTTTTTTGTTTTTTGTTTTTTTTGTGCTGCTGAGGATCAAATCCAGTGCCATGAAGCAAAGTATGGGAGGCCAGAGACACAGTCATTGTAAAGAATTTACAGTGTAGGAACAAAGGGAATTTATTGAAAATATCGCAAGGGAGCAGCTGACAAGTTCCAGGGAGAGATGCAAGGGGACAAACAGTCTTTTAGGGCAGGTGTAGGGGAAGTTTCTTGGTCTTTTAATGTTTTCTTTATGTTTTATAGGTGTTTTGCTTACATATGTGTCTGTGCACCATATGTACACAGTGCCTGAATAAGCCAGAAGAGGGCATTTTATCCCCTGGGCTAGACTTACATAAGGCTATGAGCTGCCATATGTGTGCTGGGAATCAAACTAAGTGCTCATCAACACCAAGCCAGCTCTCCAGCCCCTAGCGCTCGAGCTTATCATCATGGGACTTTTGTGTGGGCTCATAGTTGAGAGGATACGCAGACCTGGGGTTATCCTGTTAAGTAGTAAACCTTACAGCCTAGTTTTTTTTCTCGAGATTAGCCATTTAGGTAAGGTCGTGAGTCAACTGCAGTTAGAGTAAAGATGTCTGTATAAGATATACAGTACCAGAGGTCAGACTCCAGATGGTCATCAAGTCATTACGGGTATGGAGATCTCAGTTTGGTTTTTGTCTCTACCCTAGGATCTCACACATGTCAGGTGACAGCACTGAGCTACGTTCCCAGCCCATATTTAAAGTATGAATGTAAAGGCTGCTTGTTGACTAGAAACAGACCAAGAACACAAGAGCAATAAAAGGACTAAGCGTTCATGCTAAACTATGATAATGGTGCATACCTATGGTCCCTGTACTTGGGGAGTAGAGGCAGGGGAATCAGTTCAGACATTCTCGGCTACATAGTGAATTTAAGGCCAGTCAGGACTACAGGACACTGTCTTAAAAAACAAAACTCAGAACAGGGTGTGGTGGGGCATTCCTTTAATCCCAGCACTTGGGGGGCAGAGGCAGGTGGATCTGAGTTTGAGACCACCCTGGTCTACATGGTGAATTCCAGGACAATGAAGGCTGTTTTGTTCCTAGACAAAAGTCTAGGGGCTGAACTGTTGGCGCAGCTGGTAAAGGAACTTGTGGCCAAGTTTGGCCACTGGCCTCCGTGGTAGGCAGGGAGAACTAACTCCCACAAGTTATCTTCTGACCTTAATAAACACCATAGCTTAAAAACGTTCACATAGAAAAACAACCACACATATTGTCCTTAAACTATGTACCTACTTTGTGATGAGAGTGATATCAGTCAAGTCACATTCAAATGGAAGGTTGTTCTCTTAGGCTAGCAGTTTGTGGGGAACCAGAAACCTCATACATTGCTAGGGACTGTAGATTGATGCAGTCTTTCTAGGAAACATATAGAAATATATACTACAACTCTGTATGTCTCTGCTTCAGTTCCTGCCTCCAGGTTCCGGCCTTGAGTCCCTGCTCTGATTCCTCTTTTCAACAGACTGCAACAGAAGCTGAAATAAATTCTCTCCTCCCTTCTCCAAGTTGCTTATGTCTGTCCAGCAGTAGAAGGCAAATGGGAACAGCTATGGAAGATTGGAAATGCTTCCTTCTGCTGGAGCACCACACAGACACAAAACACAGTTTTATGAGAGCTCCTGGTTTGGGACGAGGTGAAGTACAGGAAAAATCATGTACGGCAGAGGTGAAGTACAGGGAAATCATGTATGGCATAACAGCTTGTGTATTGAAATGGGGGAGGGGAGCTTGGTGGTGGCATCACATGCCTTTAATGGCAGCACTCTGAAGACAGAAGTAGGTGAGTCTCTGAGTTTGAGGCCAGCCTGATATACAGAGTGAGTTCCAGACAGCCAGGTCAAAATACTGTCTTGAAAAACAAAACAAGACAAACAAAAACAGGATGGGGTGTGTAGGCTCATATTGGTTTGTATACGGAACGAACAAGAATATACTGGAAATTAGTAAGAAAACCTCAGGGAGGGACCTGAGTTGGAGAAGCAGTGTTAAGAGCACTGACTGCTCTTACAAAAGTTCTAAGTTCAGTTCCCAGCAAACACATGGTGTCTCACTACCAGACATAATGGAATCTGATGCCTACTTCTGTTATATCTGAAAACAGCTACAGCATATTTATATATATTTTAAAAAACTTAAAAAGCATTCTTAGCCAAGGATGGTGACACATACCTCTTAATTTTAGAGGCAGGAGAATCAAGGTTCAAGGCCAGCCTGGGTTACAAGGCTCCAAAACAAATAAAGCCAATCAGATAGCTCACTAAGTAAAAGCATTTGTCACACAAGACCTGCAACTTGAGTTTGATGCTTAGAACCAATGTAAAAGTGGAAATAACTGACTGTTAAACCTGAGATTCGAAAGGAGGAAAGACTATATCCACGATTGTCCAATTACAAGAAGCTATATTTTGGGGTTCACCCAGGACTGGCCAGCTGGCTGTCTCACCTTAAGTTGGGAATTGAGAGAGCAGCCTCTGCTGGCCTCTTGAGGTTCTTTCTATAGGAGAGATAAGGTATTCACAGGGTCAAGAGAGTTGGCTGTTATACATTGTTAGAAAGATACAATGAAAGGGAAGGATCATGGGTAAGGACACACACACACACACACACACACACACACACGCACACATACACACATAAAATGAGTAAGAAACAGGGACAGAAACTTATTCTTACCTGTCTTAACTGCAAACAGAACCACTAACCTATAAGGTATATTTTTTCCAATTTTAGTCTCCCATTATAGTAGAACCTCTGACCTCTACTGTAACAGGCTTGCAGACCTTAGTACAAATGACATAGTACATTTTAGAGGCACCGTTTTGACCTTAAAACTCCACCTGTAGGCCCAACACTTGCCAAAATGAAATAAAACCTAACCCTTCAACAACCCAGTCCATAGTTCCAGGAAAGTTCCTAAACATACTAATCTCAATTTTTAGCTTCCATAGTTCTGCTTCTTGCTAACTGAAGTGTGATAACCAGGATGTGGGGTTTGTGCATAAAAGACAAAGGCTGTAAGACTTGGGGCTGTATGATTTAGGCAAGTTCCCCATGCAGCTGCCAGCAATCAATAAAGACTTTCTGTGTCTATGTGACGGTCTGTGGTGGGCATACCTTGCAATACTACATATGTATGTGTGTTGTAGCACACACTCCTGTGCGCATGATGATGATGATGATGATGATGATGAAGTAATAAATGTTAAATGGTTTATTTGCTCTTTGTCCAGACCTTCTTAAGGATGACTTTGTAGTGAGCTAATGCAAGGAAAAGCAGGGAGAAGCCTTAGTGGGTTAGGAGGAGATTTTCATCAAGGTCTTTGGAGTAGAAATGGGCCTATTGTACTTGTCACATGTCTTCCTTAAGTGTTCCTAATAAGCCATTGGCCTCAAGGAACTTACCACATAGAAGATGAAAGGCCGGCCTGGGTTACATGAGACTCTGCCTAAAAATAAATAAATAAACAAAAAACAAACAGAAAGAAAAAAGAAAAAAAAGGACAAGCAACAACAGAAAAGAAACTAAAACAGCATTTTTGTGGCAAGTAGGGTGGGAGAGAGGGAACTTAATGGCAGTTTTATGTTGGAACCAGATTTGTTCACAGGCCAGGCCGCACCACCCACACCTGTCAATAATGCTTTGCTACCCCTGTGTTTTCTTTCTCCTGACAGGATTGTGTCTGTTCCTGTGTTCATAGGAATTTTGAGTTGTGTTGTTAGAAAAACAGATCAGGACACAGAGCTGGGAAGATGGGAAAGAAAAGGAAATAAGCCTTGTTGTTTGGGTTCGTTCAGGTCTCTTTAGTTGGGGCAAATTTTGGCAGTGGGTAAAGGGGTAAGAAATTAAACCAAGGAATAAAGAAACTAGGCTCTTACTTAACTATGTAAGAGCAGAGAGGGGCCTGTATACAGTGGGTAGTCTCAGAGCCAGGCAGGATGGCCAGGGGCTTGACTTAAAATAGAGTTCTGCAGATGGGTAGGGAATGAAGGAATTTTTGAGAAGTGCTACTGAGAATTGTGAGTTGGACTCACTTTATATTCTCTCTTGGCCAGGGTGTGGTTCTGGAATTACAGGACTGAGCCATGTGGAGCCCCAGAGCATACAGGTGTTGTATATGTGGTCTTCGTGACTAAGGGTTTCCCTGATCTCATTTAACTGCCTTCACAGTGCAGCTCCAGATAGTCAGGGGGTATGTCTGAGGGTGAGAAACTGAGAGCATATCCTTCTGATTGTGTGGGCTTCTCTTCCTGCCTTGTAACCGCCTCCCAGCATGCTCTTGCAAAGGAGACCTGCCCTTAGCATTCTCCTAGGATCAACTGGAGCATTCCTTTCTCTACACATGGACACCTCTAGACACCTGCTTTTTCAGTCTTGATTTCACAACTTCTTCATTACAATTCCTTCACAAATATACTGTAGTTTTGAGGTCAGCCTCAAACCCCAAAAATGCACACTTTGAAATAAAGCACCTTGGAGTCAGACCCCAGGGACAGGGAGGCTGTGTATCTTGAAAGCTTCCCAATGGAATGGATGGTCTCTGATAATCTACACGTGCTTGGTACCACCTGGGGTAAGGCAAAAGCACTTAAAGATAAGGCCAAGAGAATTACCCGTTGCCTCATAGCAAAAGAATGTTGGTAGCAGGTGGGTGTGAGGGCAGCCGTCCAGTAGGAAATCTGAGCCGTTGGGAGACTCGCAGCTGATGCAGGTGTGATCTGGAATAGTGCCACCCTTGCTGCAATGGGCTGTTCTTATGGTGGCTTGTTATCTGCTGAGATTAGGTGGTGACCTTTTACCTGCTAGCCCAGATAGTAGGCCCCTGGGTACTGGAGGACCAGCAGATTCCCTTTCTGTCCCTCCAGATTCCTAGACAGAGGGGGAGAGTTTCAAAGGTGCCTTCCACCTAGGTGGTCTCAGAAACAAGGGCTAAGGGATTTCCAGCTGCCATGGTAGACTTTAAATCAGGTAGTGTGGGCAGAAACTCACAGAGACATTCAAGGAAGGTGAAGCAAGGGCACCCCAGGGCATGCAATGTGAGTTAAAAACAGGGCCAAGATAATTTCTTGCACTTAGGAGAAAGACCATGGTTAAGCTGGGCTCGGAATCTCACACGTCACTTGGATCTCTTGAGAAATCATTCCCCCTGGAGGCAGAAGCAGAGCTGTGATGAGGAAACTGGCAGGATGGGGGTAAGGGGTTGAAAGTGCTGGAAGGGGGCTCAGGCTTATCTAGTACCTGGCCTAAGGCCAACTGCTTGTTTCTGCCTCCCATCCATCCAAGGTAAGTATTGTTAACCCCATTTTTTACAGGTCAGAATCTGAGGTTCCCAGAGGAAAGTGTACACCCCAGCAGTCTCTTCATGCTGAGGATGACTCATCTTTTACCAGGAAAGAACCTATTCAACTGACTCAGAGTGAAATCTCTGTATCATCTGGCTTTTGTCTCCTGATTTCCCATGAATCATAAGCCGGTCATGGGGAATGGTGGGGAGAAATCAGGGTTTATATAGTTTGGCCAAACTATAACTAAATTACTTTCTGTTAGCAATTTGTTATTTTGCTTTGCTTTTTAAAAATTTAATTGGGACACAGGGAAAGTGGGTTGTGGATTTGAGCATAGTAACAGAAGCATAAAACAGACCTGGCCAGTCACAGGGGAAAGAGGAATGGTGGTAGGTAGTGCTCACACAGGCTGGGCCTGAGCTGAATAGGCTCACCACAAACTTTATTGTCTGTCAGGGCTGTAGAGGAGCATGGTGGTAGGGGACACTCATCTTCAACAGTCTAATCAAAGGGACAAGTAATAGCACAGAAATGTGGCTACATCAAGAAAAATAAAGAGGTCAGTGACATCTACCAACTCTGTCTTTTGCTCTGAGGCAAGAAGCTACAGACTACAGCTTAGCACATCATAGTAAAACAGTGGAAGGCTAGATAAAGTAGCCTTTGCTCTATCTCAGCAGGAATTTCAAAGCTCTAAGTTGAAGTCTCAGGAAGAAAAGGGGAGAGAGGCCTGTTCTGCTCTTTGTTCTTAGCACTTGTATGACTATCAGTGTGTAATCACATGGTAAAAAGTTCACTATGAGTTTGCACATAAATTCAGGTCATAAATTGAACAAGATATTTATAATAGAGAATGTCTACATGCATATCCACTAGGAGCAATTATCTGGCTAAACATTCATCATTTGTTAGTATCTTACAGGTTCATGAAGAATTAAAAACTATAACTAAGCTGTCCTTGAAGTTCTGTATAGATAATTCCAGTTAATATTTTATCTCCTTTCTTTACAACTGTGGTGTACATTCTTAGCTCCTTCTTTATGACCTTCAGTTAATGATTTTTATAACCCCTTAGAATGTGCTCTAGGATTTATTATTTGGATTTGCTATTTCAGAAGCAAGTACTCAGTCCTTTTATAAAAGGGGCTCAAATGTCTTTAGGTCAGCATCCTAAAGCAATGGTGACCCTAGCATGCCAGTTGTTTCTTCAGAATAAATACTCTTTGTTCTGGGATACTATTTGAGTTTGGGGTCTTCCTTCAATTTTTGAACCCTAACAACAGGTGTGTATAACCCAGCAGTCCTGGTCAGGGAGCAGTCCCATCTGTGTTGACCCATCTTTGTCTAAGCTCCAGTGTTTTCTGCAAGGTGGTCTGACTCTGCAGCCAGATTGTGCATCCTCTTTCTGGTAAGACAAGTCTTCATCTGGGTGGCACCAGGCTTCAACCTTTCTCTCCCAGTCAATCCCAATTCCTTGATGTGCATTAATTCAGTAGTCTGATAACCAAAGAGGGTACAATGTCTCTCTTTAAACACCTTCCCTCCCACCAAAGTGGTTACAGAATGATAATGTCATCTGTTTCTAGAGAAACAAAACAAAGCAAATTAAAATCTTAAACTATTTGTCTTAGCCACTGTTCTATTGCTATGTAGAGACATATAACCAAGGCAGGTCTTATAAAAAGAAAGCATTTAATTGGGGGCTTGCTTATGTTTTCAGAGGTTTAGTCCATTATCATCATGGTAGAGAGCATGGCCATACACAGATAGGCCTAGGAGTAGCAGGAAAAGATTGAGAGCTTTCTTTTTTGGCTTGCTGTTGACTACTGCTGTTGCTAGGAGTAACCAGTAAGTGCTCAGTTAAAGAATGTTGGAGGATTGATAACATCTTGCCTAGCCTGGCAAGAATTTGGGGCCAGTGGTGCATGGAAGGCAAGAATCTAGAGAAACAAGTTACTTTATTTCTAGAAAGTAAATCAGGGCTCAGTGTTGGATGTAGTGGTTTGAATAATAATGACTCCCCTCTCATAGGGTCATATATTTGAATGCTTAGTCACCAGGGAGTGGCACCATTTGAAAGGATTAGAGGGATTAGTGGAGGTGTGGCCTTTTTGGAATAGGTATGGTCTGGTTGGAAGAAGTGTGTCACTGGAGATGAACTTTGAGGTTTAAAAAACTCATGCTAGGCCCAGCATCCTTTTTTCTGCCTCTCTGCCTAAGGATCAGGGTGCAGCTAGGTCTCAGCTGCAGCTCTCTCACCTGCCTGTGTACTGCTGTGCTCCCTACCATGGTGATACTAGACAAACCTCTAAAATTGTAAGTGAGTTGCCAATTAAGTGCTTTCTTTCATAAGAGGTGCCTTGGTTATGGTGTCTCTTCACAGCAATAGGATAGTGACTAAGACATTGGGTGTCTTCCACTATTGCTCTCCAACTTTTCTTCCTTTCTTTCTTTCTTTCTCTCTCTCTTTCTTTCTTTCTTTCTTTCTTCCTTTCTTCCTTTCTTTCTTCCTTTCTTTCTTTCTAACTTAAAAAACCTGGAAAGATGCCTCAGTGATCAAGAGTACTTGTGCCTGGGTTTGACTTCAGCACCTGCGTGACAATCCACAAACAACTAATAATTGCAGTCCCAGAGGATCTGCTACCCTCTCTTTGCCTTTGTGGATACTGTACACTTGTGTAACATATACATGCATGTAGGTAAAACAAAATTAAAAATTATTTTTAGAAAAAGCTTTCTTTTAGTTTATGTATTGTATGAGCACCACGGTATCCACGTGGAGGTCAGAATACAACTTGCAAGTGTTGGTTCTCTTATTCTACAGTGTGGGTTTTAGTTAGTGAACTGAGCCTTAACAGTAAGTACCTTTCCCTAGTAAGCCATGTTGCTGGACTTCTACTTTATTTATTTGTAAAAATATTTATTTTATGTTTTATCAGTATGTGTATATGTTTGCACTACTCCCAAATTCTAGGTTGCCCCATAGCCTTAGGAACAGAGACAACAGAGCTTGCCTGTCGGAAGCCATTTAGGAAAGACTAAAGCAAGCATATGAGTTTTCTGGAGATGGCCCACCATTTTTGTGTGGCTATGATGGGTATGCCCTGAGATGCAGGATCCTCAGAGACTTCATACCAGGAATGCTTCTTGCTGCTGATATGCCTTTCCTGCCACGATTCCATAGCCTAATGATTCCTGGGCATCAGTCTATCCTATTGGACAGATTTTTCTGCAGATATGAAGCTGTACTCTCATGTAGTAATGCTATGTAGATAAATTGATGATTTCATAACTTCTGATCATGATTTTATAGAACTCCTAAATGAGAACAAGTAATCTCAAGCCCCCTATAGAATAAAAGCTACAAATAGAGCTCTGTAAACCTTCACACATCACAGGATAATTACACCAGGAAAAGAAAGCAGGCTTGGGACAAATTTGTGATCAAGGAAAACATTCCTTCTAGGTTAGGTGTGACAGGTAACTAAAGGTCTTAAATTGAGAACAGGCAATTTATTGTACGTGCAATGACAGAAAATAAAACATTGACTAGTCTATACAAGACTTTGAAATAATGAGACGCTAGGCAGATGATTTGTCTCTTGACAAAACTGTCCTAACTTGTGACACAAAATTTATTGCTTCGAACTTATAATGAACTTATGGGGGGGGGGCTAGTGACAGATAATGAATATTTAGTCAGATACTAGTTTTAATGGAAAGACATGTAAAAATTTTGTTGTAACTCCTAAAGCCTTATCAATCTATGACACGAATTATTGCCTTAAACTTACTATGAGCTTATTGGAATGTAAAAGTGCTTAGAAAAATCACATGATCAATTATCCTTCTGTAACAGTTCTACCTGATGGTTGTATGAGGTAATTTTTTAGAGAAAGTATAAAAACTAAGAACCACAGTATAACAATGGTGCAGCTTCCCTCAGCTTCATCCAGCATGTGTGTCTCTGATCTTTCCTTTTTATTTTCTTTACTTCTCTCTCTGGTTCATGAAGAGTTAATGAACCTCAAGTCTCTGGCCTGGGCAGCAACAAGTGGCACTTGAGCCAGAGAGAAAAGAGACAAGTAACCATGACTTTTTTTTTCTTCTTCTTAATCCCTTGCTGCTAACAGAAGGAGTTTATTGCCAGAAGACATCAGATTTTAGCTATAGAATAGCAAAGAGTTAAAGAAAGAAAATTTGCCAATGGCAATTGCAAGTTTTGGCTCTGCAACTGCTGATGCCATCCATGGCTTCCTGCCTCGGTCCACCAGGATGCTGGGCTGGTTGCTGGCACTTGCCAGAGGTTAGAAGTGGCTTCTTCATATGGATGACCCAGGGTTCACCCTGTGTTCGTCCTCAGGCTGATTAGGCCACCATTTAAGTTTAGGAGGCCCTGTTCCCATCTCTAACCCTCCAGCTCTGCTCAGCCCTGGTCTGTGCTGCCCCTGCCAAGTGCTGTCCCGCTTGCATACTCCACATCATAAACTCTTCTCTAGGAAACTTTCCCTCCTATAGATTGAACTTTGCCTCCAGGATATTCTTCAGAGGTGAGATTAGAGTCTTATCCCCAAGGCTGCTCATACAGTTTAGTTTTTACCTATTTAGCAAATGGCACCCCCTGCAAATGTTAAGTAGCAAGGTCTCCAGAAGATCTCAACCCTTCCAGTGAAATCTGAGCCAGAAGGGGAAAAATGGTCTCTTATGTCCTGGAAACTATGGTACTACTAATGTACCAGAGTGTTAGGAAACCTTGTGTTAATGTGTTCATGGGAGGAGAAGATGCTCTCATTGGCTTCTTGGGTCTCTTCATGGCTCCCAGTCCTTGCCTCACTGGGCTTCTGCTTACCTCATCTTCCTCACCCTCTGTACTCTGCTCTGCTCATAACTTCTCTTCCAGCCCCTCCAACTATCCCTCTTCCTACTTTTGCACATACACAGCATTGACTGGAAATGTTCTGACCCATCACCCTCTTCATACATGGGACTGGCATTCATCTGTCACCCTGTGGGGTGGGTCCTGCCACCAGTTACTTTCCCAGTGAATAAACTGAAGTGTATTAAACTGAGAGGTGAGGTCACTCACTAAAGGTCCAGTCTTAAACCAGACAGACCTCTTGGGTGTGACATGCTGTTTAGCTAGTCCTCAACACACACACACACACACACACACACACACACACACACAAAGGGAGAGAGAGAAGGAGAGAGAGGGAGAGAGACATATACACAGGCAGACACAGACACAAATACACACACAGGTACACGTTCATATAGACATACATAGACACACAGATACACACACAGACACATACACACAGACATTTACAGACAGACAGACACACACACACAGTTCTTTCCTGCCTTCATTCCTTTCTTAGCTAACTCTATAGCTCTTTTAGAATTGTCCTAGTTTGTTTTTATTGTCAACTAGAAACAACCAGGGATCATCCAGGAAGAGGGAGTCTTAACTGAGGGATTATCTAGCTCAGATTAATCCAGTGGCCATGTCTGTAGGAAGCTGTCATGACTGTTGATTGGTGTAGATGGACCCCACTCATTGTAGGGTGGCTGTGCAGGGTAATATAAGGAAGCTTGATGAGTCAGAGCCAGAGCAATAAACCACGTTCTGGACAACTTCTGGCCTTTATCCTCACCTTGTTGTGATGGGCTCTTTTGTTATTTGCTGCTGGCTACAAGCTTCCAGGGTTCTCAGATCCCCCCTCTCATGGTGGTTAGAGAACTGGACTATAGATAGGTACAGGCTCTAGAGTTTTGGGCTCAGATTTTTATACCTGGATAAGTCCTTTAACTACTGAGCCATCTCCTTAGCCTGTTATGCACTCTGCTGGTCCCTTTTCTACACATAAGCCTCAGATGAACTCCAAAGATGGGCCTGGGGGCACTGCTGGGTTTCTTTTTGTTCTTTCGGGTCTTTGGTGTCTATCAGCAGGGGAAGGATGGATGCACAGCTGCATGCTGTTGCCCACAGCAACCTGAGAAGGTCCACTTTGCCTTCACTCAAGCAAACAGGATTCTTGTCTTTACCACAGGAAAAAATGTCAGGATAAATCAGTAGGAAGAGGCAGAGTTGGCGTTTGTTAAAAGATTACAATATAGATTGTAAGCATGATGGTTAAAAAATATAGGTCCCCAAGAGAAGACAAGACACACCTGCGTGTGCTTGTGGGCTTTTCAAAGGAGAGATGAACTTAGGTGTGTTTACACTGGGTGTGCAGGATCCTGAACCTTTCTAGATTACCAATCAGAAACTGTAATTCACAGCAAGGTTTAAAGGGTAAAGATTTTCCTTTATAAACAAAATTGTAAGGTGGATTTATGAGAGGTATCATTTATAATTCAGAACAAGAAGTGAGTGTCAAAACCCAAAGTTGTAGATTTTTTTAGCCCTATATGAGCACATTTGATTTATTGTCTTTGACATCTTTGATTGTACCGTCTTTCAGAAGAACACGCTTTGTCTCAGAAGGGATTTTGGCTTAATCAGTAGTGTCTGAATTTTCTTGACGCTGTAGCCAAACCAGATGATAGAGAAGAAGAGACATTTTACAACATTATTTTTATTTTATGTGCTGAGTGCTTTGCCTGTATGTATGATTGTGTGTCCTGTGTGTGTCTGGTGCCTGAAGAGGCTGGAAAAAGGCATCAGATCTCTGGAACTGGAGCTACAGATGATTGTGTGCTGACAGGTGGTGCTGGTAATTGACCAGTAAGCTTCTGGGATCCTTTTTCTCTATCAGTATTGAGGTTCAAGAGGTTGATTTTTTTATATCTCATTTGTCTCCACTCAGAAACTAGGCCATGGACCATTTTCTACCTATCCTGTGTATAAGGTACTCTGCTTCCGAAGCCCATCTGCCTGTGAATTGCTCTGGGACTGAAGGCTACAGCCTCTGTTTAGCACCTGTGGTGAGACAGCTGGGGGTTAGGTAAAGCCTTGCAGGTAATTGTGCTTCTCTAAGTTGAAGTCTTGGGGAGAAAAGAGGAGGGGGACTTATCACTGCCTTTTGTTCTCAGTACTTGGATGACTCTAAGAGCATGTGTTCACATGGCAAAAAAAAAAAAAAAAAAAAAAAAAAAAAAGCTGACTGTGAGTCTGCACATAAATTTGATCATTAATTGAATAAGAAGGTATAAAAGAGAATACCTGTGTGCATATAAACTAGGAGCAATTATCTGACTTAACTTTCACCATTTGTTACTGGCTTGCAAGATCATGGAAAGTTTAAGGCTGTAACTAAGCCATCCTAGAAGTTTTGTTAGACAAACCCAGGCAATATCTTATCTCCTGATTTTTGCACCTGGGGTCCTGTGTTATCTATCTTCTTTATGACCATTGGTTAATGGCTTATGTAACCTCTTGGAATGTGTACTAAGTTTGAGAAGTCTGCTGTTATCTCAGAAGCAACTAAGCAGTCCTGTTATAAAAGGAACTCAAATGTCTATCTGGGTTGTCAGTTCTTGGTGATACTAGCATGCTAGCTGTTTCTGCAGAATAAACAAATGTTTTTTTACTTTTGCATACTGTCTAAAATCTTCTTTCAGTGATTTCCGGAACGTTGCAGGTTTAGATGTTTGTCACTGAGCTAGCTTTTCCAAGGGATCCAAACTCAAATCTTCATACTTACATGGTAGGCACTTGACCAACGAATCCATCTCTCCATTTTGTTATTTTTATTTTTAAAATATGTTATGGGCCAGTGACACGGTTCATTTGGTAAAGACTCTAAGCCTGATAATTTTGATTCATGGTGGAAGGAGAGAACTGACTCCAACAAATTGTCCTCCACACATGCACAAGTAATCTTGAGTGTACATGTGCACGTGTGCTTGCACACATACTAAATAAAAATGCAATAAAATATTTTTTTGCAGTTACTAGGAGTTGAACCTAGGTCCTTGCATATGCTAGGCAACTACTCTACCATTGAGCTGTACTTTTAGCTCCTTTTAAAGTTTTGTTTTGGTTTTTCAAGACAAGGTTTCTCTATATAGCCCTGGCTATCTTGGAACTCACTCTGTAGACCAGCTAGCCTTGAACTCAGATATCTGCCAGCCTCTGCTTCCCAAGTGCTGAGATCCAGGGAATGTGCCACCACCATTTTTATTTTGAAACATGGTATTGCTCTGTAGCCCAGACTGGTCTTGAATTTGAAATCTCCCTTCCTCAGTCTCCCAAGTAGCTCAGATCATAAGCATTTATCATAACGTCCAGCAAAAGCTACTTTTACAATACAATAAATAGGCCAGTTGTGTGTGGTAGCCCTTTAGGGATAAAAGGTTCAAGCTTACTTCCTGGTTTTGAAAACCCACCAATCCCTGAACTTGAAAACTCATCAGTTCCTGGGCTCAGGGCTCACTTCAAACTTAAGACTTGAAATTCCACCAATCTCCATCCTGGAAAACTCCATCCCACCCTCCCCAACAAACCCTGTATAAAGCTTGCTTTCTGAGCAGTTCTCTGCTGCTTCTCACCCAGGCAGAGGCAGCTGCCCTTTTGTGTCTTTCCCAGTAAATCACTAGTGTGACACTTGTTGTGAGGTGTGACTTTGTGGTATTCCTTGGTTCCCAACTGTCAGGATACCTTTTCCTTCAGAGGTATGTGCTACTGACAGGCACTCACCAGTAATCTTGGTACTCAAGAGATTAAAACAAGAGGATCAAAAGTCATGAAGCCATTTTGACCTACATATCAAAAGCCTGTCTCAAAATCAAACAAATAAAAAGTAATAAACATATTTGGGAAAGACAAAAGTAAATAATTAAAGTAAGTTTGGTAAGTGTCCAGGAGCAATGAAAGAACAAAAACCAAAGCAACTTCTCAGTAGTATGGTCCTGTGCTGTTCTTAACAATTCCCTCTGAGGTTGAAACATTCTATCCTGCTCCTAAAGTAGGAAGGTAAACAACTCAAAATAGCTTCAGGAAGTCCCTGAAAGTAACCAGATTCACTAGGCCCCTCCAGGACAGGGTAAACAAGAAGAGCTAATAAGAGTTCCTCTCAGAGCAAAGAAACTGAGCGGCAAAGGAGACGCCTGAGACAAGATCAACTGTATGGGAGACACAGAAACCAGCTGAGCTGCCTAGAAGAGCATCCGGTCAGTTACTTGGAAATGACACTTTCCAACATGTTGAGCTGCCCAAAGGCTGTGCATCATGATCCAGGTTCCCAGCTTTGTGAGCTGTCAGCCATGCTGGGATGGTCTTGGTGATACAGTTGTCTTTGAGTCATTTCTGCTTCTGTGAGTAACCCGTGTAACCCTGGTTGTCCTGGAACTCTATTTGTACACCAGGCTGGCCTTGAGCTCGCAGGTCCACTGGCTTCTGAGTGCTGAGATTCAGGGGACACCACTACCATGTGGAAGTAGATTGAGTTCTTAGAGTTGGGCATAGCAGCTCAGCCCTGTAATCCCAGCACTGGAAAGGCCAAATCAGAAGGATTTCTGTAGGTTTACGGCCAGCCTGGTTTACATAGCAAAACCCTGTCTTAAAATAAAAAGAAAGAGAGGAAGCAAAAATGGACTCTTACAACTCAACAGAAAGGCAAGGAGGATGAGCCATGGCTCAGTGGTAGAGTGCAGGCTCAGCATGCTCCAGGTCACAAGTTCAATACCCAGTGCGTTCATGCTCTTCTGCACCTAAATGACCCAATTTAAAAGTAGGTAAAAGGGTAATAGCTATTTAACCAGGGAAAATTAAATATATACTTACCTAGTAACCAAACAATCTCATGCCTAGTTATCAGCCCGAGAGGAATGAAAACATGTGTTTCTACAAATACTTGATTCCCACAATCAAGAAACATTATTCATAATGACCTAAAATTGGTAACAACACGAAGTTTATCAGTAGGAAAAAAGCCAGGCGTGATGGCACGTACTTGTAACTCAGCACTTGGGGGTTGGAAGTAGTTCAAGGCTGGCCTTGTTCTATAGTGGGTCTGAGGTCAGCTACATGGGGCCTGTCTCAAACACACAGGGCTTAGAATTATATTTTCAGTGTGTGTGTATGAGGACTTCGTGGTGTGTCACACATGTGGAGGTCAGAGGACAACATACAGGAGTCAGTTTTCTTCTACTGTGTGGGTCCCAGAAATCAAACTCGGGTTGTTAGGCTTGGTGTCAGGTACTTGTCACCTAATGAGTCATCTTACATGCCCCACCTTCTTTTTAGATTTATTTTATTTTATGTGTATGAGTATTTTGACTACAGGTATGTCTGTGTAAACTGTGTTTTCCCAGTGCCCACTGAAGTCAGAAGAGGGCATTGGATCCACTGGATCAATGGGTTTGGATTTGGGGATGGTTGTAAGCCACTGTGTGGGCCGCTGGGAATCAAACCCTGGTCTTCTGCAAGAACAGTCAGTGTTGCTAACCATATTTCTGGACCCTGGCTCCCCCTTTTTTATTAAAGAGAGAAAGCAAGTTTATTTAGTACATTGCAAAGAATATAGCAAAAATGGCAATAAAAGAGAAAACTCCAGTTTTAAAGAGTTAGAAACACCTTAATGCCAGGGAAAGCATAAATTATATGAATGACAGTAAATTTTTTTTGGTAGTAGTGGTGATATTATTCTGTAGCCCAGGCTGGATTTTAACTCATTATATAGTTCAGGCTGCCCCAAGCTCACAATACCCTTGCCTCTTTTCCCCAAATGCTAGGATGCAAGTTTGAGGCAATCCTGATCTATGTAAAGAGTTTCAGAACAGTCCACCTGTGGTGGTTTAAATAAGTGGTTTATATATTTGAATGCATAGTCACCAGGAAATGGTATTCTTTGACAGAATTAGAAAGACTAGGAGGTGTGGCCTAGTTGGAAGAAGCGTGTCACTGGATGAGTAGGCTTTAAGATTTCAAGAGCCCATTGCAAGGCCTAGTCTGTCTCTCTGCCTCTCTACCCAAGGATCAAAACATAACTCAGATACTACTTTAGCACCTGCTTGCATGCTACCGTGTTCCTTGTCATGCGATAATGGACCAAGCCTCTGAGATTGAAAGCGAGTGTCCAATTAAAAGCTTCCTTTTATAAAACTTGCCTTGGAGATGGTGTCTTTTCACAGCAAGAACAACGACTAAGAAACCAGTCTATACAACAGAGCCCGTCTCAAAAGAAAAAAAAAAAGAAAGAAAACTGGAAGTGGGAGTTGGGGATGTAACTCAGCAGGCAGGGTGCTTGTCTAGCATGCATAAAGCCCTGGGTGTGATGCCTAACATGCCTTAAACTAGGTGTGATGGCAAACAGCTGACAGCCAAGCACTTGGGAGGTTCGGACAGGAGAATCAGGAGTTTCAGATCAGCTTCAACCATAGAACAAGGTTGAGTCCAACGTGGGCTACATGACACGATGCCTCCGAAGGAAAGAAAGAGAGGTGGGGGTAGGTGAAGAAAAGGCAAGTGTGTGATCTGGAGCCTTTAAACATTATTGAGGTTGTTGACTATGATGACAGCCAGTGCGCTCAGTAGATCAAACCACACAATGGCCTGACCACTTGAAGGGCAATTTGGAGGGTATTATTATTATTATTATTATTATTATTATTATTATTATTGTTGTTGTTATTATTATTATTGTTATTATTATTATTTTAACAACATCAAACACAGGGGCTGGAGAAGTGGCTTTGAGGTTAAAGGCACAGGCTGCTCTTCCAGAACACCTAAGTTTGATTTTCAGCATCCACATGGCAGCTCAGAACCACTTGTAACTCCAGGCCCAAGTGATCCAGTGTCTTCTTCTGGCCCCCAGGGCACTGCATTCCAAACATGGTACCCAGACATTCAGGCAATCCACAGTGGTCAGCTGAATCCTCACTGGGTCTGGATTTCTCTCCTAAAATGCTAGGGAAGGAGCCATTGGGAAGAGAGGTTGAATTCACAGGGCTGGGAATGGCTCCTGTTTCCAGCAACAGAGGAGAAAGATACCCTGTTCTGTGGCTGAGTGTAACGTGGTCCCATCAAAACACTATGTTCGACTATAACTGGTGAACTTTTGGAATGTTTTGGACCCTTTGGGAAGATGGCTTACCCTAGAGAAGTGAGTCTTAGGAGCCAGGTGTGAAGGTGACATCTACTTCTGGTTCTAAACTGCACTCTCTGCTTGCTACCTGAGCCACCAAGAGAATGCAGATGACCCGGGCCCACAGCCATTGGTGGGTGAATCTTTCCCAGCCTCCATGTTGAAGCCAGCTGAGTACCTGGAAGAGACTCACACCAACTGAGCCACCTGGAGAGGACACTCTCCAACCTGTCTGCAGTCTGTGCAGTGAGCTTCAGGTTCCCTGTTTTTCTGAGCTGTCAGTCATGCTGGGGTGGGCTTTGGTGATGCAGATGCCATACAGTCATTCCTGCTTCTCTAAGGAGCCCCAGTAAAATTCATTGGTTCACCAGGTAGGACTTTGGGATGCTCTTGCTTTGGTCTGCCATTAGCACCCTAATGGGGTGAATGGGCATGCGCTGTGTCTGCCCAGGGATAGCCTTGCCACACAACACCTGGGACAGCTGAGGAATCTTTACTCCTTTAAATTCTATGGCTAGACTTGTTTGGTTTTATACCCACTAAGATACAAAGTCACTGAGTTGGGTCACAGTGACTTCCTGTCATAATGGGATGAACTTCTGAACTTAAGCCAAAAGAAGGTTGCTCTTCTGTCTGGTGTTTAGTCACCAAGACAAGAAAAATAAGCAATGCATTGCCCAAGGGAGTTGCCAAATACATGTTAGGCTAGAGTCATGTAACTTCACACGAGACCAAATCACATAATAAGTTTAAAAATAAAACAGACAAACAAACAAAAGCCCTACAGGCTCTGGAGAGATGGCTCAGCAGTTAAAGTATTTATTGCCTTGGCAGAGAACCTGGGGTCAATTCTCAATACCCCTGTGGCAGCTCATAGCTCTGTAACTCCAACTTCAGGGGATCCCATGCCACCTTCTAGCTTCTGCAGACAACTGAATCGGCATGGCACACACGCACACATGTTCACATACATGTATACACACACATAAATAATAACACAAAGCTTCTCTTTTAGTTGTTGTTTTTTGTTTTGTGACAGGGCTTCTCTGCGTAGCCGGCTGTCCTAGAACTGGCTCTGTAGACCAGGCAGGCCTTGAACTCAGCAATCCACCTGCCTCTGCCTCCTGGGTGCTGAGGTTAGAGGTGCGCACCATCATGCCTGGCTAACATAAAGCTTTTTAAAGCCTGAGTAAAGTACCACAAATGAAATTTGTTTTCAAAAACTCTAACTATACCCATTAGCGGAGAGGATCACAGGATGTGAGATTGAATGTCTGCTGTGAGGGAACAGGAGAGGATGGGCCGTGGGAGATCTAAAGGTGAGTGAATCCAAAGGCCGACAGAGAAACTTCAAACAGAAATACAGAGGAGAGAAGGAGAGAGCAGAGCATCAGTGAGCTGTGGGGACAATACCAGCTACTACTGTGTATGCCATTGAAATCACAAGACAGAGTGACAATGACGTGAGAAGAAATAATTGCAAAAAAGTCCAGGGTTTGGGCTGGGAAGATGATGGCTCAGGGAGTAAGAGCACTCGCTGCTCCTCTGTAGGACCAGAGTTCAGCTGCCAGCACCACTGTCAGATGGTGTCAATCCTGCCTGTCAGAAATAAAGCCATTACCACAATATTTGAGCCATATTTGAAGCAAGCTTTACTAAGTACTGGCCAGGATGGTGGGCACTGGCCAGGTCCATACCTGGGATTCCCAGAGAATTGGTCATAAATTAGGTTACTCGGGTGCTTATAAAGGCAAAACCCCTTAGACTGCAAACTTCCTGCCTTCATCCAATCAGGAGCAAGTATACATCCTGACCTACTTGCTGCCTACATATCTCCTGCCTACCTGTGATCAAGCACATCCTGTGTAGTTGGGGCTACCAACCATGCTTATTTAATGAAGACACATGCCTTGTTATCTTATATGAACCATGGCCCCAGCAATCCTGGAAGTTATCCATCTTTGGACAAGTGAGAGTTATAGGGTAGAGGAGGTTTTTGTTTTATAGATCTCTTAAACATAGTAATTATAAAACTTAAAACAACTTTAGCCTTTACAATGGCTCACAATCACCTTTACCTCCAACTCGACGGCATTGACTGCCCTTGTCTGGACTTCTTTAGCACCTGAATGTTCATGGCATGTACTCACACAGATACACAGACAGAGATACAGACACAGACACACAGGGATATAGACACACACAACACAGATACAGATACACAGAGATACAGAAACAGACACACACACACAGACATAGACATACACAGGTACACACAGACACACAGACATAGACACACACAGGTACACACAAACACACAGACATAGACACACTCAGGTATACACAGACATAGACACACACAGGTACACACAGACACACACACAGACATAGACACACACAGGTATACACAGACATAGACACACACAGGTACACACAGACACACACAGACATTCACACAGATGTACACACACACACAGGTACACACACACACACACACACACACAGAGATCTCAAAATATTCCCAATTGTAGTTGAGTATAATGGTGTATACCTATAACCTTGGCATGCCAGATGGAGATAGGAATTCCTAAGTTCAATGTCATCTCTGAGAAAAGAGCAAGTTCAGGGCCAACCTGGAATTTATGAGCTATCTTCTAAAACATTATCTAGGCTATATTAATAACTCTACTAATATTTTTACATGTATCTACCCATTTTCTATGTATATGTGTATGCACACATGTTATGGCTCCCATACAGAGAGGACAGGTGACACCCTGCAGGAACTGGTTCTCTTTTCCACCTTGTGGGACCAGGAGATCCAACTTCAACTCAGTTCTTCAAGCCTTAGTCTGTCTGTGGATCCGTCTCTGCTGACTCTATAAAGAAGCTTAACGTCTTGATAATAAGAATCCAAACTGCCCTCAAAATGATTTAAATGGACATCTATTTTTAGCATTTTAATAAACTATCTTAATAAAATGAATTCTTTTTTATTGGATATTTTTTATTTACATTTCAAATGTTATCCCCTTTTCTGGTTACCCCTCCCAAACCTTCTATCCCATCCCCTCTCCCCCTGCTTTATAACACGAATTTAGAAACTAGTTCCGTTAAGAAGCAGAGACTCCTTACTTGGGCCTGCAGGGTAACCACAGTGGGATACGGCAGGTTTCTATGTCTTGTCCCATCACTGCTCAACTCTATAGTCTGCTCATCACTCAAGGGTGGTCTGCCTGAAAACTTGTGACCAAGTTGATAAGCCCTACATTCACCTAACTGTTCAAAGGCACAAAGATAACAGCACTTAGAGCGTTCGCCTTCACTTAAGTACAATCTTCTCATAGTCCCCTTAGCCATCTTCCAAAACCAGGACTGAGATCCCCAACAGCCAGAACACAGTTTGACTGAGACTGCTTCATCACGCAAACCATCTGTCTCCATGCCTCAATTACCCATTTAAATCTAAAGTTCATGTCAATGTCCCAAAGGTGACTGAAATGTTTGATCATGCTGATGAAAAGTCTTTCCTGCCAACATTATTGTTTGCTTTCTTGGGGGCAAGTAGCCAGACCTGACTTATTGGAATCAGTCAAGGCCTTGGACCTTGGTTAAATCTTCACTAAAAAAAAGATATAAAAGTGGGGCATGGTGGTGTATGTTGGGGGATGGTTTTGTGAACTGTGCATTCAGATACTAATTTCTGTTGGGGTTCAGGAGTTTCCCCACAAACCACATGAACACCAATCTCAGTCATACAAGAATGGTTTATTGAACATATACTTAAAGACTGATCAACCAGGGCAACAGCTGACATTTCTCAGGGCCAGCTTGTAAAGGCTAAAACCTCAAAAACCACAGTGAGCTCATACAAAGGCTCAAGCTATTTTATACATAACAGTTCATAGTGACCTTTAATTTGATGGGTCCCAAGTGAAGCTTATGATTGTGGAATTTCTTAAGATTAGCAAACCTCATAACATACAGAACATAACAGAGTATGTGGTCAACATTATCTTGCTCTGAGTCAATGACTGGGAAGCATGTTATAGCAACAACATAAAGTAGCTGGCAGGCTTAGAACAAAATGGCCACAGCCATGTTAAAAGGCAGGCCTCAATAATTTCTATGCCTAGCCACCAGGTTGTAGTCTGGTTTTCAACACCTCTGATTGGTTAATAAAATAAACTGGTCAACCAATTAACTGGGCAGAAGAGAATAGGGCAGGTTTTCTGATCGTACTGAGGGGGTCCCAGAGAGACCAGAGAGGACAGAAGGACCATGAGAATAAGGTGTGGAGAGACCATGTGGGGAGGATTCGCCATTAGATCATCACGAGAGCAGCCATGAGAACACACACAGACCAGAGAGAGCCAGAGCAAGACCAGATGGCAAATTAACAGGGCATTTGTGTATTAGCAGCCTAGTCTGCCCAGCTTAGGCTTTCAGCTTGTTACCAAAAATACCAGGTCTCTGTGTCTTTATTCAGGAGCCAGAACAGGCTAGAACAGACATAGAAACACCCAGTAGTTAACTGAAAATGGGTTGGGGTGTAGAAACACCCCAAAGTACTTATATATTTGGTGCACCGAACGTGGGGCAAGAATTTACACAGAATTCAGACTTTGAGAGAAATCCAATTTAGCACAATTAAAAGTCAAAGGTAGAAGCCTGGAGCCAGTACATATGGACCTTGGACTAGCTGCGTAACAAAGTGGGGGTCGGGCACAGCTGGAGCTTGCTACAGTGGAGGGGTCAAGCATCTAGTGAGCATGGCTTTGGACTCTCCTGCAGAGCCGTTGTACTCTTGCCTGTAACTGGGACATAAAGAGCCCATAGCTTGGATATATAGAACAGCTAAATTCAGCCCCAGAAAGTGGCAGTAGTCTGCAGGGGTGGTGCCCAGAATCAGGTGAGGAACAACTACCAGTTAAACCCCACAAATGTAAGACTGGGCAGACACTAGCTACAAACACATGGAAGACAGAAACACTTCTCCCTGTGAAATAAAAGACAGAAGCAGAGCTAATCACAGCAAGAGGTCTGAGCTGAGCCATAGAAGGAAGACAGAATAAACAGAAGAAATCCGAACTTAGCCAAACTTCAGATGAGGTAAAAAAAATGTTTGAAATTATGTTTTAATTATAAAGAGGGAGACTGGGTGTGAAAATTCATAGATAGTTATAAAGAATTTAAAATTAATAAAAATTAAAAGGAATAAGACAAGTAAGATGAAAAAAATCAATAACAGAGCGTTGGGGCTTTATATAATGCTATTTAATTGGCTTAAAGACTAAAAAAAAGATAAATCAGCCTAATTAAAACTGACATATTGCCAATTATGGTTGTTATGTTGGTATTTCTTGTTTCAATCTTAATAATCATATCTTCTTATACCTTCTTAAAGAAAAGGATGTTAGAGACACAAGAAAAAGAGAAATAGGAAAAACAGAAGAAAATTTTAAAAATATAATAAAAATAAAGAAAATACTAAAAGAGTAAAAATACAAAAAGAGAAATATGAAAAATAAAAGATGAAGACAGACTTTAGAAGAAAAATTAGAAACAAAAACCCAATAAAATTGAGGAAGTTACTAAGATAGAGACAGAGGAAATAAGGCCAGAGCCTACAGCACCACCATATAATAATAATCAAGAAATTCAGTCAAACA
Organism: Micromys minutus; assembly: GCF_963924665.1. Classification (NCBI taxonomy): domain Eukaryota; kingdom Metazoa; phylum Chordata; class Mammalia; order Rodentia; family Muridae; genus Micromys; species Micromys minutus. The sequence continues at coordinate 48,092,617 of NC_137985.1, read as the reverse complement.
CTGTTAGAAACCCAATTCTATCTTTGGTTAGTGTATGACAAGTGTCAACACACTGTGTTCACCCTCAAGAAGAATTTGGGTGGCACCCTGTAGATTTAAACATTTTAAGAAAAGTGTCACCAGTTATGGTATGCATTCACTGTTTGTGAAACAGATATTACTTACATTCTTGGGCAATTCAAAATAGAATAAACTCCCAAGACTGGGAAGATACAATAAGAACAATAATAGATAGAATCTGGTCCTTAGTTACAATGGTATTCACGGTGGAGAGAAGAGGTTAGGGAGATAGAACAGAGAAATAGGGGCAGAGGTGTCAGTATTTCTCAAGATCAGCTACTATGTGAAGGTCCATATACTAAAGTAAGATGCAAGTTATATATAATGAAGCAACCTTGGCATTCTATCACATGGTAGCTTTAAATGCTTGGGATAAGGTCAAAGAATCAAGAAGAAGACTTCAACCATTTACTTAATGCAAGGTCCAAAAGAAACATCCACTTACTTTTTACAAAAATTGACTTCAGCTGTAGATAGAAGGGTATCAGATTCACAAGCTAGGACACTACTTGAATCTTTAGCTTTTGAGAATGCTAATTCTGAGTGCAAAAAGGTAATCAAACCCTAAATCAGCACCAGTAGATGAATGGATTAGAAATGCAGTTAATATTATATCTCATTCATATAATATGACTCTAATAGGAAAAATGATTTCCTACAGGATTTAAGAAAATGCAAACTCTCAAATGTCCTAACTGTGGTAAACAAGATCATTTCAAAAAGAGTTGTAGAAAGAATGAAGCTAATTCTGAAAGAGGGCCTATGCCTTCTGGAGCATGCAGAAGGTGTGGCAAAAGCTGGTACTGGACTAAGGAATGTAGATCAACAAAAAATAGAAAGGGTAACTTCTTGTTAGGAAATATCCAGGGAGCCTCTTTCAGGCCCCAATATAAAATTCAGATCAGCCATTTTAGGTCAACATCAGAGAAACTCATCTACAGAACAATTAAGTAACTATCTGCTCTAAAAATAGATATTAAAATGAGATATCAAAGTCAGAATTGTTTCTATAGATAAAACAAAAAATGCTAAAGCTATCAAGAAACATATTTTAACAAACTTCTATAGATGAGCAGAAGCCAAAAATAAAGGTATTTGTAAAGGATATTGAAATTGAACATTCAAAAGACAACGAAACAGATGTAACAACAATCTCACCAAAATCTCAGCCTCCAGATTGGCCTCTCCAGAAGGTAAAATGTACAATTTCTAGGAGTTCAAAGTGTATTCAGGATTTTAAAAAAAGTGTAAAATGACTTAAATGTATAGGGCCGGAAAGCCCAATAGGAAAATTAAGACCATATGTGGCTGATATAGCCATGAATTTTTGGGAAAGAGATCTGTTAAAACAATGGGAAGAGTGAATTATCATTCTTCCAATGTCAGGGAATTAAATGACAGTATTAAAAAATCTTATTGAGAACAGATAAAGACTGCCCAAGTTGTCCACAAATAAGCAGGATACAGCAGGGGCTGGCTCTCCAACTTTATATATGGGGACACTACTAGCAAAAAACTAGTGACCCTTCCACTAAATGTGGTTGATTGACCAGCCTATTTGGATAGAATAATGGCCTATGACAAAAGAAAAATTTCAAATTCTAGAACAGCTATTCCAAGAGCAGCTAAAGGCTCAGCACATAGAAGAATCCACTAGCCCTTTGAATTCTCCTGTATTTGTCATTAAAAAAAAATCTGGAAATTGGAGGATGTTGACAGATCTGAGACAATAATAAAATCATTCAGCCAGCTGATTCTTTACAACTTGGAATCCTATTGCATTCATTGTTACTTAAGATGTCACTCTTTATAGTGATTGATTTGAAAGACTGCTTTTCCACAATCTCTTTGCAAGAGCATGATAAAGATTTGCTTTTACTTTGCCCACAATTAACCACTCCATGCTAACAAAAAGATATCATTGGAAAGGTCTTCCACAAGGAATGTTAAACAGCCCTACCTTATGCCAATATTTTGTATAATAGCAATTAGAAATAATTAATAAAAATTTCCTCAATCAAGAATTAATCATTATCTAAATGATATTTTTCTACCTGATTCAATTAGAGATACGTTAGAAAGATGTTTGGTGAAGTAAAGATAATTTTGCTTGTTGGAGATTACAAATTGCTCCTGAAAAAATACAAAGAGGAGATTCTATTAATTATCTAAGATATAAGATAAATCTATAAAAAAGTCGATCACAGAAGGTACAAATCATGAGGGACCAAATAAGAACCCTTAATGATTTTCAAAAATTGTTGGAAGACATTAATTGGCTAAGACCCATAATTGGATTAACTACTCAAAAGCTAAGTAATTTATTTCAAACTTTACAAGATGATAAAGACTTAACAGTCCAAGATAATTATCAGCTGAGGCTGAGAGAGAATTGGTTCTGGTAAAAAAGAAATTACAAGATGCACATGTAAATCATTTGGATCCAAACGTGGGTTGTATTTTAATTATTTTGCCTTCTACTCATTTTCCCATAAGAATTCTTATATAGAGAAGATTCTTCTTAGAATAGATTTCTTTAGCACACAAACAATAAAAATTAAAGAGCTATATAGAAAAAGTTTGTCTAAATTGATTCTAAAAGTAAAAATGAGACTTTGTCAATTATCAGGAATAGATCCAACAGAAATTTTGGTGCTTTTTACTAATGCTGAAATTGTCTCATTGTGGGCAGGAAATAAATGTTGGCAACAGCTTACAGTAATTTTAGGGGAGAAATTAACAACAAATATCCCCAAAGCAAGAAACTTCAGTTTATAAAATGAACTAGTTAGATTCTTATTCCTATAGTAAAAGGGACACCAATTTCTGGAGCCTCTACATTCTATACTGATACAAATAAATCAGATAAAGCAGGTTATAAGTCAGAAAATATACATAAAATAATTTAAAGTCCATATTATTCAGTTCAAAAATCTTATGTTATTATTTGATTTTCCTGAATCTTTTAATATAATAATCTAATAATAGTTACTGACCCTTAATATGCAAAAAGAGTTGTTTCACATAAAGGAACTGCTAGATTTACTCAGGATGATTCAGAATTAACTTTATTATTTATTTATCTATTAGAAATCATATCATGTATCAGATCCCATAAGGGTCTATCAGATCATCTAGCACAAGGTAATGATGAAACTGATTAGCTATTGATAGGAAATGTGCTAGAAGCTTCAGAATTTCAAAAGAAACACCATGTTAACAAAGATTTAAAAGGTATTTTTTCCCTATCTTTGAGTTTGGCGACAAGTCAAAGAAATTGTAAGAAAATATTGTACTTGTTCTTTGTATAACCAAACTTTATTATCTGGTATGCCATATAATCTTATGGGACAAGCATTTGTAGAGAGATCTAATCTTATTTTAAAAGGATGCTTAACAAACAGAAAGGGGGGCCCAGAGATAGGTTACATAGTGCTTTATTTACTTGAAAAAATTTAAATAGTAAAGGAAAAAAAAACCCAACAGCTGTTGAGAGACATTAGATTATGGAAAAAACTGCTGAAGTAAAATCAGCCTGTTTATATTAAGGATGTCCTAGCTTAGAGTGGAGGGAAGGAAGTGTGTTATGTAGGGGGAGAGATTTTGTATTTGTTTCCACAGGAGAAGAAAAACTATAGATTCCTTCAAAATTAATAAAAATCAGATCGACAAGGGAGACCTACTGAAGATCCTGACTAGAGACATGAAAGAAATCAAGAACAACAAAACAGGTAAAGTATACATTGACCCCTATACCTGAGAACAGCTCTAAGACTGGCTGACACATGAAAATGTCATCATCCAGGACTCCAGCTCAGCATAGCCAGTACATCTTGTTGGTTATGGAATCCTCTAGGCTTATTAGGTTGACTTTTCTTTTCTTTCTATTGGATATTCTCTGTATTTACATTTCAAATGTTATTCCCTTTCCCCCCATTCCCATTCCCCTCCCCATCCCCTTGCTTCCATGAAGATGCTCCCTGTCCCAACCACCCTCTCTACCTCAGCACCTTGGCATTCCCCTACACTGGTAAATCGCGCCTTCACTGGACCAAAGGCCTCATCTCCCATTGATGCCAGACAATGCTATCCTCTTCTACATATGCAACTGGAGCCATGATCTCGCCATGTGTGTTCAATGGTTGGTGTTTTAGTTCATGGAAGTTCTGGAGGGTTGGTTTGGTTGATAATATTGTTCTTCCCATTAGGTTGCAAACCCTTTCAGCTCCTTCAGTCCTTTCTCTAACTCCTTCACTGAGGTCCCTGTGTTCAGTTTGATGGTTAGCTGTAAGCATCCTCAACTGTATCAGTATGACTCTAGCTGAGCCTCTGTGGGGGCATCCATATCTGACTTCTGCCAGGAAGCTGTCTTTTAAGAGAACAAACCCCATCCCCAAAAAGTGGGGTGGGTGTTTTTTGGTTGTTCAGTAGGTAATGGATATTTGTTACCATTTTAGGGGAATTGTTATGCATTGTTGATAGTTTTGGTCAGGAAACATAGTAAGGGAGGTTAGACTCAGGGATTTCTTTCTCTCTTTTCTTTCCTCTTATCTTTCTCTCCTATCTAATATTAGGGGAGAAGGGCTGGAACTATAAGAATTATGGTATGGAAGCTGCTTGCTGTGCACTTCCTGCATACTCAGGACTATTTATTCCTTATTAAGTCTCTAATGGGGTTAAAGACTAGATATTTATAGTTTCACAATTAAATTGTTCAGGATTTGGGGAGTTTTAAGGTCTCATAAGTTATTCTTAGGTTTATAAATACCAGATTTGATAAAAAATGATTTAAGTACAGATCTCTAAACTCACCAAGATAGGAAAAATAATAGAGTACCTTTTCCAAGGTTGCCAAATATAAATGGACTGGACATTAATGAATGCAATATTTACTTGATAAGTAAATTTTAATTTATATAATATAATAATATAAGTTTATTAATATAAGTGAAAGAACTTTTTATTGTATTAAAAGGGAAAAATATTAGGGGGTGGTTTTTTTTGTACTGTTTATTCAGATGCTAATTTCTACACCCAGACATCTGGTCGCAGACCGCAGGATGGCGTGGTCTCTATGCTATATAAAAACTATTTTCTATCACCTCTGATTGGTTAATAAAATAGCTGGTCATCCAGTATTAGAGGGAAGTTCCTATCCTATTGAGGGCGTCCCAGAGAGAGCAGAGAGGAGAGAAGGACCATGAGAGGACTGTTCTCCATGAGAAAGCAGTTATGCTGACACACATGGACAAGGGAGAGCCAGTGCAAGACCATGTGGCAAGTAACAGGGCATTTTTCTGGGTGTTAATAGTCTGGTTGGGTTAGAATATCTCAGAACCTGCCCAGCTAAATTTTATTAGCTTGTTAATACAAATAGCAGGTCTCTGTATCTTTAACTGGGACTAAGACAGGCTAGAAAGGGTAGAGAAAAACCCGGTAGTTATTTTAGAACAAGGCAGGGGGTGCATAGAAAATAATTACATTTACAGGTATGTACCTGGAGTTCCAGCACATGGGAGCTAGAAGTAAGGAGAGCATGTGTTTGAGGCCAGATGGCATTTAGTAGCAAGAGCTTGTTGAAAAAAAGGAGGCCAGAAGCCAACCAAAACATCGTATAATATGTTACTAAAATTATATAAAAAAATTCCAGCAAATGTAGACTAAACTGTGCTGCTGGAAAGTAGACCAGTGTTTTGTGGAGAATAGAAAGAATCAGTAAGTCAACAAGGAGAGTAAAAGGTGATGGGATGATCGTAGTCTTCACTGTGATGGTGTAGACACGTGCCAGATTACCAAAGTGTATAGTTGAAAGTCTTTAGTTATAAACTTTTAAATTTAATTAATTAATTAATTAATAAAAGTGTGTGTGTGTGTGTGTGTGTGTGTGTGTGTGTGTGCATATACATTCAAGTAGAAATTGAAAGCAACTTGCCATAGTCTGTTATCTTCTACCATGTGGTCCAGGGGATCAAACTCAGGTCACGAAGCTTAGTAGTAAGCACCTTTACCCACTGAGCCACCTGCCCATCCCTTCTTCAGCCTATGGCATGCCTATTAAACTTCAATTGAGCTACTTTTTAAAGGATGTGTACCTTTGATTGGAACACTCATTTATGTACATACTTGTTTGTTTCAAACAAGGCTTTATTCTGCAGACTATACTGACCTTGGATTCACAGCAATCCTCCTGCCTCAACCTCCTGAGTGCTGGAATTATAAGTGTGAGCTGCCTTACCTGGCTTAGATTATTTTGTTTGTTTTTGAGACAGGGTTTCTCTGTGTAGCTCTGGTTGTCCTAGAACTTGCTCTGTAAACCAGTCTGGCCTTGAACTCACAGAGATATGTCTGTCTCTGCAGGTGTCAGAATTAAAGGTGTGTATTACTACCACCACCCAGCTGGAATGTACCTCTATCTATCTATCTATCTATCTATCTCTCTCTCTCTCTCTCTCTCTCTCTCTCTCTATATATATATATATATATATATATATATATATATCTTGGAAACTGTTTAATTTTTTTAAAGTTACTTATCTATTTTTTACTTAATCGCTTTAAATCCCATTTACTGCCCCCCATCTTGGTCGCCCTTTCCAAAATCCTTCCCACATCCTCCCTCCCCTTCTCTTCTGAGCAGGTGTGGCCCCCTTGTTTATTCCCACCCAACCCTGGCACTTCAAGTCTCTGTGAGGCTAGGCGCTTCCTCTCCCACTGAGGCCAGACAAGGCAGCCCAGCTAGAAGAACATATCCTATATACAGGTAACGGCTTTTGGGACAACCCCCACTCCATTTGTTCAGGACACACATGAAGACCAAGCTGGACATCTGCTACATATGAGTGGGGAGGCCTAATCTAGCCCATGTTTGTTCTTTGGTTGGTGGTTTGGACTCTGAGAGCCCCAAGGGTCCAGGTTAGTTGAATCTGTTGATTTTCTTGTGGAGTTTCTATCTCCTTGGGGGTTACAATTCTTCCTCTCATGAGTTCCCTCATAATCTTGATACAAAGCAACCATAAAGGAAATTTTCTAGATGTTGTTTAAAACATGTTTAAAAATGTGAACTCTGTGAAAATGTAAGAAGATGTTTAAAAATTGAGAACTCTGGGGATGGAGCTCAGTAGCAGAGTGTTTTCTTGACATGTGCCAGGCCAGGGCTTCAATCCTTAGCACCAGGAGGAAATTCCCTTCACAAGAACTTCAAAAACTACAGGAATATGGGTGTCCCAGAGAAACCCCAACAGTATAGTCCATTGTCACTGTTCTTGGTGGTGACCAGAACTCCAAGACCTTAGAGAGGCATTAGTTGCAGGACACGGAGAAACCAAGTTGGCACTGACCAGGATGCTTTCTCTCTGCTGCCTACCTTACATAGTACAAGGAGGTGCTATGCAGGTTGTCGTAGGAGAGAAGTCGCCAATGTTTACCCATCTGTGAACCACGTAAACATACAGCAATTAGTCATGTGGCAAGATATGCCCACGTGCCCCATATGGTGTAAATGTTATAGGAGTAATCAGCTGCTTCCTGATAGGATTTAAGACCCATTTCACAGAGGGAAGCACATACCTGTAATATGGCTAAGAACCCATGGCTGGGGAACTTATAGACCCCAGGAATGAAGCTTCTACTATTATTTTGCTAAAGGCACAGGGTTTCAAACTGCCACCTACATCTGTGTATTTAATACCCACAGATCAGTGCAGCTCCGGACCTCATCAGAAGTTTCTTCTGACAGTGGATGGCAGTTAGTGAAGAATCTCCGTACAGGTGAAGGGCAGAGAATAAGTGTTGGTGGAGGGTCAAGTGACAAATGGGTCAGAGACTCTTATTTGTATATGTATCACACACTGTCCTCCAAGGTCAGGGACCATCACAGAAGAGGGATCAAAGGATGTAAGAGCCAAAAGTCAGAAAGGATGGAAAGGACCAGGGTGAAACAGTGTCTCCTGGTCATAACAGGACCACTGCACTCATGAACTCCCAGCAGCTCTTGTGGTTGCCTGCACCAGACCAGCATGGAGTCAAGCCAGTCAACATTACCACATGGAGTGGGAAGGGGCTCTTGAGTGGGATCCTACCTCTTTGGGATCCTCTACGAGGAGCCATTGACAGTTGATGGTCTTGGTGGGAAGGAGAGTCAGTTTTCTCCAAGAAAACATGCCTTCTCGTACATCAACCATGCTCCATTGGATGACTCCACGCCCATGAATATTTAAGCAGTAAAAACTGGATTCTGTGGGTTATTTTAAAAAACAAAACAAAAGAGGTCATGAAGTTGGGAGGAGAGAGGGAATGGATGGATCTGAGAGGAGTGGTAGAGAGGAGACTGGGGTTGACTCATCAAAACCCATCATATGCATGTATGAGCATTTTTACAATCAATCAAAACACATTTTTAAAGGTATGGAAAGAGTTTCTGAGTTCAGAGTGCTTCTACAAGTCACCTATATCCAGCAGCTTACATTATAGCAGCCCAAGGACTACACCCTAACACATAGGCCTCTAACATGTTCAGCCTAGTCTTCTTAGACATGTGAAGATCTCAGTCCTTTGCCTTCCTTAAAAGTGTCTTTAGTGCCTGGCAACTTCAATATCATGAGTCTTACACATCACTTCTCTTCTTAAATGAGGGCTGAACGCCATTTGTAATGCTCTGGCAATCTTGGCTTGGAGTGCTGGGTTAAATAACAGTGCTTCTTCTTCCTTGCTGACAGAGTCTTATGGGAATGTCTTTGTCGTCCTCAGGTCTCCGGAAAGTTATTCCATCCTACACAGCTTAAAGAATAAATCCTGGGTAATTTGACTAGACTTTGCAGAGGTTAGCTTAAGAGTTGGTATGTAACCTTCCATCGTGATGCACTCAGCACTCAGGAAGCAGAGGTAGGCAGATCTCTGTGAGTTTGAGGCCAGCCTAGGCTATGTAGTGAGTTCCATATAGTGAGACTCCGTTTGAAAAGCTAAGTAAATAAAAAGAGTTGGTGTGTGCTGGGAGTGATGGTGATAGCTCACACACTGTAGTCCCACTACTCTGGTGGCTGAGGTGGGAAGAAAGTAGCAAATTAAAGGCCAGACTAGGCTACACAGATAGATAGACAGATAGGCAGACAGACAGACAGACAGACAGACACTTGGCATGTGTGAGTTAATGAAATTTGAGCAGTTTAGAAAGGGAAACTGCCTAGGTGTTCTTGCTGTTATGAGATATATTGGAATGAGACATTTATGAATAATTTATTGATGAATCAAAGTTATGGCGTCCAAGATCAAGGCATTGACAGCATTGCATCTGACCAAGACTTAATCTATGCTTCCAAAATGACATCTAGTCATTACCTCTTGCAAAGGGGAAGAACATAGTTCTCAGGGTAGAAAGTACAGAAAGGCAGGAGGGTAGTTAGTCTATTTATCCCTTTATAAAGTTCTGGTCCCATCCATGTGAGCGTAGCCCCATGATCTCACCACTCCTTTAGGTCCACTGGTACTATTGCGTGGGGAATTAAGTTTCAGCATGCATTTTAGAAGAGACACAGACAATCAAAACATGAAAGAGACTTTGGGGAAAGTTTCCTTGCTCTCCCAAAAAGACTAAAGACTCTGCTTCTCTTACTATTGTATAAACTATCACTTTTTCAAAGAGAGACTTAAGCTGAATACAGACATAGATACTCATAATCTTAGCACTTGGAAAGAGGATCACAAATTCCAGGAGAGCCAAGATTACATAATGAGTTCAAGGTGAGCCTGAGCCACATAGCAATATACTGCCTTAGAAAAAAACAAACAGGGGTTTGGGGGGGGCTAAGTTTGTAAGATGCTTGCAGTGCAAACATGAAAGATCTGACTTTGGATGCCCAGCCCCCTTATAAAAATCCACACATGTTGCCTTATGACCTGGTATTGTCACTGTTCCTGTCCTGTTTAAGCAGACACATTATTGAGATTGTATGGATACAGCTTCCCTGCCATATCTAGAAGATACAATATTGCCACAGACTTCTTGGCCTTACAATCTTTCTGCCTCCTCTTCTGCAGTGTTCCTCAGCCTTAGGTGTAGGGGTTGTGTTGTAACTGTACCAATTAAGAGCCTGTCCCTAGACAATGACTAGAGGACCAGAGCCCAGTGTCCAGCCCTCACAATAGATGACTACAATCTCCCACAGCTCAGCTCCAGGGAATCTAGCTCAGTTTTTTGGTCTCCATAACATCAGGCGTGCATGTGCTGCACAGACATACGTGCAGCCAAAACACCAATATGCATTAAAAAAATAAAAAAGATGTGCCAGGCCTGTTGTATGGACCTAAATCCCAGCTATTGGGAAGTTGAGAAAGGAGGACTACAAATTCAGGGCCTGGACTGAAGAGAGAGTGTAAGGCCAGCCTGGATAACTTACTGATGGAAGGCAAGAACCAACTTCTCCACAGATGTGCTGTAGCACATGGGTGTGTGTAGCACACAAACCCAGACACAAATAAATGTAAAAAAAAAATTAATGAAAACATTGGGGTGTAGAGATAGGAGGATCAGGAGTTCAAGGCCTGCATCAGCTACATAATAAAGAGAAGAATCTGGGAACTGAGGAGATAGTTCAGTGGGTAAGAGTGCTCTGTGTGTGTGTGTGTGTGTGTGTGTGTGTGTGTGTGTTTGTGTGCTGTGAGAGTGTGGTGTGTGTTGTGAGTGTGTGTGGCATGTGTTTTGTATGTTCATTATTTTGTATATGTGTGTGTTGTGTATGTGTGTTATGTGTTGTGTGAGTTGTGTGAATGTGTGGTGTACGTGTTGTGTGAGTGTATTATATATGTGTATGTTGCATGTGTTGTGTATGTATGTGTTTTATATGTTTGTGTGGTGTGTTCTATATCCAGACTTGCAGGCAGCAAGCAGGAAGAGAAAGACTTGAGGCTTGGCATAAGCTTTTGAGACTTAATGTCTGCCCCTCAATGTCACTTCAACAAGGCCAAACCTCCTAATCCTTTCAAATAGTGCCATTGCATGGTAACCAAACATTCAAATATATGTGCCTATAAGGGCTTCATTGTGAAGAGACACCATGACCAAGACAACTCTTATAAATGCCAACATTTAATTGGGGATGACTTACTGGTTTTGAGGTCAGTCCATTATCATCATGGTAAGAAGCATGGCAGTGTCCAGACAGGCATGGTGCCGGGGGAACTGAGAATTCTACATCTTGATCTGAAGGCACTCAGAAGACTGGCATCCACAGGCAGCTAGGAGGAAGCTCTCAAAGCCTTTCCTTTCCCCCTCAGTCACACACTTCCTCCAATAAGGCCACACCTACTCCAACAAAGCCACACTTCCTAATAGTGCCACTCCTTGGGCAAAACATATTCAAACTACCACAAGGGGCCATTTTTATTCATATCACCACAATGGAATGGAATTATTAGGCTGGCACACATCAAAGCTCACTGTGGCAGACAGTGGCTATACTTGGTGGCTGTAAGGAAAGCATGGACTCCCTGTTAGTATAGTTAGTTGTCACTGTTAGGCAGGCACATTTGGCTCTACACTGAAGACATCCCCATGCTGAGGGGCAGAGCATGTACATTTATGGAGGAGTTACAGTCATATTTAAGAGAGTTTTATATGAAATATGCAATGCATGTTCATCCCTTTTTCCCTAATAAATATGACTTTTACAGCAGGTATGAGAGCTATAAGTGTAAGACACTCTCTTAGATATGGCTCTCCTGACAGCAAGGAGTTCTGGTCTGTCTTATTTATAACATTTCTGACTATGTGAAGCTCTGGTACTATACTGTCTCTTGTGTGGCAACAGATTTAAAGAACCACTCAAATGGCGGTAGATTTAAGGGAGACATATCAAAAGGAATGCTACCAAAGGCAGAGATGTTCCTTGCTCAGAATGTAAAATAAGGAGGCTCATTAAAACACACATGCCTTCTATTCCAGAACTGAAGGCAGAGGCAGGATGGTCTTGGCAAAATCTTGCCTAGCCTAGACCACATATCAATTTCCAGGTTAGTCAGGGCTATGGAATGAGACCCTGTCTCAAAGAAGAAAGGCGGGGGGTGGGGGATGATGGCTCAGTAGTTAAGAGTGTTACATTTCTGAAGTAAAGAGGCAGAAGGCAGAAAGTGACCAGAGTCTGACTGTCAACAGCTGGAATGTATTTATTAGCAGACACAGACACAGCAAAGGGCAACCTCCCTTCTAAGGGAAATTGAAGGGTATGCCAGGGAAAAAGATGACTGTGACCCTTTATAGGGGTAGGGTGAGGGGCTTGGAAATGAAGAAACTGTTGCAGCCATGAGGGCTATGTGTAGGTCTGCAGTCTCTCTTTCCTGGAATTGTCTGCTTCTAGTAAGACAGATTATCTTAGGAGATAGGCTGTCTCTGCGAACATTCCTTTCTGTGAGAACTCAATAGCTTAGCTATTTTAACTGTAATCTCACAGGAATCCTGCTTTTATATACAAGGCATTCTATTGGAGAGCATTTGCTATTCCTGCAGAGGATCCAGGCTCAGTTCCTAGCCATATGGTGGTTCAAAGTTGATTGTAGCTCCAGTTTCAGGGGATCTGGTCTCTTATTCTGGCCTCTGAAGGCACCGGGTCTCACACAGTGCATATATATACAAATATATATATATATTTGTATATATATATATTTGTCCTTTAATCTGGGACACACCTTCTGTCAGAGACCTACAGAAGGACATCGGAAGAAGGAAGGCTGGCTCTCTTTGCCTGCTTGCCTTATGGAACTGAGCATCTGCTAAATCCTTGGACTTCACAGCTGCTGCCGACCATTGTTAGGGAGTTGGATTACAGACTGTAAATCACCAACAAATTCCTTACTATATAGAGACTACCCATAAGTTCTATGATGCTAGAGAACCCTGACTAATACAGCTACATTGCACATTTGATGCTAGCCTGAACTACGTGAGATCCTGTCTCAAAACAAGTCTCTGGAAAACAGATGAAGATTGACTTGGTGAAGGGGTGTGGATAGGAAAAGGGTGTAGAGAAGGAAAAGCCAACGAGCCAAATGCTGTGTTTCTGAAGCAGCTCCCTGAAGAGAAGAGGTTCTGGCCACTATCCTCAAGGGAGGAAGAGACTACTATTTAAACTCTGGAAAGACTACCTGGCCCATGTAAGTGCCACAAAGAAGCAAGTCTTCCAAATCATAAGAGAAACCTGGGGCAGTGAGATAGTCCAGTAAGTAATGGTGCTTGCAGCCAAGCCTGACGACCTGAGTTCAATCCCTGGGGCCCACATGGTGCAGGGAAAGAATTGACTCCAACAAGTAGTCCTTTGACTTCTGCATACCTGTTGTGGTATCTCCATGCACATACATGAATAAATGCAATAAAAAGAAAGTTTGAATTAAAAAGAGAGGGCAAAAACAAATACACACTGCCCAACAGGGCATAGCTGTATCTGGAAAGGAATAACAGGGGAATGGGTCTGGTTGTGTGTAGCATAAGCCAATCAACCTAATGAGACTATAGAATTCATCCCCAGTCCCTTGCACAATGCACTGCATATGATATGATTTGGTTTCAGGAATCTCTCTGAGATAAGCACTCTGACACCCGTGAGAGGGGAAGAGAGGGGGTGTCACCGTGAACTGGCTTCTCATTTTACACTCTAAAACCACAAGGTGGGGTGGACAAGCAAGCCAGCTTTTCAGAAGCACATGTGGCAGTCTGCAGGTTGTTAAGCGCACTGGCCCATTGTTTTGGCTGTTTCTCTAGGTCATTCTGCACCGGGTACTCATGCTTGTAGACAATACAGCCAGTGCTTTAGGCAAATCACAAATAAATCAATACATCAGCACCTAATAATTGGCCTTTTCTACCTTACTTTACTTTAATCCAAGCAAAACCATGGACATATTCTCCATACCATGAGGTTCTCGGTGGATATGTGATCAACATGACTGGTCTTATCCACCTTACATCTGGACAGGACAACACATTTGGGGCTGGTCATACATCCCTGCACATGTTTTAAACAAACTGCCTTATACCTTAAGCCAATGAACAGTTAGGGCACTGCATTCTCCATGCTTCTTGGTGGTTCTATTTATTACCTGTCTTTTTACATCAAGTTGCATTAATAGATGTAGAAATATGAATGTGTCCATTCTAGCATTCCATGCCATAATGACTATAGGTAGTACCGAAGAGCAGCCTCTCTCACAACAGAAAGAAATACCTGTGCTACCACTTACTTCTCCTGCCACTATGACAAAACACCAGACTCAAAGGCAATTATAGGAAGGAAAGGTTAGTTTTGGCTACAGATGCCAGGTATATAGCTATGAGAAGGCCTGGTAGCAGGAGCATGAGGCAGCTGGGTACCCAGATAATGCTGGTCCACTCACTTCTTCCTTTTCATTCACTCTGAGAACACAGCCATGAAATGGTGCTGGCCACAATCAGAATGAGTCTGTCTTCCCTGTTAAACCTCTCTGTTAAACCCTCACAACTTCAGGAGTTTGTTTCTGAGGTGATTCTGAACCTGGTCAGATTGACCTCAAAGCCTAACAAGCCAATCTGTTAGCTTGAACCCCACACGTATCCTTTTGTTTTATTTTGTTTGGGGTCTTGAGACAGGGCACTCACTTTGTAGATCAGGCTAGCCCTGAACTCACAGAGATATTCCTGCCTCTGCCTCCCAAGTATTAAAGGTCCACAGCACCACAGCTGGCTTAAACACATACCTTTTAAATAACAGCATTTTACCCCGGTCCTTAAAAATTATGGCGGTGTAAGAAGGACAGCTGAGCAACATCCTTAGCCATCAGGGAAATGCAAATCAAAACAACCCTGAGATTCCACCTCACACCAGTCAGATTGGCCAAGATCTAAAACTCAGGTGACAACAGATGCTGGTGAGGATGTGGAGAAAGAGGAACACTTCTCCACTGTTGGTGGGGTTGTAAACTGATACAACCACTCTGGAAATCAGTTTGGCGGTTCCTCAGAAAAATGGACATAGTACTACCTGAAGACCACTTCTGGGCATTTACCCCAGAGACGCTCCAACATACAACAAAGACACATGCACCACAATGTTCATTGCAGCTTTATTTATAATAGCCAGAAGCTGGAAAGAACCCAGATGTCCTTCAGTAGATGAACGGATACTAAAATTGTGGTACATTTACACAATGGAGTACTACTCAGCTATTAGAAACAATGGCTTAACGAAATTCTTAAGAAAATGGATGCATCTAGAGAATATCATCCTGAGTGAGATAACCAAGTCACAAAAGAACAGACATAATATGCAGTCACTGATAATGGGATACTAACCCCAGAATGCTCTGAACACCCCAGAAACAACTCACAGACTGTGTGAAGTTCAAAAAAATATATTTTTTTAATTAAAATAGAATTGTATCACATCCCCCTTTCCTTCCTACAGCCCCTCCCAGTTTCTCTCCTATCCCCACAAATTAATAACCTCTTTTCCTATATTATTCTTACATATATACATATGTGTATGTATATGTACCCACAAATACTTAATTACAACCTTTAAAAATGTATTCGTATACTTCTATGCAAAAAGGCTTAAAAATTTGTACATTTATCTTTATTTTTAAAAATAAAGTTTTTTAATAAAAAAGAACAGCCGAAAAGGTGGCTCAGTGGTTAAGAGCACTGATTGCTCTTCTAGAGGACCTAGGTTTGATTCCCAGTACCCACATGGTGGCTAACAACCATTTGTAACTCCACAACCAGGGAATTCAATGTCCTCTTCTGGTTTCTGTAAGTCTTGTGGACTTTTCCTGTTTGGCCCGTAAGGTTGTAGCAGGAATCACTGCTGCTGGTCTCTCATTTTCATCGCAGATACTTCTACTGCAAAGATGGTCAACAGAAACCCGAAGAACTTTCTTTGGCTGGAATAGTACTAACAGTGGAAGTAAGGTTAGACTGTAGAAAGAATCAGCCATGTTTGAAAGTGATGTTTACTTGAGGGGCAGACAAAGTGACAATTCAGAGAAAGATTTGACAGAATGAATCAGAGATAGGATATGCCCAACTCTCATGAGAAGAGACAGGAATGAGAGGTGACTTAATAGAGCAGCAGCAGATAGGAAGAGAGAGAGAGAGGTGGGGTGGCGGAGGGAGGCACTATTACCAGAACAGGTTGCAGTTCTGCAGAACAAGCCAGAGAATGATAAGGAGCTGAAAGATTAGAACAGATTGCCAGAGTTAGTTTGAGGCCAAGCAGAGCAATTCAGTCAGAAGCCAGTTTGAATCAGTCAGCTTGGAGAGGACTTTGGGCCAGAACAACTGAGTCAGGTCTCACAAACTGGGCATAACAACACTTCTCAGCCCCAATCCTCTATGTTGGTTTTCTTTCTCATCACCGTTACAAATTACCTGACAAAAGGCAAATAGAGGAATCAAGGGTTTATTCTGGTTTAGTTTGAAAGTGGTCATCAGTCCATCATGATGTTAGGGAGTGACAGCAGGGACCGGCTATTTGCTGGCTAGTTCTGTGACAGTTTGATACAAGGTAGAGTCATTTGGAAGAGGAAATCTCAGTAATGATGATGATGATGTCTAATTGTCCTTTTCTTTTCAATCCTCATTCTCTCCCTTGAGACCCAGTTGACTGACTGAGCTGGCTTGGTCACTAATGAGGTATCTTTGTACCTTAGCCTTCAGCCAAGGATCTCTGCCCACCCTGGATATTCCTACCCCCTCCCCAAAGTTTTATATAAGCATCATCCATCCTGTGTAAAGTAGAACTGTCTTTCTGAAGGTGATCCCAGAGATAAGTCTGTCATCTCAGTCACACTCATGGGCTATCCAAAACCCTGTTTGTTGACTCTGATCCCTTTGCCCTCATGGGCTGATGGCCAATTATGCTGGGTGGCAGGGAGGACCCATACAGTTAGAAATAGAGAGAAATGACCACTGAGCTTTACTTGCTCTGTCCTTGTCGTCAGATGGCACCCACTCACCCACGTTCAGGTTGGATTTTCCATCCTTAGTGAAACTCTCTGAAAATGTTCTCACAGACACACCCACAAGTATTTCCTAGGTGATTCTAAATCTAGAGAACTTGACAACAAAGATTAACTAAATCATCCAAATGTGGAAAGTAGTCTGACAAACTAAGATGGCATTAAATACTGATGGCTGCACAGGGCGGTGTACATACTATGTTGATGACTGAACATCAGATAAGGAAACTAACTTACCAACCAGATTAAAGATCAAAGCTGCAAGATCTTGTCCACAGACCCTGTACCACAAAGAAACCAATTCTTGCTATTCAAATGGCCATATGTTCTGCATTTGCGCAGCAAACTTCCTTGTACTAGAGACTATAGTGCTGTTGTAGCAAATGGACAAAATGTGTGCTTGGGTCCTTGTCTTGAAGGATATATGGGAGAATCAGAACAATATAAAAATGGAAGGAACAACAAAGGCATCAGACCCCAAAGGGATGGAGTGTGGGAAACATTTCCAGTATCAATGTCTAAGAGAGCGGCAACAACCTTATCCTTGTTCTGCAGATTAAAAAAGTGCAAAAGAGGGAAATGTTTATGGCCTTTCCCCTCCTTTGAAGATGGCTGAGCAAAGAAGGAAGATCAAGTCTGATAAATACGTGAAGTGTATCCATTAGATGTTAAATCAGTCTTGTATTTAAACCCTGTTCCTCTTTGTTTTGTGTGGTGGTTTGAATAAATTGGCCCAGAGAGTGGCACTATTAGGAAGTATAGCTTTGTTGGAGCAGCCTCAATTAAATGTTGTCCTTTATAGGAGTTGCCTTGGTCATGGTATCTCTTTACAGCAATGGAAACCCTAAGATAAAAGTTGGTACCAGAGACTGGGGTATTGCTGGGATAGGCCTGACCATGTTTTTGTTTGGAGGAATGTGGATTTGGGGACTTTCAATTTGGAAAGCCATTGAATGTTTTAGGTGGGGTTTAATGAACCACCCTAGTAGGAATATGGAAGACATTGGTGCTGAGAGTGATTTGAACTGTGTAGATCTGGCCCAGTATGTTTCAGGGGAGAAGAATGTTAGTACGTGGCATAGAAACTGTTTTTGTGATATTTTGGAGAAGAGCGTGGCTGCTTTTAGCTCTTGTCTGAAGTCTCTGACAGAGTTTAAGGTGAAGAGACTCAGATTAATTGCATTGATAAAGGAGATCTCAAAACAATCCATTTTAGACTCTGTGCTGTGGTTTAGTGTCATGAAGAGAGCTGTGATGAAGTGTACCAAGATTAAAAAGAAAAAAAAATATATAATGTGTATGGTTCAAGTAATAAAGGGGCATCAGGAACTAAAATGGAGCTGAATCCTGTGTTCCAGGAGATAAACTAAGGGAGTGGTGACTCTGGAGGAACACCCCACCCAGCTAAACTTATTCTTTATGTGTTTGCAGTTGAACAACAGATAGTTATACTATTACAGCCTGGTTATTGCTTCCATTTGGACATAAGGAGATATGATTGTGTATCAAATTGACATGGGATGACACAAGTCTTTGACGTGGTTTTTGAAGCATAGTCACCATAAAAAGCTTATGTCCAGGCATGATTGTATACAACTTTAATCCCAGCACTCGAGAGACAGAGCCATGCAGATATCTGAGTTCAAGGTCAATCTACAGAACAAGTTCAAGGGCAGCCATGCTTAGGCAGTGAAGAGGTTGGAAAACAGAAAGCTAGTGATAATGTAATAGAGCAAGGAGGACCATGTTCCAGCTCCTGCAAGCAGCAGAACTTGTCAGCTTTGGCCACATAGCTCTGGCCTTAGAGTCCAGAATAGAAGGGACTACTGTAAAAATTGATGCTGGTTAGCTGGAGTTAAGGAATTAGTGGTAACCAGCATCACTGAGGTGAAATCTTCTGGGAAGTGTTCCCTGAGAGCACAAAGAAGCTGTGTTTTAGAGATAGCCAAGGTTGTATCTTATGCTGCAGATGGTCTTGATAATGTGTAAGAGTCACCCAGGTGGTACTTCTTTTGAAGGCATAAAGGGGTCATGAAGAGCAGCTGAGGCTTGGCACTGTGAGAGGCCATGGAAAGCCATTGGTGAAGGTTGCAGCCTCGGTTGCAGAACTGAAGGACTCATGCAAAAGGTTTGAGGCTTGGAACCATGAAGACTATTGGTAAAGTCCCCAGTGTATTGGAGATGCCAGTACCATGGGATAATCACCAAGACCAGCAGCATCAGTGGAGTGGATCAACCTGAGCTATAGAGGGCAGAGCTGGAGAAGAAGTGACACCAGATCTTTGAAGGAGCCCAGAAGATCATGTGTGCATCCCAGACATTGAAACAAGAAACTGTAACATAAAAGTTGTCTTGGAGACCCTAAGAAGTTCAAGATGCCAGAGATGTTTGGTACCTGTTAAAGTAAGCTGCTAATGGGGAGTGAAACCCATCAAATAGAATCGTGCTACACTTAACAAAGCAGAAAGGAATTGGACATTAAATATCGAGATGCTGAGTTTGGAGTTCGTCTAGCTAGTTTTTGGTCTTGCTTTGGTCCAGTATTTTCTCACTGTGACATTTTGGAATGGTAATGGTTATCCTGTGATGTTGGAAGTATGTGATTTACTTTTGGATTTTGATTTTATAGGGGATTACAGCTAAGTAATTGGATCAATCTCAGAAGAGACTTTGAACTTTTGGAATTTTAACATTCATAAGACTGTGATAGACTATAGGAATTTTTGAAATTGGATAAATATATTTTGCATTATGGTCCCTCTAGACTCACCTGTTTGAAGAAGCCCATGGAAGCCAGGGAGTGGAATGTGGTGGTTTGAATATGCTTGGTCCAGTGAGTTGCACTATTAGGAAGTGTGTCACTGTGGGTGTGAGAACCTCCTCCTAACATGTGGGAGCCAGTCTTCTTTGGCCCAAACCATAGAACTTTTGGCTCCTTCAGCCCTGTCTGCCTAAATGCTGCCATGCTCCCACCTTGATGATAATAGACAGAACCTCTGAACCTGTAAGCAAGTCTCAATTAAATATTGTCCTTTATAAGAATTGTGTCGGTCATGGTGTCTCCTCACAGCAATGGAAAACCCTAACTAGGACATTCTTCATATGTGTAAGTACTGTAGCCACTTTTAGGCCCTGTGAGGGCTGCAAGCTCCTTTGCATCCTCTGAATTCTTCATATCTTGAAATAGAATTTTGAGGCTTTTGAGGTCTTGGATTTTTGAACTTTACATTTTAAAAACTAATTAGTTAACTGTATGTACAACAGTATTTTTCCTGCATGTATATTGATACCATGTTTATGCAGTACCTATGGATGCCAGAGGAGGGTACCATTGTCATTGACCCTTTCTTCCAAGAGAGGACCTTTAAACTGTCCCCCAATTGAAATCCTTATAGATACCAAGATTTGTGGATCCCTAAGTCATTTGACTAAAACAGGACAGTATTGGTATATAACCTGCCTCCTGTTTACCTGTGACTCCTTTTGAGATTGCCTATAATCCTAACACGATCTAAACACTGTGTGTTAGGTTTAGCTCCACCTCTCTAAGTTGCAGTGCTGGTGACAATGTCCTAAATAAAAGGACTTTGTCTAACAGAGTTGTTATGAAATAAACAAACTTAAAGTTAGGTTTCTGTTCACCAGAAAAGTGAACCTCATAAGGTGGAACCTCCTTTAATCAGCCCCAAAGGTCAACTACCACAGGCAAGGGTATTTAGTTCTTGGTCAGTCCCAACAGCTCAAAGACCCTTGCCTGTTGACTCATAAAATCTACATGCTATTCTATTGTTTTGCTCTTCTCTCTGCCCCAACCCATGGCCTTGGTAGTATGATTTCCCAATAAACCTTTCTTTCCATCCATGGACTGGAGGAGTTCAGTGATTTCACTGGGCCCCCATTTACACTATGTGTCTAGCTGTTATACTGTGGTTAGGGAATGATGATCGTTAAGAGTTCTATGTATTTACAGTGCATATGCAACCATTATCAGCCCCTGTAGCTGCTTGTTTGCTACTTTACAGGCTCTTCTTTCTTCCACCCTTTCAACCCCCTAACACTAGATAAGAGAGAAAAAAAGGGTGGAGGGGAAGAGGAATGACATTATCATTACATTACTTCCTGCCAATTAAGAGTGTCTTGGGGGCAAGTTTGATCTTCACCATCAAGATATCTAATTTCTTCTTGTTTGTTCTTTGTGCATAACTACTTAACAAACCACAAACCACAATCAACAACCAACCACTAACTCAACAACAACAACCCTGCCTCTCGGGGGCCCTAGGATTTATATGTCTTCTGAAAATTTCCCAGAATTCCAAACATCACACCCCTGCAAGAGCACAAGGCAAATCATCATCAGTTGCTGTGGACACTCTAAACCAACCCCATATTAAAATAAAAACATTTTTATAATATTCCTGTTTTATTTTAAAGAAACCAAAGTTCTCACTACATCTCCCCTCTTCTGTTTTAAGCCTTTGATTGTGCTGTGTTTAGCGAGAAATTATAAGCAGAGATATTTTCCATGAAATAAGCACTTTTCAGATCAGTGGCCAAGGTTTTCTGGTGAGCTCTCCTGCTGAATTCTAATCTTTATAAGTTTTGATGGTACCCACAGCTTCTCATTTCCTGTGGAAATATAAACAAACCTGCATCACCAACACACAACTTTCACAAGCTTCCATTCTGATATTAATACGTTTTTATAATATATAGGCTGAATTAATCTCACAGATTTTCTATAACTCAGTGCCTCTTGGCTGCTGCTGTTGAAAGTGGCTCCTACTTTTTGCTGCAGGTCCTCAAACTATGTCCCCCATTTTGCTTCCTGATGCCAAGAAACTGCCTTGGATATCTCTCTTGGACCTGCACTCATCAGTCCAGTGGCAGCCCCTTGCCACATTGCCTGTACACGTTTGGAAGCCCAGACATTCTTTTTGGTTTGTAGTTAGAAAGCACATTGCTGTTGGGAATGGCTTGCTTACTTTTCCAGGGAAAAATATTAGGTATTTGGAGTTCTGAGACTTTAGTGTCATGGTCGGAGTCTCTTTGCAAATAGTCATATTATCTTCAGTTGAAGCATTAGGCGCTTTGATATTGGAGATCTCTAGCTATAGCTTGACAGATGATGTTAGCATGGTACAAGTTAGAACTAATAGGTCATATCCCTTATCCACTCATCCATGGGCGCTGCCTGCACCTTTGATGGTCTGATACCCTTTTTATATTCGGTATTTGCATTTTCATATGCCAAGATCTCTATCAACACCTGCCTTGCATCAGAGTATAATACAGCTTCGTTCACAGATGAGACTAGTTTTTGTAAAAAAAAAAAAAAAAAATATATCACTGAAGGCCTCTCTAGAAACTTGTATAATTTTTGTAAACAAGGTGGATCTTTTCCCAGGCTTCTCAGCTTTGTCCCAAGCTCTTAAAGCTGCTAGGCAACATTGTTCTATAGTAGCATCATCAAACTGAATCAGTTCTTGTATATCAGAATTCAGTTTCCACCCAGCAACTGTGCCATGGACCACCCCAGTTGGATATGGGGATCCCCGGGAGGAGGGTTCTTGAAGGCTAGGTGGGTAAGGATTTGGCGGTGACACACAGAAACAAACACAGAGGCAGTTTGAGTCTGAGTGTATTTTGCAGCTCTCAAGCAAGGATTTTTATACACAATGAAACAGGTATTAAAATTCTTAGAAGATGTGTTTAGTGAAGCAATCACAGATAGGACAGATAACATCATTGTCATTTGGCACTGTAAATCACAAAATCATCCAAGGGTAATGGCATATTTCCAAGAACAGGTTAATAAAATTTTTATGGTCAGTCATTATTTAACATCTAGTACACAATTTTTGTGAATCTTCAAGGTACAAATTTAAACTATTTTAATTCTTCATTTAAGGCTCTCTTTACCATGCCCCTAAGCCCACTTCCGATGAAGCATGTACAGCCATATGAAATTTTATTGTTGGTAAGGTTTTTACCATAATACTATTCTGTAATTTTGTAAAGGATTATGAAGTAAAGTGCTGGTTTTCCCAGAGATAAGGTCATGACTAGTGACACCATCTCAGAGATGGTTTCTTATCCATTTTTCTCACTTAAAATCTCAGCCTAGGCTATTAGGAATATCTCATACATATGGAAAGGGAATAGAAGAAGATAAAACAGATACATTGCCATGAGAACTACTGCTCAATATTTTGCTCTGGCCAAGAGTTCCACAACCGGTTCCAGGAGGCCTCCTTACTTTGAAATTTTCACCTTGGTCTATAGAACTTGTCACACGGATTCTACTGGTGTTGGTGTGGCACCCAGTTTTTTAAAGATTTTGTTTCACATATGGTGAGTGCTTGCCATATGAAATCATAGCCTTTTTAAAATGCCATAAATCTACCATTTCTATAGGATGCCTTCCTATCTTGTCATAACCTAAGGCAAGTGCATCCCATATGAAATCACAGCTTCTTTAAAACGCCTTAGCTCTGTCATTTTTATATGAATGTCAGTCATCCTATGGTGCCATAACCTTTAGCACATGCTGTAGGATGATCTCATGACCAAGAGCCACCCCTCCTCTAACTCTAGCAGCTTGGTTGCTTTTTGTTTGTTTGTTTGTTTTTAATTTTATTTGTTTATTTATTATAAGTACACTGTAGCTGTCTTCAGACACACCAGAAGAGGGCATCAGATATCACTACAGATGGCTGTGAGTCACCATGTGGCTGTTGGTATTTGAACTCAGGACCTCTGGAAGAGCAGTCAGTGCTCTTAACCATGGAGCCATCTCTCCAGACCAACTTTTTCTCTTGAAATGGGATGTTTCTCTGACCCTGCTACCCTCCCTCCTCATATTCACCCCTGCCGCCCACTCAGCTCTTCACCCCACCCAGGGGCTATAGACACTGGAAACTGAAAGTACAGTGGGGGCTTTCTCTGCATTTCAGCACAGTGTCTTTCCCTCTTTCTTTCTGGGGAAATTTCTGTTCCCTTCAGTCACCAAAAGTGAGCCTCTCATTTTTCCCTTCCCATTTCTCCTCACCTCCACAGTGCTTCCATTTTCAGGTACTCAGCCATCCTCCTAACCTTTTTGAAACAGAATATAGGAAGAATAAAGAGAAAATGCAGAAAATCCCCTCTGGGAGCAAAGTGGTAGCTGTCTCAGTGGTAACAGCCACAATAATTTTTTTTTGCTGGCATCTTGAGAAAGAACATTCATTTCTTCATCTCCCTACCATTTTCTCCACATCTGCAATCAAATTTCCCATTCTACGTATCTCCTCATCTGGGTGCCATTTGCAGCTACTGTTCGCTACGCTGTGGGTTCTTCTTCCTTCCATCCTTCTTCATCCTTTTTCTTCCACCCTTTCAATCCCCTAACACTAGGAAAGGAAAAGGATGGGAGAGGGGAAAGAGGGCAACATTGTTGTTAAGACTATTTCCTGCTAATCGGCAGTGTCAAGTTCCTTGGGGCAAGTTTGGTCTTTGCCATAGAGATATCTAATTTCCTCACCATTTGTCTCTTCTTTGCACACAACTACTTAACACATCACAACCAACAGCAAACAACAACCAAGCAACAACCTACCAACAGCAACCCCCACCTCTCAGGGCCCTAGCATTTATACACCCTCTGAAAATTTCCCAGAATTCCAAACACCACACACTTGCGGAAGCTATCTGCAAATGACAAAATCGCACCCCTGCAAGAGCACAAGGCAAGTCATTGCCAGCTGCTGCGGACAATCGGAAGAAGCCTCATAATCCCCATACCTGGAATTAAAAAGAAAACATATTTTTTTCTGATATTTTTGTGTTCTCTAAAGAGACCAAAAATTTCACTACAGGCCTCAAAACAGTTTTGCTTGGTTTTGTTGTTTTCTTTTGAGACAGTCTTACTAAGTATTCCAGACTGGCCTAAAACTCATACTTTTATGACTTCTCCATGCTGGGGTTGATGATGTGCACCACCACACCTAGCTCCTAATTACTATTATAAAAAAGTAACCTGGTATAATGACACAAGCCTTCAGTTCAAGCACTTGGGAGGCAAAGGCAGATCCCTGAGTTCTAGGCTAGTGGGAAGTACATAGTAATACCTCGGTGTTTGTTAAAGTGTGTATGTGTGTGTTATCACATGTATATTTGAATGTGCATGTGTACAAATGTGTAGGCCTGAAGAAGGTATTGAGGGGGGGAAGAGGTCTTCCCTATTACTTTCCTTATTCCTTTGAGACAGGAAATCTCCATGAACTGGGAGCTCAACAATCTTTGGCTGCAGTTGGCAAGCCCCAGAGATTCTCCTGTCTTTGTCCCACACAGTACTAGAGTTAGAGATGTATAAGAGATTGCACCTGGCTAGGATTTGAACCCCTGTCCTCATGGCTGCACAGCAAGTACTCTTAACCCGTGAGTCATTTTTTTCAGCTGTCAATCCCACCAAATATAAAAGCACTACCACATCTTTTGAGCCAAATCTGGAGCAAGCTTTATTAAATATTGTCCAGGACAATGGGCACCGGCCTGGTCCATACCCAGTATTCTCAGAAAATGACCACAATTCTCTCCGGTGTTTATAAAAGCAACCCCCACAGGTTATGTACTTCCTGCCTTTGTCCAATCAGGGGCAAGCATCCATCCTGGCATACTTCCTGCCTTCGTAGCTCCTGACTACATGTGTTCAAGTACGCCCTGTGCAGTCATTCCCCCACCCCTCTGCACTGCTTACTTGCTGAAGGCTGCACCCTGCTCTGCAGATCCTCAGTGGTTGCTTGTGGGTTTGCAATCTGATAAGGGATCAAGTAAAAGCTTTTTAAATTGTAGTGTTCTTCTGAAACAAGGTCTCACTAACTCTGGTTGGTCTGTTACTCTATATCTAGACCAGGCTAGGTTATATTCTGAAGAGATACCCCTGCCTCTGCCTGGGGAGTGCCAGGATTAAAATTGCATGACACCATACCCACCACACCCAGCCTCTATACAGACGTACGTAGCCTGCATTCCAATCCAGCTGCTGCTATCTTTTTTGTTTCCTTCCCACAAGGCTGTTACTTCCTGCTCCTTACACCTCCCTATGCCTCATCTTAGAAAATGTCCTTAGAGAGAAAGGTGGGTGAGTGTGGGCTCACTCCTGGGAAGCCCTCCGCCCATGGGCCATTGTGCTGCCTTGGCTGCTGGCCAACCTACAAAAAAAAAAAAAAACCGGTTATATATATCTGGTCAGGAATTTAGAGCTGTTCACATGGAAGGGGAAACCTCAAGTTGGTGAGTCCATAGTGACTGGAGTCAAGTTCCCCACTTAGAGGCTGAAGAGGTAGAAGCCAAGTTGAACGGGTGTGGATGAGGGAGGCCGGACGATGTCTGGACTCTGAGGTCATGACCAGCAAGCAAAAGCTGAGGAAATGGAAATAATGTGCTTGTGGAAACAGTGAGGAAGAGGAAAACTTAGATGTGAAGAGGGGGCGTGAGGAAAAGAGATTCAATTCTGAGGGATTCTGAGGAGACAGCTGGTGCCTACTGTAGAGCTAACCACTATGTGTTACTGTCCTGATTCCCACAATGCCCTAGTCTCAGCACCACCCACCAGCCTAGGGATCATGCCTGGAAAAGTACAGATGCTACTCGAAATTCTGTCTTGTGGGAGAAATTCTTCTCTCCCCTGTTGACCATAACTCCCAGGCCTAAGTGGAGCCAGTGGAAGCCTTTGAATTAATACTTCCCAGTCCCCAACTTCCCATTGCCACAGCAGACAAAGAAACAAGGCACAGAGAGACAAGGTTACACACAAGGTTACATGCAAGGCACAGAGATTCTGAGGTTATGCAATAACAAGCTCCAAATACAAGATGAACATGTAGGTATTCTAACTCCTGAGCCTGAAAGCCACAGAATCTCCTGTCCCTCAGGTGTCTCCTATATCACAGAACAGGTGCCACACCCATCTCTCCTGCTAAGGTGACTCCAAGACTCATCTCCAGAGATTGTCTCTGAAAGATGTGGCTTCTTAGGGGCCAAACACAGAAGGGAGGGGCCTGGCTAGGTAGCAGCAGGCAGTATTATGGTCCCTGTTCTGTTGATAATTTACTGGGAAAGTTTCTCCACATACCTGTGAGCCTATTGTGATTTGCTGAGAAACTCAAGTGGGGGCACAGGTGTTCAGCAACCCAGGGCCTGCCCGTTGGTATTGCCCTGGAGTGATTCCACAGGGCATGGTTGTCACCAGGAGGCCCTTGGTCTACTTAAGGGACACCCAAGCAGTTCCATATAGGTAGGTTTATGGTATGTCAAGCCTGGAGCATCTAGAGGCCAGTAAGGGCATCTATAGGTGTCTCGAAGAAACAAAGCAGCCTTTGGGTGAGCCTCCCAGCTGGAGAGATGATGGGGAGAGGACAAGATACCTGGAGTGGAGCAGCCAGTGTCCCATGTGTACCCAGGGGAACCCGGTTCTTCAATGACTTTCTCAATTACTTGGATTTGCTTCTTTTTGAATATCATTTGTCTTTTAAGTGGTGTTGTAGTTGGTCTAAGTTTCTTTGTGTGTTCTTCTTTTTCCCAACCTTTATCTCCTCACCAACTGTCCCACAACACCCCAGGTTTCAAGGGCAGAGATAGAGATCCCTGAATCCAATTTATTTTAGTTGCTTCTTGACCATGGCTACTAACGAACCACAACCAACCTTTCCAAACAACCGACAACCACGGACCCCACCTAGGGGGCTCTAGCATTTATATACCCTCTGAAGTTTACCCAGAGTTCCAAACATCACACAATCTCAGATACTATCTACAGCTGGCAAAACCATGCCTCTGCAAGAGCCCAGGGCAAATCACAGTCGACTGCTGTGATGCAGCCCCACCCCCACCCCTGAGAGTAAAATGAAAATATTCCCATAATGGTTCTGTGTTTTTTAAACAAACCAAAATTCCAGAATTCTCATTACATGGGGTCTCATTAAAAGATTAAAATACTAAAACAATAAGAATGATAGAACCTGGTGGGGGTGGGGAGCGGATGTGGAGAGATAGCTCAGTGGTTAAGAGCACTGACTGCTCTTCCAGAGGTCCTGAGTTTGATTCCCAGCAACCATGTGGTGGCTCACAACCATCTGTAATGGGATCTGATGCCCTCTGCTGGTGTGTCTGAAGTGACAGTGTATTCACATACATTAAATACATACATACATACATACACAAATACATACATACATACATAAATACATAAAATGTAAGAATGATAGATCTCTTGGATAAATCATGCAACAGTGGTATACATTCACACTGTTTTACTCTGCTTGTTTGTTTGGGGTTTTTTTTATTTTGTTTTGTTTTTTTTAACTGCTTTGTCCAAAGTGGAAGGTCATCTTCCAAAAAAGGCATAAAACAAGTTTAGAGACATTTTTTTTAAACCTAATTGTACATAGCTGGTAGTTCAGAAATTTTCATTTTTCTACAGGGGTGAAAGAGGAAAAGTGACAGAAAAATTGCACCATTGTCAGACAGACAGAGGGTTGCAGAGTGAGGCAGACAGCTGTCAGACTCCAGGCTGTGGGGAAGAAGGACCAGTTGTGGGATAAGCAACCTCATGACTCCAAGTCTTCCAGCCGCGGTATCAGACATGGATTTTCTAAATCGGATTCCAATCATAATGTTATACATGTATTTTCTAAAGCACCCTTGAGCCAAACCTGGTGACCTAAGACTAATCCATGCTACTCAGGAGACTGAGGCAGGAGGACCCCAACTTTAAGTCCTCCCAGGGTTCCAGAGTGAGTTCAAGGCCGACTTGAGCAAGTTGGTATCTCAAAAGATAAAGAAAGAGGATGAGGAAGGCAGAGCACCTGTCACACCTGTGGATTCAATCCTTGCCTCTGGACGGCTATTAACAATAGCAATAACTTGTCTTCCATCTTCCCTGTGAGCAGGGAGGAATGGCTGGGTCCTAAGACAAGGAAGCCTCCTTGTGACCAAATCTTCACTCTTGCTATTATCTCTGGGCCCAATACACCTGACATTCTTCTTTGGGTCTTGAGCTCCTAAGCCTGTGGTTTTCCTCTGGGTGGTGACTCATTGCCCACAGCCTACCCTGCATACCATTACCTCTATCTGGGCCTTGCTGACTTCTCTGAATAAGAGGTGGCTGTGGTTTCTCTGAAGCCACAACCACAAACTGCCAAGCCCGCCTTACCCATCCCCCACTCCCTTGTATCTCCGTCTCCTGGTCCCGCCCCCAGGCTGCTAAGAGATCCCCATTTACTTGGTAGGGAGAGTGGGCAGAGCATGCAGCTCGGTGTCAGAGTGTTTTTCTGCTGCTGCACATATATGATCTTCATGGCCCACCCCTCTATCTACACATGGGCAGGATGTGGGAGAGGAGGGAGAGAGATGGTGTGAGGCAAAATGTCTTAGGGGTTTCCTTTGGGGTAACCTATTTATTCATTTACATCAATTCCTCAAAAGCGACTGAAACCGTGACTGTGGACAAGAAGATGAGATACTTAGGTGCCCCTCCAGTGAAGACTGGGTCTTCTGGTCGCAAGAGTCCTACTGGCTCTCAGCTCTCCAGGACTGCCTGACCCATCTGCCTCAAGCTGATACTCTTCACCAGGGAGAAGGTCTGATCTAGTTGGCTTGTAAAAGCTCCATGTGGGGCTTGGTTCCAATCGATAGCTCTCAGCAAGGCAAAGACCCGGGTCTGGAAATGGGCTGACCTTGTAGCTTACCCTCTTCCCCCCAGGTTTGCCTCTTCTTTTTCCTGGCTTTGACGGCAAGAGCCTCCCCACCTGATAACTGTTCAGCACCACCCAGTCAGTTGGCTTCCAAGAGAACCAACCCTCCCATGCCTGGCTTCCAAGGGCCTGCCAGCCTCAATTGTGCCAGAGAAGAACATAAGCAACCAAAAGGAGGCATGAATGGGCCCAGGGTGACAGAGCCACCAGAGAACCCCAAAGAAGACACTGTCTTGTGGGGTGGGTAAATCATACAGGTTAGCACTGGGGACTCCAACCAGGGCAAGAGGCTGGGACTGGCCTCTTTTCACCTGAATACTGCAGCCTATCTCTCTTGGGCTGGCAGACGAGAGCTCTCCACCTGTCCAGCACTATTGACTTAGATCCATCAGTTCTTACAAGCAAGGCCCAGCAAGGCCGCACCCTCCCTGGCTTTCTTCCCAGACTCAGATGCCAACTGGAGACAGTCATCATTCTGGGTGACGGTGGCCTGCCAGAGGCCACAGTAGCGCTCAGCGACAGAGACTCGGAAAGGAGAATGGTCCTGTCTTGGTTATTGTTCTACCTCTGTGCCAAGATACCATGACCAAGGCACCTTATAAAAGAGTGTCTAATTTGGGGCTCATAGTTGCAGAGGGTTAGGGTTCTTAACTGTCATGGTGGGGGGTATAGTGGCAGACAGGCATGGCTCTGGAGCAGTAGCCAAGAGCTTACATCCTTATCCAAAAGTAGAAGGCAGAGACAGTGACACTGGGAATGACATGGACTTTTGAAACCTCAACCCCCCCCCACCCCTTGTGACAAACCTCTTCCAACAAAGCCAGCCACACCTCCTACTCCCTAATGGCCCATCAACTGAGGACTAAGCACTCAAACTTATGGCTTGTGGGGTCTGTATCATTCAAATCAACACAGAATTCTTATGTTAAGCAAAGGAACCCCTGTATTTCGAGTGACCCCCTTGAACTTGATACCCACATAGAGGATTTTGTCTAACAGCCTTTAATGGGGCTGGACATCACCCCCTTCCAGTTCTAATGACGTGCTAGATACTTGGGACTAGCCTCTGTAACTTTAATTTTTCTAAAAAACCTACTTTTAATGATGGTTCTTAAACACTTGAACCTCTCTTATGGCCCACCACCCACCAGGGGTAGTGGGAAATAAAGGATATGGGGGAAGTGGACTGTTTAGAAAGGTTCTTTGGGGCAACTCCAGTCTGTGTTGTCTGGAAGTCTGCAGTTCAGCTCACAGGGCAGCAGAGGCTGCTCAATCCACCCACAGGCACTCCATGGCCAATAGTCAAGTTCGATAGGGTTGGCACAGCAAACATCAGCAGCAGTGGTAGCACTACCTAGCGGAGACAGCCAGGCCCCAGCCTTAGCTCAAGTCAGCAAGAGGGACCAGGAGGAACATCAGGAGAAGTTCTTGGCTGTGATTCTCTTAGCGAAGCAAAGATCAGCGGAGACACAAGACCCACAGGGGTTCCACTGCTAGCTGTACCAGCAAGTCTAGCTCAGCCTCTGTCATTGTCTGTAGAGTGTAGAGTCCTATGCATACTTTCTAAACATCATGTGTCCTCCCAGCTGACCCTACTCTGCCAATCAGCCTGGGTCCAAGGAAACAGCAAGGAACAGCAGCACACCACCAGAAGTGTTTTAGTGCATTTCTCTCTATGGAGTCCTGACAAATGCAGCTCAACTATGCAATGTAAGGTGAACCAACACATGTGTGCTGTTAGCAAAGAATCCTTCATCATATGTCCTTTTACATGCTTGCTTTAGCAGAACATCCTTTCATCTGTGTCTGCTTCAGCTAAACATTCCCTCACATGTTTGCCTCAGCAAAACGCCATCCAACCGACTTTCTAAAGAACCCTTAAGTTTCCATTTTAACCCTCTGTCTTCCTGGGCTTGGTCTGCCTAACCTGCTCCCATTGCCCAAAGCTGCCCTTCAACACTGCTTTTCCCCACAATAGGCCTTCTTTCGCTCCAAAGTCATCACAGGATCTTGGCAAGGTTGCTTTATGAAGGCCTCAGTTCTGCTTCTAGGTGGTGAGGAGCAAGGGAGGAGGGTCTTTAACTTCCTCCCCACCCTGACATTTTAGGCCATTAATGTGTTGATACCATGATGCTACATCTACTTCTTACTCCCCCTTCCCACTCTTGTCCTTTCTTTGTTGCTCAGTCCAAGCACCCACCTCCCCTGGCCTGATGAAGTTGAGAGGTTAGATGTGGGCCCTTCCTTTTGCCTAGTATGAGAAACCTGCCCGAAGTAGAGAGATGTTCCTCACTAAGGCCCAGTCGAGCAGAGTCTGGGAATAAGGTTGTAGGAATGCTGCTCTGGCAAGCAGTGGGGGTGAAGGGTCCAGTTTGGGGGACAGCCAGCTCAGCATTATTCTTAGGTGTTTGGATCAGAGGAGTTAGTCATTGTAGACAGGAAGCCAGGACAAGTGTGTCCACACTGACAATTGTGCTGTGTGCAAGAGTGACTCAGACAGCTAGGCAGAGTATCTATTACCATGGGCTATGAAAACCCCTACAGAAGGGCCACAGAGGGGCCAGTTCTAGCTCTCAGCTGGGTCCAGGATGGAGAGAAACCATGGTAGAGGGTCAGAGAAGCTACAGCTGTGTACTACCTTGTGCTCCTGAGACAGCCCTGCCGCATCACTGGGGAGGGCCTGCACTAGCCAGCCACCTCCACTGGACCAGACCCAACCTGTGTTCAGTTTTGTATATTATTAAGAAATACTCAGCCGATGATCAGGTTCATCGCTGTTCATCTAGGAACTAAACCAGTGCTCAGCCTAGCTCACATTAAAGATCACCTCCATTTGAGGACAGTGCATTAGACATCATCCTTACTGTGACAAATACCCAAGAGAAACAACTTAAGGACAGCAAAATTTATTCTGGCGTCTATGGCTTCAGCAGTTGTCCACAGTCAGCAAGTTCAGTTGATTTTAGGTCTGTGTCAGACTGTGGGAGAAGAGCTTGGAAAAGGAGCGTGCTCCAGTCACCTCACAGCAGCCAGGAAGCAGAGAGGATAACAGGAAAGGGTACTGGTCAAAGGCCCAGTGCCAGTGACCTACTACTTCCTGCAGCCAGACCTGCTATAGTTACACTAATGTCTTAGTTATTTCTCAATCCAATCAATTACTAGCCAGGATTAACCATTGCAGGCCTGATGAAGGAAACCTGTAATAAGGCGGGGTAGGCCCAGCAAGGGAGAGGAATGGGATGCATGGAAGCTGAGAGATTCCAGGTCCAAGGCTAGTCAATCGGAAACAGGTCAGGAAGTCAGAGTTCCAGCTCTGTCACTAACTGTGTGACCCTGGAGGGGTTACCCCTCTCCTGAGGTCTGTGTTTTCTCGTGTACAAAATGAAAATACAACTGTACCACAAAACACAACTTCATATTTCATAAGCTACCCACTCCTTGATGCTCACAGAATTTTTTAAAACTACCCATCTCCCAAGACTGCCTACCTACCACTGTGAGAATGTACTTTTAAAAAAAGATTTATTTATTTATTTATTTATTATATATAAATACACTGTCGCTGTCTTCAAACACACCAGAAGAGGGCATCAGATCTCATTACAGATGACTGTGAGCCACCATGTGGTTGCTGGGATTTGAACTCAGGCCCTCTGGAAAAGCAGTCAGTGCCCTTAACCACTGAGCTATCTCTCCAGCCTGAGAATGTACTTTAAACATACATCTGGGATTGGAGCAATGGCTCAGTGATTATAAGCCCTAGTGCTTTCTTCCAGAGGACCCAGTTTCCCAACATTACCTGTGGACTCAAAATCCAGTTCCAAGGGATCTAATCCCCCTTCTGGCCTCTGCAGGCACCAGGCATATGTTTGATACACATGCGCATATGAGTGCAAAATGCTTACATATATAAAATAAGATTTAAACATCTAAAATGTATTTTAAAACATGTACAAATCACACCTGAGTCTACCTTCTTAGTGGAATAGTCAGCAGCCAACCACCACTCAAACTGACAGCCTCTGGCTTTCTACATTCTGTCTGCCTCCCTTGTTCCTGCATTCCAAAAGGAAGTCTTCTGCCTTCCTGCTTCCTCTCACCGACTCAGAAGTCCTGCCTACCTGCCCAGTGATTGGTAATGTTTATGTATTAGGGAAAGATACTATCATATGTGCATGAGTGTATTGCCTGTATATGTGTATGTATGTATGTATGTATGTATGTATGTATGTATGTATGTATGTATGTATATATGTATGTATGTAGTATGTGTATACCTGCTCCTCAGGGAGATAAGTATCTCTTTTAGAAGTTAAGGACAATTTGAGCCACCATGTGGGTGCTGAGGACTGAACCAGGGTCCTCTACAGGAGCAGCAAGTGCCCTCAACTGCGAGCCACCATCTCTTCAGCTCTGATCTTGCTTCTTAAAATATTATGTTTGTGGGAATATGCCTGTGAACAGATGTGGTGTGGGTTCCTAACATGTCCATACGAAGGCATTGGCTCCTCTGGAGCTGGGTGTAGGTGGTTCTGAGCTGCCTGCTGTGGTGTTGGGAACTGAACTCTTCTCTGAAAGAGCAGTAAGTGCTCTTAACCATTGAGTCATCTCTCCAGACAACTTGTTTGTTTTGAACCAGAATTTTACTCTGTAACCTAAGCTGGCTTTTAAAAAATGCACCGATCTCCCACCCCCTGACCTCAGCTTTTGTGGTTTTGAGATTATAGACATGAACCTTGGTTTTAGTCAGTTTTCTATTGCTGTGAAGAGACATCGTGGCCAGGGTATTTCATTGGGGGCTTACTTACACTTTTAGGGATTTGGTTCATTATTACATTATTACAGCCTGGATGGCACCTCCATAGTGGAGTCATTTATGCCAAGGTCTGGGAGCCTACTAAAGTCTGAGACCCTGTTACAAGTTGTCAACTTGATTAAGCCTGGAATCAACAACAGTCAAGCTGTTGGGCACACCTGTGAAGCCTTTTTTTTTTTTTTTTTTTTTTTTAAATTGGCAGAAGTTCACTTTTTATTGATGATGCTTTGTGAATTTCACATCATGTACATCAATCCCATCAGTTCCCTGTCCCTTCATGGCTGCCTTCTGCCCTTTCAACCTACCCTCCAAAAGAAAAAACTATCTCATTGTAGAAACTGTAGTCACGATGC
Organism: Micromys minutus; assembly: GCF_963924665.1. Taxonomy (NCBI): domain Eukaryota; kingdom Metazoa; phylum Chordata; class Mammalia; order Rodentia; family Muridae; genus Micromys; species Micromys minutus. The sequence continues at coordinate 48,057,677 of NC_137985.1, read as the reverse complement.
GTCACACAGTATCTTAGGGTTTTACTGCTAAGACCAGACACCAGAACCAAGGCAACTTTTCTCAGTTCTTTAGTTCCAGGCATGGTAGTACATGCCTTTAATCCCAGGAGGCAAAGACAAGCAGATCTCTGAGTTGAAGGCCAGCCTAGAACAGAGCCAAATTCTAGGAAAAGAAAAATTTAAATCCAGGCTTGGCGGAATACACATTTAATCCCAGTGCATAGGAGACAGACACGCAGATCTCTGAGTTCAAAGTCAGTCTACAGAGAAAGTTCCAGGGCAGCCAAACTTAGGCAGCAAAGGAGCTGGAAAACAGAAAGCCAGTGATAATGTAATGAAACAAGGGGACCGCGTTCCAGCTCCTGCAAGCAGCAGAACACTGCAGCTTCGGCCATGTGGTTCTAGCTTTATAGTCAAGAGGAGAAGATTACTGAGACAATTGATGCTGTTTAGCTGGAATTAAATTATCGGTGATTGAAAAGAGACCAGCGTGACTGAGGTCAAATCTTCTGGGAAATATTTTCTGAGAGCACAAAGAAGCTGTGTTCCAGAGATAGCCAAGGTTGTACCCCGGGCTGCAGCTGTACTTGGTAATGTGTAAGAGTCACCCAGGTGGTACTGGTTTTGAAGGAATGAAGGTGTCATGAAGAGCAGCTGAGGCTTGGCACTGTGAGAGGCCATGGAAGGCCATTGGTGAAGGTGCATCCTCAATTCCAGGTGATGGCCCAGGACTGAAGGGGTCATGAAAGGAAGTTAAGGTCTGACACCATGAAAAGAGTCTATGAGAGGCTATTGGTGAAACTTAGTTGCAATGGAAGACCCCAGTGTATTGGAGATGCCAGTACCATGAGATGACAACCCAGAACAGCAGCAGCAGTGGAGGGGAGTCAACCAGAGCCTAGAGTGCTACAGACGGCAGAACTGGAGATGTGACCCAAGCCCTTTGGAGGAGCCCAGAAGATCATGTGTAGATACCAGATATTGGGACAAAAAGCTGTGACATTGAAGTTGCCTTGGAGACCTGAAAATGTTAAAAATTCCAGAGCCATGAGATACCTGCAAAAGAAACCTGCTAACAAGGAGTGGAACCAGCCTATGAGAAAGAGATTTATTGCAGTCAACAAAGATGAAAAGGGAGTTGGAGATCTGAAGACCACCTTGAAATCAGACAAAGAGATGCAGAGTTTGGAGTTTGCCCAGTTGATTTACTGTCTTCCTTTAGGGATTACAGTTGGATTGAAGTGATTGGATGAATACCAGAAGACATTTTGAACTTTTAACATTTTTGAGACTGCTATACACTATGGGAACTTTTGAAGTTGGACTGAATGTATTTTACATTATACTATGTTTAGGTATGGCTTCCATAGACTCATATGTTTGAACAAGCCTATGGGGGCTAGGGAGTGGAATGTAGTGGTTTGAATATGTTTGGCCCAAGGAGTGGCACTATTTGGAGGTGTGGCCTTGGAATGGGTGAGTGACTGTGGACATGGTCTTAAAACCCTCATCCAAGCTGCCGGAAAGTCAGTATTCTGCTAGCAGCCTTCTGATGAAGATGTAGAACTCTCAGCTCCTCCTGCACCAGGTCTGCCTGGATGCTGTCATGTTCCTGCCTTGATGATAATGGACTGAATCTCTGAGCCTTTAAGCTAGCCCCAGTTAAATGTTGTCCTTATAAGAGTTGCCTTAGTCATGGTGTCTGTTCACAGGAGTAAAACACTAAATGCCTCCATAAAATTCGGGTATAGATAAGCTGTTATGCCCAGTTTGAAAGAACCCCAGGAGACCACCAGAGATCATGACACCGATACAAACATACAAGAGTCTTTTGTTGGAGTTCAAGCTTGGCAGGCTAGGAATGTGACCCTGGGTCGAGGGGTTCAGGGTATATATGGGAAATACATAAGCCGGGGCTTTCGAGCCTTGGCGTTACATGATTGGGTGAGGGGTAAAGAATGCTAACCATTCTTCAAAACTGATAACATTTGTTCAGACAGTAAGGAGGGACCATACATCTGGAAAAGGACCTTTTTGACCTGGGAAGAAATGACTCATTTCATTATCAGTGACCAGTGCATTTTTACAAGCTGGTCACAGCTGTCTGGGAACGCTTGGTTGTCTCTTTCTCATAGTTTAAGAGTGGGGGCCTTATCACTTCAAGGGCATTAAATTTCTGCCTCCTTCAAAGACAGGAGACATCTGCACCACGGGGTAGTGCTGGCTGTCTAAAGTGGAAGGGAGTGCTAAACTCGGCCCAGAGGCAAACACAGAAGAGAGTGGGCTGCCTTCTGTCTGGGCACTAGGGCTCTCTTCAGAGCCTGTAGGACATTTTCTTAATTAGTGATTGATATGGGAGGGCCTAGCCCATTGTAGGTAGGGCCACTGCTATCCTGGTTCTGAGTTCTGTAAGAAAGCAAGATGAACAAGTCATGGCTGAGTAAACCAGTAAGCAGCACCCCTCCATGGCCTCTGTATCAGCTCCTGCCTCCAGATTCTATCCCTATTTGAGTTCCTGTCCTGGCCTCCTTCAATGATGAGCAGCAATATGAAACTGTAAACCAAATAAACCCTTTCTTTTCTTCCCAACTTGCTTTTGGTCATGGTGTTTCATTGTAGCAATTGATATTCTAAGACACCATGGTAGAAGGAAAGAACTGACTCCTAAAAGTTGTCTCCTAGTTTCCACAGCACGTAAGTGCCTATACTGGTGTGGTACTCTTCCTGAGGAGACAGGACAAATGTCTACTTACCCCAGGTAGGGAAACAGGGACAGACCAATGAAAGGATACTACCAAAGTCCAAATGGTGAAGCGATGATTTTGTTAGGGTTATTTACAGGAACACAAATGACTCAAAGTCAACTGTACTACCAAAATCCCACCCCTAGTGTGAGTGATTGGTTGGTCTCAAAACCTGGAAACCTGGAATGTGCCACATAGCTTGCAGGCAGCTCAACATACTGTGACTATCCCTTCCAGATAGCTCAGCTGACTAGAACCAGCTTGTCTTGTTTGAAAAAGTTCCTCCGAAGTTTTTACTGTAGATAGGCTTGGGAAGGGAGAGGCCTAGTAAGGCTGGTCAGTTTCAGGGACTTCCTGAAACTATTTGAGTTGTTTACTTCTAAGCTTAAGGAGCTTCCCTGCAGGATGGAAGATTGCACCTCCCTTTTAATATCCCATTTCTTCATGTGTTTCCCTTCAAAATGGAAGATTTTCATCTTGGAGAAAATTGGAGACACACACAACAAAATTAACAAATGAAAAGCATGGGGCTGACATGATGGCTGGGTTATTAAGAGTACTTCCAAAGGACCAATGTAATTCCCAGCAACCATGTCAGGTGTCTCCCAACTGCTTGTATCTCCAGCTTCAGGGCATCTGATGCCCTCGTTGGCATCTATGAGCACCTGTATATATGGCATTCAGTCATATAAACACATACATATATACACAAATAAAAATAATCTACAAAAAGCAAAGGCAACCCTCACAACAAAAACAAAGGGTTAGTGAAGGAGCTCTGTGCTAGAGCATTTTTTCCTACTGTGTGTAGGTCTCTGCTTCCAAATACACAATGCTGCACAAAAGAAGGGGAGAGGGTTATCTTAGGGTTTTGCTGCTGCGAAGAGACACCATGACCAAGGCAACTCTTATAAAGGACAACATATAATTGGGGCTGGCTCACAGGTTCAGAGGTTCAGTCCATTATCATCAAGGTGGGAGCATGGTAGCATCTAAGTAGGCATGGTGCAGGAAGAGCTGAGAGTTCTACCTCTTCATCTGAAGGTTGCTAACAGAATACTGGCTTCCAGGCAGCTAGGATGAAGGTCTTAAAGCCTTTACCCACATTGACACACCTACTACAACAAGACCACACCTACTCTAACAGGGCCACACCTTCTGATAGTGCCACTCTCTTGGGCTGAGCATAAACAAAGCATCACAAGGATATTGAACAAGAGGCAATAAATCTCTGTTGTTTTAGGTCATTCTGTGTGAGGCATTTTGTTATGACAGCCTTAAAATGCCCCAGCTGCTGAAAATCAGAAGCCCCACGGATTCTGAATTGCTGTCATTGCCCATTTGATATCAGTCAACCACATCCTACTCCCACTCCCTGGGGGCAAGCAGTTTTTACAGATAGCACTGCCCCATCAGGACCTACAACCCCAGGAAGAAGAGGTCATTGCAGTCTACACCCCGCACCCCTCCCCCACCTACTACCATATCAACAGCTCCATACCAAAGTCCCTGCTCATTCCTATAAGAGTCTTGACCATCTCACTCCTCTTTGGACATCTTCCATCCCCTGCAGTAAGGTTAATGTTCCTCCTTATGTGTAATAGATGAAGTTTCATTTATTGAGGTCAGATTCTGGTCTCTTTCCTGACTTTTTGTCGCTTTATTCTGCTCTGAAATCTTGGAATTCCCAAACATCTCCATTGTGTTGTTTCTGTAGCCCAGGCTAGCCTTGATGGAGCTGTGTAGTGAGGATTGTGGGGTTGTGGGTCCGCTCTACTACAGGACAATCCTCACTACACTGCCACAGTGCCTGGTTTCAATGTAGTGTGCCCTTTGAAACAAAACATGTTTTAACATTGTTGAAATTAGGTATAGCCATTTTTTTCTTCTATTGGTTGTGGTTTTAGCATTATATCTAAGAATCTTCTGTAAAATTCAATATTATGAAAGATCATAAAAAAGAAAGATTATAAATTTTTTTCTAATAATATATCATTCGGGGCTGGGAAATAATTGGGTGATAAGACAGCTTGCTGCTCTTCCAGACAATGAGTCTGGTGTGTCATGGCTACTTGTAACTCTAGTTCCAGGGCATCTGACACCAGCTTTTGGCCTCCACGGGTGCCTATGCTCACACGTGAATACTCACATGTGAATACCCCCACATAAACATACATACATACATAATATACATACAATTAAAAACAAAACCTTAAAAAAAAACTCACATCAGGGGCTAAAGACATAGCTTAGTGGTTAGGAATGTGTATGGTTTTTGCAGAAGAAGGACCAGGTTCCCTTGGTTCAGTTTAGGAACGTCCGATTGATTCTCTCTGGCTTCTGAGAGCACTTGCACACATGGGGTACACGTAAGCTAACAAAGGCACACACATGCTCAGTGCCAATAAGGAGGGCTCCCTTCATTGTCCGGGCATCTCCTTCTCCAACCATATCTGGGAAATTCTAAGCCCCCCAGACTCCCACGTCTCTACCTGAGGAATATCATATAGCCTTAGTTAGATTACAGGATCAATTTTCTTTCTCCTGATAAGAACCCATTCAGTTAGGACCTGAGATTCCCAAAATGCTAATGATGCATTTCAATACCCTAAACCCTCAGCCAATGACCTTTGCCCATCCCCCTCCCTAAACTTTACAGTCCCTGAATCACCCAAAGCTGGTGCCGGGGTTATTCACCTCACAGGGCTCCTGAACCCCCATTTGTTGCCTCTGCTCTCTTTGCCAGCATGGGCCATATCTGCCGATGAGGGAGAACGGCATACACATAAATAAAAACATGTATCCTTAACTATTACAACTAGACCTTTGAGCCATTTTAAGTTAATCTTGGAATATGGTTGGAGGAAAGGATTCGACTCTGTCTTTCAACATGTGGAAAAGCAGCTATCCCAGAGCCATTTATTGAAAGACTTATTTCCCAACTATATGCACTTGGCATCCTTCTTAAAAACCACATGTATGGGATTTCTTGGATGGCCAGTTCTCTCCCATCATTCCATACATGTTCTCTCTCTCTCTCTCTCTTTTTTTTTTTTTTTTTTTTTTTTGTGCCAAGACCGAAGTACCTTGCTTACTATTTCTTTCTCTTTTCTTTTAAAAATTTATTTATTTATTTATTGTATATGAGTACACTGTCTTCAGACACACCAGAAGAGAGAGCATCAGATCCCATTACAGATGGCTGTGAGCCACCATGTGGTTGCTGGGATTTGAACTCAGGACCTCTGGAAGAGCAGTCAGTGCTCTTAACCACTGAGCCATCTCTTCAGCCCCTTGATTACCATTTCTTAGTAGGAATTTTTAAAATTAGGAAATATAACGTCATGATAGTGGTACACACCTATCATCTCAACCACAGGGAGAGAGAAGGAGGAAGTAAGCTGTCACCTGCCATTGGATTATGTCCCGTCAGCCAGTCATTTGGTTGGAATATTTATACTATCACCATTTAATGGTGTTTTTGTACCTACCTATTTTTCTATTGTTTTTCTGTCTCATGTCTTTCTTTCTCTTGGTCCCTCCATACTTCTTTCTCTTGTGTTAAACATATCTTTGTGTACTATACCAATTCCTCTGTGGATATTTGTTTGTGACACAGGCATTCATAGAGCCAAGGTTACTGTGGGGTTACTAACTCAGCTGAGGTTAGTCTTGACCTCATAACCTTCCCATCTCTACTTTCCCAGGGCTGGGATTACAGGAGTGCACCATCATGCTTGTCTCTCTCGATAGTTTTAAAGCTTATTTTGATGTGGGGCATTATGAGGGCCTCGAACAACCCAGGCTAGGCTTGGGCTCGCTGTGAGGTGAGGCTGGCCTCTAACTCCTGATCCTTCTGTCTCCACCTCCAAGGTACCGTGGTTACAGGCCTGAGTCATTACAAACAGCCTTCTAAAACATATTTCAAGAGTTGTTTTTCTCAGTAGGGCATAGTTAGTGTACAGTTCTTTAATTCCAGCACTTGGAAGGCAGAGGGAGCTGGATCCCTGTGAGTTCAATGCTAGCCTGGTCTATATAGAAAGTTCCATGCCAGCAAGGGCTCTCTCTCGAGCTCGTGTGTGTGTGTGTGTGTATGTGTGTGTGTGTGTGTGTATCTTGAGATAATATCTTATGTTCCCCCACCCCTGAAAAAAGTTTTCTTAGTTATGAATGAAACTACCAATGCATGACATTATCTGGTTTTATTCGTTCATCCATTTGGAGGCTGCCTCTCGTGAAGCCCAGGCTGGCCTTAAGCTTGCTCTGGAGCCAAGGCTAGTCTTAGACTGCTCCTCCTTCTTTTTGTCACCTCCCAAGTTTGGCTACTGCTGTCCTACACCACACTAACTGCTCTCTGCATCATGCTGACTTAATCCTGGTAAAATTCTGTAACTTTGTCTTGTTCCCTGTCTCCTGTTTTAAGCTAATTTTTCGTGTCTGTTTAAAACCTGGCAGTACCTTGGTATAATTATTGCTTTGTATATGTCTGCGATTTTTTAAAAATTAATTTATTCACATCTTTTATGTATATGAGTGCTCTGTCCTCACACACATCAGAAGAGGGCATCAGATCCCATTACAGATGGTTGTGAGCCGCCAAGTGGTCATTGGGAATCAAACGAAGGACCTCTGGGAGAACAGTCAAGGGCTCTTAACTTTGACTTTTCTCCAGCCCCATGTCTATGTGTTTTAACACAAGTAAAACAAAGAACATACTATGGTTCCAATTATATGACTCTCTGATAGCAGCCAATTCCTAGACAGAAAGAATGGTTGACAGTAGGCAGTTGGGGGGGGGGGGTTTGAAGAGGTGGCTTAGTAGCTAAAAGCACTGGCTGTTCTTCCAGAGGACGAGGGTTCAAGTCCCAATACTCACATGGTGGCTTTCAACTGTTTGTAACTCCAGGTTCCAGTATCTTCTCATGGAATACATGTGGTGCACAGAAATGCCGTCAGAACATCTATGCACAAAACAAAATAATAGAAATAATAAAGGGTGGGTACCAGGGTCTGATTACCAGGGGAATTGCTATGCAACGCTCTTCCTGAGGCTCAGCTTTATCTCTGCTGTGTGCTTTGCTCCTTGTCATCTTTTTTTCCAGAGTGTTCGGCAGAGAATCCGCTTTTTTCTTTTCTCTGACTCAGCTCCTCCTCAGTGTCCTGAAATGTCCACTCCTAGAACTGAAGCCACTTTTGTCCCTTCCTGTGGTGTTTCCTGATACATGCTGGCATTCTGTGGGAGTCTCAGCATCAACAGGAGGAGGAATGTGTGCCGGGGAACTATACGTCCTGTCCCATGAAGGTTAATCCAAGTCAAAAGAGGAACTGTGCCTTCCTGCTGCAGATCCTTCCATACGACTTCCCCCTCCCCTCGGTACAGAGCTTCCAACCACTGACAGCCTTAGGCCCCGAAAACGGGCCTAGCATCTCAGTGAGAGCAGCGCTGACACACAAAAAATGATGCAGGGGAGAGGCAGGGAGTTTGCAGGGAACTGCTGAAACATTTAAACAAACGAAGTCTTTAAAGAGACAAACCTGAGGGCCCGATTATAAATCTATAGATGCTTTGGTGGGCTCAAATTTCTCAGCCTCCCCCCCCCCCACCAATTTTGACTGCTCTTCACTGATTGGTTCTGTTCTGTACCCTCTTTGAATGTCCACATTAAGCTAATCTGGGCCCAATTGGACCCATTTGCCCCCAGATGGCATCCTATAAATCTGAGCTTTGGTGGTGGAGGCTTAGCACAGGGCACCCGAGGATTCAGTGGAGGAATGGTCACTTGCCCACAGGATTCGCAGAGGAGACTCCTTCCCACCTTGGTGGATGACATGAACTCCTTCCTGACACAATTTCCAGCCTCATGTAGACCTCTCATCATGTCAGAGACCTGTTCCAGAAGCTGTGAAAACCTTTCTCAAACCTACAAACTTGTTCTGCCAAGGATGGCTTTTGATGGCTCCTGAGTTGTTTTTTTTTTTTTTTAATTGGATATATTTTTTATTTACATTTCAAATGTTATCCCCTTTCCCAGTTTCCTTTCTGAAAACCCCCTATCCAATTACCCCTTACCCTGCTTCTATGAGGGTGCTCCCCCACCCACCCACCCACCCACTCCAGACTCATTGACCTAGCATTCCTCTACACTGGGGCATCAAGCCTTCACAGGAGCAAGGGCCTCCCCTCCCACTGATGCCAGATAAGGCCCTTTCAGCTCCTTCAGTCCTTCCCTTAACACCTCCACTGGGGTCCCTGTGATCAGTCCGGTGGTTGGCTTTGAGCTTCTACATCTGTATTAGTCAGGATCTGGCAGAGCCTCTCAGGAGACAGCTATATCAGGCGCCTGTCAGCAAGCACTTCTTGGCATCAGCAATGGTGTCTGAGTTTAGTGTCTGCATGTGGGATGGATCCCCAGGTGGGGTAGTCTCTGGATGGCCTTTCCTTCAGTCTCTGCTTCAATCTTTGTCCCTGTATTTCCTTTAGACATGAGCAATTCTGGGTTTAAATTTTGGAGATGGGTGGGTGGCCCCATCACTTAACCAGGGGACCATGCCTAACCTCTGGATATGGTCTCCACAGGTTATGGTCTAACCCCACTTTGTGGGGTATTTCAGCTAATGTCATCCCTGTGGGGTCCTGGGAGGCTCTTACTTTTCTGACATCTGGGACTTTCTGGCTGCTACCCCCAGTTCCCTATCGCCCATTGCTACACACCTCTGTTCAATTTCCTGACCCTCCACCTCCTCTCATACTTGATTCTGTCCCTCTTTTCCCCTCCCCCTCCTCTCTTCCTCCAACGTCCCCTCCACCCTCTACTTCCATTAAATATTTTGTTTCTCCTTCTAAGTAGGACTGAAGCATCCATTCTTTGGTTTTCCTTTCTCTTGAGCTTCATGTGGTCTGTGAGTTGTACCATGGGTATTCCAAGCTCCACTTATCAGTGAGTACATACCATGTGAGTTACCTCATTCAGGATGATATTTTCTAGATCCATCCATTTGCCTGCAAATTTCATTAAGTTGTGTTTTTTAATGGCTGAGTGGTATTCTATTGTGTAAATGTACCACATTTTCTGTCTCCATTCCTCTGTTGAGGGACATCTGGGTTGTTTCCAGCTTCTGGCTATTATAAATAAGGCCGCTATGAACATGGTGGAGCATGTGTCCTTACTACATGTTGGAGCATCTTTTGGATATATGCCCAGGAGTGGTATAGCTGAGTCTTCAGGTAGTACTGTGTCCAATTTTCTGAGAAACTACCAGACTAATTTCCAGAGTGGTTGTACCAGCTTGCAATCCCACCATCAATGGAGGAGTGTTCCTCTTTCTCTACATCCTTGCCAGCATCTGCTGTCACCTGAGCTTTTGATCTTAGCCATTCTGACTGGTTTCAGGGTCATTTTGATTTGCATTTCCCTGATGACTAAGGTGTCGAACATCCTTTAGGTGCTTCTTTTAGGCCATTCAATTTTCTTCAGTTGAGAATTGTCTGTTTGGCTCTGTTCTCCATTTTTTAATAGGGTTCTTTGGTTCTCTGGAGTCTTGAAAAGTTTTCCAGTCTGTTAGTCTATGTCTTTTTATTGGGGAATTGAGTCCATTGATGTTAACAGATATTAAAGAATAGTGATTGTTGCTTCCTGTTATTTTTGTTGTTAGAGGTAGAATTATGTTTGTGCGACTTTCTTCTTTTGGGCTAGTTAAAAGAAGATTGCTTTCTTGCTTTTTTTATTTGCAACGTGTATTTATTTAATATACATTGTAAGGGTTCAAGCTAAATTAATTTAAAAAGTAAATAAAACAAAAAATAACAGCACAGCTCAGAAATCAAGAAGGACAGATAGAAGATCTCAGAAGCGAGATGGCACAGGGAATTGGACAGCTTGTGTCTGGGCTCTTGGCTGGAGACCTGCTTTGACTAGGTTTCTTGCAGGTAATTCTTAAATGCTGTGGGTTTTTCCAGAGCTCTGCAGCATGTGTGTTAAAAGAGCTACTGATGTTGGGTTCTCCTAGCAGGCCCTGGATAGAGAGCAAGATGGTCCTGATGTCATATGTGCAGCCCACTTATCCTTGAGGATGTCCAGGCAGATGTTGCCCTGGGTGTCCACCCTGGGGTGGTAGCAGAGAGTGAGGGTGCGTTGTAAGTATAGCCACTGGAGACCTCTAGGGAGAGTTTATATCTCAGGTCTTCATATACCGTGCCGACTGCTCTGCGGATGGTCCCTACCCATTTGAACAGGTTGTCTGGTTCAGGGAAGGCAGAAATTGTCACCAGGCATCATGACGGTCATCAGTTCCTGCTGCAGCCTCTTGCCCACAGGGCCCCAGGCGGCGCCCACACAGGGCTCGGCTTCTTTTTGAACGGTGGCTGCAGCTGGGTCATGGTTTTGCTAGGCCATCCCAGAGGTGCAGGCAGAGAGACAGGAGTATGGAGACAAAAGGACAACTGCCGCTTTCTTGCTTTTTCTAAGGTGTAGTTTCCCTCCTTGTGTTAGAGTTTTCCATCTATTATCCTTTATAGGGCTGTATTTGTGGAAAGATATTGTGTAAATTTGGTTTTGTCATGGAACATCTTGGTTTCTCCATTTATGGTAATTGAGAGTGTGCTGGGTGTAGTAACCTGGGATAGCATTTGTGTTCTCTTAGGGTCTGTATGATGTCTGTCCAGGATCTTCTAGCTTTCATAGTCTCTGTTGAGAAGTCTGGTGTAGTTCTGATAGGCCTGTCTTTATATGTTACTTGACCTTTTCCCCTTATTGCTTTTAATATTCTTTCTTTGTTTTATGCATTTGGTATTTTGACTATTATGTGACGGGGAATTTATTTTCTGGTCCAACCTATTTAGAGTTCTGTAGGCTTCTGGTATGTTTATGGGTGTAGGTTTATGTTATTTACTGCTACATATGAGTATCTCTTTCTTTAGGTTATAGAAGTTTTTCTCTATAATTTTGTTGAAGACATTTACTGACCCTTTAAGTTAGGAATCTTCACTCTCTTCTATACTTATTATCCTTAGGGTTGGTCTTTTCTTTGTGTCCTGAATTTCCTGGATGTTTTGGGTTAGGAGCCTTTTGCATTTTCTTTGACTCTTATGTCAATGTTTTCTATGGTATCTTCCACACCTGAGTTTCTCTCTTCTATTTCTTGTAAACTGTTGGTGATGCTTGTTTCTATGACTCCTGATCTTTACCTAGGTTTCTATCTCCAGGGTTGTCTCCCTTTGTGATTTTATTTTATTGCTTCTATTTCCATTTTTAGATCCTGGATGGTTTTGTTCAACTCCTTTACCTGTTTGGTTGTGTTTTCCTGTAATTCTTAAAAGGATTTTTTGTGTTTCCTCTTAAGGGCTTCTATCTGTTTACCTATGTTCTCCTATATTTCTTTAAGAGAGTCATTTATGTCCTTCTTAAGTCCTTTATCATTGTCATGAGATGTGATTTTAAATCAAAGTCTTGCTTTTCTGGTGTGTGGGGTATTCAGGGCTTGCTGTGGTGGGAGAACTGGGCTCTGATGATGCCAAGTAGTCTTGGTTTCTGTTGCTTAGGTTCTTGCACTTGCCTCTTGCCATCTGGTTATCTCTGGTGTTAGTTGGTCTTATTGTTTCTGACAGTGGCTTGTCCCCCCTGAAAACCTGTGTGTCAGCACTCCTGGGAGACCAGTTCTCTCCTGGCAGGATTTGGGTACAGAGAGCTTGGCAGAGGGTCAGCTCTGGGGTGCAGGTGGAAAGCAGAAGTAACTCCTGATGTGTTTTGGAGCTTTGAACCCTAACAGGTCTCAGAGTTGTAAAGGTTCTTGGGTTAATCTTGAATTGACAATAAAGTCTCTCCAGTCTGCAACCTGCACATGCGCCTGCTCTGTTCTTGGAGTAGGGTGGACAAGAACCCGGCTGGGAAAAGGACTGACCTCCTTTGCTTCGCTCCTGAAGTCAGATTAATACCTAAAGAGCCTGTCTAGCTTTAGTCTGTCACACCTTCCTGCCAGGCATTTCCTTCCTGAACATACTGAACACGGTATTAACATAATAACACTGAATACAGCTTGTGAACAGAGCAACCGACAACTTTGCCATGTTCGGGAACATTGCTGCTCTGTCAGATTCTTGACCACAGGGGGGTTGACAATCTCAGTAATATACTTGAGTTTACCAAGCACACTTTGTCATGTTGGTGACTTAGCTATTTCATTTGGTGATAAAATTCCCTATAAAGCTTAAAACTGTAGCTGAAGATTGGGGGGCGGGGTACTCACAAGAGAGAAGAAAAGGAATTTAGTTCTGAATCCCCTACTCTGTGGATAAACCAAGCTGCAGGAGGCCAGCCATACACCACCATTCAGTTTCTGTCTTCTGACAAAAATTCCTCGAATCTACGCTTTTTGTTTTGTTTTTTTGTTTTTGCTTTTTTTTTTTTTTTTTTTTTTTTTTTTTTTTTTTGGTTAGATAGATGGGTTACCTATATATCATCTTCTTGTTTGAGTCTTTCTCAAGAGCAGCAAATGCTCTTAACTGCTCAGCTCTCTGTCTGTCTCTGTCTTCCTTTCTTTGTCTCTGTGTTTCTATTTCTGTCTCTTTGCTACTCTGTCTCTGAGTCAGGGTTTCTCTGTGTAGCCCTGATTGGCCTTGAACTTACAGAGCTCTGCCTGTCTCTACCTCCCAAATGATGGGGTTAAAGGTGTGTTCCATCACACCTTGCCCCTCACCTATCCTGTTGAGCTTTATCATCTCATATAGGAAGTGGGTCTCCAGGAAGTCACAGGAATGAGAGGGGTTAGTCGGTGCAGGCAGAACCCAGTACATGAAAATCCAAAAGAGCCTGATGCAGGTTCTGTTCTAGGGCTTCTGTGGCCTCCTGAGTGGGTAAAACAGGGAATGAATGGTGTAAACATTTATTTCCAGGCTTCTGTACATTCTGCAAGATGCCTGGTACCCATATCTTTCTCTGCCAACTTGTGAAAGAAGAGGCTCACGTCCTGTTGGTTGATCCTGGAAGCTGGAGATTGTGAGAAGAGGGTCTCAGAGGCTGCAGTTGGAGATACGGGAAAGATGTTAGAAATTAAAACAAAAACATAATCAGGCCCATCACAGCAATACCGCTGTGTACCAACTTCTGTCTTAGAGTTTTACTGCTCTGAATAGACACCACAACCAAGGCAACATTATAAGGATAACATTTAATTAGGGCTGGCTTACAAGTTCAGAGGTTCATTCCATAATCTATAGAGGCAGGAGCATGGCATTATTCAGGCAGGCATGGTGTAGGCAGAGCTGAGAGTTCTACATCTTCATTCAAAGACTGCTAGTGGAAAACTGACCTCTAGGCAGCTAGGATGAGGGTCTTAAGCGCATCTCCACAGTGACATACCTACTCCAACAGGGCTACACCTCCCAACAGTGCCACTTCCTGGGTCAATCATATACAAACTGCCACATTATCTACCATAAGAGAGGCACTAAACTACCAAGATGATCCTATATCATGACTCACTAATAGTCACTGGCCACCCTGATGCTGCCATAAAGGATGTAGCCACAGCCAGAGCATAGTCCTCACTAAAAAGGGCAGGGTTAGCTACTGTTGCTAAGAGATTATTTAGCCTGCCAGCATCAGAGATGAAACCCAAGTTTACCCAAGTGTATTGTCCCTTAAGTAGATCAGTTGCCTCCTTATAGCCAAGCCGACCACTTGGGGCCATTTCTATTTTGATTTATAGGCCAATATCTATTTCAAATAGCCTGTTTTTATTTTATGTACGTGGGTGCTTTGTCTTTATGTATGTCTTTGTACCACATAAGTGCAGTGTTCATGAAGGCCAGAAGAGGGCACAGGATCTCCTGAAACTTGAGTAACAGATAAAGTTGTGAGCCAACATATGGTGCTAGGATTCAAATCTAGGTCTCTGGGAGAGCAGCCAGTATTTTTAACCACTGAGCCTTAGCTCAGCCCCTCAAATAGTCCTTTAACCAAATAACCTCAACCACTGGGAAATCTATTTATTTCAACCCTAACTAGAGTGCAGAGATGGTAGTAAGAGCAGTCGGTCATGTTTCTTTGCCCTGGTGGGAGCTACAGCAAGGTTCTGGGACTGCAATGTTCCCATCTGTGCAATGGTCTCCTGAGCTTCTTCATTCTGTGCTTTCCCCAGCAGTCTATTAAACTCGAGCCTCCTTAGCTCACTCTTGCTTGCTTTTGGTTGTCATCTGGGTTTGAGATCATTTCATCACCAGCTTGCTATCAGCCATATGATGGTATAGGCGGGCATTAAAAGCCTCATAAACAACACCATAAAGTAAGAATTTACTTTACACAGGACAGTAACAATTCAGAAGTTTAAAATATCTAGGCATGAACAGACACTTCCTGCCCAAGGCCAGACCTGGCCCAGTTTCATCAGGACTGGCTGCCTGCCCACAAGTTTCTGGGCGCCCAGAAGAGCTGCAGGAGGGCTCTTACTCCTAAGCCCAGGGAAGAGTCCACACTTCCTCTACAGTGACTATTCCTGAGAGGCTGCCTGGAGTTCTCAGGGCCCAGGTAGTGGTGCTGTCTGAAAACAGACATTTCAGGCCCAAGGACAGAGCTAGCCCAAGTGTATCAGGACCCAGCACTGCCATCAGAACTCACAGCCTACCCAGAGAGCCCAACACACAGGAGCAATCTTCCTCCGGAGACTACCGGCCCACAGACCCACAGGCCCACAGGAGAGACAAGCTCTAGTCAGAGACAACAAGATCACCTAGCAGCACCGATAACAAGATGGCAAGAGGCAAGTGCAAGAATCTCAGAAACGGAAACCAAGACAACCTGGCAACATCAGAACCTAGTTCTCCCACCACAGCAAATAGTGGATATCCCAACTCACCAGAAAAACAAGAGTTAGACTTAAAATGATGATGAAGATTCTGGAGAAGCGCTTAAATAACACACTTAAAGAAGTACAAGAAAGCCAGGAGAACACACACAAACAAGTTGAAGTCCTTAAAAAAGAAACACACACACACATACAAAATCACTTAAAGAGCTACAGGAAAGCACAAACAGACATGTGAAGGAATTAAAAACAGAAATAGAAACACTGAAGAAATCACAAGAGAAGACAACCTTTAAGTTGGAAAACCTAGGAAAGACATCGGGAGTCATAGATGCAAGTATCACCAACAGAATATAAGAGATGGAAGAGAAAATCTCAGGGCAGAAGATACCATAGAAGACATTGACACAACAGTCAGAGAAAAATGTAAAAACTAAAATGCTTCTAACCCAAAACAGCCAGGAAATCCAGGACACAATGAGAAGACCAAACCTAAGGATAATAGGTGTAGAAATAAGCAAAGACTCCCAACTAAAAGGCCCAGTAAATGTCTTCAACAAAATTATACAAGAAAACTTCCCTAACCTAAAGAAAGAGATGACCACAAACATACAAGCAGCCTACAGAACCCCAAGTAGATTGAACCAGAAAAGAAATTCTCCCTGACACATAATAGTCAAAACAACAAATGTTCAAAACAATGTATAAAACTAAAAGCAGTAAGGGAAAAATAACAGGTAACATATAAAGGCAGACCAATCAGAATTATACAAGACTTTTAAAAAATATATTATTTATTTAATGTATATGAGTATACTGTAGCTGTCTTCAGACACACCAGAAGAGGGCATCAGATCCCATTACAGATGGTTGTAAGCCACCATGTGGTTGCTGGGAATTGAACTCAGGACCTCTGGAAGGGTAGTCAGTGCTCTTAGCTGCTGAGCCATCTCTCCATCCCACACCACACTTTCAACAGAAACTATGAAAGCTAGAAGATCCTGGACTGATGTCATACAGACCCTAAGAGAACACAAATGCCAACCCAGGTTACTATATCCAGCAAAACTCTCGATTACCATAGATGGAGAAAACAAGATATTCCAGGACAAAACCAAATTTACACAATATTTGTCCATAAATTCAGCAAATCCTAAAAGGATAATAGATGGAAAGATTCCACCACAAAGAGATAAACTTCACCCTAGGAAAAGCAAGAAATTAATCTTCTTGCAACAAACACCAAAGAAGAAAAGTACACAAACATAATTCTACCTCTAACAACAAAGATAACAGGAAACAACAATCACTATTCCTTATTATCTCTTAACATCAATGGACTCAATCCCACCCCAAAAGACATAAACTATTAGACTGGATCCAGCATTTTGCTGTATACAGGAAACTCATCTCAGCAACAAAGACAGATACTACTTCAGAGTAAAAGGTTGGGGAAAAAACTTTCCAAGTAAATGGTCCCAAGAAACAAGCTGGAGTAGTCATCCTAATATCGAATAAAATAGATTTTAAACTAAAAGTCATCAAAAAATAGAAGGGAGGACACATTTTCTCATCAAAGAAAAAATCTATCAATCCCTTAATTCTGAACATCTATGCTCCAAATACAAGGGCACCCACATTCATAAAAGAAACTCTACTAAAACTTAAAGCATATATTGCACCACACACAATAATAGTGGGAGACTTCAACACCCCACTCTTGTCAATGAACATATCATGGAAGTAGAAACTGAACAGGGACACAGTGAAACTAACAGAAGTTACCAACCAAATGATTTAACAGACATCTATAGAATATTTTATCATATATATATATATATATATGTATGTATGTATGTATATGTATACCTTCTCAGCACCTCACGGTGCCTTCTCCAAAACTGACCATACAGTCAGTCATAAAACAGGCCTCAACAGATATAAGAAGACTGAAATAATCCCATGCATACTATCAGATCACCACAGACTTAGGCTGGTCTTCAATAACAACAAAAACAAAAAAAGCCCATATATACATGGAAGCTAAACAATGCTCTACTCAATGATAGTTTAGTCAAGGAAGAAATAAAGAAAGAAATCAAAGACTTTTTAGAATTTAATGAAAACGAAGGCACAACATACCCAAATTTATGAGATACAATGAAAGCAGTGCTAAGAGAAAAACTCATAGCTCTGAGTGCCTCAAAAAAGAAACTGCAGAGAGCATACACTAACAACTTGACAGCACGCCTGAAAGCTCTAAAACAAAAAGAAGCAGATACACCCAAGAGGAGTAGTCGGCAGGAAGTAATCAAACTCAGAGCTGAAATCAACCAAATAGAAACAAAAACGAACTATACAAAGAATCAACAAAACCAATAGCTGGTTCTTTGAGAAAATCAACAAGACTGATAAACACCTAGCCAGTCTAACTAGAGGGTGAAAAGAGAGTGTCCAAATTAAAAAAAAAAAAAAAAAAAAAAAAAAAGTCAGAAATAAAAGGGGAGTCATAACAACAGAAACTGAGGAAATTCAAAACATCATCAGATCCTATTACAAAAGCCTATACTCAACAAAACTAAAAAATCTAGAGGAAATGGGCAATTTTCTAGTCAGATACCAGGTACCAAAGTTAAATTAGGATCAGTTTGTTTTTCTTTTCTTTTATATGAGTACACTGTAGCTGTCTTCAGACACACCAGAAGAGGACATCAGATCCCATTACAGATGATTGTGAGCCACCATGTGGTTGCTGGGATTTACTCAGGACCTCTGGAAGAGCAGTCAGTGTTCTTAACCATTGAGCCATTCCTTCAGCCTGCCATTTTCTTAATTAGTGATTTATGGGGGGAAGGCACAGCTATGAACATGGTGGAGTATGTGTTCTTATTGTATGTTGGAGCATAAGCATAGCAGCCTTATTTATAATAGCCAGAAGCTGGAAAGAACCCAGATGTCCTTCAGTAGATGAATGGATACAAAAATTGTGGTATATTTACACAATGGAGTACTACTCAGCTACTAGAAACAATGACTTTATGAAATTCCTAGGAAAATGGATTCATCTAGAGAATATCATCCTGAGTGAGGTAACCCAGTCACAAAAGAACAGACATTAATATGCAGTCACTGATAATTGGATACTAGCTGAATACCCAGCTATACCACTCCTGGGCATATACCGAAAAGAAGCTCCAACATCTAATAAGGACACATGCTCCACCATGTTCATAGCAGCCTTATTTATAATAGCCAGAAGTGGGAAAGAACCCAGATGTCCTTAAACAGAGGAATGGATACAGAAATTGTGGTACTTATATACAATGGAGTACTCAGCTATTAAAAACAATGAGTTCATGAAATTCCTAGGCAAATGGATAGAACTTTAAGCTATCATTCGGAGTGACGTTACCCAGTCACAAAAGAACATTTATGGTATGTTCTCATTTATAAGTGGATACTAGCCCAAAAAGCTTGAATATCCAAGAAACAATTCACAGAACTTATGAAGCTCAAAGGGAAGGAAGGCCATAAGGTGGATGCCTCAGTCCTTCTTAAAAGGGAGAACAAAACACTCAAGGGAAGAAATAAAGGGACAAATAGAGGAGCAGGGATTGGAGTAAAGGTCATCCAGAGACTGCCTCACCTGGGGATCTATCCCATATGCAGCCACTAAACCCAAGCATTATTGCTGATGCCAAGTAGTGCTTACTGGCAGGAACATGATATGGATGCCTCCTCAGAGGCTCTGTCAGAACCATACTGATACAGAGGAGGATGCTTGCAGCTAACCATCAGACTAAACACAAGGACCCCAGTGAAGAAACTAGAGAAAAGACTGAAGGAACTGAAAGGGTCTGCAACCCCATGGGAAAAACAAAATTATCAACTAACCAAACCCACCACAGCTCCCAGGGACTAAAACACTAACCATTGAGTTCACATGAAGAGACCCATGGCCCCAGGTGTATATGCAGCAGAAGATAGCATTCTCTGGCATCAAAGGGAGGAGAGGCCTTTGGTCCAGCAAAAGCTCATTTTCCCAGTGTTGGGAAATGCTAATATGCTGAGGTGAGAGAGGGAGGTTGGGAGAGGGAGCAGCTTTATGGCAGCAACAGGAGGAGAGGGCAGGTGGAATTGGGGGAAGGGGATAGCATCTGAAATGTAAATTCAGAGAATATCCAATGAAATGTAAATGCAGAGAGTATCAAATTAAAAAAAAAAAAACTCACCAAAAAAGAATTTTAAATCAAAGGGAGAAGAGAAAGTGATGTAATTATATTTTAATTTATAAATTATATAAAATGATTTTCTCTTCAAATAAAATATCTAGGCATAATGACTGCCTTAATTAGTTTATTTTGCTGCAATGAAACACTATGACCAAAACTAAGTTGGGGAGGAAAGGCTTATTTGGCTTACATTTCCAAAGTCTAGACCATCAATCAAAGGAAATCAGGACAGGAATTCAAGAACGGAAGGAACCTGAAGGCAGGAGCTACTGCAGAGGCCACATAGGGATGCTGCTTACTAGCTTGCTCCTCTTGGCTTGCTCATCCTGCCTTCTTAACAACTCAAGACCACTTGCTCAGAGGCGGTATCCTCCCCACAATGAGCTGTGCCTTCTCCCATCAATCGTTAATTAAGGAAATGCCAGGCTGGAGGGACAGCTCAAAGGTTAAGAGCACTGACTGCTCTTCCAGAGGTCCTGAGTTCAAATCCCAGCAACCACATGGTGGCTCACAACCATCTGTAATGGGATCCGATGTCCTCTTCTGGTGTGTCTGACAGTGTACTCATATACAAGAAAAGAAAAAGAAAAAATAAAACAAAGCATTAAAAAAGAAAGAAAGAAATTGCCTTTATAGGTTTACCTACAGCTAGGAGGAGGGTCTTAAGTGCATGCCCACAGTGACATGCCTATTCCAACAAGGCCACACCTCCTAATACTGCCACTCCCTGGGCTTATGAAGTCATTTTCTCAGCTGAGGTTTTCTCCTCTCAGATAGAGGGGAGTTGTCAAGATGAAATAAAACTAGTCAGCCTGCTCAGTGGCTCACTCCTGTAGTTTCTGCATGTGGGAGGTGGGGCTGAGAAGATTATTGACTTCGGGGACAGCCTGGACCAGAGTGCCACTTTGCCTCCAAAGAAAGTTTAAAACAACAATCACATTGTTGGTTTGAATATAAAACCCAAGAGCCTGAGGAAATGACTCAGTAGATAAATTGTTGTTGCAGAGAACCCAAGCTTGGCTACCGGCACCCACATGAAGGCTCACAACCAGCTGTAACTCCAGTCCCAAGACACTGTCCTCTGTGGTCACCAGGCATGCCCATGGTGCACAGACGTGTGTGTTGGCAAACAGTCACACACATAAGACTTTCTTTTTAAAGGTAAGTTGTCTCTCTGCCTAACATGGCGAAGGTGTGGGTGGATACTTTGCCTACAGAGGAGCAAAGATCTGGGTGATGACCTCAGTTTGTCACAGCCTTTTAAGACTCATGACACTGCAGTTTTAAACTCCAGCATTTCTTGCCGGGACAGTAGGAGGATCCTGCTAGAAGACTTCTCTACGTCTAATTGGTCCCACTGAATCTCATTAAAGTCCTAAAGGCCATACGTAGCTCAAGCCGGCCTTGAAATGTCCATCCTCCTGCATGCTAAGATTATAGACAGGCTTCATCACTCCTGGCTGTGGAAACTATTTTTATAATTGTTGTGTGTACCTGTGTGTTTGTGTGTGTGGTCCAAGTAAATGACAACTTGCAGGAGTCAGTTCTCTCCTTTTGTCTGTAGGTCTCAGGTCATCAGGCTTGGGGGCAAGTCCCCTTCCTCCCTCAGCCATCTCAGGAGTGTGTGTGTGTGTGTGTGTGTGTGTGTGTGTGTGTGTGTGTGTGTGTGCCTGTCTGTGTGTCCCAGTGCAGGGGCTGCAGGCATGCACAGCCACACACGGCTTTTAACATGGGTTCTGGGGATTCAAACTCTAGTCCTCCTGCTTGTCCAGAATGCATCATGGCTTCCTGTGCTGAGCCATCTCCCTACCCCTCACCCGAGCCACTTCTAAGTGCACAGTTCATTACTGTTAGAACTACTCATATTGTTGCACAACAGATCTCCAGAGCTTGTTCACCCTGCCAAGCAGAAACCCTACCCACACCGAACTGCCCGTTCCTCCTCTCCACCCCCTGGCAACCCCTGTCCTACTTTCTGTTTCCAGGCGTTTACTTTGCCATTAATGGAATCATAGTATTTGCCTTTTTGTGACTGGCTTATTTCACTTAGGAAAATGTCTTCAAAGGTCATATGTTATAGCATTTGTCAATTTCCTTCCTTTCTGACACTGAATATCCCATTGTGTGATTGTGGCCCATTTGTTTATTCACTTATCCCTTGATGGACATTTGGATTATGTTCTGCCTCCTGGCTATTGTGGGCAGCACTGCTGGGAACATGGTGTGAACGGGATCTGCCGGGGACCCTGTGTTCATTTCTGTCAGCTATAGATCCAGAAATGAGATGGATGAGCCATATGCCCAGTCTGCCTTTCCCTTTGAAATGTTTAATGAGTATCGGTTTTCAGTCAGGTCTAACTATGTAGCCCAGGCTGGTCTAGAACTGATCTGCCTCCCACTCCTGACTGCCAGGAAGGCAGCCGTGCGCATGTAGATTTGGAAAAATTTGCACATTGTTTCCACCGCAGCTGAGAAGCTTGCAGCCCCTTGAGGGTGTGGGAGGACAGGTCACGTGGTAACAGCACTTACTATCTTCTGTTATTTTGATAGTGACTATCCTAAAGGGTGTTTTGTTTATTTATTTATATTTTTGAAACAATGTCTCACTATGGAATGGAACATAGGCTAATCAGGAGGTTGCTATATAATCAGGCTACTCTAGAACTTACTGTATAAATCAGGCTGGGTCTGGAACTTGTGACAACAGAGATTTCTGTTTGTGCTTGATTTATAGGTGTACACTGCCACATGTGGCTGGGGTGTTCGTGTTCCAGATTTTATTAATATATTATTAGTGAGTGCATGCATATATGGTGTGTGTTTGTATGTGCATGAAATGCCACAGTGCATGTGTGGAGGTCAGAGGACAACTCTCCTGGGTTGGTTCTCTCCTACAGTTAATTCTGGACAATGAACCGAGCTGTCGGGTTTGCACAATAATCACTTTTACTTGATAAGCCGTCTCACCAGCCCTTGGGTGTTTATAGAAATTCCACCTTTTAATTTTGTGATAACTACAGATCCTATCATTAACAAGGAAGGACTCAGAGAGGCCCTGGCAACTTTTGCCTGTCTCCTTCTTGTCCCTGAGATGGCAACATCCTGCAATTGTACAATGTCCATAACTTAGGAAAGTGACACTTGTCACTGGTCATATCCAAGTTTTAGCACTGCAAGTGTTCAGAGCCACCCTTTGAACAAATAGACTTGGTCACATCACATATCTGCTCTAACTCTCCCAAGGATGTCTGTTGCATCATTGTTTGAATTAGAAACAACACAAAGGTTCACCAATAGAGGAATGGCTTAAGAAATTGTTACATTGTATTCATATAATGGGCAAGAGTGCTCCTCCTGAAGAGAATGCAGGCAGCACATGCTAGGAGTCTTGGAGGACTGGGAATGGGAGTCTGAGTCAGGAGGCTTATTCAAAGCCAATCTGGACTACCTAGAGACCATCAGAGGTGTGAGGAGAATAGCTGTTCCTACGGACCTGAGCTGGTTTCCCCAGTCTTCCCCAGTCTTCCACTGTCTTCCCCCACTAGGTATATTGTCAAATCCAGAGGACAAATAACACATTGGACACAGGGAGATGCCTTTCTCATTCTTGTGGCAAGGTATCTGACAACGCAGTTAAGCAAGGGGGGAGGAGAAGTTTTGCTGTCCTTCCAGTCTATTGAAGAAATTAAGGTCAGGTTGACCTTAAATTTTTTTTGTAGCTGAGACTGACCATGACTGGTTAATCTTCTCTCGGCCTCCTGAGTGATGGGATTACAGACATGTGCCATCACACCAGGCTTAGGAAGGGTTTATTCTGGCTCACAGTTTAAGAATGAGTAGGCAGTCAGTCAAGGAGAGGGAGGCGTGGCTTCCAAAGTGGTGGCAGGAACCTAAGGGTTAATAAAATCAAGTTTATTAGAAATTAAAGCCAGGGGCTGGTAAGATAGCCCATCAGCCAAAGTCCCTGGCCATCGAGCCTGGTGACCTATGTTTAGTCAGAACACAACCCATATGGTAGAAGGAGAAACACAGCTTCCTCAAGTTCACCTGTTCTTCATATGTGCACCGTAACATGTATGCTCTCACACGTACAAATGGATAAAAATGCAAAGACAAAAATAAGAATGTTAAGAAAAATGAATATGTTAATTTATTTAAAAATAATATTAGTTCAACATGATGGTGATACTTGCCTTTAATCCTAGCATGTCAAAGGCGGGTGGTTCTCTGTGAGTTTCAGGCCAGCCTGGTCTACACAGTAAGTTTAGTTTAGCCATGGCTCCATTGTGAAACCCTGTCTCAAAAATAAATCATAAACCAAGTATATATTAATAAGGATATAGCTGGGCATGATATGGTAATGTACATCTTTAATCCTAGTAGTTGGGAGGCAGAAGTAGGTAGATTTTGGAGTTTGTGGCAAGCCTGACTCACATAGAAGATTCTAGGTCAGTGACATAGACTCCCTCAAAAAAAAAAAAAAAAAAAAAAAGAAGACAAATAAACAAATAGTGATATAGTCTTCTAAACTACATACTTCTATAATATATTTTCCCCAACAACTATGCTTTCCTTTTTATTTATTTATTTATTTATTTATTTATTTATTTATTTATTTTTGTGGTTTGATGACAGAAAACAGTTTGTAGCCCAAGTTGGTCTGAACTTAGAGTCAATCTTCCTGTTGCAGGCCCTCAGTTACAGACCTGTACCACCAGGCCCAACAGACTGTATGGGTTTGGTTGAAGTATGTAAGAAGAAAATTCATTGTCACTTATAGATATTAAAGGAGAAAAGAGCTGTGTTGTTTTCTTGTGGGGGGGGGGAGTTCTTTGCTAGAACAGCAAAGCTGAATAAGAGGCTGTTTCTTAGCTACATAGTAGTGTGAAGTAATAGAAATTCATACCCTTAGATTAAACCCATATCTCCCGAAGGCCTCCGGAGGAAGATCACAAATTCAAGTGCATCCTGGGCTGCAGAGCAAAGAGGCTTAAAAGCCAAATAAACAGCAGCTATTGTCCGTCGGCTGAGATTCGGCTCAGTGGTAGAATGTGTCTTGTGTGTGCTAGGCTCTGGGCTGTGAATAAACCCAACCCAAGCTCCACCTATTTTCCCTGTAATCTTTGAAAGAGTGTTTTATGTATGCGATTGGACTCAGGGACATTATGACAAAGGGAAGAGAGCTTTGGGTTTGAGGGTGATAATTTCTGGGGAAGTGCGTAGGAAGTGGGGGAATGAGTGGAAGACAAGGGCTGTTCTAATAAGACATGTTTATGTGCCTCTATAACTCTTCTATTACAGTATCCTGGGACAACCTCCCAAAGAGGAAATTCTACCCGGTGTGGTGGCACATGAGAGGATACACAGGCAGGCATGGTGACTCATGCTTGTACCCCAACTCTTGAAAGGAGGAGGCAGGAGAGTAACTACAAGATTGGGGGCTGTTTAGGCCATACAGTGAGTTCTGGGTAAGTCTGGGCTACAGTGTAAAATCTTGACTAAAAAAATATGTTTGGAAGAAAGTGGGGATGGATAGATGGAAAGGGAAGCAAGCATGCTGACCCGAACCACACACAAGACTACAAAAGAGAATCCTGACCTGAGCCTGCTCAACGGTCTTGGAACCACGTGAAAACAGACATCACTTTATAACATAAATTTGGGAGTGTTCTGTTACATAGTGGTAACAAAACACAGGTTACACCCTTACTTTAAGAGGCTCTCCTGTATAGCTATCCCAGAGCATCCATCTGAACTTTCCATATTTTCTGAGGTTCTCTGTCACAAAAAGCCACCATTGGTCAAGAGTTCAGTTAGTAGGATGTCTGCTTAGCATTCAGGAAACCTTGGGTTTGACCCCTGACCACTGGGTGTGGCAGTGTTCACCTGCAATCTCAGTACTCAGGAGAGTCAGAAGTTCAAAGCCAGCTTTAGCTACTGATGAGTTCAAGTCTGGCCTGGGCTACAGAAAACCCTGTCTCAAAATATATAGGAAATGATAAGTATCAAAGCTGCTAGACTTGACACATCTGGGAGACTGAGGCAGGAGGACCATACAGTTTCCAGAGAGTTATTATTGTTTTGAATACGTGGCAAATGTGCACCCAGGCAGGAACATGCTACAGCAATCTTCTGGAGATCAGAGAACAACCTCCTGGAGTCGCTTCCCTTCCTCCTACCTCAGGTTCTGTGGTTTGAACTTGAGGAACCTGGAAAGTATCTTCACCCTCTGAGCTGTTTCACAGATCATACATGTGAAGCCAGCATTGGTTACAAAGTACAAGACTGTTTCAACAAAACTGACCCCCAGCAATAAAACCAAAATATAAAGATGAAATCCATAGCACCTTCAAGCTAAACAGAGCATAGTAGGTCTGGCTGTGACACTGGAGGATGGGAGGCATCCATCTTTAGTATGGGCAGGGGCCCATCAGAGGTCATCAAACCAAACTGGAGCCTCGTTTATCTCCTCAACTCCCCAGCAGGGGAACTGTGTATCAGTTACCCAGTCCCCAACGGCCCACACCACAGTCTCTCTGCAGATCCCTTGGCCTTGAGAGTGGCAACTGGCTCCTTATCTGCCCGCTTTGTTCTGTGCTGACTTCCTGTAGGGTTATCAGAGGAGCCTTTGGTTTCTCTGCCTAGTATCTCCCCCTCCCCCAGTGGGTTTCACAAGACAGACCCTCAGCCTGGAATGAGTCTTGCCCTGCAGGCACAGATTTGGGAAGTTTAGACCACCTTTCTTGACCCTCTTCCCCTTCCATCCTGCCGCTCCTGTGTGCCCACCACCCTAGCTGTGCTCCTTTGCCTGGGGAGAACTTTTCTATTCACCTCAGCTGAAGAAGGCAGCAACCCACCAAAGGAAGGATTTCACCCAAGTCTGAGGTGGTGAACCAATGTTTCTTCATCATCATCATCATCATCATCATCATCACCACCACCATCAATCATTTTATTTGTTTACATTTCAAATGTTATTTCCCTTTCCAGTCTCCCCTCCACGAACCAACTACCCTGTCCCCGTCCCCTTTGCCTCTAAGAGGGTGCTCCCTCACCTACCCATTCACCCACTCCCACCTCACCCCTCCAACATCCCCCTTTTCTGGGGCATCAAGCCTCCACAGGATCAAGCACCTCCCCTCCTACTGATGCCAGATAAGGCAGTCCTCTGCTACATATGTAGCAAGAGCCATGGACCCACCCAGTATACTCTTTGGTTGGTGGTTTAGTCCTTGGGAACTCTGTGAGGTCTGGTTAGGGGGGATACTGTTGTTCTCCCTATGGGGTTGCAATCCCCTTCGGCTCCTTCAACCCTTCCCTAAGCTTATGGCTTTTGTGTGTTTGTTTCATAGGAGAACTAGTGACTTAGGCAGTTGTATCACCAAATGTCCTACCCTAGAATAGGCAACCCAGGAAAATTGTGGCATTGGAGCATTTTACAGACAGCTAAGCCAATGGAAGACTCTCTGCTGACCAGTGGTTGTTTACAGGTTAGGTAACCTCCAGGAGGGGCCTTGCTAGCTGATCTCAGTCTTCGAAGTATCTTGTGAGTTTCAAGAGACAGAGGAAAAAATGTTTCAATTCATAGGAAACAGATACATAAGTGTTCCCAGCTCCCAGAATTTATCAGAACCCCTCCTGTCTGAGTGTTCATCAAGCCTGCCGGAGAGTTCCTGGTTCTTCCAAGGACATATGGGGGGGATGACATCCTGGACAAAATGAAGACATTCTAAAAGGACACTCTGCCCAAATTGGAATTTTACCCAGGAGTTTTCTTATATGAGAAGAAAAAGGTGGTGGCCCTGGAACCAGCCAGCTAGGGAACTTGTCTCCCTTAAGAAATTTCACAGTTCTAACATTGTCTGACCACCTTTCAATAGACTGGTGCCAAGACAATGAGTCAGTAGTGGGTAGTTATTCCTAGACAGTTATGAATCTCTCTTGCCTTACAATGCAATGGATTGTCAGGACCCAGAAGATGAACAAGAAGCTGGGGTGGGATTGAGACATTACTTTGTTTCTCTTCCTAATATGGTCACTCTGAATAAAATCCCTGTTCTCTGAGTTTGTCTACTTAAGCGCCCTGTTGAGGATGGATGGCTGAGCCTAGTTTATTACAGCTTCTAGGACCCAGGCTCTGACCCAAAGTCTCCAAAGACAGGACCTAAATCTGGGGTGTGTAGCCATTCTTAAATTAGGGAAACTGGCTGGGCAGGGTGGTGCACACCTTCAATCTCAGAACTGGAAAAGCAGAGGCAGATGTATTGCCGTGAGTCTGGGGCTAGCCTAGGCTACATAGTGAGAGCGTGTCTCAAAAGGAAAAGAACGCACTAAACCAGTGTGTATAGGGGAGTGGACTAAGTTCTGACAGACAGCCACGTGAAGGACCCCAATGCCTCAGCCTCAGGAGAGTGTGGATGTTTTGACAGGGTATAGAAAGTATCAACCTCCTTCCGGTGGCTGCTGACGCAGCCTGAAACTGCTCCCCTACAGAGACCCCTTACTGAGGTTAGCAGAGCAACCCCTCTGTCAGTTCTATGTTTGCACAGAATAATCTGTTGAGATTCTGAGTGGCCTGTGCATCTCTGGTAAAACTACAAACTTCGTTGAAGACAGGGTGGCTTGGCTTGGCAGGAGACAGAGAGGGCCACTTTAATTGGAGGAGGAAGGATTCCCTTTCTCTGAGGACTCTGTTCTGTTTGTTCTGTCCCTGTTTCCCTTGGGCACCTATCTCTACCTGTCTCCCTCCTGGTCGGCCAGAGTGAGTCTTCACTCCTGAAATCTGGCTGCAGCTCCATCCTTTGCTGGCCTCCCTTCTCCCACCCCAGGCAAAACTCAAAGAGGCCAATTTGTATAGCATTTTGCCTGTGTTTGCCTGAGGTCTCCTCAATGGAGGTGATTGCTCACCTCCACTGGATTCCACCTCCAGGAGCTCTTTAAGGCAAGAGGACAAGTTTAAAAAGCAGTGAGGTTCTCTCGAAGGTCCCTTAAGGTTGGGGTGGGAGAGTATCCTGTTTGTATACACACAAACACACACACACACGCACACACACACACACACACACACACACACACACACACACACACACACGGCAAAGGGACTCTAGCCAGCTCAAGTATGGCAAGCTTGGCTCTGGCAGGCTGTATTACTCAGGGTTTTATTGCTGTGATCAGACACAATGACCATAGCAACTCTTTAAAAGAACATTTAATTGGGGCTGGATTACAGGTTCAGTCAATCAACTGTCATCAAAGCAGGAGTAGGGCAGCATCCAGGCAGACATGGTGTAGGAGGAGGTGAGAGCTCTACATCTTCATCTGAAGGCTGCTAGCAGAATACTGATTTCCAGGCAACTAGGATGTAGGTCTTAAAACCCACACTCACAGTGGCACGCCTACTCCAACAAGGCCACACCTACTCCAGTAGTGCCACTCCCTGGGCTAAGCATATACAAACCATCACATTCCACTCCCTGGCTCCCATAGGCTTGTTCAAACATATGTGTCTATGGGAGCCATACCTAAACATAGCATAATGCAAAAATACATATAGTCCAACTTCTAAAGTCCCCATAGTCTATAGCAGTCTCAACAATGTTAAAAGTCCAAAGTTCAGAATCTCTTCTGAGATTCATCAATCACTTAATTGAAATTCCCAAAGCAAGACAGGAAACCATCTGGGCAAACTCCAAACTTTGCATCTCCATGACTGTTATCAAAGTAGTCTTCAGATTGCCAACTTCTTTTTTATCTGTGTTGACTACAACAAACTTCTTTCTCCTGGGCTGGTTCCACCCCGCTAACAGCTTTCCTCAGCAAATAATCCAACCATTCTGGCATTTCAAACATCTTGGAGTCTCCAAAGCAACTTCAATGTTACAGCTTCTTGTTCCAATGTCTGGGATCCACACATGATCTGAGCTCCTCCAAAGGGATTTGGTCACATCTCTAGCTCTTCCCTCTGTAGCTCAGGTTGATCCACTCCACTGCTGTTGCTCTTGGTGATCATCCCATGGTACCAGCATCTCCAATACACTGGGGTCTTCAACTGTAACTAGGCTTCACCAATAGCCTCTCATAGTCTCTCTTCATGGTGCCAAGTCTCAACTCCTTTGCATGACCCCTTCAGTCATGGGCCATCAATTGCAACTGAGGCTGTACCTTCACCAATGGTTTTCTATGGCCTCTCACAGTGCTGAGCCTCAGCTGCTCTTCAAGGCCCCTTTATGCTTTCAAAACCAGTACCACCTGGGTAACTCTTTTATACATTACCAAGTACAGCTGCAGCATGAGGTACAACCTTGGCTATTTCTGGAACACAGCTTCTTTGGGCTCTCAAAAAAACACTTTCCAGAAGGTTTTATTTCAGTGATGCTGGTCTCTTCTTATCACTGATTTCTTAGCTCCAGTTGACCAGCATCAATTGTCCCAGTGGTCTCCTTCTCCTCTTGGCTATTAAAGCCAGAGACACATGGCCGAAACTGCCAAGTTCTGCTGCTTGTTTTATTACATTATCACTAGCTTCTGCTTTTCCAACTCCTTCACTACCTAAGCTTGGCTATCCTGGATCTTGCTCTGTAAATTGACTTTAAACTTCAGAGATCTGCATGCCAAGTTGCTTGGATTAAAAGTGTGTACCACCATGCTTGGATTTTCAGCTTTTCTTCACCTAGAACTTGCTCTGTCTCAGGCTGGCCTTGAACTCAGAGATCTCCTTAGCTTTATCTCCTGGGATTAAAGGTGTGCACCTATACTTAGTTGAGTAAGTCTTGCCCCAAAGTCTCACTCCCTTAATTAAATTTAATATTTTTGAACATAGGATTCAGCTCCATTTCACTTCCTGGTGTTCCTTTAATACTTGAACCATGTATTTTATATTTTCTCTTTCTCAGCTTGCTATGATTGTTTAAAATGTTCTTCAGGAGACTAAACCAGAGAACAAAGTCTATGATGGGCATTTCTGAGACTTCCTTTGTCAGTGCAGTTAATCTGAGTCTCTTCACTTTATACTCAGGCAGACTCTTCAGACAAGGGCAAAAAGCAGCCACATTCTTCATCAAAATACCACAAAAACAGTCTCTAGGCCAC
The DNA here is from genome assembly GCF_963924665.1 of Micromys minutus. NCBI lineage: Eukaryota > Metazoa > Chordata > Mammalia > Rodentia > Muridae > Micromys > Micromys minutus. The sequence goes on along the minus strand of NC_137985.1, from coordinate 48,026,815 downwards.
ATACTGAAATTCTTCTCCTCTGAAACCTCTTGGGCCAGGTCAGCACAATTCAAATCACAGCAACAAAGTCTTCCATATTCCTACAAGGATAGCTCATTAAACCCCACTTAAAGTGCTTTCCAAATCCAAAGTCCCAAAATCCACATTCTTCCAAACAAAAGCATATTGCTGCAATAGGTCAGGCCTGTCCCATTTCATTTTAATTAGGGCTGGCTTACAGGTTCATGGGTTCAGTCAATTACCAAGGCAGGAGCATGGCAGCATCCAGGCAGGCCTGGTGCAGGAGGAACTGAGAATTCTACATCTTTATCTTTATAGAAGAATACTAATCTCCAGGCAGCTAGGATGAGGATCTTAAAGCTCACACCCAGTGATATACTTATTCCAACAAGGCCACACCCACTCCAGTGGTGCTACTCCTGGACCAGGCACATTCAAATTATGACACAAGTCTTGCCCTTCTCCACATCCTTGCTAAAGGACTGATTATATTCCTAAGCTGGCACCAAACAGCACCTTCAAAGACAGCCAGAAGCTAAGGTCCGGTGGGGAGAGATCACCAGTGAGCAAACGTGTTTGGGGGGGGCCGGTCTAAGGTGTTACCCAAGCAGGTTTTCATGAGCTCTAATTGGAGAGTTTATGGCAGACAGCTGAGTCATGTAGGGTCATGGTGTCACTAAGAGGAGTCACCTGCTTATCTGTGCAGTCCATGCGGGGTATGAGGTCAGTGGGGCGGGTCCCTCGGTTTGCATCAGGTTTGCCTGCCAAGGAAGTGACCAGCAGGGGAAGGGAAAAACTTATATAAGGGAGGTATCTGGATGGGCCACTCTGAAGATGTAGCCAGGCCTCTGCGTTCCTCAAGGAAGTGTTATCTATAGAGACAGGAGAAGAAAAGGAGGAGGAGGAAGAGCAAAAAAAAAGAAGAATCCCAAACTAAAAAGCAAACCCCCCCAACTCTCTAGCTGACAGACCCTAATGAATTGGTGCCCGACAGTGATTTGTGATGCCTAAGGTCTAATGGCCCTGGCGCCTCATCCCAAATGGTCAGGCTCAGACGGACGGAGAAGTTGTGCCAGAAGATTTACTACTGCAGAGTCTATTACTGGGCCTCTTACAGACAAACACTCTGCTCTGGGCAGTTTTAGAAGCTGCGGGAGGCTGGGGCTGTCCCTAGGTACACGCAGAAGGGATGAGCTAAGTTAAGTGCTGTGAGCCAGGATCAGTCTAGCTAGCCCTGATGTCCAGGAGGCCTAGGCTCATTGGGCACACCCCTCTGGGGCAGCTGGTAGGCAAGGCCATTGGGGGGATGGGGACAGGACTCTCACATTCTTCATTTTTCTTTGAGAAGGCAAATCAACCAACAACCAAAAAGAATGGCGTAGCTGACGGACAATCTCATCACCCAGGGTGAGAAGTGGTCCCACATTCCCTGCCTCCCTGTATCCTCCAGGACTGGGGGATGCCCTCCACCCCCGCCCCGTCCCCATCTGCCTCAGAGGAGCAAAACCCAGCTTCGTATTTGAGAACTCTGAGAGGCATGCCTTCTAGACTTCGCCCTCAGAGACTATGAAACAGTTAATAAACAAAACCGGCTCTGGATACAGGTTTAAGAGGAAGGATGCTGGGATCTGATAGTAAAGCTGGAACTGGTCAGGCAGGCATCATGCCATTAGTCACACAGCCGTGACAGTTTTTAGGGTCCTGCCAGCTAACAAGATGTGTTTCAGGGAGGCAGGTTCTAGCTGAAGGACTTCCTCCTAAGAGCTTAGTGGGGGTGCCGATGAGTTCCTTGCCACTGGAGTCTGTCAAGGATTTCGGTGTTTCCAGAAAACCTTAGAAGTAGGGATAGGGCCCTGGAGAGGATACTTGGTAGAAGGGTGCTTCTTCCTAAACTTTTCCTGGCAGGACCAGAAGGACTGGGGCAGGTGCGATGGGGAAGAGGGGCCTCTGGCATTCATTACCATCCTTCCTTCGGGAGTAGGGCCTCTCCCCTGTCTTGTCAGTCAATCCTCTATCTGTTGCACATCACTTGGCTTGTTCTCCCAGTCAGGCAAAGGCGGAGGTGAGGTTGTAGCCTAGTGCGCCTGGCTAAGGCGGCCTCACACCATCAGTCTGGAACTCTCTGCATTTCTCCCAGGCTCTTCAGGTGGAGCTTCATGGTCCAGACTTGTCTTGGGTATAGACAGTGTTCAAACCCGAGAACCTGCGCCCCACCCCCCAGGAAGCCCTGTTCTACAGCAAGGCTAAGGAAGGGCAGGCTTCTCTGTGTGGAGCTATAATTACTGATAAATATTAATAACACATCAAATGAGCTTCAGATTGGCATCTTCATCGCTTACTATGTGACCGAAAATGCATTTGACATGAAAGTAATTTAATTTAGCTTTTTTTTTCTTTATATGAAAGAAAGTAATTTGGAATTTTCTGTTATACACCTGTCACCTGAGCTGTAAGCACATACTTGTAATTTGGAATTGCTAATGGTCTCTCCTTCATGTTAGTTGCTCTCCCCCATTCCCCATCTTTTCTTTTTTTTTAAATAAGGAACTATATACAACAGTATATTGGAGTAGGTGTCCTTGTGCTTCTTATCCTGATTCCATCTCCCAAATGCCACCAAGATAACAGACATACACTGCCATGCCTGGTTTGTATACATATACATATATACATATACATACATATATACACATACATACATATATATGTGTGTGTAATATAATATTTCCTATATTTTATCCCTATATTTAGCTGAGAGGGAACAGGGTCACAAAGTAAAGGAGCTTTGCTTAAGGGAGGATTCTGATAAGAGACAGACCAGACAGCTCCGGAGAGAGGGAAGGAAACTCCATGGGGAAGCTTTGAACATGCCTGAGAAGGAAGGAGAAAGGGTTGCAGTATGACCAGGAGCACATAGAGAAGCTATGGATTTAGCAGGCAGCCCCTAGAGGGGGGTGAGGAAGTTCCAGGAAGTGGCTAAGAAATGCCATGAGAGAGTAGAGGGAGTAAGTGTCGAACATTTTCATCGGGGCCATCCCCAAGTGGACTGAGAGAGAAAAATGTCACAAATCACAAAGGAGAGGTATTCCTTTCTACAAGATAGGTGGCCAGTAAGGCGAGAAGGGCATCCTGGCACACCCCTGTGGCTTCTGTAGTAAAAGCAGACAAAGCAGACAGTTCCATGGTGACGCTCACCTAGTAGAGGAGACAAGAATGGTTGAAGCAGGTAGAGAAAACAGCTGAAGATGCAGACTGGGAGATGCTGGGTAAGGGAGGAGGCGTGTCATGATAAGAGCCGCCCATGTGGTGGATGCCCCCAAAGGGTGTAGCAGTCTCCAAGAGCCAAAGAAGACACTGAGTAGGCAAGGACAGATAGACAGCTACACAGGTGGAGAGAAGCGGTTGAAGAGGCGGGCTGTAGAATTTACAATCAAATATGGTGGGTGGCAGACGCCAGCACAGATGTACAATCATTAAGAGACTCAAATCTGCAGCTTGGTCCAGAGAGGCTGAGGTGGTTGGGAAGGAATTCGCGTATGCCAATCCCAGGTTTCGGCAGCAGAAGAATTTTTAAAACTGAAATAGAAGGAGGCAGACACATTTTTATTGTGGTGCTAAGAAAGAAGCAGGCAAAGAGAAGATTCCAGGCAGAACATGGCCGACAGACTAACCAAAACCATGAGAGGATCGAGGTGGAGAGAGAGCAAGAGAGAAGCTGCCAACCAAGAGGCAGCCTGGTTCAAGAGGCCAAGAGACCAGTGTCACCAAAATGACTGTGTTATATAGGGGCTTGGCTAAGGGGAAGGAAAGCGGAAGGAAGAGGCTTAGGGTAGGGGGCGGGGTGAGGAGGGTTGGAAGGAGCCACAGCTACTGAGTGAGAGTTGTCCGAGGCATCTTGGAAACCTGACAAGGAGAGCAGAGATGTCATGACCTAGTCCCCTCTTTAATGCCTGTTGTTGGGAAAGAATATTGTTGGTGTTGCACAAAAAGTGCTCGAGTAATTATAACCTGGCAAGGCAATTTCTTTTTGTAAAAAGGATGCACCGGAACCCAAATTGTGCTGGCAAGCATCACTCATGGCCACAGTGGCCTCAGTCTCTTATCCCTAGTACAAGAGGAGCTCAGATGTTGTTATTAGATGGATGAAGTTCAACTTTACAGCGTAGTGATGAGCTATTTGGGAATTGGAGGAGAGGAAATGAAAGGAAAGATGAAGGGGTTAGCTACTATGGGTCATCGAGTTCCTGAAATGCAACAGGGCCTTTTAGTAGATAAATAAGTCTGATCTCATGGGGAATTAAAATATTGGCATGGAAAATTTAAAAGGTGAGGGAGATTTTTGATACACTGGCTGTTGGTGAGCTAGCCACCTTTGATAAATAAAAAGAGTGTCTCGAACTACCTCTTAATTTTATCTCATTGGGAATTAGGTTTCAACATATAGATCTGTGAGGACACACCTGAGTTCAGGCCACAGCAACTATGAAACTTATTTGTTTAGTTCCTTGATATTTCTGTGTAGCCATGTAGAAGAAAGATGTTTAAATAATGACTCATGACAGTCACATATGTTGGGTGTACAACTTGCTTGTACAACACTACAGAAGGGGACACAAGCAGCTCCCCATTCTGGGGGACCTTAACTCTGCCATGAAGGCTCAGAAAGTGACAGAAGAATGGCCTGGATAGATCTTCCCAGCCCAGCAGCACCCCCTCAGATTCAATGGATGAGTTCTCCTATAGTAGCCTGAAACAACCACATCACTTCCTTTGGGAAGAATGGAATGGCTCTCTGCCCCTGAGCATGCTCTGATAAGAAGCAAAGGCTCTAGTGATGGACTTCTTCCAGGTAGGATATACTGGACGATGGTTGGAAAACTGACAGGTATCCATCACCTAGCCTGAACAACTTCCCTTCTTTCCTGCCCTACTCTTTCCCCATAGTGATGGGAAAGTACAAAACGTGCCACCATGGCATAAAAGATTATTTGAACTGAAGACATTTGAAAGTTAATAAACAAAGACTTTCTCTAGACCTCTCTGAAAGCAGAGAATTTGGATGTTACAAATCTATTCCTTGGGGGCATGGGAGTTTCCAGACCAGGGAAGATTAACTTCTGTCATGAGACTGTTATAGGAATAATTCGCCAAGACAGGCAATCACCTAAACAGGTACAACAAAGTTATCACAGCACACATCTACTTTCCTGAGGGCTTCTTCTGTCTTTATTAGATGGCTGTGATTGTGTCTCACATTCTAACTTTGAGCCATGCCTGTGGACTCTAGCTTTTGCAAGAAAGAAGGCTTGGGAAGGTGAAGTAACCAGGGATGGGGAACAGAGGGCAAGCTGCAAGTTGACCCCAGCTGACCCAGAGCTTGATATACAAGTTTTCTAGAAGTCTTTATTTTAGCTCTGTCTCCATGGGCATGTAACCATGGTCTCAGATTCTGTCTTCAATATGGCATAGAACTCTCACAGGCTCAATCCCAAGGCTGATGTGACATTGAGGAGGACAATGGATTGAGTGGGATCTGCTATGTGGTCAACAGAAAGAATATGATACCACAGGAAGAAACAACCTGCTGCAGGGAAACGGAACTGCAGGCTTTGGACTTGTGCATTCCACCTGCCTCCAACACCATCTCGCTGTGTGACTCTGAGGCAATTGCTTGGCCCTTTATGAATCTCCTTGTTTCTTCCTGTCATCCTCCTGGTCCTTACTCTGGCAGTTTAAAGGAGAAGTATGAGCCTGCGACAACAGGAAATTATGCTGTAGTGACAACATCTTATCAGCCCTCCAGTGGGATGGTTGCCTGATCTGCATATTTTATTAAACTGAGAACCAGAGTTAAGGAGCTGTGTAGCAACACTTGTACTAATCCTATTGCTACCTATAGTTTAGTTCCGTTATCTATATGCAGCTATGGTGAAAGAATGGTAAAACTATGGGATCACTGGTATAATTAAAATATTATATAAACGCATATTTCATATATGTGATAACACACACACACACACACACACACACACACACACACACACACACACAGTTTGTCCTGAATTCCTGGGACACAGTTCCTAAAATCTTAGACTTTTAGAGCCATGTCTTTTACTTACAATGATTCCTTTCCATCAGACCTGAAGTTACACTAAGGAGGCAGCTTGGGTGGGTCCCAAAGATAGCTTCAGAATTGGGCTGATTAGCAGGCAGACTGAATACATGATCAGAGCCCAGGAACAGGAGGTTTTTAAAAACTTAGGAGTGATGGGTGGCAGGATGGGGTGTGCCCAGTGAAGCTTCACATCATCTCCCCAACTGCTGTACCCTAAATACCTGTTCCATTTGGCTATCCATTTGTATATCATTTATATCCATTTACTGGTAGGTGTCAGAAAAACGTATATAAATTCTGTGACTTGTTCTAGTATATTTACTGGCTCTGAGGAGGGTGCTTTGGAAATCTTCAATGTATAGGTGATATAGTATAAGTATGGGTAACCCAAAGGTGGCATACTCCTATAATCCCAGCATTCAGGAGGCTGAAGCTTGAGGATTGACTACTATGTCTTTTAATTCAAAGCCAGCCTGGGATACAAATCCAGATCTTATCCTAAAACAGAACAGCATGGTAGCCCATGCTGGAGAATTGGCTCAGCAGTTAAAAGCACTTACTAGAAGAACCGGGTTCAATTCTCAGCACTCCTATGTGGCTCACAACTATTTGCAACTCAAGTTCCAGAAATTTTGATACCCTTTTCTGGCCTCTGAAGGCACTGCATAAATGTGGTACACACAGATGTGTTGCAGGATATTTGATCACACTTTAAACTCCCAAGATTGTGTTATTTCCTGAAAACAAAACACCTAGTTGTAGTGTGGCTCAGCCCTTAGCAGACACCTTTGATGCTTCTAGTTGGAATATAAACTCACCCTTAGTGCTTACCTTTAATACCAAACAATGAAAACAAAAGTTATTTCATATAATGAAGCAGCCATGTTTAAAAGTGATGTCTAATTGAGGGGCAGACAAAGTGATGAGTCAGAGAAAGATTTTATAAAGTAGGATCTGCCCAACTCTCAGAAAAGAGAGAAAAGGGAAGCTATTTAAGAGAGAACTGCGGAGAGAGGAGTCATTTTTACTGGGAGATATTTCTAGAGACAAGTTGTCTTAATTTTACTGCTGTGAACAGACACCATGACCAAGGCAACTCTTACAAGGGCAACATTTAATTGGGGTTGGCTTACAGGTTAAGAAATTCAGTCTACTATCATCAAGGCAGGAGCATGGTAGCAACCAGGCAGGCATGATGCAGGAGGAGCTGAGAGTTCTACATCTTGTTTGAAAGGCAAATGAGAAGACTAGCTTCCAGGCATGTAGGATGAGGGTCTTAAAGCCCACACCCACAGTGACACACCTACTCCAACAAGGTCACACCACCTAATAGTGCCTGGGCCAAGCATATACAAACCAACTCCAGCTTTAGCTACCAGGGGACCCCCAAATGAGACTCGAGAATGGAGTTCAATGCAAAAGCAAGAGGTTTATTGTTCCAGCATGCTGGGGTCATCCTGTACCAAGAGGAAAGGCAACCCCTTATCCTTCTTTCATAAGATTTTTATACAATTTTTGAGGGCAGATTATAGCAACAGCCACTAGGCACATAATTATTGGTGGTCCTGGTGACCTTTATATTAATTGGCTGGGCAGGAAGGGGGCTCAAGGACCTTCCCTAAAGCCTGGTGGGAAGTTCCAAATTGGGGCTTTCTCTCACCATCACACAGGTTGAAGAGAGAAGAAACTAGACACAGGTTAAGACAGAATGAGCCAGAGAATGAGAAAGAAGATTAGAACAGATTGCTGGTGTTTGAGGCCAAACAGAGCAATTCAGTTAAACGCTGAGAAAGAAGCCAGATTAAATCAATCAGCTTGGAGACGAGTTTGAGCCAGAACAGCCAGCCAAAGATTAAAAAAAAAAAAAAAAAAAAAAAGCTAGAAAGAGTTAGCTTATTCAGCAGTAAATATCAGAGGCTGAAAACATTCTAGACATAGATAAGATTGTATGGAGGCTAGTAGCTTCCAGGACTAGGCCTTGGTTAGCAGACATTAAGCCTCCAATATGACAAGCAGATCTCTGTGAGTTCACGGCCAGCCTGGTCTACCAAGAGTTCCAGGATAGCCAGGGCTACAGAGTAACCCTGTCTCAGAAAACAAACAAACAAAAAAATTCACACCCTTCCTGTCTCTGCCTCCCTTATGCTAAGATCACAGACATGTGAAACCACACCTGGCTGTGGCTAAAATCTGAAGTGAAACAGTTTTCTGAAACCTGATACTAACTCTAGGCAGTATCATAACTAGACTGTCGAATACCATTTTTGTGTATTGGGATTGGCTGCGAATACTGAGCACTACCCTCACCCCAAGAATAAGTAACTTTAAAAAAAAATTACCTCAGATTGTTGGTATTTATAAAGAATAGAGATGAGTGAGGTATTCATTCATGTAACCCCAGGACTTGGGAGGTAGAGACACAAGGATTAACAGTTGAAGGCCTGCATGAACTCCATGGTGAGTTTCGGGTCATTCAGGGTTATATAGTAAGGACAGAGTGGACTATAGAGTGCAACCCTGCCTAAAATAACAACAAATAAGGAAGCAAAACCAGAAACACACACACACACACACACACACAAAACCCAAACACCAAAACACACCCAAAACCAAACAAACCCAACAACAATAACAGGGACTAGAGATGGCTCAGCAGTTAAGACCTAACACTGATCTTGCAGAGGGCCCAAGTTTGATTCCCAGATGGCTCACAACATCTGTGTCTCCAGTTCCAAGGGATTTAATACTCTTTTCTGAAGATGATGTATTTATGCAGGAAGGTAGGTCCAGGATAAACCAGGGCCTGTCATTGGACAAGAAAGAAGGATGGGCAAAAACAAAGTTTTAGAAAGAGAAGGAGGAACTAGAGCAAGGAGATGAGAAGGCTCCGAGAGCAACCATGGAAGCAGATGTTAAGAATCTTTCCTACACATAGATACAGGTTGTTATGAATATTTTAAAGAGATGGGTGTGTACAGGATTTTGTGCTGTCTAGATGGAAAAATATATCAGTTAGATCAGAGGTACTGTGTGGTATGTTCATTAATGTGGTGACTTAATTGAGTTCAAGAGAAAGTGTGGTGGCTGGGTGCACTAAGCCCGCCATGGAATTGGGATGTGTGAGCTTGGCGTGGTAACAACCTGCCAAGGGAATGAGGAGTGAAAGCAGTGGTACACTCAGGTCAGAGGGAGTCAAGGGCAGGGGTGCGCTGAGTGGTACATACAGGAACCGGTCGAGTCACCTAAAAACACTCTTCTGGACTCCATGAGTCGTAGGCACAGACATGGTGCACATACATCCATTACATCTATGCAGGGAAAACACCTATGCACATAAATAAAATAAAATGTAAAATAAAGGGCTGGAGAGATAGTTCAGCATTTAAGAGCATTGACTGATCTTCCAGAAGTCCTGAGTTCAAATCCCAGCATGGTGGCTCACAACCATATGTAATGGGATCTGCTATCCTCTTCTGGTGTGTCTGAAAACAGCAACTGTGTACTTATTTATAATAAATAAATAGATCATTAAGAAAAAAAGAAAATGAGAGTGGGGTGTTGAAGTTTCCCACTATCATTGTGTGTGGTGCAATATATGCTTTGAGCTTTCGTAAGGTTTCTTTTATGAATTGGGTGCCCTTGTATTTGGAGCATAGATGTTCAGGATTGAGAGACCATCTTAATAGATTTTTCCTTTGATGAGTAAAAAGTATCCTTTCTTATCTTTTTTGATAACTTTTGGTTGAAAATCTATTTTATTCAGTATTAGAATTACTACTCCAACTTGTTTTTTGGAGTCATTTGCTTGGAAAGTTTTCCCTTCAGATTTTACTCTGAGGTAGTATCTGTCTTTGTTGATAAGTTTCCTGTATGCAGCAAAATGCTGGATCCTGTTTACATATCCAGTCTGATAGTCTATGTCTTTTTATTGTGGAATTTGGTCCATTGATGTTAAAAGATATTAAAGGAATAGAGATTGTTGTTTCCTGCTATTTTTGTTATTAGAGGTAGAATTGTGTTTGTGTGCTTTTCTTCTTTTGATTTTCTTGCAGGAAGATTATTTTCTTGCTTTTCTAGGGTGTAGTTTTTCCTCTTTGTTGGAGATTTCCATCTATTATCCTTTGTAGGGATGGGTTTGTAGATAGATATTGGGTAAATTTGCTTTTGTCCTGAAATATCTTGGTTTCTCCATCTATGATAATTGAGAGTTTTGCTGGCTATAGTAACCTGGGCTGGCATTTGTGTTCTCTTAGGGTCTGTATGACATCTGTCTAGGATCTTCTAGCTTTCATAGTCTCTGTTGAGAAGTCTGGTGTAATTCTGATCAGTCTGCCTTTATACGTTACTTGTTCTTTTCCCCTTAGTGCTTTTAGTATTCGTTCTTTGTTTTGAACATTCGGTGTTGGGAGGAGTTTCTTTTCTGGTCCAATCTATTTGGAGTTTTGTAGGCTTCTTGTATGTTCATGGTCATCTCATTCTTAAGGTTAGGAAAGTTTTCTTCTACGATTTTGTTGAAGATATTTACTAGGTCTTTTAGTTTGAGTCTCCGATCTCTTCTACACCTATTATCCTTAGGTTTGGTTTTCTCATTGTGTCCTGGATTTCCTGGATGTTTTGGGTTAGGAGATTTTTGATTTTTGCCTTTTCTCTGACTGTTGTGTCAATGTTTTCTATGTTATTTTCTGCCCCTGAGATCCTTTTTTCCATCTCTTGTAGTCTGCCTCACCTGGGGATCCACCCCATATGCAGATAACAAACCCAAGCACTATTGCTGATGCCAAGAAGTGCTTATTGGCAGGAACCAGATAGGGATGCCTCCTCAGAGGCTCTGCCAGAGTCATACAGATACAACTGAGGATGCTTGCAGCTAACCATCAGACTGAACACAGGGACCCCAATGAAGGAGCTAGAGAAAGGACTGAAGGAGCTAAAAGGGTTTGCAACCTCATGGTAAGAACAATATTATCAACCAAACAAACCCTCCAGAACGCCAACCATTGAGCACACATGGAGAGTCCCATGGCTCCGGTTGCATATGTAGTAGAGGATAACATTGTCTGGCATCAATAGGAGAAAAAGCCTTTGGTCCAGTGGAGGTGCATTTTCCCAGTGTAGGGGAATGCCAAGGCACTGAGGTGGTGATTCGGAGAGGGAGCACCTTCATGGAAACAAGTGGAAGGGAAGGGGGGTGGGAGTGGGGATAACATTTGAGATGTAAATACAGAGAATATCCAATAAAACAATTCAAAAAAGAAAATTATGCATCATAAACGTTTAAAAATGCAAAATAAGTTGGGTGTGCTTGTATCCTGTAATATACTTATAATCCCAGCATCTAGGAGGCAGAGGCTGATGTCTTTTTAGTTTGAGGCTAGAATGGTCTGCATAGAATTCTAGACCAACTAAGGCTACATAATGAGGCCCTGGGGAAAACAAGGTAAAACCTATACCACGTCAGGATTCTCTAGAGCCACAGAACTTATGGAATAGATAGTTATAGAGATAGAGATATGTAGATGAGTATGTGAGTTTATGGGAATGACTTATAGGCTGCAGTCTAACTTACTAAATAATGGCCAGGTCTGAATAGAAAATCTAAAAATCTAGAGGTTGCTCCGTCCCACAAGGCTGAGTGTCTCAGCTGGTCCTCTGTATAAGCTAAAATCCCAAAGAAGCAGGCTCCAATGCCAGCGAAGGAATGGTGTGCTGACAAAATGAGGGCAGGCAGTCAAAGAACGAGCAAACCTCTCCTTCTACCACTGTCCTTTGTAGGCCTCCAGCAGACGGTGTGGCCCAGATTTAAGGTGAGTTGATCTGGAGCCCAGGCCTGTGTCTTCCTGACTCAAGATCCAGACTGCAGGCACGCCCCCCATTTCTGGTTTGTAGTTCATCCTAGATATAATCAAAAGCTGGCAACTGAAAATAACCATTATACCATGTTTTCCTTAAAAACAAAATGAAACAAAGCACTGGGGCAAATTTTGGGGGTTCATATATATATGCACGTGAGGCCGCCCATGACTATAAGCCCTAAAGAAAAAAAATCCTGACTCTTCCTCCCCTAGCAGCTATCAACTGTCCACAGGGCCCCTGGTAGTGCTGAGGGTTCACATAACTATGCTACAATGTTGATTGGCTTGGTCTTGTGCAGACAGCCACTGCTCTGTGACCTCATGACTTAAATGGTCCTGTTATGCCCAGAGGACATTACTTTACTCTTGGCCTACTTATCATATTTGACTGCCACTCAGAATGATAATTGGCTTTCTTTTCTTTTTTTTTTTTTCCTTCCTTCTTTCTTCCCTTTTGTTGGGGTCCAGAAATCACCTCACAAACCACACGAACACCAGTCTCAGTCAGACAGGGATAGTTTATTGACCATATGCCCCAAGACTGGTCAACGGAGGGGCCACAGTCCAGATTCAGGTACTGAACCATGGCATTGAGTGAAGATCTTGAGAGGTTTTTAAGCCCCAAAGCCACAAACATCTGTGCCAAGTTATTCCACCAATCAGGATTCAGGGATAGGGGATTTCCTTAGGAACATTTCTCCTGCTCCAATTGGTTGGGACATTCAACTGTGGCAGGTGACTTACCTTGTCAAATATTCATGTCCTAATTTGTCTACCAGGATGAAACTTGTCTAACATCCATGTCTTAAATTGCCATCCAGGGTATCAGTGGCCCATGTACATGTTCTGTTTCTGCTAAGTAGGATGTCACTTCCCAGAAAGGTACTAGGAACTTAAACTTTACTGAGCCACTACTCAAAATGGAAGTCTTATTCCAAATAGTTTCTTATATTGGTGCAGGTGTCTCTCTTAAGTTGGGGTTCATCCCAAGGGCAGGTTATAAAGGCAAATACCATAAAAACTTATATATATGTGTATAATAATAATATATATATAACTTATATATATATATATATATATGTAGGTAGTGTTTTTGGGTGGTTGGTTTTGGTCCAAGCTTATTGTGGCTAACTATAGAAAACATTTCTACTGACTTCTAATGTGATTGGTTCCCAAGGGCACAGAACATAATCAATCTTGGTATTAGAAAGTTTCCTAGTAACAGCAGAAACATGTGAGAAAATTTCCTTAAAGACAGGCTAGCCAGGAAACAGTTACTTTTACCTAGGCCTTAACATTCCACTTGGGCCTTAGTGTTTTACCTAGGTCCCAACACCTTTATTCCTTCCTTTCTTTTTCTCTTCTTTTGTCCAAATGTGATTGGACCTAGAGCCTCAAGAACACTAGGCCAAGGCTCTGCTACTGAGGTGCACCCTCAATCCATATAATCTTCAGAAAATACATATATACACATACACACACATATTGCATCTGTGGAGGGCAGAGAGGACTTGCAGGAGTCACTCTATTTCTATAATGTAAATGTAGGTTCAGGAAACTGAACACAGGCCATTAGATTTGGTGACAAATACTCTTTACCTGTAGTGTGTAGTTTTTACTACCCTACTTTAAGCTCCAGGTGGACCACACTACCTCTTAGCAGCTCTTCTGGCAGGTATCTAATGACTCTGGTGTATTCAAAATTTTGAGGTCTCCAAGGCAATTTAGGCTCCAGCTTCACAGCTTCATACAATTGTCTCTCTGGGCCTCCATGAAGGGACATCGTGACACACATCTGGCCTCAGCAGCTTTCCTTAGTCACAGAAGGGGACCCCTTAACCCCTTTCTGCTATCCTAGACTCTAAAGCCAGAACCACATGGCAGAAGCTGCTATATTCTGCTGCTTGCCAGGACTGGAACATGCCCACCCCCATCCCATTGCATCACCAGCTGTGTTAGTTTGAGTTTCCATTGCTACTGACCATGAACTGAGCTACCAGCCCCGCCTAGAACTTGTAATTTTCCTCCAGCCTCAGCACCCAAGGTCTGGGATTGAAGATGTGCACCAACCACACCCAGCTTCTATCTAGTGTCTGGTTTATATGCATAAATATAAACACCTTTTTGAATTTTCACCATAATCTTCAGTTATATATGTCCCAGCTCCATTTTTATTAGAAACCAAGGTCAAAGATGTTTGGGCACTTCCTGGAGATCAGGGGGGGGGTGTATAAAGGTGTGGTGGCCTTCTTGGTGGTCAATTTGATTACAACTGGCATTATCCAAAAGAGAAAACAAAGAAGGCACGCCTATGTGGGATTTTTATCTTAGTTTGAAGTAGTTAGATCTACATCTCAACTCGGCCCTTTGGGATGAGAAGACACACATGTCTTTAATCCCATTCCTGAAGAGGAAAAACATGCCTTTAATTCAGATAGTTTGACCTGGGAAAAGATAAGCTTTTAGGCGGGATTTTGAAGAGGGGAGCCACGCCTGCTGGCAGCCTGCATAAATACATGGAAGAAGGAACTTGCTCCTTTTGATTGCTTGCTCTCACCTAGCTATCGAGTCTTTCTTCGCCGCCATCAGAACCCACTTCTTTGGGATTCCAGCGTATGCTGAAGACCAGACTCATCTGGAACAGTCTTGTGGACTGAACAACTTCGGGGTTCTTGGACTTGTTCGCAGTGAGACATTGTTGGATACTGGATAACTGGACCGCGGTTGTAAGTTTACCAGCACACACTTATGCTGCACCCTATTTGCCTGTGTTCATGTTCAGTGCTTCCCTGGACTATTCGGGTCCCTCTGAACCTTGGGCTGAGCCTGGGTTCACAGTAATGAACAGAGCTTCGAGTCAGGGAGTGGGGGCCTGGATTTCCATCCACAGGCTGAGGTCCTCGTGTCCCTGGTGCTTGGACTGCTGCCAACAGCTGGTTCAGAGCATGTGGCAATCTAGAGAAATAGAACCCAATCACCCTGGTCTAGGGTAAGCATGATACTAGAGCGCCTTCCAAATTCCTATCAGGAACTCAAGGCTTGGAGCATCCCGGACATTCTCCTCTAGAGAACCAACAAAATTACTCATGATTAGTGGACGTGTTTTTGAAGTCAAAGGGCTACTGCTCTAAGTTTGCCGAAACTGATCAATATTTGGCTTCTCTGCCCAGGAGAAATGTCAATATGGAGAAAGCTTGCGCAGCATAGGTGTTCTGTAGACCAGTAAGTGAGACCAGTTCCGTGATGTTCATCTGAGCTACCAGTTAAGCGTTTGAAAATGTTTTCTGAAGATGAGATACACCTTGAGAAAGCTTTTCCCAAAGGGAAAATGGTTCTGTGCAGATGGAAAATGGAATACTTTGTAGCAGCAGAGCCTGGGCGTTATATAATGGATGAGACAGGGCTTGGCTTGGTTTTTAATTTTTAAATTTTAATAAATGAATGAATTGTGTGTGTGTGTGTGTGTAGGTCAGAGAACAAGTTGCAGGAATCCATTCTCTTCTACATATGGGTCACAGGGTTCACATTCAGGCTGTCAGTCTTGGCACCAAGAGCCTTTTTAACCTGTTGAGTCATTTCCCAGGCGGTTTTGTTGTTGTTACTGATGCTCTTGTAAGACAAGGTCTCACTATGTGATCCTAGTGGGTTTGGAGCATTCTAAGCCCACCAAACTGGCTTCTAACTTCTGATAATCTTGCCTCAATTCCCTGAGTGCTAGGATTACTGAGTCTAGGTTTTTGGTTCGTGTGCATGGGTTTATGGTGCTAGACATTAAATCCAGGGCCTTACACATATGTGTTAGGCAAATGCTCTACCATTGAGCCTCGGCACTGTGCTATTTGTTATTTATTTATTTTATTTAGACAGGGTTTAGCCGTGTAGTTGAGCAGTGATCCTTCTGAGTCTATTTCCCAAATAAAATTACAGTTGTGGGCTGGAGAGATGGCTCAGCAGTTTTTTGCTGATTGTTCTTCCAGAGGTGCTGGGTTCAAATCCCAGCATCCACATGGTGGTTCACAGCCACCTGTAATGGGATCTGATGCCCTCTTCTGGTGTGTCTGAAGATAGCGACAGTGTATTCACATCCATAAAATCAATAAATAAATCTTAAAACTTTACAGTTATGTATGTTAAAAAGGATATGTGTATGATAGTCCCTTGTCCCTCCCAACACAGTCTTGTGCTTTCTAAGCAAATGCTCTAAACCCCAAGGCCAAGGCTGTATTAATTTATTTACCATGTGCCTGTCACATTACAACACCCTGCAAATACTTCCTCAAAACGGGGTGATTTCTCTCTGAAGAGGGTGGGTTTGTGAGACCTGTGACCTTTACTCTTCCCAGAACCTAAGGATGTCTCTGTTATGGGCATTAAAGTTTCTCAGGTGGGGCACTGAATATCATTTACATGGGATGGTGCGCAGAGCCACATTCATGGATGCTGTAAAAAGACACCACGACTAGGAAACTCATATAAAGAAGAACAATCATATAAAGAACATTTACTTGGAGCTGGCTTTGCAGGTCAGAGGTTTGGTCCATTAGTGTCCTGGCAGGAAACATGGCGGCGTGCAGGCAGATAGGGTGTGGGAGCTGCATCTCGGTCTGTGGGCAGTAGGAGACTTCTGTGTGCCACACTGGGTATAGCTTGAGCATAGGAGACCTCAAAGCTTGCCACCACAGTCACACACACACTTTATCCAGCAAGGCCACACCTCCTAATAGTGGCACTCACTATGGGCCAAGCATTCACACACGAGTCCACGGGGGCCATTCCTGTTCACACCACCACATCCCACTCTCTGGCCCCATTGGCTTGTCTTTATGTCATAATGTATGAGTACATTTGGTCCAACTTCAGAAGTCCCTATAACCAAAAGGCAGATCACATACTTTCAACATGTAATGGCACAGAACATACATTACCATTCCAAAAGGCAGGAAAGGTGGGATAATGAGGAAACACTACACCAAAGACAGACCCAAAAGAGGCTGGGTAAACTCCAAATTCTGCGTCTCTGTGTGTGATGTCAAAATGCTCTTCAGATTTCCAGCTCTTTACAGCTTTGTTGACTGTAACACACTCCTCTCTTGGGCTGGTTCCACTACCTCTTAGCAGCTCTTCTGGCAGGTTTCCCATGACTCTGGTATGTTCAAAACTTTGAGGTCTCCAAGGCAATCTAGGATCCAGATCACAGCTTCACGCAATGGTCTCTCTGGGCCTCCATGCAGGGACACCCTGACACACACCTGGCCTCAGTGGCTTTCCTAGTCACGGAAGAGGGTTCTATAACCCCTTTTTTCCAAACCTCAATTCTAAAGCCAGAACCACATGGCAGAAGCTGCCATGTTCTGCTGCTTGCTGGGAACATTGAACACCATGACCAAGGCACCTCTTACAAACGACCGCAAAGATCCCCTTCGTAGTGACACACTTCCTCCAAGGCCACACCCACTCCAAGGCCACACCTCCTAATAGTGTCACTTCCTGTGGGCCAAGCATTCATATACATTCGTCTATGGTGGCCAGACCTATTCAAACCGCCACAGATGTGTAACTAATTCAGCCCCCAGGCAGGACCTTGCACTCAGAAGGATCTCTGGTACATTAAATGCATTAGAATGGATGGTCACCTTGAAATTCTTTATCATTTTATATCTTGATAGAAACTTATATTTTGTAAGTGCAAGGGGGTTGTGGGACACACTAGTGAGAGAGAGTAAGAGAGACAGGGGTAGGGAGAATATGTCTGCTCTATTTTCTGTTTCTTCCAAAACTCTGTTTCCCTGGGGTGAGTTTTTGACAACCTGCTTCCTCATCCTCTGGCCCTGGTCTCTTCAGTGTCCTCTGCTATCCGGCGCTGTCGGTTCTTAGCTCCCAGGGCTGAATGTCTCGACGCCACGGCAGCAGATTGGGCTGCCCTGCTTTTCGCTCACAGCAGAATGAGCTGTTCAGTGGGACGATCCAGGCAGGGCAAGCTTGCCCAGTTCCCATCCAGGCATCTCATACATCTTGGCTTAAATATTGGGAATGCAAACCCTTAGGAAGGTGCGGCGCTCTCCTCGACCAGCGAGGAAATCCACCACCAGAGGATTCTTCTCAGATCACGCTTTATTGTGGGAGCCTCTTGATTGAAGGGGAGAGCAGGAAGCGAGGGGCCCCGAACTACCCTAGCTGTCCGCTTATATAGGGAGAAGCGCATACGGGCTTGCCATGATTGGTTGTCACCAGTCTGCTGACACCAGAGGCCTCGGGATTGGCTGGAGATAGGTTATGTACTGCGCATGAGCAGGGTGCAGCGTCTTAGCTGACAAGAGCATTACTATATATGGAGTTGTTTACCTCAAACCATGAGGGAGCCAGCGCCATCTTGTAATGGCATCCGCATTCGGCTCCCCACAGGAAGGGAAGATGTCCAACTGTTTTCCAGGGCATCTGCCAGATGACTGATGGGAAAAACCTTGATAGTTGGACCTCACATGTGTGCCCAGTACCTGTGAGAGTTCACAGGACATTCCTGAGTTAGGGACAGTAAGACATTAAATAGAAGGTTTTTTTAAAAAATCACTCATTTATGTATTTATTCAGTGTATCTCTTCTGAGTGCCCTTTATGATTCTGGGCCTTATCTTGGCACTAGAGACACAAAAACAAACAAGGTGACATCTAAAGGAGCTCAGGAAATCAGCAAAGAGTAAATACGTAATATTTCTTTTCTCGTATGTAAGGGCTTGCATCTTTGAAAAACAAGATTTATTTATTTTATGTATGTGAGTACACTGTGGCTGTCTTCAGACACCAGAAGAGGGCATCAGATCCCCTTACAGATGGTTGTGAGCCACCATGTGGTCGTTGGGATTTGAACTCAGGACCTCTGGAAGAACTAACATAGTATTAAAAACCAAAAGGACAAAACTCCCATGTAAACCTTGTATCCCTGTATTTGGGAAGCTGAGGCAGGAGAATTGGTGAGAGTTTGGTGCCAGCCTGAGCTACACAGGTACAGCCTGGGCTAAGTGAGAAATGCTATTTATAAAGCAAAACACTACATCACACCACGAGAGAGCCCATGGCATAAAGGAAGAGCCCACTTTCTGCTTTTTAAACAAAAGGGATGACAATCTTTTTCTTCCTTTCTCTTTCTTTCCTTCCTTTTCACAGGGCTTTGCAAATTAAACAACTAAGCCCACACACAGTGCTAGAATCAGTCAGCTCTCGGTGGCTCCCAAGTCCACAATCAGTGATGTCACATTAATAGCTTGAAATGGCCACGGTGATTGTATTAATAGCCCAGATTTAGGGCAAATGCTGTAAATCCTTTTTTAGAACTGGTAAACATTTACCAGCCTGCCACTGAGCAGAGCACTCGAGTATGGGAAACCTCTTTACCTTTGTTGTCAAGTTTATTTTTTTTTTTGTTTGTTTGTTTGCTTGTCTGCTTCATTTTTAAAGTTTTAAAAACACAGTCTTCATAATAACCCAGGCTGGCCTCAGCATGATGTGCTCCTGAGAGCTGAGATCACTGGCATGCACCTGATTGGTTTCATTAGTTAGGTTGGGCAGTAGATGAGAAATACAAAGAAGACGAGGAAGAAAACAGTTTCCTAAGCACAGGCACTGATCCAGTCATTTCGTCATCTCAGGGGTGAGCACGCAAGCTCAGAGAGGCAATGGGGCTCACCCAAGACCACACACCCACGCCCACTGAGCTGACATTTGGACCTAGAGTCCCAGCTCCGTTTCAAGTGGAAGGGCTCACTGGAGATGTGTGTGCTATCTCTTGCACAATGCCCAACACAACAGGGCTCTGAACTTTCAGGCTATGTATTCAGGTAGAGGGAGTTTAGGGAGGACCCAGAAGTAGCCCAATCTTGGTCTTCTTTCTGAAGAAGCCTAGCTGAGCACACAGTAGGACAGAATATTCCAGCTGCCACCAAGTAGATCAGAGGTACAAATAGGCACCAAGCTGAGGGGCTTCTCAACCATGCTATCGGGACTATGGGGCAACAAGTTTATGAGAAATACAGGGGAGAGAGAAGCCCCCTTGAAGAGTTTCCCCTGGTTTTAGCCTTTTTTGTCACATTGCTACATAAATGAACACCTCATGGTCTCAAGTAGGAAGAAGCCAATTACAAAACACCTTCCTTCCCTCCCCTCTCCCCCCACCCCAAGCTCACAGAGGGAATGACACTCGGAGACCTAGGAAGGGGGAGGCAGGATTAGAAATCTGCACCCCACTACCAGTGGACTCTTCTAGAAATTCACCTTGATTCTGGCTGGCAGAAAAGGTTGCTCCTCCTTGGCCCTAGTCCAGCTGTGACCAGTCTTTCCATAGCTGGCTTCCTATAGTACCCAGAACCATTCTTCACGGAAGAGCCTCTGCCTTTCTCAGCTCCTACCTCAGGAAGCCCTCCTGCCCATTAATGCCTCCAAAGAACAGCCCCTTGCTAGCTGGTGCCTAGCGTCCTCTGCACAGCCCCCCTTCCCCATTCTATAAGGCTCTTGTCTTCTCAGAATGCACAAGGGACCAGAAGCAGGAAGGATTGTGGGTTCTAGCTGCTGTCACCAACTCACCGAGTAACTTGTGGGTCCCCTACTCTCTCTGGGCCTTAGTCCCTTCCTCTATATTCACCTGGGAACTAGAGTCCTACAGGAAAGTCCTGACCGTGGGCACAGGGACTATCAACATTGCCCAAGCTTGGGATCTGTCCAGGCTCATTGTCATCTAGCCACACATTAGCTTTTTCTTCCTCTCCGGGATAGACGCTTGTCTTTGGCCCCAGCTTTGAGCTTGAGTGCACCTTTGTTCACTTAGAGGGGCTGGCACGAGTTATCCAGGCCTGGGTACTGAAGAGAGTGAGGCACTGGGAGATCACTTGCAGTCAGCTAGCTTCCAGGCAGTTCAGCCCTTCGGAATGTTAATGTTAATCCTCACCCCCAACTACCCACCTAATCAAGGGTTCTGGCATCCAAAGATGGGCTTCCCACCATGTCTCTTGTGATGCGCTGTGCAGAAACATTGCTTCTTAGACACACCAAGTAAACGGACCCAGCACGATGTGGGGGTCCGCGGGGGACTTGCCACTGCTGCGGTAAGCCATTGTAAGGTTCGAACATGGGGCTCTTGTCTTGGCTGAGCCAGAATGGAGGCGCCAGGTTTCTGTGTTTGAATGCTACTTTGAACTGTTCTGAAGCTCCCACAGAGATCAAAGGGGCGGGGAAAGTGCTCAGGGACTTTGAGGAGTCTTGTCTTGATACAGTCACTGGTCTGGGTCATCAGAGGCTGAAACAGAGGTGTGGGCGCCTAGTTCGCAGCTGTGGCCTCTGTGCTAGGTATGCCAGACCCAGCCTGTGTGCCACAACGGTGACTCCGCCCGCGCTCAGGCAGTGCCTGGAGTAAACAAAGGCGCACCGCGCCTGGGGGCTTCTCTTGCAAGCCGAGCGCAGAGTTACATCACGGTTCCCTGAGGGTGCCTCCCTGGCAGCTAGTCCCCGGTGGCCAGCGCTTGCCCATGTCCGAAGGGCAGGCAGCTGGCAAGGTGCCAGGGTGTGAAGCCTTGTAAGTTTTTCTCTCGAGGCTTCCAGAGCTTTGTTGAAATATAGGTTTAGACTCATGGAAGGTGTGTACACGGTGCTTTCCCATGGAGGCACAAGGACCGTGCCTCAGTTTCCCCATCTGTGAGACTAGGTGGCAGTGGTAGGCTTCTGGGTCTCCCAGCTGAAGTATGGAGTAAGCAGCCAGGGTAGGGGCTGAGATGGGCTGTGACCAGTGGCCAGAGGCCAGATTTGCGCTGTCTTCTGAGCAGCTTAGAGGGGTGCTTGTAAAGCTACGTGTCTTAGGACGTATGGCCCGCTCCACCCCTTTTTAGGCTCTTTGGGGTGTAGAGCTCAGCCACCACAGAGGAAGCAGTTTGTGTCTTAGCGTCCACCTGTTCTCACTTGATCTGAGCGCTAACCTTCTATCTGTGTGGTGCCGATGTAGGGAAGGTAGTCATTGTGTAAGTGGGTTGCACACACTGGAGGGAGCTTTTCCAAGCCACACCACCAGCCACCCTGCAGGAGCAAGCTGCCGAGAAGAAGATGGTGGGCATCCAGAGGCTGCTGAACAGGGCACCATCCACCACCCCAAGGGACACTTGCAAGGGACACTGCACAGTCCAGTGGGGGTATAGCCAGTATCCGAGTATGACTGTCGAGCACTCAAAAGGTGCTGGGACCCACTCTGGACCTTAAAGTCCACATAGATCGTGTTTTGCTGAACATGTCTGAGATTCAGTTGATGCCCTTCCTCCTTCCAAAAAAAAAAAAAAAAAAAAGTGTGATAGGTACTTCCTTTATTTTAACAAAAGGAATTTGTGGGCAAGGAGTATCATGCATTTCTACTCCTGAAGTCCCATGGCCCCAAAGAAAGAAAGACCACAGACTTACCCAGATAGGTAGTCATGAACTCCCTTAACAGATATCTGCCCTTGCATTCCCATCTGTTTATCCTAAAGAAACGTGTTTGTTTTTCCAATCGGTTGACCTTTTCTCTCCCTCTTTACTAAGTCAAATATACAACCCTTTATTAGAAGCCCTTAACTTTAACCAGCTAAAGTTAGCTCCAGGCAGGTAAGTGGTACACACACCTGGTATCCTAGCATTCGGAATCTGAGGCAGGAGGATTGTCATGGGTTTGAGGCCAGCCTGAGTCACACTGTGAGATGATGCTACCGTCTCAAAACAACATAATCATTCGCTTTGTTGGCTGCTATGTGCTTAAGCACATATTTCCCTGTTAATCTGTTTTGTCTACTGAACTGGCAGATCTTTTTTTAAAAGATTTATTTATTTTATGTACATGAGTACATTACCACTGTCTTCAGACACACCAGAAGAGGGCATCAGATCTCATTACAGATGGTTGTGAGCCACCATGTGACTGCTAGAAATTGAACTCAGGACCTCTGGAAGAGCAGTCAGTGCTCTTAAACACTGAGCCATCTCTCCAGCCTAAACTTGCAGATCTTAATCAAAGTACATAAGAAGGGAAAGGGGAGGGCTTCCCTCTCCTATAGTAGCTGCTACTACACATTGCTATGTGAGTTACCTATGTAATATATGACAGGCAAAATAATGTAAAATGTCTCCATAATTATTTTGATGTTTTATATATTGAAACAGTAACAATAAGTGTTGAAATGATAGTTTGAGGGTAAATTGGATTAAGTATATTGCTGAGGCTAATTTCCCTTTTTTTTTTTTTTTTTTTTTTTTTTTTTTTTTAAGTTTCTTTCGTCTCTACTAGAAAATCTCAAATAACATATGGGTTCATATTATGTTTCTATTGGCTAGAACTGCTGAATGTCAAGTGTCCTTGTATCTTTGGGCTCCAGTTTGCCAAGGCACGTTAGCATGTCTGTTTCCACTGAGTGCTCTGTGTCCTGTTCTGAACAGCTTAGGCAGCAGCAGGTGAAGGAGGAAGGGGCTCAGTGCCAATCCACAGGTTGCTGCTAAGCCTCCCTTCTTGGCCACCTGCTGTCTGGCCTCCCTTCCTCAGAGGGCAGTCAGGACAACAGAAGGCTGGGCAGGGGACTGTGGGGCCTGATAAGGCTCTCAGAGCTGAAGGAAGAATCTCTATGTAGGCCAAGGATTCTGAAGACAGTGTGGCCAGTGGCCAGGAACTTTGGCTGGTCCTTGAGAACTATTTTCATGGCCAGGTCTACAAATGAGCCTTTCATCTGCACAGACTCAAGCCTCCCTGCCCAGCCCCTCCTGGATGATTCTTAGTGGCAGCAAAACCCTGGGCTAACCCTGCCAGCGTCACTGGCTGTCAGGGCAGTAATGGGCTCCCTGCCTCTCCATCCCCTCTGTCACCCTATTATTTCCCAGGCCCTGCTTGATTAAAAGACTTTTCTGATAGCCATCCGGAGGTGCAGGCTGAGGTCTAAGAAAGCAATCTATCTCAGACTCTAGCAAAAACAAATAAGACAACAGTTTCTGTGGCTGGTTGTTTCTGATTCACAGCTCACACCTGGCTTCTAAGAGAGATGGGCCTGGCTGGTGTGACCTGGGTTTAAACCCATGCAACTGATATGATTGTGACAGCTTTATGGTCCTGAAAAGCTAGCCAGACCTGCACTTATTTAAACAACCCTATCTACCATTCCCTCTTCCTTCCATATATAAACTCACTCACAATAAACAGCCCGAACTCCCAGTGGGCTTGCCACGTACCAGGCCCTATGCTAGTGTGAATTCAATTCAAATGTGTCAATTGAACAATCCCCCCACAAGGTGTTACTAAGTGCCATCCACAGAGGAATAAACTCTGAAGCACAGAGAGGTCAGTTGGACTTGTGCAAGGTCCCACAGCTAGACAGGTAAATGGGATTGAAACCTGACCCTTCCGCCATCGGTGTCTGGGCTCTTGGAGTGCTGTAGGAACCACTCTGCTTCGTTCCCTTAACTGGTCCCTTAACTAACAAGCTCATGATAAACCCGGGACATGTGTTCACAATCAAAAGGTGTCAGAGATTAACCTAAACACTTGAAAAATTTATGAGGTGCAAAAGTGACCAAATTCGTGAGAGAGGAAGGGAGGAAAAAAAGAAAGAAACCCAACGACCTGGGAATAACAAATGTTTCCCATGTCTCTGGCTGTTTGGGTGGTCATAGGGCACAGAGCATGGGTACAGCTTGCTGAAAGACGAGCCTCAGTGGGCAGTGGCATTGACTGGCACCTGTAGACTAGCAAGCCACCTAAGCTGGCACTGCCATGGAGACACCTGGGCTGCTGAGGGAGGAGGGCGTGGGCTGACTTGCCAAGAAGTGAGAATGAAAGATCATGCCCTTCACACAGGAAAGCAGAGAACTGTCTCTGGGGACAGAGGAACCCAGGAAGACATCAGGAAGCTGTGGCTGGTGTGAGGCACAGCAGGACAGGAAGCAGGTGGTGGGGCTGCAGGCTGGATGTGATTTGTCTCTCCAAGGCAGGCATAGAAATGCAGTCCCCACTATGAAACAATGAGAGATGGGACCTTTAAGAGCCTCGTGGATGTACGACTTCATTCCTGTGATGAATAGATAGGCCATTGGGTTGTCTCAAAAAGGTCTATAAAAGCTGTTTTTGCTGAGCTTGCCCTCCCTCTGCCCCCCTCCCTCTCTCTCTTCCTGTTTCCCTCCCTCCATGTAATGCCCTGTGCTGCCTCTGGACTTCACCAAGCAAGAAGGTCATCACCTACTTGTGTCAGAACCATGAGTGAAAATGAGCCTTTTCTACCCAGTTGGTCCACTCTAAATACTATGTCGGTAGCAAAACAAAATGGCTGAGACAAGTAGCTGCCCCGTGTGTAGCAGTGACTAAACTCATGGGAAGAAGAAATATCTTAGAAACAAGTGTTACTTCTGCCGCTCTTTATCCGTAGGTCTATGTGGGTGGGCAAGGAAGTCCTGCCTAAGAAATGGGTGTGCAGGCCAGCTGAGGGTGACGCTCAATTGTTAGACTGTTCTCTTAGGAGAGGGTGGCACGTGCCTGCAACGCCAGCACTGAGGACTCAGGGGTAAAACCGTGAACTGAGGAGACAGCTCAGTGGGTAACGTGCTTACCGTGCAAGTGTGAGGACCAGAGTTCTGACTCCCAGAACACATGTAAAAGTCAGGCGGCCATGGCAGACTAACCACGTCAACAAGCCCTGGGTTTCACTGAGAGACCCGGTTACAATAAAGAACGTGGAAGAGCCCTAGAGGCTGGTTCCCAATATCAACCTCGGAGATGCACACCATCACACACATGAAAACACGCATATACACACACTTGCATGTAACCAACCACATACACATAGAAAAAGTTCAGGGCTGGAGGGATGGCTCAGCAGTTAAGAGTACTGACTGCTCTTTCTAAGTTCAAATCCCAGCAACCACATGGTGGCTCACAACCATTTGTAATGAGATCTGATGCTGCCTTCTGGTGTGTCTGAAGACAGCTACAGTGTACTTGTATATAATAAATAAATCTTAAAAAAAGAAAAAGTTCAAAGCCATCCTTGGCTGCATAGCAAGTTGTGGGTCATCTTAGGAAAGGAAGGAGGAAGGAAGGGAAGGGAAGAAGAAAGGAAGGAAGGAAAGAAAGGAAGGAAGGAAGGAAAGAAAAAGAAAAAAGAGAGAAGGAAAGGCAGGAAAAAATGTGCAGGTGTAGTTGTTTGTAATTTGAGCATGTAGGGAGCAGAGGCAGATACAGCTGGGGCTGTATAGTAAGACCTATATTCTTAAAAAATGAACACACACACACACACACACACACGGAGGTTAGACAGATTATTCAGCTGCTATAAGCAATGGATGCTTTTCCAGGGGCCCCAGGTCTGATTCCCAGTACCACATGGCAGCTCACAACATTCTTGTCCAGTCCCAGGCTCCACAGGTACAAGGCACACACATGGTATTCGAACATACATTCAGGCAATAGACACATATGCACAAAATAGATAAACATGTAAGCAAATATAAAAGGAAAGATGAATTACAGTAGAAGTAGTAGAAAGTGCTGTGTGCTAAGCCGCATCCTTCTCTACCCATGAACCTTTGCAACAAGATAGGTTTGTAGTACCAGTGATGAGCCCTGAAAGGGAAATCCAGCTGGAGAGGAATGGGTTTGGAGGCCATAGGTACAGGCAAGTTGTTGGGTGGAAAGACTATTTGCAGAAACAACTGAGATCCTGCCATCCTCAGTTACTGGGAGAACATGGGCTTCTGCCAGACATAGTCTGGGCAATGCCCAAGTGTGTCCAACCGCAGTGGCATCTAGTCCCTGAAATGCAGTGCAGGCTCGGCTCCCACACCAGGTCTGGTGTGGGACTCAGTGCCAAGAGCTCTGTGGGCTGGCACTGGTTCCTGGTGGAGTCTGCTAAAAGCTAAGCCCTGGACTCTCAAACAGCAGTCACTAGGGTCCCATACAATGTGTGGTGTCAGGCCCTCCTGAGTCAGAGCCTTCCAGCCTCCCAAGGCCTCATCTTGAGTTCAAGCAGAGCCTCTTTCACTCCGTAGGGCCAGACATACCCACCCTTCCTGGGTGGCTGGTCTCGGCCTATGTATGTAGTCCTTTGGACTTCAGAGGCACAGAGATGGGCCCATGACAGGGCCGAGCCATGTACTCTCCACACAGAACTTGACTTTGTTAATCAGGATCATTTATTTATTGTTTCTTAAATTCTACCTTCCTTTTCTCTTTGAGTTATTGAGATGGGATCAAACACCGCAGCTCAGTCTGGCCTGGAAGTCACTGGGTAGTCCAGACTGGCCTTGAACTCTCAGCGGTCCTCCTGCCCCAGCTTCCAAAGTGTGGGGTTTCTATTATTTTTAGGAAGTAAATTTTTAAATGATTTTTTTCCATCTACATTTTTGTCTTTTGCCCACACGTTGTATATCTGTGTGAGGGTGTCATGTCCCCTGGAACTGGAGGTCCAGACAGGTGTGAGCTGCCATGTGGGTGCTGGGAATTGAACCTTCTGAAGAAGAGCAGCCAGTGCTCTCAAACACTGAGCCATCCCTCCAGCCCCCACTATTTTTAATTATGCGTATGTGTGAGCATGCGCACACAGTGCAGGTGGCCCTGGAGACTGTTGGTCCCTCTGGGACTGGAGTTGCAGATGGTTGAGCTTCTAGATGTGGGTGCTGGGAACTGAACTTGGCTTCTCTCCATAGGTAGTATGTACTCTTAACCTCTGAGCCATCTCTCCAGCCCTACCACAGAAGAAGAAACTGAGGCTAGAGGCGTGGCTTGGGCATAAGCACAGACTGGGACAAACTTTTTTAGCTCGGGGCTGGGACAAGTGCTGCCTGCGTTTGGACCCTCAAGTGGAAGAGGGGATAGAGGAAACAGAAGTGCCTGTGGACTGGAGAGCCACTCAGGGAGAGGAGAGGGCTTGGAGGGATAGAAGGCAGAGAACTCAGTGCAAGAGTAGGATAGGAAGGAGACAGGGTGTCCTTTAGGCTTTGCAGAAGCCAGAGTCCGAGTAGGTAAGGCTAGGACCCTGCAGGGCGGTCCCCACAGAAAGTGCTGGAACTAGTTGGATGGTGAACTGATTACAACACACTTTCCTGAGCAATCTCTCGGAAGGGCCAGGCCTGACAAGGAAGCTAGTGTGTCAGTCTCTCTCCCATCCCCCATCACAGAGATAGGGTGTCAAATAGTCCAGCCTGTCTAAAACTTTTATATAGCCCAGGCTGGCCTAAATCTTTTATGCGGCCAAGGCTAGCCTTGAACTCAGATCCTCCTGCCTCTGTTTCCTGAGTGCTGGGATTACAGGTCTGTGCTCAGTTGTTTTGCCAGCCCCCCTCCCCCTCACATACCTAATGAGAAAGACAAAGCAGGCTGGTGAGACAGCTCAGAGGGTAATGGTACTTGCTATCTTAGCATGTCAAATATGATCCTGGGACTCACAATGGAAGGAGAAACTGACTTCTGAAAGCTAGCACCAACCCCCACATAAATAAATAAAACTTAGGAAAAGAACCTCCCCTCACCCCTAAATAAAAGAAGGGTGAGATGTCTCCATTGTAGAGAAGAAACTGGGCCAGCTATATCCAGGGCTTTCTGAGGTCACAAACTTGGTTGGGGTGCAGGCAAAATGCAAACTAAATAAACTGGCTATGAATATGACCCCCTAAAGCAGTGGGTGCCCGGAACAAGCTGGAGGCGTACTTTTGTGGGTGGGTAGTAATGATTGGCCAGCCTCACCTTTCTCCTGGTGTCTATTTTCAGACAGGTAAAGGGATGGGGCCTTTCTAGGGACTCTTCTGCTTTGGGCAAGTAATCTATGAACTGTGGACAACCCACAAAAGTTCATATACCTGCCTAAGGTAGACCTGCAGAGGCTGGTGGTATGGGAGGGGAGAAAGAAAGGGAGGACAGAATGGGGGAGGGAAGAGAAGGGAAAGGTGGGAAGAGGGGGGAGAAGAAATGTTTGAACATTTGTCCCTTGTTGTGATCTAAAAGCCCTAGACATAGGTCCATGGAGGTGGGAGGGAGGGTAGGCAGGAAGACTGAGAAAGCCATACAGGGGTGAAGGCTTTTGGGGGGGGGAGAAAAATTTCCAAACAGGCTCTTTGGAATGTCCTAGATCACCCGGTCCCTAACATGCACAGAAGCTGTGCGGGCCAGCTGGGCTCCTTCCTTCCCTTCCAGGTTCAGTTACTGCAGGAAACACCAAACCCAGCTGCGGCCACCCTGTGCTCTGTATGACCTCATTCGTTTTGTTCAGCAATCCCGTGATGTGAGCAGTAGGTATCCTGTCGACTGAATTCTTTATATTTATGTATTTTTTGAGACAGGGTCTTATATTGTAACCCACGCTCACTGGGAACTCAGTAACTTGGACTGGCCTTGAACTCACATAATCCTCCCATTTCTGATCCCTGATTTATGAAGTTATAGGTATAATACATGTATGTATATATATATATATATATATATATATATATATATATATATATATATATATGTATGTATGTATTTTTGGTTTATTTATTTATTTGTTTGGTTCTGAGGGTCTTTCATATGATGAGCACAAGGAGCTTCTACCAGCTTCATGCTGAGTCTCATACTTGTGTAAATTGAACCTCAGAGTGATGGAGCAATTCACCCAGTCTGCACAGAGAACAAGCAGAGGTGGGATTCGAACCCAGGAACACAGACACTAATCTTAGCTCACAGCCCCTCAGCATAGATTGGGAGTACCTGACCTCTCCCTGCCTCTCAGCTCCAGGTGTTTTCAAGTTCAGGGAGAGCCTGCCTGCTTCACGAGGCCTGTCTTGACTCCAAGTTCTGAGAAACCGCACCCCAGGCCAGAGCTCTGTTGGGGGCTACAGTGGGAGCATTCTATCCCCCACTGAGCCTGAAGCAAGGGCCAGACAGCCAGGGAGCTTCAGAAGTGTCAGGGTGGTTGGACATTTAAAGGTTCAGGGAGTCCTCCGGAGAAATAGCATACACCATGAGCCCAGAAGCCTCCTTCGGCCTCTTATGTCCAACCCTTTCTGTATTCATCAACACTTCCTAGGGCTGCCCAGAGTCCCACAGCTTGGCTGAGCAGTGCACATATCTCCCCAGGTACCTCAAATGTTTCCTTTGGCCTTTTGTCCTCAAGAGTTTCGAACCTGCCCCTTTGTGGGCTAACAGGGATGGCAGCCATAGGCGGGGTCCAGCTGACCTGTGTCTGACACTTCAGCTGTTCCCTTGTTGTGGTTAGTCTGTCAGCATCAAGGGTCCGGGCCCCGCAGGTCACAGGAAATCCTTGTGGTTTTCCGGGGAGGGTCATTTAGAAGATGTAGCATGGGCAAAGGGGATTGTGCCAGGGTGCCCCTGACTGGGGGTGCCCTGCTGACTGTCTTCTGAAGGCAAAGAACTCAAGGCCTTTGATATCTGCTGTGATTGGCCTAGTATGTGTTCCGGCTAGTGCATTAGAACCAAGACAGGAGTAAGGACCCAGCTGGAACCAGAGCTGGGATTAGAATGACTGATGGGAGGGTGGTGGGTGGCTCAGCTTGTGTGGGGTAAAGGCTCTAAAGCGAGGGGGCGTGGGGAGGCTGGAGTGATCAGCTCCCACTGCCCTTGGCTCTGGAGCCTCTGGAGGAAAAGCAAAGGCTTGGGACTGTGGTTTTGGCTTCCTGGCATTCCTGCTGTGATTCAAAACTTCTTCTCAGAGAAATGAAAGCAGACTTCAATTCTCACCTCCTCTGAGCCCAGCCACCCCTAGCATGCCAGCAGAAAGAAGAGTCCAGAACATGGTCTCTGACTAGCCCTAGCCGCCTGCCTGTTCTGCTATTCTGAGTGAGTCGGAATTCTGATCACGGGACTCCCCTCCCCACACTTCCCCATAGGCAAGGCTTCTTTGGAGCTGAGGATGATGGCACATGCCTGTAAGCCCAGCACTCTGGAGACGGGGGGGGGGGGGGGGGAGTGCCATGAGTTTGAGGCCAGCCTGGTTCATGTAGGGAGACTGTCTAGTGTTATAACAAACGAACAAACAAAAATACAAGCAGATGTGTTGGAATTCAGAGACAGCAAACAAACAATTTCACAGCTGAGTGGAGACGTAGGATTTGAGTCTGGTTTTAGCTCAGGTACCATTTGTATCCTGGTGTCTCTGCTTCTCCATGGGCAACACCAGTGGTTTTGGTCCCTGGTGGCAAATGCAGCATGTTTCCATTGACTGGGACGTTCCTGGCTGATCTCTGCAGCCGTGGGAGAGCTGCCTGACTCCTGGGGCTCTAGGCTCAGGTCAGCAGAGGCTTGCCTCTCAGTCTGTGGGCCTTAGGCTGGGGTTAGAGTGACTGACTTCCTGTCCACCTGGGTCCCCTGTACCTCCTACCCTCCTGTTCTGAGTGGTCATTTAGTCCTGTGGTGTTCCATTGTTCCCTGAATCTGAACAATACCCTGTGGCTCCCCACTACCCCATGTAGGAACTTCTCTCCTTAACTGCCCTGTATCTAGGAGAGAGAGGAATGGAGAGGGGAGGGAAGGGGCCAGGTCCTTTCTCTCAGACACATCTGTCCTCCCCTCTGGTGATAACCTTTTACAATGATGCCTTTTGCAACCCTCTATAGGGCATAGGGCTATTGCTTTATTTTATTTTTATTTTTATTGAGTTTGGGTCTCATGTAGCTCAGGCTAGCCTTGAGTTCACTATGTAGCTAAAGATGACTCTGACGTTTTTAAAAAAGATTTATTATATAAAAGTACACCGTCACTGTCTTCAGACACACCAGAAGAGGGCATTAGATCTCATTACAGATGGTTGTGAGCCACCATGTGGTTGCTGGGATTTGAACTCAGGACTTCTGGAGGAGCTGTCAGTGCTCTTAACCACTGAGTCATCTCTCCAGCCCGACTCTGACATTCCTAACCCCTCTGCCTCCATATCCCAAGTTCTGGGATTACGGGTATGTTTTACCACACCTGATTTATATAATGCTAGGTATGGAATGGAGGGCGTTGCGTATGTTAGGGTTAGCACTTAACTGAATGAACAAGGCTGTTGTTAGTGTTTGAATTCCTCTGAGATAGGAACGTTGAGCTTAGAAAGGAGACATTTCAATCGGCCCTTTCCCTCAGACCCATGCTCTGTATCATGATGCCTACACTATCTCTGGCAGCAACGTCTTTCTGCCTTGGCAGGCCTGGAACTCTCCACCATCTGCCATGGTCCCCCAAGTGTGCTGGAATTACTTGTGTGTGTGCACCCTCCTCTACCCCACCCCCTGCATTCCTTGAGTCTCTTCAGCCTGGATGTAAGGCTGGGGTGGGGGCACTCAGCCCTTCTTCAAGGGATTGTGAGGTGAAAGGCTGTGGTTCAAGGGACTGAGGGGCCACCAAAAGGGTGAACAAAACAAGAGAGTTGAGGGCAGATAGAAATGACTCGAGTGGTCATTGCTGTCTGGCCTAACTTCTAAACCCTGAGGTCTATATAGGGGACTTTTGAGAGTTTCTCCCTACCACTTAGAGACTTGTCCCCACTGGGTTTATCCCCCAGCTCTGCCATCTCCTTATCACCCCATCTATCTGGGGTCACCACATAAATTAGCCGCAATGGTTAAGGAAGGCATTGGGTGTTTTTTTTTCAGGGTCTAGGGGCAGCTTGAATGGGGATCTTCTCTCTTAGCCCTGTACCCACTTCCTCGAGGAAATTTTCAGTCCCTTGATATATGCTGAGAGGCATCTGAGAAGGCAGGGAGTCTGACTGGGGCCATGCGGGCCTAGACTTGTATGACTCTGGGCCCCGGGAGGTCATGGAGACCTCCTGAAGCCCCTTCCCAGGGGAGTTGTTCAGAGGCAGACAGGCCTTGAGGAGGTGCTAATTGCTGAGTTAATTGGAGCCAGAGCCAAACTACAGATGGTTTGGATGACAGGAGCTGGGGCTGCACAAGGAGCCACGGTGAGACTGCTGCAAACAGAGGGGAGCCCAGGACCGTGTTCAGGGACCGTTGATCAGAGATGATCAGCCACTTTGAGGTTCATCCTTGTCTCCGTCCACTGTCCTGGCTCTGGTTGTCTCTTTGTGAACGTATTTGTGTTCTGTGGCCACTGCTTACTGAAATGGATTCATGGAGGGGGTGGGGATTACTATTACCATCTCTAACATGTACATTTGGAGATTAAGCCTCCAACACTTGAACTCTTAGGCTTGGCAAATAGTGAAAACAAAACGAGCACAGGTGACACCGCTGAACTGGGATGTTTCTGGTGTGCGTGCATGCGAGTGCATGTACATGCGTGTGCATAAGAGAGACAGAGATAGAGAGACTAAGACAGAGACAGATATGCCTATGTTAACCCCGGCCTGAATTGGGTCCTGTCCCTTTAAGACTGCCAGGAGCGTGGACTTGCGCTATGATTATGGGGGCCTCAGGCTGGGAAGATTAGCTTGGCTGCTCTCTAGACACAGGTGGGGGGACTCTGACCTCATCTCCTACTGCCAGAAAGAATAGGGCGAGCACCATCCTCCTTGCTCCAGATGCCCCATAGCCCACCATTATGGCACAAATAATTCATAGTGCCCTGGGCCTAGGGAGGAATTTAGCTACTTGGGGCTTGGCTTCAACTCCCTGCCAGAACAGCATAGGCTGTCAGTCACATTGGCCCCTGTCCTTCTCCCATAGCCCCGTTGACGCTCTAGGGTACCTGATCACACACACTCTGCACTCTCTGGTCCTCATCTGCCTCTCTTGAACTCTTTCCACTCTGTCAGCTGTGGTTCCATAAGCATCTCAGGTTGTTTGGCTACATTCTTGGGCTCCCCAGCATTGCAACCACGTTCTGCCATGCCTGCTGACCACAGAGAAAGCTGGAAGGCTAACCCCTACCTCCACCAATGCCAGCTCCTTTCCCTTTCCTTTGAA
Source organism: Micromys minutus (assembly GCF_963924665.1). Taxonomy (NCBI): domain Eukaryota; kingdom Metazoa; phylum Chordata; class Mammalia; order Rodentia; family Muridae; genus Micromys; species Micromys minutus. The sequence goes on along the minus strand of NC_137985.1, from coordinate 47,992,976 downwards.
GAGGCTAATGAGGTTATGGGTAGGAAGGCTGGAGGAGGCTTCCTTACTAATCAAGGTTTAGTAACTGTGATGTTAATAGCTGAAGCTTTATGGGTCCCAAATTTCGAGCCCCAGACACCATACATTGTATTTCCCAGCATGCCACTAGGGCTAGAAGTTTTCTTGTCTCCATTTCTCAGTAAGGAAACAGAGACTCCGAGAGGCCGGGCAATGCATCTCTTGTCACACAGCTAGTAAATGACAGTCTGGGGACTTCAAAGCCACTACTCACAATGGTGCGGGGAGGGGTTGTTATTATTTTTCTGTCAACCCGTTTCCTTCCCCCTGTTCCCTCCCTCCCTGCCTGTTATCTTCTGCCTGGTGAGCTTGCATCATCAGTACCCAGGGGTCCAATTAGGGGACTCCCCCAAGGAGGCTGACTGAGGCAATCCCTGCCCCTAGGGGGCCTTCCTGAGCTAAAATTTTAATTAGCTGTCACTGCTCTTCCTAAAACTCTGACCTGCCTGTGGCTATACCAAGCTGCCTGTAGGGACACAGCCAAAGTGCTAGGTAGGAAGGAAGGGCGACTTGGTCCTCTGTCCGACTACCTCAAGATTGTTATGTTTAATCTAGCAAATGGATTAATTAAATGAGTGGATTAAATGACTTAATCCATTATTCAGATCAAATACATGAGTTACTATTTTTTTTTAAAGAAATTAACTCCATGCCCCTGCATAAAAAGGGCCATGTCCTAGTCAAATTAGAAAACAAAACAAACCAGTCAGGAAAGTGACACATTCCTTGGTCACCTGGCACATGGCAGGCACATGGTAGATATTTCAGAGCTTCCTCCCTTCCTCCCTACAGTGTGGGAGACTGGGGGTTGAGCAACGACCAGAGACCAAGTCGAGCTGTGTAATGAAGCTACGTTGAGCATTTTACATCCTGACAAGTAGGTCAGGGCTATCAGCCCATGTAGCAGAGGAGGCCATGAGGCTGAGAGGCAGCCAGAATTCCTAAAACCAGCCAGGCAAAGCACTGCATGCCTATAATCGACGAAACACTCAGGCTGAGACAGGAGGATTGCCAAGTTCCAGGACAGATTATGCAGTGAGACCCTGTCTCAAAAAACCAAATTAAACCAAGGCACACTAAGACCACGCAAGTGTTAAAGCAAGGTGGGCTTTCTATTTAAAGCTTAGGACCTTTATACTGGGAAATGTGATTCTTTGTGTCTCTTGCCTCAGATCATAGAGCGGGGGTCCATAAAGACACAGGGTTATCTTTCCAGTCCAGAAACGGGGGCAGTGCCCCCTCAAACTCAAGGAAGACTGAGGGCTCTGAGTGTGATGCTTGGGTTTAAGGGCTCAGAGACCCTCTTCTTGCTCCAGGGATGTGAGTTTCTAAGCTAACACAATGACAGGGAGTATCAGAGGCCCTATTCTAACACATTTTCACCATGACCCTAGTCACTGGCCTGCTGACCTCCCCCCCCCACCAACCACTCGCCCCTCAGCAGCTACTCTGCTCTGCCAGTCCAGAGCCAAGCCCTTCTTGGATCTGGTTGCTTAGTAACCAGTCCTAAGTGACAGAAACCCCAGCAGGCCACTAATGAGGGGACAGCAGCTAGCCTTTGGAAGACTTCTAAGACAGTTCTCCTGGCTTGCCCATGGTAAGGTGCATGCCAAGCTAAGGAGGAACTGGGTTGGCAGCCCCCTTCAAACCTGTGAAGTGGGGGGAGGGGCAGGGCAGGGGTAAGCCAAAGTGTGACAGTGGGAAGCAGGCACTGGGTTATACACAGTCAGGATCAGGAGGGGGAGGAAAGCTTTGACCCAAACCACCATCCTGGGAATAGCAGTCCGTTCCTGCCAGAGACACCTGGTTTGGGGAAGGGGATCCCTGGAGAAAGACTTGGGACAGGGAAAAAAGTGATTGGGGTGGGGGGAGCCAGGACAGGACCCAAAGAGGGAAAGCTTCCATAAGTCTAATGGGGAAGGGTGTCACCTCTCTCTCTCATGGGATTTGGCTCTTCCTTCTTAATACACACTCCAGCTCCAGGCTGATGGTGGTGAGGGGGGTTGATAAGAACAGGAAAAAAGCTTGCTGTGTAGACTGTTAGTCTCAGGAGATGTGGGTTGCAAACCCTCCTGCCTGATGCCCTGGGCACAGAACTGGGCCTCTGGGTCTCAGTTGCCCTGTTTTGGCCTGAAACTTGTATCTTGGAATGCAGATTTCAGAAAAGTGTGGCCAGATGGGCTTTTCTTGCCACCTGTAGGACTGAGGGTCTCCTGGAATTTGTTTTTTAAAGATTTATTTTACACACACACACACACACACACACACACATACACACACACATACAGTAGCTGTCTCCAGACACACCAGAAGAGGGCATCAGATCTCATACTGATGGTTGTGAGCCACCATGTGGTTGCTGGGATTTGAACTCGGAACCTCTGGAAGAGCAGCCAGTGCTCATAACTGCTGAGCCATCTCTCCAGTTCTGGAATTTATTATATACCCAGGCAAGCTTTGAATTCATAGTGACCCTCCTGCTTCAGTCTTCCAAGTGCTGGATGAACAGGCCTGAGTTTTTCTGGCTTTCTTATACAGAATGCTTCTGTATTAAACTTAGACACCATAGCCATGGCCTGAGTTTAACCCTGTGCTAGACGCTGCATCCCAGTACTCAGACAGACTGGTGTCCTGGAGGAGGTCTCACTGGCCTCACTGGGGAGCTGGAAACCAAGCCATTTGAGCACAGGGAGCTGATACTGGAATGGAAGCAGTTCTGGATTTAAGCAGCTCCCTGTTCCCCCCCCAAAACATAGTCCAAATCAGCCCGGAGATCAGGGAAGGCATCCTGGAGGAGGCTAGACTTAGTTAACTGACTAGAAGCCAAGGTGTGTAGGATTGCAATGAGCTCCCTGGGTCTGCTGTGGCAGGCAGCCAGAGAGGGACAATGGAAGGGACAGGCAAATCTAGACCGGGAGACTCTGAGACTGACGAGAGATCGCCCCTCAGCTTCCTGCAGGAAGAAGAGTCTGTTTTTGGAAAACAGCTTACCTCACTCAGTTGACACCCCTGGCCCTAAACCTAAGCTCTGCACTGCTGCCCTCCCTAAGGTGCTCCGAGCTCAGGCTAATGACACCGGCACAACACGACTTCAGGCTGGTTTTTTTTTTTTTTTTTTCCTGCAGAGGGTTCCGGGCCACCAGATGCATACGAGCCTTCTCTCACGGGGGTTTGAAGTCCTGTAGTAATTCCTGTAGTAAGTCCCACTCCTCCATTTATTGGCTCTGAGGAACAGTGCCCCAGCCTCCACCATGCCCAGAGCAAGCAGCTCCAGGCTCACTGTGAACTCACGGGTGAAGTCATCACAGCTGTGACATGTCATAATTCTGCCCATTGGGCTGATGTGCAAACTGAAGTGAAGGTGTTGCTGAAGTCACACAATTCAGAAGGGCAAACCCAGTTCACTTGACTTTTTGGGGGTGGGGGAGAAGGAGCTCCTGATCCTGCTACCTTAGCCCCCTAAGTGCTGGGATTACTGCCATCTGTCACCATGTATGGCCATACCTGGTGAGTTTGCTTGCTTCTTCAGTTCTTTTCAAAGACTTAAGTGAGACACTATTTAGTGTCTGGCATAGAACCAGCTCCGTGCAGGCCCCACCACCTACCACCAACACTGACACCTTCCTCTCCTGGCAGGGCATGGAAGCCGATGAAGATGAGAGGGCAGTGCTAATAATCTGGGTGACCTCCCCGGAGGAGACAGTTTCTGGAGCTGGCACTCAAAAGATGACAGGGAAGCACTGCACGTGCTTTTAGGTTCCTCTGGTTTGCTGTCTGTAGGGTGGCACCCATCACTACCTCTCTGAGAAAGGAAAGGTATTTACAAATGGCAGGCAGGACCTCATTAGTGGGAGGGACATTATTACTAACTATACAGGATGTGCTGCCGTTTAGGAAGCTGACCTTTTACCTTACCTTTCTGTGGAGGAGTCTGGGTCGGGGTGGGGGAGGGGAGGGCAGAGGAAGGGCATGCGCCCCGTTCAAGCCTGTGTAGTATAGTAGAACCCTCTTAGAACTTTTCTGTTTTACTTTTGTATTGGTGTGTGTGTGTGTGTGTGTGTGTGTGTGTGTATGTGTGTGTGCATGCGCATGCTTAAGACAGATTGTCACACTGTAGCCCAGGAAGGCTTGGAACTCACTGTGTAACTCATACCTACCTCCTCTTTCTTCAATCTCTCAACCTTCTGAGTGCTCAGATTCCATGTGCCAGACCTCTACTTTTCTACCCACCTCCACCCCCACCCTGCACCCACATGTTAAACCCTTCCCTTTTCTGCTTTCCACTCAGTGATTATTCACCTTCCCAGACAAAACATCACTATTTCTCCAAGGCCACAGTGTTAAGAAAGACTCATGGGGCCTCTCCAAGTCACCTCAAAAGGCCTACCTTCATCTGCTGAAGGCCCTGTACATGACCCTTGGGGCAGAGAGGGAAAGGCCAAGGCCAGAGACTTGAGGAGTTCACAGTTGCCTGGCACTCCACAGTCTCCTCTGGATGCTGATACTGTTCTCTATAAGGCAGGTGGCTATTTGGGTCTCTTTTGTGCTGAGCAAGTTAAGGCCCCCCAGGAGTTGCAAAGTGGCTCTCAAGTCCTCTATCCTATGCCCTTTCTTTGGTGATCCAGGGTGTTTACATGGTGTCAAAAAGGAATAAGCAAGCTGATTAGAGAGGCAGCTGTCTTTTTGAGATGTTAATGAATTGAGACAAAATAATGGGGCTGCAGTCTTAGCTGGGGCCTAGGGTCTGGCAGGGTCATCCTGGCTTGATGGGGATCCTCCTTGGACCTACAACCTAAGAGTTCTAGACCATAGGAGCCAAGGGTACTGTCTTCCTCCCAAGTCAGGTAGATGCTACGCAGAAGGGAGGGAAAGGTAGAGTTAGTGATTTGTCAGAGTAGGAAACAATATCCCCTTGAGAAGAAGGCTGAGCCTGTCAGATTCGGCATGACCCAGAGCTGTCAGAGCATGGACACACCCTTCTGGTGCTAAAGCATGTCAGTAAAACAAAATCCAGGCAACCTGGGCTTCTGTCCCAGTCTGCAGAGTGATTGGGAAAGCCTCGAGCATCTAAGTCTTGCCTCTATTTGTAAAAATCTTCCAGCTCTAATCCAAGAGACACCCTCTCCTTCTCCAGTGACCTCACTTCCTCTTCCTAGTCATACCTGGAGCACAGCCCCTCCTCCTCAGCTCCAGCTGCTCCCGCACCTGTGCCCTGAGCCCTGCTCTGCCTCCGGCAGCCCTGACCTGAGGTTTTGCCTCATAAACTTCTGTTTAACTTAAAATAGCCCATTTATTCTAATCTACGTTCTGCCACGTGGCTGGTTACCTGTGCTCAAGCATCCTGTGTCTGAACTCCTCACATCCTCCCTGGGCTCGTGCCCCATAAACTTATTGGATCTGTACGGTGTTCAACTATTCTCCCTCACCGTATGACCCTGCCTTGGCCTTTGGGCAGTCTTGGAACTACAGGGATCAGATTCCTTCCAAGAAAGAAGTGCTTGCGCTGAGCCAGGCAGGGCTCCTCGACCAGATGGGCAAGAATCCAGGTGAATAGAGACGTGTTTCCCTGCCCTGTTCTGCATCACATCTTTTGGCTAGGGATGCATTATCTCATCAGCTTTCCAGGCTGCTCAGGCTCAGACCAGTTCTGGTGAGGGACATTTGCCAGAAAGGTTCAGATACCCACCAAGGCGGCTTGGCACCACCTCCAGCTTCTCATTCCTAGACCACTCCAGGCCATAGAGCCCCACCAGGAGCTGAGATACACTTGTCTGCACTTTGCCTCCTAAGTCCTTCTTAACTTCCTAATGCAACTTGTTTGCTGAGGAAGTCAGGGCTGCCTTGAGATATCCTCTAACATGTTTATTGTCTTGCTAGGAGCTGACTATGATGGTCCATGCCTTTAATCTCAGCACTCTGGCCAGCCTGGTCTACATAGTGAGTTCCCAGACCGCAGCTATATACTGAGACCGTCTGAAACAAAACAAAGCAAAGCAAAAGAAAAACAAAAAAGTATTGCTAGGTAGCCCAGGCTCAGCTCAAACTCACAGCTATTCCCCTGCCTCAGCCTCCCATGCCCCAATTTATATGCCATATATCTTTTCGAAACCTGATAGTCCTATTTCTATGAGGCAGAACACTACTTTTACAAATGAGGAAGCTGAAGCTCTTGGAGGTTAAGTGGCAGGTCCAAGGTCACATGGCTACGAAGTAGCAAGGAATAAATGATCTAACGGAACGACTGAATGAGGGCTTTACGATTGTCCTCTGGGCAGACGTTCTGAGGAGCCCGGCGAGCGAGGGACAGCGTTGCACAAAGCCAGAGGCCCGGGTCGCGGGAAAGTTGGTTCCACTCAGGCCTTCGGCACGGGAGGGCCCAGGGGAGCGCAGGCTCCCAGAGGCACAGCCGGGTTCTGCCCCCACCCAACGGCCCGCCCCCGCTCCGCCCCTGGTCCGCCCCGCCCAGGGACCACAAACGGCGCCCGGCGGCAGCGCGAACGGCAGCGCGGAACGTTGCTCTGGGCTAGTTGCCTGCCGTGACTTCCCGCGCAAGGCCGGCCCGACAGGGACCCGCAGCCCAGGCGGCGCTGGAGGATGCCGCTGTCGCTCCGGGTGGCGGCCGCCAGAAGCTTGGTGCTCTGAAGGTAGGAGCTCGCCTGCCCGGCGGGCGCGGAAACTTGGGCCGAGTTTGCGGGCGGCGCGTGGGCAAGGGGCGGGTGGCCCTGCCCCAGGGCGCCCCTACCGGCCGGCCCCAGGATGGAGCGCGGGGGACCGGGGCCCAGGTGCCCAGGCTTCGGGTGGTCAGACTACGGGGCTGGGTCGCACCGCTGCCCAGACTTTGCCAGGACTTGGATGCTCTCTGGGCCTGGTAGAGCCCCGGAGCCCCAGCAGCGCCTGGGCGTAAGGGCTGGAGAAGAGTCAGGCGGATCCCTTGGGCCTCTCGCGGGGCCAGGCTCACGCGGATCGCCGGGCGCCGATTCGGGCTGGGGTTGGGGGTTGGGATTGGTGGCGGCGGGCGCTGAGGTGCCGCGGGGCCGTGGACGAACCCTGTTGGAACAGGACCGCCTGCGGTTTCCTAGCCACTGCTTGACTCACTCTCTGGCCGCAGCCCAGGCTGGCGGGATCGCCCCGAAGGAGGTGGCTGCCCGGACTTTGCGGCTGTGGATGCCCCCCTCCCAGTCCCCCGCCCCAACCTTCTGGATCTCAGTGCAGTCTGCGGGCGTCGATCCGTGGGCCTCCCAGCGCGAGCCTCCTGGCTTTCACACGTGTGCCTGAGCTAAGGAAGAGCACAGTTGGGCGGTGAGGGGCATGTGTGCAGATTTGGGCCATGCATGTACGTGCAGGAACAGCTTTGCATGCGTGGCGGCAGTCTGTGTGTCAGCCTGCTGGGGTGCACGTGCGTTGCAGAGCCGCAGAGAGAGAGGCTTGGGGACACCCGGAAGCCTGGTGTGTCGGTGGGGCGCCAGTTCCCTACTGAAGCCGGTTGGTTGTGAGCCATAGACACGAGGGTCACGGGCGGGGCTGGGAGAGGGAAATTGGCCGAGGAGCATCTAGAGACCCTTTCTCTTAAACTGGGAAGTGCGGGCTGCCCCACGTTGAGTGTCTAGAGAGCTCTGAGCCTCGGCTGGCAAAGTTTCTAGAAGACCGGTGTCTTCCATCAGAGCAGAAAGTACTGATGGCGGGCTTCAACTTGGCTGGGATCGCGCTCTTCTTGAGGCCCCAAGGATGTGACGTGGAAATGGGAATGGACCCACGGAGTTGTTGTCTCCCTTGTGGAAAAGCAGGAGTGTGGGTGCTTAACCCTGCTCTGCGTTCTGCCTGAGGTTAGAATCGATCCAAGGACTAGTAGAACTTCACATCTTCACCAAAGGATCATCTGTGGCGCTACCTTCTTCTCCAAGCGCCAGAGGCTACCTTGGTATCCAGAAAGGAGAGGCACCTTCTTTTTGGCTACTCTCTCAGTGGGGGTGGCCTCCACACCTTTTATAGTCTTGTGCTGGCTTTTTGGAGCCCTCACTCCTACAAAGACTCTTGAGGGTCCCAGGTGGCTGGTTCTCAAGAAGTCTCCAGGGCTAAAGGGCACGGGTTGGGCTGAGCCCTAGAGAGAAGGACCCTTGGGGGTGGGGTGGGGTTAGAGCAGATCCTGAGGAACCTTGGTGGAGGGGAGACCAAAGCCAGCCCTTAATTAACCTAGATCTCCCCAAGGATATAGTGGGCTCTGTAGTACCCTCTGATCCTTGTGATCCTTTTGTGGTGCACAGAGGCAGGTAGATCTCTGTTCAAGGCCATTTTGCTTTCATAGTGGGTTCCAGGGCAGATAGCGATAAACAGTGAGACCCAGTGAGAAAATAAAATAAAGCAAAGCCAACCATCTAAGCATAGAGCAGTGTAGGATGGGACCCTCTGTAGGCCATACGGGCTACCTTTTATATTTTTCTTGTCCTCTTGCTGGTCTGAGACCCTATGGTTATTAGCTACTGTTCAGAAAGGAGGAGAAAGCTGTTCTCTGCTTGCTGCTAAGAAGTGTGTGACACTTGACCTGTGACCTACTCATAGGAATATTGATCCCATTTACCCTTTTCTAAGCCCCTGGGAGTTTTAGGGTGTGGAAGTGCTCACTGGGGGAGGGAGAGAGGGGCCATTGATAACCCCAACTGAGGAGCCTTAGAGGCACCTATAAGTCATTGGATGCCTGTGGAGAGGGGGGATGGGAGTGGGGAGAAAGGAGATAACGTTTGAACTGTAAATACAGAGAATATCCAATAAAAACAAAGTGCCTGTGGTGACTGTGCACATTGGTCCTCACCTGTCTTTGGACTTCCCTCTGTGCTGTATATTTCCTTTCAAATAGAACCTAGATATATTAAGGAAAAGTGAGAAGAAAGGGAAAAAAATGGGAAAGAAACCAGGGCAAAAATGTGTGGTTCCCCCCCCCCCCCCCAGCACTTAGTCTGCCCATCACTAAAGTGCTGTGGGAGTAGTTGCCAGCAAGGACTCTTCCCTCCCACCTCCCCAGGCTCCCCCTCACCCCCCAGCCAAGAACACTTTCCCTGAGCCAAGAACCTGCCTGTTGGCACCTCAGCGCCACCTGCTGGTCGGCATTGACCCTGGTGCTGAGCTGACCCTACTTGGGTTACCCAGACACTCTTCAGGAAGGACTGCCCTATCTTTTCAAGACTAGTTTGGTTCTGGGGACCTGGCTTTGAGGTTTTGGGTTTTGATAAGATAAGCAGGTCAATAAAGTGTTAGAAGAAATTAGATTTTGTAGACAGTGCTAGGATTCCATGTCTTGGCATTTGAGACCCATGGTATCTTGGAGTAGGAACCAGTGGAGAACCCACTTGTGCTGCCCCTTCCTTCCATCAGTGACTTTGGGATAGATACATCTTCTCTGGGTGGCAGTGCAGGAAGCCAAGGCAACTGACACAAGGCATCTAGCACTGCCCAGAACCCCAAGGGCTTGTATGTAGTTCCTATGGTGGAGGCCACAGCACACATATATGTTCAGTAGGGTTTTTATACCTTAACAACTACAACTAGAGCCAAGCGATATCGGTGAATGCCTTTAGTCCCATTTGTACAACAACAGTGAACCTACAGCCAGAAACAAAAAGTAGGGTCAGAAACCTGTACACATGTGGCTTCTGCATTTAGTCTGAGCTGAGTATTACCAAGGGCCAGAATCTCGGTGGTAACAAGTTAGGGTAGCCTGTGTTCTAACCACCTTTGCCTCTCTTCTCTCCCAGATCAGCAAGTCAAATAGCAGGGGTTCAAGAGAGCTTGACACCTTCAAGTAATGGCAGAGAAGCGACCCCTGGGGCCTCTGGGGCCCATGATGTATGGCAAGCTGCCTCGCCTGGAGCCAGACACAGGGCCGGGACACGGCCTGCCACTTTCTGCTAGCAACCAGGACTCCTGCAATTACAAAGGTGCATACTTCTCCTGCCCCATAGGGGGTACTTCCAAGGCAGGATCTGAGCGGCTGGCATCCTGGACCCCGTATCCATCCTTGTACCCCACTGGTGTAGCAGGATCTCCACTCCGGGGTGACAACCTACTGACAAACTGCCTGGTCTACCGCCCTCCAACAGAAGGTTCGGAAAAGATACAGGACTCCAGTGAGCTCCTGCCCTTCGGTCCCCAGGCTCACGCGTACCCAGGCCCACCTCTGGCAGCACCCAAGCCTGTCTACCGCAGCCCTTTGTGTTACGGACTCTCCACTTGCCTTGGAGATGGGGGAACAAAAAGACCTTTGGATGTTGACTGGACCCTGGTGCCTGGATCCCTGCTGCCTTCTGCTGACCCACCCTGTCCTCTAGCTGCAGTTACTGGCAAGGGCCAGCCCCTGGATGGCACGTTCTTGCGTGGGCTACCATCTGGGGGACCTGGCAAGGACTCTTCCCTGACTTTTTCCCCATGCCAGGCTTTCTTGGAGAAGTATCGAACTATCCAAAGCACGGGTTTTCTGGCTTCCAAGTACACTGGTCCTTATTCTGGGGATCCCAAGCAAGCAATGACTGAGGGGCCCTCCGGTCCTTGGACTCAGCTTGCCCAGCCCCTAGGACCACCTTGCCAGGATGCAGTGCCAGCCCACTATCCACTGCCCCCACCCTCACAGGCCTTGCCCTGCCCTCCATCTTGTCGCCACCCAGAAAAGCAGGGAAGCTATGGCTCTTTGCTCCCACTGCCACCTCTAGGAGCCCACAAGGGAGCTGCGTACCAAGCTGGTGGACTGGGTAGCCCCTACCTGAGGCAACAGGCACCCCAGACTCCCTACATGCCCCCTGTCGGGATAGACAGTTATCCTTACCCTTCTGCACCACTCCCGGCACCCTCACCAGGGCTCAAGCTTGAGCCCCCTCTTGCTCCAAGGTGCCCGCTGGACTTTGTCCCCCAAACTCTGGGCTTTCCTTATGCCAGGGATGACCTCTCTCTCTATGGGGCATCCCCAGGACTTGGGGGAACACCACCTTCCCATTCCCAGAACAGTGTGCAGCCTGTGCCACATCCTGGTGCCTTCCAACGAACGTGCCAGCCTTTACCAGCCAGCCAGCCATGTTCTGACCCTGTAAGGCCTGCAGAGAAGCCAACACCAGAAGCTCAAGAGAAAATATGGCTGCCCAGCTGCAGGAAAGAGCAACTCCAACCCAGGCCCAGTGAGCGTCCTGGAGTACCTATTGTTATCCGAGACAGTCCAGTTCCTCACACCTCACCAGCACTGCACCCCTGTGCCAAGGAGCACCAGTCTGTTCCACAGAAGGATGCTAGACCTCCAAGCTCTCCACCAATGCCTGTGATTGACAATGTTTTTAGTTTGGCCCCCTACCGTGACTACCTGGATGTGCAGACACCCGAGCTCACAGATGAGCAGGACTCGGCTCAAGTCACCAGTAAGAGCCAAGACAAAGATTGCAAGGGGACCCTACCTGTTCAGGATGGGGCCTCCAAGCCCCAATGCTCTCTTCGTGAAGAGGTGGCTCTGGACTTGAGTGTGAAGAAGTCAGTGGCAGAAGGTGTCCCTGTCAAGGTCCCTAGTCCTGAAGTACATGATAAGCCCAGTGAAGCTGTGGATGGGCCAAGTATGGAAAACACAGTGTCGGGTCTACCTGGCCTAAAAAAGATGGTCACAGAAATACCCGAAATAACTGCAGAAGCCACACCAAGGACCAACTTCCACAGCTCTGTGGCCTTCATGTTCCGAAAATTCAAGATACTTCGTCCCGCACCCTTACCTGCAGCTATTGTCCCATCCCCCCCCACCCCGGCTCCAGCTCCTGTTCCTGCCCCTGCCCAGCCTACATCCAACCCCCCATCTGTGCCCATGGGACTACAGATTCTCACTCAGCCTTTGCCGGTGGCATGCTTCAACCTGGCCCTGCCTAGCCCACCAGCCATAGCCGTGGCCTCCCCGGCCCCAGCCTCTGCTCCACCTCCATCACCAGCTCCTGCCCCAGCCTCAGGCCCCGCTCCGGCCTCTGCTCAAGTTTCCACTGCAGCCCTAGCGAACTCCTCAGAACAGCACTTTACAGGGCTGCACACGTCGCTCTGTGAGGCCATCTCAGACTCTGTGGCCCATTCTCCACCAGAGAAACTTCGTGAGTGGCTTGAGACGGCTGGGCCATGGGGCCAGGCTGCGTGGCTGGACGGCCAGGGTGTTCAGGGGCTGCTAGGCAAACTGCTGTCCCAGCTGCAGAAGTTTGTGTGCACACAGAAGTGCCCCTTCCCTCATGTAGTACGGGCTGGCGCCATCTTTGTGCCTATCCATCTGGTGAAAGAGCGTCTCTTTCCGAAGCTGCCACCGGCCTCTGTGGACCATGTGCTGCAGGACCACCGTGTGGAGCTGCGGCCCACCACTCTGTCAGAGGAGCGTGCGCTGCGTGAACGTGCCCTGCACGGCTGCACCTCACGCATGCTGAAGCTGCTGGCCCTGCGTCAGCTGCCTGACATCTACCCTGACCTGCTGGGCCTACAATGGCATGACTGTGTCCGCCGCCAGCTGGGTGAGCATAGGGCAGACCTGTAGCCACTGGAGCTGTGTGAACGAGTGGTAGGTGTGTGTACTGCTTGTATGGACGGTGGGCAAAGGGACTGAGTGATCCCAGGAACCTACATTGGGGCACTGGGTGGGATTCCAGGGCTCTCGGGTTTCCCTTGCCCTTTTGACTCTAGGCACCAGTAAGATCTGTTGTGTGCAAATGTTCTTGGCCCCCTCTTGGATGGCCTCTGTCTTAGAGTTTCATTGCTGGGAAGAGAGAACCAAGACCAAGGCAACTCTTACAAAGGGAAGCATTTAATGGGGGCTGGCTTCAGTTTCAGAGGTTTAGTCCTTTATTGTGGCAGGGAGCACGGTGTCGTGCATGGCAGACACGGGGCTGGAGAAGGAGCTAAGAGTTCTACATGTTGATCTGCAGACAGCAGGAGGGGACTGTGTGTCACACTGGGTGTAGCTTGAACATAGGAGATCTCAAAGCCCATCCTCACAGTGACACACTTTCTCCAATGCTGCACCTACTCCAACAAGGCCACATCTTTTAATAGTGCCCCTTCTATGGGCCAAGCATTCAGACACATGCCTCTCTGTGGGCCATTACTATCCAAACCACCATAGCCACTTTCTCCGTTTCTTCTGTCTTATATACGCTTCTTATGGGCCTTTGGACAGGCTGTGTTTTCTATCTGAAAAATTCTCTTCAGTGTCTTCCATCTGAACACTAACCCTAAGTAACCCTCTGTATGCTGCCTGTTGGCACCTGGGCCTCTACTGTCCTCGTCCCCCAGCCCCCACCCACAGGCCTCAGATCTGCTTCGCTCTCACTTCACACCTGCAGTCTTCCCAGTCCTGGTGAAGCATCCTTGTTCACTTCCTGTCTCGCAGGACCCCATGCTCCTTCCCACATAAACACTTACCTTTGAATTGTGTCTTCTCTGGTCTTCTGGCATGTGCATACCCGTGATGCCCTGACTGTTTGTGGTTCTCTTTTCCTCCACAGTGATGCTTTGTCCTGATTCTTCAGTTGCACTCTTTTTCAAAGTATCTCTTTATATAACCCAGAGTATCCTCAAACTCACGATGGCCCTGCCTCTCTAGTACCTGACTATGATTATGTGCCCTATGCTTAGCTTTGGAGCTTTTTAAAAAATAAGTGTTCTAGAGGACACACATGTTGCAGTGTTGTATGGTAGGGACACTCAGACTTTTTAGGCCATGACAAGGTGAGGGTATTGTAGCCTTTTCTGAGTCAGGAAACTGACTTCTGGATTCCTGGCCCTTTCTGGAGCCTTCCTGCTGTCACAGGTGTGCCACCCAGCCCCTTGTTCTGAGCAATGTATTCTACTTCCTTAACTAGCTAAGAACCCTGCTGTGGACAGCCGAGGGGGGGGGGGGGGGGCTGAGGCAGAGTACCATGGAATAGGGCCCTGGCTGGCCCACATTCCTGAGTCTTGCTGTGTCTAGGGATAGAGGGTCAGGGCCCCTTTCCTGGGCTTGCCTGCTTGTTAGAAGTGTGAGCCTCCCACTGATTCGTTTGGTAACCCTTGCTCCCCCCTGAGCTATGGTTGCGCCTAGAGTAGTGGTTTCCTGCCACTGCTGGTCATGACCACTTTTGAGGAGCAAGCGGCCCTTTCGTAGGGTCACATGTCAGCTTTGCTCCTATCTGGGTTCCTGTAATCTGCCTTCCGTCTGCACTGGTTTCACAGTAGCTTGGCCCCTGGCTCCTGCCCTGGGATTTTTGTGGCAGAAAGAAAAATAATGGCAGAGGCTTCTCTTGTTTACTCAGTTTCCTCTGCTATATGGTGAGCTAACCCAGCCGGTGTTGCCCATCCTGCCACCCCCTGTCCTTGCTTCCCAGCAGTCTCTTCTGAGCTGTCCTCGGCAGGTAGAGCTCTGGTGTCCCTGGGGTAGGAGGGTGTCTTTTTAGCAAGCTGCCTTTGGTCTGATGAGTAGGCTCTTCCTGATGCTGTGACACTGCCAGGCGTGCAGGACACTGTTCTGGGTGACTTTGAGACTAGGAGATGGGACCTTGCGGTTTGGGTTTTGCAGTCTCTAACTGTGCTTTCCTTTTGTAGGTGGCTTTGAAACTGAGGCTAGAACTTTATCCCCGTCAGAACCCACAGTGACCAGGGATGAACCAGAAAGCCAAGCCCTAGCTGGGAAGTTGCCAGCCCCCAAGGTCAAGAAGCCAGGGAGGAAGCCACCAACGCCTGGCCCTGAGAAAGCAGAGACAACTACTGGGGAAGGGTCACGTAACCCTTCACCTAGCTCTGGTGCCGACACCAGCCCACCAGGTCCCACCCTGAGGGCCCGATTCCGCAACCTGTTAGAAAATGCCTGGCTCAACGGTGTGGCACTGCCTACTTGGGGCCACAAGGCTTCCGGAACAGATCGGCCCTCACCTCACCCTCAGCTCTTGGGTAGCCAGACCCATCATCTGTAGCACGGTTGCTAGTGCTGTTGGGACAGCCAACCATCTGGGGACCACTGTGTGCCTGTCCTGACATCTAACTGCCCCAGGGCTAGGAATGGATATGGGACTGGGCCCACCTAACTGGGCAGAGACTTCTGAACTTTAATTTGAAGATCTTTGTTAAGAGATTCCTTCCCTTGAGAAAACCTGTGGGCATTGGAGCCAACCCCGCCTGGCCTTGAATCCTGACTGCTGTGTCCTAAGCAAACACTTCACCTCTCATGAGCCCTTGTTCCCTATTTGTAGAATAAGACAACACAGCCTACCTCACAAGGGTTGTTGTGGGGATGATGTCTGAAATACAACTACCATGCTTTGGTTTGCTTCTTGCCCAGGATAGACCTGTGACCTTAATTAGGTTGTGGAATAACAAGACTGAGGTTGGCAGAACATCCTTGTCAAGTCTTCATGTGTCTTGGGACCCAGTTACTTTAGTAGAGGGACATGGTACAATGTGTATGACTCATGGGCTTCTTCCCCCGGGCCACCAGGTGCAGGGAGCTGGCCTGGAGAAGCTAAGTCTGCTCTGGGTTCATATCTATAACCTACCTGGGCTGCATTTCATACCCATGTAGGGTTGTGTAGAGTTGTATGCTTCTAGAGCCAAGCAGCTACAGGGGACTGGATCTGACAGGCTGTATAAGCTCAACGCTGGGAGAAGTTCTGGGTTGGACACTCATGGTATTTCCCAAGGCTCTTGGGGTCTCCTCTCTGCCGTGGGCTGAATTTAGTTGGTGGCCAACAAGTTCCTGTCTTGTTTAAGGGTTTTGATGAGACTGGGTACTACAGGACAACTATTAAAGCATTTGGGTTTTTGGAGCTGGGATCTAGCTTTGTATTTGAGGGGTCATAGATTTATGTTCCATATCACCCCACACCAATTGGCTGGCCTCCTTGCTCCTGTGCAGGGTGTCGTGAAGGTCTCTAGTACCCCATTCCCACGGCCCGCTCACACCTACTGGCTAGTCACTCTACCCTAGGAAAGACCTTCCCATGATTATAGAGAATCTTAGAGACTAGCGTCACCACATCTGTGTGTCTGGAACTGTCACCCCTCCCTTTGTATCATCATCAGCGTCACTGTAGAGAGAGTTCCTAAGCCCACCCTCCACATTCCCCACCGTGCCTCTTCCTGAACATGGCTTTCTTCCACCTGTGCTAGAACAAGTCTGCCGGAGCCCATCAGAGCTGTGTGCAGCTACAGCCTGTGCCCAGCTACACTAGCTGCAGGGATTAGCCTGGCCTGGAGCCTGGACTGAATGTGGCAGCTGCCACTGCCCTTGTGCAGGCCCAAGAAATTTGGTTATGTGTGAATCTGTTTCCTATCACTATAGACAGACGTTCATGAGGATTGTTTGGGTTTATGGGTTTTGATTTTGCTTTTAGTCTCTTCCTGTAGCCCCAATGGGCCTAAAAATTGAGGGGGTGGTAGTGGTGGTGGTGGTGGTGGTGTGTATGTGTGTGTGTGTGTGTGTGTGTGCGCGCGCGCGTGCGCGCGCTTTACCACACTCAGTTTTGGGTAGTGGTTCAAGACATTCACGGTTGAGCCAGGCACATCTGGTGATGACTTTCTTGGCAGGATCCTGAGGTAGACCAGCATGCCTCATGGCAAGAGCTCGCTCGTACATGTGTCATCTGGGCATTTATAGGCCTGTCAGCATTCGATCATCTGGCTTCACCTGGTTTGAATCTTAATCACTTCAGACACACCACCTCCAAACACAATAGCTGGGTTAAACTCCCACCCTCTCACCACACAATGGGGACTAAAATTTCAACACACGAACCCTGGGGTGGCCAGGGCAGGATCATGTTGAAACTACATCTAGATCCAGCACCTGGTCTTGGAAATGGGTGGGAGTAGGAACTGTGTGTCACACTGTCTCCAGGACCAACCAGGAGAGTGTTGTCCATCTGTCCCCACCCTCAATCCCCTTCCCTGTTAGATGACAGTGCGCTCTTCAGGATTCCATGTTTCCACCCAGGACTAGAGAGACCTGAGAACTGTACTTTCCATCAGTTTACAAGTCCTACACTTCAAATTCAGTTTCACACGCTCCTGATTCTGAGTCCATCCCCCAGTGCCTCGGAGCATGGCTAGACCCACACATCACCCAACTAATACCAGGAGGGGGCTCAAGCCTTGAGACTCCAGTGTGGGAAAACCTGGCATTAACACTCAAGAGGCTGAGGGCCCCCAGCAGCCAGTTTTGCTGAGAAGCAGAGTCACCAGGGTGAGTGGAGGAACAGCTCTTCCGTAGTTGTAGTCCGGGTAGGGAGGCAGCAGGAGGAGCTGGGATGAAGTGATGAAGGCTGGTGCTTTTTGGTAGCCTCCATGTGCCCTCTCTCCTGGTTGGCTAAGAGGGTTGAGCTGAACCAACTCTTGGCCCCTCAAAGCAGCTGGGAACATGGCTGAGTGCCTCTTATTTCCCCCGCTGGAAATGTAGGGGTTCTTCTAGTCCCACCTGTCACCTCGCCTGAGGTAGACTGCTGGGGGCAGCCAGCCAGCACAAGCTTTTTGTTATTGTTTGCCAGCTGCTGTTTTGCTGTTTTACATGTTTTCTGGGCCTCCTCTCTGGCTGCCACCTCCAGACACTGACAGTACAGCCTTTTCAGGTACCCCTTTGTTTATTTAGCAGGAGGAACTGTAGAGCCAACCGTTTCTGGCTGGCCAGAATGTCTGGGTAGACTGAGGTTGGCAGGCAGGTAGGGTACCCTGTGTAGTCTGGACATAAATCCTTGGGCAAAGATGTGTTGACCTTAGGATGCTCTTCCCAGGCCCTGGCTCTTGGGACTGAGCTATGCAGTGCAAGTGACTCCCTGGAGCCCCAGGCAGAGGAACATTGTACTGAAAAATTGGTATTCACAATGGCTGCGGTTTCCTGTCTGGTATCCTCTAACCAAACCCCTTCAGAGTCATGGAAACTTTCTAAGACTCAGCCAAGGGATTAGAGTGCCTGTCACTTCTGGATACACAGAAGCAGCTATGCATTTAGGGAACCGCAGGGCCTCTCCATACGCCACCATCGTAGGAATCGGACCAGAAGGTGGACACAGGCAGGTCTGGGTGCTCATCTGTTCCTTCTCTCAAGGGCAATCTTTGTTCCTCAGCTGGCTGGCAGGTCCAAAGTTTCCATAATGTGTGGGTGGTCTGTATCCTCTCACTGGGTCACTTGTTCCCCACAGGGAGTCCGGCTCCAGTCCGGGCCTGGAGCCCTTAATATCTTCAAGTTGAAGACCATATCTGACAGAACAGACAATATGGCTTGACTAGAATCATGTTTTTCCCACCCCACTCTCATGGTCTGGCTACTTGTTTCTCTTCCCTCACTGGGTCTCCCCGCTCTTTTGCAGTTTGGAGAATCTTGGGGCTGTTGAATCAACAGAGGTCTAAGACCTCTCTGGCCAGACCAGCTACCATTCAGCCAGAATGACTGAATTGCTGCGTGTGGTCTTACTCTCTAGACTGGTGCTAAGCCTTCTTGAGTCAGGCTTCTGAGCTGCCCTCCTATGGCTGCTCTCTTCCCACTGGTGTTAATTAGGCAGGATAATATCAAGAGTTCAAAGTGACTTCTCATGGTAACTTCCATTTCTCACTCTTGTATACACTGGAAGGCCCAGAAACAAGCATCTTTAAAAGGCCACAACCTTCTTCAGAGGCCACCAACTTTGTCCCACAGGACCAGTCCTTGATGTCATGACCGAGACTCTGGCCCCCTCTTGAGAATAAAAGCTTGTGGGCTGTAGGTCCCTCTGCTCTGTTCTTTGGGGCACTATATAGGCATCAAGTTCCATCTTGAGTGAACCCCACAATAAGGGCCCAATGTAAGCATTCAGGATGCTCACCCTGCCTTTAGCCCTGCATGCTCTGTGTATACATACTGGCTATTGGTCTCTCATCTTCTTAGGTGTGGTCCCCATACATGGGTAGTCTGTGAGGGCCTGCAGAACCGTCGACAAGACCTGACTCCTTCTGTCCTGGCCTATCTGTGTATGCTGCAGGGAGCCTGCGGGCTTGGTTTTATATGTCCACTTCCTGGAAAGGTAGGAGCTGAAGGAATGTGAAGCCTGGCTTTGCAACCATGGACATGGGAGCGTTTCCCCCAGTTTTGTGCAGCGTGGAAGTGCGGTGAGGCAGGAGCTTGAAAAAAAGTAAGTCCTGGGCTTGCCCTTTCTGCTCTGGTCTCCTCAGCTTTACTCCTTGAGGTCGAGGTCCTGTCTGGGAGCCCTGGGTGAGGTGAGGTGACTTAGAAGACATATAAGGTTTACTTGGGGAAGGGAAGAACAGTACAAATGGCCACCTGGAGGTATAGAAAAGGCTCAATAATACTGAAACAAAATGGAGCATGGTAGCATGTATCTCTAATCCTCCATCTTGGAGGCTTAGGCAGGAGGACCACTGCAAATTTGAAGCCAGCTTGTGCTATGCAGTGAGTTAATGGCCGTTGAGGGCTACATAGTGAGAAACTGTCACACACAAAAAATTGCTCACTAGTGCTTCCCACCCCCATCTACCTGGTCATGGGTTAAGATGGCAGTCAAACGGGAGAAAAGGAGTTGATACCATCTGGAGCCCTTTTAAATGCCCAGAGTGGTCCTTGACAGCATTCTTATGTGGTGTGGACGTAAGACTCCTCTGTACATGTCTGTTCTTTGCCTCTGTTCTTCCCTTAGGACCAAAGTTCTGCCTCTGTCACCATAGCCCAAGTCAAGTAGCTTTTAGGAGTCAGACTGGCTACCCCTTAGCTCTGCCCAAGGCAGATGGATCCCTGCTGTATGGAGTCTATATTCCAACACTGGCAGAAACTCAGGTTTGGCAGATCATCAGATGCCTCCTATACATCACTTCCTGAGGACAGCCAGGTTAATTAGACTCTGCTTGCCTGGCAGAAGGGCCTCTATTCGGTGTGGGGTACAGGCTGTGGTGGAGCTTCAGTCCCCAGTGTAGGCCCTCCCTCTACTTTTAGCTTAACTATAGAGGTGCAGTCATGGGGTCCAACCCAAGCCTCCTGGGTGGAAAACATGATGTTCTAGTTGGCATTGTGATGGAAACTCGGAATAGCAGGCTACTGTCCTTTTGTTTGAGTAAAGGTCTCAAAGGCTCAGCCTGTTTCTTAGGAAGAGGTCCTTTTCTGGCCAGACTCACCAGGACAAAGAGAAGAGGGATGAGCTGGAGGTTCAGCAAGGCCCCATCCCTGGGGCCTCTCGAGGCTCTGGAGCTGCGGGTGCCTGGAGCAAAATGGGAAGGCTGAGTAGATTTTCCATCCTCCAAGCCCTGAGAGATTTCTAAGTGTGGTGGCTGTTCCCAGGACACTTGGAGCCAGTGTACCCTGGGGGCTCATAGGAAAGATAAGAGTAGATTTGGCCCTTCGGTGCTGTGTGGAGAAGGAGGAGGGAGGTCGGGGAGGCAGAGGGATGGAAGACAAGAACAGAGGGAGAGTTCACTGACTAAGGACTGGGAGGAGCATCTCTAACTGCAGACCCTCAGTTTCCTGCAGGGAGCCCAGGCCTTGGAGCATGGAGTCTTGAACAATGGCCTTATTTGGTACAGTCCCAAAGAAGGCAGTTTGCACTCTGGCAGTCAGGGGTTCTTGGCTAAGAGGCTCATCACAGGCTTCAGGGAGCTGGGGAGATGCAGAGGGGTCCTCTCACCAGCCCTAGGACCCACCCTCTGAGCTGAGCACTCACTAGAATTCCTCCACCACCTCTTGACCAAAGTTCTGCAGAGGCTGGAGGACTGAGGTTAGCTGAGGTCAGGAGACAACAGAGAATGAAACAGCTTTGCACAGCATAGCCCAGCCACACCCCTTTCCTCCTTGCCTCCATCCTCTCATGTCGCCTGACTCCTCTGCAGTCCACGAAGCTCCTGGGATTCAGAATTAGTCTTATTCTCCAAGGCCTTGGTGAAGGGGTGACCCAAGATCAAAAGCCACATCTCATAAAACACTAGATCTGCTTTCTCCCCTAAGTGAGTGGGGGTGGGGATGGGAATAGTAGCCAGGACTCCTGTCCTCTGAGAGCTCTGGGATAGGACCACACCCTGGCCCGGGGTTGCTGGCCCAACCCCCACTGCTCCCATCCAGTGGTCCAAGGGCCTGCCTTTACTGCCTGCTTTTGGTAGACTAAGGATGTAAGAAATGACTTCTACCTTTAAGTGGATGAAAACCGTCAGCAGTGGGAAGTTTTAGGGCATGAAAAGTCCATGATACACAATTTCCATGTTTGTATATGAAATTTCACTGGAACACAGCCAGCTCACTTTCTGTGACATACCTCAGAGGGCTGGCTAACTGTGTTCTCCCTGTAAGGGGGCCACAACGGACAAAGAATATTCATTCCCAAGCCCTTTATGGTAATCTGCCAACCCATGCTCTAGTGTGTCTAATGGAAGGGTGATGTCCTGTCCCCTCAGACTCAACAGTAGGAAACCTAGTCTCCCAGGAGCAGCTCCATGATGACTTGCAGACGTACCACAGTCCTGCCTGAAGGGTAGTTTCGCTATTAAGGGGATGATGAGGTTTTAAGTTGAACGCTGAGTGTGGTAGACACTGAGTTGGGCAGGGACCCAAACCAAGGCCCTGTCTCTGGGAGCTACAGATTAGAGCCCACCAGATGGTAATGCTCACGAGGAGAGGCTGCACAGGGGAGGTGGTTGGGACAGCCACTTAACAGTGAATTAGCACTTCCTAGGCTGAGGGTCTACTCCAGAACAACCCCGGGTTGTGGTTGACGGAACCCGAGAGGCCTTGGATTTCTCTGGTGTGGACCAATAAGACTGCTTGACTCTCCCTTTAAGGGGGCCTCACAGGGAAGATGCAATTCTGACCTCGGGGATAGAGCTGACCACTGTTGTCCCCTCTTGAGACAGAGGGTTAAGGTTGAGAGTTGACGATTGTGTATCTCTGAGCCTAGGTTTCTCATAGACCTCTAGCACACAAGCTTTGCTTTTGAGGGTTCTGTCCCTTCTCAGAGGGACAGTGAGACCCTAAGAGAGATTGGATGGCCCAGAGCAGTACATGGGGCCCAAGCTCACTTACCATTGGCTGTTATGCTGGATGGTGGGATCTGCTATATGATGGGCCAGGTGACTAGTCAGGCCTTGGAGATGAATGGGGACGGAGCTCTTGAACTTGAATTCCATGTAAATGCTCACCCACTCCTTCACATTGCTAGGGAAGGATGGGAGAGTGCAGCGTCATGGTTACCTTTGCTAGTACATGCTTCTAGAAGCAAGTTTTGAGCTCCTAAGTGGGCACCCGATATTCCTTCCTCCAAGGGCAGAGCTCCACGAGGCTAGCTCTACACAGCTGGCTTAGACAGAGTTCCTACTGGTGTTCCCCCACCTACACTTGAACCTCTTGGCTTTGGGTCCGGGGTGGAGCTGCTCCAGAGACATGTCTGCAAGACAGTAGCTAAGTTGGCTAAGTAAGTGAGAATGGGCTGGGCTGGAAGTGTGGACAGACCGGATGGGATTCTCGACCCACCTGAATAGGGACAGGGGCTGGTCCTGGAGCTCAGCTTTGTAGAATCTTGATATCTCATAGGAGACCTGTAGGACATCCTGGAGGTCAGGTTGACTGGGAGATGCCTGTCCTAAGGTCCAGTATGGGGTGGGTCAGGCTTTAGACAAGTTAAGGGGGAACCTGAGAGCCTTCTCCAGTGTGGTCTCCCAGGCAGGGATAGCTGATGACACAGCCTGGTCACTGACTTTTCTCAGAGCTTTCTCTTCCCTCAGCAAGCTTTACCCTCGGGGCATGGCTGGGTTCCTTCCATGCTAGCCTTCCCAAATATGCCAAGCTGGTACAACTCTCACTGGGTATCACTGAACCAATTGCTAAAAGCTATAGAGACCGGTTAAAGAGGGAGGCAGGGAGAACCATCCAGCCGCAGAAGCAGAGGAGGGGGACATCTTACCAGCCAGAGGTTAAAAAAATCTGCTTTTTCAACAGGAAAAAAGGGCTGAGAACTAGGCAGAAGCAGCTGGGGCAGGAAGGGCCTCATGATTGTGGAAGCTAACACTGATGATTTCCTGGGTAAGGTCATTCATGTTGTATCCTGCAGAGTCACAGGCAGCAGTCTGGGAAGCTGGGACAGCTCCCTTTCTCACCATGGCCTGCTCAGGGCTTGGGCAGATTGAAGTGGCTTCTCTGTAGAGCCAGGCCTTTAGGAAGCAACCAGTGGGTACAGGATAGGCCTGGCGGGTGCAGGGTGGTATGCTTAAGGAGAGGAGCCCACTCGGGCATCTACTAGCGGCAGAGAAGAGCTTCCCTGCGTGACTGAAGGAGTCACATGACTCCTGAGGTGCTGCTGGCCTCCTTGGTAAATGGGGGATAAA
The DNA here is from genome assembly GCF_963924665.1 of Micromys minutus. NCBI lineage: Eukaryota > Metazoa > Chordata > Mammalia > Rodentia > Muridae > Micromys > Micromys minutus. Next base: position 47,969,621 of record NC_137985.1, on the reverse strand, counting down.
AATCCCTTTCCTAGAAGGCTGCTGGAGACCTGAAGGATGCAGGCAGGAGCACACCCAAGTGCTTGGGTAAAGTTCCCTTGCTCTCCTCAGTGAGCTGGTTCTCACAGAAATCTGGGTGACCTCATCCAGGGAAAGACTGGGTAAGCTGTTACTCAGAGGACGCAGCTGGCTGGGAGCTCTCAGAGGCCTCAGCTTCAGTTAGGGAAGTAGGGGACTCTGGAGAGAGGGAAGTATCAGTCAGGCTTGAGGAATTTCTGAAAGCCTAGAGGGCATGGACCAATTGCTCCTATCTTGCAGGAGGCAACCTTCAGGCAGCTCTTAGAGAACGATCTAGAAAAGAAGAACCTGAGAACTTAAAATAACACTTGCGCTTGCCTGTGATCACCTGTGTTACCCCAGAGCTTGGGAGATAAAATGGGATCAGGGTCAGAGCGTGGAGTCATAGAAGCAGACTTCGGTTTATGAAAAGGGAAAAGTTTTGCAGCAGCCGGGACCATGGCCCCGACAACCCCAGATCTCTGGAGGTAGTCCACTTTCCTACCAGTTGAACCCAAGGATTTATGTCTATTTATCTATCATTTACATGGCCCTGCCCCCAGCACAAGTAGCTTGACTGCCCTTTGCCTGTCTTTTTTCACTGTACTCAGACAATCCTGTCCAAACCCAGCAGCTGGAATTAGGAAATGGCAGAAAGGCCAGCTGAGGTCATGGAGCACAGATGGTAATGGAACCAAATGTGAACCTCTTATTCACCCGTCTGGGCTAAGGTATTCCTGGCTGAGCAACCTGGGCTCAGGGCCCTACGCTGTCAAGGCCCAGGTCAGTAGAGAATCACACCCACTCACCAGAACAAGAGGGCATGGACATTCTTGAAGTTGGAGAAAACCTCGTGGTAGATGAGCAAGAGCTGAGGCAGAGGCATGGTATTCAGTGTGTACACCCCTCCTTGAGTCCCTCCATCTGTGCTGGCCTCTGCAGTGGTCTCATGCCTGATCCTGGTTCAGCTGGGCCCTTCCACTGTTCCCCTCTAGTGGCCTGGGGTTTGTGATTTCTCTGTGCTGAAATCCTAACCCGGATCCATCTGCCCCAGGTCTGTACATCTGCAGGATTTACCTCCATAGTCCAGTCACCCTGGGCTCTGCCTCCACCAGCCACCAGCCTGGGCAGCCTCTCCCATCCTCATTAGCCGTAGAATCCTTTGCCAGACCCTCTGCAACTTGGGTTCTCCCAACAATGCCCCACCCCCCCATCCCCCACCCTGGTGCCTGGGAAGCCCTTTGTTATTTGATGTGCCCCCACCACCCCATCCACCAAAGTTAAAACACTCCCCAATGCCAGGTGTGGTGGTGCATGTCTTTGATCCCTACACTTAGGAAACTGAGGCAGGTTCACTGTCAGCCTGAGCAACATAGTGGGAATCTACTCAAGTGAGCAAAAACAAACAAACAAAAGGGCTGGAGAGATGGCTCAGTGGTTAAGAGTACTAGCTGCTTGTCCAGAGGTCCTGAGTTCAATTCCCAGCAACCACATGGTGGCTCACAACCATCTGTAAGGGGATCTGATGCCCTCTTCTGACATGTGGGTCTACATGTAGATAGAGCACTCATACATAAAATAAATAAAAATTAAAACAAAAACAAAAAGAGGGCTGGGCATGCCACTTGGGAGGTAGAGGCAGGTGGAGTTCTGAGAGTTTCAGACAAGCCTGGTCTACAGAGTAAGTTCTAGGCCACAGTTGTCTTGAAACAACAAGGAAAAGAAAAGAGGATGGTTCATTGCTGTGGTAGAGTTCTCACCTTTACCCAGCCTGTGACATTATAATCTGGTCTGGATTAGACCTGAGGACCGTGGCTCCTATGGTAGGAGCTGCCCTTGGACTCCTGTTATCTTCTGAGTTGCACATGAATCGTTCAACAAACAGAACGCTGTATGCCAAGTGAGAAAAGGCAGTTCCTGTTCAGGATGCCGGCCCTGCTCCTGGTTCCAGGATGGAGCTGGGCTTCACTTAGCCAGGTGACCAGGGTTTCTGGTCCCAGATGAGGCTGTGTGCTGATAGAAAGCCAGCAGGCACACATGGAGAACATGCTCTATTTCTGGTAGGTGAGTTCTTCCCCCACTGTGAGATTTTTTTCCCCATCTGTAATGACGTCAAAGGAGTATTTCTGCTTAGCCTCTTCTCTGACTCCTCTCAGGAGCACAGCATGGCACTCAATAGATTTTCCTATTTGTGTCTAAGTGCTGTTGGGAGCCACAGTCTGTAGAGTGTGTGTTATGGCTGTGCCTGGCATGCTCAGAAGGAAATTAGAGCAGGAAAGATTATCTTCATCTACATCCCTCTACCCATCGAGCAGGTGCCACACCTGGTAGCAGATAAACCTATCCAACATCCAGCACCCCAAGGGTACCAGGTTCCAGGCAGCTGCTGTTGATCCTAAATGTCACAGAGTGGGTCATATGACTAGGTCCTGAAACGGAGAAACTCAAGTTCTGCAAAGACATATCCTGGCCAGGGTGAGGGAGGGTAGTGGTCTGGGTAGGAGCAGGACCCACAGATGACTCTGTGAAGCCAAAGCTATATGGGGTAGAGGGAAGGCTGGAGAAGTGTTGGAGGGAGAGGGTGGGCCGGTGGGAAGCCTTGGCCCAGGGTGGCTGGGTTGTAGAGCCACCTGGGGTACAAGGTTTGAGGTTTGAATGGAAGAGTCTCTAGCTGAGAGCACAGTCACAGAGGTTTAGAAGAGTCACTGGCTCCTGTGGTGACAGAGGAAACTGGGACCAGGATTAAGGCTGGTGGTGGGAAGATACAGGTGGCGGGATGCAGAGGAGGGGGGTGGGGAGTGGAGGGAGGATGCATGTGAAGGGTGTGACTGAAGGCAGCGGCAGCACAGAAGTACCACTGGATACTGGGCCTGTGTCCAAAGCTACAGTGTTTTCAGATGACCTGGAGCCCACTTGGGAGGTGAGGTTCTGTCCTAATCTTCTGGGAGATGCAGACAACAGGGGCTCTGTAGCTTTCAGTATGTTAGACATCCATAGAAAGATAGGCAGCCCTAAGGAGGTTCTTGGAGCCAGCACCACAGATGAGGATGCCTCTGGCCTGGAGTGGTCATCCCTCCATGTGGGCACTGGTGTCTGGACAGTGGGATTGGGGATATGCCGTAACAGGTGTGGAGGTCTAGAGAGTATGCGGGGAGAGGCTTAGCTCCCTCTGTAGAAAAGGCTCCTGCCCTCCTCCCCAGGGTCTCCGATTCCCTCTCAACTGAGCTGATGTCACCAGCAGTATTTGTCAGGATGGCCAGTAGAAGGTTGTTACTTTGCTGAGCTGATGTGCCAGGGGATGAGAGGAACTGGTCAGGGGCTTCATTAGTAGAGAGGAGGGTCAGGGTAGAAGCTGAGACTACTAGGAAGGCTGCAAAAAAAAGAAAGAAAGAAAGAGGGAAGGAGGGAAGGAAGGAAGGAAGGAAGGAAGGAAGGTCTGGCTTTTTAATGTCTGCTGGGCGTGGCTGGCCCCTAACCTCTCAGAACCTGGCATATCTTGTTCACTTAGGTACTGGAGAGTCCTGCCCAGGCTCTCCTACAGTGGGATTTATTAAACCAGCCTCCTCAATCAGCTGAATATAATAACTGACTCCTTGTTTATCTGTGTACTAGCCCCACCCCCCTGATTCAGCTGTCAGTGATAACCCTGCTCACCTCCCTGTTCAACTCTAAACATGCCGGGCTTCCAGGGTACTTTGGCTTCTTTAGCAGAGAGCCCAGTCTACCCGATCTCAGCTTCTCTGTGCCTGTGTCTGGGTCTGTCATTTCCTTATTCTCCTGTCATTCCGGTCAGGCGTTGTGATGGATGAAGTGTGTTCTTTCCTGTCCTCAGTGAGTGGTATTTTGGTGGCAGGAGATGTAGGGACAGTGGTAGTCAGAGGTGAGTGTTACGAGGGTAGTGGAGGGGCCAACTGTGCTGTGGGATCTGTGTGTGGTCCACCCCGCCCCTCTCCCAGCTTAGTTCCAGCTTGGTCCAGCTTCCATTCCATCAGACCGGGAGGGCCTGGGTTAGGGCAGATCAGAAGAGAGCACCTCCTTTGTGCCAGCAGCCTTTCCTAGCGTTCTGGTCAGAACCTTGCACTAAGTACATGGGGAGGCAAGTTTGGGTGGAAGGGTCCGTCCCAGACCCCCTGCTAGCTGCATCTCTGTGTTAGGTAGTTTTGTCAACTTGGCATAAGCTAGAGGCATCTAAGAAGAAATCTCAGCTGAAAAAAAATACCTCCATGATATTGGTCTATGGGCAAGTCTGTGAGGGCATTTTCTTGATTAACGGTTGGTGTGGGTAGTGCCGACCCTGGCCAGGCACTCCTGGGGTGTATAAGAAAGCAGGGTGAGCAAATCAGGGAGAACAAGTCCTTCTCCACGGCCTCTACCTCTGTTCTTGGCTCCATGTTCCTACCCTGAATTTGCCTTTGCTTTGTCTGGTGGGATGTGACCAGAGATCAAATAAGCCCCTCTTTCCCTAAATTGTCTTTGGTTGTAGTCTTTACCACAGCAATAGAAATGGAAGGATTGCCCACTCCCCCTGCAGGAGACTGGCCGGAGGCCTAGAACCTCTTAGCACCCCTAGCTCAGGGATAAACATGGAGCAGACTCAGCCCTCTTAACTCTTACTGAGAAACCTAGAGGTTTGCAGCCTTTTTCCCTAAGGGGTCCTGGCCTCACTGGACCACCAGCCCTGTCCTGGGGATCAATACTATTCTTATCAGCTTATCAGCGAGGCTAGATAGGGGGAAGAAAAGAACTAGAACCCGAAGGAGAGAATCCTCCATAGCAATTGAACCTGGGACATCGCAGCCAGGATCCTACCAAACCCCGGCACCTTCTACTTGGGCACACCCCTTCCCACCTGGAGGTGTCTGTCTGTCTGTCTGTCTGTCTGTCTGCTTACTTATCCATTTAGCTCAACTGAGTAAAGACTGCCACGTTGCACAGCAGTGCTACTGCCGTGTCCCCAGCCCTTTGGCTTTTTTTTTTTAAACCTTGAGACCTGGACTCACCAAGTGGCTCAGGCTGGCCTTGAGTCACTCTAAGCCTAGCCAATTCTTCAGTTTGCAAGCTTCCTGCCTCAACCTCCCTCTTGAATTAAAGCCATGGATCACTAACCACAGTTAGCAGAAATATTTTTCTAAGAAGGAGAACTATCGTTTGTGACACAGTTCTACCCCCAGCCCCGAGAACAGATCCACACCCCTACAGGCCTTCCCATTCAGCCCACTCCCTTGGCTTTGCTGCTTGCTATCTGTAGCCCTATACTCTGCTGGCCCCAGGAAGCTGTTGCCCTCCTTGGAGAGCCATTTCACTATCTGGCTGGGAGCTGGTATGGGGGAGATGTCTCCCAGGAAGAGGAGAGAGCTTTTGATAGCTCCCACCTGCAATCCTGGATCCACAATCCCTCTTCTCCCTGAAGCTGCTCTTCCCAGTCCTCCCGACCTGTCCCTCAGCCTGTACACATCCCTGTTCCTTTGTTCTTCTACCCTCAACTCTGTCCCTTGGATGCCCAGGCCTTACCTGGTATCCCTGATGCTGCCAAGAAGCCTCTGCCCTCTAGGAGGAGGATAAAGATTGGCTAGAACATGATGCTGCTCTTGTTAGGTGAGCAGGGCCATGGCTTTCCCAACAGCCTCAGGCTGAGAAAGATCCTGTTTGTGAGGGCTCTATTCTACAGAGTGAGGCTTGCTGGTACTGCAGGACCCGGGAGTCCCACTTGCCCCTCTGATACCCCCCAGGCCAGACTGAACTCAAACTGTCAAGGGGGATCATCACAAGTTTGAGGGCAGTAGAGACCAAACCAGTCTGGACTCGCCTGGTTATGCTGGCTCCGAAGCCTAGCTACTCAGGAGGTTAAGGCAGGAAGATGGTAAATTCAAGGCCTGCCTAAGCAACTTATCAAGATCTTGTCTCGAAAGTAGTAAAATGGAGGCCAGTGTTACACTTGAGTGGTGGAGTTCTCGCCTAGAATTACTTCCCAAAGTCTCTGGGTTCAAGCCCCAGTGGGCAGGGAATGAAATCAGGATTCGGCATGTCTGAAAGCTGAGGGCTAATCTCCAGTCAGAATCAGTACTCGGGCTTCGACAAGTGTCTGGGCTCACTGTTTAGTTTTGGGTTTTAAAACATTTTTCATTTTTGAGGCAGGTTCTTACTATGTTCTTACTATGTAGACCAGGCTGGCCTTGAACTCAGATCCATTTGCCTTTACTGCCCAAGTATTGGGATCAGAGATGTGCTTTCTTTTAAACCAAACATCTCTGGCTTGAATATGCATCTTCTGGTTTAACACGGGAAAGCTGGGCTCCTAATGACATGACTACAGTCATCGTTTGCTCCTGCAAAGCATATTCCTGATTTCTTGTTTGACTTCCGATATGGCTTCTGTGAAAATCAACTCTGTTCACTGGGTGGTTTTCTTGAGTCTGTATCGATCTCAGTCTTCCTTGGGTTTGGTCCAAAGCTGGGGACGTAGATTCAGCCTGCAAACAGGTGTGTCCTAGAGATGCAGTGGGTGAACGAGGATGGGTGGAAATGGTCTGGAGAGTCTGTTGTTCTTCTGGGCAACTCAGAGTCAGTGGAGACTAGGAAGCCACAGGTAAGTTCTTAGAGAGGCGTTCTGAAGTGTGGCGTGGGTCCTTAGAGGATCCTCACAGGACTGGCCCCACAAGACAGGACTGGCTTCAACACATTCTGCATTGCCTTTCCTTCCTTACTGCCTCTGACCCTCTCTTCATTCCTCTGATTTTTATCCCTCAGAAAGCTGCTAGAGCCTAGGACAGCAGGATGGACAAAATGATCAGAAGTTTAAATCCAGTCTGAGAAACTTAGTGCAGCCTCTCTTCCCAAACCTGAATAAAGGGCCAAGGTTGCAGCTCACTAGTGGCGTGTCATCGTATTGGAGGCCTTTAATTCAATCCCTGGTACCATCTCCCCACCTCACATGAGGTGGAAGGGAGAACAAGCTGCTAGAAGCCACAGGCTTTATGTTGGGTCCTCAGGGCCAATCCAACCCGGGTTATATAGACGTGGGTCATTCTAGAGCTCACCGATCAGATGGTAGTGCTTGCTAACCATGCGGAAGTGAATGTTAAAGCAGGGATCCACTTGCTGTGGGCGTGGGGGAGGTATGGGGCTGCGGTTGAGATGGGGCTGTGGGTGAGGTAAATCTGGTTGCCATGGCGCTCTGGACCACAGGTTTTCCCAGTGAGTCTCCAGGACCATTAGCACCACTTGGTGACTCAGCAAGAGATCCAGACGCTGACTCCACCCTCAAACTACAGAGTCAGAGAGGAGGGGGTGAAGCCAACCCCTGTGCTTCCTGGCCCTCTGTGTGAGCCTCAGTTGGATGACATCTGGAAATCACAAACAAATGTCTGGGTTGAGCTCCTCTCAGTATCGGTGCCTACATTTCCAGACACGCATCGTTTCTATGTCTCCTGGAACCGTTTTGAAACAAAATCAACAGCAGGCCTTTAAAAAAAAAAAAGATGTTTCTTCATTCATAAATATATATATATATATTCTATTTGGGGCTCACGAGGTTGAAGTAGGGTCTTACTATAGCCCAGGCTGGCCTCAATCTTCTCAATTCACCTGCCTCAGCACTTCACCAGGCTGTTGGTGTGTTTTATGTTTGTCCTTTTTATTGATTGTGAATTCACCATGCACCCCAATCCCACTTGTCTCCCCATCCCTTTGTATCCACCCTTTGCCCTTGCAACCTCCCTGCCAAAAGAAAGTAAGATTCACAATAAAACAAAGCAAAACATCGTGTCATGGAACCTACAGTGTGTCACACAGCACGTACACCCTTTTGTCCACACGTCTTTACTTGCAGATGTTCATTGCAATGACCTTTGGTCTGTGTCCAGGCCTCTGGCTTTGCTAGGTTATGTTATGATCCTCACATGGACTCCTCTTGGATATCCTGCCATTGCCCTGAGTCGTGGAGGTCCTGCAGCTCAAGATGGCCCTTTCATGAGCTCCAGCAGTTCATAGATGGGGTAGATGTTGGGGTGGGCCAACTCAAAGCCCTGGATCTGGACATGGGGTTAGCTGAGTCGGTCGGCCCAGCAGCTCTCCTGTGCCTGCCCTGGGGCTCTCCAGCACTGCCCTGGCTAGCTCACCTAGTGCTGTTCCCATAATGGACAGGGTCAGCTCTCTTGCTCTCCTGACCTCAGGGCCAGTTTCCCTCGGTAGATTAGGGGCCAGACCAGCTTTCCCACACCCATGCCCTCAGGCTAGGTCACCTGCTTCCAGGGTTCTCTCTACTGGGCAAGGGGTGGGAAAAGCTCAGCACAGTGCCTCCGGTGTCGGTTCAGACCAGGGATGGCTCCATCGCCTTTGAAGATAACAGGAGCCTGGGACGTCAGCTCAGACTCCAGGTGCCATAGGACCCATACATGGCCCCCAGCTACAGCATGGATCCAGATGGCTCCATAGCCCCGAGTAGTAGTGCAGGCACTCAGAGCAGCACCATTCACCCTGTGGAACCACAGCCCTCAATTATCCACAAGCCTCTGATTGTAAAGAACTTAGTTCCAGCTGGCCAGCATTCTCTGTGAGATTGCGCAGCTGCTCCAGATATTTCACAAGAAATTCCCGCCACACAGGACTCAAAGACTTGAATTTCCTTCTTACCTGAGACACAAACTCTCCAACGTGTAAATGCTGGATCCTACTATAAAACAACTGCTTGGAAACAGTTCAAAAGAAGCAAGAGAGATGGCTCAGCGTTTAAGAGCACTGACTTCTCTTCCAGAGGTCCTGAGTTCAAATCCCAGCAACCACATGGTTGCTCACCACCATCTGGAATGGTGGTGATGGGGGGATGGGATCCGATGCCCTCTTCTAGTGTGTCTGAAGACAGCTACGGTGTACTTACAATAAATAAATATTAAAAGAAGAAGAAGCAAGAGGCACAATACCTTTCCCTTCCTTTATGCACTGTGTGTGTGTTAGATTATTTCAGGGCAGCTGTGGAGGGTAATATGAATGGTCTCTCCATGCAGCCTGGTGTCTGTAATCATGGCTGATGACCTAGGCTTACCTTGGAGTAACAAACAGCCATGTGGCTTGCCACCATCTTTACTAAGGTTAAAGAAAGGGCATGCCATGTGACTGCACTGCTAACTGACCACGTGGCATACATCAACCAAGGCAGTGCGTATAAAACAACCAGACCCACAGAGTCCTCTGCTAATCACTGTAGCCCCGTTTGTGAGATGAAGGTAACAACAGGTCCTCAGCCTATTACTTGATTTTATTTTTCCTATATTAAGGAGGTAATAGCAAGTCTCTTAAGATATTTTGGATTGGGATGGGTTTTTGTGTGTGATGATCTTTGTTCTAAAAATGAAAAATAACTGATGAGGACAAAACCATGAACAAGACTGTATAACGTATGTTAGATGATTAAGTCGTACAAGTTCCTAAAGTTATAATGCTTTATTCAAGCTAACAAAGAGGTGTATCTTCTTTTCCCATTGCATTATTCACTTTATTGGTTTTTTTTTTTTTTTTTTACAAAAGTTCATTACAATTTACAACAGGCTCCAGGAAAACACTTCATTTCATTCTAGCTATTAGGTGGCAAAGATGTTATGACGGGGAATCCAGATGTTTGACAGGTTACAGGATGACACTTTATTCTAGTTGTTATGGCAAAGACGTTATGGCGGGGAGTCCAGATGTTTCAATAGGAATGGAAGAGGAGGGTCATCGTCACCTCAGATGTGAGGAACAGCTTACTTTTTGCCAGATTTCTTAATTCCACCTGTGGTCAGGGGGCTCCTCCCTGCGGCCTTGGCTTTTAAAAGCTCTTCGAGTTTCTTCTGTTCCTCCTTTTGTTTCTGTTTGAAAGCTTTGTCTTCCTCGTCCGTCTCCTTGGCCTGCTTCTTAGGCTGTTTCAGGGGTTTCTTTTTGCCACCTTCGAGGCCCGACATGGCGCCTCCAGGCCCTTCACCAGACCCTGATTCTCACAAAGAGTATATCTAATCACTTATGCCTTTGATAATTTTGTGAAACTTTGGATATTTGATAAAACTAAGTCATATTTAAAATTTGACATTTTATAAATGTACACTATAAAAAGACCAGGAAATTAAGATTTTTCCATCCCTTTTTGAGCTGTATATAGACAGTTTAAAGTTGATACTACAGGGTCTTTATTTTTTAACTATCTTTATTTTATCTACATTGGTGATCTGGCTGCATGTCTGTCTGTCTGAGGGTGTCACATCCCCTGGAACAGAAGTTACAGATAGTTGTGAGCTGCCATGTGGTTGCTGGGACTTGAACCAGTGCTCTTAACTGCTGAGCTCTTCAGCCCCAACTAAAGGATCTTTAGAGAAGAGAGGCCCTTGGCCCTGTGAAGGCTCAATACCCCAGTGTAGGGGAATGCCAGGGCGGGGAGGTGAGAGGGAGTGGGTGGGTGAACACTCTCATAGAAGCAGTGGTGGGGTGGGAGGTGGGAGAGGGGGATTCCAGAGGTGAATCCAGGAAAAGGGGATAACATTTGAAATGTAAGTAAAGAAAATATTCAATGAAAAATAATGATTGTGGACAGAAGAGATGGCTCAGTGGTTAAGAGCACTGACTGCTCTTCCAAAGGTCCTGAGTTCAAATCTTAGCAACCACATGGTGGCTCATAACCATCTGTAATAAAATCTGATGCCCTCTTCTAGTGTGTCTGAAGACAGCTACAGTGTACTAATATATATTAAATAAATATTTTAAAAAATTATTGCATTAGAAAATAAAGAATATTTAATTCAAGAATTATATTTTTAGGCTCAAATTTAATGGGAATGTAATTATTAAATCCTGATTTTATAAAAGGTACCAACTTGTTGTAAAATGTTAAAAATAACTAAAGACATACAAATTAATGGTCAGTTACCTTATAAACCCTGAGATTATATAATGTGCTCAGAACTATATTCATAGTCATAATAAGTACAGAAACAAGTTTGGAGGAAGAGACCAATTTGTATTTCCCACCATATAGTATTCTGTATATATTGTCAAAATTAAACCTAAAGCAAGTAGAGCAAAACTAATTTAAAGTAAACTTAAAGTTTAATCTTCAAAACCAGTTATATAAAAAATTGCTTATAAAAATTAAGTGGTTGGGCTGGAGAGATGGCTCAGAGTATAAGAACACTGTATGATCTTCCAGAGATCCTGAGTTCAAGTCCCAGCAACCACATGGTGGCTCACAACCATCTGTAATGAGATCTGGTGCCCTCTTCTGGCCTGCAGGGATACATGCAGGCAGAATGCTGTATACATAATAAATCTTTTTTAATAAATTAAATGTTTGAGTAAAATGAGTTAAATTTACAATACGTGGCAGGGAGAGCCTAGGTTCAAGTAGTTCTGTTGGATGGAACACTGTCCTTCCCAAGTAAATTGCATTCTAGCTCTTCATGGGACAAAGATACATGGGAAAGTAAGACCTGCTAGACGTCTGCTGTTTCTGTCTCCACCTGTATAGACCCCCCAGCTCTAGCTGTGCAGGCTTGACCAGCTCAGGTCACTGAGGCAAAACCCTCCTTATCTAGAGATGAATTACTCTTCATGTCCTTGTCATATCATGACAGGGGATGGAGTCTCTTACTCAGTGGAGGACCTCGGTGTCCACATCCACATCCAGACTGTCTCAAACATCAGAGATGCAAGCAACATCTCTGTCCTCAGTATCTACAAAGTTGGCATGTGAGGATGCTGTGAGCCTTGTAAACAAGCCAACTGCCAGCCTGGTAAAGCCTGCATGCTAGTTCAATTGGCTACACCCTTTAGCCAGTTTTTCCCCTTAGCAAAATCTCACTTCAGGATCTAAACCCACCTGCCCATGTTCCCTGACAAAAGGAAGATGTCAGATACCCTCTCATCAAATTCACACCCTTAGAATGTTTTTCAGAATATCCAAGCTGTGTCTTTGACAGTTGGTTTATGTATCTGTAGAGTCAAGAAAGGATTGTGTTAAGTGATGTTCTGAGCCCTTCGGTTCTTCAGGAGGAGACTTAGATGAAGAAGTTTCTCCAACCTGTGCTCACCTGTGGCTTTGGGAATATAATCTAGTCTCTACCCAGCGGGAGAGCTCCAGAATCAGTGTCTGCTCTCTCGTCCCACAGTCTAGAAGACACACAAGGCCTTTGACAGTGAGCTTGGGGATGTTTTCAAAGAAATTCCAAAGCCTAAAGCTGGTTTAACCTGGTTATCTTGCTTTATAATTTATGCCTCCTCTAAACAGATAGGGTGATGTTAAGAAACACGCTTGCTGCTCTGCGTGTGGTGACATAAAGACTTGTAGAGAGTCACCTTTGGCTTTCACTGTCAGTACAGTTTGTCCCAAGTAGTTTACTACAGACGTGACACGGCTGGTGGCTCTCATCTTTCCCCTGTTGGTTGAGTGCATGCAATGAAAATTAATGGTTTTTTAAGGGTTCTGCTAACAGGGTTAATCACAGAAGAATGTGCTGGTTGTTCAGTGTAGACTTTGTAAGAAGAATCATTTACTGACCAGGGTGATAACTTATGTAGTGACTTAGGACAAACTAAAGTGTTCTAGGGAGATGCCCACTGAGCAGAAAGCAGGGCATTACTGTCTCTGGGAACAGTTTTAAATTGAAAATTAAAAAATCATTTCTTTAGGGGAATTAAATTGTCTTTTGGAATATAGGTATAACAATTTGATTTTTTTAAAAAAAATATTGTCTTATTTTTAGATACTAGATAAACCCCATTTTTAAAAAATTTACTTTATTAAATTATTTCTAACCAAAAGTTGTGTTTTACTTGAGATACTCTAGTTTTGTTCATTAAACAATAGCTGGTATTGTTAATATTTGAAACGAATATGTACAGCTCATTAAATATAAAAGAGAGAAATGTCACTTAGACACTTTCTGTTCATATTTATTCCTTGGATGCTGACTTTGCCCAACTGACACAGGAGTCGGATGTAACAAATGGCCGCTTACAGTTACTTTGTCCTTCTACAGGGCTCTGGTACATGGCCCGGCCAGTTGTACAATCACATTTAACCCTGGTTAATCTAGATGTAAACGTTTTCCTCATATACACTGTCTCTTAATGTTGCCCAATATTCCGACCTCTTGACTTAGGTCATGGATCTTTGCCAACTGTTAGGCTTTATCATGGCCTGCTAGATGAATCGTCTTCTGAGATACTCTAACCACTGTTACCTTTATCACCCTTCTGGCAGCACAAGGCAGTTACCAAGAGATCAACAACCAAACCACTAAAAGCACCTCAGGTGACCTCTAGAAGGGGACTGATGGGTCCCGGGCCATCCAGCTCCTCCCTCCTCTTGCCACTCTGGACATTGTTTTTGGGACTCAGAACTGAAACAGCTGGACTTGAGCTCTGTCACATCACAGCCCGTCTTACCAGTTCAGACCAGCTGGACCCCTTGACTGTGGCAGTACTCCAAGATTAAAGAGGACTAGCCCCGACTGCTGCTAAGAGTGGGATTTGAGCTGTTTCCATGGCAACCCATCCTAACTGGTTTGAATGAAACACAGGGACCAGACAGAAATCCCTTCTGGTTCCCTCCTACTCTGGCTCCTCCTGGATCACATCACTCCTTGTTCCTTCATGTATAGATTTTACCCCTCCCTTAAGCGCTTTGTTTATTGAACTCCACTCTATACCCAGGAAAAATGTTCCACACAAACGCTTCAAGTTGTCCTCATTCTAAAACAGCTACATTTGTCCCTGATGCACCTGCAGAAGAAAGACCTTTTAGATGCTGTGGAGAAACTCCGGCTAAAGGGGGTCTTCATTCCTTCCACCCCCCAGGCCAGATACAATTCTTTACATTAGTCCTCTGTTTTCCTGTTCCCTTCCTTCTAATCTCTCTGCTACTTCTAGCTCAACTTGGTGCAGCTGTCCTGACAATGGGACCAGTCCTTGTTACCCTGAATCAACTCTGTCTTAGTTAGGGTTTTCTTGCTGTGAACAGATACCATGACCAGGGCAACTCGTATAAAGAAAAACATTTCACTGGGGCTGGCTTACAGTTCAGAGGTTCAGTCCATTATCAATGTGGAGGAAGCATGGTAGTATGTAGGCAGACTTGGTGCTGGAGAAGTAGCTGACTTCTACATCCTAATTGGCAGGCAGCAGGAAGAGAATTAAACACACTTCCTCCATCAATGTCATACCTTCTTCAACAAGTACCACTACCTAGGAGGATCTGGTGGCTGTGTTCTTTCAAACTACTACAAACTCAAGGTCCACTTTCTCTCACCTCAGCTCTCCCCTGCCCCTCAACCTTCCCCAGAAAACTCTCTAAATTCTACTCTGTAACCAAACCAACTGCTCATCACCCTTTAATATTTATTTTCAAAGTCTCTTTAAGAATACAGGATGACAATTGCATGATCCACTGTAACCAGTCAAGAGAGACTTTCACCCTGCTTCGGTGGACCCAGAACTAGCCCCTCTGCACAGAGAACAGCTGTAACGCCCCTACAATGCATTTTGATAGCCTCTCAAGAGTTAGGAGTGATAGTTTTCTGCTGTAAGACTACCTTTCTCAGCTTTCCTTGAGGAGTACAGAAATCGTTTTGCGTCTCTGCCCCGAGAAGTCTCCGCATCCCATCTTACCCTGCAGTCGAGATGGACTTCTGCATACATGTGTGTCAAAATGCTTCCTCACCACAAATAAACATGGTTCCATCTAAGGCCAGACTCTTGTGGGATATCTACCAGAGAAGGCTGCTGGGGCATGAATTTAAGCCGGTAGAGATTCTTTATCGACTGCTGGTGACTATACTGGGTTTTCAGGATTCTAGTGTACCCCGGAGCCTTTCTCAGGGTGAGCTTTTAAGCATAAAAAACATGCTTTAGATTGATATGCTTCAGTTAACAAGAACAGAAGAAAAAACAGAAGCCAAAAGCAAGGTTAGTACATTTGGAGTCTTTCTCGGAATTACAGACTTTGATCGATTAGGTCTTTGTTTGCATTTTGGCAGTTGGTGCAGTCTACACGTTGAGTTTTTCAACCTGAATGGTACTTCCAACATGGAGTCAGTTGTGCTAAGATCTGGGCGCCTGTTACAAGAACACGCTTCTCTTTCTTTCTGCCTTCCAGGTCACAATACGTAGTGCTCCGGGAGACTTTCAGTGTGTTTATTTGCAAGATGGGATAGCAGGCATTTTACCAGCATTGTTAAGGTCAGAGTTTGCCTGGGCCCCGTCAGCTCTAACGTGCCAAGTTGGCCAAATAGTCCATAACAGGCCAACCAGAGAGCTCTTGTATATATGAGATTAGCACTTGTAAATATACAAGAGAACATCAGGGTGAGTGATAAAGGGAGTTCTACCCGGGGTGGGGAGGCTGGTAGTGGAGAGGTAGAAACCCTTTTCCCAGTTAGGGTGAGCATCTTTGTGTATAGCTTCCAGCATGTAGTTCATTCATGGGAAGGAGAACAGCTTAGACTGAGTTGTATACAGTCCGAAGGGGTTGGTGTGAGACACTGTGCGTGTTCTTTCCAGTTGTGCAACCTCTGCCATGGAAACGGGCCCGTGCAAATCAGACCATGCAAATGATGACAGCTGCAGCCTTGTGCTAGTAGTTTATAGCATCCAGAAGCTAGCAGTTCGGAATCCCTGGATCATGTGTGTGAAGATTCTCTAATGGGCGTCCAACGGCTCGCCTTCACTATAACCACAATGATTATGATCTCTAATCAGGAACGACAGTAATTCTGCCTATCGGGAGAGCATCAGGTCGAATCCAACTTACCTAAAATCCTGCACACACTCCCTTAGTTCTGCTAATGGAAGTGTTGTTTGTACTAGTCACTGGCCCCCCATTTCAGTCTCCTTGTCTTGCTGAAGGTTCTCATGGATGTTTCATGCTGCAGGATCCAAATTCTTGATAAAAGACTTGATCATCCAGGCAGGCATGGTGCAGGAGGAGCTGGGAGTTCTACATCTTCATCTGAAGGCTGCTAGCAGAATACTCACGTCCAGGCAGCTAGTACAATGTTGTTAAGCCCATGCCCACAGTGACACACCTACTTCGACAAAGTCACACCTCCTATTAGTGGCGCTCCCTGGTCCAAACATTATACAAACCATCACACTTCCCATCAATCCTTTAGAGACACCAAAATGAGGCCTGACCTTAAGCGCTCCTCCTACAGAGGGCACTAGCCAACCACTTAATTTCTTCTCTCCTCCTCTGGCTTTAATATTTCCATATTAAAAATGTAGTTTTCTGGGCTGGAGAGATGGCTCAGTGGTTAAGAGCACTGACTGCTCTTCCAGAGGTTCTGAGTTCAATTCCCAGCAACCACATGGTGGCTCACAACCATCTGTAATGGGATCTGATGCCCTCTTCTGGTGTGTCTGAAGACAGCTACAGTGTACTTATATAAACAAACAAACAAATAAATAAATAAAAATATAAAACAATAATTAAAAAAACCCACCACACTCAACTTCTTACCCAACATCTAAGTTATACTTGAGACAGGTATCCCAGATTTACATAGTCCAAGCTCAGCCCTTGAACCTTCTCCATGAGTCTGTCCACTAGATCCTTTCTCACATCCGTTAAAGGAGACTCTGGCTTCCTAGTCAATGGAAAACTCCTTTATGACATAGACATTCAGCTTTCATCTGGGGTCTGAGTCATGGGGGTATTTGCCAGCCCAAGCAGTAGCCTTAGTCAATTGTAAGAAGCGTGTGCTTGAGAGCAGGTAGGATACAGCAAAGGCACAGGAGAGTGGGACCCCCCTTTAACTTCTTCGAGACTCTCAGCTTGTTCTCCCTACTACAGTCCCAGGGCACATCTGAGAGCTGGGAAGCTTAAGCCGAGCCGCTGAAGTCAGGTCCAGTATGAAGGCCAGGCATTCTTCTTTCTAGGCAAAAGTTAATGGAATTTGGGAGTCAGGAGGCAGTGGCTCACAGGGGAGTAAGGGAGGAAAGAAAAAAGCAAAGATGCCAAGGGGGTGCATGGAGTCAGAATGCTGTGTCTACCTTGGATTGGCCAAGGTATTCTTCGTATTTTTATTGGGCCCCAATTTCTGTTTTGTAACCTAGGGTTGGAATGAGGGTTTCTTCAGCATCTTTTTCAGGGCTCCTCTGCCCTGTCACCCTAAATCCCAATGCACTTCCCTAAGCATCTGGAAAGGTCAGACTGATTGAGGCAGGGAGAAAGGGGAAACCCTGGTGACCATGGGTCCTGTACAGTCTGTAGCCTGGTAAATGACTGGTTGGGAGGGGGAAGCATCCCTGGTGCTAGAGGCAGGATTAAGGGCTTCTAGGCACATGAGTAGCTCCCTTGGGCTGACATGGGTAGAGCTAGTGGTGGCCAAAGACAGCACAACTGTGCCAATAGCCCTTGCTGACTTCTGTTCTCCCTTACCAGGTCTTGTCATTCTATCTTATCGCCACCGGGAGGCAGAAGGAGACCACGTTTCTGGCTATCCTATTTCTGTTTTTTTTTTTTGTTGTTGTTGTTGTTGTTGTTGTTGTTGTTGTTGTTGTTGTTGTTGTTGTCCCTTGGCTGCGGATGGGCACAGGTGGGAAAGGAATGTAAGTACCTGCCCACTATCTCCCACCTCAACCTGCTGCAGGATTCCTGTGTGTCCTGGGATATGTTCCACCTCTGTTTGGTTTTGTTTGTTTTGTTTTGAAGACAGGGTTTCTCTGTGTGGCCCTGGCTGTCCTGGAACTCATGCGGTAGACCAGCCATGGTACCTACTCTCTACTCAGAACCCGATATGCTGCCCAGATGCTGTGGTTATCCTGTGCCAGCCATGCTTAGCTTCCTGAGACCAAGGTGTCCTTTTTCCTAGGTTGGGCTGGGCTAAGGACTAGTCCTGGGGACTGGAACTGAGGGTCCATCATCTGAAAGAACTTTCATAGGCGCAACCTGTCAACAGGACACACACACACCCTCTCTCGTGGTTCTCCATGCCATTTCCTGCATGCTCCCCCTTCAGATTGTCTTTCATGGGTCCCTAGTAGATCCCCAGGGAACGACTCTCACCCCTACACCCCTATCCTTTCCCGGCTCACCCGCTCCTGCATATGCCCCATTTTGGCCCGTGGTATCTTCTCTACCTATCTCCTGTGCTGGCGTCATGGCCCCTCCCTGGGATCCTTTCTCCCTGATAGTGTAGCAGCTACAGATGACAGAGTAGATTTGGCTCACACACCTCTTTCCATGTTTTAGGTACCCTGAACTAGGGGCCCCAGATCTCTTCCCCAGGCCAGCTGTGGAACAGCTGAACAGCTTCACAGTGAGTTTGCTGTGTGAGATGCAGGAGATGCTCTGTGACCTCCACCCCTGGACCAGGGATGAGAGTCAGTCCATCAGGTGTGGCTCTTGCAAAGCAGGAGGCTGCTGCTGCTTCAGGTACAGCTCTTTGGGCTACAGTCTAGACAGCAGAGAACATGCTGGTAGGCTGTGCTCTGCAGGCAGTTAGGATGTGCATACAAGATTTGTCTTTTTTTAAAGATTTATTTATTCCATGTATGTGGGTACACTGTAGCTACCTTCAGACACACCAGAAGAGGGCATTGAATCCCATTACGGATGGCTGTGAGCCACCATGTGGTTGTTGGGAATTGAGCTCATGACCTTTGGAAGAGCAGTCAGTGCTCTTAACCACTGAGCCATCTCTCCAGCCCTGATTTGTCTTTTCAATATGCTCAGTTTATTCACACTAAGATTTCTATTGCTTGCTTGTTTATCGAGACAGGATTTCTCTATTATGTGGTTCTGACTGTCCTGAAACACATTATGTCTACCAGACTGGCCTCAAATTCACAAAGATCCACATGCTTCTGTATCCTGAGTGCTAGGTTGTGTGTTGGCCATCACACCCAACACACAAACATTTCACACAGTCCCATAGTAATATAAAGATTAAATAAACATTCCCCCAAACAGAAGATAGTTGGGTAGAAAATGCTACAGAGTCCCACTGACGCAATCTCTGGTGGGGAAGGCTCAGGAGCAGGTTCCACTCCCAAAGTTCAAGTTTTTTGGGGGACAGTTTTGTTTTGGTTTTGGTTTGGGTTGGGTTGGTTTTGGGTCTTTGAGACAAAGTTTCTTGGTGTAGCTCTAGCTGTCCTGGATCTCACTCTGTAGACGAGGCTGGCCTTGAACTCAGATCCACCTGTCTGTGCTTCTGGAGTGTTGAGCTTGAAGGAGCGTGTCACTAAAGTTCCAATGTTTATACCGTTTGTATCAAAATAGGCCAACGTCCCTGTTTTGATATCATTTCCTTGGGCAGATGGGGCTCGCAGCTAAGGGCTGATTCATTAATAGTAATGCCACCTTGGGGGTAGTTCATTAGCATATCCAGGCTTGTTGGGGACGGGGTTGGCTCATATCTGAGGCTTCTGTGGCCACTTCATTAATGCTAATGTTATGGGGGGGCGGGGGGAATAAGCTCCTACCGGACAAGCACTGCATTACTTCAAGTCACATGGTTTTCAGGTTACACAGAACGGGTTGACTTCTATTCCTAACACCAGGTCCGGTCTCTGAGAGGGTAATGGCTGGGTCAGCAGTACTTCTGTTGGCCTGGGATTCTTAGGAAAGCAAAAAGCTGCAGAGTGTTGGCTGCAGGTCTGTAAAAGCAGCAGTGGAGAGACTGAAGCTGGAGGGTGGCAGACAAACAAAAGCCAAAGCGACACGGAAATCAAGTGCACTCACTGTCCCCTCCCTTTCCTCCAAGTAAACAGAAAAACAGAGAGGGAAGGGAAGGGGAAGGGAAGGGGGAGGGAGGGGGAAGGGAGGGGGAAGGGAAGGGGAAGGGAAGGGGGAGGGAAGGGGGAGGGAGGGGGAAGGGAGGGGGAAGGGAAGGGGAAGGGAAGGGGGAGGGAAGGGGGAGGGAGGGGGAAGGGAGGGGGAAGGGAAGGGGGAGGGAAGGGGGAGGGAGGGGGAAGAGAAGGGGAAGGGAGGGGGAAGGGAGGGGAAAGGGAAGGGGAAAGGAAGGGGGACAATCTTTATTTTCCTCTGCAGGGTTCTTTTCCAAGCAGCTTTCATAGAAACACCTGTCCCGAAAGCCATCAGTGGGAATGGGGATCCAGAAAGACAAACTGCAGGGGGCGATGTAGAGAAACAAATGCATTAATGCTGGTGGGATCCATACATACATCTGCAGCAACTTTCACCGCTATCTGTATGTGTGAACATATATATTTTTTTATAGGTTCAGCTCTTTATTGGACATGCTAACAAAATAGGTTTAGTCAAAATGACCAAAGCCCGTGTCACATCCCAACCCCTGGGATTCTTCTTTGCTTTTGCCCTTCTTCTCAGCTGGGGCAGCAGAGGTGGACAGGGCAGGACCACTTGCTGGTGTGTCTGCAGATGCTGGAGTGGGCCCATTGCAGATGAGACTCCCAGTGCGGATGCTGGCCACTGCGTTTGCAAGAAAACCAGGCCAGAAAGTTTCAACGCTGACATCAGCTGCATTCACGGGGGAGTTGATCTCATGATGAAGGTGAGCTCAGAGACTGGAGCCATGTTGTGGACTGCCTCAGTGCAAGTCCTCAGACGCACTGAAGGCTTCTTTTGGAAGACCCAAGCACTTGGTGGTAGCTGAGGAAAGGGGAGAGCATGTACTTTGTTCACTTATAGAAAATGCTTTTGTAAGTGGCAAGAAAACATCTAGCCCAGATGAAATCCGTCTGCTAGTCCTTTTCTAGTTGCCTGGGATGTATCTTCCTGAGCATCTGGGTAATACAATCTAATGAGCCTCAGCATTTCTACAAATACTCTCATGCTTGTGTTTGGTAACACAGATTCTTTTCAAGGGAACACACTAGGTGAAATCTAGACATAACATTTTGTTCATAAATTCCTTTATCCAGGAAAATCCATAGGACTTGTCTTAGAGTTTCATTATTGTGAAGAGACACCATGACCATAGCCACTCTTATAAAAGAAAGAATTGGGGCTCAATTACAGTTTCAGAGGTTTAGTCTGTTATAATCATGAAGAGGAGCATGGTGGTGCACAGGCAGACATGGTGGTGCACAGGCAGACATGGTGGTGCACAGGTAGAAATGGTGGTGCACAGGCAGACATGGTGGTGCACAGGTAGAAATGGTGGTGCACAGGCAGACCTGGTGCTAAAGGAGCTGAAAGTTCTACATGTGAATCCGCACACAGCAGGAACAGAGAAACTCTGGGCTTGGAATGGGCTTTTGGAACCTCAAAGCACACCTCCAGTGACACACTTCCTCCAATAAGGCCACACCTTCTAATCCTTTCAAATAATTCCACTCCCTAGTGACCAAGGATTCAAGTCTATGAGCTTCTGGGAGCCATTCTCATTGAAACCATCACAGAGGCCAGAGGCCTTAAAAAACACCCCTCCCCCTTTTCTCCTCTCAGGAATGCGGGGTCATGTGTGGGAAGTACTGTGGACTGTAGAGGCAATAAGTCCATTTTAGATCCAGATCATGTTCCTTCCTATCGATCACACTGTTTTCTTTCTTTATTTTGCTTTTTCATAGTTTTATTTTCTAAGACACATTGGAACCAGGCAGTGTTATGCCAGGTTCACAGGAACCCCAGGAGACCACCAGGAATTTCGAGTCCGATGCAAGAACAGAGAGTCTTTATTATACAAGTCTAACCAGGATTGCAAGCCTCCCCTGCTCCACAGGTTAGGAATGTGATGTCCAGAGGCTGGAGAGATATATAGGGGTGCATACGCTGGGATTCTGGCATTACATGGTTGGGGTGGGGGTAGAGAGGTGCCTTCCGTCCATGGGGCAGAATCGCGCAGCTGGAAAAGGACCTTCCTGACCTGGGAAGTAGTAATTCATTGCATTATCAGAAGCCAGTGTATTTTGCAAACTGGTCACAGCTGTCTGGGAACACTTAATTGCCTCTTTCCCATAATCCCAGAGTGGGCTTTTTATCACTGCTCCGGAGAAAGGCTGGTTGTTAATCAGGGGAGGGAGGGCAAGTTCCAGCTCTGTAGACTAGGATAGGCTGCCTTTGTTTACTCCCAAAGACAGCATCTGTCCAGGAGAGGGTGGGGGAGGGAGTGCTGGTCACTTCGGTTTGGCAGACAAGGAGTACAGGACAAGGATTAATGCAGAGAAGGGGTAGGATCTTCATATCTCTTCAGCAGTTAGGGTGCGCTGCTTTCTTCTTAAAACTTACGGCTCCCCCCCCCCCTTAGGCATGAGGTTTAATGGAATTCCATTTAACCTCAATTTAATTGAACATCCTGTGATATCTCTCTATGGGCTTGCTTATTACCAGTACTGTGGCACATTCTACTGATATTTACATAGAGTTGAATTGGGGTATAAATGGAGGATAAAAGACCATCTTAAATCATACAGCGTAATTTAGTTGCGAATACACGTTCTCAACAAATATTAAATATTAAGTAGTTATTATCTATGGCAGTTCCATTTAAGAGCCCCAAATGAAACTGTCTGGAATTGACACAAGTCTTGAACACCAACCTGGCTAAAATCATACTCATCAAACCCCTTCGGGTCAGGACATGCTGTGTTCACCGAAACAGAGGCCCCGCCAGCCTTCAGGCAGGAACTAATCATGATGAATCCGTCTCCCACCTCATTCATGGTGGACTGGCATCTATCACATGTCCTGCATTGTAGTGTGGGTAAGACGGTGCTTCATTGTTTCATGTAAAGCCCTTACCTTAGGAATATTTTGAGGGCTAGGCTAACCCAAGAGCCTTTGGCAGGAGGATCATTGGGACTTTGTAATTCAAGGTGAGCCCTGGGCAACAAAGTAGCCCAAATCTTTAAATGCCTGTCTTTTTATTTCCTGTAGCCACTGCTTTCCCATTGGCATACAACTGTTCATTTCCATCCAGAGAGCCAGGTTCCACATTTTACCGTTTTTAAAGATCGATGAAATTTCCTTTTAGTGTTTGATTATATGAAGGGGGAAGGGGTAGAGAAGGGTGCTCACCCACCAGGGTGTGCATGTGGAGGGCAGAAAACAGTTTCAGTTGTTGGTACAACAAGAAGAGAAGAACTGAAAGCCAGGGTAGAGGTCATGGGCGGTTGGACTAGCATTTGGGTTCCATACCTGTCAGGTGGCAGGCAGGATTAGGTACAGGGTTCCCCTGTTCATGGCATCCATTGTCAGTTTGGAAGACATTGTGCAGGCTAATTTCCAGTTGCCTCTCTGTTCTTTGAGACCATTCAGAATGTGGACGCAGACTCTGAGATCCTCTAGTGAAAAAAAAATTCATCCCCCTGTCATGTGAGACACAAGGAATTAATTTCTCCTATAGACAAGGTTTTCCTGGTTTGGCCTATGTAGCCAGAGAAAGGAGCAGCAAACTTACTCTTTTCCTGTGTATCTTCATCCTGTAACGAGGCCAACATGAAGTTGATTGTGGTGGGGTTCACGTCCCACCCAAGGGCAAGGGCACTGCTTGAGCCTGGGGATGTTCTCTCATGAAGGCGTATCTGCAAACAGCATGACTGCAGAGCAACTGCCTATATGAGGCAGAAGGAAATATGGTTCCTCATGACTTAGCCAGGATTGGTTCAAACTTCTAGAGTCCAACCTGAGCAGTTTATTCAAGCATTTGTTTTCCATAATCAGCTTTTTAGAAAATATACCCGACTTTGAATATTATTTTATACTAAACAAGCTTTAAGTTTACTTTTTGTTTTTAAAGATTTATCTATTTATTATATATAAGTGCACTGTAGCTGTCTTCAGACACACCAGTAGAGGGCATCAGATTCATTACAGATGGTTGTGAGCCACCATGTGGTTGCTGGGATTTGAACTCGGGACCCCTGGAAGTGTAGTCAGTGCTCTTAACCACTGAGCCATCTCCCCACTCCTAAACTTGTTTTTTTAGAGTATTTTTTTTGGCATTGTTGCTTTGCCTGCATATATGTCTGTGTAACGGTGCTGGGTCCCTGGCACTAAAGTCACAGACAGTTCTGAGTGGCCATGTAGGTTCTGGGAATTGAACCTGGGTCCTGGCACAGGCATAGCCACTGGAAACGGCAGGAGTGGCAGCCAGCACAGCTGTCTGACACAACTCCAGCACAGCTGAGCTGAATGCTGTGACCACCACCAATCTGTCCCTCACTTTTAGGTTTCACTCTGCGCAGAATTCTTAGGGACTTTCCTCATTATGATCCGTTTTATGCCTTTTCCTGAGAAAATTATGTCTGAGTCTTTTTAGGAAAGTTCTAATAATAACTTTATCTGGCCACTACTTGGAAGTCTTCCTTATGCTCTGGAGATCATTGAGCACATATAAGCACACAGCTAGATGAAGCCATTACTCCAGG
The DNA here is from genome assembly GCF_963924665.1 of Micromys minutus. Classification (NCBI taxonomy): domain Eukaryota; kingdom Metazoa; phylum Chordata; class Mammalia; order Rodentia; family Muridae; genus Micromys; species Micromys minutus. The sequence continues at coordinate 47,945,273 of NC_137985.1, read as the reverse complement.
AATCTTCTTGAGGTGTCTACCCCTAAGCAAACCCAAACAGTATAATTGGTGCAGGGTAAACTGAGACAATTCACAAATTCTGACTGGCCCGGAGAATAGGCTGAGGATTCCAGGTCTCTTTAATCATAGCTTAGATCTTTCTGAAAATGTAGTTTAAAGATAGTTCATACAGGCTACACCTCACGGAAAAAGAACTCAACACATAAGATAGATTGACTAAAATAACCTCTTCCTACTTTATAGCTCAAGGATGAAACAACAGGGTACAAGGAGTGAGGTGTTAGCATTTGCTGTTCATAAAAAGGCCGGTTCAGATACTTTCTGTCTGTCTGGGGTGCCTTCTAGGTGCAAACACTGCTAGCCTCCAAGCAGGTTGTCATATAACAAATGTGTTTTCTTTGGAGGAGATGTTCTTTAGATTCTCTGAAGTGGAGTTGTAGGGCTGATACTAAGAATAAAATCTATATATATTTTTAAAATTTTATTTGTTTATGTATGCTCTTAACCACTGACCCGTCTCTCTGGCCCCTGTTTGTATTTTCTAATTTTGGCTAAACTTGTAACACTGGACATGTAATGAAAACTCAGAACACATAATCTGTACTTCTTGGATGACCATGAGTCTTTGTTCTGTGAAACCTGTATAAACAAGAAGCACCTGGTTGCTAGTCAGTCAGAGCTGCAAGATGCCCGGAGGACAGCCTGACTCACTTCTCCCTCCTTCGCAGGCTCCTTATCTCTTCTAGGGAAGCCCTCTGCTCCCCACCCCATCAAAGTCCTCTGGGAGAGGTCAGTGCTCTTAATCACTGAGCCACCATGCCACAGGCCCAGTATGAAGAAGGTGAGATGAGGAAAGGGACGGGCACCTGGAAAGGGGTAGCTAGGGGGTGGGGTGGGGATGGAGAAGGACAGAGAGAGGAGAGGGGAAGAGAGGAAGATACCATCCAGGAACACATGGGGGCAGGAAGAAAGAGAAGATGGAGAGGGAGGGGAAGAGGAGGGAAAAGGGGAGGGGGGAGAGAGAGAGAAGCTGAGAAGCCGAGCAGTCCTTTTATACACCTGGCCCCTGGCTCTTATCTGGCAGGCAAAGATGAAAGCTGTTGCTAAACAGCTGTTGGTCATAGCCTAGAAGAATTGCTAATGATCTCACCAGCTCAAGATTTTTATATATACTTAATTGAAGCTCTTTTAGTACCAAACTAAACTTTAAAAATAGTCCGTGGAGAAACTGGGAACTACGTGTGTGTGTGTGTGTGTGTGTGTGTGTGTGTGTGTGTGTGTGTGTGTGTGTGTGGTGTCCCTGTGAAAGGACAACGTAAGCACCATTTGTTACCATTTAAGGACCTGGCCTTTCAAAAAAAGGTCATAAGAAAAGGTCCAGAAACAGACCTTAAATTCTAGAAACTAGGCCATAAGACACCAGCTCCAGGGACAGACCATTAAATCCAGAACAAGATCATAAAACTCCTTCCCAAAGAACAGCCTGGCGATGACCACAAAAATGAGGAAATACTTTATCTCAGAACGGGCCATCTGTGGTGGGCAGTCCTATCATCCTATGATTGTTTATGACACAGGAATGCAGATCACTGACCATGTGACCCCCTAACGCCCACCAGTGAATTTTTCATTATAGTTGAAACTGGAATGAGGTCACAAAAAAATGGCTCAAGTCGGCTGAGTGGCATAAAGAGAAGAGGAAAGAACATCTTTATCCAGCACTTGGGAATCAGAGGCAAGTTTGAGAACGGTCTGCTGAGTTCATCTATAAAAGTGCATGGTCTCAGCTAGAGAAATGGCTCAGTGGTTAAGAACACTGACTATTCTTCCAGAGGTCCTGAGTTCAATTCCTAGCATCTACATGGTGGCTCACAATCATTTGTAATGGGACCCTATGCCCCCTTCTGGTGGCAGCTACAGTGTACTCACATATATAAAATAAACAAATCTTTAAAGGTGTATGGTCACACAGTTATTGAGCCCTGATTAATAACCTAATGTTGACTGGAATAAGTAAACACAGTTTTATGCTGTGTGGTTCTTTGGGCTGATGATAATGGCATCTTATATATTAAAAACTTATCACCAGTAGTTACTGGAGTGAGCCATGTTTTATGACATACATCCAGCATGTTTCCCCACATAGTCTCTTATTGTCAGATTCAATGTGACTAGGGGGGAAATGAGCATATTTAAAAAAATATGTATATGCATGTGTGTCTGTTTATTGTTAAATGGGGGTATGTTCAGGTGTCCCAGGGAGACAAGAAAGTGTTAGATTCTGGGGGACTGCAGTTATGGGTAGTTGAGAGCTACTTTACCTGGATGTTGACAGCTGAAGTCAAGTAGAACACATTCTCAATTGCTTAAAAAAAACCTTCAAGCCTGTAAGGTGTCCCTTTTCTGTTGTTGTTGTTGGCTTCTTTTCAAACCCTTCCAGTATAGCCGAGGCCATCTGTGTCTTTCCATTGTGAAGGACTACAGCTGGTGTCATACATGCCCCTGCTGACCAGTGTAGCAGTCACGGCCATGCCTCTGTCCCCTCTGTCCCCACAGGTCGGCCTATGGGTATATGCTAGGAAGCTACGACTCCTCTCCAGTGGGGCTGCTCATGTCCTGATGGAGTGACAGTCGGGTTTATACCAAAGACTATCACTCTTATACCACCCATGTGAGAACATACGTTGTTACATCTATAGATGGCCAGCTTGATAACGCACCACTGTGTTGTGATTGGTTCTTCCTGGGTAGGGAATGCTGAGAGGTGAATCTACCATACAAGACTGTGGCGATATTTGAACTAATGAATGCAGATAAAGTGTGAACTTCGATTATTTTCATTGAAAAAAAAAAACCTGACATTTAAAATTGCATTAGGTCATTGGCATGTCGACCAGGGAAAGGTACATGTAGACATTTCCTGGTGTACAAAATTCTAAGCCAACTCAGCTGAATGCAGAGCCTATAAACATATGTGTTCCTTATTCGGGCTGTCAGTAAGTATTTACAATGAAATGGGCAACTGTCATTGCCAGCAGGTTGTTCATAAAACAGTAGTGAAGTGTACAAAACCCAAAGCGCACTCAGACAATTCCTATAGAAAATATATTCTAAGACTCATTACAGATACATACAGGATCTTCATTTCCCAGCTGGACCTGCAAGTTAGAGAAAATACACTTAGACTGAGGCACTGTATCTCAACCTGTTGGGCCTGACACCTTTGGAGGCTCAAACGACCCTTTCACGAGGGACATATGTCAGATATCCAGCATAATGGATGTTTATATCACAATTCACAACAGTAGCAATTACCGGTATAAGCTATCAGTAATAATAATTTTACAGTTGGGGGTCACCATACATGAGGGTATTAGCTATTAAGAAGGCTGAGAACCATTAGGCTAAGATCATGCTAACTTCTGTTTCCACGTCTCTGGTTTCCCTGAGAATTCATGACAATGCTGACAGAGAGAGGGGATTCTTAAGTCACGGTTCTGTTAATGTCACCAAACACCCAAAGCTGTGCACCATGTGAAAAAAATTAAGTTTTATTTTTTTACCCTTTTACAGATTCAACTTGCACCAAACTGTTGGGAACAAGCAAAATAAACTTGTCCTAAGAGCTGCAATTTTGTTTTCAGAGTCCATTTTAATCATGGGGTGAAACTATTCAAGTTCCCAGGCCCTAGGGGAGCCGGGGCCTTGACAACAGCTGTCAGCTTCTGTTATTCATCTTTTCTTCCCTAAAACAGCAGGACTGACTCTGACCAGCTTCCAATATTCATCCCCAAAACATGACTGCTCCAAAATATAATGATTATTTCCAACCACAGCTTATGCTATTCATCTTTGCTCCCCAAAGCAGAATAACTGTTCCTAGTCACAAAGGAGCAAATGGTTTTGATTGATTAGACTGTAAACCCTACCCAGTAAAAGCTGACATAGATCAACCATAAGGAAAGCCCCTGTATCCCTCCATCCTGACTGTGGGAGAAGGCAATTGTAAGTTGTTTTGCAGGCCCCTCACAGTTACCCGGCATCTTCTTGTCACTGTTTAGTCCGCTCGGCTATTGCTGCCTGGAAGAGAGTGAGGAGACAGCGTGGCTCACACACACACAGAAATGCATTCTATGTGCACATGTGGGCTGCCTGCATCTGTGTCTGTGGCACATGCATTCCTGGTACCTGTGGAGGCCAGAAAGGGGTGGTGTCAGATCTGGAACTGCAGTTAGAGATGGTCATGAGCCAAGATGTGGGTGGTTTGGAGCAAATCCACAGTCTCTGCAGGAGTAGCCGTCTGAGTAGACCAGACTGAGCTATCCGGTCAGACCCTTTAAACCCTTTCTTAAATATCTCTATAAGTGCTATGACATAGTTCCCTTGAGCTAGGGAAATTAATATCCACACATTAAAAAGTGCTGCATGACAGCTCTGTTCCTTTTACATATGGGACAGAGTACAATCTATATAGTGAACAGCAAGCTAAGTTTTAAATTTCCACAATACCTTCACAAGAGCGCTCCAGATTTCTTCATTTTGAGGTTCTACTGAAACCACAGCACTATGGCGCATCATTTTTTTTTTTTTTTCTTAAAATTTAGTCTCACCAGAGCTGAAAACAGATGGTAGTCACGGCAGAGAGAGTTAGGCCAGCAGAACGGTGATTCAAGTGAAGGAGCTTGAGCTTATCCTCTGTATTTAAAGATCTGATCTCATCAAGCGCACTTACTCGGTTCAGAACAGAAGTTCCAGAAGCTGATGGCTGGGCGAATGTACACTTGGGACATGCTTTACATGGTCAGTGTAGGTAGATGTCAGTCTAAATGAGATGGTGGAACAGCACTGATAACCTAACACAGAGTTAGTGAGTGCGGTTAACACCAGAAGGTCGGTCTCTACACTAGTAAAGCCTTTCACGACTTCTCACTGAAACCCGCATGCAGGCGCCCCATTGTGACAAACGTGCGGCCTCTCATCAGATCGAGGAGCTGATTGAAGGCAGGCTAACTTTCTTTCCTGCTTCTCATTTCACCTCCTGTGCCTGTCAACCTGTTTCGCTATGTTCCTGTTTCGTCACACAGGAACTCCGTACCTGCTTCGGCTGGCCAGGAAGATCCATAGCCTTGAACTCCTAACCCCCACTTCCACTTCTGGAGTGCTAGGATTCCAGGCCTGTGTGTGCCCATTTACACAGTGCTGAAGATCAAAGACAGACCGGCACTCCACCACTGGAGCTACCCCAGCACATGTGGCCTTTTCCTATCATTCACACTTGAGAATATCTGCACCGTGTTGCTTAGATGATACACTGAGCTTATGACCAGTGCAGTAGTCATGACAGTGTTGGAGATCTCCAGGTACGCCTGGGAAACTCGAACCCTTCTACAGTGACTCATGATGTTTTGATGAAGTGATGCATGGACATTCTAGCTCACAGCATCTATAGTGGATCATGTTTGCATATATAATATGGAGCTTGGCCTGAATGTGGGGCATTTGCCTCTTTGTCTTGGTTGACTCTTCTGTGGAGGAGTTCACAGAGATAGAAAATCCCCAAGCAGAACTGTGATGAGGTTTGAACTAATTAATGTGGGGAGAGTGTGCACTCTGATATTTCATCAAGTGAACATTGGCAACGAGGGTGTTTTGCATGTCTGTTTAGGAGAAATAGATACAGACACATCCTGATGTACAAAATCTCACAACCAACCAAGGTGATCACAACTGAATGTTTGCATGGTACACAAAGGGCCAGGATTTGTTACTTAAGAGTCTGTTTTTGTTTTTAAATAAAGTCCCAATCATCAGTTGATGGCTGAGATCACAGTGGTATATCTGAGAAAAGACAAGCAGGAGTTATACAAGTCTTATCCCAAAAATATCTTAGGAAACCCATCCCATGATACGTACCAGTACTTTTCTTCCTTGGTGTCACAATTCAGAGAAAAGAAACACTCTTAGGTCCAGACTGTGGTAAGTATCCAGCCTTGTCTTTGTTGGGTAGGTGTTTTATTCTTTAGCGCTGATATCCACTCTGAATACTAGACAAGTGTGGTGGCTCTGTGGTCCTGGGAGAGCATGATTCTGCAGGTCATCAGGTGACACAGAGACGGAGATGGGCCAGAAGGAAAGGCTGAAAGGGCAGCAGAAAAGAGCTGGAGGGAACCTTCCTCTGCACCAAGAAGCAGAGTACCCAGGGAGTTAAGGTGGGGTGGGAGGAGGGGCTTCTGTTAGCATGCTGCAGTAAGATCAGTCCTGGAGAGATCAGAACACAAGACAGTGATAGTGAAAATCGCCTGAGTCTCAGCCCAGTGTGCACACTGGGGTCCCTTGGTATAATGTGCTTCTGCAGGTAGGCAGCTGACACAATGGAGTGGTGATGGACTAGAAAAGAAACAGAGAGGGTTGGTGGGCAAGAGCTAAGGGGACCCTGGGTCTGCACCAAGAAATAGTCCCCCAGGGGATGCAAAATACAAGTTCTTCATGAATAAAATGTGTCACTTTTTGATTGAACATTATACATTACATCTAGAAAAGATCGTTTACTCAAGAGGAAATGGCCTCCTAAAATATATCTGAAACTGACATTTGGTATACCTTTGTGAGTCAGGGATGACTTAAGCTTCCATTCCTGCCTCTTCCTATGTGAACATCCTAAAAGCTACAGTGTCCATGATTTTATTATTCAAATATGGCATTAATTAGAAATAACAGATTTGTGAACATAGCCCTTCTATCTTAAGAAATAGGATGATCATCTTACCTTAGATGACTTTGCCTCCTCACCTTTTGAGGCCTTGCTCTGGCAGTCAATGGGAAGAACTGGGAAGACACAAAACAACAGTCAGGACACGGTACTGCTCGAATTACCCAGAGCTCTTTGCTTTAGAATGGATGTAGTTGATTAGTTGTGGGCTAGTACTGGACCATTGTACTCGATGGGAAAAGGACTGAAAATAGACTAGGAGAAAGGTGAGGGGGAGTGTTTTTGTCCTTCTAAGCAATGAGAACCTAAAGCCGTGTAAAACAGCCAATCTGTCTTCAACTGGGTAAAAACACCAAAGTGAGTTATAAGCTTAAGTGAGAGCTTGACCATTCTCAGACCAGTCCGAAGACCAAGGGGATTGGCACTGCTTTCTTTTTCTCTTTAGTGCACACAAACTCACACTTGTGTGCACATAGCTGCATGCATGCACACTCATATACACATTTCACTCATGGTATTTATCATAGCTTATGGGAATTTAAATTTGATTGTGCACACATTGTCATAGGTCAGTCGATTTAGAAGCAGGCACAAGATATTAGTCATACACTCATCCTTTCATTCACAGTAAGAGATTATTGAATAGGGAAAGGGACTGGAATTCATAAACAGAACCCATGACACACTATTTTATTCTCCTCCGGTCTTTTGCCATGGCATCTATTTGTGAGCACTGTGTGAGCAGATGTTCAGTTCCTGACCAAGAAACCCACTGAGATGGTTGAAAATGGGGATCTGGACCTTACTGACCACCAGAATGACCCAACTCTACATCGGAAATGCCAGAGGGTCGACACACTGTGTTAGCACTGGAGTGGTGGTGTGTTATCGGTCACTGTCATGAGCTGTGTACTCCTGTAGTCTCAGCCTCTGTCATTGCTAAAGGACATCTCAATCCTGACTGACTTCAGGACAGATGTGTGGGCAGGCCCCAACCCCCCAGTGTTTGTGAACTAATCAAAACCATGGGTTCTATGTGCTTTGCACATAATGACTGTGATTAACTTTGACATTTATTCGACAATACCTGCCCCTGGGGTTTGTGAGCCTGAGCTCCACCTCATGAGGTGGATATTGTATAGAATTTCTCAAAGCTGTTAGAAGTCAAGACACTTTTTCACAAATGATAGACTATCTTCTATGTGACTAGAGACCTCACAGCCGAATGATGAGCCAGGTTTAGAGTATCAGCGTCAGGAACACAATCTGGACCCCCATCTTGGCTCTTCCATCAAAGAACAGAAGAGTCTGGGTACTTTCACTATCTGTCTTTGATCCAAGTCCTGGGGTGTGCACAAAGTATGGACAAGGACACGTGTGTCTGCACTGTTGGCATGTGATTGAATATATGTGTCTGGGCTGTGTTAATGAACACAGGGACAAAAATGCATGTCTGTGCTGTTGGTGCACATGTGAGTTCATGAACACAGGGTATGGGGTGTAAATGATCAGGAAGGTTATTTGTGAGGGAAATGTACTGCCAAAGTCCTTCCAGTTTGGTGTAAATCAGACCTTAGATTTCAAATCTCTAAACCGTTGTTCCTCTATGACACACGCCTGCTTGGAATGAAAGTGGCCATTCTCATTTCATCCAGCTCAGTACAGACATTCAGTGAAATAGGAATGTTGAGTACTCAGTGTCCATGCCTAAAGTAAAGTCAGTGTTCTCATCGATTTTACAGTTGTCTGACTGTGATCGGTGGACTTGTTTCAATGATGTAAAGCTCAGAACAGCAGGGATGAACAATCTGTAGTTAGACATCTATATTAAATTGTGATCACTGGAAACCTTACGTTACTGATGCCTCAGGGATATGAGGGCCTCTACATTTATCCATTTACACAAAAATGGAAAGCCTATAGTTCAACTTCTTGAGAGAGTTCAAAATGAAGGATGAAGCCTAAGCTACATAACACATGACCACATGTTTAGTTAGTAACATCTTTTCAATGTTACAAGTCTATATGAAGACTTGTTTGGTCTTCGGTTTGAGTTGGTCGTTACAGGGCACATGGACATTACTTATTCACTGCTGGATATAAATCAATATTAAATACATATGTTCTTATTCATCAGCCTTGACAATTGATCCCAGTTCTCAGTTTTTACATGCTAAAACAGTGACTTCTCATTGGGAAAGCAGTTCTTAAAAATGCTTACCTCCGGAGGGCAATGGGATGGAAAATGAATTACAATTTAGCTTTCTAGTTATTCAAATAATACATAAAATATGTTTTCAGTTTAATTAAATACAGGAAGTACGAATCCCTGTGAACCTTGACAAAATGAAAACACATGTTCATAATTCCCTGAATTTCTACATCTTTCAGGGAAAAAGAGAAACCGTGTTAAAAAATAAAGATATATATATGTGTAACTATGAAAAATACCTCAAAACATCAACATTTTGGATCTCTCCCAATTTTATGAGATATATTTCAATACATATCACCTAAATCATAGCATACTCTGGGTATTGTGGCACAGCCTTTATCCCAGCACTCAGGAGGCAGACACAGTCATCTCTCTGTGAGGATGAGGTCAGCCTGGTCTACATAGTGACTTCCAGAATAGCCAGTGTTACTCACAATATATATTGTCTCAAATATATGTATGCCATAAAATTTATGTAAGCACAACAAGGAACATCTATGGGAAAACTTAATGAATCAAATAAATAAGTTATAGAATAAAACTATAAGGCATAACCAAAATTGCATATATTAGAGGGAAAATTATTTGACCAATGACCAGTCCAGCTGAGGGATGACACTCGAAGGCATTATCATACCTTAACAGGAGCATCTGCTTCCTATTGTGAAATCTCTATCAAACCAAAATAGACAAGTCTGCGCTAGCTATCCCAAGTCTATGTGGAGAATCTCCCTTCACACTGAAATCCAGAACTAAAGCAGCATCATATATGATGACGTAACCATAGCAACAGTATGTCACAGAACTTCCAGAATGAATTCACAATCCATACTGTGACACCCAGCATCTGCTTTCACGCTGAGACAGCAGTTGGCTCAGCCGCTAAGAGCCCTTTGCCATAAAAACCTGTGACTCGTTTGGTCTATTGAACCTATGGTGGAAGGAGAGTACCAGTTCCCCCAAATTGTCCTTTAACCTCCATCTATGTACTATGGCATATATGTGACATACTAATGTACACACTGAGCATCCGCACAAAGGTGATGTTTAAAACAATAGATTACTAGAGGTGATGTGCACAGTATCTTTTTCCTGAGAATAAACCTATCAGTACATATTCTGTCTCAACTCTTATTATAAAGCTCCTTGACTGTGTTCCAGACTTTACTGTAAATTTTTCTAGCACTGTATATTTAAACTGAGCTATTTTCACCAAGAAAATAACGGAAAACATTTTCTGAGACCATTCTCCTTGGGCCTAAGCATAATTTTACTAAACATAAATTTAGGATAACCTTTAATATGAAGCTACACCTATGAAGTCTCATCAACACAGATGCCCAGATATGAGCTCAACAAGGACAACACTGACAGACAGGCCAGCGTGTATGTGTGTGTGGGGTCCACATGCCCTCAGCCCTACATAAAGAATGACAGACAACTAAGGAAAGCTGACAACAAGAGAAATGGTCTCCTGCAGGGAAGAGTACACCCATTAGGTAGCTAATACCAAGTAATCAGCCCTGAAAACATACACATATAAGAAAAAATATACAAACTAATAATCAGGTTATATCCAGAATATATTGTATACATGTAGTTATATGCATATAAGAGAAATTAATTTTTAAAAGCAGCCATGAATTTAAGAACAAGGAGGGGCATATGGAAGGCTTTGGAGGGAGAAATGGTGCAATTATAATATAATCTCAAAAAAATTTTTTAAAAACTCAATTTCAGAAAGCAAAGAAGAAAAAAGACTCCCTAATTTACTTCATGAAGCTACTATGAGTGCTCTACTGAAAACAGGGCAGTGAGTTTACAAAGTAATGATGGTGGAACTCAGCTATTCCCCACCCTATACGATGCTGTGCTCTCCCTATAACAGGACCAGGCCCCAGTCACTGTGACACTTAGGGCTACACATGGGGCCTCTGCTTCACAGGGGGCTATGTGGAAACTCATTCATGGTGAAGAGACAAGAAAGATCCCTACTATTCAAGCAACATTGCCCACAGATGCACTGAAACCACCGTTTTTTTTTTAAAAAAAAGTGACGGCCAAAAATTTAAAAAAAAAGAAAAGAAAAAGAAAAAGCAGCCCCTGAAGTGGAAATTTCTGATTTCTTTAGGGACTCAGCTGTGTCATGTGATGTTTTTCTGGAAACTGTCTTATGAGAAGATGTTATTGCCGAGAACAGACACGTGATGTTTTTCTGGAAGCTGCCTGGGAAAAGCAGCATGTGATGTTTTGCTAGAGTGGATGCTTGAGAGAACATGTGATGTTTGCACAGGGTATAATTCTAACCCAACAGCCAGTAGACAATGCTGGATAGCATTAGTTCACCTTGTCACTCGTCATCACTGGGCTTTGCTGTCACTGGTCTTTACTGACAACACTTTGTGACATGGGTTCACCTTGCCACTCTTTGCTGGTCATCATCTGTTGTGACTTCACAGAGAGAAATGCCACCAAAGAATTTCTGGTGGTAATCCATGGACTTGGGTGAACTGGTAGAGACTTGAGGTTTCCTCTGGATTGAGCTGCCACTGCTGACTCTGAATGGTGTTTCGAGTGGACTGAGCTGCCACTGCTGATTCGTGAGTGGTGTTTGCAAGTGAACCAAGCTGCCGCTGCTGATTCGTATAATCTGAACTGCTGATATCCTGACAGTGCAGACTGGATTCACTCCAAACATCTATTTCTAAACAGGCCTGAATCCTCCTTTGCCCTGTTAACCTTCCCTTCCCACCACCTCTGGTAGATGGTGGGCTAGAAGGGAGGTTAAAGCACCAAAGAACCCTTATTAAAAGTAGGTTTTGAAAAAATATAAGCCTAGGAGCTCCTCCAAAATGAGTTTTCCTCTGTGAGAAGCTTTATAATGGAGACCTTGTGATGAAGTTGCTTGCCTTTCATGGGAAATGTTAACTAAATCTTAGTTATCCTGTCTATTTTGGATTCTGAATTTACTGAAGATTTCTACAGTATAGTAGTACATTCACAAGGAAGAGCAGTATGAACAAAGCCAACAGACAAGTAACAGATTTTCCTGTCATGGTGGTATTGTGAGTAGAGCCCATTCCCTGAATTCCTAAGACTCACCTGCTGGTGCATAGCAGGTGTCTCCCTTAATCCAGACTGCAGTGTTCAAATACAGCCCAACTCCTTTTTAAAGTAGAGCTTTTTGTGGTGGTCCAAACCTGTGATCCCAGAACTCAGGAGAAAGAACAGGATCAAGAGTGTATTTGGACACGTGTGTCTCCGAAAACATGTACATTTGTAGGAGATCAGAAGAGGGTGTCAGGTGTCCTGGAACAGTTTTTATAGACAGTAGTGAGCAAGCTGAAGTAAGTGGTAGAAACTGAACTCTGCCCCTCCAGGGCAGCAAGTTCTTAATACCTGAGCCATCCCCCAGCCCTAGAAATACTTGCTTTTAATGTTCATACATATGTGGCAAATTATTGTGAATGAGTGTGGCTATGGGCTGCCAATCATAAAGAGGATATGGAGATGGAAAGGGTGTGTTGATAATGGAGATGGGGACAGTAGTAGAACACATGTGACATGAGAGCAGAAAGGAGGCATCTGGGATGGCAAGGGACCAGAAGAGGCAAGGGACAGGAAGAGGCAAGGGACAGAGAGAGGCAAGGGACAAGGAGAGGCAAGGGACCATGAGTAGCAAGGGTCAGGGAGAATCAAGAAGATGAAGGGGAAGAGGGCAAGATAATGATAAACTATGTTTGAAAATGCCATAAGAAAATGTTTGCTATATAAAAAGAATACAAATTTTAAAAACACACAAGGAAGGCTGGCATATTGGTGCACACATTTCATCCTTGTGTTGGGAGGCAGAGACAGGCGAATCTCTGTGAGTTTGAGGGCAGCCTGAACTACATAGTGAGTTCCAGGACAGCCAAGGCTACACAGTGAGGCCCTGTCTCAAATAAAACACTCTGGGCAGAGGCTGGGGAAGTAGGTCCTTGGGTAAGAGCCCTTGCTGATTTAAAATCCCCAAGATCAACATAAAAAACATACACATCCCTGTATGTAGTGTGACGGTGTCCCTGGGAAGGCATGAAGAAACATCTACCTACCCCAGATTGCAAATTGGTGAAAGATCAAAGCAAGAATCACACTGAACTGACCTAGTCTTTCTTCGGTGACATGTCCAGAGAGAGGGAGGTTGGGGGAAGACTAGGAGTCCAGAAGGCAAGGGAACAGATAAGATTGAAATCAGAAAGTCTTGCACAAGCTACACCACATGCCAAGAAAGGTTTCTCAGAAATATAGCATCTTAGATACTGTTTCCAGAGGATAAATGGAGACTTCCACAAAGTCAGCAGAAACTATCAGGCAACAGGGCAAATTCAGCAGGAAGCTAACAAGCAATTTTGCACAGAGGAAACAAACAATATCTCAAGAACATTACGGGCTGGACACACAGAGGCTTTGGGACTGGTAACCACAGCCCTGTTAGGAGGGAGGAGAGTTGGGTTCTTGGGGTCTTATATCCAATAAAGAGAGTAGTTAGCTGTTCTCATAAGTACTCTTGCCACCATTGTAGTTGTAGGTAAAACTGTGCCTGGTACTTAAGAATTTTAACATGCAAGGTGTATTGGCTAGTTTATGTCAACTTGACACAATCTGAGTTATCTCAGTTGAGAAAATGCCTCCATAAGTTCTGGCTCTAAGGCCGTAGGGCTGAAGGACCTGGCCCATGGTAGGTGGTGCCATTCCTGGGCTGATGGGGTTTATAAGAAAGCAGACTGAGCAAGGCAGGAGGACCAAACTCATAAGAAGCATCCATCCATGGCCTCTGCCTCAGCTCCTGCCTGTGGGTTCCGGCTCTGCTTGATTTCCTTCCTGACTTCGTTTAATGATATGTGACCCTTACAAAGATGCATAGGCTGAAGATTTTGCAGTTAATAAAGGATCAAGAGATTAATTTAAAAGATCAATGAAACGCACACACTGTCCATCACTGTTTCCCTTTTGAAGAAGTTACCTGTGAATCCACCTAACATCAGGAATAATGCTAACATGCTACAAAACTGCATAAACTTCAGTTCTATTCAAATCGTCATTTCTCTTTCCACTGGTTCATGGTCTTTGGTAAGTAGATGAGATATACTAAAACCAGACCTGGGTATGAAAATTCTTGGCATGTTCATCTACCATTGTGAGCACCTGCACTCACGTGCACATACCTACACACAGATATACACATACACACATGAGTAAAAAATTAATTACTTTTAAAAATCTTTGTGTGTGTGTCCATCTGAATGAAGGTGCCTAAGAAGGCCAAAAGATGATATGAGATCCTCTGGGACAGGAGTTAGAGGTTGTAAACCATGTGCTGGGGGCCAAACTTGGGTTCTTAGCAAGACATACTTTCTGATAAATTGATCCTTAAAAATCTGTCCCATTGTTGACATTTGTGTGTAGCTGAACAATTCCTAACCACTGAATCATCTCTCTAACCTTTGAATCTAACTCATTAATTGCAGTGGAAAGTAAGAGCAGTGAGTAAGGCTGTTAGGACATATCTTGAACACGTGACTTACTGTAGCGTATTCCAGTCTATCGGAGTAGCAAGTGTGCTCACTAACAGTAGAGACAACATCAGCCTTTAAATAGGTTACAGTCAAGGGCACTCACTGTGGAGCTGCCACAAGGCTTTGGTTGGCTTGCCTGAGTCCTGACAGGAAGATGAGGTCTTGGATAGGGTTAGCATTACTGAGGTGAAACACCATGGCCAAAGCCACTTGGAAATCAGGTCCACTGCAAGAAGAGTGTGAGCTCTTAACCACTGAGCACCACTCAGTCTTAAAAACAAACAAGCAAAAGCAAAAACAAAACAAAAAACCCTCTAAGTTCACGTTGCACATTTACTTGTTGGGAATGCAAATCCCTAGTTAAATTAGAATGTGAGACTTAAGGGGAAAACACTGTCCTTTTTATTTTCATCTAGACACTAGGTTCCACTCTATTATCAGCAGAATGTTTGTGTGGCCAGTGATCCAGGATTGCTAGTAACAAGTGCATATACAAATCCCTTGGGATGTTCAGTGAAAGTCAGTGCCATTATCCCCATGTGAAGAAGAAGAAAATAAAAGAACCTCTTCTCCCTCCAGTCTCGGTGGCTGCAGCCCAACTTCCAGATAGCAGAGTGGCCGCAGCTGTGAGCCCAGGGAGCAGCAGCCTCAGGACACCCTCAGATCACCCTTTCCCCAAGGCTTACAGTTGTGAACAAACATACCCACAGCCAAAGTGTATCCCCCCATCCTAAGCTGATCTTGGCAAAGCTGCCAGAGATATTTTCAACAAAGGATTTGGCTTTGGGTTGGTAAAGCTGGGGGTGAAAACAGAGTCATGCAGCGGTGTGGAATTTTCAACATCTGGCTCATCTCATACAGACACTGGTAAAGGTAGTGGGACCTTGGAGACCGAGTGCAAAGGCTGTGAGCGTGGTCTGACTTTCACAGAGAAATGGAACACAGATTCGGGAAGAGGTCACAGTTGGAGACCAGATTTATCAAGGTTTGAAACTGATGTATGATACAACGTTTTCACCAAACATAGAGAGAAAGTGGATCTGCATCTCAGAGCTCACCCATCACAGCCATGCAAAGTGACGCACCATCTCCAGAAAACTCACTTTCCTGCTCACTTGATGGCTTCTGACAGCACTTCCTGGTGAGCAAGCACTCCCACCTATTGAAGCCATCCTCCTCCAAACCACATCCCACTGCCTGGCTCTCTTAGTCCTCCAGAGCATAATGCAAGATACATAGGGTTCAACTTAAAAAGTCCTCGTGGTCTGTCACTGTCTCAACACTTTAAACACTCGAAGTTCAAAGTCTTTTCCGAGACTGTCTCTTAACTGTAATCCCCTATAAAAATCAAATTCAAAATGCAAACCACAGCCTTCCGACATATAAAGGCACAGAATATACATCACCACTCCAAAAAGAAGGAAAAGGAACACAGTGAGGAAACCTGACCAAAGAAAGACCGGAAACCACCTGGGCCAACGCCAAACGCTGCATCTCCATGTCTGGTATCAAAGCAGTCTCCAGATTTCCAACCTCTCTCAGCTTTGTCGACTACAACACACTTCACTCTTTTGCGCTGGATTCATACCCTGTTGGCAGCTCTCCATTGCAAGAATCCCATTGTAATATCTTGGGGTCTCCAACATAACCCAAGCTTCACCTTCACAGCTTCACACAGAGGCCACTCTGGTCCTCCGTGCAGGAACACCCCTGAGTCACATCTGGCCGCAGCAGCTTTCCTTAACCTTGGAGGGGGATTCCACACTGGTTTCTACTATTGACTCTCAGAACCAACCAAAGCTGCCAAGTTCCTCTGCTTGTTGGGGGTGGAACATTCAAATACATTTTCATAAGCTTTCTGTTTCCTAAAGTTTCTTTCATGGCTTACTCTAATTAATTAAAAGCTTGTCTTAACCTTTTTTCACAGGTTGGGTGGGGTCTTATCCTTTATTCCGTTTGGCATCAGGCTTTTCTTTAAGCGTTTTATCTCTTTGAGGGCTACACTTAGCTTCATTATGATTCCTGGTGCTTTCATTCTCCTCAAATTCTACATTTCATATTTTCCTTCATCAGTGTCATAATTACAGATCTGCCTAAAAGCAGCCATGCCTAAAAGCCATGCAACACAGTCTTGTGCTGTCTTGAAATCTCCTCTGCCAACATTATTAACATCACTTTCTCAGGCATGTTTTTTAGGACAATGTCAAAAAGTGGCCACATCTTTGCTAAAATACCACAATGGTCAATGTACATTTAAATACCATGCTACTTACCCTCTGAAATCTCCTGAGTTGGTCCTCCACATTCCCCATGGCCCTCAGCACAACTGTCTTCCATGATCTTACTAAAATGCCCACTAGGCCCCACTTAAAACATTCAGCTGCTGGGGCTGGAGAGATGCCTCACCAATTTAGAGCACTGACTGCTCTTTCAGAGGTCCTGAGTTCAATTCCCAGCAACCACATGGTGGCTCACAGCCATCTGTAATGAGATCCGATGCCCTCTTCTGGTGTGTCTGAAGACAGCTACAGCGTACTCGCATACAGATAATAAATAAATCTTTTTTAAAAAAATCATCTGCTTTCCTAATCCAAAGTCCCAAAGTCTACATCCCAATAATAATCAGCATGGTTGGACCTATTCTTATCACTACCCCACACCTGGTACCACCACAGTATTATAATCAACTCTTTCTTGCAGTTATAAAATACTATAAAACGGTTAAGATGTGCTAAACAGAAACTTATTGACACACAGTCTTAGAGGCTACAAGCTCATGGTGGAGAATCTGGCATCTGGTTGGGCCTTCTCATTATGGTATAATGTGAAAGACGGTGATATGTAGAAAGATTAAGAAAGCAGGCAAGTTTGGTTCTTGCTTCCTTTTCCCACAGTCACTAGTCCTATTTTGGGACCGTCCTATAACTAACCCTAATGGCATTCCTAAGGCCCTGTCTTTCAATACTATACTCCTAATATGTTTAGGGATTAAATAGCCAACATAATTTGGGGGACACTTACAATTCATACATAGCAAAAGGCAGTCAACATTTTATGTATGCTTATCCAGAAGTTCTTAAATTTTTCTGCTAAGGACAGCATATTATGACAGGGACTGCCAGCAGCAGGCAGAGATGGAAACATCTCAGAAGCCTGCAGCAGCTCCTTGTAAAGAAAAAACAGATAGCATCTGGGACACTGAGAAGCAGGAGACACAACTCTCCAGGGGACCTGCATCAGAAATAAGGAACTGTCTGCAGTAGGCCCTGGTGAAGAATCTCAGATGCCCTCAACAGCTCTTTGTAAAAGATGGTTGTTCCCATTTCTCCTAACCTTAGCCCTGGACAATGGCTGTATAGATTTTCTTTGTGTGTGACTGCTTTTCATTTGGCTTTGGTGTGTATAACTATTATATACGACTGTCTTACTCCTGCTCTGGTGAGTTTTCTGAAACAAGATGTCCCTTGATGTAATGATTCTTAAACAATTAAAACCATAGGGAGCACAGCACAGTGCTAACGCTCAGGTACAGGCTGTGTGCTCTCATCTTGGAAACAATGTAATAACTACACAGTGGTAGTTCCGGATTAATGTTTGATTTGTAAAGGAAGTTCAAAGAAATTATTAGAAAATGAAATAGAGCCAACATCAGGACTCCGAGAAAGGAAAAAATTATTTAGGTTATGAAATGTTTGCACAACATTTGAGAGTGGTTCCTGGCTAAGCAAGTATAGAATGCATAAGATTATATATTAGTAAAATTTCGTCAAAACACTGGGACTCTTAGGAGCTTCATCGTGTGCAATGGGCAGAAGCAGAAAGCAGTACTGAGTTAAGGGTTAACTTGACTCTTTCTGGCCACTGTCTGGAACCTTTGCCCATGTCATTTATCATTAGAGCTTCACAGAAAAATGCGTGTAGCTGACAGAGCTCTGAAGGATGTTAAGTCAAAAGTTAAAGTTTAAATAATGACAAGTTTGCAATTATTAGTATTTTGGCCACAGGCCTGGGAATAGGCGAAACTTTGGGGAACAATTTTAATTCTTGGTTCTTTGTGGGATGTGGCCATTCTTTTGATTTTGCAATGATTATTCAATGCCTTTATTCTACCCTCTTCTGTATCAATAAAAGACTGGTACAAGAAAGAGTGGAGGGAGCAAGTGGAGAGTGAGCAGGGCGCATGTGAGGTTCAGTGAGAACAGAGTGTGCGGAGAGTGAGTGAGAGAGACTGTGAGGAGAGAGCATGCTGTGCATGTGTGAGAGAGTGTGTGTGCAGAGTGTGTGGACTGTGTTGTGTAAGAAGTAAAAGGACACAAAAGGTGAGTGTGAGAGTGAGAAAGGGAGCGAATGGGAGAGCACAACTCCCAGCCCAAAGAGAGATCAAAAGTACATCCAGCAAGCTATGAGAGAGGGGCAGGGAGGGAGGGCAACGTTAAGCCTTTAAAAAAGAAAGAAAGAAAGAAAGAAAGAAAGAAAGAAAGAAAGAAAGAAAGAAGAAAAGAAAGAAAGGCCTGTCAGTGTATACCTGAAAAACTGTCTGTGTGAGTTTAGTATGCACCTTCTAGATATCCCTGCCTCAAGTTGAGAACTCCCATCCTGTTTCAAGGCTGGACCCCAGCATTTTTCCAAAAAGAAAATATGTCTCTGTAGAAAAGTTCTTAAATCATACAAGTCTGACTTTGGGCTGCAATGCAGGCTACCAACCCCAGTCAAAAGAACAGGTAGCACCTGCCCTTGGAACCCTCCCACATCCTTGGCTAGGATCCCACTGACACCCCTTATTCCTCTACCCCAAGACTCAGTTGGTGTTCTTTTCCAAATATTTTTTTATGTATACTGTCTTCATGCTCACCAGAAGAGGGCGCCAGATCCCATTACAGATGGTTGTGAGCCACCATGTGGTTGCTGGGAATTGAACTCAGGACCTCTGGAAGAGCAGCCAGTGCTCTTAACCGCTGAGCCATCTCTCCAGCCCCTCAGTTGGTGTTTTTAACAAAATTTCAAACGTTCATTTTGTCAATAAAGACCTGGAATCCAGATGCTGGTGTGAAAGCCTCCTGGCTCAGAGAAGCAGAGAAAGCACCCAACTGACCTTCCTCCATAGCTGATATCCCAAGAGATAAAAACAATTTCTCCTTTTCCATACCATCTCAAAAACCCTTGAACTAAATTTCCCTCCTCTCTGCTTCCTGTGGGTCTCTCCAGCCTCCTGACTTCCTCTTAACCTCTGTATGCTTTTCCCTGTGTTCACTGTCAGCTTGTTACTTGCTCCACCTCTTGGCCTATGGTTGACTTTATTTAATCCTATGTACAATAAACAGAAAGCTCTCAGATTAAAGGTGTTTGCCAGGGCTGAGCCATGCCACAACTAGAAACAAGTTATTCTGGTAAATAATACAATATCAGGCTTCACAGCGTGATCAAATATCCTGCAAAACCCAGCTACATGACTCCTAGGCATATACTCAAAGGACACTGCATCTCACCATAAGGACACTTGCTCGACTATGTACATAGCAGCTTTATTCATAATAGCCAGAGACTAGAAACAACTTGGATGTTCCTCAACCAAAAAACGGATACAGAAAATGTGGCACATTTATACAATGAAGTGTTACTCAGCTATTTAAAAATGACATCATGAAATTTGCAGACAAACAGATAAAACTAAAAAAAAAAAAAATCATCCAAAGTGAGGTAACCCAGACCCAGAAAGGCAACATGGTATGTGCTCACTTATGAGTGAATAACAGTTATCAAGGATAATCATGCTACAATTGAGAGATCCAGAGAGGCTAAGTAACAAGGAGGGCTCAAGGAGGGGATCTCCTAGTGACCAGGGACATGGAGCCTGAACTGGCCATCTTCTGTGACCAGGCAGGAATTCTAGTGGAGCGACTGGGACACCAACCCAGCCACAAAACCTTCAACCTACAATCTGTCCTGCCTGCAGGATGTGCTGGGGTAACAGTGGTGCAGAATTTCTGAAAGTGGCCAACCAGTGACTGAGACCCAAGCCAGGAGAGGGAACCCATACTTGACACAGTCTGGAGGGCCAGGAACACAGGTAGGGTGGCCCAGAGACAAAACCAAACATGACTGGCAAAAAAAAGAAAAGTTAATGACCTAAGAAAGGATTGTGACAGAGGGGTCAAGGACACCCCAAGATCATAGCTCACAGTGTCATTTAACCAGGGCTCATAGGGGCTCACAGAGTCTGGACCTACAATCAGTGAGACTGTATAGGTATGGTGTAGGTCCGCTGCATATATGTTATGGTTGTAGTCTTCTTGTGGGTCTCCAAACAGATGGGAAGCTGTTTCTGACTCTTTCAGCTGCACTTGGGACCCCTTTTCTCCCACTGGATTGCCTTATTATGAGTATACGGCTCTACAAGAGCTCGTTGGAAACGAGCCCATCACTGAAAAATAAAGACTGCTGTAGGTAATTTACTTATATGGAATAAAACGCATCCTCTTTTGTCCGTTGTTTCTTGAAGCGTGCTTTCTCATGTCTCAACCATGTTAATGAAACATCCTTTGTCCTCCGTAGCCATTTTGCTGGTCTCCAATGCAGACAAGTCTTTTAAGGTCCTATGGGGAACAGGTGTATGTACTGCTGAAAAGATTTTATCAAAACTTCATTGCTGTATTAGTAGTCTAGTCATTATTTGGTAATAAAGTTGGGACCACTTTGATGCTCTGACTGTCCCAATCTAAGGGGAAATTAACCTGTCCTGCCTAGCCTCTCTCCCTGTCTTTGTTCTTCCCAGACCACCCCCCTTTCCTTTCTTCCTTTTATACTGTTTATTTTTTCATTGTTTTCCTGGGAGCGGGGAGTTCTAGGGGGAGATGGTTCTGATTTGTTTGTTCTTCGGAGGTAGGGTCTCACTATGTAGCAGAGTCTGACAACTCTCCTGCCCCAATCTCCTTATTCTGGGGATCACAGAATGCCACTGAGGCCTTCATCTGTGTGCCTTTTTAAGGCACCAGAGGCCCAAGTGTGACCCACCCCTCTCTGAGCCACATTGTCCTGTGCCAGTCCTTTCTGCCTGCTGGCATGAGCTCTGCCAGGCCTGCAGCCCCTACCAAGCCTATACAGCACCCTACTCGACGCAGCTTCCTCCTCCTGTACCGAGCAGCACCCTTGGGCTTGAATTCAGCCCATGGTCCAGCCTGGGGAGGAATCTGTGTGGCGGATGGACAGGGGTTCCGGGCCACAGGACAGCACAGGCTTCAATGTCTCCGAGCACACCAGGCCCATCAACCTGTCCAGCCAGGCTTTTGGCATAGCCAGGCAGGGCTCACGAATCTGCCTATGGGGTCAATGAGGAGGGGGCCCAGGGAAGTAGGAGTGGGCGTGGAACTTTCCACAAGATCCCTAGGACCTGCCAGAGATGCCAGGGCCGAATGACAACTGGGCCTCTGCAAAGGGAAGACATGGCCCCTAACAGGTGCGTCCTATAGCCTGTGATGGCAATCCCTTAGGCAGTCAACTCTTTAGTCTGCAGTCCCCAGAACCAGCTTTCAGGCTAGTCTAGCCTAGGAAAAGGAAATCTTTGGCCTTAAGAAGCAGAGCATGACCATCCAGGGAGGGCTACAGCAAATGGGAAGCGGGTACTAGGACTCAGAGGAGGGTATCTCAGTACCCACAGGACCCTAGAGCAAGCTGGGTGAGGAAGAGTGGGAGATATCTAGGGAGAATTTGTCTTCCCACCTATACTGCCTGTAACCAAGTGACAGGGAAGAAACAGTGAACAGGCTAGGCCGGACCTCTGCCTCTTTCTGCCATCTGGTGGCATCAATGCAGAAAGACATGAGCATGTGACAAATGGGGGAAAGGCAGCCTTTGCCATCATAAAATATGAGTTCCCTTTGGCCACCAAGTGACCCTATCCCACATCAGTCTTGGGGAGCCATCCATTGTAGCCCAAAGCTCTGGGTCCTGCCTCTGCCACCTTTTCCTGGACAAGGTTTTAACCACCCCTACAAGTTGGACTCCTAAGTCGCTAAGCTGCAGAAACAGAAGGACTGTAAGACCCAGTTACAAGGGACGCAAGGGACACCATCATACTGTAGAGGCTCACTCTCCATGATGCAGCCTGGCCCACACAGGTGAGCAGGGGGTGGGGGAGGGACCTGGGCTTTGGGTTGAGTAGGCAGGGGGAGGAGAATCCAGAGGAAGGAGCAGCTGAAACCCTCCTGCCAACCTTCAGTCTTCATAGGACCACAAAGAATTAAAATCTCCAAAGAACATGCAGGAAGAAGGTAAAGGCTGGAGCCTGGGGCCAAGCAGGAAGCCTTGTCTCCCAGGAATAAATTTCACAGTGCCGACAACCTACCAGATCAACTTGCTGGAGAGACTGGAGCAGAGACAATGATGGGTCAGGGACCACACCTTGACCCAGACTGCTTAGCCATGCGACCTCTTACCCTCTTTTTAAACCCAACTTCACATTAGTACCCTAAAAATAGGTTTATTGGAACCACTGAAACCTTTTGTTTATCCCTTTCTCAATGTGTCCACACTGAATAATTCTCTTTCCTCTGTTTTTCATTACCTCCCCTCTTCAGTTGCTGTGTTGGACACAAGTCTGCCTTGTTGGGGCTTCCAAAGCCCAGGCAATTACTAAAAATTCTGGTAACATCAGATGCCTTTTAGAGGTCTGGAACAAGATGTCATAAAAGATGCCTAAAGGAAACAGACCCAAAATGAAGGCAGAGATACCAGGCTCACATCCCTCCTCCCCCCTTAGTTATCTTGTGGGCCCAGTGAGCCAATGAAAGAGCAGTTTCTTAGTGCCTGCTCTATGGTCATGGACAGGAAAGTTTGGATTTTTTTCAGACAGGGTCTTGTGTAGTCCAGACTGACCTTCAACTTTCAGACACGCTGCCCCTCCTCCTCCCAGCAGCCAAGAGCTGGGAATACAGGTGTGCACTACCAAAATGCTTTCCTAGGCCAACTTAAATATTCTCATCTGAGCAAATATAGCAGTGTTTGGGGGGAGACACACTCGCTGCACTTCAGGATGAGGCCAGGGTGGTAATATAACCACAGATGTGCTGGCTTGCCTGCACCTGGACCTGTCACTGATGGGGCTAGAGGAACATGCTCCTCACCTTGTTCAGCTTCTTTCTACCCGATGTTTCATCCTCAGGCCCCCAGGATCCCTTAGAGGGTGCTACATGGGAACAGGGGCAGGCAAGGGAGCTGTCAAGAGCCTAGGACCCAGGAGTTCAGGTCACTCCCTCCTCCCACTGTGAGCAGCTTTCTCATGCCCAGGTAATCCCAGCCCAGTGCCAATGAGCCCCAGCATCTTAAACGAAGGCTTGGGCTGGAGAGGATCTTTATCCAGGGACCCAGAAAATCTATTTAAAGGCCCTGCCACCCTCCCCCCAGTAGGATGCAACTGGTAAAATGAAAAGTTTGTAGTTCTTGAGGATGTTCCAGGGGTTTCAGGCCATGAGGACTCACTTATGAGTCGGCTTTGGACCCTCTCTCCTGTTTCCCTAGTAACACCAGGAAGGTAAACAGCAGCTCTGCTATTCATCAGGACTTAAACTGCCATGCGGGAGTTGGAGAGATGGCTCAAGGGTTAAGGTTAAAACACCCCTTTGTTTTCCAGAGGATCCAAGTTCACTTCTCAGCTACCCCATCAGCTGGTTCACGCACACCCCCAATTCCAGTTGGAGACTTTGAGGGCTACTGCATGCACGCGGGGCACACAGGCTCCCACATGAAATAGACGCCCGCATAAATAAGATAAATTATTTATTTATTTCAGGTTAACAATAATGTCTGGTGCTGGCACACCTGCAAGGAATTTTTCCTGGCAACATAAAAATCTATGGCCATTTGTGCTAAAACCCCAAGAGTACTATCTCACAAAAGTGAGGTCAAACACACAGCCATAGCACAATAGAGCTGGCCCTGGTGGCAGGGGCGCAGGAGAGTCGGCCCGGCCAATCATCTGCTGTGAAGTAGCCTGGGATGGGAGAGTGAGGTAGGGGGACAGGGGGGCCATGCCCTCTGCCCCTCACCCTGGACACCTGAGGCATTTGGGAGAGCTGGCCCTGCATCCTTCTGATGGAGGCTTTGGGTGGCCTACCTGGAGCAGTACTGGAAAACTTACTTTCGTGGTGCTGATGTGGGAGGTATGGTGGGCTAATGAGCTCGGGTGGCTCATGGGGATGATGTGGGAGGTATGGTGGGCTAATGAGCTCGGCTGCCACCCAGGCCCAGCTCCTGGTCTCTGAATCGACCCACCCCAAAATCTGTATCATCTTCGAAGGACTGAGATCTGTGAAAGGGCCAGTCCTGCCGTTCCAAAGCTGCAGGATCTCCATGACACAGGGCAACAACAGGAAAACTGGGAGGAGTCCCCATGAGGCCCCAATATTGATGGTGTCACAGAAGCCAGAGGTCTCGAACCAGACCAATGACTCATTGCATTGAACATTTGCAAGAGATGATGTGTGGACAGAGGGACAAACTGTGGGACACACCGCGGTGACACACT
Source organism: Micromys minutus (assembly GCF_963924665.1). Taxonomy (NCBI): domain Eukaryota; kingdom Metazoa; phylum Chordata; class Mammalia; order Rodentia; family Muridae; genus Micromys; species Micromys minutus. The sequence continues at coordinate 47,920,272 of NC_137985.1, read as the reverse complement.
ATAAGTTCCATGAGGAGAATGTTTTCTATGCTTTGCTTTTGCTGTTGTTGATGTGTGTGTGTGTGGGTTTTACTTGGGGGAGAAGGGTGGAAGGTAGACATGAAGGGACTGGGGTACATGAGGTGAAACTCACAAAGAATCAATAAAGAGATTTTAAAAAAGCAGCCATACTTGAAGGAGATATGAGGGAGGGTCCTAGTGACATTCTGGGTTGTTTTTGTTTTTGTTTTGTTTTTTTTTAATTTGGGTACTGGTTATGATCACATGGGGAAGTACAGTTTATGAAGATTCTTTTGGCTTCACCCTTATGTATAACTTCCTGCATGCTCATCATAGTTTAATGGGATCTTGTTTATTTTCATTAATATATTTTTTATTTAGCGTATAGGTGGGGTTTTTGGTGTGTGTGTGTGTGTGTGTGTGTATGTATGTGTGTGTGTATGTGTGTGTGTGTGTGTGTGATATGCAAGTGTGGGCGTACTTGTGTCACAGTACATATGTGGAGGGAGGTCGAGGACAATTTTTGTGAGTTGGCTTTCTCCTTCCACCTTTATACAGGGTTCCCGGGTTTGAACTTGGGTATTCTAAGCCATTTGGGCAGTTTTAGGTTTGGGGGACAAGGTCTCACTCTATATTCCAGACTGTCTTAAAATTCTGACCCTCTTGCCTAACGGCCTCTCAAGTGTTGGGATTTCAGATGCGGGCCCTCAGTAAGATTTTCATTAAAAACAAAACATCTTGGGGCTGGAGAGATGGCTCAGAGGTTAAGAGCACTGTCTGCTCTTCCAAAGGTCCTGAGTACAAATCCCAGCAACCACATGGTGGCTCACATCCATCTGAAATGAGATCTGATGCCCTCTTCTGGTGTGTCTGAAGACAGCCTCAATTTACTTATAATAAATAAATAAACAAATCTTTTTTAAAAAAAAATCATAGCCCATAGTTTGTTTGTTTGTTTGTTTGTTTTTAATAAGGGTATTGTTTAAGAATGAAAGCATGGGACTCACCTCAATACTCGTGGTTCGTGGGATCCTGCCTCCAAGTAATTAATGGAACTATTTCCTCCCCTTCCCTCCTGCTTTAATAATCCTGGTGAAATCCGAGAGGCTGCCTGTTCCTGGAAAGGGGTCTGGAGGTAGAGGAATACGCATTCTCAATTGGTTACCATAACGGTCCGCCCTCCTGTACCAGTCGGCGTCATGTGATCACAGAGTCAGCTGATCTGGGTCAAGCCGGAAGAAGTCCTGGATTGGGTCTCCTGACATCATGGTGAGGAATTAGAGAAGATGGGAAACTGGGTATCGGGTGAGAAAGGGATTCGGTGACTCTAGGAGCGTAAAGAGACAATCCTTACTGGAGCCTTTCTGGGTGCGGCGGGTGGGCGGAGTCCGCAGGCGCAGCCGCGCTTCCCCGCGCCCATCGCAGGGCCGGAGGGTCCCACCTTCCCTAGTCTTGGACTCTCCACGGCCCTGAGGACCTCCCGGGGACGCCCACTTCCCCGGCTGTACAGTGGCAAGACGAGAAAGTGCTTAGGACTGGTTAGAAGCCTCTTGCTTTCCAGAGCCAGGGAGTGTCTTTTGGGTTGGAGTGAGCCTTCTGATTCATACCACCATACATTTAGGAGACGCGTGTTGAGTGTCCAGCCCATACCGGCACCGGGGTTTCAGCCGCCTAAGGGGAGGGCAAATCAGAAGGAAGAATTGGCAGGTGTAGGTCTTTCTCCAACCGCAGAGGCTTTCCTGGACTGTAAGAGCAGTGTTAGGACTCTTGAAGATGCGGTCCTGTGAAGGGTAGTTTGTGTTACCCTGATGAGAGACAGAGACAGCGTGTCCTCAGGCAAGAAAGAGCTGTGCAGCCTCTGAAAGACCCAGGCTCCCTGGGAGTGCGCGTCCTGTCTCGCTAGAGCCTGGTGAAGAGCAGGGGAGACACGCAAAGATCAAGTCTCGCTGGGACTTGGATCACCATTATCAAAAGAGCGAGCATTCCCTCTGGCTGTCCAAAGTGCTTTGTTAACTAGATTATGGGGAGTAAAATCTGGTGCTGTGGCTTAATGGTAGACATGCCGAGGAGGCTCTGACTTTGAGCCCCAGCGCTTCCAACAACAAACCCACGAAAACCTAGGATCAGAAAGGGCCCAGCAAAGGTGAAGGCAGGAGTGGGGCTGGAGTAACAAGTAGCATCAGGCAAGTTGTTGGGACTAGAACGTGGCAGACACGGAGAATTGCCACTGATGTCTAGTGAGCAGAGAGTAAAAGTCAAAACGAGTCGTGCGGCAGTGTGAGCAGATAGAGTACGACAGTCTGGACATAGGGGAGAGCAGGTGACTAAAGAGCAGGTGGCCATACCTCAGCCCGACCTGCTGCCTGACTTCCTACCTTACTCTCTTGCAGAGGTTCCGGTTCTGTGGTGATCTGGACTGTCCCGATTGGGTCCTGGCAGAGATCAGCACGCTGGCCAAAATTGTTAAGTGCACTGGTTTACTTAGGGTTGGGAGGAGAGAGGCCTGAGGGTTGGAAGGGAGAGATTAAGACTGGGAGCTGGGGATGGGCTGGGGTGGTGAAGGAATCTCCCTAAGGATGGGGTCTCCATGTCCTATCGCTTTGGTCATGTGGCTGGCCCTCCTTCAGCTAATCCCCCAGCAAGGAGGGGTAAGGTAGTATAGTCTGGCTGAAACAGAGACATCTTTTTCAGTCCTCTGTGAAGCTGCGGTTGCTGTGTAACCAGGTGCTAAAGGAGCTTCTGGGGCAGGGGATTGATGTGAGTACAGGACCCAACACCCCACTGTTCGATACCTTATGAGGCCCAGAGCATCTGTTCTCCAGCCTCCCAGCCCCTTGGATATCCCCTTCCTTCTCTCTAGCCCCAGCCCATTCTTACCACATGATCAGGGGCAAAGGCTGGTGATTGGGGCTCTGGTACCCGCTTAGGATCTCCTTTTCCCATAGTATGAGAAGATCCTGAAGCTTACTGCTGATGCCAAGTTTGGTGAGTACCCTGAACTGGGAAGCACAGCCTTCTGCTATCCTCCTGCTTCCGTGGCTAACAGGACCAGTGAACTGTATTGACAGTCCTGTCCACACCATCTGCTGGTCCCACAGCAATGCATGGGTTTAAGAGATTTGGGGTCCAAAGCTGGTGATGAGGGCACGGAGGTGGTTGGGGCCACAGTGACATCCCCTGCGTCCCCTGTGGGTCTCTAGAGTCTGGAGATGTGAAGGCCACGGTTGCGGTGCTGAGTTTCATCCTCTCTAGCGCAGCCAAGCATAGCGTGGACAGCGATTCCTTGTCCAGTGAGCTGCAGCAGCTGGGGCTGCCCAAAGGTATGGTGCAAACAAGACAGGAGGGAAGCCTATGGGGAGGGGTTCCTGGAAAATACACCGAGACCTTCTTGGTCCTGAGATAGTCCCAGCCCTCTGTGAGCTCTGCAGCCTGAGACTCACCGCTTAAGCCTGGTGCCAGTCTTCACCCACCACCTCAGCAGAGCCCCCCTCAGAGCTCCATCTGCCTACAGAGCATGCCACCAGCCTGTGCCGCTGTTATGAGGAAAAGCAGAGCCCCCTACAGGAGCACCTTCGGGCCTGTAGCCTACGTGGTGAGTGTGAAAACAACCTTGTGGGTCTAGAAGGTCCATGCACAAACCGGATGCTATTGCTCCTGGGGAAGCCCTAACCACAGTCACACACAGAGTAGTTAAGTTTAGATCTAGCCAAGGATCTCCTGGCCATGGCCTGAGTGTTCCTTTCTCTTGAGGTTCATGGTAAATATTCTCGGACCTGTCGCACAACAGGCCTGGTTTGGAAAGCAAGAGCTTTGTAGGTCACACAACTTCGAAGGGTTACGAACTGAGCCTTGCTGTGGCCCGAGGTGGAGAACTCCATGGCTTGCCCGGTTGCTAACTGCCTAACTTCTTGCCTGCAGTGAACAGGCTGGCCGGCGTGGGCTGGCGGGTAGACTATACCCTGAGTTCCAGCCTGCTACAGTCTGTGGAGGAGCCCATGGTACACCTGCAGCTACAAGTTGTGTCTGCTCCAGGTACCCTGGCCCAACCTGTTTCCATGTCCCTCTCAGCAGACAAGTTCCAACTTCTCCTGGCAGGTGAGGTCAGGGCCCCTCCTGGGTCTGGCTGACTTGGACCTGGCTATACAAGCCAGGCTGGCCTCAGACTAGCCTCAGACTAGCCTCTGCTCTTTAACGCTGCTCATGTGCCCTCCTGTCCCCTGCAGAACTGAAGCAAGCCCAGACGCTGATGACTGCCTTGGGCTGAGAAGGGTGTTCTTCGTGGAACCACCCTACCTGCACTAAGTGGCTTCCCTCCACACTCCTCTTACAAGGGTGGCCCTGGCCTCCTGAGTCTTGGGTGGGGCTACTGGGGATCTTTCCCAGAATTGCCTTCTTTCTTTTGAAAGAAAGTACTTGTCAACCATTTTTTTATGGGCAAGAAGAATAAACAAGTGTACAGCAGTGTGTGGGGGTCTTGCTTGCTTGCTTTGATGCTGTTGTTTGACACAGGATTCCGGAAGCCAAGTAGATGTCTACTTGAAGTTGACCTTAAACTTTTGACCCTCTTGCCTTTATGTCTTGAGTTCTGAGATCACAGTCATGCACCACTGACTTGGTTGGGGTTTCATTGCTGAGATGAGACACCATGACAATAGCAGCTCTTATAAAGGAGAGCATTTAATTGAGGCTGACTTACAGTTTCAGAGGTTCAGTCTGTTATCATCATGGTGGGAAGCATGTAGCATCCAAGCAGACATGGTGCTGGAGAAGATGGGAGTGAGACAAGTTGGTACACAGGCAGCAAAAAGAGACAGTGTGTCACACTAGGCACAACTTGAGCATATCAGGTCTTAATGCCCGCCCTGCAGTGACACACTTCCTCCAACAAGGCCACACCTCCTAATAGTGTCACTCCATATGGGCCAAGCATTCAAACAAATGAGTCTCTGGGGACCATACCTATTCAAACCATCACAAACACCATGCCTAATTTAGATGGTGCTGAAAACAAGCCCAGGACTCCGTGTATGCCAGGCAAGCTCTTTACCAACTGAGCTACAGCCCCAGCCCAGGAAAGGGAGAGCAGGTGACATTCTGAGCACCCTGCCCATCTCTATGTGCTCAACACTAAGGCTGAGGACAGAATGAACAGTGTGTCTACAGATAGGCAAGCTGGGGTGCCAGCTCTCTCTGTGATCCTCAGTCCTTGCAGCAAATGACATGGATGTCTGTGCCTGAGGCTGAGAAAAGAAAGCTTCTCCTTGTTATCGTTGCTAGGAAGAGTCCAGGCCTGAACTCGTTAACCTGGTTAACAGGTTAGGTTAGGTGCTGCAAACTGAATATTCACATTCTCCAACAGTCGTAGGGTTTTACTACTGTAAACAGACACCAAGAACAAGGTAACTCTTATGAAGACAACATTTAATTGGGGCTGGTTTACAGGTTCAGAGGTTCAGTCCATTATCATCAAGGTGAGAGCATCCAGGCAGACATGGTGCAGGAGGAGCTGTGAGTTCTACATCTTCATCTGAAGGCTGCTAGCAGGATACTGACTCCCAGGAAGCTAGGATGAGGGTCTTAAAGCCACACCCACAGTGACACACCTACTCCAAGAGGGCCATACCTTCTGAGCATGTACAAACCAGAACATCAACACATTCTGAAGCTGCCACTTCACCGAGGAGGGCCATGTGCAGAGAATAGGAGGCTGCTTACAAGCCAGGGAACTGAACCTGCCTGCACCTGTATGTTTGACCTCTTGAACTCCAGAACTGAGAAATGTGTCTGTTCAGTCCGGTGTTTTGATGTAGGAGCCTAAACTAAGATGCATAGTCTCCCAAGATGGGAGTAGACTAGCCAGTTGCTCCTTGCAAAAAGGCTCACAATTGGGCTGGAGAGATGGCTCAGTGGTTAAGAGCACCGATTGCTGTTCCAAAGGTCCTGAGTACAAATCCCAGCAACCACATGGTGGCTCACAACCATCTGTAATGAGATCTGATGCCCTCTTCTGGTGTGTCTGAAGACAGCGACAGTGTCCTTATACGTAATAAAAAAGAAAAAGAAAAAAAGGCTCACTATAGAGTCAGGGCAGGGAAAGCCAGGAACAAGCTGTCAAAAGAAGCCAGCCAATCTCACTACCCAAAGGGAGATAATTTGATCATCAGAATAAGCCAAGGACTGAGGCAAGAGGTTGTACCTCAGATCTGTAACCTTAACAGTATTCAGAGGCCTGACTCATGTATTACCAGCTGGGCTATAGAGTGAGACACTGTCTTTAAAAAAACAAAGCTAAGAAGGAAAAAGAAATGTCATGAAAATTTCCCAGACATGTCCATGTAGCTTCCTCCCCAGGCAGCACCCCTCCTGTGTCATCACAGGTCCCGGGCGCCACTGCCTTTGTTCTTGGGACAGTACATTGGAACTTGGTTATTCATTTGTCCCTTTGGGCTGGCTTTGTTTTCACTTGAGTCTGTATAGCCCAGGCTGGCCAGAAACTCATTATATAGCCCAGGTTGGCTTCATTTCATCCTCTGGCTCAGGGTCCAGATTGGATTACAGGCATAAACCACCATGCTCAGCGCCACCCTGAGTTTCTTGAGGATAGGAATTGTTTCCACGTTTCTGAAGCCCTGGTACGGAATAACCTTCCAGTAGCTGCATGCAGGGTAAGTACCACGCTGGTTGTTTGCTTTTGCTCCTTTTTGAACAAGGGCTCACTGTATAACTCTAGCTCATCTGGAACTGGCCATAAGGGCCATGCTGGCCTCAGATTTGCTTCTTGTTCTCAGCACTGGCTGCAATGCTTTTAGAGGTGTTGGATGCAGCGGGGCACGGTAGCCCACTTCTCCTTAATACTCCAGGGTATGGTCAGGAGTTTCAGGACTTTGAGGTCACCCACAGCTACATTCCGGCCTGTCTGTGTTACATGAGAACCCATCTGTAAAGCCTGGAAAGAAAGCTTAGCAGTTAGAATACCAGCTGCTTTATGAGAGGACCCAGGCTCCATTCCCAGCTCCCACATGGCAGCCCCTGGCTGTCTGTCACTCCAGTTCTTGGGGATCACATGTTTTCTGGCCTCCTAAGGAAGAACTATATGGACTTGGTGCACAAACATACATTTAGGTTCAATACTCATACACATAAAAGAATTGTTAGGAAGAAAACCGTTTAAAAATACAGGAGTCCATAATGACAAGAAGGAAAAAGAACCCCTTAAAGCACACCAGTACAGTTTGTTACTACTGGATACAGTTACTGCACCAAAAGCTTAGTCTAAAAACTGGTTAAAAAACGCCAGGTGTGGTAGCCCATGCCTTTAACCCCAGCTCTTGTTTATTAACACACTTTTTTTTTGTAAAGTAGAGATGGTTTCTCTTCAGAAGGAGTTTTTTAAACACAAAGTAACATAACATATAGCATTTCTGTTAAAAATGCTACAATCCAAAAAAGGAAACGTGGGGCTGGAAAGATGGCCCAGTGGTTAAGAGCACTGACTGCTCTTCCAGAGGTCCTGAGTTCAATTCCCAGCAACCACATGGTAGCTCACAGCCATCTGGAATGGGATCTGATATTCTCTTCTGGTGTGTCTGAAGACAGTGACAGTGTACTCACATACTCATATATACATAAATAAATAAATCTTAAAGGAGAAAGAAAGCAAGCAAGCAAACATAACACAAAATCGGTCTTGAACTCCCTTTAAAAACAAAAAACAACAACAACAACAAAAACTTAGCCAATGTTGGCGAATTACACCTTTAATCCCAGTGCTCTAGAAGCAGAGGCAGGAAGGGTCAAACTGATCTACATGAGTTCCAGGATAGCCAGGGCTACATAGAGAGGGTCATTGCCATCCACCCCACCTCCAGCAAAACAAAAGACAAGGTCATAGTAAGGCGAAACTCATTTTAACAGAAACGACAAATAGTTGCTATCTAAGTACTGACAGACTACAGCCAGACAGACTGGTGCACACCTGTGGTCCCAGCACTTGGGAAATGAGGGCAGAGGATTAGGGTCCAAGTCCTACAGGAGACATCAAAAAAGCAGCAGGAAGGGGATGGGGGAGGAGGTCGGGATCCTGTAACTGCTAAGGGGATGGGGGATTTGGTCAGCATCCTGTAACTGCTAACTAGATCCGAAGTGGGGAGTTAGGTCTATCATTCCAGCTGCTCCAGAGGCTGAAACAGGATTTTGGGCATGGTCACAGGGTCTCCCCAGGGAGGCTACTTAGTGACTCTCTCAAGGTTGGTGGTAAGGCTCAGAGGTAGAAAGTTTGCACAGGGTTCACAATGCCCTGGGTTCAATCCTCACTACAAACAAACAAAAATTGTTGATTGTGGCAAATCATCCAAAGGTTAAAAACCTATGGATGAAATGTTGATTAGAGGGTCCCATGAGATGGCTCGGTGGATCACTGTCCCCAAGCCTGATGACCTGAGTTTAATCTCTGAGGAAGGGAAGAATGAACTCCAGAAAACTGTCCCCTGACCTTCAGATACACACACTCCAGGGCACATGTGAGCCCCCCCCCCACATACACACACGGAAGAGCTGGGAAGGTGGGCGGCAGCAGCACACACCTTTAGTCTCAGCACTCAGGAAGCAGAGGCAGGAGGATCTCTATGAGTTGAGGCCAGCTTGGTCTACAGAGCAAGTTTCAGGTCAGGCAGGGCTAACACAGAGAAACCCTGCCTGAAAAACCCAAAGAAAAGGGAAAAAAAAAAGGTCCATACCATCAAGCCCAGCACCGCTGAAGCAGAGACAAGTGGATCTCCGTGAGTTCGAAGCCAGCACGATCTACAGAGCCAGTTCCAGAGCCAGTTCCCAGGAAAGCCAGGGCTACATGGTGAGACCCTGTGGCTTTTTTTAAAAGATTTTTTAAAATGTTGATGTGAAAGTGGATATTTGCATGGTGGTGAAGAAACAATCACTCATGTCCCCAGATGTCCTCCAAGCGGGAACAGCATAAACAAAGTGGCGTGTCTACACGAGAGAATGCTTGGTTTTCAAAAAGAATGAGCTACTAAGAACAACTGCATGGGCAGATTTGGGAGCAGAAGATAAAAATGTACTTCCTGATTTGTGACAAAAACAGTTAATATGGGCCAGCGAGATGGCTCAGGGGTAAAGGCACTTGCTCTCTGGTCCTGGAAACGTTTTTTTTTTTTTTTTTTTTTTTTTTTTTTTAAAGCAGGATGTAGTAGCAAGCATCTATAACCCCAGCACTCTTAAATGAAGATGGGAGGTACAGGCAAGAGGACTGTCCAGAAGCTCTGGGGCAACTAGCCTGGAGCACAGTGCAGTAGCCTAAACAAGAAAGGTCTGCTTCAACTGGCAGGAGAGACCTGGCCTGCAAGGGAAACCCTGGCCCCCACATGTGCACTGTGGTACAGGAACACCCATCACACACACACAACAATAAAAAAGAATCCAACACAAGAGCCATCCCATTAAAGCTCTGCTGTGCAAGTGTTAGCTGCAGATCCAATGCTGCACCTGTTCATCTTGGGCAACTGAAACCTCATTCCTACTGTCAACTTCTTCACTTCTACAGTCATTCTCCTCACTCTGTGTGTTTGATTAATGTGGACCTCTCACATAAATGAAATCTCAGGGTTTATCCTTCTGACCCACCACCTAGCATAATGTCCTCAAAATTATCTATGCTGCTACGTGTGGCAGACAGTGAGTAATATTCCACTCTGCTTATACCCACATACTGTGATTCTTTTTATTTATTTATTTATTTATTTATTTATTATGTATAAGTACACTGTAGCTGTCTTCAGACACCAGGAGAAGGCATCAGATCTCATTACAGATGATTGTGAGCAACTGTGGATTTGAACTCGGGACCTCTGGAAGAACAGTCAGTGCTCTTAACCACTGAGCCATCTCTCCAGCACCACATGCTGTTAGTCTTAAGACTTATTTTTATTATCTACCTTCCCACATGTGTGTGAGCTTGCTAGTTCATGCTTGAACCTGTGAGTACAGCCTCCTGATGAGACAGGAAGTTTTGGATCCCCTTCAAGCTATGGCTGTGAGCTGCCATGTGTGTGTGCTGAAAACCAAGCCTGGTAGTGGCGTGTCACTGCTGTAGTATATTTGATCACACTGTGAACCCCCGAGATTGTGTTATTTATGTAAACATCTGTTTCTAGTTGTAGTGTGGCTCAGTCCTTTAACCCATCTGGCTGGAATACAGACACACTCTTAGTCCACATCTTTAATCCCAAACAATAAAAGTAAAGTTAGTTTGTAAAAGGAAGCACTCAAGTTTGAAAGGGATGTCTAATAAAGTGGCAGAAAAAGTGACGAATCAGAGAAGGAATAAACAATAGAACAGAAGAGGTGGGAAAGGGAAGCTACTTAAGAGGCAGTGCAGAGGGGCTGGACAGATGGCTCAGCAGTAAAGAGCACTGACTGCTCTTCCAGAGGTCCTGAGTTCAAATCCCAGAAACCACATGGTAGCTCACAACCATCTGCAATGGGATCTGATGCCCTCTTCTGGTGTGTCTGGAGACAGTGACAGTGAACTCATATACATAAAAACAAATAAATTTATAAAAGAGGCAGTGCAGAGAGAGCAGGAGGCAGTTTTCCAAAAACAGTTGTACAGAGACAGGAAGCAGAGAGAACAAGCTAGACACAGGTAAAGGCAGAATGAGGAGGAGCCAGAAGATTAGAACATATTGCCAGAGTTTGAGGCCAAGCAGAGCAATTCAGTAAGATACTGAGAGAAGCCAGATTGGATCAGTCATCTTGGAGAGGAGTTTGAGCCAGAACAGCTGAGTTGAATCAGCCGGCCAAAGATCAACTAGAAAGGGTGAGATTATTCAGTGTAAGTCTCCGAGCCTGAAGACATTCTAGGCCTAGATTAGACGTTACGGAGACTAGAAGCTTGCAGAACTGGGCCTGGGTTAGCAGACGGAGGCTTCAGAAGCATCGGAGACAACAACTTCTTCGGAAGAATAAAAGTTACTTTTCCAAGCCATGGCAAGAGAAAAACAACCAAACCCACTATGCTTGGCACAAGTCAGAGAGCAGTAAGTGCTCTAACCACTGAGATATCCCTCCAGCCCCAACAGATATATCACGTGTTTTAAAACTATGTATCCATGGATTCATACTGTGAAGGTCTCCTCTCTATGGCTGCTGTGAGTGTGCTGCCTTGGGTATCATCTCCCGAGTGTGGGGAGCAGCTGTGTAATCACCAGGTTTTGTCACTGAGGATGCAGAAGAGATCAGGGTAAGTTGGGGGCCAGTCTGAGCCAGTGAGGAATACATAGCAATACCCTTTCTTTAACCTTCCTCTCCTAAAAAAATATAAGATAAACGGGTGGTTGGAAGAGCAAGAAAAACAGTGGGTAAAGGGTGAGTCAAGGCTGTTGGTCCGCACAAAGCATCCTAAAGAGGCTTTCCTTCTCTTTTATACTTTTAAACAATGCTGCCTCCACCTCCCGGGGACTTTTGAGGCTCAGCCCTACCAGTATTTCTCTCTCAGCCTACCCACCACCCCTCACCCCCTGCTGCAGACACAGGCCTTCCTCAGCTTCTGTTCCTGCACTTCGCTTTGATCCCTTGTGCCTGGCAAAAAGTATCTATCTTGTCTACACTTTTTTTTTTTCTTTTGCCTGAGGTTGTGACAGATCAAACTTTTGTGCCTAACTCCTGACTTTACCCAATGGTTCCCCAGAGAGAAGCCCCTGTGTTATTGCCGGATGCACTTTCCCACCCGTCCCCTCCGCAGACCGCGATAAAGTTGTTTATATGTTACACCTGACTTCTCACTGACACGGTCATCTTGGGTCCCTAGGGACTGTTTATCATTCGTCTGTGTATGCCTTGCATACAGCTGCAAGTGGCTCTACACTTGCCATTTCTGGCTGCTGCTGTCAATCCTGGCCAGGCTAACTGGTGACTTCAACTGCAGACACAGCTGCGACTCGGGGCACCAGTTTTGACCGAAGCTCTGCTCACCCTAAGACGGGTTCTTTCGTCACCTCTTGGATCACGCGACAACTCGAAAGCCAGCCCAACACCGGGATTCTCATAACTAAGGAACTCCATTCCATACTGCGCCGCCTGCCTGAGAAACTACACTTCCCAGCAGGTACTAGGACAGCTATGTCCTTTCCCAGCATGCTCTGAAGTTCGGCAGGCGACTAGGATTAACCCCTTACTCGCTACTGCCCTTGGTTTAGCAGCAACCAGAGCAGGTATCCAGCTTTGATGGGGGGGGGGGGGGGGGCAATTTGGGTCCTCAGTAGAGCTGAAGATCTAAAGGATCTGGGAACCCGGGAAAGACAGAGAACCCAAAATTTTGTTGGGTGTGTGTGCTATCACACATCTCCCAAACTAGGACTCTGAAGGTTTTCTGCAAACTGAGCCCTTTTTTGTGCCAAGCCCCCAAAGCGTCTGCTCTAGATAAACCGCCGGTGTTCCGGACACCTACCTTCACCTCAGATCCTGCAAGTAGCAAAGCGGGGTGGAGGTGGAGGTAAGGTAGGAAGTGAGGGCAAAGAACCAGAGCCCATTCCTTCCTGGCACCCCTGGGGTGTATGAGAACAGGGCTGTGCACAGAGGGAGCATTGCTTCTAATTCTGCTTCCTGTCCTGACTAAAAGGCAGCTGGAAGAGAGCCTCTCTGACTGGGTGGTTATGGCAGCCTAGGTCAATCCCATTGGCCCAACACAGACTTGAGATTCTACCTCAGTGGGTGCTAGACAGATTCAGGGCCAGATTAAGCTGTGATTGATGAATGATCAGAACTTTGCCTCTGGAGTGCCATCAGGTAGAGACCAGAACAGGCACTGAGAAACTTTGAACTCTGGGAGCTCCTAAGTCAAGATGTGGATTAGGGAGAAAGAAGTCCTCCTTCAGACTTCCTACTGTGTGCAGGATGGGGAACAGTAGAGACAACGGCCAGGAACAGTTTTGTAGTTGGGTAGGGGAGCTTGGAGGACACAAGGCTCCAGAAAGAATCTGTACTGTATTCTAAAGCAAGCTGGGGAGGCCATGGCAGGAAAGTATTAGTGAGCAAGACAGCCACGCTCACTCCCAGATCCAGCATTCCGGTACCCAGTACCCTGGATAGGTGACCAGCCCACTGGTTTTTTTTTTTTTTTTTTTGCCTATCTTATAGGCCCTGTGCCTCTCTCTGCGTCTCTGACTTTTCCTCTGTAAACACTTGGTGAGAATTCCTATTCAACCAGACATCTTCTGGCACAACCTGTTGTCCCCTTCCTACTACAGGGCCCAGCCATACCTCCTTCAGAATGCCAGAGGGTCCAGAGCTGCACCTGGCCAGCCACTTTGTGAATGAGACATGTAAGGGGCTGGTATTTGGTGGGTGTGTGGAGAAGTCCTCTGTCAGCCGAAACCCAGAGGTGCCCTTTGAGAGCAGTGCCTACCACATCTCGGCTTTAGCCAGAGGCAAGGAGCTTCGCTTGACACTGAGCCCCCTGCCTGGGTCCCAGCCCCCTCAGAAGCCACTGTCCCTTGTCTTCCGCTTTGGTATGTCTGGATCCTTCCAGCTGGTACCCGCAGAAGCGCTTCCGTGCCACGCCCATCTCCGTTTTTACACGGCCCCACCTGCACCCCGGCTGGCCCTTTGCTTCGTAGACATCCGTCGCTTTGGCCACTGGGATCCTGGGGGTGAATGGCAGCCAGACCGTGGACCCTGTGTCTTGCTGGAGTATGAACGGTTCAGGTAGGACCGGATACGTGGAGTACCCGACCAATAAGTAATAAAGCCCACCCTCTACTAAGCCTCAGTCCCTCATCTGTTGAGATCCTGCCAGGGCAGCCAAAACTATGAGAGGACGTTCGGTCCAAAGGAGGGAGACCAGTCGAAGGTCTGAGGACACAAACATTTTGCAACAGAGCTGTGTTGTAGCCCAGAAGCCCGAGGGCCTTCATAGTACTTAGGAAACACGCCCGCGCAGTGGGAAGAGGCTAGCCTAGTGACTGAGTTTCTTAAGTTCCGGTTCTCTGATCTGGCTGCCTACCTGTCTGTCCTGGGGTTTCCTCGGTGACCATCCCCACTATCAGAACTTGCCTCTAAAGAGGCAATAAGAGTCTCTGCTGTGAGTCAGGCTCTGTAGGGGACAGCAGTGGACAAACAGGGTTCCTTCGTTCACCACACTGATGACACACAGGTAAGACTTTGGCCAAGGGTGGGGAGCACAGGAGGCAGGGACTTGGCTGCTGGAGACTGGGCCAGCTGTTTAACTCTTGGAGGGGTGCAGGCCTGGGGCGGACCTGGCACATTCTTGTTCTCCTCCCTGGGAATAGATGTTGTGCCTCTGTGGAGCCCTAGACTTGGTCACACCTCTGCTGTCACAGAAGCACTTGACTCCTGGCTTGCCTAAAGCCAGGGTTATTGGGTGTTTGGTTTTTTTTTTTTTTTTTTTTTTTCTGGAACGTTGGGGACCATAGGCTGCTTGGCTGCTGGTTCGGTTGAGTCTCCTGATAGACCTCAAAGCTGTTTCCATGGTTCACCAGTGGGTTGCCTTGGAGACAGAGGTCAGAACCGCACCCAAGCTTTTATTAAAAAAAAAAAAAAAAAAAACAAAAAAAAAACAAAAAAAAAAAAACCAAAAAAACCAAACAAACCAAAAAACCTTAGAACTCATCACACTCACGCCCACCACCTTCTAGTCCCTCATACTCTGAGGGAGTCGGGGCGGGCTGGGACTGCACTTCACCCTGTACCAGGATGCCTTGGTATTCACCACATCCTCATACCCACGGGTCACTGTCTCAGCCTTCCCCGTGTTAGGATCCCAGGTGTGCTGCCTCCCCTCGGCATGTCACATCACTCCTGGGCGTGTGCCTGTGTGTGTGCAGGGCCTTTTTGTGTAGCCCTGCCTGGCCTCAGACTTGTCTCTATTCTTCTGTCTCAGCCTCCCAGTGTTAGGATTTACAGGTGAAAATCGCCATGGCTGGGTGAACAAGTTTTTGGTTCTTTAAAAATAAACTTAATCCTGAGTTTTTCCCATTTAACAGATAGAAAAACTGAGGCTCCAGCTGCCCAAATAGTACTGAGACCAGAGGGAGCTGGGATGACTTCTCCTTGAACTCAGGAACAGACTCCCCAGCCCTTCTTCCCTATCCTGGGATGTGGGATGGGTCTCATGCATCGAGCCTATGTCCCTCCAGGGAGAACGTACTTCGGAACCTATCAGACAAAGCCTTTGACCGGCCCATCTGCGAGGCCTTGTTGGACCAGAGGTTCTTCAATGGCATTGGCAACTATCTGCGGGCAGAGATCTTGTACCGGTCAGCAGGCAGGCTGTGGGTACAATGGCTGGGGTGGGACATGGGCGACCACATCCACTACTTATCCTGGGCCCTCCCCACCACTCCAGGCTGAAGATCCCCCCCTTTGAGAAGGCCCGTACAGTTCTAGAGGCCCTGCAACAGAGCCGGCTGGTGAGGACAGTGTGCATTCAAGTGTGTGCTGGTTCTCCTGCTAGAGTGGGTGGCAAGGGGATGAGTTAGGTGTGTCTACCTTAGCTTACCGTGTGTGTGGAGTGGGTGCAAAGCACATGAGAAGTCCCGTGCCCTCTGCATGAGAGGCGGGCTGTGTGCCCTGTGTTAACAGCTTGTTTCTGCTCATACCCCCTACAGAGCCCAGAGCTGACCCTGAGCCAGAAGGTCAAGGCCAAACTGCAGAACCCAGACCTGCTGGAACTGTGTCACTTGGTGCCCAAGGAAGTGGTTCAGCTGGGTGAGGCCTGGGAAGGTCAAGGTGGTCTCTGCTTTAGCCTCTGTCAGATGCTGGGCAGCTGTCTTGGCTCAAGAGATGGGAGTTTGTTCTACAGACCAGGTCTCTTGGCAAGTTTCCACTTTCTACCAGCCTCCCAGGCAGCAGGTGGGACAAAGAATCACCCTTGCTGATGGAGAGGCCAGGACCCAGAAAGGAGGACACAGGCCTGGTCACAGTAGGGGAGGCGATGTGACCTGAGTCTATCAGTTTCTTAAGCTGAGGCCTGGATCAGGTTGAACCAGGCTCTCTGTTCTTCCCACCCCACAAGACCCTTTCACCTTTGACCAGTTCCTGTGTCCCTCAGGGGGCAAAGGCTACGGGCCAGAGCGTGGGGAGGAAGATTTTGCTGCCTTTCGAGCCTGGCTTCGGTGCTATGGCATGCCAGGCATGAGTTCCCTGCGAGACCGGCATGGCCGTACCATCTGGTTCCAGGTTCGAGCCCTATACTCATATTGGCAAATGGAGACCCCAGGGAAGCTGGTGGGATAACAAGGTGGAAGCTAGAGGTCTGAGTTATGTAGGGATGAGTAAGGGTAGGGCCTCGCCTCTCCAAGAAAAACTGTCCCGTCACCAGACCAGGTTGACTGAGTTGTCCCCATTCTATTTTAGGGTGATCCTGGACCCTTGGCACCCAAAGGTAAGTCACTCATAATGGAAGAGATAAAGAATGGGGGCGGGATTGGCTACCCGTCCTCCCATCCCTTTCCAACCTTGGGATCACCCAGCAGTAAGGGTCTAGAGAGGGGTGAAGCCCTAGGGCTCTCTAGCTCCAGTAGAACATTCTACAGGGGGCAGATCCCGAAAGAAGAAGTCACAGGAAGCAGAGCGCGGGGCTGAGGACGGAAGAGAGGTATGACTGCCAACCCTGCCTCTGCACTGGCTCCTGCCCAGCTCATTTCTCAGGCCAGGCTCCTGCCCAGCTGCCTCCTTCTGTCATGGGAGTGTTGGGGCCTAGTTGGGAATGTCAGCGGTGGGTCTACTAGGAGGAAAACGCAGTAAGGACCATCTTCTCTGTCCAGGACCCTCCACTTTCAAGCAAGTCCATTTCCAGGACTCGGAGGGCCAGGAAGCACCCTCTTAATATAGCACAACAGTCTGAAGGGGCCAGCCTCCAGCAAAACCGGGAAACCCCTGCAGCCCCTGAGAAAGGAAAGAGAAGGGGGCGACAGACAAGCAAAGGTGAGCTGTTTTCAGCATCCTCCTCGAGCTGGGAAGAGGGACTCCGGGGAGCGGCTCATCACTACCTCACCTGCTCTCCCCACAGGTCACCGCAGACCCCCACAGAGTAAGCCTGATACCCGACCCAGGGAGACTGGGGAGATTTCAGCCTCATAGATGGAGATTTCCTTCCCTGATGCCTTACTAAGAATCTAGGGGCATGTCTGAATCCTTAAAGGCAGTATTTATAGGGCTGCGTATAATAGGCCCTGTGATTTTTCCTGCACAACTGTTTTTTTGAGATGGGGTCTCATGTCTCCTATCCTTGAATCCATATATGCCTGAAGATGTCATCGAACTCCTGTTTGATCTTCCTGCTTTATTTCCATGGTCGCTGGGATTACAAGTGTGAGCCAAGTCACCACACCCTGCTAATTAATTTGTTATTATTTTTTCCAAGACAAGGGTTTCTCTATATAGCCCTGGCTATCCTGGAACTCCTGCTGTAGACTAGACCAAGCTGGCCCCAGACTCAGAGATCTGCCTGCTTCTGCCTCCCAAAGTGTTGGAAATGTATGCCATCTTCAACAAGTTTTTAAAATCCCAAGTGGAAACCATTATCAAACTAGTAAATTTGAACTTCTTGGTACTTCTTGGGCTGGCTACATATATAAGGTATGGGAAAGCCAGGCTGGAAAGGCAGGCTGCATGGTTCTACCTATTTATATACTTAATTCCCTGCCTCCCTCCATCCCGGACATACACTCAAGGCCCTGACTATCAGAGGACATTCTGCTCTGCAGGGCCAGCCCCTCTGCAGACCTGGGTTCATGCAGTCTGGGGTTCATCGGGGCCTATGGTTAGCTCTTCTCCCAGCCTAGTGCTTGCCCACAGCTTCCCTCCCAGTTGAGGGTGGAAGATATGGGGGTCAGGGAGTGGCCTGCTCCAGGTGTCCTGTTCAGCCGTATCCCTCTGCTGACAGAAGCAACTTTTTATCTCAAAGTCCCTTGGCTTGCGGTCCTTAGGTCTCCAGTATCTCAGATGGGGGCACAAGTCAGACCCTGCACACATGGGTGAACTTAGATCTTGCCCCTGGAAACACTCTCCCCTCCTCCTTACAGCCCATGCAGAGCAGCCTTGAGAGAAAGGCACGGCCACAGGGCTGCAAACCTAAGCGTTTATTGCACAAGATGCTTGGGGCAGGGGAGGTGGAAACAATGAGCTCCCAAAGCTTTCCACAATCAAGGCTCATTTTGCTGGAGGCTGAAGCACCAGCAATAGGGACCTCACTTGAAAGGGAGAAAAGGTGAGCTTCAGGCGGTTGTCCTGAAGGGGCAGGTGACCAGTGGGGTCTCGCTGCTCCAGGAGGTCACAACTAGGAGGAGAATAGGAGAGGCTGTAAGGACTGAGAAGGACAGAGCTCCCACGTCAACCTCTACGGGATCTCAACTCACAGGATGGCCTCCTGAACGGGCAGTGATGTGTGCAGCCAGCAGTCCACATGGCTGCCATGGGCCTCATACAGCCTCAGGACCAGTGTGCGGTGCTGTTGGCTCCTCTCAGCCTAGAAAAGGAAGGCAGGACAGTAGGCAGGGCTGAGAACCTGTGCATCCCAGGAACCACACAGTCTGTTCTGCCCTTGCCTGCTTGATGGTCTCCAACACTACTGCTGGTGACGACACGGAAAAGGCACTCCAGGTGGTGGCTGGGCCTGGGGCTGGCAGTACCAACAGGGGAAAGTTGAGGTTGTAGGCAGCCTGGATAACACCAGCTTCTTGGAAAGAACCTGGGGTATGAGAAGAAAGAAACACATGTGGACAGTCAGAGCTACCCACAGTGCCTCTGGAGGAGATAAGGGGCTGGGCTGCCTCCACTTACCCCTCAGGAAAGGGCAGAGAGGTTGGGCCCTGCTTCCCTGGTACATACCCTTGTGTGGCATCAAAGCATAAGTGAATTCATGGCGCCCCATGTCAGCAGTAGCATCTGGAGCCTTAGGTGCTCGCAGCCTGGAGTGGGAGGGAGAGTTGGGAGGGCTGGAGTTCCAGCACAGGAAGCTTCCACAAACCCAAGCCAGCCCTGAGCCGAACGGACACCGCACTCACAGTGAGAGGCTGAGGACATTGCCTCGTACTGACGTTCCATACTTGCAGTTGTTGAGCAGGGACAGCCCAAAGTCACACTCGGACAGATCTATCCAGCGGTGAGCCCACACCTGAAGGGCAGATCCAAGGCCTATGGGTGGCTCCATTCCAGAGCCCTTTTTAGTTGGGTGACAGTAAGTTCTGGAGCCCATGCTTGCATCCTATAGCTGCCACTCTAGGAAGCTTGGGACATGCCATCCCACCTGTCCTGCCTGCTGCCTCATCTGTGAAATGCTAACAGTGGCTACAGTACCAAAGCAAAGGAAAGCATGTAGCAAATGCCTGGCCCACATTAGAAACCACAGGTGACAAGTCTTCCTCTTGTCCCCAGCCCACAGTCTCTCCTCAGTCAGGGGTGAGCCCAAGCCCCACCCAGTCCCCATGTCAGACCTCATAGCGAGCCCAGTCCCAAGAGGTGTTGTTGTGGGTCGGCCTCTGAAGGTGCCCAAACTGGATCTCATAGGTAGCCTGGGGGCTCCGTACTCGAGCAGGGAACTCCACCTTCAGGAACTTGTGGGCCTCGTGCCAGTGGACCTGGAAGTGGAATGGAGGGTGGGGACAAGAGGGCCTCAGGCCTCCTCACCAGCCATGCCTGGGAAAGATGGCCACCATCCTGCGGTTTCTACCTCAGTGTGGAAGCAGACATAGGGGCAACCAGCATCCAGCACGACCTCCTGGCTGAGCCGACTGTTGGGGCTGATCTGTAGCAGAAACCAGGCACTACCTCGAAGGCCACCTTCAGCGCCCACTGCCAGGGTCCTTGCCTGGCCCAGCACAGGCTTCCTGGGGACAGAGGTGGGAGGCTCTAAGCCAGAGAAGCATGTATATACAACCACCCACAGGACCTGCCCAGTAAGTACCGAGTCTCCAGATGGTAGTCCATGACATCCCAAGCATCCCAGTACAACGGCACATCATCAAACAGCACAAACTGGTTCCCCAGGGCACCCTCAGCAATGGCTTCCCTGGAAGGACGAAAGGCTTGGTGGTCTCTCCAGTTATACTTGGTGGGGGCAGGTTAAATAGGGCCAGGGGTCAGGGTTCCAGCCTAGAGGCACTTGTAGACTACCTGGATATCGTAGTGGTACGGAACAGAGGGAAGATGGCGCAGTTTGGGGTGAACTAGCCAGGCATGGGGTTAAGAACAGTGAAGGGTCAGCACCTGCCAGAAGCCACCAGGACCAGGGAAGTAAGGCAGCCAGTTGGATCCAGTTTCACACGGATGATGCCATTGTCCAGCGTCACAGAACCGTCAGTCTTGGAGGGGAGGGTCCTTGAGCTGAGTAGCCTTCCCTACCCCAGCCCAGCCCTCCTAAAGCCGTGCACTGCTCCAGAAGAGGAGAGTCCCAGCCCCACCCCACCGGGAGCTGCTAGGACTTACCTCCTGCATCACAAACACAGGCTGCTGGGGTGAGAGGGGCTGCGGTGAAGCAGGGGTGGGAGCAGGAGCATAGCCAATACTGGGCACTGTCACCAGGGCTGGGGACAAGTCCTGAGAATCAGTGTAGCCTCTCTGACATTCTAGAAACCTTGCCCAAGTTAAGGATAGGTTGAATGGAATTGTACACAGCTACTTTTCTCCAGATTGGGGTACCCCAAGATAGAAATCCCTGGGGAGTATCCTTGCCATGCTGTCTAGCCTTAGTTTCTCCTGCTGCAGGACCAGCTTTCCTCTTCAGCTCATACCTAGGCTGTGAGCCCCACAGGGCTTGGGCAGTGCCAACACTTCAGTGCGCTTCCAGGGCAGCGTGTTGATAATAAGGAGGCCCTCAGGACCTGGCTCCCCAGCACACAAGGCTGCGGCTGCAGCACTGAGCAGTGTGTTGCCATGGGAACGGATATCTGAAGAGAGATGGTCGTGGCCACGGGTGAGCAGTGGGTCCCACTTGGCCCCCGAGAGCCTTGGGACTGGGAGAAAGGTTGGCCTCACCTTCATAGTGGCTCATGGCATCTTCTGCTACCAGCTGGATGCAGCTTCCAGTCACCACATCATGGAACTGGTTGAGGAGTAGGAGCCTACAGGGACCAAAGGCAGAGACAGGGAAGGCTGGGAGAGGCAAGATATGGCAGGGCGAGGCGTCAAGTGAACAGCAGAAAGGGGTCCCTGACTGACCTCCAGAGGTGCTGCAGCTGGGCCGCTGGGTACAGGAACTGGGCACTTCGGGCTAGGGCCAGGCTGCTGAGCAGCTCTGCGTCGTGAAGAATCTGCTCGCATTCTCGGTTCCCCTTTTTGAGCTGTGCACAGGGAAGGAGGATCAGCTTAAATTCTGCTGTGACCTAGGACACCTTCTAAAGCTCTCTCTTGCTCAGAACTCTAGACAGCCTCCCAAGGCCTCTTGGACATGGTCTCTCATAGGAAACTTACTTCAAGTGACCTCCCACCCAAACCCTCCTCCTCTGGAAAGGCTGCTTTCCTGCTGCCTGTTTGGGATTAACCCAGCTATGGTGCCTCTTCTCCAAGCCTCCACTTGGAGTTCACTGAGCTCTAACCCCACCCCTCCCCTCCATTCCCCTGTATTTACCAGGCTGGTGGCCTGGCCCTGACCTGGGCATGGGTGGTATAGGTGCCATTGTGCAGTTCCAGGAAGAGCTCCCCAACCCACGTGCACAGCTGTCCCGACTCTCTCTCCAGTGCTGTGAAGAGCTGTTCAGGAGAAGACAGCTGCACCCTGAGGAAGACCAGAAGTCTGGGCTCCTAGTGGGGAGTCCTGTAGTTTGCCCTTTGTCTACAGTGCAGGTCAGAGGCCCCAACAAAGAAGCCATTCCCCAGACAGTTCCCTAAATAGAGTGCTGCGCTCTGTTGGGCTCAAAGCCCCTTTCTACCTCAGAGTTTCCCTGCACTGTATCTCCGAGGTGGAAGTTTTGCAAGACTGATGGGTCAGGATTTGAGAGATACAAGGTCCAGTGGAGGAGTCAAGCTTCATATACAAACAAAGGGAGGCTAAAGGCAAGTGCTTGAGGGCGGGGGGGGGGGGGGGGGGGTACGCGATACTGGCTCAAGGGCTGACGCTGGCTCAGGCCTGACCTGGGCAGTCCATCAGTGTTGCTCAGCCGCTTCAATCGGTCCAACATGGTCTGTGTCGGGCCCCCACCCCCATCCCCGAAGCCGAAGAGGAAGCCACTGTGGTTGGTCCGCCCCTTGTCCCTGTTGTTGGTCACGGTCTTCAGCACCTAGATGGGTAGGGAACAGGTCAGCCCAGGGCGACACACACAGCCCTCTCTGAAATCCCCATCATCACGTGTCCCCTCACCTCCTCCACACTGCCCTGCATTCCGTACGAGTCTCCGGGTGGGAAGTGTACCAGCACTCGGGAGCCATCCAGCCCCTCCCAGAAGAAGGTATGGTGCTGCCGGCAGAGACAGGCAGGGCAGAGGCCAGAGTCAGGCCTGAGGTCATGTTGACCACCCACATCCATGTTAGCTGTGGTCCAGGCAGAGGCCTACCACACTCTGGACAGGGTTTTAGTGGTCTGTTCCAGGCCCCCTTAAGAGGGCCAAGTGGAATCCGGACCCTGCAACCCTGTCCCCTGGGCTTGCTTACTGGGAAGGAGTTGACCAAGTTCCAGCTCAGTTTCTGTGTCAGGAAACGTTTGATGCCACAGCCTTGCATGATCTGGGGGAGCTGTGCTGAGTAGCCAAATGTATCTGGCAGCCAGAACTGTGGGGAGAAGGCTCTCAGCTCTCAATGGAGCTGTCTTAGCCTCAGCCCCCTGTATGGCCGGGTCCCTGTGACCCCTGTGTACAGCCTGGTGTGCCAGCTCCCAGTGTACCTCAGAGCACATCTTCCCAAACTCTTGCAGAAAGAAGTTCTGGCCCTGTAGGAACTGCCTCACCATGGCCTCTCCACTGGGCAGGTTCCCATCCTGTTGGGGTAGAGAATGGGAAAGCAAGACAGATGGAGTTGGCACCAGACCAGACACAGGGAGGACCCCGGGCCAACTCCACTCTGTTGTGAAGGTGAAATTGGTGCTCTAACCTGGGTCTTGCTCATTTCAGGCCCAACTGACTAGCTGCTAGAGGACAGTACTAGGAATGGGCACTTACCATTTCTACCCAGGTGCCCCCCACAGGCACAAACTGTCCTCGGCAGGCAAACTCCTGGAGCCGGGCATGCAGACCAGGGTACTGGCTCTTTACCCACTCGAGCTGTTGGGCCTGTGGGGAACATGGGGTGGGAGCTGGGCCAGGGGTAAAAAGGACACTACCACAGGTGGCCCTGTGGCTAGCTGAAAGTAAGAAACACTCTTGGCCTGTGAAGTTCCCACTTCGGGCCCACCTGCTCCACACAGTTCCCCTCTGACCTGAGAGCAGGCAAAGATGAACTCAGTGTTCTGTTCCATGAGCTTCACAGCTGTTGACCAGCTCCGGGCACATTTCCTCACAGTCTCCTTGAAGGGCCAAAGCCAGGCTGGGGGTCGGGGGCAGAGAGGAAAGACAGTAAGGTTCCTGCTCTGCACCCAAACACTGACAGACCCAGCCTAAGGCTCTGGAGTGTCAGCCCAGCCCTCTTCCTGTGTAAGTCTGCCCTGTAACCTATGTGGCACCCCTCTTGCGCTGTTACTCATGTCCTGCAAGGTAGGAGGAGCAGGTTGGGCAAGGACTGAGATCAGCTGCCGGGACACAGAGCCACCAGGTCCTGGACGAGCCTTACATAAGGTACTAGAATAAAGCATAGCATGGGCTTATCTGGGCAACTTGTATGACCTCCAGTTTATCAGCCCTTGTTCCATGTTCAGATGCACCTTAGCTGCATCCGAATCAGTACAGCAAGGAGTTCATTAAAAACATGCATTATGGGGGTGTAGTGGCTCACACCTGCAATCCAGCATTCAGGAAGCTGAGGCTGGAGGACTGCTCTCAGTTCAAGGCCTGCCAGTGCTACATAGCAAAGAGCTGGACTTAACACAGGAACAATGAACAGAGATCCCAAAACTCACAAGAGCACTACAAACTCTGGTTCAAAGCAGAACACTTAACTTGCCCCTGTGCTTGTGTGTGGGGTGGGGGTGGGGCATCCTGTGTCAACTCACTCAGATATTCGTTGTCAATTAAACCAAATGTCACTTTGCCTAGGAAACCTTGGACCCCTAAACTAACTGGGTGAAATACCTCTTCTGGCCCCAGGTCTCATATACAGCATCACCACACCTGGCCACTCTGGGGTCATCAGCCTCCAGTGTTACCTATCCAGTGTCTGCCTCGGCCCTCACCAACTACCAATTTTTGTTGGAAGAATAAGCAAGCCCCAGCTAATGGAGCTCACGATCCAATACCCCTGACTCATTTTACACAAGGGGGCAAAATGAGGTCCAAGAAGGCAAAAGACTACCAAGGATCATATTGTACCTTTCAGTCACAACCAAGGCTCGAAGGGTACTTGGCATCCCAACAAACAGTGGTGCCTTACCTGTATCAATGTGACAGTGTCCCGTGGCATGGATGGTATGCTGGCTTTCACCTCCATGTTGGCCAAAGAACTTGGAGGCCAGGGCCTTGGCTGCTGGGTAAGTCTCAGGCTGAGCAGGGTCACATATGTTCACCATCTGGTTGGCTGTGTACAGGGCCTGGAAGCTGCGCTGGTTGTCCTCCCCGAGGCCCTGCATCAGGGTTCTATATGTTAAAAGACTCCTCCAGCACCGCTATAGATCAAGGCTCCAGCTGGTCTCTCAGAGGTTCTCAGCAAAGTTCCCCCACTTCTAACCCGTTACTCCTGTTGGTACCCCAACTCAATTCCATCCCTGTTTACAATGGAAGACTCTACTCCAGCTCTGGATTCCCAGAGTTCCAGTGATCTGATCCAAGAATCAATGTGCCTGGAGCAGGGCTCTGGATGGGGGTGGGGCTCCGGTACCTTGGCCACACCCAGCAACAACTCCAGGTCCACCAGGAGATCGTGGACATCCCGGTGGAACACAGCCAGCTTTGCCTGGCTCAGCTGAAACATCTTCTCAGGGTCAGGGGCTGCGATCATGCTTCCCTTCCCTGCCCCCAGAAGCCCGTTGCAGGCTACTTCCACATAGAGAGTCAAGCTAGAAAGATAGAGAGGCAGTCTTAGGCTAGTGGGCTGGCAGAAAATTCTGGGAGCTTGAGAAGAGTGCAAATAGGAGGCATTCAGTTGACCCCCACCCCCATTTACTCCCATGATCCACTTCCCGAAGGAACCTATGGGATGTCAGGTATATGTGTAGGAGGATCATGGTAGAAATACCAGTTTAAACCCGTGTTCTGCTGAGGAGTGTTCCACTATGGCTAAGTTTGGGTTCCTATGAGCAATACTGCTGTTTAGCTTCACATTTCCAAAGCTGTCTGTACAAAGGACCCTTGGTCTCAAAATCCCTCGCTGCATAGTGAACATGTTTGGCTCTTCCAAGGCTGACTTTCAGTGCCAAGCTCTAGTGGCTAACACAATACACCAGGAGGGAGCGTGCGGGCAGCAGGTTCCTCTGTTGGAGCTGAACTCAGTATCACTAGCGAAGCCTTTCTGAGTCCAGCCCTCCTAATTTGGCAATCCCCATATGGAGTCCTCAGTAGGTTCTTCCAGAATCTTCAGCAGTTTCCTAATCATAGGAAACATATCATATTCCCAGTGTTTGGAGGAATCTGGAATGTATAGTTAACATTGGGCAGTGGTGGGAGGGGCCTTTAATCCTAACACTTGGGAAGTGGGACAGAGGCGGACGGATCTATGAATTTGAGACTCTGGTCTACAGAGCAAGTTCCAGGACATCCAGGGCTACAACAGAGAAACCTTGTCTCAAAAAACAAACAAAACCCCACAAAACAATGTAAAGAAAACAAAACAAAAAAAAGTTAAGCATAAAATGCAATAATCATGCCTGGTGGAACCAACTTTAATCCCAGCACTCGGGAGGAAGCAAGTAGATCTATGTGAGCTCAAGGCCAACATGGTCTACATAGTGAGTTCTAGGGCAGCCAGGGCTATAGAATGGGACCCTGTCATAAACAAAACAAAACAAACCCCCAAATAAACAACAAACGGCCAAAACCAGCATTGTCGCTTTTTCATGGTAGAGCATAGATACTCCCTCAATATGAACATAATGGGATGTAAAAGGTAAGGTGCAAAATATCAGAGAAATAATTTTCATCTAGTAAAAGGAGCTCCAGCCAAAAGAAATCTTCAGACTCTGAATATGGAGATGATGAGAATGGTCATCCCTGGTAGAAGGATCATAGGAGTAATTCATTCCTCCATGTTCTTCCACATTTACCATAAGAAAAGAAATATTAAGATTTAATTTATGTGTATATGTCTGTGTAAGGGAATGCTCACCTCCGAGGGTCTGCTGCTTGCAGCCTCTTGCTCAGGACATAACTGGTCTTTTCACCCTCTTTGGTCAAACCCTGGTAGAGGAAAGAGAGACAGGGCTCAAGGCCTTTAAAAATTTCAAAGGATGAGTAAAGCCAATGGGGGGGCAGGCTCTGCCATCCAGTTGCCCAGCTCTGGGTCCTCTATATCAGGAACAGCTAAGATAAAGTAATCAGAGATCCTTGGTAGCAAGTGCTCCACCTATCGGTGACCAGCATACAGCTCATGTTTGCTAGCAGTGGTGAAGGGACTCTGGCAGGCTGAGCAAGACAGGCATAGCTCTGGCAGGCCTCGCCTTTCTCCCTCTTCTTTCTGCCTTGCTAAACTGTTAGATTACATCCCTATAGCTAGCCACCGAAGTCTATTCCCTTGTTTGGTCACTTCCTCCTCCTGAGGTTGACCACCCCATCCCAACACAGGCTTTCTCCTTGTAGCTTTATAAACTGCCATTTTCTTAGTCCCTTGTCCTCTAGGACAAATACCTCTTTGCCTTCTCCCTTGTCCTCTATCTCCTGTCTTTGTTTCTCATTCCCTGCCCTCTGTCCTTCTGAGACAAATCAATTTCGTTTGTGCTGAGAACTTTGTTTTGGGGTGTCTCGAGCTGATGTCAAGGCCCCTACAGATTATCTTATGGGAAGGATCCTGGGCAGGGATTAGGAGGCCTGGAGTAGCTTCTGGTAGCCTTTCTACCCATAAATGTATACAAGGAAATCCCATGGAATGAGTCAGATATATTGATACAGGTCTATAATTCCAGCTACTTGGGAGGCCCACGGTGGAGGATAACAAGATCAAGTCTACTAGCAGGGACAACTCAACAAGACCTTTTCTAAAATTAAATGGGAGGCGGGGGATGGATTAGCTCAGTGGTGAGAACACGTGTCTAGAATTTGTGGAGGTTCTAGGTTCTATTAATTAAAAGAGAAGTCCAAGGAGTTTGAGATAGATTAGCTCATCCTCAATGTTCGGTAAGATGGGTACAAAGGGACACATATATTTAGCCAGTGAAGAGAGGAAGGTTGAATGGTGAGTACTCTGACTTCTTTTAGGACAAATCTCACCCCTGATACTAGACTTTGAAATGGAAGCTGTATGAACCATTGGAGAAGTCTCTATCTTAGTTTTTTAATCTATAAATGGACATAAAGTCCTATCACACAGGATTACAAAGATTAAACCTAGTATAATATTTAACATCTAATATCTGTGGAATGTGATGTGCAGTTAAAAGAAATTCATTGTTCATGGGAAGATAACTTAATGTCCTACTTTATATTATTCTAGAATGACTTGAAATTTCTCCCAACCTATATGTACTATACACAATAAAGCTAGTTTATGAAAACTGGGGTTGTATAACACTGATGTCCAAATGGCAATTCCCTCAGTCCGAAACCACTTTGGGGATCCGGTCATTCAGCTGTGGCTTTTCCAAAAACCAAACTAATCTGTGGCTGTATCTGGCTCTAGGGGAGGGCACCTCACCTGGACGGGTTCCCCATCACACCAGACAAGGCTTTCTCCATCACTTTCCCAGCAAAGATGAACTTCCTGGCCCACCCAAACTTCTGGGATGACCAGTTCTACCCGAAACCAGCAGGTCCACCATCTGTAAGAGAGCCGTTTTGATAGGCCTAGGAATGAAAACCCTCTTCTGACATAGTTCCTTGAATTAATGTCAGCAGGGCCTTAAGATTTTCTACAAGCATGTGCAGCAACAGAGAAACGTGTGGTGAATAAAGGGAAAGGGGGAGAGACAGTAGGGATGAAAATACTCAGGTGAAGACACCGAAGGATAAAGGAGCTTCTCCCAGCAGAGGGCGACACTCTGCCACATAGCAGACTAGGAATCAATGAGTGGCCTTTGACTGTGAGGCGGAGCTTCGCCAAACTGGGCGTTACCCACGTGGGTCCGAAGCTGTCGCCGACCTGAGCTGGGCTGAAGTTCTGCTGCACTGCCTTCTCATAGGGAAGCCTCTCCGGCGTCAGGAAGCTGGAGAGTGTCACCGGGCAGCTGTCCCCGAAGAGCCTGGGCAGGAGGAGCTTGGTGGGCGCCTGCTCCAAGCCGCCCCAGTTCCACCCGTGAGCCAGCCGATGGCTGGGAAAACGCTCTCCCTTGGCCTAACGCCCTGAGGACTGCCAGGCAGCTCAGCCGCGCAGACCAACCTCTACCGTTTGCTCCCCAGCCCCTTTCCTGTCTGTGGCGGGAACTTTGTTCCGCGGCCCGGGTGGCCACAGCCTGGGTTTCCCTCCGGAAGGGAAGAGTGTACGGATGTGGTCTGCGGGCTCCGCAGGCCAAGGGCCACACCTGCCGCGAAGGTTACAGTCGGTGAAGTAGATCGGGGACACGAACTTCTCCACCCGCTCGAAAGTGGTGCGCCAGTGCTTCAAGAACGGCGCTGCCGCCATGGCGATGCACTTTCTCTCCCCGGAAGATCCTTGGTGCTGCCGGTTCGTTGCACCACTTGGAACCAAAGGTTCCGGCATCCAACCAGTTTACAGACCCGAGCAGCTTTTCTTGGGACACCACGGCTTTTGCTAGAGGCTGGCTTTGGGGAGCCTTCCCAGAGAAACCCGGAAGCTGCGCCTTCGCGGCTCTCATCTCATCCTAGCTGTCAGACAGCTGGGTAAATTATTCTTAAATAAAATGGTATGTTTGAGCTGTTGATGTGGTTCTGAAAGGCCTAGTTCGCAAAAGAGGAAATGTAAATTAAAGTAATCGGCAGCTATTGAGGGAACCCTTGGAGGGGCATGGAAAAGGTTTAGTTTTCCATTCTCTTCACTTACACAAGCATTGGTAATTGCATAATATGAAAAGCGCAAGGCTGCCTCGGGTGTTTCAGAAATGGAAGGGGCTTTGCACCCGAGTAATCTTTCATTACACGCATCGCGGTTGCCCATTACCCAAGTGTCCGGAATTTTGACCTGACACTGCAGGTCAACAAATGCAAGGAAGTTTTAATGCCAAAAGCCTACAACCTCCAGATTTAACGTTTGCATGAGTTTGGGAGAGAAAAAAAAATACAGGAGGAATCTAACTAGCCTGCTTTAATGGAAATAACCAGGCTTATATTCCAAATGAGGTTAGTTGCCTAGAAAGAATAATCAAGTAAGAAATATGCAATGCCAATTACAATAACTTATGAAAACTTGGGCAAAGTCCCTTGTTCTTATTGGTTACTAGGAATTTTTCTCCCAAAAGGGTCCTGAAAACCTATCCTGATCTGCACGGGTGCTGTACACAGTACACAGGTAGCACCTGCCCAGGCTGCTGCTAGTCAGACCCATTCTCTCCATCCTTCTAGCCCCAAAGTCTTGAGGAAATATAGGTGAATCATAGCTGAGGAAGTCAGACTTTCTTCCTGGCACACTGTTTCAGCCATTGTCCTACAGTGTTTTCTCCATTAGGCTTTTGATTGCCTTTAAGAGTTTTGTCTTCCTAGACAAATACACCCCAAAAGCAGGATATTGTGACACATACCCATATTCCCAGAATTTGGGAGTCAAGCCTGGGTCACAGTGTGATCTTTTGTCAAATAAAAGAGGCTCACTTTGTATTTTGTGTCAGAATTTTCTTTATGGTGGTGCTAGGGATTTTAAAAACATTGTTATTTTTTATTTGGTTGGGGCGTGTGGGGCCCCGACTTAAATTCAGGTCTTCAGGATTAGTGGCAAGAACCTTATGCAGCTGAGCCATCTCACTGACCACAGTACCGAGGATTTTTAAATGGAATATAACATACCCGGTTATAACTATGACTAGGTGATGGTTGCCCTGGTTCTATGGCAGCTAGTTCTTAATTCAGAAAGTCCAGGTCAGTCACATTTGAAGACCCCTAATGTTATGGTTCCCATTTAAATGTGTGTCATGTCTAAGAAGTGGAGCCTACTGAGATGACGGAGCACAAATAGATGCACTTGCAGCCATGCCTCACAACCAGAATTCAGTCCTAGAACCGACCCCAAGTTATTCTGACTTACACACTTACACTTGGTGCATATGTGCACACATACAAGTGTAAAAATGCTGTTTAAGTTTACTTTTTAAGACAAGGTCTCTCTGTGGCCTGGCTACCCCAGAGTTATGCAGACCAGGCTAGCCCTGAACTCACGACGTTTCTTCCTTCCGAATGCTGAGATTAGAGGCCCATGTCACTACAATTTTAAAAGCATTTGCTGTTGTGTTGTTAAGCAATGTAAAATTCATTCTGTTCCAATTTCTACAAATACACTTGGCTTGTTATCTTAGCTTGATTGCCTTATTCCCAGTAAGGAAAATTAAAATTTTGAGAGGGAAATAAAACCCTAGGTGTGCCTGTGTGTAAACACAAGAGTACAGGAACTCAAGTGCCACAGGGCACATTATTTTTGGGAGTCAGCTCTTGCCTTACACTATTGGATCCAGAGGGCAAACTTGTCAGGCTTATGTGGCAAGCACTTTGACCTATATGGAGCCACCTTGCTGGCCTCAATTCTGATATATGTTAATTTGACAATTAATTACAAGTACTTATTTATTTAAGCAAAATCATCTTTGTAATCTGGAGAAGAAATTAAAGCCAGTCCTAACTTTTCAACAGCTCTTTGGGGGAGGACAGGGACTTAGGTCACTTATTTCCTTAAGAACCAAGCTTTATTTACATTAAAAAAAAAAAAAAAAAAAAAAAAAAAGGGAAAAGAAAATAAGTTGTTGGGGGAAGACAAGTTTTACATAAAAGTACTACAATGGTATCTCCCTTTGGTAAAAAGTGTAATAAATTCTTGTCCATCTGTTTATAGGTACTAAATCTGAAGCCACATAGTACTATGGTACACAAGAAGCTAGAGCAGTTATGCTACCACATCAAAGCATATTTCTTTAATAAAAAATTGACAGTATGTACATTATTTACAAAAAAGAAAAACCCAAGTTAAAATTGTGTGTGAGTGTGTGTGTGAGTGTGTGTGTGTCTGTGTGTATGTGAGAGAGAAAGAGGCTGGTGGATGGCACTAGGGCAGACTAGTAGTAAAGAAGCAGGTACAAAACAGTCCCATGGGAGCTAAAAAGGAGGGCTGACTGGAATTCGTTGAGGCTGAGAACCAGAAGAGGGAGGAAGGTGAGCTTCAAGGGCTCAGAAACCAAACCAATAAGTTATCAATTCCAAAGCCAAACAGGTCTCAGATAAAATCTTACAGAGATCTTAGATGTACTCAAGTGGGGGTATCATCAAATCCAGTCCCCCATCCCCCGAGGTGGGAAGAGGAGCAGTGACAAGATGCACCTCCATCCATCCATGAGGACAGCATCTGGTTGCTCAGGTCATAGGAAGTTGTAGTTGAGCTCTGCTGGTGTGTGCAAGCAAGCTGCCTGTCTCTGTGCTTGCATGGACTTCATTCCCTGTTGGGTGCGTGTAGTACCCTTGGGAAGTGCCAGTTCCAGATTCCTAAGGTATCCATCCACAATCCTTCGTGTATCCTGCTTGGTGCCAGGTTGCACTGGTGGCTTGAAAGGCATCTTCCTTGATTCTTCAGTGTACTTGAGTACAAATGCCCACACACACACACACAGCACACACACACGCACGCACACACACAAACACACACACACACACACACACCTATGAGCTTCCTGCTCTGGCTCTGCAGCTAAGGGGCTTTGAATACTGTGCCGTATTTGACACGATACTTGTTAATGCTCACAAAGTGCAGAGTCTCTGTATCACAGGTGGTGGTGCAGGGTACCAGGCCCTCTAGCCCCTCACCCATGAGCCACTTGCTGGTCTCTGCCGCCATTTCACGAGGCACATGCTCCTTGGTCCATTTATCTACCCAGGCCTGGAACCGCTGATGCAGACGCTTGCTTACACGTTCATGAGACTAAAATGAAAGTAAAAGAGAAAGAAATGGATAAAATAGGCAAAACTAGCCCTTCGGTACAAAACAATATTTCTTTATGTATTTATTTGAGACAGTCTCACCATGTTGCCCTGAACTCACTATGTAGACCATGCTGGACTAAAACCCAAGAGCCTGCCTGTCCCTGCCTCATGAGTGCTAACATTACACATATGCCACTTGGCCTGACTAATTTTATTACTTTATTTGTACAGTGGGCATTTTGTCTAAACCTATATTTATAGCATATAAATAAAAACATGTGCCTAATGTTTGCAGAAGCCAGAAGAGGAGCACTGGATCACTGGGCCTGAAGTTGCAGATGGCTGTAAGCTGCCATGTGGTTGCTAGGAACTGAACTGAATCCTATGAAAGAACAGTCAGTGTTCTTAACCATTGAGCGATCTATCCAGCCCTACAGACTTACCTTTTAAAAAATAGGGAAAGGGAGAGGTTGGCAAAAATAGTTCAGTGAGTAAAGGTGCCTGACAGTAAGTCTAATGACCTGTGTCCCATCCCCTAACCCCAATTTCAAGGACCATCTTCCTCATTATATAGCTTGTGTTATAGCGGTCTCTGTTCTCTACAGCACTCAGCTTCAGCCACTATTTTTATTTGACTTCTACCTAATGCGCCAATCTTTCCTTCTTCCCAGCCTTGCATTTTATGTGTTTTGTTGCATAGAAAACACTTCTCCTGGGCTGGAAAGATGGCTCAGTAGTTAAGAGCACTGACTGCTCTTCCAGAGGTACTGAGTTCAATTCCCAGCAATCACATGATGGCTCACAACCATCTGTAATGCGATCTAATGCTCTCTTCTGATGTGTCTGAACACAGCTACAGTGTACTTCGATAAAAAAAAAAAAAAAAAAAAAAATCCCGTAACACTTCTCCCTAACATTTCACCTTATTTTTGTTTCGAGTATCCTGTATTTGAGAAGCCAATGAAATCTTATGTGTCAAGTCCCTAGTCTTTTAATTTTCTTGGTAATGCACAAAGACTCTATTCGCTTGCCTAAGTTTGTGGATGTACCGCAAGCCTGACAAACACAAGCTACATACTTAGTAAGATGGTCCTTGAAAACAGGGTTCACACACACACACACAAAATGAGGAACTGTTTGAAATGTAACATGGAAAGTTAAAACAAAAACCTCCCACCAGGTATTTACCATCTCATGTAGGTTAAACTGTCTCCCGAATACCCACACTGACATCTTCACCCGAACACTCATCCTTTCAAAGCGTTTAGACACACAAGAGAAAAGCCATGACTGACCTGGGACATTTAACTCAGCACAGTACCAATGGCTAATCCCCCCCTCAACAGTTACTGACATAGAAATCTTGGGGCATTAGATCAGAACTTCAAGACCATGTATAATTGTGTGCGGAGCAGGTATTTGAGACCCATGCCAAGATGACCTTGGGCATGCTGGGAAGTGTTCTACCACCGAACTATAGGTTCCAACAATTTCTATTCTTTAAGCCAGGAAGTTGGTGGTACCCTGTTACAAGAGCCTTACTTACACAACAAATGCTTGTTCCACAAACTCCTGTTTAGAGAGGAAAAAGAAGTTCTGTAGGACGGGGGATGCAGAGAAAGTCCAGCCACCACTTCTCACCTGATGAGCTCTGAGCAGAGCGGTTCTCCTGTACATGTAGTCCTCCGACTTGATTACATACACCATCTTATATGAGTTCAGCTTGAACCTACACTCCAGCTTATCCAGGCTCTCTACATTCTCCATGGTCTTCTTGCTGTTCCCTTCTTTCCCTTCTTTTTCCTGTTGCTCTCGACCACGCTGACACTTCCGGATACGCCGCAAATTCCTACAAAGCAAAAGCCCCATTAGGTTGAGAGACTGTCTATATACAGATCCCCACGACTCCTACCAAATGTGCTTCCCTTATGTGCCTCAAGAATGCTAACAATTTTAGTTACACATATATACAAATGTGCAATGGTTTCACTAGATTTACATATATAATTACTTAAAGCCTCAACCTTGATTTCGATGTTATTCTCACCCTCTTTTAAACACTTCAGAACGCAAATTTGTCTTGTTCTCTAACAGCTACAGAGAAAAGTATCCCAATTTATTTATTCTTTTACTGCCTCTAAACTGGAGTTCCTCATCAAAATAGGTTGCCAAAAATTACTTGGTCTACTTTATGGCTTTCCAACAGAGATGTCCTATTTGTATCTGGAGGATGTAAGATTGTTCATATCAATAAATACATCTTCAGTCTCCATTGGAAATTCTCAGCTAACCAACTACATTATGCCCTATACTTTGCTACTAAAATCACCAAACTTTGTGTAGTGACTCAGGCCTGTAATTCCAGTACCCAGGAAGCAGAAGCAGGAGGACTGTGAATTAAGAGATCAGCCTAGAGTCCAATCTCCTAGATTGGAGACCCTATCTCCAAATGTTAACAACAAAAAGCCTTGCCTACATAGCTCTGTGTTTTCTGTAGAATAGCTATATAGAATATCAATTCTTAGGTCTGAGCCTCCTAAGATCCTATAAGGAGCAATATGAGATCAAAACCATTTTCCTAACAATAAAGCATTACTTGCCCTTTTCCCTAAACACTTAGATCAGCAGTCCAAGAGTAACGATGAGAGAACGAGAAACAGTGCTGCTCCCTTGCAATCCCTGCCCTGGGGAAGCTCAGGATTAAGAGCTGGAGGCCAGTCCTAACAGTACAGCCTGTCTTTAAGAGGGATGGAGAAGCTTCAATTCCTGTCTCCATATTTCCCTACCAAGACTGACTATGTCCTATCTTAAATCATGAGCAAAAATACCCCTTCCTACACTGGGGTGGAGTGGGATAAACAGTAATGTTTCTGGGGACGACAAACCATATTTAGAAACTCTTTGTTCTGACCAGAGATGGACACTAAACAAAGTTGTTTTTACTAATGGACATGCTTAAGTAGTTACACTGTTTAAAAATATTATAGAAAAAAGTTTTGTTTACTTTTATTTTATATTTCTAAGTTTTCTGTCTGTGTACCATTTATACACACTGCAGTGGAAACCAGAAGAGGGCATCAAACCGCTCGGAACTAGAGGTACAAAAGACTGCGAACTATTCTGTGGGTGCTATGAATTGAACCTGAATCTGGTGAAAGAGCAGCCTATGTTCTTAACCATTTATTCAGGCCCCATCTTACATCTTTTTAGCGTTAGCTGTGATAAAATGGAAATCACCCACAAAGCCCCTTCATCTACTAAATAAAACGGACTCTTGAAAGGCATTGGAGCAACTGCCTGACTTATGTATAAAGAACAATGACAAAAACTGTGCCTGGAAAACTTGCAAGATATTTTCTCAAAGGTACACATTATTTGAGGAAAACAATGTATCTGTTGTCAATGATAAAGCTGGGACGTGTAAATACAACTGAACTTTTGGTAAACTGATAACAACCACGATAAGCTCCATGGCGTCCCAATACTTGAGTCTATAATGAGACCAGCAGTACCAGCAGAAACAAGTGTGATTTCTAGAGGAATAATGTAGAATGTATTGATATTTATCTAGTATACTTAAGAAGTTAATGCCTCCCAAATAATTGATCATATGAAGAAGTTACAAATTCATTCTTGAAAGCAATTTACTCAAGGCACAGACAGACCAGTGTTTGCTAATGGTATACAAAGCTCATAGACACTGTATATTACCATAAAGTCTTTTATTTAAAAATCAGACAGCATGTGTATGTGCATGTAAGTGTCAAGTCAGAGGGAGTTGGCACTCTCCTTCCACCATGGACTTTTTTCTAGGTATGGAATTCAGGTCTATCAGGCATGCGCAATTAGCATTTTCTACCATCTGGCCCAGCCACTTACAGAATATTTACCACGTTGAAGAATAGAACCCACAATCTGAAAATACTCTCTATGGCTGTATACCCAAGTAAGCTTACAATTTCTTCATTTATATTAAAAAGAAATGCAAAACATAAAACAAATGTCACCTTAAATTTTTTTTGGAAAAGCTTTACAGTAAGATTATTTATGAAAACATACCAGGTGTATTCTCTTGGTGTTGTTTGTTTTGAGAGAGTTTGGCCTCTTAAGAATAGCATTCACTTCCCATCTTCCCTCATAAGTGCTGGAATTCTAGCCATACACCACCACACCTACTTTATACAGCCTAGGGGTCAAACCCAGAGTTTTGTGCATACTACGAACTTAAGACTGTTTGATGATGGGCCTGTCACCAAGTTTTAGTCAGCTAAGCATCTCACCTGCCCCAATTCACATTCCCTTGGACCTTGATGTATTCTTAGGGACTGAGTTCCCAAAGTAATCTTTTACTCATTGTGATCATGCTAGTTACATTTGCCATATTACAGATTAAAAAAAACAAAAACAAAAACAAACAAACAAACAAAAAAACAAACCCAAAACCAAAACAAACAAACAATCCAAAAAAATAGAGTTGTGGCTCAGTCAGTGAAATGCTTGCTTAGTATGCACAAAGCTCTGGGTTGACCCTTGAGTTCAATTCCCAGCAACCACATGGTGGCTCACAACCATCTATGATGGGAACCGATGCCCTCTACTGGTGTGTCTGAAGACAGCTACAGTGTACTCATATACATTAAATTAAAAAAGAAAAAGAAAAGAAAAGAAAAAAAAAATGGACTCTTGGAAACCTGTGCCTAGCTCCCTCATATTTTTCCTTTGCTGATTTTGCACTGTATATTCTGTGATAACTGTAGTTCTGAGTGTTGCTGTATGCTTAGTCCTGCAAGTGGATCACGAAGCCATGAACACACTAAGAGCAAATTGATGGAGTGAGGACTGCAGGTTCTAATGCTCTCACCTCTTGAGTACTGGAGATTTTACAGGTAAACCAGCAAACATTCTAACATGATCCTCAGCAGACAGGACAGATGAACAATACAGGAAACCGAGACCCGGACACTGCCCATCCGACTGTGCAGCATATATTGCTAACAGAGCTGACTTTGCAGACTCACCTTGGGAGAAATACTGGTTTCTGGGCCAGATGTTCTCGAAGTTCAGGAGAAGTAGTATCAGAACTCATATATCGCTCCACATAGTCGGACCAACGCTAGGAATAGAAACATAAACGATCTTAAAAAACAGCTATCTCTAACCATGATTCTAATCTGTCACCAAAATGTCCAAAGACAACAGATTTCAAGAACAAATAGTCTACTGTGGTAGCATACAAAAGTAATCCTAGCACCTGTAAGACTAAGCCTATCCAAAAAAAAGTGTGGGGGTGCACCCCTCCAGTTACAGCTCAGTGGTAAGTAAAGTCCTTGCCTACTATAATGCCGGCACTGTAAAACTAAAAAGTAGTGCCCCTTGCCTAAAAATTATGTTTGTTATTGTTGAAATATATGTTTTTAAATTTGTTAGCTAGCAAGATACTACATTTAAGATGCTTATCAAAAGTCCATCTGCAGAAACGGTGGACAGTGTCACTGAAAATCTCCCACATCAATGTGTAGAATTCTGGCACTTTTTGAAGAAAAGCTAAAGTTTTTGCAAACATCAGCCAAACTATTCTTATTCTCCTGGCATCTATACAGCCTGGTCATTATTTATATTACCTGAGTTCAAAATTTATATTATCCTTGTAACAAATAATATATTTTCTGAGTTCAAAATTCCTGGGTTCACTGGGCCAATTAGAAAGTAAATGAGCTGTGTATCCAATGATACCACAAAACAAACAGAAGAGCCATGTTTACTGTTACTCATTTAGGAAGAAAAACAGGAAAAGACCAGCAAAGCTGCTACCCATATTATCAAGGATGAAAGAAGGGGGGCGTGGGACTAGAGAGATGGTGCAGTGGTTAAGAACACTGACTGTCCTTCAAGAGGACCTGGGGTTCAATACCTAGCACTCACACGGCAGCTTACAATCATACGTAACTCCAGTATCTGACCTTGCACGTTCATTTAAGACAAACAACAATGCACCTAAGATAAAAATAAATTAAACACTAAAGGGGGGGGGGGTAAAAGAAGGGGAGGCATTGACTCTAAATGGCTACCCCACTGGAGCCTCAATGGGAATATAAACAAACATTGTTGGAATGGCCCACACTCTTGTTTCTAGCACCCACAATGCACATGCTGATGCTCGCGCGCACACACACACACACACACACACACACACACACACACACACACACACACCCTAAAAACAAAATCACAAAAATCCTAAGGAGCCACAGCCCATCAGAATTCAGGGTGACCAGGCAAGCTCTGAAATACACTGCCCATACCTCTGCCTCCACAGGGTCATCTGAGTTCTCCTCTTCTGTATCCAGGAGCTCAATGGTCAGCTGAACTTGTCCTTGACTTTGAATGAACATTAGCTGTAAAATAGAAGCAGAGTGTAAATAAAAACAAAACTAGCTAAAATATCTAGGCTATAAACTTGGCCTGTTACATTGTCAGTAGAAAGGTAAATTATACAATTTTGTTCCAAAGGAAGAGAGCTACAGAAGGCACTGTGAAGCTGGTGATTACAAGGGAGCAATGGGACCGCAGAGATGGCTGGACACTGGGTACTCTTCTTGAGGACCTGGGTTTGACTCCCAGAACCCACATGGTCTAATTCAATTCCAGAAGACAGAACAGAGGCTTCTGACCTCTGAGGGCATTCCATGCAGGTGATACACAAACACATGAAGACAAAGCATCCCTACACATAAAAATAAATCCTAGAAGAATCACGTTAGTAAATGGTTGCTAGTACTAGCTTGCAGTAAATGGTTGCTCAGGTTACATGGCTCACATCTCATGTGCAAGTCCAGCCAGGTAACCGCAGCTCTGACCCCTCATCAAAACATCTTTGTGAAGCAGACAGGGAGAACTACAAAGACACTCAACTGGTGAAACTGCAGAGAAATAACTGACCAGGGGGAGCCTGATCCCTACTGATGTATCTGTGATGCAGCCCCTAAGCTAAGGCTCAGGAAAAGTTAAGGAAGAAGAGTTATAAAGGTTATTAGAGAAGAAGACCAGGGCAGGTGTCTTCTGGACATGAACAGGGATGTAATGTCCAAGAAATGTCAACGATGGGGTTAACTAAACAAAAGCTGCATAATGACACCAGCTGATATGCCAACATGGGTTTGGAAATTTCACAAAGGTCCAAGCAAAGACAAAGGTGGCTGTTGAAAGAGGGAGAATCTATTTTCTACAGTGACAAGCACCCTGATAGGTTATCCCAGGTGATCAGTTCTAAACATATGGCAGTATCAAATGAACTCAGTGGGCTGTAAACACATGTGACAGTGAAAATTAAGCAAAAGGCCATGGACCCGAGTGAGTGGGAAGAGAACACTGGAGAAACAGAGAGAAAAGGAGGGAATGATGTAAACATAGTGTGAAATATGTGAAATTTCATGTGTGAAATAATCAAACATTAAAAAGCATGTTCATGTTTTGTTGGGCTCACAGGATGCTCTCTGGGTGAAAGTGCTTACTGATAAGTAAGCGCATGCTTAACTCCTGAAATGGATAAGAGACCCCTCCCGCAGTTGCCCTCTGACCTCTACAACCTGATGTACATAGACAGACAGACAGACAGACAGACACACACACACACACACACACACACTCTTTAAAGGGGTCTGTTGAGGTGGGTGTGGTGGTACATGCCTGTAATTCCAGCACAAAGGAGGCTGGGGCAGCAGGACAACCTCCATAGTTTAGCCTACATACTTCCAGATGAACCCGGGCTAAGAGCAGATCCACAAACAAACCAAAGTAGTTTTAATAGCACCAATCATGTTTGATTGAAATTCTAGATTCTAATATATTGGTAATATTTCATGGCTTTAAAACACTCATTTACAGAAGCACTACTGATAAAGGCAGTCTGTGGAGCCATAAGCTGTATTTTATAGAAAACTGTCAGCATATCTTCTCTGAAGCCTTGGCTCTTAATGTCCTGACTACAATGTTTATTGCAGATATGAAAATTATACACATATACACATAATATAAAAAAGGATCAGAGGCTGAAATAAGGTCATCGTTT
Organism: Micromys minutus; assembly: GCF_963924665.1. Lineage (NCBI taxonomy): Eukaryota > Metazoa > Chordata > Mammalia > Rodentia > Muridae > Micromys > Micromys minutus. The sequence continues at coordinate 47,879,940 of NC_137985.1, read as the reverse complement.
GTGACAAGGAAGTTCAAGCACAACTTCAGCTAAATCTGACTGTCAAAAAAAATTAAGAAGTAAACTCCATTTTAACCTTCTTCAGTCACACAGGGAGAAAGTACAATTCAGGGCGCTGTGAAAGGCCTCGCTACAAGTCAGTCAGACACAGCAAGATGGAGGCAGACTGGCGTGCAGGATGCTTTCAGAGAGGTCGTTAAAACCTCAAGCTGTTCCTAAAACTTAGAACCTAGCAAAATAATATAGCTAACCTAAAATAAATCTGAGGGAGATAAGCAAAACCATTAAGAACAGCAAGACGTTACATTATACACTTTAAGTCACTACTCCACCTCCCTTTCCCCAGGTCTGGCCTCTAATTCATGTGCAAACCTCCTACTGCAGGTTTTCAGATTATCATAACAGGCGGTTATTGAAGTTTCTGGGAGACATGGTTTCCCCGACGTAGTCCTGGAACTATGTATGTAGACCACCTAGGCTAGCCTTGAACTCACAGAAATCCATCTACCTCTGCCTCCTCGCTGTTGGAATTAAAAGTATGTGCCACTATGGCTGACTTAGTCTGTATTTAATTTGTAAGAATTATGAAATAACGGCCATCCAGTATTCAAAAGAGGTTGCAGTTTAATAGTATACTACATTAGAAATGTGGGTTTCTAATTTGCCCCCCCTCCAAGTTATCTGTTACAATGACAATGCAAACTACCTGGCATATTCAATATTATAGGCATTTCTTTTATGGGGCAGGGTGAGGTAATAGGATCTCATGTAAGAGGGTAACTTTCAACTTCTGATCTTCCCAACTTAACCTCAAGTGTTAGGATTACAGGTAAGTGATGAGAACAAGTCAGGGCTTTATCATGCTATCTAAGTACTCTGTGACTAAGCTACGTCCCAGTGAAATACAGCCACATGAAGTGCTGCTATCTACAGTGTGATGGTGGCATTCTGCTAAGAACAGCTTATGTTTCATAGCTAGACACTGTCTCATGAAAACAGAAGAGAGGTGGGAGGAGGGGCAAAAGGAGATATAAACATCATGTTAATGACCCTGGGGAATGAATAATTACCAGAGCTTTCAGTTAAGTACCTTTTCAAGGGGAAAGAGAGACTGCCCAGTGGTTGGCAACACCTGCTGGTCTTGCAAAGGACCCAATGGTCATATGGTGGCTCATAATCATCCATGGCTCCAGTTCCAGAGGATCCAATGCCTCAGGCACACACACATACATACAGGCAAACTCTCATGCACTAAAGTAAAATGTACATCTAATGCCTAAAAATATTGCCTGTGTTTATTTCTAGAAAAAAAAAAAACACCTCTAAATAATTTTTCTTTGTTTTTAAATACACTTACTATGTTTTTAACAATAATCACATTTTACACATAAACATTTTTCAAGAAAATATTTACAAAGCATTTTTTAAAAGTTCTGGGAATGTAAGAAAGTTTGTTTTTTATTTTATTTTTTAAAATGTAATAAAGTTAACTGGGTTGGTAAAGAGATTGCTGCCAAAGAAACCTAGGAACCAGATTTGATTCCTAGCATCCAGGTAAAACTCTGGATCATAATCACAGAGCTGAAAAGGCAGCAGCACATTCCAGCCAGAAAAACGAAACAAACAAAAAGGTGAGAGGAATAGGAGAACAGACCCACATGGTGTAAACCTCCTAAAGCAGACCAATCTCCACATGAACACATGTGCACACACACAAGCACACACTCTAACCTGTCATGAAAACACACACTTAATACAGCAGAACAGGAGCCCTGGTTTTGGAGCTGCGCTTGAGCAGCAGCAGCAGCACTGAGGCCCACGATGACCAGTGACTCACCTTGAAGCAGTTCTCGTCGGACATGAGCTGCTCTGCTTTCCGCTGGTATGTTGACTCCAGCAGGCTCCTGGATGTCTGACTGTTCAGCTGGCCTCCAGTGGCTCCGTTATTGTTTTCTGCCAAGTAAAGGTCAGTAACCTGCACACAGACCTCATCGCTGACAATATGCTGTAGCTGGAACAAAGCACAGGCCACCCAGTGAGCCAGGAAAGCTTCAATATATATATATATTTTTTTTTAATTAAAAAATTTAAGCACTATCATTTTCATGGAAAATAGCTGAGTCAGGCTCTCCTGCCTTTATTAACACCTCATAAAACTCACACTTAAAAGCAAAACCAAGTCTCAGTGATAGACTGTTTCCTGCTCATGCTCCTTAGCCAAACAAATAAAATGCCATTCTAAACATCTTAAAATATTTTGCAATTGACTGGCTTTTGTTTTGTGATAGGATCTAATGTAGAATAGGCTGGCCTCAAATTGAGTATGTAGCTGAGGACACACTTGAACTGCTGATCTTCCTACCTCCACCTCCCAAATATTGGGACTATAGGTATGCACCACTATGCCAGGTTCCATGGTTTGTGCCCCTCCTTCATGTATTTTTTAAAGCGTTTACAATTGTTTTCATACTTATTTCTTATCAAATGTATAATTACTCTGGAAAACATGCTGGAATGTCCTATCGTGATTTTTTTTTTTTTTTGGCACTAAGACATTAAAACTTTTGAGACTTGGAATGAATACAGCACCCCAGAGAACTCTGAAAACAAAATTCATGTGATTTTATTTTTAAATAAATATTTGTTATTTTTCATCATCTGCTTTGTGTGTAAGCCTGTGGTGTGTCAGCTATATTATGTCTGGTGCCCACAGAGACCAGAGCACACTGGTTTCCTGAGAACTGGAGTTACAGGAGGATTTGAACCTCCATGTGGGTGCTGGCAAGAATAGCAAGTGCTCCTAACTGCTCAGCAACTTTCTAGGTCCACATCTGGGATTCCTAAACTTAAAGTTGTGGCGACTCACAGCTGTAATCCTGGCAGAGGCAGTCAGTCACTGAGCTCAACACTGGCCTTGGTCTACAGAGTTCCAGGACACTCAAGGCTATGTATTATAGATCCTGGCAGGAAAGCAGAAAACAACCAGTGCAGTATCACCTGCCCCACAAGTTCAACTAAAGAGCAGGATGGGCCTCAGGGTCAAGCTCCTGAACCAGGGTAGCATTCTCACAGCAGGCCACTGATTAGTCTATCTGGCACAAACATAATCCTCAAATTGTACATTCTAATTCTTTTATTTATTTCCAAGGCTGAGTTGTAGGAAACCCAGGAAAATGTAAAGTTATATCCTTGGCCTCAACTATTCATTTTTAATAGAAGATAAGTGTGTTCAAAACTGTTAACCTTCTGTTGTTGTTGTAGAGGGGAGGAGACAAGTTGAACCTTTTCTGTACAGACTGTGGGGACAAACTCAGGCCAAAACATGTCACAACAAGTAACACCCCCATTCCCACCATTTGTTTTAATTTTCCTCATTATTCATACTGTGAAACTAAGTCTCCTAAGAAATAACTCAAAAGGTAAAGCTGATTGACCTCAAGCCCGAGGACCTCAGTGTAACCCCTAAAATCCACACGGTAGAAGGAGAATCCACATACACATATGGCACATAAAAACTTAAAAGTTGGGTAATATGGCAGAGGGCTTGCCTAGCAAGCACAAAGTCTTAAATTCAGGACCTAATACCAAACCAATGGCAAAAATGTAAAATTCAATATGATTCATCAATTTTACTTAGCCAACCTCATGATCTTATCGTTACTAAGCCATTCTTATTCTTTAGGAATATTTTCTTTTTGAAGTATAAAAGACGTGGACAGCACCATTAAAATAAGGTTTATATGTCTTGATAACATAACTTTAAGTGGGGGAGAAGGGGAAGCAAGGTCAAACAGTCTAGCCAAGACACTGAGTTCTCTGCACCATGAAGCCTTTCCTCATAGAGAGCACAGGTTAAAGTAGACTACTTTCCACTGACTCTCTAGTCAAATCCTTTTAGGTATCAGTCCCCCTCAGAATCTTTGGAAATGGCAGCACCACAAACCCAAAAAGAACTAAGTAACACATTAAGTCTTTCATCAGGTAACCAGAAACGATGTAGGTATAATTTTTTTTCCAAGGCTTTTGTTGTTGTTAAATAAAGGAGCACCTGCCTGGAAAAGCTAGGTAGTACCAAGCCCAGAAGAGGACGAAGAAGCCGGAGTGGATGCTGAGTGTCCCTATGCAGAGAAGCACTAGAATGGAGATCCTGGGGTGAAGGGAAACATCCCTAGTCAGGGCCTCACAGGATGATATCATATATCATGGTTCTGCAACGAAGATGTCTGAAACTGCCTACTTAAAATCAATCCCTCCTTGTTTTTGAGAAAACATCTTATGTATTGGAAACTGCCCTTAAACTTCCTATGTAAGTAAGGAGGACCTTTAAATCTTGGTTCTATGGCCTCCTCAAAATGCAGAGGTAATTGCTGCCATACCCATTTTATGGGGTGCTGAAAACCCAACCCAGGGCTTTGTCATGCTTGGCAATTAACTCTACCAATTGAGCTAAATAAAGCCCCAGGCTGAAAAAACTAAGACAAATGTATGATTTTACCATGAAACTTACTCAACCAGAACTGAACCAGGGGACCACCAAATAAAAAGAAAACAAACAGATAGAGCTCATAGGAGAGTTCAAATGAGAAGCTTCAATATGTCTTAAAAACTTGTGGCTGTGGGCTTTCTGGAGGCAACTCCCATTTAAGTTTTAAAAAATCTTGAGTGTTATCAACAAAAATTTATAACCAGATTCTTCAAAGTAAAAGAATTATCTATTTAAAAAATAACATGGAGCTCACAAAAAAATTTATTTTATTGGCTTTCTTTTTAAAATGCTGGGTGGTACTATGCAAGACTTTGTTCCTAACCTTAGTCACTTAGGGACTCAATAGGGATCTGTCTCTCAAATTATGAGAGTAGCTGCCTATGTCCAAGAACAGTCTCATCAGTCACTGCCACAGCTCCATAGAAAGGCCTAGTAGCTTCTCAACTTTCAGAGTTGTGTCACTAACAACTTGTAGTAAGAACCAAGAGTCAGCTACATGGAGCTATCTTCACCAATTTGGACTAGATTCTGTGGGCATACACAGGCATGTATTCTTCAAAAGCCAAAGCCAAGAAAAAACAGCAAGGGTTCTTTGCAAGGTGCAGTACTTTCCTCAAGAGAACACTAATTGTTTCCTTCTACAGCAGCAGTATAGACTTCAGGTAGAACTGACTTTTTCTAGGTTTTTAGCTCACAGAATTCATGTACCTATTCATGAGTCCCTAGGGAAGTTTAGAGTATGAGCAGTAGGGAAGCCTAACAATGAAGCAGAAAGCTGTCAGGACATGGTTAGAATGCATCACAATGGCTGGGCATTGTAGTTCACACCTATAATCTCAGTACTCAGGAGGTGACACACAAGACTAGTTCACAGTCAATCAGTGCTACATAGTGTGATCCTATTACGAACAACTCCACATATTTAAAATTTCCAGGAACAAAATATAAAAGCAACCACAAATCTAACATTATGAGTCTCAGATAAACGAGGTGAGCAGGACTTCTAATATTAAATGAGTCAAATAAACAGAATCACTGTCATCTATGGAAATGGCTGAGCTACATCTACGCTTCCTTCTCAGAAAGAACAAAGAGGCGGAAGCTGTGATCTCTACAAGTGGCTATTAGGACAGGCTCTGAAGAGGGTCACACTCCTTCAAGGGCACATTGAGAACCTAAGAGCCAATTCCAGGGATGGAAGAATCAAGCTCTGTGAACAAGAGAGAAAGATTTGTCTAGCTATTCCTTCTGAACATAAACACCAAACTCAAAGTAAATAAAACGTACAAGGTTCAGGAAATACAGGAAACAGAAAATTCAGAAACCCCCTGAAACTTAAAACCCACTGCACCCCCACAGGGGCTAGCCTAGATAGAATGTAGCTGAGGATGAACTTGAATTTCTGATCCTCTTTTAAAAGTAGAAACAACTTTGGGGAAAGTATACTCTCCCGTAGGTCAAGCTGCCCTTTGGTTGTGCAGGAGTTTTAAGGATTCAGATTGTGTGTATGTTCGGTGTGCTTTTTAATGATGCACTGCCTCTGGATTACTCCTGTTCCTTAAGTGACCCCAATACATATAATGTCTCACTAAGCCTAGGCTAGAATCATTTCTTTGGTCTGCTGTCAGTGCATCAAAGGGGAAAAGAGATGTTTGTTATTGTCTCTGAAGGAAAAACCACACAGCAGACTTCATGTTAACTTGCTCCTTTCCACTTCAAAGACATATGTTTATGAACACTGATACATGGTTAAGCTGCTTTTCCTTTTCCCGTAGAAATCTTGCTCTTTGTCATTTTTAGCTCCGAACACCCTCTCTTGGCAGCCCTAGTCTCCAACATACCCTCTCACCTGTCTGACGATGCTCTGGATTAATTTGTCCATAGTAAAGGCAATGTAGGCATGAATGGTGAACATCTCTCTCAGTGAGTCTTCATACTGTGATGAGTCTATGTTACCATCAAGCAGGCTCCGCACCATGTCCAGGAAAGCCGGGTAATAATCTTCTACATCAACATCCACTACAGGAAAGATTAGACAGGTAAGACCTTACTCTAAGACAAGCTCAAGAACAGAGAATACAGAATCACACAGCTGGCCTATATACAATCTAAAAGGACAAAACACCAGATATGCAAAACATGTCCAACTCAACCCAATGCAGAGATGACATTTGATAGCAGGCTATAATCACCAGCACTGTCTATTGAAGAACCAACAGTGACTCTGCAACTTCCGACTGTGGCTTCCAGCACAGACTGACTATGCTAAAGACACTTTGAGCACTGCTGAGTTCTGTCACCTGAGAGCAAAATATCCCAAGAGGATCCTTGAAATAGTTGGTCCTTCACTTATACAAAACCATCTCAACAAAGGGGACACTTAAGAATAAAGTATAGACAAGAGAAGACAGGCACAATAGGTAGATGCTCCCACACCTGGAACTCTTGGCTACAGAAGTTATTTAAATTAACCCCTCTATGAATAATGAATTAATCTGAATATATCACAGACCCTTTGCTTAAAATACATTTGCAACACTGTACTCCACTAATTACATGAGCTGTATTTGTTGCACATAGACCAAATCTTACTAGTAAAAGAACGTAGCAACTAGAAAGGGCACAAGGAATAGTGTTTGCTGAGCTAAATGTACCCATTGTTGCAGAGTTCAAGACTACCCTCAACTTGGATGTTGTGGCATACATCCCAGGGATGTTAAGGCAAGGGGATTGCTGAGCCAGCCTAGACTACAAAACACGTTCTGAGACAGTGAGCATTTTATAGCAGGAGACCCACTCTAAAATACCAAAAAAATTCATTTCTAAGTCTGGAAACTTAGAAATTAGGAGGATACTGAGGCTTGACTATATTTTCTTGATCTCTTTTTTGACTAAAGCATGTTCAATATAGAAACATTTGGAGCCATAAAATTCTGTTTGTGAGGCAGGGGAGATTGTTCAGTGGATAGGAGCACTTGCTATCTAAGCACAGGGCCCCAGTACTCATGTGAAGGCCTGGTTGTTGCCACATGTAACCTTGGCACTGGAGTTCAGCAGAGAGAGGAGGGCCACTTGAGTTTGCTGACTAGCAACCTAGCATATAAGTTGCACCTTGATAAAAATTCATCAAAAATGCTAATTACAAAAGGAACAGTTGGGCTGGAAAGATGGCTCAGCAGTTAAGAGCACTGACTGCTCTTCCAGAGGTCCTGAGTTCAATTCCCAGCAACCACATGGTGGCTCACAACCATCTGTAATGAGATCTAATGCCCTCTTCTGGTGTGTCTGAGGACAGCTACGGTGTACTTATAAATAAATCTTAAAAAAAAAAAAAAAAAAAGAAAAGAAAGAAAAAACCCAAAACTACTGACTACTAGCCATCTAGTAAGAAGAAAACAAAAGGGAAGGACACCCCTATGTGAATGGGGTAGATCTTACAAACAGGCAAAAACAACCAATCACTGTTTAAAACAAGGTACTGGTTTGGGTTGTGTCACAGTACAGTGTGCATTGTCTAAGCAGGAGCTGGCTTTTGAAATGTGCCCGGACGAGAGCCCAGAGCACAGATGTGTAGCACAAACTAGGACTGGCATGAGGTTGGTACTACTACTCAATGAACTGCTCCGTGTCAGCCCAGGCTAAGATAGTGACCTTATTATATTTGTAGTAACTACTTGCTTCTTTTAAGCTCAGATTAATAAAGGCTTTTCAGACTCCTGATACCATTAGTTCAACAGATAAGAAACTAGGGTTATATACAGGACTCCAACAATTATTTACTACTTTATGAAGATCAAAGAAAAAAAAAAAAAAAAAAAAAAGGGGAAGCCTGTGTGAAGGTGTCTGGCTCACAGGTTAAGTCCCTAACTTCAGAATGAAACCGTCATCTGGAAAGGTCCAGCACACAACACGCACAAAGCACATGACAGCTTCTTTAATGAGCCGCTGGACTTTCCTTTCCTCCAATCTTGTCTATCCCTTTGCTTTGTGCCAATTCCTCTTCAGAAATATCAGGGATGAAGCTCATTAAAGAGAAAATTCCTTATTTGTCATAAGCATAAACAAGGAATTTCTATGTTGTTATAAAATAAACTATGATATTTCTTTCTCATCTAAAACATTGCTCATTAACCTGGCCAATGAATCCCCATATCCCTCATGTGTCCACAGTACTAACTAAACACCTCATTAACTGGGTGCCATTACTTGCATCTTTCTTAAGCCCTCAAAAAACCCCATAAAGTGACAATCACTGCCTCCATTTTATTGATTCGTTCATGGGTTTAAGGAAGGTCATCACACAACCAGTTAAGTAGCAGAAGTAGAATATGAACCCCAGCTCCAATCTAAAACAGAAGTGCATCCTTGAAGCCAGCCACCCACACATGAATGTTATTAAGGTTAAGTCTAAGCACTCACTGGGTTCTTTGAGCCGGAGCTGAATGGCAGGACTATCACTCTTGTCTCGCTTTATGCCTAGCACTTCCCGTTCCCATTCTCTTTCTCGGTTTTCTTCTTCGATTTGTCGCTCAGCTTGGGAACAAATTCGTAGCAGCCTCAAGCAGAGAATTTGATGCAGTCGCATAAAGATATACCAGTTGTTATTGACATAGAAGAGGTTGTATACTTCATCCATCCCTCGTAACTTCTGAGCTGCTGTGTTACTAAATAAGAGCTTGGACTTAGGGGGGCTGCCCCCAACACCGTTGTGCTTCTTAGGTGCCCCTGTAGCTTCATCCACATCCATTTCTTCCTCCTCTTCTTCTTCCACATCTGAGAGATCACCCCTCTGAGCAAATAGCAGATCAGGAATGAAATGATGCATGATTTGCTTGATTTTGTATTTGTCCTCTTTTTGAATGCCTGTTTGCCTCTTCACATGATGGATAATCAGAGCAGCAGCATCTTCTAGTATCTGTTTGTCTTCATAGGCAAGAGAGAGGTGTGGGCCAACAGGTACACCAGCATTCTCTTCTGTAGCCTGCTCTTGCCTCTGATGGAACAGACACAAAAGCACTGTTTGACATGTATACGGTACAACAAACCTACAGTACTATACCAGTAATGCAGAGCAGTGGTGGCAAATGCTGTTAAAAGCCTAGTACTAGATCTATGAGTTCAGGACCAACCTGGTCTACAGAGCAAGTTCCATGACAGGCAGGGATACACAGAGAAACCCAGTCTCAAAACAAAGACTACACTAGCAGCACATTCTATTATTAACCAAAATGTAGTTCCACCCTTTGGGAGTCTAGGCCTGGAAGGGTACAAGATTCTAGGCCAGTTTTGGATTTAGACAAACGAAGACATTTTCAGTAGCAACCTAATCTGAAATACAAGAATTAGCCTTAACAATAATTTTTGTCTCTCTTCTAAATATTCACAGGTACTGTGGACAAATTGGCTTGATATAAAAAGATTAGTACCTTCTATATATTGAAGACTTAAGAGAATTGCCTTTAAAAAACTAGATTAGCAATTAAAATATTAGGGTAGAATTTGTCATGTAAAGGTTAACAACATTGTTGAAGATAAACAATTAAGTGCTTGTAAAAGTTCACTTACTATTTTTATTCTTTAAGACTCAGGGCCACTCTTTGAAAGCCTGATAGATGGCACTTATGCTTCCTACCTCCTAAGGCAGGGCACAAAAAGCACTACCAATTTCACATTTATCTGAGCCCTTGGCTCCATGTACTACCTAATACCCCTGAGCAGAGTAACAGGGTCACTACCACTGTTTTGGGATGAGATGCTCTCCAAGAATACAGGTCTGTGTGAGAAGTACACATGCAAGGCTGATGATAAACTGGGAAACCAGAGAAAGAACTGAGTGTAACAGTGAGTACTAGGTTTAAGATGGTAGACCATGCCACAAGAACCAGCCACTCTCAGTTAACTGAAGGAGTCAAAGCAGAGCCGAGAGCTGTGCCATCAGCCAGCTCACCTCATCATAGATGCTCTCGATCTCATTGAGTAAGCTCTTAGACCTCAAGACCTTAGTGTCATTCTGTTTGAAGTTGATGCCCTGGTGATCCAAAGACTTCAAGTAGTACTTTTCATTTTGCTCTCGCCAGACCTTGTTGAAGCCTCTCTGAGCTTCTCGCCACTCTTCTTCTTTCATCTTCAACCTAGCCAAGTAAAGGCGATACAGTGAACAGCATGTAAAAACTGAGAGTTAAATGCAGAATGTGCCAGGCTTACTTTATTTGATGACAACTCAAACCTATGTAAAATCTTGTTGAGAATGTTGATGCTTCAGAGTATGTCCTTGATGGTATCTAAGTGAGGTTTATTTTTCTTAAGGGAACTTTTTTTTTTTTTTTTGCATGCAAGTCTTACTGGAAAATGGATATGCTGACACTTTAGTCAAAGAAATCAAATTTGGCTGCCATGAATATTCAGAAAGTAAGTGGTATTATCAATGGGGTTTTTATAAGGAATCATAAAACTTTTTTTGAGACAAGGCCTTACTTTGAAAACTTGGATGACTTAGAATTCACGATATACACCAGGCTACTATCAAACTTAGAGCAATCTTCCTGAGTCTGCCTTCCTGGTGTGAGGACTATAAGCATGAACCACACCTGGTTTTGGTGCGTATTCTCAAAAAACTAGTTCTCCTTGACTAACTAAAGCAACTTGCTTCTTTGTCGTGACTCAGAATGTTTACTGTGATTAGTATCCTAGAGAAGGCATTTAGTGAGGGAGGAGGACTGCAGGTTCAATGTCATTCTGAGCAATATATTACACACACACACACACACACACACACACACCCCAACACATAATCCCATCACAATCTTTTGCACCCCTGTGGTATGGAACTTGGTAAAGCATTTGTCTACCAACACATTATTAAAACAGTCTGAAGTTTGATCCTTCCACCAATAGGAACAAAAACCCAACCCTAAAATGTGAAAGCACAGCACTCTAGCTTACACTTACCAAGTTCTCTCTCTGGGTGAACTGAGTGACTTATGCATAATAGGCAAGCACACTACCACTGGGCTACTCCTCTAGTCCTTCAACCTCACCTGTCAACATTTGTTCTACAAAACCCCTAACGTATGTTCCACCATTCTACTCTATCCTAGTGTTGAACTACTGAGGAGAGAACTGAAATTCTAACTGGATGACCAGGTAGAAAACAAGAGCCCTATTTAATGAGACACTGAACCTGTCATACAGCACACAAAAGCGAGAAGGTACGTACCTTTTGAGGACAATGGGAACAGCAATGGAGGGGTTCTTCCTCAGGCCATCTATGATATCAGCTGCTTTGTCAGCATATATCCTCTGGAGTGCTTTCCGATGGATGACTTCGGACGTGCCTCCAAGGGTATTATCCAAGCGAAATTTGGCTTGTTCCTCAGCAGACAATCGGGAAAGTTTTTTCTGTATTGCTTCTAAAACCCGGATTGTTGCAAGATTGGTCTCGAGAACCACATCAAGCTTAAAACAAAAGAACAAAAGAGGGTGCTCAGGCCTGACACCAGAACACAGCAGAGCTGGGAGAATAAGGAGGGTGTCAAATTCCCCTGAGATAGAGTTGTAGATCCCATACAAGGCACGTAAGGCTGTTTTAGAAATAAAATATGAACAAGGACATCTACAACTATCCTAAGATTGTTTTCTGGCAAAAATGCCATGTATATAATTCATTAAGTTTAATACTGATATATAGACTGATTAGCTGTTACCAATGCTGGGGCCAGTGGGACCAAAGAGGGAGCTATTATATTGATACTTTCCCTTTGTCCTGAGACAAGGTCTTTCGATGTAGACCAGATTACCCTTCAATTTGTGGCAAGTTCTTCCCTCTGCCACCTAAAAGCTGGGATTACAAATGTGAGCCACCATATTGTCCTTATGAGCTTTTTTGAAATTGTATAAACCCGTTACAAGCAGTAAAGAAACAATTCCAAAAGACAGATGAGAGTAAAGGGTTTGGGAATATTAACTTAATATGCCCAAAAGATACTAAATACTGTGTTACTGCTTCATATCCAATGCAGCAATCTCAGTAACTATCTTTTCCTTTTGAGAGAGTAGCATGTAGCCCAGGCTGGGGTCCAACTGTCTATGCAAATAAGGATGACTGAATTCTTAAATCCTTCTGCCTTCCCCTCCCCAAGGGATTGTAGGTACTCTAAACTGTTCTACACTAAAAATATGTTCTTCAGCTTGATGAAAAACTTCCCATAGAAGCCAAGTGTAGTGGTGGCACACACCTTTAATCCTAGCACTTAGGAGAAAGGTGAATCTTTGAGTCCAAGTTTAGTCTAGTCAATAGAGTACCAAGAAGCCAAAGCTGCACAGAGAAACTCTCCTTCATAAAACTATCCATAGAAATTATTATCTGTAGAAATTGAGAACAGCCCCAAGCACATATTTGAATACTTAGTCCCTAGTTGATGAAACTGTCTGGGAAGAATAAGGAGGTATGGTTTTGTTGGAGGTGGTGCATCACTAGGGTGCTTTTCAAAGACTAATGATTCTCACTGCCTGACTCCCTCCTGATTATGGATCAAAATATGGACTATCAGCTGGTTCTTCCTTCCATCATCATGAACTCTCACCTTCTGAAACTGTAAGCCAAGTTATACTCTTTTATAACTTGTCTCAGTAATGGAATGTATCAGTAATAGAAACATAACTAAGATGGGGGGGTAGTAACTGATAGCCAGTGGGGACAGTGTATGATCCTTGTGAAAGAGTGCTGGCTCTTAAACTGCTATGAGAGCTTTCCCAGCAATCTGAAGGAACAGAACAAGTCAATGCAGTGTAATGAATGTTAGGTCAGATACATACCAACTATAATTCTTTCCCTTCTGGTGTGGTAGCAGTAACTATCATCTGAACATTAGAAAATCTGAGCCAAGTTTCAGTAGTCCCTTTGTACAACAGGGGACCTGCTTCAGCTTACTCTCCCTTTCTACATCTTCCCATCCCAGCTACCACCTTTGCAAGCTAAGTTTTCCAGAAATGCACAACCACAGTCAGCTGTCTCCTCTTATTTTATTTTTTAAAGCTAACTCATACACAGTATTTAAACAGCCCTTCCTTTCATATCTTCCTAGTTTCCCAAACCTCAAATAACAAAAGATACCTCAAATCGTTCATCTTCACAACGGTAAATATGTTCTTCATACTGAGTCTTCTTGGAACTAACAAAAGTGGAGTCTTCAGACCAAGATGGGAAGGAAACCCAGGTATCATTTAAAACCTTTAGGTTAGAAAAAAAAGAGAGGCAGAAAAGCCTGGTAAAATGCATTGGAAATTAAGCTTTCTCAATTTAAAAAAAAAAAAAAAAAAAGAATCCAAAGAAGGGAAAAAAACAGCATTAGTCCACAAACTTTAAATCTGGTAAATGTCCTGGCTAGTTTCATATCAACTCGACACAAGCTACTTATCTAAAAGGAAGGAATGCCAACTGGCAAAATCCTACAGAAGATCCAACTGTAGAGCACTTTCTTAATTTAGTTAAGTGATAAAGGGGGGTCCAGCCCATTGGAGTGCTGTCCTGGGTTCTATTAAGAAAGGAGGCTGAGCAAAGCCGTGAGGAGCAAGCAGGTCAGTAAGAGCACTTCTCCATGGCCTCTGCTTCAGCTCTTGCCTGCAGGTTCTTGCCCTGTTTGAGTTCCTGCCCTGACGCCCTTTAATAATGATCAGAGATAAAGTTTTCAGGCTAAGAGTTTCCTTCAAGTTGCTTTGTTCATGGTGTTTTCAGCACAGCCAACAGCAACACTATATTCGTGAAAGTTCTAAATACAAGCTTTCTTTTGGGAAAAAGAGAGACAGTCCATGATTTCACAATTCATACGAACTCAGGCCTTTCCTGAAAGGGTCAGCACATAAATAAGGGTACTTGCCATTAAACCTTACTGAGATGGGTCCAGGGATCCCATATAGCCGCAGAGGAAATGCTGTCTCTGATCTCCACAAACAGACCATGGCTTACAAGCATATATTCATATCAAATAAATAGATTACAACTTTAATAAATAGTCTGATCCTGGTGCTACCACGACCCTACTTGAAGAAGCTGAAGATCCAGACTGGCACTTACCTCTTTACACAGAGGAGTCCGTCCTGTGCACTTGGGCTGCTGGTAACTTTTGGGTAGGGCTCGGTAGCTGGAGCCCAGTCGTTTACAAGAGGCATAGTCTATCTCCATGGCAATGCCTTCTGTAGCTCGCTCCTTTGGAAAGCTTTCCAGATGTACAGACTCCTTATAGCCCAAAAAGTTTTTAAACCAATTAAACAATTCAGGGAATTTCCTGAAGAACCAAACCAAAAGCTGGTAAGCAATTCCAGACAGGACACATTTATTATGAAAAACAACATTATAATTCATGGTTAGATCATAACTCCAATACCAAAGACAAATTCCAAAGACAGTTTTTTTCCTACCCAAGAAGCATCCTTAACCAATTAGGTTCCATTTTCCTTATAGAATGATCTCTTAAGTAGACAGTAAAAAGATCAAGAATACTGCTTCACTGTCACATGATCCCCAGGATGTCAAATGCAACTGAGAGAGCCCTGATCTAGAATCCAGTGCTGGTCAATCAAGACACCACAAGTACTGCACTGTACAGCTGATACTGTGCCAGCACCTTTTTTGCTTTTTGGAGATAGGGTCTCTCTGTGCAGGCTGTTTGAAACCTACCTGCCCCTGCCTCCCCAGTGCTGGGATTAAAAGTGTGCAGTCACCACTACAAGTTTTAAGAAGGCCCTTCTGACCTTTGACACTTGCGATAAAATCTTGATCTCTAACATACCCTTACAGCTGCTACATCTGCACAGCAGAAGTACTAGGGATGTGCTCTTCACTTCACTTACCCCAGAAAAGGAGAGACTAGCTGTACAAGCTCTGCCCGGGAGATCACCTCCTGGTTAAAGATAACAAGGCAGCGAAGGAAGTTTTCATAGGCCTCTGCACTCCGAAGAGCCTTTCGAACCTTGTAGAAACAATCACAAGAAAAGTGGTTATAAAGAGAAGCAGGGTCTTTGATTATTTTTAATAGAAATTTGAGCAGATATTTACTAAGGAATTAATGTTATTTTGTTTAGACATGACCAAAGAGATCCCTTTAAGAGGAAAAAACGAGATACTGCACCCTGTCTCTAAACGATCTAAAATGGATGGGAATGCTTGTGGAGCACGCGCACTGAGGAGGCCCTGGAACTGCGGACACTGAGGGTCAGCACACACAGGCCGCTTTGCTGTTCACTTTTGGTTATGCAGGACTTTGAGGTAATATTTATACTCAATCGAGGCCAAGTGTCAAACAGTAGTCTCCTACTGGCCACCTCTGGATCAATGTAGAACTCTAAGCTCCTTCAACATCATGGCTGCCTGGACAATGCCATCTTTCTCACAATAACAGAATGAACCTCTGAAACTATAAGTCGGCCCCAACTAAATGGTTGCCTTTGTAAGAGTTGCCTTAGTCACGGGGTCCCTTCACAGCAGTAAAACCCCAACTAAGATAGTACACAATAAGTGAGGTCTATGATCCGTGAGGCCTTGTCTCAAAAAATAAGGTAGAGGGGACAACACCCAACTGACCCCTGGCCTCCACACATACATGTGAACATACAAGCTGACATATGTACACAGCCCAAACAACCAAGGGACTAAAGATGGTTCAATGAATAAAGTACATGTCAAGCTTGAGGTCACAGTTGGGATTTCCAGAGACCACATAAAGCCAGAAGCTGGAGGGTTTGATCTGTACTTCCAACACACCTGTAGTAAGACAGGAGGCAGAAACAGGAGATTCCCTGGAAGCCCCAGGGCCAGTCTCCTTGCACAGTCAGTGGTGCTCAACAAAGAGACCCTGCCTTTCATATACACACACAATCATTTTCTCTCTCACATGCACACAGGCTATTATTATCCTACTTACAGCATTGAAAACTAACATGTTAAAGACTCAAAATTTGAAAATGTTTAACAGCCTGCAGAAAAGGACTACCTAATGAGGTATATGGATCTGGAGTTTTAGTTCTAGAAGACAATCATTAGCACTGTGCACCTCCTTCATGCCCAGGACTTATCAATACACTGTTTGCTATGTCCAGATTATCTCCTGTGCAGGACACTACACATTTCAGACTGGGAATTCACAGATGTACAGTCCTTGACAGACTAAACTTTTTGTACTGTGTGTCAGTTATTTGTTTTAAATTTACCAGCTTTGAATTTTAAGTCTATGAAAAAGTAGTTAACAGACCCTAATCAAATCACTTGACCAAAATGACAAACACAAATTCTGTATCATCCATAACCATTTCTTCTACTAAATTTAAAACAAACTTTGAGATACTATATATACTTTTAGTTATATGTATATGTAATATTACACATATATATTAACAAAAATGTACTAAGATAATACTATTATCCTTCATCAGGACAGCTCCTAAAGGCACAGAGACAGACAGAGCTATCACTAATGCAGCCATTAAATGATTTGTTTCCTGCATACACCCAAAGGTACAAGATAGGGCAACAATGACCAGTCCAATTCAGACTTGAGTCCTATGGGAAGCCCACCAGCTGCCTACTTCACTGTGGAAACTGCCTGCTAATCATCAACCTGACTCCAAGGACAAAATCAGTTACAGAAGTCAAGTCAAACTGAAGTAACATTCATGATGTCTATCAAAACTTCATCTCTAGCTACTACATAAAAACACCTACAGATCTTTGAAAACATTCCAAAAGAATTCTCAAGATGGGTATAGCATATATGTATAGCCTATTAAGAAGAAGGAGAGGGGGCTGGAGAGATGGCTCAGCAGTTAAGATCACCGACTGTTCTTCCAGAGGTCCTGAGTTCAATTCCCAGCAACCACATGGTGGCTCACAACCATCTGTAATGGGATCTGATGCCTCTTCTGATGTGTTTGAAGACAGCGACAGTGTACTCATATATACTAAATAAATAAATAAATAAATCTTAAAAAAAAAAAAAAAAAAGAAGAAGAAGGAGAAAAATCATCCCTGGTTTCAGAGCAAACTTGAGGCAAATCTGAACAGCTATAAGACTGTTTCAAAAAGTCACACTCTACATAGCACATGCTGAAACAACTGGATCACAGACCACCTAAGGCATCAAAGCGCCATGGCAAGAAAACATGTCTAGTGTGTCGAAGGCACTGGGCTTCATGACTAGTACTAAAAGATGGGCACAGGGACATACACCTGTACTCCTAGTATTACAGAGGCAAAAGCAGAATTCTATGAATCTGAGGTCAGCTTGTGGTACACAGTAAGCTCCAGGCCAGCTGAGGTTGTACAGTGAGATCCTAACTTTTAAAGAAAGAGAGAGAGAGAGAGAGAGAGAGAGAGAGAGAGAGAGAGAGAGAGAGAGAGAGACAGACAGACAGACAGACAGACAGAGAAAGATGGATGGACGGACAAACTACAAGTGGTCTAAATGTGGGAACATACAAGAGGCCAAAGAAGGATCAGACACTATAGGTCAGCCTAGGCTAAGTATAAATGAGTTCAAAGGCAACCTGAATTACATACAATCTGTCTCCAAACAAAAGGCCAAGAAAATTCCCATCAGTTGACACTTTTGAAACAAAACAATTGCCATTTTGTTTATGCAACTGTCATTTGTCCTTAACAATATCAAATATTACCAATTACTTACCTTATCAAAAAATAATGATTCAGTTCCAACACCATGCTTGCTGGCATCTGCCATTGAAGACTCCTTTAGACTAATTAGTTTGGGTTTTTTCTGAAAGAAAAAAAAAGAAAAAAGAAAAAAAAAAACACAAACAAGTAAGTTTGACTTTGCTAAAATGGCTCTACTAATGCGGTTCTGGTCAGCTGAAGCTAAAGAGTCAGCCATGATTTAGAAACCACCACCACCACCACTACCACCACTACTACAGTGAAACTTTTGTGTTACTAATACAATTTATGCTGATCAGCTGGAGCTACGAAATTAGTGATTAAGAAGAGACCAGCATCACTGAGATGACATCTGGGAAGTGTTTCCTCATGACCACCACACAGAAGCTGCTAGAATAAAGAACTTTATTTTTGCTAGAGGCAGCCAAATGTGGTCTCCCAAGGAGTACTGGTTTTGAAGGCATAAAATCGTCATAGAAAGCAGCTGAGACTTGGCATCTGGAGAAGCCAGAAGAGGGCATTAGTGAAGGTACAGCCAGAAAAGCAAGTAAAGCCAAGGACTGAAGAAGTAAGAAAGAGAAGAACCCAGAAGAGGTTATTTGTTAAAGGGCAGCCCAGCTGCATTAGAAAAGTCAAGTATTTTGAAGAGGATAATATAGCGGAGAGATTACCAAACAGCAATGATGGAGTGCAACCTGCCTAAACCTACAAGACAATCTGTTGCTGTGGCCAGCAAAATCAAAAAACTAACTGAAGGCTTTTGGGGGAAGAACCCAGAAGATTGTAAGTGGAACCCAGCCACTGGACAGTTATTTACACATTTGGAGTTTGAGTTTCCTTTATTCAGACTCACTGTGACCTAGTTCTTTCCTCTTGAAGAAAAAATTTAATAAACTCATTTATTTTACAGGATCCCATAATGGAGAGACTTTTGAGTTCAGATTTTTAAGACACTGGATTTTAAACTTCTAAATGTATTTGAATTTAGAATTTGTAAACTCTGTGGAACTTTTAAGGCTACTTATGTTTTATTATATTCTGATACTAATACTAATGGGCCATTTTTGGGACAAATATAAAAGGTTCTAATTGATGTGTTTGTGTGTCAAACCTGATAGATAAGATGTATCTTTAACCTCAAGTCGTAAATTTTTAAAAACCATAATTACTTCATTGTCCAACAGACGCATAACCATTTTACTAGCATATCCACTAATAATTGTTGTCATTTAATTTGACACACTGTCACTATGTAGCCCTGGCTGGCCATAAATTCAGAGATTTGGTTACTTCTTTGCTGACCTGCCAACCACAGTGCTCACAATACAGCTATCAGCACAGCACCTGGCCAGACTAATAATTTAACATTGATTTTTAAAAGGGAAAAAAAGCTGGGTATTGTGGCTAACACCTGTATCCCTTCACTCAGTAGTCTGAGGCAGGAGGACTGTAATGAGTTGGCAATTAGCCTGGACTGAATACCAGGTCAGTGAAAGTTACCTGGTGAGGTATTTTCTCCAAAACATACACAAAAATAAAAAAACCAAAACTAAACACAAATGAATAGGCTATAATATAACCCTACTAGGCAAAATTTACTTTTAAAAATACACCTCTTAACTACCTACGAGGAGCTGCATGAGCTCTGTGGGCAGCTGCTGTCTCCACCTCCAGCTCCTGCTGCCCATGAGAACTAAACACCAGTATACAGTCTCTGGATCATCAGGATGGATAGGAAGGGAGCAGAAAGCAAGCTCTCAGCTATCTAGCTGAGTCTTGCAATCCACAGAATACTTACTGAAGTTAAAGAACCAAAAAACCAACAACAAGCCATTACTATAGTCAACCTGGTTCCAGTATCAAGAAAACACTGCAGAGACTCCACAGGACCTGTCAGCACGCCAGCCCTTGCAGTCATAAACCTGACACCTACCACCTTCTGTTGTCTTTTTCATTTAACCAAATTCTGTAGACACCTCTACTCCATGTTTTATAATTTACAATTCCAGAGAAACTCAATAATAAATACATACAGCTTCCCTCTCATCCTAGATACACTAAATCAAAGAGAGCAAGATGGGTTTCCTAAAACAAACTAAGGTTTCCCTCTTGTACAGTCAGTCCACAGTTTCCTTGAAGACAAAGACAGTATGGGTAAGATCTGTCATGCAAAGAAGAATCGACGGAGGACAGACCTCTAGTCAAAGCCTCTGCTCACAAGAGTTGAACTGGCCCAGAGACCACTCATTTACTTATGAAATATCAACTTAATACTCTTCTTGTAACCCAAGGCAAGTTTAACACATCAAACCATGAGAAACATCAGTTATATATTGGTAACAAAGAGCCAGAAGTGCATAGCAAAGAAGAGATAATAAGAATAGCACAGAAACTGAAAAACACACACTAGAATCCAGAGCAAGTGCTTTTCTGACCTGCCTTTTGCAAAGCTGCTAAGAAGCTTTGTGGATAATTTCTGTGACCTGTACCAACCTGATCTAGATATGCAGGATCCTACCACCTTACCTTCTATCTGCCTACTCACCTTCACTGGAGGTGTGGTTCCTGTTCCAGAGTGCCTACGGATCTGGCAGCCATTCTGACTGGGCCTCTGTGGCTTGTTATTCAGTTGTGGCTTCTTCACAGTGCCTCCGTGGTCATTTCTCACAGAATCCACCTTCTCAGCAGTTGTTTTGCTTAAAAGCTGATGAAGAAATAAGAGACAGATTAATATTCTGACCAAAGTATAATCTAAAAAGGCACCTCTTCCTATATAGCTTTCAAACTTATGGTAACAATTTTAAATAATGTAGTTTGTCTAAATGAGATTTACCACCGAGCTGTTGGCATCTGGCAGGAACTGTCCAAACTCAGACAACAGATCTTCCTGGTTTTTGAAGAGACGAGCCACCTGGGCATACACCTCCTGCTCAGTCAAAGCTGGAGTGTAGTTTCCTCCAGCTTCCTTGGCATTCCGCTGTTCTTTCTAAAGGACAAAAGGGCAGATGATATCAGGAGGACTACTGTTTTGAATCCTATACCACAGAACAATTATTTACTGAAATGTTTGATATGGCTAAAATGTTATATATTTCAGCTACATTAAAGTTTCTCATTACAGTTTTGATTGCAGTCTTTTGAGTAAAGACAAGGTGCTGAATCTTAAACTACAAACACATAAATGTTCCTTTAATTAAACTGATAAAACAGAAGACATTAGAAAACTTCTCGCATGCTCTCTTGTAAATGTCACGCTATACAAATTACCCTCAGAAACTTCCAATATGAAATAAGCATTCTCTTTATTGCTAGTGACCTTAAAAATCCTCGCAAAATGCTACAGGGTAAGCAAAGCAGGTAAGGAAAAGTGGTTTCCTAAACTCACATTCTAACTAACCATTCACTATTCCCAGTAAGAATTACTGGACACAATAAATATTCTAGTTGTTCTCAGACTAAATACTCTGAGGTTAACCATCTTTTAAGTAGAGCCTGATTGGACCATGACAAAAACAAGCTTTCTAGACTGGGTGT
Organism: Micromys minutus; assembly: GCF_963924665.1. Classification (NCBI taxonomy): domain Eukaryota; kingdom Metazoa; phylum Chordata; class Mammalia; order Rodentia; family Muridae; genus Micromys; species Micromys minutus. Next base: position 47,858,257 of record NC_137985.1, on the reverse strand, counting down.
GATGACAGCAACCAGAGTGCCAGCTACTGGGGAGGCTGAGGCAAAAGGATCACCAGAGTCCAGGATTTTAGGACCTGCTTAAAAAGAGAAAGAAATGAGTAACCAACCCTCTTACCTGATATGTGTGCAAAATCTCCAAAAATGCTTTATAGATGTCTGGCTGGCCCTGGAATCTGTTCTTGATCTTATTAACATAGTTGATGGCATGATTAAACTCCACAGGTTGATTGTTTTGCAAAGATGGAGCCGTTCCCAAGGAGATTGTCACTGGTGTGTGAGGCTGGACCGGTGGAGAACGTGGGGATGCATATGGTGGAAGTGGGGGAGTCTGCTGACTGGATGGCGTATGTGCTTGTAGTTGGGAAGGCTAAAAAGAAAAGAGTTTTTATTTTTCCTTAAGATCATAGGAGGTTTGACATTAGGGAAGAAAATTCAAACTGAAAAAGCAACACAAATAGAAAATCCCAGGTAATCTGATCAAGACACATCTTTTACTCTCATTCAGGGCCATGAAATACTGATTAAGCCAAGCCATTTTAGTTCAGGAAATCATACTAGACAGGGTAGGAGACTTAGAAAGTTTTCACATTTTGACACTACTACCTCAGCCTCAAATTTCCAGAACACATTAAGTCAGGAGCCATTTCTAATTATAGGAATAAATTTTTCATATGTAGTTTTTAAGCTCACTACTTTAACAGGTGCAAATTAAAAAGAAAACCTCATCCTACACAGACTTTTAATGTCAAGAAGAACAACAACTCAATAGTTCCATAATCCAAGATGAACTGTTTCTAAACCAGCTGTGTTCAATAGAACACTGAAATGAAGTGATTCTCTTTCTCTGTGCCATCAGATACAAGAGCCACCAGCTACACATTGGTTCTTGAGGACATGAAATTTAGTTAGTACAACTTAACTAAATATATGAACTAAAACTTAATTCTATGTGGCTAACAACTACCCCGGCATATCTTGATCAAGGACATCTAAGCATTTTTGCGTTAAAGTATACAAATACATTTTTGTCAGTGCTTGGTTCCCCGCCCCCCCAAGGTTTAATAGTGTACATTAAGGTCTTACTAGTTACAACAAGGACATCTTCTTATTGTGATCTGGCAGAGTAACTTGTGTTTTTTTGAGAATGTATTTAGTACAGCTCAGAATATCTTCAAATTGCATGTCCTGCTTCTAGCTCTAGCTGAGATACAGATGTCATCACACCCAGCTCTGCAACCATGCTCATAAAATGACAACTATCTATGTAGAGTCTAATTTGACCATGATAAAACGATCATTTCTGAGCTAGGTATGATGGCAGCACCTAGATTACCAGTTACTCAGGACCAAAGCTTAGGACTGTAAAACTAGCCTGGGCAACACAGAAAACCCAAGTCAAAAGACAAGCAAACCATACACACACCCTATTTCTGGTGTCAAAGGATCACTACAAAACCAGCCAAGACTAGAGGAAAAAGAAAAGAGTCCTAGAGTCTGCTGGCATAATGATTTAAGTGAATATCAAGATAATAAAGTATATATAACCTTGAACCATGTGAGATGTCAACATTATCTCTGAGGATATCATTGTAACTTGTGTATCTATTAAGTCATATACAGGAGAAGGTCAGGAGGTGCGGTGTCTTCCCACAACTCACCTTGCTGACTTTGGCAGGTGTGGGCTGAGGAGCTGGCTGAGCGGGAGTTGGAGCTGACTGGGCTGAAGGCTGGGAAGGATGCTGAGGTGGTGGCTGAGGCTGGGGCTGGATGCCATGGGTGGGAATCTGATGAACCTGGCCAGGAGTTGTCACGTTCACCATGTCATTAGTCTGCACCTCAATTTTATAGCCAGGAGGCAAGAAGGTGTTGAAGCCCATGATCAGGTCAGGGTGGCCTTTAAATAGCTGGGACACACGGCTAATCACTCCTGGAGTATCAATGCTGACAAAGCAAAGAGGAGGAAAGAAAAGCTATGAAAAGCAAGCTTGACAAAAGCTCTAGAGGAAAACAGTAACTCACCAGGTTTTCTCTAAACAGGAATACAGACTAATAACTCAAATTCCAAAGCCATTCACATGCTGCTCACAATTCTGAGTCACACATACAATCTTGGCAACAAGTCTACACAGTAGATACACACATAGTACATCTAACTCTTCCCAAGCCAGACCCAACCTTGAATATACCAGTACAGATCGTAATAGGCTTAGGTTTAGACTGCTCAGATGAATTAGTCTCAAACAGTGAGCCATGCCCGAATATCAGGGTATCTTATATTAATTAAAAAAAAAAAATTCAAGGAGCCTAAAAATTTAACAGTGTTATTATTTCCCTAACTGAAATAAACACCAGAAAAATTTAATATACATTTAAAAGTAAAAGGCCTAGCGCTCTATACGTACCATGAAACCAAAATATAGTGCTGTGTAGTTGTTTTTTCCTTTAAGAGTAGCTCAAGGCTGAGGCAACAGAAGTGCCAAAAGTTCAAGGCCAACCTGTGTGACATACCCTAAGACTCTGTCTCAAGCATTCCCCCAAATAAATAATAATCCATAAAAAATGCTTGTGTATATATATTCCCTCTAAAATCAACATGCTAAGCAAAAACGTCAATGCAGCTGCAAATATTCTTTACCTCTGAGATTTAAATTCCTTCATGATGTCAAGGAAATCATTGTAGACCTGAGGCTGACTACCAAACTGCAGTTTCACTTGGTCAAGATACGACAGGGCATCCTCCACCTGGGCAGGGATACAGTTCAGAGATATAAGAAGTCAAAACTTTTAACAGAAGATCATCCATGCTCAAAAAAGGCAGTAAGGGAATTACTTATGAAGAGCATTCGAAATTTGTTTGAACACCAAAAATATGATTCAATTTTAAAACGAAGGTCAACTCATAAAACCTGTACCCTTGCCTCACGTAATTCTGTAAGGAATGATTAATCAGTGATTACCACAGTCATAACCAGTATTACCATAGTATCCATTCACCCATCTCATAAGTACTTGCTAAGAAACAACACAGCAGAACCAAAGAAGGTTACGTTACATATTCAATAACAAGTTGAAACCCTAACTCCACAGAAATATACTCATTGTCTAGTGGTAATCCTAAAATAACCACTGAAGGCCATAACAACACCATGTTCTCCTCCAATGTGAGGGAACCCGTGAGTTGATTTATAAACTAAAAGCCCAAGATAAGGACATGGTGGCAAACGTGAGGGCCTGTGAAGAATGTCAGAGGAAGCGGCAGGGTACAGTCTCATGTTGTTTATTTGCAAAACCTAAACCAGCTAGCTCAGTCTAGCAAGAAGTGAAGTACTGGTAAGTATTGGGGAAAGCGATCTTAAAACACAACTTAGATGTCTTATTTTCTTCATTTTCATGTTTTCCAGTTAACATAAGTACAGAATAGACTAAAAGTAGGTATGAATGGTGCTGTAAAGATGTCACAGTGGGAATCTGCTCACTTCCCATGAGGGCAAGCATGAGGACCTGAGACTGGATTCCTACAACACAAATTTGGCCACATTAGCACATGCCTGTAACCCCAGTACAGGTAGTATACTCAGACAGAATAGAACTGAGAGGGATGGCTGGTGGGCCAGCTATGCTCAACTAAGGAAAGGGAGAATGGAGGACAGGATAGGGATGGAGGTCGGGAGACAAGTTATACTCTGGGGAGAGCTGTAACTGAGATGAGGACAGCTTGATTACAGTGCGGGTCAAAAGAACAGAAAACTGAGATTCAAAAGCTTTTAGTGAGAAGTGACAGGACTGGAGGACTAACGGAATACAAGAGACAAGGGAAAGCAGGTACTCAAAGTGGCCTATCACACACAGGAATGAGTTTGAAGGGCTAGAAATAATGCAAATATAATTTAGGATGCTATAATACTCAGTACAAAATTCAAAATTTTAGGATATCTGATGTTGGTATAAGATACAATTAATGATATACTACAAAATAAAATGCTTATGCTCAAATAAACCATTAAGTGATGTTATAGTGTGAATGTCCCCTAAAACTCATGTGACTAATCTTTTTTTAAAATTTTTTAAATATTTATTTATTTCATGTATGAGTACCCTGTAGCTGTCAAGACACACCAGAAGAGGGCATCAGATCCCATTACAGATGGTTGTGAGCCACTATGTGGTTGCTGAGAATTGAGCTCAGGACCTCTGGAAGAGCAGTCAGTGCTCTTAACCGCTGAGCCATCTCTCCAGCCCGCGACTAATCGTTTTAAATGTGCTTTTAGTTTTCATTTTGTATAGCTGGGTACTGAATCCATGGGATCCTCTGTGCTCTTCACTAAGTTCCAGTTCATACCTTCTTTTGGTGGTGGCAGTGGAGGGGGCAGTGGTGGGGCATCATAAGCACTATCCTTAGCATCAAGCTGAAAATCAGGGCTTTTTAACCCCTGCTGTGCTAACAATTGAAGACAGAAATTTGAATATACTAAGCCAGGCCTCTCTGCCTTCTGCCATTTGTGAACAATGTTTTGTTGTGGGTATTTTTGTTGTGATTCTTTTTTTAAAAGACAAGGCCTTACAATATAACCCTGGCTGGCTGGAAACTAGCAATGTAGACCAGGTTGGTCTTTAAGTCACAGGTATCAGCCAGCTTCTGCCTCCAAGTGCTGGAATTTTGGAATTAAAGACATCATAACCACGTACTGTTTTTATATGTCTTTCTCTCTGGTTATCTGAAAGAGACTGACTCCCATAGGCTCATATTTGAATGCTTGGTCCCCAATTAGCCAACTGCTTGTGAAGCATTAGGAGGTATGGCCGTGTTGGAGTAAGTGTGTCACTACTACACTGAGGTTTTGAAAGCCCCATGCAAGGCCCAGTCTATTAACACCAGCAGAACAGACATGAGCTTTCAGCTACTGCTCCAGCTCCAGTCCTGCCTGCTGCCATGTTCCTCACCATGGTGCTCGTGCGCTAACCCTCTGAAGCTAAAGACAAGCCCCCAGTTAAATGTCTTTTCTCTATATACTGCCTTGGTCACTATGTTTCCTCATAACAACAGAATATTAACTAAGCAAGACACATACATGCAAATACAAACACTGACCCAAAAATAGCAGGCAAGGATTGGGCAATAGCTCATTGGTAGAATGCTTATCCAATGTGTGAAGCCCTATAGTCATTGTCCAGTACTGCCAGGGGGAAAGGGACAAAAAAACCAAAAATGCCAAGCAATGTGAGAACAGGTAGTTAAATTATATGGACGGACGGACGGATGAAAACACACACACACAAATTAATTAAAGGGCTATTGAGATGGCTCAGCAGGTTCAAGTACTTGCCACCAAATCTAACAATCTAAATTCAATCCCAGAGACCCACATGGTACAGAAAGAGAACCAACTTCCCAAAGTCGTTCTTAGACCGAGATGGAAGTGCAGGGTGTTAGTTACATGTGCACGTGTGTGCATGCACACAAAGACAAATAGGTAAATATAATTCTGATGTTATTTAAAATCTAAAAAGACAGGGTTGATACACAGCAGTGACCCCAGCATCTGAGAAGCAGAAGCAGACAGTAGAGAACATAATTTTCAGGCCAACCTGAGTTAAAAGCCTTTACAACCCACACTTCCCCAAACCTATCAATCAAGATCTTTTAACAAAAAAAAAAAAAAAAAAAAAAAAACACCAAATCTACCCAATATTCGCTCTATAATCCTAATCCAAACTTCCTTGTTGGTTTGTATAAGAAGCAAACATATCCCATGTTTCTATACATGGCACCCTAGAGCAAGGCAGGTGAAGGAAACAATGTCCTTTGAGAAGGCCGTCTTAGGGTTTTATTGCTGTGAACAGACACCATGAGCAAGGCAAGTCTTATAAGGACAACATTTAATTGGGGCTGGCTTACAGGTTCAGAGGTTCAGTCCAGTATCATCAAGGTGAGAGCATGGCAGCATCCAGGCAGGCATGGTGTAGAAGCTGAGGGTTCTATATCTGGAAGCCAGGAACAAACTGGGCATCCTCAGGCAGCAAGGAGGAATGTCTCCAAGCCCACCCCCAGAGTGACACACTTCCTCCAATAAGGCCTCACCCAATAGTGCCACTCCCTGGGCCAAGCATATGCAAACTAAATACCTCTCCCTGCCCCCCACAGGCTTGTTCAAACAGATGAACTATAGGGGCCATACTTAAACAAATCATAATAAAAAGTACATTTAGTCCAACTTCCAAAGTCCCCACAGTATACAGCAGTATCAACAATGTTAAAAGTCCAAAGTTCAAAGTCTCTTCTGGGATCCATCTAATTACTTAACTGGAATCCCCAAATTAAGACAGGCAAACCAGCTGAGGAAGGTCCAATCTCTGCCATCTCCATGTCTGATGTAAAAGTGGTCTTCAGATCTTCAACTCCTTTTTCATTTTTGTTGACTGCAACAAATGCTGCTTCCATTCCCCTTTAGCAGCTTTCCTTGGCAGGTATCCCAGGGCTCTGGCATCTTTAAATCTTTGGGTCTCCAAGGCAGCTACAATGTTACAGCTTCTTGTTTCAATATATGGGATCCACACATCATCTTCTGGGCTCCTCCAAAGGGCTGGCTTCATTTCTGCTCTGCCCTCTGCAGCACTTTAAGATCAGGTTGATCCACTCCACTGCTGCTGTTGTTCTTGATGATCGTCCCATGGTGCTGGCACCAATACACTGGGTCTTCTCATAGGCTCCCTTCATGCCTCACATCCTTTGTATGACCCCTTCAGTCCTGGATTGTCAACTACAATGGAGGCTGTACTTTTACCATGGCCTCTCACAGTGCCAAGCCTCAGCTGTTCTTCATGATGCCATCATGCCTTCAAAACCAGTACCACCTGGGTGAGTCTTTACCAAGTACAGCTGAAGCATGAGGTGCAACCTTGGCTATCTCCGGAACACAGCTTTTCTGTGCTCTCAGAAAAAGATTTCACCTCAGTGATGCTGGTCTCTTCTTAATCACCACTAATTTCTTAGCTCCAGCTGACCAGCACCAATTGTCCCAGTAGCATCCTTCTCTTGAATATAAAGGCAGAGCCACACAGCCGAAGCTTCTGAATTCTGCTGCTTACAGGAGCTGGAACATTAGCCCCCTTGTTCTATTACATTATCATTAGCTTCCTTTTTCCAACTCCTTCACTGCCTAAGCTTGGCTGTCCTGGATCTTGTTCCATAGACTGACTTAGAATTCACGAGCTCTGCATGCCTGTCTCCTATGCACTAAGCGGTCCACCAAGTCTAGATTTAAATTTTTCTTCACCTAGAATTTGCTCTGTTCTAGGCTGGCCTTGAACTCAGAGATCTGCCTGTCTTTGCCTCCTGGGATTAAAAAGGCTTGTACCACCATGCCTGGAACTAAATTTTGCTGGGTGGAATCTCACCAAGGTCACTGCTTCTTTAATTCAATCTAATATTCTTGAACACAGGACTCAGCTCCATTTCACTTTCTGGTGTCCCTTTACTACTCAAACTATATTTTATATTTTTCCTTTCTCAGCTTGCTACATTTGTTCAAAATACTCTTCATAAGACTTAACCAGGGAACAAAGTTGCTGCTGGGTTTATTGAGACTTCCTTTGTCAATGCAATTAATATACATCTCAGCCTTAGGCAGTCTCTTCAGACAATGGAAAAAAGTAGCCATGTTTTTCACCAGTACATCACAAAAAACAGTCTCTCAGCCACTTATTAACGTTCTTCTCCACTGAAACCTCTTGGGCCAGGTCTGCACAGTTCAAATCACTCACAGCAACAAAGTTTTCCATATTCTTTCTATGACAGCCCATATATAATCCACATTCTTCCAAACAAAAGCATGGTCATCAGGTCTATCATACCAAAACCCCAGTCCTGGTGCCAACTTTTGTCTTAGTTGGGGTTTTATTGCTATGAACAGACACCATGATCAATGCAAGTTTTATAAAGGGCACATTTAACTGGGGCTGGCTCACAGGTTCAGAGGTTCAGTCCATTATCAAGGCGGAAGCATGGCAGCATCCAGTCAGGCATGGTGTACAAGGAGCTGAGAGTTCTCCATCTTCATCCACAGGAAGCCAGGAACAGACTGGGCATTCTCAGGCAGCTATGAAGGTCTCCAAGTCCACCCCCAGAGTGGCACACTTCCTCCAACAAGGTCACACTTTCTAGTAGTGCCAAGCATATGCAAACCAACACAAGGGCTGACTGGAAAAGGCTGTAGCAATCAGTCCAGCACTGGGACTTACACCTGTAATCCCGACACTCAGAAAACAGGCAAGAGGGTCTCTAGTTCAGGGCATTCTCATCTATACAGTGAAACTCAATCTAAAAATCTCTCACCTCTACCCAGTAAGGGCTCTAAAAGTGTTTTTGTTAGTTTAAGGGCCAATCTAAAGGCTTTAGAATATTAAGGCATCATCAATGTCTTTTTTCCCCGACTCAGTAAGATGTTAAGCTCACAGTAGTGCTTCCTTCTGCAATACAGCCACTCTATAAGCAGAATGTGAAGACTGATTCGTAGAACACCAAATTTCCCCAAGACCACAAATTCCTCAGTAAAGCAAATTTCATAAAATTCCTCCTCTTTTTCAACTGTTGGGTTCATTATGCTATTTATACAGTATTTAGGGTCCTTAGGTCAATATTAAATTCCTAAGAATGGACACCAATAAGGTCCAGATCATGGAGAAGTCAGCTAAGCAGTACAGACACTTGGAGACCAGAAATCAATTCCAAGCTTTCCAGTGGATACCGAAACTTGAATTCCACCCCTACACTGACTTTTCTCTACATATATATTCAGGGTAAAATCTGACTTATAAACTAAGCACAGTAAGAACTAATAAAGAGAACTTACTTTCTATCTTACAAAATCTGCTTATGTTTTCTCCCTTATCAAGTTGAGAACTATCACATTCTTACTTTAAAGGAAGCACTGTACGGCTTTCCCTTCATTGAGAATCACTGCTGGTACTGGGGCTGATCTGGTCTGACTTTCTAAGTGACTAACAGGCAGGCTACAGGAGCATGCTGACTAAAAGGATGATTTACATCCTACTGGGAATGGACAGTATGAGATTTCATTAAAACACTATTCGTGATGGCACAGTATTTAAATTTTATATACTGCTTACTCTGGAAACCTTTATTTCTGGTTTTCAACCAGGTAGCTATGGGTAACTGAAATAGCAGAAAACAAGCTTTCAAAGAGGAAGACATCTACATTAGGAAAAACAAAAAGTAGATATTCTGACACACATATACACTTTGGGGTAAACTGTTCACTACCAGAATGCACCCACTACATAGAATTATACAAAATTCGGCTACTACAACCAGAGGAAGATAAAACATCTCACCACTTCACAGTTTTAACTCACACATTTCAAAATAATTGAGACAAAAAGGTTAGTTGGGAACACAAGCTGCAATCAGCCCACCATAGATGTCGCATGCATTTCAAAGCACCACACTGGCTTCATCACAACACAAGAAACACACTTCGTTCACTAAAGGGTGCTTCAAAAGGGGAAGCTTTACTAAGCATGGATTTAAAGATGCTGACAAACTCATCTGTTCGGAGCAATAAGAATAAAATCAGAGTTGTATTATGGCACTAATTTGCTATACCCAACTACTCTGTGCTCAGACGTGTACTCAATAAAAATCTTATGTACTAAGAACTTCAAGTCTAAAAGAAAGGATCTCAAACTGATACTTCCTTTTCTAAGACAACAACCCTTCAATTCTGGTACACTTGAGTGCTATGCATTCATACAGCCAACACTTTTTGAGTGTATGTTTCTCTGAATCAGGCATTAGTGACAAAAAGGAAATTCACATAAACAACATTTCTTATAATTGAAACCCTACTGTCTTAGATTAAGGCATTATTTCCTGCTGAAGATAAAGTAAGCCTAGGAAGGACACAGGATACTACCTTGAGCCTCTGAAACTGCTGCTGTCCCTGCACTGGTGCAACTGGTGGGGCTGGATGGGCATGGCTCTGCACCACCTGGCCTCCATGAGGCTGGACACCTGTTGGGTGATGATGACTGCTATGAACCGTCGCTATGGCGGGCCCATGGCTGCCAGAACTTTGTGGCACAGCTGAAACCTGGGGTGAACAAAATACAGACAAATTAAGGCTTGTGCATTCTTCCCTGAATGCATCTAGAGAAAAAACGTAAATGCATAAAGCATGTGTATGTTTCTGCATACATAAAGATATTAAGAAAAAGAGAATTACTGATGTTATAGTTTGCCTATATTCAATGTTTTACAGATATTAAAAAACCATTCAATTTAAGCTGGGCATGGTGGCACATGTGTTTTATCCCAGCACTAAGGAGGCAGAGGCAGGCAGATCTCGGAGTTTTGGGTCAGTCTGACCTATGCAGAAAGTTCCAGGACAGGAGCTATGTCTCAAAATGTGATAATAACATTAATAATAAATTTCAGAGCACTTCTGCTCTCCTATTTCAAAACTGTCAATCAAAACCAAGAGTGGGAATATCATGCCTGCATTCCCTGCATTTACAAAGCTAAAGCAGGAGGCACTGACTTTAATGCCAGCACTTGGGAGTGAGAGGAAGGTGAATCTCCGAGTTGAGGGGCTAGCCTGGTCTATAAATTGAGTTCCAGGACAGCCAGGGCTACACAGAAAAACCCTGTCTCAAGAAAAAAAAAGAAGAAACAAAAGATGTTTTAAAGCTTTTCATAAAACTTAATTATATGGACTGAAGATTGGGCACTATAGCCCAGTGCTCACCCAATAAGCAAGGACTGTGGATGGGGTTCCTGGAACTCAGAGGAGGAACAACAGCAAGCAGCATTAACTATTTTTTTTCTAAATGTCTGAAATGTTGGCCTTTATTAAAGCACACAGTAGTTTCCATTAAGGATATGTGCACATAGCCTCAAGTGCAAGCATTACATTTGCTTCACAGGAGACTCCCAAGGAACTGACACTCAAGTGCTTGCTGACACACGAGTGCCTCAGTTCAAACTCTATTACTGCAAAATAAAAATTAAAAAAAGAAAAAAACAAGCCAGGTGTAGTAGTGCATGCCTTTAATCCTATCACCCAGGCAGCCTGGTCTATACCAAGATTTCCCGGCCAGCCAGGGCTACACAGTTAGAGACCCTACCTCAAGACCCCCTCCCCCCAAAGTAAAAGCTATTATAAGCCACATTAAGTTAAAAAAAATAATAATAAAAGTCAGGCAGTGGTGGCACACACCTTTAATTGCAGAATCCAGGAGGCAGAGGCAAGCAGATCTGAGTTAGAGGCCAGCTTGTTCTACAGGGTGAGTTCAAGAACCAGGGCCTACACAGAGAAACCGTCTTAGAAAACCAAAAAATATAAATAAAAAATGAAAAACATAGTTCTTCCACTTATATAAAGTACAAAACTCCCTGAACTGAACAATTATGTTAATTTGAGACATGAATAGAAATGGTAGTAACAAAGAAGGGTTATAAAACATGGGCTAGTGGTAGAATTCTTTCCTGACACAAACAAGACCCTGCAATCAATCTCGACCAGCACACACGTGAGGCAAGGTGGCATAACCTATAATCAGAAAAGACTTAAGAAGACAGGGAAAATAGGGGTACCGATGAAGGGGAGAAAAATAACCTCGGAGGTCATGACACAACTTCTATTGTTACTATTTTTAACTCATCTGGTGTTCTTAGGCTTCATATACATACATTTTAAAACAACTCACACACTTCAAGTTTTTCTTAGGTAGCTCAATGCTTAATAAAAATCACCTTCAATGACTGAAACCACCACCCTCAGCCCCAGCTTACCTGGTAGTTGGGTGCCACTGAGTACTGAATGCCTGTAGCTGACTGCATGGTCTCAGACACTGCTTCATATACAGGAGGGGCCGGGGCAAGTACCCGGTGCTGGTGAGAAAAAGCCTCTGTGCTTCCAGGAATCCTTCTCTGCTGGGATGCATACACTGGTGACTCCTGGTCATCCAAACGTCGCTTCATTCTGCACTCATGCTCGGGGATTCACTACAAGCCTGTACAAACCACAAAGTGACAACACAAATAAAATCTCACTCCAGTATGATGCACATGACTTAGGACCAGTAAGCCTGACTTTCATAACTAAGAAACCAATCTCTGAATGAATGACACACACCTTACAGCGAACAAGTTAGAACTGAAAGACAGAAGGCTAAGAACAGAGTTTTTATCAATTTGGTTACACTAAGTTGAAAGCAATCCTACAATTTAAAAATGCAAACAACTTTAAACTCTCCTATTCTAGTTATTCTCCTGTGATGGCTTCAATGACAACGGCTCCCTAAGTCATATATTTGAATGTTTGGTTCCTAGTAGATGGACTGTTTAGGAAGAATTAGGTATGGTCTTGTTGATGTGTCACTAGGGCTTTAAAAAGCCCACACCATTCCCAGTTTGCGCCCCAACCCCCTTTTCTCTCAGCCTCTTGGTAGTGTTTCAACATTTAAGCTCTCTGCTACTGTTCAGAGCTGTCTCCCTGCTGCCACACTCCTGGCCATGGACTAATCCTGTCAACTGTGAGCAAGCCCCAGTTCAAAGATGTCTTTCCTCTCTAAGTTGCCCTGCTCAGTGTCTCTTCACAGCAGTCCAACAGTAACGTAAGGCTGCTCCTGAGACCCATTAGAGTCAATACTTGTTACATACTCACACGCTACAAAAGCACACTCTGAGAACTCAGTACTGGGTCAGAGGATGACCCATGGTGATGAAAAGTGGGGCTAGTTATTAGGTAGGTTTAAGTTCATAAATAGCAACTGTCATAGAAAGAGATAATATGCCAGGAGCATGAGGCAAAAAAGGTTACCTTAAAGAATAAGGTACATTTTAAAAAGTTTCTTATTCTGTGGAATTTTTAGAACCTCAAACTAAAAATGAGAGTGAGAGATTAGATGCCTTCCAAGTTCCTTTCTGGCCCTTTCTCACATCCTTTACAGACAAGTCTCTTCGGCTTAACAATAGGAGACATTTTCTTGAAAGAATACACAAAGCTTATCGACACTTTATGCAGAAACCCACTTGAGGTTTTTTGTAAGCATTTCCAGCATCAGTATCATTAGCACAAATACAATACACTATCGTTAAGAAGGAATACTTGGAAGCAAGGTGGCTTAGTGAGTAAGGGTGTTTTGCTGCCAAGTCTGACACCCTGAGTTCAATCCCTGGAATTAACATCCTGTAACTGTCCTCTGACATTCACACACATGCCCTGGTACACTTACATACTTGTGCTTGCATACAGAAAAAATATATAAAATAGCAAAGGGGACGGAGAGATGCTTCAGTGATTACAAGTGCTTACTGCTCAATCATGAAGACCAAAGTTCCAACACCTACACCTCTTAGGTCATAACCTCTCCTATGAGAGATCTAGTCTCTGCAGAAACCACACTTTTGTGCAAATATCAACACAGCCTCCAACACACACAAACGCATCATACACATATTATCTCTGTTTTGGAATGAGAAACCAGGTCTTATAAATGGATGGCCTACAAAGTCCTTAACTTTTGGCTGCTACTTCAAGCTTTAGTTTTTATTGGCTTAAAACCTAGATGTTGTTAGGCAGTGGTAGTCCATGCCTTTAATCCCAGCAGGCCACACAAAGAAACCCTGTCTCAAAAACACAAAACAAATAAAACCCTATGTTAGTCTAAAATTAATCTCTAATAAGAAAAATTTAATAAATGATAAATTAACCAGATATACATGAAGAACACAGCACAGGGCCATGAAAAACTTTGAACGTTCATTAGATACTGCTTTCTAACCAAACTCTCAACTGAAATTTTATAGCTTTGGTCTCATTTTATGATGCTCAAATGATATTCCATGAGCCAATTTATAGGAAAATGTTTTAAAAAAAAAAAGAATGAAAGAAAGAAAGGAAGGAAGGAAGGAAGGAAGGAAGGGAGGGAGGGAGGGAGGGGCTGGAGAGATGGCTCAGCAGTTAAGAGCACTGGCTGCTCTTCAGGTCCTGAGCTCAATTCCCAGCAACCACGTGGTGGTTCACAACCATCTGTAATGGTATCTGATGCCCTCTTCTGGTGTGTCTGAAGACAGTTACAGTGTACTCATATACATAAAATAAATTGTAAGAAATAAAATAAAAATTGTAGTGAGTTTTTCACTGGTTAAATATTAAAGTGCTTTACTTCACTGTTGTAAGAACTTGTTCTTGTCATTTGTTTTGCTCCATTTTCACATTTACAATTTCTTTATGGGTATGGGTGATTTACCTGCCGGTACGTCTGTGAGTAGTACAGACAAGGGTCAAGCCAGGCAGTGTGGCTCACTCCTCTAATCCCAGTATTCAGAAGGCAGAGGCAGATCTGAGCTCAAGGCCAGCTGCCTGGTCTAAAAGCATCTTCCAGGACAGCCAGGGCTACACAGAAAAAAACCTTGATTCAAGCAAACAAGCAAAAAGTAAAATTATAGTTTATGGGATGCAGTGCTGTCAGTGATGGGTCAAATCCAGGGCCTTGTACATGCTAAACAAGTACCAGTAAGTTACATCCCCAGCCAGTAATTAATTTTATAGCATATTTAACTACATTCACTTCTAGAATTTTCTTTCCAGACCATTAATATAAAACTGAAAAGATGGTATCCAGAGTCTTAAGTCAATTTCTTAGCTCAACTAGTCACTTTCCTTTTGATAAGTGATACAGCCACTCCTTTCCTTCTAGCTGTTAGCATCCCTCATCCACACAGTTGACAATACTTTCCAAGCATTTCTCCTCCTCTATTCTCTACACTGCTTTCAAAATATACCTCAAATGTAAACCTCATCTACCACTAGCTTTCTCAATAGTTTATATTCAACTCATGGACCTGGAGAGATGGCTTGGCTTGCGGTTAAGAGCTCTGGCTGCTCTTCTAAAGAGCCAGAGATCAATTCCCAGCATGCACATGGTAGCTTACAACCAGTCTGTCACTCTGCTCCAGGGCATCATGGCTCAAGGATTAGGGTTACAAGAACTTTGGGACTAAGTTCTTGCCTTCCACCTGGCTGAGATAAGGTTTTGCTGCGTAAAAGCTTACTCTAGGGTAGCTAGTTTATGAGCTTCCAGGAGACTATCCTGTCTCCACCTCCTGTCTTTCAGGAGTTCTGGGGACTACAAATGCACACTACATGCCCTGCTTTTCACTTGGATTCCAGACTGAACTCAGGTTGTCAGGCCTGTGTGAGAAAGAGCTTTACTTGTTGAGCCCTCTCATTGGCTTAGAAACTCTTAAAAGACATACTTTAGTTGGCTGGTGATGGCTCAGGCCTTTAATCCCAGCACTTAGGAGACAGAGCTCTGTAAGTTTGAGGCCAGCCAGAGCTGTAGAAAGAAACCCCATGTCAGAAGAACAAAAACAAAAGTATAGTCTATTTTGTTGTCAGGTATTCCATGAAAATTTAAAATGTGCACACTCTTTAATTTACCCGCCTGCCAAGTCTAACACTGCAGAAGAGTATAAAAAGCTGAGTGCTAGGCACTGGCTAACTGAGGTACATCCATATTGTGGGAAAATAGCTGCTACAAAGATCAGAGCTCATCATCAACTGAAACATGCTAAGTGAAAATAGGCCATGATATACACACACCATTCATTCAGTACTTGTACAATCTATATCAAGTACTTGTGTTAAGTACACTGCAATGTCACTGAGAAATAAGTTAAGAAAGTATACTTCAGGGACTGAAGAGATAGCTTGGTAATTAAAAGTGGATCCTGTTCTTGCAGAGGGACCTGAGTTCAGTTCCTACCAACCAACCATTCAGGCAACTGACAAGCATCTGTAACTCCAATTCCAGGGAATCCAAACACTTTGGGCCTCCTTGAGCACCTGTACTCATGTGAGAGTATGCACAAGCACACACATGGGCACAGACATACACAGACACACTTAGAAAATAAAAATAAATAAAACAAAAAAGCTTCACAAGGACTGGAAAGAGGGCTCAACAGGTAAGAGGACTTGTTATTACAAGGAGGGCTCAGCACAAGAAAATCTGATTTCAAGATGATGCTATCCTCCCATCAGGGATACTGCAAGATAACTAAGGACATTCAGCAGCTTAGAGAAAGTCCATGACTTTCTAGTGTCTCTCCTGAGTGCTGCCTTCCAAGGGCAATGTTCCTCCCCCACCTCCTACAATGTGTGGCTGATTCTTAAGGCACTCAATGCTCCATAATGTGATAAAAATCATACATCTACTTGCCTTCTCTGACAAGAATAAAAACTTCTTAAGGACAAAAACTGCTATGCATCAGCCCAGAGTTATCTAAACAGGTGGTTAATTAAATGGGTGTCATCTCAACTCACTCTCTCAGAATTTAAGTCTGAATCGGTTTGTTTTGTTTTTTTCCAGATATATTTATTTTACCAGAGTATACTCCTTTAATTCCACCATTCTGGAAGCAGAGGCTAGTGGATCTCTGAGTTTGAGGCCAGCCTGATCTAGAGAGTTCTCATTCCAGGATATCCCAGGCTACACAGAGAAACCCTGTCTCAAAAACAACAAATCAAAAATTATGTATTTATTTGGGTCATGTTTACCTAGTAACTCTTTTATGCCTGCATGCCTCTAGACCAGTACAGGGCTTTGGATCATCTAGAACTGAAATTATAGATGGTTGAGAGCTACCATGAATCCTAAAAATTGAAACTGAGTCTTCTGGAAGAGCAGCCAGTGCTCTTAACCACTGAACCATCTCTCCAGCTATCTCCCCATCCACCAATCTTCTTAAAGCCAAAAGTTTCGACACTGATAACTCCTCAAAATAAACACAATTACAATTCCACCTCTGGATACTAATCTAAGAACTAAAAGAATTTGAACAATATTGATATACCATGTTCCCAGAGAATTATTCATAAAAAGCACAAGGTAGGGTAGGAGAGAAGATTTACCTGTGGTTAAGCACACACATTGCTCTTTCAGAAGGCCCAGGGTTTACTTCCCAGCATGTACATCGAGGTTCACAAGGCTATAACTCTAGTCCCATAGAATCTGATATCCCCTTATAGCCTTTTTGGGTACTAAGTATGCACATAATACAAATACATACATACAGATAGAACATACATAGGAAATGAAAATAAGACAAAAAATTCATAAGGTAGAAAAAATGTCAATGGAAATAAGTAATCTTGGTATATATGTATACAAGGGAAGGAAATTCTGACATATAATACAATATCAATGAACTAGGAGGACAAAACTAGGTAAAATACATCACAGTCAGGCCAGCCTGGTCCACAGAGTGAGTTACAGGGCAGCCAGGACTACACCACATCAAGTGGTTCATAACCATCTTAACCACAACTCCAAGGGATCAAGCCAATGTCTCTGGTCTCCAAGTGTACCTACATCCAAATGTATAATCAAAATAGAAATTTATCTCAAAAAAGAGAGACTTACTGTTTCATGTGTGTAAAGGTTCAACAGTGGGAGAAAGTGAGTTCTGAAGGTGGATGGTGGCGAAGGCTGCACAAGGACGTGAGTGTACTTAATGCCACCGAACTGAACTAAAAAAGATGAAAAACTATATATTTTAGTTTTCACTATTTCCATGGGGGCACGCACCATGTGTGCTTTTGTATGTAACAGAGGCCTACTTAGAGCAGTTTTCTCCTTTTACCATGTGAGTCTTAAGGGTTCAAACTCAAGACTTGGCAATGTGTTTTTTACCTGCTGAGCCAACTTTCTAGCCCACAATTTTGGGAGCCTAGGCTAGCCTCAAACTATGTACTTAAAAATGACCTTCAACTTTCCTCCCAAGTACTAGGATTACAGGCTCGTTCCCTATGGCTGGGCTTATAAGGTTGTGGAGGCTGAGCCCAGGGATGTGGGCTCACTAGGCAAGCATTCTAAAAAATGAGCTCACACCCCTTTCAGTGTGTAAGTACAAACTTTTTGTTTTGATTAAAATGCATACATCTAATATATATTATATGCATACCTCCATCATCAACTAGAGCTAGCTTTATACAGTTGAGGAGACTGGAGGCAGACTACCTGGATTGAGATCCCTGTTTGATCACCTGTGCAGACTAAACCTCTGTGAACTACTTTGCTCAGTCACTCATTCTGTGTTCTTGAAGCAGGGTCTTGTGTAGCCCAGGCTGCGTCAAACTCCTAAGTAGGCAAGGACTGCCCTGAACATCTACCCATCTATCTTCCTGTATCTAGTCCCCAAGTGCTGGGATTACAGATGTACTACTGTTCGTGTGAATGGTGCATCTATGTGGTCACTCGCACAAAGATCTACCTTTGATCCCCTCCACGGATCAAACTCAGCTCTTTAAGCTCCAGGAGCAAGAGCTGTGCCCACTGAACCACTCTGCCGCCCCTCGTCTATATTTGTGCATAAGCAAGCCAGGTCAACCTTAGCCATCACTCCTAAAGTCCGTTCTTCAAACAGCTCCTTTACTGGCCAGGGGGTGGCCCACGCAGGCCAGTACCGGGGATCCCCACAATCTACTGCTCCCAGTGTGAAGATCACACGCAGGCTACCACACACTTAGATTTCTGTGGCCAGCTTTTCAAGTATATCCCAGAAATAGGACAAGCCTTCCTGCTTCAGTGGCATTTTTTACAATGGCATTTCCCTTGGCCCCTCACCTTGTTGTCATTGAAATATTAATTATTATTGTAAGGAAGGCTGCACAGATGTGACAGTCAGAAGACAACGTTCAAGACACTTGTTCCACAGTAGATTCCTGGGATCTAACCTAAGAGTTTGCATGGCAAGTGTCTTTATCCACTGAAGCTACCTCCTGACCTACCTTCACTAGTAAAAGATGCATTTCAAAACAGAGATGTAACCCTAGCTAAGGCAAAGGCAAGAAAATCACTGAGTTCTAGGCAGGCTGGGCTCCAGGGTGGGTTCAAATAAATGAGTGGCCCACTCACCAATCCACAACTCAGAGCTGCCACAAAACTTAAGTTACATGTCTATACAGCACCCACAGACACCCATACACGAGTGCATATACAATTAAACACATTAGCAAGTGACCAATGCCTGGCAAGTACCTGGGGCAGAGGCGAAGTTCAATAAAGACAAACCCTTATTACAAGAGGGACACTACTGTTTAAAAAGCAAATACGGTCTTTTTAAAAGAACATTCAAAAAAGATAACTTGACATACTTTTAGTTGGAGGAATACTATACTAGATTACTAAAGATTATGAACACAACCTCTGAATTCTAAGTAAAGTCCCCTACAGCTGCCCTGGACAGCCTATCAGGACTTTGGCTGCACTGTCAAGATAGCTGTGCTTTGCCAGGAACCTTGTCAAATTAATAACTATCTCAAGTCTTAAGAAAAAGAAAAAAAAACTTGTTTATGCAAACCACTTAAGGCCTGAATTTAAAAGTATTAACATTGTTTTTCAAAGCTGTACTTCTGTTCTTTTTTCACTGTGTGTAAGGATGTTCAGTGTGCACCTGTGTCCGGTGCCTGTACTTGGAACTAGAGATACAGGCTGACATGGATGCTGAACACTGAACTCAGGTCTCTTAGTAATACCCACTATCCACCACTTAGCCAATCTGTCTAGCCTCCTAAAGGCTAGTAAGCAAAAAATAAAGCATATAATACTGCTGTATGGAAAAGAGGAAAAAAAAAAACAACAAAAAAACCCAAAACAAGAAAACATAACTAGGTTCTTAAATTATTAAAGCCTAGAACATGTGACTCCAGCATTATCTAGAATACACTTCTATAAGAGTATGAATTATGCCCAGCAGTGGTGGCGCATGCCTTTAACCTCAGTGTTTGGTGAGCAGAGGCAGGCAGATCTCTGAAACTGAGTCCAGCCTGGTCTAAGGGGTAAACTCCAGGACACCCAGGACTACAGTTAAACTTTAGTTTCTAAAAACAAAACAAGAAAGGGAAAAAAAGGATATGAATTAGGTCAGACTTTCCTCAAAGGTACTCCCTACTGCTATGTTGGCCTCCACCTCCATTCTGTTACTACTGCTGTTGTCACTTCTTTAGCTGAAAAGTGAATATTTAACCTCTTAACTATAGTACATACAGGGCATGGTTTTCAGCCTCTACTGAACAAAGGACAAATCCAGAATTTACCTTCAAAAATTACAGAGACGACTTAGTGCAGACTACTGGTGCAAAAGGTCCTAAGCTGGGTTCCTAGAACCTATGTCAGGTGGTGCATAACCACCTGTTAACCCCACCTACAGGGGATCTAACATCCTATTCTGGCCTTACACACACACACACACACACACACACACACACACACACACATTTTTAAAAAGTGGTCTATACATACTCATTCAGACATCAATACATAAATTAATGATTCAATGTTTACTTTTCATTAAAAGTTCTTTAAGTAAGATAACCCAACAACATCCCATCTAATGTTGTTACCTGTGCAGTAAATCCGTAATGGCCAAAGTAACTCTCTAACACAGGTTGGTAGGCTATACTACACATAGGTTTCATAGGGTTCAACCTATTTAGTATCTAAAAAGAGCAACATTAAGCTTTAAGGACTAGCAATTACATAAACCCAAAAGAGAACACAAAATTCTAAGTTACCTTTGTGAAGCTAAGATTATGTAACAAAACCTAATGTAGGTGAAGTCAGTCAAGAAATCAGCATTTTACTTAAATTTAAAAAATCTTTAAAGCCAGCCATGGATCATTAAATTTCGACTTAAAAAAAAAATCAGCCCTGGGGTATAGCCTAGTGGTGAAGCAAAGCTTATGTGCCTTAAATAAACTCAAAAACACACAATCATCTTTAAATATCTTTGTCAAAGACCAGTTTTAAGATTAAGAAGTAAATTCAATCCTTTCTCTAGAAATAAAATCTCAGCTTTGTAAGGAGCTAGAACAGCAAACTGAGTTTGAAGTCCTGAGGTACCAAAAATGGTTGCAAATTTTAGCTATCTACCCACCACCCCATAGATGCAAAGCTTAGCCCTGTAGAGTACAGTAGCTGAATGTCAAGGGAACTCCAGGAAGATTGGCGCCCTCCACAATTCTAGTCCCTGAGCACTCTGCCCCTCCCCCACCGGCCACTGGCGGGGAAGCATGGGCTCAGCACCAGCCGCACCTCACCGCAGACACTCCAGAGAGGACGCTGAGTATCTCATCCCAATAATTACAACTAAGAGGAGCAGTTGACCACGCTTCTACTCTCCCTAGCTGTTAAGGCGCCATCCACGATGCGTGAAGCAAAGTAGACTACAGCTCCCGGCCACGATGCACCAGGCAGAATGAAGAAGCTACTACCCAAGAGTCGGGACACCTCCACCGCTCCCAGCCTACAAGGGGCCCACCCACCCACTGGGATGCAGGGCGGGGCAAACGCAGCGCCCTAACCCCCCGCCAGACGCGACAGCGGGCTTTCCCCAGCTCTGCTTCACAGCTAAGGAGGCGGAAATCCCGGCGGGGGCGGGGCGGGAGGGGCGTGGCATCACAGCCCCGGACGCGCCTTCCGGCCAACCGAATCCCGCTAAGGCGGGGGAACACAAGCTTCACGCCCCCTCGCCGCCGCGCCCTAGAAGCCACACGCCGGGACCCTCTTTCAGTCCCGCACACCCCACAGACCCATAGCAGTACAGCCCGTGGCCCCGCCCACGAGGGGGAGAAGAGGAGGGGCCACAGCCGCGGGCCTTTAGCGCGAGCCCGCCCCGCCCCTTTCTCCACCACCGCACGCGCGCCGGCCCCGCCTCTGATCGGCGGGACTAGGGCCCGCCCCTCCGTGCGCACCGGGACTACGCTCTCCTCCCCCTCCCGCACGGAGTGCGGCTCCGCTCCGCCCCCCACAGCCACGCACGGGAAGCCGAGGTCAGCCCCCCCGAAAAACACACGCCCTCCAGTCCCGGGTTACCCGCCACCCAGCTGCTGGGCGGACCGCGACGCGGCGTGCTCTCACCGCAAAAGCTCCAGCCACTCAGCCTGCGCGTCGCTCCCGGCGTGAGCCTGGCACCCAGCACGGAGGCCCCGGAACGGCGCGGGCACAGGCCCGCAAGAGCGGACTGGCAACCTCCTTTGCGCCCACGAAGCGGTCACAGGCCTGGGTGCCCAGACTGGGAAGGAGGGAGGGAGGGAGGGAAACTCTAAGGGGGGAAGGGGAGGGGGGAAGATGGAGAAACCGTCTCTGCCGCCTCTACCGCCGCGGCCGCTTCTCTGTTACCCGGGAAATCCCGCCCACTCTCCGGGCCCGCCCCGCCGAGGGAAGGCTTAACCTCGCTCCGCCACGGGATATATTACCCATCCGTCAAGGATTTAGCCAATCACCGTGCCGCAAAGACCTACTCCCGCCCTCTTCCATCGCTGGGAGGGGAGAACGAGCCGCTCACCTTCTCCACGCCCCTATTGGCGGGGAGAGTCCCTAACTCAACCCCGCCTATTGGAGACTGATTGCCGAATCCCTCCTCCAATCTCCAATACTATTGGAGGAAGGAGAGTACCTCGTCACATCTCATTGGAGAGTCTCACATATCCCTCCCCATACCGCCCCAGCCACAGGCCTAACAAATTGGCTCCCGCCTCCGCCGGTGCCCGCATTGGAAGACTACCTTTGCTTCTCTCATAGCCCCAGGAAGGTAAGTAACCAATGTGGGGTAAAAATGTCCTTAAGTGAGGCCGACTCCACCCACTACGCTGCTGGACCAGGCCCCGCCCCCGATGATCTGATTGGACTATCTTGGCGCCGGTAGGAGCCGCCATTGGACACGGCGCCGGTCCAGGAAGGAGACCATTCCGCCCTGCGCGAGGATGCTGAACCTTAGCAGTCCTTTTGTGGAATGTTTACACTGGAGACTGAAGCTTAGCGTTCCAAAGGCCGGGACCGGAGATGGCGCGCAGCGCAGCGGTCGAAACCCGAGGCTTTGAGATTCGAAAAGGGAAAAGGCAGTAGTATTACCACCGTGGAGGATTAACCACAACAATGAAGGAAAGCCTGTCCTTCCTACCCACTTATTTTTACACTTTCACGGTCTTCTAAACACAGCCATCTGGAGCACTAAGCAGCTACTTTCAGCAAGCCGACTCCAAAATTAAGGTCTGGAGCGCTAATACGTTACTAAAGCCCAAATAGTACTAGCCAGTCATTAGGGCTGACTGCATACTGAGACACAGGGACAACCTTTATCCGCAGCTCTCAAGGGGCGGAGATAACCCAGCGGAGGCCTTTAAATGTCACCGCCTGGGCAAGCCTCCGGAAGGCGGAGCACGAGGAAAAATGTATTCCCTATCGGCCGGGTAGATCAAGAGACATTTTAAAACTGGAAGAAGAGATGCAGAAAAACTCACACAAACCACTGTATAAACCATTAGTGTGCTTTCACTTTCATAAAATGAGTAATAATTCCAAATTGTGTGAAGGATATGGTTTTAAGAATGACTATTCAAAGGGGAGTCTTTAATCGCAAATATTAGCGATACGCCAGGAGTATTGTCCGAATTTAGGAACACAAGCCAACCCCTTCAAAAAAAGAAAAGGGGAGGGGCGCGCATCCATAACATCCTTGGCAGACTGAGTTAATGGCGGTCTTTAAGCCTTCTGGGTAGGTAACAATGCCTGAACATAAAAAGTGCTTTGAGATACCTAGTTCCTTTTATTTTTACACCAATAAGGCGTGGGCCCAATGCCGATCTTGCTTTGGGGGGGCTTTCGCTGTGCCACGAAAAGTTATGCGGGATTCGTCTTCCCGCGCTCTAGAGCAAAGTAAAGAAAACCACCCCCCTAGAGTCGAGTGTCCCCAAGAGACACGACACCGGGAACCGTTTCGTAAATCCAATGAGGCCCTCCTGTAATCCTGCGAAGACTGCCATAAACAAGTGTTGGCAACAGGTGGGTCTAACTCCTAGGATGGCTTCACGCCTTGAGGCCAGAGTCAGGAGTTGTGAACTCCAAGAGTGGCCGACAGGTGGGAGCAGCCACACCGGTAACCAAGCCAAGCCTAGTTCCAGGACAGGGCCCTAAAAAAAAAAAAAAAAAACACACACACACACAAAAAAAAAAAGAAATAAAGAAAAAAAAAAAACCAAACAAACAAACAGCCAAATCGTCCCAGGCTGACGCAGCAAGCCAAAACTGACAGATGCCTATCCTTAACTGAACTGCCTTACTCACCAAACTAGGTACCTACCTACCATATAATATACAGCACTCCCACCATGGTATCAACGAACATCCCCGAATTCTTGCTAGAAATAGGCCTCCCGGACTTCCCTTGACTGAAGAGACCGAGGTATCGTAGATCCTACCTAAGATTCCATCTCTAGGTTGTCATAATCTTAGATTCCGCCGACTAAGGATCACGATTGCTTTGCACAAGAAATTAAGGATACGGCCAATATCCCAGCTTTCTCAAACTTAAATTTAAGGAAGTCAAGGGGCACAGAGAAAAACGGCAAAAGTCGACCGGGCCAGAGGGTAGAACTCCCTCTCCTTCGTGCAGCAGCCCCGGAGCTACGCTTTCTAGAGCCACAGAGCAATAGTCGGGCTTCACCTCGAGGGCTAGCAGATCTCTAGACTCGGAAGAATCTTTGTGTGCCTCCAAGGCTTTCCCCGCCCCCCTAACTAAGGGCGCGGAGCCTGAGACTTCCGGGCGGGAGGGAAGTTGCAGGGAGATAGAAGGGCCTCAACCATGTGCCGAGCGCGCTCACGAGAAAGGGGGGGCAGGGAGCAGGAGAACGTCCCCCTCCAAGCTTGTTCCAGAAGGGGAAGGCCTATCCAATTCACCAATCAGAAGCAGGGGCGGGGGCTTGTACCTCACCTAAGCCCCAGGAATCCTCCCTCCGCCCTTCGAAGAAAAAAATTTTTAGCAACTTAAACTCCAGTCCAACCTCCGGATAGGCGGAGCTCTAGAGAATATCATCCAATGCATACACAAGAAGGAAAAGAGGGACTCGAATCTAACCAGTGAAAGACAAGAGAAGGCGGAGCCTTTGGAGAGCCCGAAGTGGGTGGAAGAGGAAATGTCCCCGCCCCTCTCGGGTCCCCTCCAGGGCGGTTGCACAAGCTCCCTGCAGGAGATAGTAAACAGTCTTGGCCAGGCTACGGAGGCAGAGATGGCCGCGCACTTAGAGGACTGACCGTGCACCTCCCCTCCCCGCCAGCACCGCCACTGTCCGCAATTTGCTCCGGCGCCCCGCCTTTCGGCCCACAGCCGCCATCCGGCTGACAGGCGCGCCCCTCCCCGCCCGCTGATGCATTTCCTTTTCCCTATTCCAAGCGTGGAGTCTGTTTTCCCAGTTTCCGACCTTCACTGCCCCTTTCAGGCCACCCCCTCGTGAGCGCGCGCGCGCACAAGGCTGCCCCCACCCCGTACGCGGCCCTGTGGCACGCAGCGGCACCTCGCGGAAGAGGGAGCCCCGGCAGCACACTACTGGGGGCAGAGGGGGGCAGTCGCCGCCGCCGTGAGGTGGGCGGGGAAGGAGGCAGCTCCATGTTTGAGAGGGGATCAGCTGGGGCCGCGAATTGAATCCGCCGAGTTCCTAGAGCTTTTCTACACTCAGCAAGCGCTCCACGCCGGGTCGCAGCCTAGCCGGCTCTGACCCGGAATACTTACTAGATTGCCGTGGTTCGGGAGTTCGGACACACCGGCGGCTCCCAGGCTAGTGGCTGGAACCTCTCCCGCCCCCGGTCTCCTCTGGCAAATACAGCATTGCCCCCGCCCCCAGAGTCCTTAACAACCGCGAGTCCACGGTTGCCCGCGCGTCCCCAGAGCGCGACCACGACCCCTCCAAGTTTGCCGGCAGAAACAAACGCTCAGGGCGGCTGCTACACTCGCCCATCGTGATTAGCGGAGAAAGACCGCGGGGCCCGGCTTGCTCTTAAACTCCAGCGGTCGACCAACTCCGGACAACGTGAGCTCGGTGGGCCCGACTGACCTGGCTGCGGCCGCCGCCGCCCCCTGCCGAGGCAGCTCGCCGCATTCAGGGCCCTCTTCCCTCTTTTTCTTCTTTATAATATTTTTTAAAAATATTTTAAAAGCATTACAAGAGCAGTTGGTCTTCTGCCGGCCCATTCCCCAATGAGCTGCCGAGACCTACCGAAACCGACTGCTTGGTAAAATAAATTGGGCGGCGCAGCCGGCGCAAGGGCGACCCAGGCCGGGCCAGCCCCCTCCCCACCGCTCCAGCCCAGCTTGGAAACACTACGAGCGGGCGGCGCCAAGCGCTCTCCTTCCTGGCCTGCCCCTAGCCTACCTCGGCCGCGAGACTCCGAGCCTCCCTGTAGCTCTGTCCTGGGGACCGCGGCACCCACACAGAGTTAAGCCAGCCAAAGCAAGCAGCCAAAGAACTAGCCCCCCAAATTACCGAAATTGGGGAGACCAAATTAAAAGCAGCTGTTTAACATACCTCCGGAACCAGGCGAGGAGTCCTGAATGGGAGGGAACGCCCCCCACCAGCCATTGGCTTCCCTGCGCATACGTCAGTCCGACTAGGTCCGCCTCCTCCCTCTCCCCGCCCCTTCCCCTTCATTGATCGCCCCCAGCCTCCACAAAAATAAAAATAAATAATTAAAACTATCCAGGAGTAAGAGTCGCCTCCAAAGCAGAGGCTCTCACATCTCCCACACCGCCATTTGGAGTTTTTCGAGGACTTCAGACTAGGACTTTTGGGATTCAGAGTTCCGCAGGGTGGAAGCTAAAGGAGGTGCATCTTAACTACCCGGCCCCAGTTTCTTTCACACACTCAACCCATTAGGAGCTGGGTCAAGAGAAATCTGTACCTTTCTTTGGCCCTACCACTTGGACGCATCAGATCTGAGAAGCTAAGCAGGATCCGGCCTGGTTAGCACTTGGTTGGCTTAGAGGTAAGTAGCGATTGGCTATAACGTCTAGACTTTCCTGGCTGTTTGACTTGAACCTGTGTCCAGTCTACATTGTTAGATGCCTTTCAGCCAAGAAACCCGAAAGCCTGGAAAACTGGCACTTGTCTGAGGCGGTATGGGGTGTGAACCAGATATTTCACTCTGTCTGCTATCTAGTGCAATGTTAAACTGGCTGGAATATTCATGCTACCCTCCAAACACCTCTGATAGTTGCTGCAGGAGCAGGAGGTAAGGCAAAGCCTTATCCCTCCCGTCCATGTCTGTCTCTGTCTCCCTCCCTCCCTCTCTCCCCAACCTCGTGTGTGTGTGTGTGTGTGTGTGTGTGTGTGTGTGTGTGTGTGTGTGTGTGATCCACAGTCATTCCAACATGGGTAATTGTTTACCTAGCAGCTCAATGGATTCTGAGAAGTCTGAACAAAGGGTGGCACCCAGAGGCTGTTGTACTGGTGAGTTTATAGGCAACAAATGTATATCCTGGGTTGGGTGATAGATTAGGAAAAGCAATGGCAAAGTTTTCCCCCTTTATCACCTAATCCTGAAAGGTTTCCTTACTCTCAACAGCCCTCAGATGAAGCTCCTACCTGCTTCATTTGCTATTTATCAGTAACGTGTGTTCTATAGAGCTGAGCGGAGAGCGCTCGGTGTGAATGGGAAATGGTTTTATTGTTGTCATGTTCTTTTGCTTGTTTTGCTTTGGAGACAGGATGTCATGTAGCCCAGACTGATCTCAAACTCATAGCAGATGACATTTTCTCCTGCTTCAGCCTCCCCAAGAAGAGATTATACCTGTCACAACTACATCAGTTTCACGTGGTTTTGGAAATCAAACCAAGTACATCATACATGTTAGGCAAGCACTACACTCTTACAATTGAGTTATAGCCCAACCTCCCAGAACCACTTGTTTTGGAGGTCACTGAAGAAAAGGAGTTGGTTTGGGTATCAGGTAGGATGTGAACAGGAAACAACTATCCCAACAACCCAGTTATTTAGGAGAATTTTACTACGATTGATATGGTGGTAAATGCCTGTCATCTCATCAGTTGGGAGGCAAAGGGAGTAAGACCTTGAGTCTAAAGCCAGGCTAGGCTACATAGTGGATCTCATCTCTTTTAACGAGAATTATACATGAGAAAATCCCAAGAAAGAGGAGGTAGCTGGTTCAGTGTAGTTAACAGAAGTGGGCAGTGGCCTTCTGTGGTTTACTAGAGGAAAGAGGGTCGGTGTAGCCAGTGTTGTGCTGAGGTAAATCCCTTCCTAGGTCAGGGCTTCAGTTCCCAGAAAGATGAGGGAGATCATGAGAATACAGAAAAAGGGTCCTTAAAGATAATGTGAGGACCCTTCCCTGACTGGAGTCCATGTGGGAAGCTGTCACTGATGGAGACAGGGCAGGTGTTAAGTAGATTTAGGAAGGGCGATGGTCATTCCGCCTGGTACACAGGAACTAGAACGTAGCTAATAGCTGCAACTGTATAGAGGGAAAGGCCAGGAGATGAGGCCAGTGGGCTCTGCATGAGGCCTGACAGAGCCATGAAAGTCAGTGTTCATTCTCCCTAGGATGAGGACCAACTTGTAGCTGATACCGTGTCAGTGAGCTGAAGCACATGGCTGAGTCCCATTGGGTCGGCTCCACTAGTCCATCCTCATCTGTGGCTCAGCCTTCTCTAAAGATAATTCTTTCCCTGTTATGGGGTCAATATAATTAGTACCTTATAGTTTCTGAATCTCAGTGGAGGCCAGAAGCCTAGGCATTTGACTATCCTGAACAGTAAGTGGAATGCTGTATATAAAGGTACTTATTTTGTGTGCGCACATGTATGTGTGAATGAAAACATATACATATGTGTACCAGCATACACACCTATAGAGTACTGCATACACCAATGCATATTTGAAGGATGTCAAGTGTCCTGCTACCAATGCTTACCTTATTGAGACAAGGTCTTTCCTGAATCTGGAGCTAGGCTGTTGGTCAGCAAGTTCCAGTGATCCTTCTGCCTCCCCATCTGCTACTCCCCAGCTCTTGGGTTACAGGTATGTATGTAAAAAAACATACTGGGATTTTTACATGAGAGCTGGGAAGTTACATTTGGGTCCTCATGCTTGAGCAACAAAAGCTCTTACCCACTGAGCTATGTCTCCACCCTCATTATGGAGAAAGATATGGCTGATGCACCCTTCTGAACACTCTTTAGATTGAGCCCTTAAGGACAACCACTATATTCAGCTTTGGAGTCTCAGTATTTGGTGCAGTCAGAGGGCACCAGGAGGAACCCAGTAACTGTTTCTGACTCAGTGTTACATGGACACTGAACATTTCTCACTTGACAACTAGTGAAGGTACAACTATCTGGATGTGTGTCCTCTTTGGAAAAACCACATGCCTGTGTGTGAAATACCCTGCAAGTCCAAGGCCTCAGACAGTGGAGGGGCTCACCTATAAGAAGTAGCCAAGCTCATGTGATCTAAGCCCAAATGCTGAAATTCTTCCTTCTCCCATATGTTGTTTCTGCATATACTCAAACTACGATCCAAGTTGATGCCTTTGAAGAAAATACCCTGCCTTCCCTCCTGAAGCACAAACCTTACCTACCTAATTCTTAACAGTTTGTCAAACAGTTCTAGAAAAAGTATATTCAAATAAAATTTGTCTACCAGCCACACAGACTCCAGTCTATTAACCCATTATATATACTTGAAACTGTCACTCCAGAACCTTCTATTTCATGGACATGAGATATGCTCACCCTCATTCACAAAAAGGAACTCACAGATCAGAGTATCTCTGGCCCATCTTCTCTTCCCTACTGCTGGAGGTAAAAGCATCTGCCAACCAAACTGACTTCTAAATCAAACTCAGGTCTTCATTTTGTATGGCAAAAACTTAGCTATCTCTCAAGCCCTCCCCTGCCAACACACTTTATATTTTTTTAAAGACAGGGTTTCACATACACCAGGATGGCCTGGAATTCATGAGTCCCCAATACTAGTAATGCAAATGTGAACACTGTCCTTAGCTCATTTTAACTTTTACAGAAATGTGAAGCAGGATCTTGCTAGTTACCTCATGGACTTTGAGCTTGTGATCTTCCTGCCTGAAGACTCAGTGAGGGATTTTACCCAGTGATTGCTGACAGCTGCTCACCACCCCAAGCTCAGCACTCTCAGGAGGACACTGAGACTCCACCCTGACTCCCAGGACCTAAGGACTGGACCCAGCCTGGTCTAGAACTGGACAAAGGTGACCTTGAACTTCTGATCCTTCTGCCTATCCCCTAGATTCAAGCTAGAAGGAGGGGAACCCTCAAAACCATTAATCAGAATGTTTAACCACTTGCTAGCTAGATTATTTAAGCAAATTGTTTGTCTGTTGATTAGTAAGATTCTGTACTACATTAGACTGCTGGAAAATTTTAAATAAATATGCTTAGCATACAGTCAAGAAGCCTTCACTTTTTCTTTCTTTCTCAAAAGTACCATGCTCGCCTCCTGGTCATTTAAGTGCAAAGTCTTTGGCATTGCAGACCTCAAAGAAAAAACTCTGATCTCTAGCTAACTACCTATCCTCAGTTGCATAAACTGCATTATTTCTTATTGGAAAATTGGAACTTTTTTTAAGACTGAGTTTGCAGTACCTGGAAATGTCTTCTCACTGAGCATTAGTTAACTGCTCAGAGTCTCTATTATTCTAAATTAGGAAAACAGAGTAAAAATAGTATATTCCCCTGGTTTATCTGGCATTGTTTTACAGACCAGTGGTAATTTTTATAACAGGTTCCCCTGAATGAGAAGCCTACTATGGGAGAGACAAAGGTATAGCTTGGATAGAGGTGAAGGTGGTCTAAGCACTGTCTACGTACCTCCAAAATTCACTCCAGCCTCCTCCCAGCAGCTCCTATAGGGTGTGTACTTAAGTCAGGAAAGCAGTGAAGAGACTCCACAAGATGAGATTGTGACCTTTGCCCTGCATCTGGCCAGACTTGAAGGTTTTAAAACAAAACTCTGCAGTGGCTTAGAAAACCACTAGACTTCAATATGGTATACAGGTACAGGGAAGGCAGTGAGGGGCCTTTAGTGACTCTAGTCATTGAGTCCCTGTAGCCATCAGAAACACACTAACTACTTTAAATGGTTAAGAAGGTACCATAGCTCCCACCAAGTACCTATCTTCCCTAGTGAGAGTCTACTGAAGTTAGCTAGGACCTCCAAGGCTTAGCCTAATGACGTTTAACTGAACTAGGAGGCAGGCACTATGGAAGGAGGAAGGCTATGGCTAACAACATCCCAAGTGCTAGACTCTGTAGAGAAGACCTCAGTCTCCTCTGCTTAGGTCAGCACAGTGCAAAGCCCTGTTTAAAGGTTAAGCTTGACATCTGGGCTGGTGGGCCTTCTACTCCTGCCTAACTGTGGCTGGTGGACTGATACGCAGGCCCAAGACATAAGACTTAAATTAGGAGGCCAGGATGCTTGCCAAGTTAATTTTTAGTTCTCAGACATGTATTGGGCCATAGGAAGCAACAAAGAAGACAAAAAGACTGGATAGAGGGTACCTCTTTTGTTTCGTTTGGGTTTTTGAAACAGGGTCTCTCTACATAACCCTACCTGTCCTAGGAATTGCTATGTAAACCAAACCAACCTCAAATTCATAGATCCACCTGCCTCTGTTTTCCTGGTACTGGAATTAAAGATCCACACTTGGCCCTTTCTATCCAACTTGGGGACCAAGTAGAAAAGACATGAAGTGTGAAAGAAATAGCAACAGTCTAAAAGGGGGGGGTTGAAAATAGGAAATTGGGAAGCTAAAGTGGGAGCTAATCCAGCCTAATGAAAGGTCTGAGAATTCTAACAAACTAGACCTTTAGGGTCAGTGGACCATAATATATGATTGCTTAAAAGTAGTCCTGTTTAATGAAGGAGGCTAGGACTTGGTTGGGTTGGATAGGTTAAAACCTCACAATCACTAAAGACCTCAGTCATTCTAAAAAAAAAAAAAAAACCTGTCTAGCCAGCGCATCCTCCTTAGCCTCACAGCTCAGCTCCCTCAGGTCACACTAATAATAAAGTGCAGCTTCCTGCACTTGGGGCTGCCCAGAGACTCATCCTTTTATGAGCAAGAGCCAGTTCGCCCTGGGATTCTGATACCACACAGTCCACCTGCTACACACACATCTCAGCCTCCCCATCCCACAATCCTATTTTTGCCATCGACTAGTACATTATAACAGACACTGGAAATGGCAGAGCTCCTACACTGGAGATGCTGGGGGAATCTCTTCACAGGTGGGGGTCAGGAGGAATAGCTGCTCTTCCAGCGGTCCTGAGTTCAATTCCCAACAACCACATGGTGGCTCACAACCATCTGTAATGAGGTCTAATGTCCTCTTCTGGTATGTCTAAAGACAGCAACTGTGTATTCACATACATTAAATGAAAAAATAACTCTTAAAAAAAACTTAAAAGCTACCAAAAAATTTTTAAAATAAATTAATAAAGATAGCACTGTATAATAGCAGTTGGGGAGAAACTATGGAATCCTTTTTTTTCCTCATGGTTTTACTGAATGTTCAGGAAATCTTTGACTGTGCCCAGAACTGGAGATATGACTTAAATAGCCATCTGAATGCCTGGGTCACTTGTATTCACTCAACCACCAAGTGAGTTGGCCCAGAAATTTGCACCTAGGAACTGGTGCACAACTTTGAATTGAGCAAAGTACAGCATACTTCAACAAATACCAGCTCTGAATTACCTTTTCCAGGCTTCTTAGAATTATTAATGCTGTTTCCTGTGTATTTCACCAACCCTAAGTATTTCTGTAATTTAATTTCAAATTTCAGCATAACCTCTCTGATTCCAAATTTCTGAGATTCCGTCTTAATCTGCTACCATTTTTTCTTCAATGTCTCACATATCCTAGGGTGAGCTCCTACTACGGATAAGGCCAACATTGGCCTTGAACTCTTGATCCTCCTGCCCCTTTCTTTCCAACATTGAGATCACAGTCACAGTCCATCACATCCAACAGTTTAGTCTTCGTGTAAGGTAAGAACATCAAGAAAAATGTGCTGGCAGATAAGGAAACAGATCCTTGGGTTCTCTGGGATACAGGTCCACAGACATAGCAAATTAACTATGGTATTTCAAATGTTTTCTTCTATCAGTACCTAGTCTCAAGTAGTCGTTGAGAGTGAATGAGTTCATATTTATAGAGTATTCTGAACAGGACCTAGGATGTGAATTTCCACTACTGTTATTTACAACACCCTAATATTTGCATATTATATAGGCCAAGCTAGTTTAGTGGGGCAGCTTTGACTGGCTAACAGGTAGAAGGCATGTAATTCGAAGACTATAGAGCCAATGTTGATTCTACTCTGAGAGAAAAACTAGCAGCAGAGTATTTGTGGGGTTTCTCTGGAATCATGAACCCTCTGAAACAATGCGAACCTGAGGACAGAGCATCAGATCCCCATCTGGGAGAATGTCACCGATGCTGTGGTCTCTCTGGTCTAATACAAGGAACAAGGGTTCAATGTTAGTTTACCTAAGCTGGGAGAAGCAGCCCCTGGAGACTGAGATGGAATTGCTACGACTTAAACAGCCTAGGCCACATGATAAGGTCCTGTCTCAAGCAAAAAAAAAAACAAAAAAAAAAAAACAAAAAAAACAAAAAACTTTACAAAGCAAAACCATGGACCACTTAGAATTTCAAAACCAATTACATTCTAAAAGGACAAAAACAGCACAAGTCTCCCAAGTCTCCAAAGATAAGCACCATTCAGTTTCTGATGCTGCCAAGAGTCTGCAGACTTGAGAAGCAGATCAACTTGGGTTACAGTTGTAGAGCAAATCACTGTATTCCCCCAGACCTCATCTTTCTCATTTATACAGAATTAGGTGAAAGATGCCCAGTGT
This sequence comes from Micromys minutus, assembly GCF_963924665.1. NCBI lineage: Eukaryota > Metazoa > Chordata > Mammalia > Rodentia > Muridae > Micromys > Micromys minutus. The sequence goes on along the minus strand of NC_137985.1, from coordinate 47,824,483 downwards.
GGGGGCACATGCCTGTGATTCCAGCACTGGAGAAATGGGAGAGAGACATGTAGAAAGAACAGGATATTCATTAGAACTGTGCAGCTTCAGGGACTGGAGAAATAGATGGCTCAGTGGTTAAGCACTGAGTGCTCTTCCAGAGGTTCCGAGTTCAAATCCCAGCAACCACATGGTGGCTCAGAGCCATCTGTAGTGGGATCTGACGCCCTCTTCTGGTGGATCTGAAGACAGTGACAGTGTAAACTGCAGTTTCAGTGAAGTGACATAGAAGACAAAGCACTTAGCGCTCAGCTGTTACACAGACACTGCCTGCACAAACAGGCACCACTCAGAACTGTGTCTCAGATACTGAAGTTCTAGATCTTCTCCACCCCATGCCTCCCCATCTGTCCAGAACCAACTCCTGGACTCCCTCCTCACCTCCCAAACCCCAGACTGTTAGATTGATGAAACTAAAAGGGTTTAATCATGTTGGTATATTTATAGGTAAATACAAAACTGTACCACTATAAGATATTGAATATGAACATTACAATTATTTACTGAATCTGACTCAGTCCATTGATGTTAAATACAAAATGAAATGATTGTAAAAAATAAGAATATACACATTCAAAGATCTTATTACAGTATAAAATTATTGAGCTCTGACCAGCTGCCAACCTCATCTTCTGGAGTAAGGGAAGATTTAGGGGTTCTATGGGATTTTGTGGGAACACAGTGTTGGGAACTCTTTATTCCATTCCTGGCGAATCAGACTGGGGAAAGGCAGGAACAAGTTGTATGGGCAGAGGACCAGGGATTACAAGGAACAGCCTCATCCAGCAAAGGGAGTATGCTTTATAATGACATAGCCCCATCCAGTTTGAGGTCTAGGATCTGGCAGGCTGGCAGGTGAGGAGAGCTGGGCATCTCAGTAGACAAGGAAGAGTTGCATAAAGAAAAGTATCTTCCAACACAAGAAAAAGTGGCCCCAGTTTGTCTTCCCAAGAGGGGAATTTCATGGTAGGTTCCTCTTGTTCACTCTGGGCTCTCCTTTATACCTTTTAAAACTTCGTACCGATTACTTTGGGCTCTGGCAGCTCTGTAAATTCATTTCTAGCCTTGGTCCCCATCTCGGGGGTCATAAGACAGAGTCTGGAATCACAGTGGAGGTCTGTTCCCCAAATCAGCAAAGAAAACAGAGAATTTGTTAGATGAAGGACACCCATGCTAAATTGAACCAATGTTACCATAAGTCAGTATTTTTGGCTCCAACAAACATAGAGTCCAGAGGGAAAGATGTCATTAAGGAAGAGGGCCTGTGGCCCAGAAAAAAGTATGTGTTGTCTTTTATTACTCTGCTGTTTGACAACATGAGAGCCATGATCCCTAACCCCAGCCAGTCCAGAATAATCAGCAGGGTCCAAGAAGCAAGGAATGCTGAACTGCAACATAAACCCCAGAAACTTCTACAAAGAGTATATGTGTATATGTATTTATAGTATACGGCCATAATTAATCACATACAGTATATATTATGTACACACATACATATGGATCCATACACATAAGTGCACATACGTACAGGCACACACACAGAATGACAGAAAAGACTAGAATACACGCCCTATGTATAAACGTGCTTGGCACTCGGGACATTCTCTAGAATATGTAACTTGGTCAAGCTTTCTGGATAGGAAGGTGAGTGCTCACCAAACCTCCCTGTCAAATCATAGCAAAGGAAAGGAAATGTCCAGAAGAATGGCATTGGGGGATGGGGGTGGGGGGAGGGGTCCTTCCCCACTTACCTCAGGGACCCTGGCAAAAATCAATAGCCACAATTTGGTTTTGATAAGGCACACTTTGATAGCAGGTGCTAGGAAATTAAGAACACGTTGCTGCTGGCCCTTTCTAGTGGCAAGTTTACCACATTTATCTAGCCAAAGGGAAAGGCTGCCTTGCGTGCACATGTGCGCGGGGAGACAGAAGAGAGAGGTTGATCCATGGCTTCAGCATAACTGATGGCAACCTATAGGCTCAGCAGTGTCCAGGGTAGTTGAAGGAAGGCTGACCAGCAGGTGGAAACTCGTGAAACAGTTATTGACCGTCCATGGCCAACAGGCTGTGACCAGAGGGAACCATGCCTTCCCTCTCTGCAAACTCCAGAATGGCCTTGTAGCAAAAGTAGTACTGCTCAGGGGTCTGGATACTGAAGGCCCTCTGGGTCCTCATGCGTGACACTGTCTGGAACACATTAAGGGTGCCAAGCTCCTCCAGCTGTGCCAGGCAGATGTCCAGTGAGCAGAAGGTACCTGAAGATGGAAGGAAATGATTACATGAGTGTACCTCTCCTGTCTTCCTTTTGCCAAATCACCATGCAAGACTGAGTACAGGAATTCATGGGCACAGGGTCTTATGGCAGGAGAACTGAAGCCTAAAAGGACTTGGAAGGAGTATCACAGGGCATGCTAAAGGCCAGGGAAATGAGGATGTCCTCTCTCTCAGGATAACAGAAGAGTAAGTAGGTAGGTGACACAGAGGAATGCTTCTTCAATACTAGAAAGTGCAGCTGTACTTCTCCACCCAATTTCTAGAGCATCTAACACAATTCTCCAGAGGTCTAACACAAATACAGTTCTCCTGATCACTCCCCAAAGGGACCTCTGAACTAGTAAAGCCAGCAGCTTATGGAGCATGCATAATGAACACAGAGGCCAAGCAAGGCAGCACAAACTTATAATCCCATTATTTGGGAGGCTAAAACAAGAGGAGTGCTGGGAATTCCAGGTCAGATTGGACTTCATAGTAAGACCTGGTCTCAAAAACACACACAACAACAAAGGCACGGGGTAGGGATGAGGGAGCAAGACTAGCACAGGGAGAAGACGCCTCTAAGAGAACCACACTCTTGATGACAGTTCTTAAGGTCCAAAGAAGACCATGATGATGAAAAACCCTGAGAACTTGGATTATAAAACATGCATTTTGGCAAGCAGCATCTCCAGCATAAGGAATACAAAAGGATCTTAAAAACTGATTATCATAGCGGCTTGTCACTAAGGGAATGAGTGAGTTCTTTCTCTAATCAGACATGCCCTAAGCATTTAGTTCCTCCTCTTCACCCTCACCGCCTCTGGACACATCAGTCTAAGAGGTACAGTACCTGTCCTGCCGATGCCAGCACTGCAGTGGACCACAATGGGTGGCTCAGGACACTGCCCTTTGGAGCGTGCTCCCAGGCTGGCTACAGCCACACTCTGCTGGTTTCTGACCACTCTCAAGAAGTCAATGAGGGAAGCAGCTGAGGAAGGGACACCATAATCTGGCCAGCTTAGGAACTGGAAGTGAGTCACCTGGCGTTTCTGCCGCTCCTTACATGAAAAGAAGAGAGTTAATGCCACCATTCCTGTCTACTCTACCTACCCTTGGCTTTTCAGAGTTATAAGACCTTAGAGGATCCTGTCTGCTGCTGGCAACTTTCTTCACAATTGCTTTTCTACTTCAAACCCAAAGTAATGGCTACATGTTTGGGAAGACAAGTTGTTATATTACAGGATCCACATTTCTTGTTTATTATAGTTATTATTAAATTATTATTACTGTATATTATTGCTTTATTGTTAAAAACAAGACAAAAAAATTAGCCAGGTGTCCTGCAGAGAAGGACATACCAAATAGTCCAGTGCCAAACAGTCAGCTCTAGAACATAATAGAAGCAATTATATGGATATAACAGATTATATTTACAAATAAATATATATTTGTGAATATATGTATATACATGAAATAACAAATAGTAAAAATAAAGACTATATATTTGAAAGAGCAGGTAGGGTTTGGAGGGAAAAAAGGAAAGGGAAAAATGTCATAATTAAATGATAATATTAAAAAAAAATCGTCCTTAAAAATATATTGCCAGGCATGGTGGGGAACACCTCTAAACCACAGAATTCAGAAAGCAGTAGCAGGAAGATGGATCTCTAGGAATTTGAGCTCAGCCTGGTCTAACCACAAAGTGAGATCCAGGTCAGACAAGGCTGCAGACTCAGAGACACTGTCTCAAATAAAAGAGTGACATTTATTTACTTACTGACTTGCTTCTTTGTGAGTGCCTATACATCTATGTTCATGAGTGCACATAAAGACCAGGGAAGGATGTCAGGTGTCCTCTAACACATGCCACCTACTCTTCTGAACTTGGAGCCACGTATCCTCAACTAGGCCATAACCAGAAAGCCTAGAGTCTCTTGCCTCTGCCTCCACTAGATCTGATGACAGGCATGATGGGTGCTACGATCTGAACTGTCTTCCTCACCACTGAGCAGCAAGTACTCTAACAGCTGAACCATCGTCTCTCCAGCCCCTTAATGTAGTTTTTCTGAGACGAGATCCATACTGTGTAGTCCAAGCTATTTTCCAACTTGTAATCCTGCCTCAGCCTCCTGTGTGGAAGGATAAGAAGGTTAGCCTCCAGATTCCCAATGCTGGGATTTTTATTTCTCTCTAATGCCATTGTTTTTAAAGAATTGTTTATTTATTTTACATATATAAGTACACTGTAGCTGTCTTCAGACACACCAGTAGAGTGCATCAGATCCCATTACAGATGGTTGTGAGCCACCATGCCTGGGAATTGAACTCAGGACCTCTGGAAGAGCAGTCAGTGCTCTTAACCACTGAGCCATCTCTCCAGCCCCTTAATGCCACTCTTAGGCATTGAGGTGATAACTTTATTAGTTCTGAGTTGAGTATTTTTATTTTTCAAAGGGGGTTGTGGGAAGTGACTCTATATGTAGCTTACTATGTAGAGCAGGGTGGCCTTGAACTCGGAGAGATTAACTTGCCTCTGTGTCAGGAGTGCTGGGAATAAAGGTGGGCACTACATAACTGGCTTCTTAGTTGAGCATCTTGTTTCCAAGAAAAACAAGCACTATTTATTACCTACCTAAAATCCTGCCTATTCCCTCTAGACATTTTCTTTGTGGTTTGTTTGTTTTATTGAGACAGGGACTCACTATGTACCCCTGGATGGCTTGGAACTCACTACATAGACCAGGCTGACCTTGACCTCATAGATATCCACCTCTTCTTACTGAGTGCTGAGATTAAAGGTGTACATCACCACCCTTGATGAGAATCTCTGTGAAGGAGCTTTGAAACCTGGATTTACCTCTGTGTTGTGGATTTCTAGAGTTGTTTTCTTATAATGGTTCATGTTCTCCACTCCTAGATTAGTCACCGTGAGGAAGCCAAATCGGATCCGAGAGTCTTTTTCTAAAGGCCAGTACTGGCCACATTTTCTCCTGCCGCCTTCCTCAAAGCTGAAGACATACAGAGCAAGTTAAGCCTTTACTCTTCAACCAGCAGTAAGCTGCTTCCCACCACAAACTGCTGAGCTGCTAGGCAGCAATGTGATCTGCACTGCTCCTGCAGTCTCTAGTGCTTGACAGAAAAAGTAGGATATCTCTTCATTCTAAACAGGTGTTAAAACAGCTTCTTACATGTATACATTTAGCAGACATCCATTGTACATTCACTGTATCTTCTGGTCTCTTCCTGATCCCTCCTTGTATTTATTTGTCACATAAAGTGGCAAAAACATAGTAAGGCCTAGACCTTAGTAGCTACTCAGTTTCTTCTCCACGGAGGGCCCTTGGCTGACACAGGAATGGAAAAGACACAATTCCTGGATGTAACTAAGTCCATATACTGCATCTCACCACTTCTGAGTGGCCTCAGAGAACTTTGAGGTGGTACGTCTCCCAACTCCATGTGGCTGTTAACAATGCCCTGAGGAAGAGAACGGAGCAAATATCTTTTTTCTTCCCCATCTGAAATGAGTTATAATTAATAATGAAACTAATAAAATATGAAATTCCTTAAACATCCCTTTATTCAGAGCTTTCTGTTTTCTTCTTTTTTCTGTTCCCATACAGGTAGAGATATGAATGAACAGAATAGCAGTCAAAAGAAGAAGGAAATGAAAAGCAAAAGGAACTGGTCATTCAGCAGCCAGGAAGGCACCTTTCCTCTTTAGACAAAAGGCAGTTTAAAGGTGAGCTGCCAGCATTTCCCAGCAAGTCCTTTAGTGAATAAGGCCAGAGCCCCAGGATAGGCTCTAACTAGCACTGGGTCCCTATCCCATCTCCACCATGTCCTAGCATGTTAACTACAGATGTGGCACGGCTTTCCTAATCATTCAAGCTAAAGGTCAGGGAATCTATGGATAAAAGACTAACTCACCGGGTGGTCATGACAATCACCAGAACTTTTTGCTCCCAAACCATGAGCCAGAAGTCACGATAGGTGTTCTCCAAAGGACCTGGAATGAAAGGAGAGGAAGGACAGCAGGCCTTTAGAAATATATCTGTCTTTCTAGACTTGTCTTCTAAATAGTTATCTCTGAAGCACAGATTAAAACAGCATCTCATACACACTCAGACTCACTATGTAGTCCAACATGACCTTGAACTCCTGTTCCTCAGGTCTCCACCTCCCAAGTGCTATGATTACAAGGATTCATATGTGCCTTGTCTCTTCTTATTCAGGGAGGTTCTCATACCAACCATATCATCTCTGTATGGGTGACTATTAAAAACACAGGATGACAAGAATGGAAAGATGGCTTAGCAGTTGAAAACTTATACTGCTCTTGCAGAAGACCTAAATTCAGTTCCAGAACCTACATGAGGCATCTCAAAACAGCCTGCAACTCCAGCTTCATGGGATCCAATGCCCCCTTCTGGCATCTACAGGGACCTGCACTCACATGCACGTATCCACACACAAACATATATTTGGTTAAAACTACCTGCTGCTCTTTCAAAGGAACAGGATTGAATTCTAAGCACCCATGTGGCAGCTAAGAGCTTTTATAACTCTAGTTCCAGAGGACCTAATGCTCTCTTCTGGTCTCTGTAGGCACTGCATGCATGTCATGCAGAGACATACACTCAGGCAAAAAACCTATACACATAAAATAAAAATAAATGTAAAGATACATGCAATGACTCTATACCAAAACTAAAAGGAAAGAGAATGTTCAGATTCTAAAGAAGTCCAGGTGAGCCATATATAAGAACATTGTTAAAGGCCCTCTCAGAGCCTGAAGCACGGAGCCTCAGCAACCACATCTATGGTAACAGTGTCAAGTCTGTTCCACCAGCTCTGTTTCTACCTCACTAGCCCTCAGCCTCACAATACATTAACTACTAAGTCAGGCTCCTTCTGCGTCCCATTGTCTCAAATTCCTTAGGACAGGGACATAGTCGTCTTCAGAACTCTCACTTACTTATGTACCTACCCTCTCTTGTGAGATGGGATCTTACTATATAACTCAGACAGGCCTCAAACTTGTGATCCAAATATAGGCATGTGCCACCATGCCCAGTTTTCCTTCTCAATTTTCTTATCTCTAATAATAGGACTTCTAGTGTTCATGGTTAAAATTATCATCATCACTGTTGGTTTGTTTATGAGGTTGGGGGGATGATGTGGTAGGCAGGCCTGCCACGGGCACATGTGGCTGTGAGAGGACCCGAATGCTCAGAATTTGTACTTTAGGTTTGTTTTCTCCTTCTACCTTACACGGTGCAGGAGATTTGACTCGGGTCACCAGGCCAAGTAACCTTTTCTGTGCAAGTCATCTCGGTATTTTTAAATTATTTATTCATTTCAAAAATTGGAGTCACATGGAGGAGGAGTGACATATGCCTTTGATCCAAGCAGTTGGGAGGCAGGTGGATCTCTGTGAGTTTGAGACCAACCTGGGCTACAGAGTGAATTCCAGAAAAGCTAGGGATACACAGAGAAACCCTGTCTAGAAGGGAAGGGGGAGAATATCCTGGAAAAGCAGCAGCACGCTCACACTAATGAAGGGAAGGGAGGAAAAGCCACTGGTGGGAACAGATGCTTTTAATCTTAGCATTTGGGAGGCAGAGGCAGATGGATCTCTGAGTTCCAGGACAACCAGGGCTACATAGAGAAACCCTATCTCAAACAAACAAACAAACAAAGGTGAAGTCAACTTTAACACACTCATTTCCATCCTCACTCAGAAGTTATCAGACAAAAACGTGTAGTAATTTTTTGCCCTTAAAAGTGTCTTTCCAGGCTGGAGAGATGGCTCAGTGATTAAGAACACTGACTGCTCTTCCAGAGGTCCTGAGTTCAAATCCCAGCAACCACATGGTGGCTCACAACCATCTGTAATGGGATCTGATGCCCTCTTCTGGTGTGTCTGTAAACAGCTACAGTGTACTTATATATGATAAATATAATCTTTAAAAAAGAAAGTGTCTTTCCTAAACCTGCCCTCTCCCCTGTCTTTTTATGTGAAGTTTCAGTGTGATGAGGAATTTATCACTTTTTGGTCTAAGTTACTAACACCATTCTAATGAATTTTTCTGAAATGTCTTTCCCCTATCAGTTTAAAACTAAAAAGAATAGCATACAGACACACTGTATCTCTGACTCTGCTACATTCATTATGCTGTTTCCCTCTCCTGTAATACCACTCCATTTTTTAAGACTTATTTTACTTTTGTGTATGTGTGTGTTTGGATGTAAGAATGCATGGCAGGTGTGTGTGGACACCTGCAGAGGTCAGACTCCCTGGGCCTAGAGTTGCAAGCATTGTAAGCCTCCCCATATGGTCACTGGGAACTGAACTCTGATTCTCTGGAAGAGCAGTAAATGCTGAGCCATCTCTCCAGGCCTTTATCTATTTTTAAGTGCCCAGGTTTTCTCTAGGCTCTCTGTGACCAGGACATGGAAAGGACTTTTTCTCCCCTAAGCCCTAGATGGCATGGCTGATCTTAAATATTTCAACCATTTAAATTATAGCATATTATATCAGACATAAGGAAAATCCCATTTCAGTAAATAGACGTGGAGGATAAATGCCATTTGGGAAATTGTCCGTTATAATTAGGACCAGCACGATAATGAGCACTCTGCAACAAATATCTGTGCAAGACCTCCTCAGGATAGTTCTTTGTTTTCCCTGTTTTCTGAGAAGCAGGGTAATATCAGGGGCTAATTCAGAGAGGAAAACTCAAAGGTTCCACTACTTTTGTCAAAGTCCTTCATGTGTAGGAATAGCCTCTCACCTGTGATGTAGAAGTCATGGTTACCGTGGTTTCATGGTTAACTTTGGCTGCCACCCACCTCTGTGTTGCATTTCATGATGTTTTTGTTTTGTTTTGTTTTGAGATGGGGCCTCTCACTGGAACCTGTATCTGCCTAGTACCACACTGGACAGACCCTGAGTACTATTCAAAAGGTACTATTTCAAAACAACAGCAAATACACCAAGGGGCTGCAGAGCTACATGGTTGGTAATTTGCTTACTTCCTGAAGACCTGCATGTGATCCCTAGTACCCAACAACTCTCCAGCCCCATGCCTCTGCTAGCATCACAGATGTGTAACACCACACTCAGCAAGCTCCAAACCAATAAAGGCTGCCTGAAAATAAAAAAGAAAGAAGCTGGAAGAAATGGCTCATTGGGTAAAAATTCTTGCTATACAACCATGAAGACCTTAATCAAATCCCAGGAACAGACATAAAGGCAGGCATGGTGGACATGCTTTTAACTCCAGCACTTGGAGGAAAAGGAAAGCTCTCTAGGGCTTGGTTACCATCAGCCTAACTCCAAGTTCAGTGACAGACTCTGTCTCAAAGAAACAAGGTGGAGAATGACAGAGCAAGACACCTGACATTCTCCTCTAGATCTGCCACACAGAAAAATAAACACACCCACACGTATATTTCTGTTTGTATATGTGTGTGTGCATATGTTTGTGTGAGCATATGCTATACCACACACATATAACTGAACTTCTAAAGATGTAAAGTGACTGCTTTACTTTGACACAGAAGAACCAATCCACTGAGAACTTCTGTACCAGACATGGATTCAAATTCTGGTTCTGTTACTAGCTGTGTGTTCAAAGTAACCAACTGGGTTTCAGTTTGTTTAACTAAACTAAACACACACATACACACTAAAATAAAACTTACAGATTTACTTTAATGATCAGATTATGCTCTTGAAATATATAGTTTTAAGAGATGACATTAGAAATATTAATAGTATATATGTATATCTATGTAAACATCAGACCACTCAAGTTATGTATGATAGCTCCTGCATGTAAACCTAGCAATTGGAAGGGAGAGACAGAAGGATCAGGAGTTCACTGTCATCCTTTGCTACACAGCCAGTATCAAAGAGCCTACAGTAGATGAGAGCCCTGCCGTGTGTGTACACATATATGCACATGCATATTTTTCACTCCTCATATATATCACTATCATTATAGTCACATCCAATGGAACACTAGCATAGCCTTACAGACAGAAAGTCTACAGCTGTCCCAGTAATTTGTCTAATACCACTTCCTCCTTATAGAGGGTACATCATAAGCCCACCTGACCATTAGTTCTTTCTTTTTTTTTTTTTTTTTTTTTTTTTTTTTACTTTTTCATAACTGAGATTTTATTGGTTGAGGAGCAGAGTACACAGACATTCCAATTCTTATCACAAGTACCCAAACTCTGAAGAGTATTTGTGTTCATGTACACAAATGAAGAGCTACATATTGTTTTTCTTTGAACTTATTCCAGTGATGTTCAGCCTCAAATGTGGCAAGTTTCCCTAAGACCTCACATAACAACCAAATGTTCATAATCCTCAGTACCAACTCAATTTTATGCCACATACAGAACACACTCAAAATTCCCATCTTTCACAGCACATTGTTACAAATGTTAGGAAAGTGGACTGCCACAACCACAGGCATCGAAGTTCTGACAGGGCAAGGACCAAAGACTGGTTTACTTACAAAATGGTTCTACTAGAAACACGGGACCAGATATCACGGAAAATATTCCAGACACGAATACACGACTGAGACCCCAAACCGCCCTTTAGTATGCTTTGTACTGTAGGATATAAAACTAGCCCCCTCTACGGAATGTTATGGTGACCCCCGAGACAGTCACAGCCTCTCCTGATTCAGTATCCTGCTATTTTCTGGTTGTACCCAAAAATAAACAACCAGCAAATGATTTTTAACTTCTTAAAAAAACCATTTACACTTAAAAAATGGGATGAGGTGGGATTCCCTCACCTTTTAAAAATGTTTCTAGAGCTACTAAAAAACTCGCATTTACAAAATAGTTGATAAAAATATTCCTCTGGATTGTACAAGAAGGGAGGCAGGGACCACTGACAAGACATGATGGGTGCTTAGTCGGACTTGGCTTCTTTCTCTTCTTCAGATGCTGGACTCTGGTTTTCCGTCTCTCCATTTTCTGCAGGCAAATCTGTAGTTTGCTGGTCAGCCACTTCAGCCTGTTTGCCCTTCGCTCCCCTCTTCCCTTTTATCTGCACTTTTTGTCTGCTGCTTTATCCTTTCCCGCAGCCTTTTTCGGCTTCGCGTCCACCTTGGCTGGGGCGGGCTTGGCCGACAGCCTCGCGGAGCGGCGCTTGGGCTCCGCCTTCGCCGCTCCATCCGCGCTAACCTTCCTCTTGGGCATCGTGGCGGCGCGAGTGGGTAACACGTGCAACGCCGGATCTGTCACGGAGCTGCCACTGCCTAGCCGCCACCACACGAACTGCCTAGTTCTTTCTTTAGTAATCTAGAATCTTTTCTTTTTTTTTTGTCATGACATTAACATTGAAGAGTTTGAGACTCTTACTTTTTTTCTTTTCAAGATAGGATCTTGCTGTGTAAGTCCCGCCTTGCCTCTAACTACTCAGTATGCAGGCTTTGAACTTGGGCACCTCTGAGTCATGGGATTACAAGCATGTATCAATATGCCTAGCCTAAGCTAGTTTTCTTGTTCTGTGCTAAACAATCTGGATTTGACTTATTTGTTACTCATAACTAGATTTAGATTTCTTTTGACCATTGTTATTATTTACTTGAGATGGTAGAGATCAAATGCAAACCTTTTAGGCATGTGCTGTATCACTAAATTACATTCATATTTTGATCATGTGTGTGGCATGATATATATGTGTGACTATAGACTACTGAATTCTGATGCTCTAACTCTTGGATTATTAGACTAAATCACAGTCCAAACACCTTGCTGGCAATCAGTAACACTATAGGTTAAATTGCTACTTTTTCCCTTTGTAGTGAGTTTCTATGTACTTCTGGAATTGAAACTCTAAACTTATCTGTCCTCTTCAAGGACTGAACTTTATGAAAACCAGGATTTTAGTGTTCTTAACAAATTTCCTTTAAAAATTGTGACATCTGAGTTGATATAGTTGATATAGTAGCACTGTTGATCTCAGCACTGTGGAGGCAGAAGCAGGTGGGTCTCTTGAGCTCAAGGACAGCCTGGTCAGGACTACACAGTGAAACACACACACACACACACCACATACACACACAAATCATCTAGATGCTGAAAAGTTGGTTCAACAGTTAAGAATGCTTGCTATTCAATCTGAGGACAAGGTTTTGGATCTTAGCACCTACATAAAAGCTGGGGATAAGAGCTGGAAAGATAGCTCAGTGGTGAAGAGCACTTGCTGCCTTTGCCAAGGACACAGGTTTGATTCCTGGTTCCCATTTGATGGCTTACAACCATTTATAACCCCAGAAGATCTGACACCCTCTTCTGGTTTCTACATACACCAGGCTTGCATATGGTATACAGACTTACTTACAGACCAAATACTCATATACATATAAATAATTAAAATCAAGAAATCACCTGAAATGAGAAACCACGCACAGTAGCCACAAAATCACCATGTAAGGCTAAAATAGCTTACCTTGTGTACCAATATAAGCATTCTTCTGCTTGTAGCCATCCATGAAACTGGCATTGATGTAATCTGTCTAATATTAAAAGGGAGACATTATTGAAAGAATATGCATATGCCATTTGACTCAAAAAAAAAATGATGTATGTGCTGGGTAAATGCAATTCAAAGTGTGGATATTCTCTTCCTGTCAAAGAGAAAATGAAAAGTAACAGGGCCAATTTAACATGGGGTGGATCATGAGATATTTTTATTGGTAATGAAAGGGAGTAAAGAGGAGGCAGGGGTATAGCTGAGTGGAAGAGTGCTTCTGTGGGCCACTTACTTCACTTTGGCAAATGTACTAGGACAACTGGATGGATGGATGGATGGATGGATAACTAGATGGATGGATAACTGGATGGATGAATAGATGGTTAAATGGATGGATGGACAGATGGACAGACAGATGGGTGAATGGACAGACGGACGGATGGATGGATGGATGGATGGATGGATAACTAGATGGATAGATAACTGGATGGATGAATAGATGGTTAAATGGATGGATGGACAGATGGACAGACAGATGGGTGGATGGATAGCTTTCACAATAACCCTTTCAACATAAATTTAAGTCCTGCATAGTGTCATATGCTTGTAATCCTAGCACTCAAGGGGCAGAGGCTAAAGGATCACATCAAGTTCAAGGCCACTCTTGTCTACAATAGTCAATTCTAAACCATTGGAGCTACATAATGAGATCCTCTCTTTACAAATGAAACTTATAAATAAAAACAAAACACCTCAAAATAAAATAAAGACCCAAAGAAAAGTGTTAAGATAAACTCTCAGATAAAAGCAAACTAGGTAAGCTGTAGGGAAACAAGCCAGTAAGCAGCATTCCTCCATGGTTTCTGCTTCTGTTCTGAATCTAGGTTCCTGCCTTGGCTTCCCTTGATGATGGATTGTAACATAAAGTATAGGCCAAATAAACTCTTTCCTCCTCAAGTTGCTTTAAAGTCAGTGTTTATCATAGCAGCAGAAGATAAGAACAAACAAACACCACTGAAACTAAAAATGACACATAATTTTCAAACATGTAAATCTAGGCTGCATCTATGACTTGGTGATTTGAGAGCTTGCCTGGCAAGCATGGAGCCCTAGGCTCACTCCTCAGCATCACAATTCAAACAAACAGAAAACCGGTTATGGTGCTGTATACATGTAATCCTAGCACTTGCTGGAGGACCAAAGTTCAAGGACATCCTGGAGTGCATAGTAGGTTTGAGGCCAGTTTGGCCTACACGAGACTCTCAATAGACAAGTAAGTAAATAAACAAAGCTGCCGTTGTGGTAAATGAGGAAGAAAAATCTCTGACACACTGGGGTTCACTCAAACCTACCGAACTCTGCTATTGCTATACACACTGGTGACAGCACTCCACAGAACAGAACAACAAAACCCCAGGTATATTTGACTCGATCATTATTTTTCACTCCTGAAGAGAATGTATTAAGGCAATTTCAGCAGTACTGTGAGTAAACAGCTTGGCTATCTGTCATAAAGAAGAAAAAGAATTCTGGGCAGGACTATGAATGCCTGAAATAGAAGGGTCAAGAAACTGTGAGAACAGAATCCATGATTTCTCAAAGTCGTCCTCAAGCAAAGTAAGGGCTAATATATCAAATATTTATAATGCAAGTCATGTTAAATAAATACTCTTAATTTTCTTTATTTTGAAAAGGGAACTATAATCAATAGTAAGTTGTGGAGAAGGAAGGGCTGTTTACTTGATTAGGATTTCCCTCACATTCGTTTATTATTTCTGTGGTGAGTTCGTGTGTAGGTGAGTGCTTGGGCACACATGCACACACCTGTGTACCATACCACTTATATGAAAAATTGGACAACTCGAGGGAAGTCAAGTTCTCTTTTCTACCATGTGATTCTGGGCATTGATCTGAGGTTGTGAGGCTGGGCAGCAAATGCCCTGAGGTGCTGGGCCATCCAACGGCCCAGGGTTTAGCTGACTTCACTCTACTCATTTTCTTTGGGAAGGTTATGTAGCCCTCTCAAACAAAGTAACCACACTTGCTACAAAATGTGAGGAGGGATTCAGCCCTGGAACCATGTGGTGGAAAGAAGAATCAACTCCCAAGAGTTGTTCTCTAACCTCCTCACAGGCACTGTAGCACATGTGCCCACATGCACAGACACAAACTACAAATGACAGGTCTCTCTCCTTAGCCTTGGCTGTCCTGTCCTGGAGCACTCTGTAGACCAGGCTAGTATACACCTTTAATGGAAGTACTTGGGAGGCAGAAACAGCCTTATCTGTTTGAGTTAAAGGTCAACCTGGTCTATGCTGCAAGTTCCGGGCCAGGCAAGACTATGTAGTGAGACCCTGTGTTTAAAATAAAGAAAAGAAACAAACAAACAAACAACAAAAACCTCATAATAAACCAGACTGTCAGCATTCACAACAAAATTGATTTATTCTCTTTGGTATGGTGACATGGGTATTTAAGGACTGTCTCCAGCCAGAGAATACATCAAAATCAGAACTCAAATGTCATCTCTCTGGTGTCAAGTCCCTTTCAGCAACTGCAGCACAATACTAAGCTTCGCCTTGAAAGAGTCTTAATTTCCCATGGTGCTAAGAAAAAGACAGCATTTGTCTATCTACCTGAGTGTGGCCACTTCGTTTTGTCAACTTCACTCGTGTTTGGTCCAGACATGGTACATCTCCATATCTGTTTTTCTCTAGGTTTCCTGGAGACCTGAAGAAAACAAGAGGCAAATTAAAACAAGGGGAAGTGTTCGGATCATGAGTTCAAGGTCATTCTTAGCTACATGCAGAACTTCAGGACAGCCAGGATTAAACAAGATCCTTTCTCTAAAGATAAACGAAGGGGGACCAAATCTCAGTGGAAGAGTGCTTGCATATCCTCAACAGCTCTGAAAAATTTTTGTTTAGATGTATTATTGATTAAAAACTAAAAACTTAGCCAAGACCATCCACAAATAATAATACCTTATATTGTTGAAGGGCTGGGGTGTACCTAAGTTAGAATAGCACTTGCTTAACATGCACGAAACAGAAGGTTGGCTCTTCATTTACTGCATAAGCCAGGTGTGGTAGTACATGCCTGTAAGGCCAGGCCTCCGGTAGGAGAGCCAGGAAGACCAGAAGCTCAACATCAAACTTACTACATATACAGTTCGAGACCATAGTTCAACAATATTCTATACTATAGGCACATATGTATATATAATTGTGTGAGCATAATGGCTGGAAATACACAATATTCATTCTAGGACCTATTTGTGTATCTGCTTGAAAGAAGAAAGAACTGAGGGTGAGGACTGGGAGCTGTTTCAGCTTCATAATGAATTCTTTTACATAATAAAGAAAAAAACAAACACCACAAAACAGTAGTAACAAGTACTGGTCTGATTACAGGACCTGGAGATGTTTATACTTTGGATTTTTCTATATATATGTATTTTCCCATCATCTTTGGAATTACGTTAATACCTGGCTCTTTTCTACTTTTTTTTTTTTTTTTTAGATTTACTTATACGTGTGAGTACACTGTCGCTGTCTTCAAATACACCAGAAGAGGGCATCAGATCCCATTACAGATGGTTGTGAGCCACCATGTGGTTGCTGGGAATTGAACACAGGACCTCTGGAAGAGCAGTCAGTGCTCTTAATTGCTGAGCCATCTCTCCAGCTCCCTCTTTTCTACATCTTAAAAACTCTCTTTAGAGGCAGGGAAGATAGCTTGGTAGTTAAGAACACTTAGAACTGCCTGTGGTTCCAACTCTAGAGAGATCTAACACCTCTGTGAAGTCTGTACACATAACATATACACACAGACACACAAATACTCATGAATAAAAATAAGGTTTGCCTTTGATCTTTTTATCTTTCCTGTTTTTCAGACTGGATTTCTGCGTAGCCCTGACTGTCTTGGAAATTGCTCTGTAGACCAGGCTGACCTGGAACTCACAGAGATCTGCCTGGTTACACACACAAGAGAAACCCTGTCTCAAAAAACAAACAAACAAAACCTGTCACAAAATATCAAAGAGGGAGGGAGGGAGGGAGGGAAGGAGGGAGAGAGAGAGAGAGAGAGAGAGAGAGAGAGAGAGAGAGAGAGAGAGAGATGAGGAGGTGTTAAAAGCCAGGTATTACTAATTAAAGGACAGAGAGGGAATGGAGAGATGGCTTGCTCAGTAATTAAGAGCACTCACAGCCTTCTCTTCAAGAGGACCCAGGCTGGATTTCTGGCACCCATTTGACTACTAACAACTTTTCTATTGTGGTAATAAAAATATTATGACCTAGACAACTTATAAAAGAAAGTTTAATTAACTGAACTTAAGTTTTCAGAGGATTAGAGTTAATGATGGTCGAACAAAACTACAGTGGTAAAATGGCTGAAAGCTCAATTTCAAGTACAAGGCAAAGAGACACTAGAGATGTCACAGTCTTTTGAGCTTCAAAGCCAATCCCGAAAGACACACCTCCACAAGTAAGGCCACACCTCCTAGGTCTCCCAATGGTTCCACAAAGTGGGCACAAGTCTTCGAATACTGGTCATGGAAGGTTTTCTCAGTCAGACAACTACACTGTGATTGGTTGGTTGGTTGGTTGGTTGGTTTGGGTTTTTGGGGTTTTTTTTTTGTCCTTTTGGGGGGGTGGGGTGTTTAAAGACAGTTTCTATGTGTAGCAGCCCTGGCTGTCCTGGAACTCACTTTGTAGACCAAGATAGCCTCAAACTCACAGAGATTGCTTGCCTCTGCCTCCTGGGTGCTGGCACCACACTTGACTTAACTACACTGTCTTTAAAAAAACAAATTCTAAAAAAAATTAAAAAATAAATAAAAAAAAAAAAAACAAATTCTAGGGAGATTTTGAACAATTTGAACTTTGATATTTACTTCACAATTCAGAATTTCAAGAGAAATATAGTTTGTTCTCTGTAGGCAGTCTTACTAGAACCTGGCTGAAGAAGGGAAGACCAGGAGCTAGTGAGGTTTATGGTTCTAGATCATCAAGCAAGGGCTCCACAGTTCAATAAAAAAGCACAACTGTGAAGTCCTCTCCCCAGACTTGATTCTAAAATAGCAGCAGATTTAAATGGTACAAGCAGACAACCTTGCTCTTTCAAGACAATTACTTGAGGCAATGAGTAACTACAGTAATTCCTACATCAAAATCTTTTTTTTTAAACAAAGTAACTTGAGGTTTATGGCATATAGTTTAGGTCAAAACACATCCAGAAGGGGGAAGAGGACATGGAGGTGTCCGAAGCAAAGCTGAGTGACGGAACACATTCAGTTGGTTAGGTGTCTATACAAAGAGTGCTGGGGCATCAAGAAAAGCTCCCCATGGATTCATGTGCACCCATCTGGAGGTACTAGATTCCTCCATGGCAGATCTATGTGCAGAGCTAAGGGACGAGGCCACTTCTGCCATTCCAGTTTTAGAAGCTCCTCATCAGAAACAAGAGTAGCATGTGGTGGGATGACGCCTGGGTGCCCAGTGGCTCCATAGGCATAGTCTGGGGAGCTTATCAGCTTGGCTCTCTGACCCACACTCATCAGGGCTTCCCCTTCTTCACAGCCTCGGATTCCTGCTTGCCTAGTGTAAACTTAAAAGACTGTTTCTGTCCCGAGAGGAGTCATTTTTTTCCCCATCTTCAAGCATCCCCGTGTAGTGCACCACGCAGGTCTGGTGCGCCCGTCTCCAGGGTAGATGGTCCCCATCTGCACTCCCAAAGCGGCGGCGGTGTTGGTGGAAGAAAAGGATGCGGTGTGGAGCTAGAACGGACCTGGCGACAGTTCAGAGGTTCTTGGCTTCATCCCTCTAGTGTCTCCTGCGCAAGCGCACCGCACCGGCATGCCCCGCCCTACTTGCGCGAGAGGCTCACATCCCTCTACATCAAAATCTTAAAGCCCCTGAAAGTGTCTTATTTCTTGCTCCCAAGTTATTTCCTTAATTCCAACTGAGGAAACTAAAGATTGTGGTGCATACAGGAGACAGAGCCAGAAATATCAGAAATTCAAAGTCATCCTCGGCTACATAGCAAGTCTTAGTGGGCACGCTGGGCTAGATGAGATCCTATGAAGTAGGAAGAGAAGGTGTGGGGGTGGGTGACAGTGACTATAGGAGAAGTTGTACATGGTAGTTTTGAAGAGTGGTTCAGTACTTAAGAGATTGAGATAGGAAGATCATCATTTTAGCTAGCCTAAGGTACAAAGTATGTTCAAGGATAGTTAGGGAAAAACTGTTCAGTTTTGGAAGCAGATTAAATATATAAAGAGATCTTCAGCACATAAAAAGGAAAAGAAGAGAAAATAGTATTTCCTTCTCTTTTTCATTTTGTTTTGTTTTTCAAGATAAGAATTCTTTATGTAACAGCACTGGCTATCCTGGAACTAGCTTTGTAGATCAGGTTGGCCTCCAACTTTCAGAGATCCTCCTACCTCTGCCACCCTAGTGCTGGGGTTAAAGGCATGTGCCACAACTGTCCGGCTTCCCCTCTTAATAAATGCTCTGCTTTCCCTTTCTTTCCTCTCCAAACCCAGTACCTTATCAACTCCAGAAAGAGCTCAACCATGAAACTACAGCCCTAGCTTCTCTTTTTCATTCTTTTACATTTATTTTTATCTATTGTTGATAGTACAGTAGTGTTGGGGGAGAAAGAGGATGCACATATGCCACTGAGCATTGTGTGCATGTGTGGAAGTCAGAGGTCGACTTACAGGAGTCAGCTTTCTCCTCCCACAGGAATCCCCCCAGGTCGTCAGGCTGGGCAGCACCTCCACCTGCTGAGCCCCTGCTCTTATGTTCCCACTCTACTTATTGGCTTCTTTCTCCATGGCAGTTTACTAACTCACTATTTCCCCTCTTTCTTTGGCATTTTCTTCAAACCATGACTAACCTGAACAAGAATTCTGAGATAAAAAGGCGCTCAGAGAATCATGGACTCCTAAAACATTTAAGGGAAGACAAACATTCAACAGCCACAAGTTACCCATATTCCAGCCCATAGTTCAGAAAAACTAAGGGACAGAGTGGAGAGAAAAAAGAAGAGACTTCTAGTTAACTTGCAATTTAAACTAAGAGCCCACTGAGAGCATGCTTAATTTATAACGGACAGGGCTCACTAGCAAGAGAAAAACAGCAAAACAATGTTGTAAGAGGGCTACAGGCATGGCTAAGAACACTAGTTGCTTTTCCAGAGAACTCAGAGTCAAACAGCGCCCACACGGTGCCTCACTGTCTTCTGTGACTCTAGTCCCAGGGCTCCGATGCCCTCTACCTGCCAGTCCAAGCACTATATGCATGTGGTGCACAGACACACACTCAGGTCAAATACTCTTACACATGAAATATACTAAAATACATTTTAAAAATTAAATACAATTAAGACTAGATAAGTGTGGCAGTGTACATCTTTAAGGGCAGCACTAGAGAGGCAGAGGTAGAGGGCTCTCTGTGAGGTCAGCCTGTTTTGGTGGATTATGGGTTACCCAAGGCTACATAGTAGGATATTATCTCAAATAAAACAAATAAACAAATGAAAAAGCTTGGCTATTTTAGCTAGACAGACAGAGAAGCAGGCAGACACACAGACAGACAGGGTAGAGAACAATTGGAAAGGCCACCCCAAAGCAGGAGATTACTCTAGATGAAACTATTAACATGAATGTGAAGATTTTGGGTGTTGGTAGTACACACTGTGTACACCTGGGTGTGCATGCAGAAGCAAAGCATAACATCAAGTGCCCTCATTTGTTGTTTGTCACCTGATTACCTGGACCAGTGACCCAACTATGCCTGTCCCACAATGGTGGAGTTATGTACAAGTGCCGCATGCCTGGCTTTTTAGATGGGTACTGGAGAATTGGACTGAGGTCTTCACGTTGCAAAGCAAGTGCTTTTACCCACTTAGCCTTCTTCCCAGGAAGCCTTTTTATTTATGCATTGTTTTTAAATGTTGCCCCAACTGGCCTGGAACTCACTAAGTAGACCAGGCTCACTTCTAACTCACAGAGATTCACTTTCTGAGTCCTGGGATTAAAGAAATGCATCGCCATGTTCAGCCTTCCTGAGAAGCTTCTTTACACTAGAGAAACCTCTATAAAGAAACTGAGGTATTGAAGTGGCTGCAGCTATCACTTGCCAGAAAAACCTAGGAAACTGATTGTGACCCAACCTCTCCTACTTACATGGAACAGTGGAAAGTGCCAACAGGGTTCTCACGACGAATGTCTTCATACTCCTCATAGATGCCCCGCTTTTGCCTGGTGTTAACATAGTCTACCAACTCTTGGATGGTCATGGCATGAGGACCTGGAACATGTACTGAGTCCCAGTCTAAGGCAGGAGGTAGGGAAAACAGGATGATCTCATCGAAGGGATCTGGGTGGCCGTTCACTTGGGGCAGGAACTGGAAATTCCAAGTGGCGAGGTCAATTTTGACGTACCCACCCAGATTTTCTGGAAGGCACTCCCTAGGCAGGTGCTGGGTAACTTCAGATGTCTTTAATATCTGAATCTGCAAGGAAAGAAAGAACAATGTTGAGTAGTACTGAGGCTGTGGGTGAGCAAGATGCAAACAAGATAAAAACAAATGTGCTTCTACCAGGTTTGAAAATCGGATGAGATTTGCTTAAAACACTGTGTTTGAAAAGAGATAGACTGAATTTTATCAGCTTCGGTTTAAAATCCTACTAATTTCTCAGATAGCTAAGTTTGAATCCCCAGAATGTCGATCAAATCCACTTCTAGAATTAGGTCCAAGTTATTCCTCTTCTGAAACAAAGGGATAGTGAGCAAAGGTGTCATACTGTTAACAAGCCTCTGAGCACTGTCTCCTTCTGGAAGCTAAGAATGCATAGGTAGTGGTGACTCTTGTCTCTCAGCTTAGGCTTTACTCTCAGCTTTGTATGGATGTCCTCAAAAACAGAATTCTAAGAAAGAAAGACAAAGCCATCTAGAAATGGAAAAACACTAAATAAGCAATCATATTTGATTCTGTCACATACTTAAATATAGCCATGCTAGGCCAAGATGGCCTAGTTACTTCTTAAAATCTCTATGGGACAGGAATGCTATTCCTAAAAGATTCTTCCCCCTTGCTGGTGCCTCTTGTTTATTTTTTTAAATGTGTGTTGTGAAAGAGAATGTATACCACATTCAGATGATGAGAGGCCAGAAGTGGGCACTGGATCCCTAGAACTGTAGCTACTTAGAAACTAACTAAGGTACTGGGAACCCAACTTGGGTACATGCTCTTAATCACTGAGGCAGGCAACTCTCTAGAACACTACCTTCATCCTCTTAAAAAGCTACTCTCTTTCCTCTTCTAGCTCTTAAAGGAACCAGCTCATAGGAGCTGGAGAGATGTTAAGTAGTTAAGACCTAGTTTAACTCCTAGCATCCACATGGCATAACTCCAGTTCTGAGGGATCCAATGCCCTTTTCTGGCTTCTTACAATACCAGGCACACATAGTACACAGACATACATGTAAAATTGAAAACACAGCTCCTAAAAACAGACAGTTGTAGCTTATGCTGTTCCTCTTTTATGAAGCTTCTTTTTGGATGCCCAAGGTCAAACTTTCCTCTATGCTCCCAAACAGCCTAAGTCCTCTGCTATATGAACTCTGTATTCTCTCACAAAACAATGAACTCCTCAAGGGTAAGGACTGTCATTCAGTGTTTAATTCCCAGGACGTAGTGTCTGGACTTCATGAAGTGTTCAATACATTTTGAGTTTATACATGCATATATAATTCCTACAATTCAAACTCAAGACCATGCTTTAAAAATCCTCACAATCGGGCAGGAGAGATGGCTCAGTGGTTAAGAGCACTGATTGCTCTTCCAGAGGTCCTAAGTTCAAATCCCCGCAACAACATGGTGGCTCACAGCCATCTGTAATGGAATCTGATGCCCTCTCTTGGTGTGTCTGAAGACAGCTACAGTGTACTCATAATTTAAAAAAAAAAAATCCTCACAATCCAGGGATCCTTGCAAATAAGTACCAGTAATCCTAGTAGAAATGGAGGATCACCGCAATGCTGAGGTCAGGGGAAAAAAAATCATCATATAAAAGAAAAGTTACCTTAGAAACAGTTGTCATATTCTAAGTCATTACTAAGCAACTTCTTTCCAAGAAGCTTCTTTAGAGTCAAATATTTTTATTTTTTCTACTCTGACCTCAGTTACAAAGCTGCACTAGTATAACTTGCACAGTTACAAATTGCACTAGTAATTTTACTTTATAATTTTATTACCATAAAAATCTGACAATGCAGCCCAGGCGTGGTGGGACATGACTTTTATCCTGGTACTCAGGAGGCAGAGGCAGTCGGTTTCTTTGAGTTAGAGGTCAGCCTGGTCTACAATTCCTGGTCTTCAAGGACAACCAGGGCTATTACACAGAAAAATCCTGTCTTGAAACACAAACAAACAAAAATCTAATAACGCAAACCTAATCTTTATTATTTCTATGATTTTTATCTTATTATTTTTTGAGACAAGATCTCACGTGTTCACACTGGCTTCAGATTCACTGTGTAGCCAAGAATGGCCTTGAATCTCTGGATTCTCCTGCTAGCACCTTCCACGTGCCAAGACATTAAGGATGTACATACTGCCGTGCTACATACACCATTGTTTGGATGGCATTTCTTTCCAAAGCTATAATCACTGACTGAGACAATAATCTTTCAGATCTAAAAACTCAAGAGATTAATTTGAGAAATAGAGTGAATGTGGTCATTTTTAAATTAGAAGCAATAAGAAACTGTTTTAAGAAAAATCAATGCCCAAAGATGTGCACGATGGTTCACTCCAGTCCCACCCATTACTTGAAAGGCTGAGGCTAAGGACTACTATGGATGTGATGCCTAGTGACTACAACACAGTGTGCTGTAGACCAACCTCAGTTACAGAATGAAACCTTGTCTCGAAGAATAAAACTAAAAAGAGACTTTCCCACCACCCTGAAGGTCACTCAGGGACTTAACAGTACTTCCCAGTAAATAAACCAGTTTGACTTTCTGTGCTCTCTCTCTCTCTCTCTCTCTCTCTCTCTCTCTCTCTCTCTCTCTCTCTCTCTCTCTCTCCCTCCCTCCCTCCCCCCCTTTCTTTTTCTTTTTTAAATTATGCTGGAATCCATTTCCTTTTATAAGCTAAGCAAGTACCCTACTACTGAGTTACTTACTCTGCCCCAGATAAATCCTAATACCAGTTGAGCTAATGTAATTATATTAAGTGATGATTCTGGTCTTGGTTTTGGGGTAGGGTGTTGGGCACTATATACCTAGTCCCTTGGGCATGCTGAATATGCACTCTGACACTCTGAGTTATACCCCAACCTTTAAATACTATTAAATATTAATAGTACCTTATGTAGCACTAAGTTGAACTTTGGAAATCTACAATCCTTAAACTACTTGCAGGACACATTGGTTCAGTATCATTGTATTCAAGGTGTGATGAGCTTGTCTTACCCTCTCCCGGACTTTATCCTTTAAAAGCAGACTGATGATAGAATAGGGCACTCGGAACCATATGGGTGCTCCTACAATCAGCACCTTCTTCAGTCGAGCTGGAAATGCTCCCTGTAGAGAAAATGCATGAGGAGTTAAAGCCCAGACATACCTGAAACTATTCAGGTCCAAAGTGTGGGGTTTTGCCACTCTTCCTCATGCATAGGCAACAGAGAAACCTGACAGCTTAATTCAGAAATAAGTAGGTAGATTAAAATAAATTAAAAAATGAGAAGCTGATCTACTTTTTAAAGTAATGATTGTAAGTACATGTTAATCATATATTTTATGGATCAAAAATTATTCATTTTTTATTGTTGGTGAGTGAGAAGATGTGTGCCAGTGTGCACACGAGGATCAGTTTCCTCCTTTTGTCTTTCTATGGATTCTGGATATTGCACATAGGTGACCAGGCTCTTGTGGCAAATGTACTCACTGAGTCATCGTGACCCCAGTGTTTCTCGTTATACTGCACATATCATACAACAGCACATATTTGCAGCCTACAAAAATTCAGCTTACTAACACTTAGATTTCTAATATGTTGAGGATAAACATTTTACTTTATAATCTTCATCTGGTTTAATATGTATGTGTGTATATACATATAACATTGTCTACCTTCAATCTTTCTCCATTTGTTCATTTATTAAACCAATATATACAATCTGGGCCAGAGATGTAACTCAGTGATACTGTGTGTTTAGCATATACAATACCTAGGTTTGATATCCAACACAATAAAATACATACATGCATGCATAAATATACATGAGCTAGTGTGTACAAGTACAAATGAGGTCTTAGAAAAGTAAATAAACTACTTTTAGTGGGGAAAAAGAAGAGCTAATTCTATTTATAAGACATAAAGAAAAAAGTATGTAGACACAGACTGCAGCATATCACTGTTAAGCCACAGTACTGGTTTCATTCCACGTTTTAACACTCCAGCCTTTTTCGGGGCAGGGTTACCATGTAATGAGGGGGCTGGAGGGATGGCTTAACCGGTAAAGTGCATACCACACAAGTACAAAGGACACGAGTTCAATCTCAAGTAGGACATAAAGTCACCAGCACGAGTGAGACAAAGAGATGGCTAAGGCTCAGTGTCTAGCAGCCGAGCCCAGTCAGCAAGCCCTAAGTCCTGGAAAAGACCTTGTCTCAAAAAACAAGGTGGACAGGTCCTAAGAATGGTACCTACAGTTGATCCCTGGCCTTACACATACACACATGTGCACCTGCACACTCATGAGTACATATCCAAGGTAAATTAATAAGTAATCCCCAGTAATTGGCTAAAAAAGGGCAACTGTAGCTTTATTTTTTTCCATTTTGAATAAATTAATCTAAGTTTTACTTATTAGCCTTTATTCTTCCCACTCAACCTTGGTTCTGCTAAATTTGAGGAGTTTACAAACACTCCCTAGACAGAATATACAACATCCACAGCAAAGTTCTCCAAAGGCTTCTTCATTCAGACTTAAAAACTACCTTTTTCCCTTCCTTCAAAGATGCAAGAATTTATTTCAGGATAAATACCCAAAGCTCCTTTTAACTGCCTGATCAATTTGAAGAAATAGCTTTATTTCAATAAGGTGAAGGATAGCAGAAACCATTATGTTACATCATCTTCATCAAAGCAAAAAGATAAGAGAACTGGCCATGTCTACTGCACTTGGGAGGTGTAAAGCCTCCTCTATACAGCAAGCACTAGGCAAGCCTATACTATTTAGGACCCTGTCTCACAATAAGACCAAACAGATAAGTTAACTAATACAATCATTGATAGTGTCTATAGGAAGGCATCTTCCATTATATATTCTTTTTTATTTTATTTTATGTTCATTAGTGTGAGGGTATTGTGTCCTCTGCAACTGGAGTTACAGACAGCTGTAAGCAGCTATGTGGATTCTCTGGAAGAGCAGCCAGTGCTCTTGACCACTAAAACATCTCTCCAGCCCCCATTACATACTCTTTAAAATATATATATATATCCTTTAATCAATTCAACTTCTGAAAAGCTATCCTAACAACACAAATGACTACTGTTTTAAAGAAAGGGTCTCACTATCTTTCCTGACTGGCCTGGAATTGGCTATGTATACTAGACTAGCCTTAAACTCACAGAGATCCACCTGGCTCTGCTCCCCACTCAAACCCCCACTCTCCACCTCTCACTCCATGCTAGGACGCTGGCCCAAATGCTTTTTGTGCCTTAGTTAAAGGCAGACTCTTTTCTATAGTCATCCTGGACTGGTCTGGTACTCTTATGCAGCACAAGCTGGTCCTAAACTATTGGCAGTCCTACCTTACCCTTTCAAGTATTACACTCCCATGACAACACACCTCAAAAATGCCAAATGTACGCGCCCACTGAGCTACACTCCCAGTTCCTAAATATTTACATTCACTGTATATCTGCACTTTTGTTTTCTGAGACAAAGGATCTGATTATGTAGTCCAAGGTGGCTTTGAACACGATAAGAGGCATGTGCCACTATAACTGGCTTGCATAACTTATTTTATGCCATTCAGTCTTCCCTAGTCATATTAAATAGTTATACATTAAAAAGCATGGTTTGGGGGCTGGGGAGAAGGCTCAACAGTTAAGAGCACCAGATGCTCTTTCAAAGGTCCGAAGTTCAATTCCCAGCAACTACATGGTGGCTTGCAACCATCTATAATGAATTCTGATGCCCTCTTCTGGCATGTAGATGTATATACAGCTAGAGCACTCATTAAATAAGTAAATACATTAAATAAGTAAATTATTTTTTTTAAAAGTACATTTTAGGGGGTATGAGAGGATTTTGTTGTCTGAGACATGGTCTCATATAGCCATTTCTAGTGGTTTGAATAAGAAGGGAGCCACAATCTCATATATTTGAATATTTAGTCCCAATTTGGTGGAACTGTTTGGGAAGAACTGGGAAGTGTGGCATTGTTAGAGAGGGGGTATCACTGGGCACAAGCATCAAGGCTACAAAAGACAGGTACCATTCAGATGCTCCTCCCGCCGGCATGTGGATCAGGATGTAAGCTCACACCATGCTTTTACTCCACCGTCATGGACTCTAACCCTCTGAAGCCATAAACTCAATTAAATGCTTTCTCTCATACACTACCTTCCTTGGTCAAGGTTTGTCATAGCAACAGAAAAGTAACCTATGCTGTCATAGAACTTGCTATGTAAGCAAAAGAGGCCTTGAGTTTCTAATCCTCCTGCCTCCACCTCCTGATGCTAAGCCCTTCAAATCAACCGCAGGGCCCTCTGAACACCAGAAAGCATTGTAACAGCTAAACTACATTTTTAGCCTACCTGATAATCTTTTAAGATACAAAAAGGTCATTTTATGGCTGGGGAAGGTGGCTAAGTTTGTAATATGCTTGCCTTACAAGCACAAGAACTTGAATTTAATACCTAGAACTAATATAAAATTGCTAAGTCTGGTGGCATATATTTGTAATCTGGGGGGTTGGGGGAAGTCAGAAACAAACAGCTCTCTAAGGCATGTTAGCCAGCCAATCTACCCTGACTGGTGAACTGCAGACCAATGACTGACTGACTTTGTTTCAAAGAAGTGAATGGAATACCTGAGAATGACATCTAAGGCTGTCTGCTGGCCTCCACATAAAAAAGCATACAACACCATGCAAACACATAAATGTACACATTAATTTACAAAACAAGTCACTAGGCCTAAGACACAGGGAGAGAAGGAACTATGAAGTGATAAGTATGAAACTTATACACATCTATATATGTACATAAGTCTACATTATATAAATAGACCAAATAAACTTACATACACTAACATGAATGAAAAGTACATTGCATCCAGAATTCAGCCACATTTCCAAAAAGTCACTGGCTAGATGGCATTTTTCATAGTTGTCAGAGGTGGGTCTTTATTAATACAAAACTCAGGAAAAGGGACATTTATGTCTACGAATTTGCCTGTGGCCTTTCATTTTCATTATTTCCTTTTTAGCTTTTTGGTTGTTACTTTGTTAAAGGACCTCACTCCTTATGTAGCTCAAGCTGGTCCGAACCTTACTTTGTAACTAAGGATGAAGTAGAATTTACTATGTAATTCTACCTAACTCAAACCCATGACATTTCTCTTGCCCTGGCCTCCCAAGTGCTTGCATTACTTGTGTGAGCCACTAAAGCCATTTCAGATCTTTCAATTTGACTTTTAAGATCTCTTCTTGTTCTAAGGAAGAAGTTACTAGCTATCATATATAAGTGACCTTTAAAACTGAACATTAAATTCCCCCTTTACAACCTTACCTTCAGCAGGTTTAGAACTTTCTTTCCAAGATCTAGCTCAAAGTTGGCATAATTAGACCCACACATGTCATAGATGAATACGAGTCCATTCCTTTGAGTTTCAAAGCTGTAAACCAATCATTAAAAAAAGCATTTAATACAAAGGTTTCATTCAAAGCTAAGCCAGATCCAAAAACACTCAAAAGGTTATTAGAACTATTATCATCACCATTCATACAGTGTGTGTGTGTGTGTGTGTGCGCGCGCGCGCGCACGCGCGCGCATACACACATGTATGTATGCTCACTTGTGTGTGCCACAGCAAGTGTGGGAATGAGACGATAACATTAGGAGTCAGCTCAGTCCTTTCCTTCCACTGTGAAATCCAGGGATTAAGCTCAGGTTCTCAGGACAGTACAACGTGTGCTTTGAAATACTGAGCCATCCTGCCAGTCCAGAAATGAAGTATTTGTACTATTTCTAGATAGGAAGTTTTTACACTTGTTTTAGTTTTTTCTCAGAGGGTTTCATGCATCCTATGTGCTCACTTTGTATTAAACTCCGGCTGGCTTCAAATTCAGGGTAATCCTCCTGACACACATGTTAGGATTACAGGTATGAGCCACCTCAAGGGTCTTATGTTGTGTCTTCATCTCTGCATCCCCTCCTGTAAGCCCCATGCCATCATACTCCTACAAAACCTAAGAGGGAGCACTAAAAAAGAGTTAACATTTAAAAAAAATCAATTCTTGTCAATCATGTGTGTATGAAAATACTTCAAAACCCAGTTCAAGTATATAAATTTAAAATTTGTATATCTAATATACCTCAGGTTCAGTGAATTAGCCTCCTGAAAAGAAAAAAAATTAATTCTAAAATTCATAGAGGGTTTTCTGGCAGAATATATTTCTATAGGCCCCTAATGCATTAATATTAATCTTAACTCCTTTTTTTTATAACCTCACAAGATTATCATTCCTCAAGATTAAAGATGCTGTCAAAGGGGCATAATTACCAAGTAGATTAACTAGATCTAGAGAATTTCCATTTTTCTCATAAGCTAAACTAGGGCCAATTAAATGAATTACAGGTTTTCTCCTTAAAGATAGGGGTCTAAAACAAGTCAGTGGCACGGGGAAAAAAGAATAATGAAAATAAACTACAGAGCATAAAGACCCAGGTTGCACGGTCCTATATGAAGTTGCTTATTCTCTGAACACACATGGATTGATATAAAAAATATGATGCTTTCTTGATATATAACTTGAGGTATCACAGTGAGCCAAATGCTTCCTACTGAGCGTGATTCTTGAGCTACATGCAGCAAGAGACACCAAGAAGCTTAAAACACAGTTCTTGCTTCACATTTGCTTCAAAGGAAGGAAGTAAGTAAAGGGTAATCAAAGCAGCAAGACACGTTATGGATCACTTTGAAGAAGACACGTTAGCATTCCCACTCTACTGGACTTTCTGAAAAAGGTAGCTTTCCTTCACTCTCCTAAACTAAAGGAGCATTTCAAGAGTATCTGCAGTCTTGAAAGCAGCCCTAAAGACTAAAGGGCTGAGAACTTTCAAACTGTTACTTAGGGAGTACAAGGCTACCGAAATTACTGGTCCTCATTCCTCACAACTTCTCATCTTCAGAATAACAGTATGTATGAGTCACATGTATCTCCTACTAAGCATCAACAACAGAGGCTACGTGTTATAAAAGTAACAAATAAGGCAGTACATAGTTAACTATTCAGAGAACAGAACATTTCTTGGCTACTCTCAATTTGTATATCCATAATCTAGGTCAGGTAAAGCTATATGAATCCCTGTTTCAGACAAACAAAACAAGCCAGCAAGTGATGCTTCATGCCTTTAATCCCATACTGGAGAGGCAGATGCAGGGAGATCTGCTGAGTTCAACACCAGTATGGTCTACAGAGCAAGTTCCAAAACAGTCAAGGCAATGAACAGAAACCCTGTCTTGAAAAACCAATTCAAACTAGCCAAACAACAAAAACCAAGTCCATTCTAAAATTCTCTATGGGGCTCAAGCCAGATTCAGATTCACGATCCTACCACCTTAATTATCTAAGGTACTATTTTGTCTGGCCCCTGGTAGGCTGTGGTCAGGTTTTTTGTTGTTGTTTTGTTTTTTGTTCTTTTTTTGAGACAGAGTTTCTCCTTGCAGTTTAAGGTGGCTTTAAAATGATATAGCATCTTTTCCCACCTTTAAGTACTAAGATTACAACAAGCTAATTTTTCCTTATACATATGAGTGTTTGGCCTGCATGTATGTATGTGCACCACATGTCTGGTAACCAGAGGTTAGAAAGGGTATTGAATACCATAGAACTGGAGCTGCCAATGGCTGTGAGCTACCATGTGGGTGCTGGGAATGAAAAACCCAGTTTTCTCAAAGAGCAGCCAGTACTCTTAACTGTTGAGCCATCTTCCTGATAATCAAATCCCCCACCTGCTTGAGGCAAGGAATCACCATACAGATTCAGATAGCCTGGATCTCACTATGTAGACCAAGCTACCATCAAACTCACGCAGACCCACCTGCCTCTGCCTCCAGAATGCTGGCATTAAAAAAGTGCACCAACCCACTGGGCTATCTATTTAGCCAACATCGATTTTTCTACCTACACATCTATCTATCATCTATCTATCCATCCACCCTACCTACTTACCTACCTACCTACCTACCTTATCTATCTATCTATCTATCTATCTATCAGCACTGGGGATTAAACAGGGCAATAGACAAGATTTTCACCACTGAGCCACATAACTGTAGCTCCCAGACTAGTTTGTTTGGTTTGCTTTAGTTTTTATCAAGACAGATTCTCTCTATGTAGTATGAAATTTACTATTTAGGCCAGGCAAACCTCAATTTCGTGATACTCCTGCCTCTGACTCCTGAGTGCTAGAACTGCAGGTACTACTAGGCATGGCTTGTTTTATTTTTACTTTTCCGTACTAGAGAACCTAGGAACTTACATATGCTAGGCAAGCATACCCCAATATACCCGTTACCCAAGAAGGTTGGCTTTGAGTTGTGGTTTTTTTTCCTTTATTGTTTTTATTTTATTTTATGTGTATGAGTGTTTTGCCTACATGTACATATATGTGCAGTGGACATGCCTGATGTCCATGGAAACTAGAAGAGGGCCTGAACCTAAGACTGGAGTTACAGATGGTCATGAACTACCATGTGAGTGCTGAATTGAACCTGGGTCCTCTGAAAGAACATCCAGTGCTCTTACGTTCAGAGTCATTTCTCCAACTCCCAAAGGGTTTTTCTTTGTTTGCTTTGCCTGTGTTTTTTGTTGTTATTGCTGTTGTTGTTGTTTTCAAGACAGGGCTTCTCTGTGTAGCCCTGGTTCACTCAGAGACTCACTGGCCTCTGCCTCCCAAGTGGTGGGATTAAAGACACAATCCACCACCCAACCCCTAGAGAGTTTTAACATGAACAAAACTAAAAATCAGGTGACCTAAGCCTAAAAATCAGGTGACTCAGGCCTGTAATCTCTACTGTTTGAGATATTGAGGCAAGAAAATACTAAGTTCGTATGGGTAACTAAACTAAGTCACACTGCATCTCAAAGTTAAAGGGAAAAAAAAATAAATGATTCGGATATAAACTAATGATGGTGCATATGCCTTAACATGCAGAAGACTTACACACACACACATACACACACACACACACACATACACACACACACACATACACACACACACACACACACACACACAAACAAACACAAACTCAACAGAGTTCCTTTCCTCCTTCAAATAAACCATTCTCAGTATATTAACAATTGCTATGACTTGTCTCTCTCAGCTTTCATTAACCTAATAGGAAAGACAGTGCAAACAAAGAGAGCACAGCATCCTAATGATACCAGAAACACACACTCTTAAACACGGGAGCTGTTTTCTACTCAGACTGTCTAGGCTGTGTCCTAGTGAGAGCACTTCTGAGTTTAATCAGTTCACAAACTGTCACTTTCCTAAATGAAGTAGACACCAACAGTCTTACTGCTTACCTGTCCACAGCTCTGTCTAGCAAGTAAAACAAGGCTTGGAGTACCACGTGTTGAACAGACGTGTGGGGATGGTGTAACCTGGCAGTGAAAAGGGCAATGGAGGCTCCAGTTGGGTCTCGAACATTCTAAAGCAAATAAATAGGAAATATTTAGAAATGAAAAATCACAGCAATCGTTTAGATTTATTATCCTGGACAGAGATTTGACATATGAAGAGAAGAGCTACTAACAGAACTTCCTTAATTTGTGTCCATTCTTCCATAAAGGGAGCAGTGTTATCATCACCCCAGACCTGATTCTCTCAGCATTCCCTTGAACCACTATTTAGTGGAGAGTTTCCATTAAGTAAGTAAGGTGTTTTGATATATTATTAACCATTCCCAACATGCTGACCAACAACTTTTTTGAAAAATATTTATTTATTTATTTATTTATTTATTTATTTATTTATTTATTTATATTAGTACATGGTAGTAGTCTCCAGACACACCAGAAGAATCAGATCCAATTACGGATGGTTGTGAGCCACCATGTGGTTGCCGGGATTTCTATGTAGGACCTTTGGTAGGGCAGTCAGTGCTATTAACCTCTGAGCCATCTCTCCAGCCTGACCAACATCTTTTTTAATGAATCAATAAACCAAAAACTTAAGTCTACTCCATAACTCAATAATTCAACTATTATTAATAACTGATACTTTTAATAAGTAATAACTTGACTATTATTAGAACAATTTAATAGCAAAATAAGTTGATAAGGAACCTAGCCACAAAACTCCAAATAAGGTAACAGCTACAAAAGGATGTAACAAAGCATAAGATGGGCTCTACAGACTCACCAAGATGGTAAATTTTCCACTAAGGATCTCAGAACGAAGAGGCTCCTCATGAGGTTTCAGCTTCACAATGCCTTCCTTCCTTCTTGTTTCCTAAAAAGGAAACAATGAAGAGGTGAATTAATATGAAAATATGACATAACCAGAACAACTTTATGTAGCCGTCAAACCTCAGGGATGGAACATTAGAAGTCAACTAACTGAACTGTGAATTCCTTTGTACCATGCCTTAGCGTTCCAGAGCAGCTAACTATTAGTCATAACTCCTGTCCTCAGCCACCTTCTCAGGACCATCTGCTGATGTCTCCAAGAGTCAGCTCTAGTTTAGACACTCAGAAATACCTATTTCTAGAGCACATTTCTTTTCTCTACCCCACACTCAGGTTCCAGTTGCTTACAGGAAGTCTCTATTTGGGTATCCCAAAGACACGGACAAACTAAAACAAATGACCTTCTTTCTACATGAACCCATTCCATTTCAGTGTCTCCTAAATTAATTAATGTTATCGGCACTGATCTTGACATACAAGTCCCAACTCAGATGCCTCACTCATTTTCCTCACACACTAATTTAAGCAGCTCCTACCCATTGGAACTCTAAATCTGTCCACTTTTCTCCATCTCCCCTGATATTATGTGTTTAATTGTACTGCCCTTATCTCTCCTTGTAAGTACAACAGTCTTCAAACTGATCTTTCTGACTCCAAGATAATCAGTGAGATACATTCTCCAAATATATGCTGTCAAAATCTTTCTGGAATGCAAATATAGAAATTTTATTACATTGTTTATATTATTAATGGATTTCTGAGACCTTAACGATCTAGCCTTACTTTTCTGTGCTCTCCATCTCTTGCAATGCCTTGAGTCCAATTCAACATTCCTGCTTAGCTAAAATTTACTTTCTACCACTGAGGATCTGAACAGATTGTTTTCTTATATCTTTCGGTTGTAAACCTACCCTTTATTGGCTGAACCATCTCTCCAGCCCAAATGTTCTGACTTCTTTAACCATACTTCACACTGCTTGATCCCTACTAATCTTTCAGATTTAAGGTTAGTACTCTTTTTTTGATTGTTTACTCTCTTCTAAATAACAGTGGCACTGTTAATAGAGGTATACAATTAATATCTATGGAATAAGTAAGTAAGTACTGGATGAGCTGAGCCATGCGGTGTGAGCTAATTCTAGTGCTCATTTGTTTTCCCAGGATCTTTTTTTTTTAAAAGTAGAGTTAGTTTCTCTTCAGAAGAAATTTCTAACCACAAAGTAACATAACATATAGCATTTCTGTCAAAGATGCTACAATCCAAGAAAGCAAACATAACACAGAATCAGTCTTTTTTTTTTTAATTTATTTATTTTATTTATATGAATACACTGTAGCTGTCTTAAGACACACCAGAAGAGGGCATCAGATCCCATTACAGATGGTTATGAGCCACCATGTGGTTGCTGGGATTTGAACTCGGAACCTCTGGAAGTCAGTGCTCTTAACCACTGAGCCATCTCTCCAGTCACCACAGAATCAGTCTTAAACTTCCTCTTTAAAAAAAAAAATCTTAGCCAGCTGTGGTGGATCATGCCTTTAATTCCAGCACTTCTAAGGCAGAGGTAGAGGCAGATGGATCTCTATGAGTTCGAGGCCGGCCTGGTCTACAGAACAAGTTTTTAGGACAGCCAAGGCTATCTGAAGAAACCCTATCTCAAAAACAAAAAACAAAAAAACTTGTAGCTGGACAATAGTGGCTCACACCATTAATCCCAGCACTCACAAGGCAGAGGCTGGCTACACAGAGAAACCTGGTCTCAACAAAACAAAACAAACAACAAAAAAGACACTAAGAACCAGACCTCACTAATACAGCTGCTTTTCTTTTCCAGAGCTAACACCTCCCTTGTTTTGAATAGCTCTTTAGCTCCAAGTTCATCAGAATGGCAGCTTTCTAAAACTTCATGAGGCCTTAAACTACAGCTGTAAAATATACCAAATAGGTTATCCAGGAGGCAGGGAAGACAGCAAGGACGAAGACTCCAGAAAGGAGTGTGTCTCAGGGTGACATTAAGGGACTTTCTTTGCTTCAGTCCTCACAAGTAGCATGCTGATCTACAAGCACATTTTGGATACATTAAGTAAGTGTTTCCAGGAACTGGCCAGCCCAACCTCAGTTCTCATAGGGTTTGTGGACAACAGAATGAGAAAGAAATAGAAAATGAACATGTACAAAGAAAAGCAGAAAAAATAGCAAAACTTAGCTCAACCGGTCCAAACATGTCCGGCCCTGAGCCACTTACTCTGTAGCAGTGAAACAACTCTACAGCACGGAGCACATCAAACTTTCTGGCCATGAGGAACTTGACAGCCACATTCCAAGAGAGTGGAGAAACATTATACTGTACTGTCCATTTGTTGATCTCTTCAAGAAACTGCTTAGTAGCCTGTTTAAATAACAAAATGAGAACAATTAGTAAAAAGAGAATATATTTTAGAAACATAAAAAAAAATCAAGCAAGCAAAAATTATTATTTGTGCCTGTCTGGGCTATATGAGATTCTATCTCAAAAAAAAAAAAAAAAAAAAAAAAAAAAAAAAAGCAGGGAGACGGGGGAGCTAGAAAGTTGGCTCAACAGGAAAAGGCACTTGCCAGGTCCCGTATGGTGGAAGGAAAATAATAGATCTCTGTTACTGCCCTCTGAACTCCATGTGCCATGAATGTGCATATATGCATACAAATAAATACATAAATAGAAGTAATTTTACATTTTAATTTAAAAACATTTAAAAGGGTTGTCTTTGGGTTTTACTGCTGTGAATAGACACCATGACCAAGGCAACTCTTACAAGGATAACATTTAATTGGGGCTGGCTTACAGAGGATCAGTCCATTATCATCAAGGTGGGAGCACAGCAGCATCCAGGCAGGCATGGTGCAGGAGTTGCTGAGAGCTCTACATCTTCATCTGAAGGCTGCTAGGAGAAGACTGACCTCCAAACAGCGAGGGTATTAAAGCCCATGTACCCATTGACACACCTATTCCAACAAGACCAAACACACTCCAACAAGGGCACACCTCCTAATTGTGCCACTCCATGGGCCAAACATATACAAGCCATCACAAGGGTAAAATTTATATAATGTTAGTCTTTACTGTTTAGGATAAAAAGTACAGTCAGTTCAGAGAGAGGACACAGCACTGGAATGCATGAAGATATAATGAGAAAACCCCTCCTAGGTGGTGGGATTAAAGCACTCTACCAGTACCCCTGACTTCAGCCAAAATACATATTTTTTCATTTTAGAATTATTTAAATTGAGACTTTGTGCATATATATTCTGAGTACCTAAAAAATCTCTGCATTTCTATTCTGTTCTATTTAGAAACTTTTCTTGATTATTAATCCAGGAAATGATGACATTTCTGAATTTTAACTATACCCATATTATCAGTCAACATCGACTCACAGTTACAATGTTGGGCATAGTGGCACTCAAGAGGCAAAGAGAGACAGGAGGATCTCTGTGAGTTTGAGGCCAGCACAGTCTATATAGTGAGTCCCAGGACAGCCATGGTTAAATAATGAAAATCTGTCTCAAAAAAATAAAACAACAAAAAGATAGATTTACTCATGGCAAGCCATATGTTTTTATTAACATATGATGAGGAAAAATATAAAACTGAAGCAGCTTCAGAGGTGTAAGGCCCAACCTACTATTTGACTATGGACTAAGGAAATCTCTCTTCACTAATTTTTCAGCTGAAATATAGGGGACCAGGCATTGTAGTACACACCACAGTCCCAGCATAGAGGCAGGTAGATCTCTAGGAGTTTGAGGCCATTCTGGTCTACATATCAAGTATGGTAGACAGTATAATATAATGGAGACCCAGCTTCAAGGGGGAAATAAAAGAGAGAAAAGTAAGCATTATACATGCCTATAATTTCATTACTCAAAAAGCAAAGAATGGCAGAAAAATTGGCCCCAAGTTCTAAGACACCCTGGTCTACACAGCCAGGCTAAGGGCTACATAGAGAAATCCCATTTCAAAGATGGGGAAAGGAAAAAGGAAAGGAAGAAAAGAAAAGGAGACTTGAGTGTAGTGGTACATATCTGTTATCCCAGCATTGGGGGAGGGGAGGCAGGAGGAACAGCAGTTTGAAGCTCTTCTAGGCTCTATAGTCAAGTCAAGCCTGAGTCAAATGAGACATTGTCAAACAAACAAAAAGAAAACAAGGGGGAAAGGCTAAGGGCTATGACCTACTTCAGAGACTTGGCAACAATTCTACCTTGCAAGTCCAATTCAAATTGCTACATACTGTTTAAACAATTATCAGACTAGGGTCCCAGGAGGGTCAGCATACCTCACAGCACAGCACCTGATTCATCCTCAGTTTTCTAGGAAAGCACACAGGACATTCATAAACTAGGGCAAAGTCCAAGGCTGGTATGCAGTTGAGTTTTTGAGCCTTGCAACTGAGGACATGTAACTTATATCACTTCAGAAAGAGAAGCAGAAAAACTAACTAAGCACAGCACAAAAAGAGTCAAGAACCAGACCATGATGGAAAGCTTTCAAAGATCACACTGTTCCACACTAGCTGAAGCCAGACTACAGAACTGGGTCTCAGAGAAGACAACAGAACAAATTTAGAATGCTCCCCAAGAACATTTGTGTCCTATCTGTAGAGTGGCCAGCATCAGAATGAGGAAAGAAAGAAAAGAATAAGAAAAGGCACAGATGCCGAAACAAAGCCCCAGTCAGTCAGGAAGGCCCCCAAGAACTTCTCAAATGGGGTATGCTTCTTGGTGAACACGTCACCTTTGACTCTTTTCTTGAAAGGGTCTCACTGTGTAGCTCTGGCAGCTGGGAACTCACTCTGCAGACTATGTTGGTATGAAACTCAGAGATCTTCCTATCTCTGCAGCCCAAATGCTGGGATTAAAGGCATGTGCAAGAACATCCACTTTAACACATCACCTTTTAAATCTAGTCTTGTAATGGATTTCTGATATTGTTTGCAAGCAAAACACTAGAGTAAAAGAACACACCTTTCTCATTGCTTAGCTGTAAGAATATGCATCAAACATTATGTAGGTAGAAAGAAGAAATATAAATGACCGGAAGGGGATAAAATCAACACATACACAACTGGTGAGATGACCCTTCATTGTGATGAACCATGCTGCAGAAAAGCCTGTTAGGTGAAACTTACTATAGAGATGACAACCAAATGTCTATTTAGCCCAGATAAGTAACCAACTACAGATGAAAGTGAAAACTACACAAAGTGCAATTTGATAAGCAAATTAGTTTATAGGAAATTAGTCACAGGAGCAGAGACAATGAATTCAAAGGCAACTGTATCACCCTCAATCTGGGTGAAAAGCTGTGTCCTTAGAGCTCTGTGTACAACTTTCATGCAGCACAACAGGTTAGAAAGCCTCATCTAGGCAACTCTACCTCCTGTCTTACCTCTAGCAACTGTTCCTACTTGTATAAGGTGAAAAAAGGGAAAAAGGTTTCTGTGTATCATGTTAGTTTCAGGAACCTTTTGAGACTTGTGAGTTGCTTACTTTCCTAGTCTCATGAATCTTTTCTCATTCCTGCAAGGACTGTTTCAATTTAGAACTTTAAACTTCTTGACCTTAAGAAACCTCCCTCTAGAAGAGTGGTTCTCAACCTTCCTAATGCAGTGCCTTCTTTTAATACAGTTTCTCATGCTGTGGTGACCCCCTAACCATAAAATTATTTCAGTGTTCTTTCAATAACTATAATTTTGCTACTGTTATGAATTATAGTGAAAATATATGATATGCATGATATCTGATATGCAACCCAAAGGGGTTATAAACCATGGGTTGAGAACCACCACTCTATAATGAAATATTTGATTTCCCAGGCAACTGCTACAAAACAAAGCCAAATGTAATATCTCCAATCTGTAATGCTGGTGTTCAAGAGGCAGAGAAAGATGTTTCTTCACAAGTTCCGGGCAAACTTGGTCCACATAGCAAGTAACAGGCCAGCCAGAGAGGTAGTTTCACACAGCTTTCATACACTTACTTCAAAGTGCATTTTGCCCTTTTTCTTTTCTTCTTCTTCTTCTTTGATACACAGTCTCACTAGGACAGCCTGGCTAGCTTGGAACTCTTTGTAGACCAGGCTGGCATTAAATTCATATAGAGCTACCTCCCTCTGCCCACCTAGTAGTAGGATCAAAGGCAAGAGCCACTATACCCAGGGTGCAAAAATTTTTTAAGTCACTGAATAGACAATCTTTTATGGTTTTAATCTGTGTTGTTTTCATATGTACTGAAAAATGAATGATATATTTATGGAGAATAATATGATGTTTTTATACCTACCCACGCAATACTCATACAGTGTGAAATGATTAAATCAAGCAAATTATCTATTAACTAAAATAATACTTTTTTCTGATGCAAACATATGAAAAGTATACACCACCTTGTTATTAACTATAATTAAAATCCTATGCACACCTAACTATAACTTCACATGTTTTACTACCATCTCTCCATTTTCCTTGTCCTCCACTTCCGGTGGCCACCATCCTACTCTCTGCTTATATGACTGTGGATTTCTGAAATTCCAAAATTACATGAGAACATGCAGGATTAGCCCTTCTCTAATCGACTCTCAGCCTTTTGGCTGAGATCAAGTGTTCTTTTCCACATTTTGTCTTCTTTTAACAAACTCAGTTCCTCCAAAGTTCTTAATGTCCTGTAGTTCCCTTCCAATAGCTGTTGCCTTAAGCTGACCTCTGTCCCCCTGCTGGTCAGGATGTTGTTCTTGGCTTTAAGCACGGGAACAATTCCTCCTGATTTGGTTGTACAAGGCCCTGCATGAAGACAGACCAATGTACTGTAAACAGTGATGTGTTATTTACAGATACAAACACAGACACACCACCTGTTCTGTTCAGCCTCAGCCTCCTGCATCTCCATTCCTCTGATGAAACAGATAAACCCCTGAAAGAAGTCAAATGGTTGGTCTCATATTCACAGTCTTTCTAGACAGATTTATGTATTTTCTTACACATGAATTTTTCACAACTAGTGAGTTGTGTACATACACACTCACACACACATACACACATGTAATCACTGGTTGCCCTATTGATTACCAGAAAAATATGTCCTAGTAACTCTGACAAGGAACATATTCTTTGGGATAGATAACTGAAATTCTGCAAATTAATATTTAATGTATTTCCTGGTGAAAAAAGGAATGAGCCAAAAGATGAGTCACAGCTTAGAAACTATTTCAGCTGAAGGTCAATGTTGGACAACATCTTAGCTTCTAAGTTGCAAGGATCACAGTTCAAATAGCATTGCTCTTCCTTTGGGAAAGCTCAGATTTAACCGAAAAGCTAGCACTATCACTTACAGCCCCCTTGAAACGACTCTAGTAAAGTTGAGATTTGTTCCACATGATCAAAAGATGGAGAGTACAGGTATACTCCCAAAATCCTGTGTATTTGGGTTTATTTTGAGGTTTTTGTTTGTTTGTGTAGCTCTAACTCACCTGAAACTTCTAAATAGACCTGGCTGGCCTTGAACTCCTAGAGATGCAGCTGCCTCTGCTTCACAAGAGCTGGGATTAAAAGCTACAATCAGGTTTAGGTTAAAAAACAACAAAGTTCCTGCCTCTGGCAACAAAGCCAAAGATATTTGAAAACCTGCCATAAGCCAGTGGGGAAACCTAGAAACTAGGCAAGTGATACTCTAGATGCCATCTACTGTGGCTGAAATAACAGCATCATTGAGAAGAAAACCAACACAACTGAACGTTAGCACACACCTCAATTCCGGCAGTTAGGAGGCTAAGACAGTGACTTCAAAGCCGGCCTGAGCTGAAATGTGAGGCCCTACCTCAAAAACTGAGAGGTAGCTTAGTGGGC
Organism: Micromys minutus; assembly: GCF_963924665.1. NCBI lineage: Eukaryota > Metazoa > Chordata > Mammalia > Rodentia > Muridae > Micromys > Micromys minutus. Next base: position 47,783,062 of record NC_137985.1, on the reverse strand, counting down.
ACAATGACAGTACATTGTTCAACCCCCAGTTGCACATAAACTGAGTATGGGAGTAAATGCCTAAAATCCTACCACTCAGAAGGCTGAAGGGTACACAGAATTCCAGGCCAACTAGGATACATGAGACCCTATTTTAAAAAACAACAAAACAATTTATTTTTATTTAACATATATGAGTGTTTTGCCTGCATGTATATCTGGGCATCATATGTACATTGCATGAGGAGGCCAAAAGAGTATGCCAGATCTCCTCAAACTACAGAGTTATAGATGTTTATAAACAGATGTTTATGTAGGTGCTAGGACTTGAACCTTGGTTCTCTGGAAGAGCAGCCAGTGCTTTTAACTGCTAAGCCATCTCTCCAGCTCCATACAAATAAAATTCTTTTAAAGTGCAATACTGGAAATTCCTCCTGTAAAACCACTCCTACTAATGGGAGTTGTTCCACTTTTCCTTACTAAACATACATTCCAAGGCCAACAGCATGTCTACATGGGTAAAAGCACATCCTATGTTTTTATAACCTATGTTTACAATAACCTGAGTCTGATTACTGGAACCCATGTACAAAGCCCTGATGCAGTGCACAGTCTACATCACTTTCTAATAAACACCAAGACAAAAAGCAACTTCATGTCACTTTTTGGGGCTCTCAGTCCCTTCTCAGGCAGAATCACTGCATGTGACTTCCATTCCATGATGAATCCCTGCTGTGTACATCTAACTTTAAGGCTTAGTATGTCAGATAATACACGGCTCATAATGAGTAGCTCAGAGCACATGATAACCTGGTGGCTCATTATCAAACATCTAATTTCTACTGAGGCCCAATAATAGATCAAAAGCTATCTCTCAAAAGGAGAGTATTCATCTGCAGACAACAGTAAGACCTTGCTTGCTTCAAAGGGTCTCTGTTGTGATTCGCCTATGAGGACCTGCCAAAGGCTCCAATGGCTGGATCACATAGGTCAAATGACAGAGCAACCTGTACAGTAGCCTGTTCTAGAACCTTTTCATGTTCCAAGCCCACTCAAATGAGCAGTTTTCTTTTTGGATCTCTTGGTGTATGGGTTAGAATAACACACCCAAGTGAGGAATGCGCTACCTCTAAAATGCAAATCGACCCACCAAATATTATGCTTTCCAGGTGGTAGGTGGGAAGAACCAAGTGCAACAAATTTTCTTTTACCTTACTTAGAAGGAGCATTTCTCCATGTCCTACACCAGAGTACTCTTTGAGTTTTAGCTGGATCTATTTTCCATTCTCTAATGTGTGTTATGTGTTACCAACAAGTCCAGAGTGGTTGCTACCTCCTGCTTATTTGGTCCAATTAGCATAACATCTTCAATTTAGTGGCCCAGTGTGATACTTGTGGAAAAGTACACAATCAAGATTCATTCCTTCAAACAAGTTATGACTCAGGGCTGATGAGTTAACAGAACCTGCGGTAAAGCTGTCAAGGAATATTGCTGACCTTGACAGATGAAAGCAAATATTGCTTCTGGTGGTCTTTATGGACAAACAGAGAGAAGAAAAACATTTGTTAGATCAATAACTGTTTACCAGGTATCAAGAAATGAATTAATCTGCTCAAATAAAGATACTACATCTGGCACATCAGCTGCAACTGGAGTTACAACATAGTTTACTTAGCGATAGTCAATTGTCATTTTCAATAACCCAAAGGGAGATTGGGTGGGATGGGGGTGGGGCGATCATCATCCCTACCTTTAAAGCCTTCAATGTCTGATTTCTCTAACCCCTCTAGGGATGTGACAAAAGTTTTAGGTTCACTATTTTCCCTAAAAGAGCCAATGGTTTCCATATCTCTTTTCCAACCACAATAGCCTTCACTCCATAGATCAGGAAACCACCATGGGAAGTCTGCCATACATTCTGGGAAGGGATTCGGGTTAACAATGTTTGGCAATTCCTATTTATCTAGTGATCTTTAACAACTCACTTCTTTAAGAATAAAAGAAACTGCTGGGCATGGTGGTACATGCCTTTAATCCCAGCAGAATATTGGGAGGCAGAGGCAGAAGGATCTGTATGAATTCCAAGGCCAGGCTGGTCTAGATAGTGAGTTCTAGAACATTCAGGACTACTTAGACACTGTAATAAATAAATAAATAATAGCAAAAACATAGTCTTCACATTTTACCAAACTCTCAAGAGCTGCTACTTTAAAAATGAGTTTTGAACAAGAAACTAGGTACAATGGGTCAAGAAAAATATGTTGGTACTCTCAGTTCCACAGATAGTACCTTGACCTCTGCATCTCTTCTGGAAAGTTAAGGCTGAATGGAACAGTGGATGAGAATCCACCCACTGCCATACCAGGCACACAGTAATCTGAGTATATTATTGCTTCTTTTTTCTTTAATCCAGGTGTTTCACACACATTTTCTTTCAACAAAGACAGCATTCTTTAGAATTGTTTCCTGTTATGTCCCTACAGCCTAAATCAATTCAGCCTTTCTAATATATTATATCCAATGGCATAACTTCAAATAAAAAACCTACAGTATGTGTTCATCTGAAAAAGAAAAGGAGAAGGAGGAATTGGAGGAGAAAGAAGGAAGGAAAGAAGGAAGGAAGGAAGGAAGGAAAGAAGAAAGGAAGGAAGGAAGGAAGGGAGGAAGGAAGGAAGGAAGATGGCTGGGAGATGGCTCAATGGTTAAGACTCTTCCAAAGGTCCTGAGTTCAATTCCCAGCAACCACATGGTGGCTCACAACCATCTGTAATAGGATCTGATGTCCTCTTCTGGTGAATCTGAAGACAGCTACAGTGTACTCATATAAATGTAAATAAATTATTCCTTTAAAAAAAAAAAAAAAAAAAGAATGGCTCCACAGGCTCATATACTTGAATGTGTAGTCACCTCAGGTTAGAAATCTTTGATAGGATTAGAAGAATTAAGAGGTGTGGCCTTGTTGGATAAAGTGGGTCACTGGGAGGTAGGACTTTGAGGTTTCAAAAGCCTAAACCAGGACCAGGATCAGATCAGGATGTAAAGGTTACTGTGCTAACACCTGTCTGTGTGCAGCCATGGTCTCCACCTTGATGATATTGGACTAAGGTCTCTGAAACTGTAAGCCAGCCCCCAGTTAAATGCTTCCTATTGTAAGATTTGCCCATGTTTCTCTTCCCACCAATACAGTGGCTAAGACACCTAGCTTCTGAGCACAAGTTCTTTTTAACAACATGGTACCACCTGAGACTAGTCATTATTATGATAAAGGAACTACCGAATCTAACACAAACACCAGGAAAAAATATGTAGCCACACACCTTACACTGACTGAACACTTAAGTGAGAAAAGGACTGTGTCAGTCTCCTTAGACTCCTGTACCTCAGTGACAGGCTACTTCTTTCCTCCATGTCCTGCCTGAGGCCTGAACCATCACCACACGCACTTCATGCCTGTTTCCCCATCTTTCCCTCACGGTCACTTATTGCCCTTTTGATGTGTATTAATCCTTCTCAGTTCACACCAATCTTCCAGGATCTAAACAAACACAAACTTGCAACACTGCTGCAACGTTACTAGATTTCTAAACTAAAACTGCATTTTTCTATTACACCTGTACCAGGCTGGGTACATGCACACACACATACATAAAAGTGATTTGTTGGGTATGAAAACAGATTTGCATCTGAAAGTGACTTCGTGGGTACGACATATTTAGTAAAAGGGAAAAAACAATAAACAAGATTTTATCAAAAATTTTCAAGGTTTTCTTTTGGGCTTGTTTCTGGCTTTTTTATGTTTATGCTTTTTTATTTGGGTTTTCTTTCTTAAGAATGTATTTATTTTATTTTATGTATACGAGTACTAGGCCTGCATATACAAATGTGTGTACTACAGATATACCTAGTACCATGGATTCCCCTGGAACCAGAGTTACAGAAAGCTGTGAAAAGCCATGTGGGCACTAGGAATTGAATCCAGGTCCTCTAGAGTATCAGCCAGTGCTCTTACCACTGAGCCATCTCTCCAGCCCCTGTTCTTTAGATTTTTAAAGAAATGACAGCATAGCCCAGGCTATCCTGGAACTCACATGTACTCCACACAGGACCTGAACTCCTGCTCATTAACTGTCTCTGCCTACCAAGGGTTGGGGTTCTAGACTCCTGGTTTGTCATTCTTGTTGTTTGTTTGTTTGTTTAAGACAAGACCTCTCTACGTAGATCAGGCTGGCCTGGAATTCATGGTGCTCAGGCCTCCACTTCTCAAATATGATTACAGGCTTAAAGCCATGTAGCACAAAATACACTTAATTAAAGTTTTTAAGTGTTGTGTATTATAGGCAACATGCTATAGCTGGGTTAATAAGGAGGATAAGGCAAGAAGAACTTAATATTTAAATTGTGCCTGAAATACAAAGTAAATTCAAGGCTATCCTGACTACCTAGGATAGATAATGTCTTAAATTTTTCTTTTTAGAGATAGAGATGGCTTAGCTGTTACAAGCACTGGCTGTTCTTGCAGAGGACCCAAATTTGGTTCCCACCATCCATGTAAGACAGTTTACAACTAGGTGTAATTCCAGCTCTGGGGATCAAATACCTTCTTCTGGACTAATCAGGCACCAGCACTCAGATGTGCACAGACCCACCCAAACACATACACATAATTAAGAATTAAAAATAAAAAATACTTTTAAAGGGGGGTAGAGACAGGGGCTATAGCATGGTTGTCTAACATATTAGAGCCACTAAATTTAGTCCTCAGCACTGCAAAAAAATCACACCCAAACCTGCACTCACTTTAAATGCAACAACTGACTTTCCTGTTTAAAGAAGAACTTGGAGGACTGGAGAGATGGCTCAGAGGTTAAGAGCACTGGCTGCTCTTCCAGAGGTCCTGAGTTCAATTCCCAGCAACCACATGGTGGCTCACAACCATCTGTAATGAGATCTGATGCTCTCTTCTGCTGTGTCTGAGGACAGCTATAGTGTACTAATATACATAAAAGAAATAAATATTAAAAAAAAAAAAGAAGAAAAACTTGGAATGTAGCTCAGTGGTACAGCACTTGCCCAGCATGACAATATCTGAGTCTGACTCCCAACCATCTATTAAAAGAAGGTAAGAGCTAGTGATGGAGCCGGGTTAGTAGAGCATTTACCTAGCAAGGACAAGCCCTGGATTCATTTACTAACACCATATAAAACTGGGCATGGTGACACATGGCCATAATCTCTGTACTCTGGAGGTAAAGACTGAAGAACCAGAAGTCCTAAGTCATCCTCCACTACATAGTAAGTTTGACTAGCCTAGAATACACAAAACTCTGCATGCACACACATACACACACACATACACAAACCTCATTAATATTTTTAAAAGAAAAAAACAACCTTACAAGAAAAAAGAAAAAGAACGGCTGGGATGTAGATCAGTGATAGATTGACAGTAACTCCATAGGAGAGTGACTGCTTAACATATACTTAGTGTGAATCTTCAGAGTCACAACATTTTTAAAAGCAACAACCATAATTCAAAAACAACTTGCCAGGAAGTGTTGGTGAACGCCTTTAATCCAAACGCTCAAGAGGCAGATGATATGGGTTATTATAGGAATAATCTCAGTGCCAGATATGAGCTACTTCCCGTTCTGGTTGGTTTTTGTAAACCCAACACAATCCTAGACATGCCTACAAAGAAGACCCTCAAATGAGAAAATGCCTCCATCAGATTGCCCACAGGCAAGTCTATAGGGCGTTTTCTTGGTTGATGATTGATGTGAGAGGGCCCGATCTACTGTACTTAATGTTGGGTGATAAAAGAAAGCAGGCTGAGCAAGCTATGAGGACCAAACTAGCCAGCAGTGTTCCTCCACAGCACTGTCACACTTCTGGGTTGTTTTCTCTGCTTCCAACTTTCCTGTGCATTTGGTTGACATGTGACTTCTCACCTTCCTGCTCCTGTCGCTGTGACTTTCTGCCATTATGGACATCTAGCTCTCCAAAATAGTAAGCTAAAATAAACTCTTCCTCAAGTTGCTTTTGGTCGTGTTATTTTACCAGAGGAACAGAAAAGTAACTAGCACAGCTGCCCCCAGAACTAGGTGGTAAGGCTCTAGAGCTGAGGACACAATAGACTTTGATTATAGGACATTGAGAAACCAAGCTGGGACCGACAGGAAAACTTCCTTGCTAGCTCCCTTCACAGTGCTGGAAGACGCCATGAGGCTGCTGGGGGAAAGCTTAGCAGTGGTACTACTTATTGGTGCTAGCTCTCAAATTCAGGACAAATGGCTAACTGAAGTGCCTTTTAACATATCAAAACAGACTCTGGCCACCAAGTTCTGCCATCAGCTCTCAGCATCCAAAGTACCAGTTACTGAATTGTCCTGGCTGGCATACCCCATCCCCTACCCTAAACCTCCACCTCCAGCCCCTGAGCTTCCTTTTCCTTCCACCAGCATCTTTGATGCCTCCATGACCTCAGCTGCTTTGGCTACATGGTCTCTTGGCTCTTTCATGTCCTCTTGGTCTCTTGCCTCCTGGGCCCCTTTCTTGCCCTCTCTTCTCTCTTTTTTGATCTCTTTTCCTCTGTCATGGCCCAGTTCAGTACTAGCCCTTTATAATGCCTCTGGCTGTGCTCTCCCTCAGATCTACAATAAACCTCCTCAGCCATACCTAGGGGTTGTCATATCCTCTTTTGTTTTTTTAAGATTTGTTTATTTATTATATATGAGTACAATGTTACTGTCTTCAGACACACCAGAAGGAGGCATCAGATCCCATTACAGATGGTTGTGAGCCACCATGTGGTTGCTGGGATTCAAACTCAGGGTCTCTGGTAGAGCAGTAGGTGCTCTTAACTGCTAAGCCATCTCTCCAGCCCCACATCCTCATTTTTTTTTTCCCATTCAATTGGAGAAACCTACATGCTACAATACCAACCTACAAGGCAAGATGTGCCCTCTGGTTAAATAGTGGCACAAAGGTTATGGTGGCAACTAATTGCTGTTAGTCTGGATCTGAGGCCTGCTACAAAAGGGAATTTTATGCCTGATACTGTAAACCTAATCAAAAGGTCACGGTTTAGGGTTAGAAAGATGGCTGAGCAGTTAAAAGCATTCATTGGCTATTCTCCCAGAGGACCTGGGTCCAATTCCTAGCACCCACATGGCAGCTTACAACTGTAACTCCAGTTATAGGTGATCTGACATGGCCACACAGACATACTTGTAGGCAAAACACCAATACACATAAATTAAAAAAAAATGATTACTACATAATTTATCACAACAACTTCATTTATCCAAACAGGATGCATTCTTTCCTTGTCCAGTTAAGTCTATGTTCAAACAGCAGGTCCCATCAGGCAGGATATGGTCATTATAACTGGTTTTCAAGTCACTGGAGAGATTACCCTTCAAGATCTAGACAATAGCATTTCTAGAACTCAGAATCAACTGCTTAAAACAATGTCCAGGTCTTGGCAAGTCATAGCCTCACTCACAATGCTAAGCAGCCCAAGTTCAATCCCTGGAGCCCAAGTCAAACACCAGATTCAGTAGAGAGCATCTGTAACCCAGCACTCCAATGCAAGGTGGAAGACAAAGACAGAAAGACTGCCCAGAAACTTAAAGGTCAAATAGTTTGCAGAACAAACCACAAAACAAAAGCCATAAGCCTCAGAAATGAGGTGGAAGGAGAGACCAGACTGTGTCTGACCTCCACACAAGCACAATGGCACATGCTTGCCTGCATTCAACAGGCACGCAGATACAGGCACACAGATAAACAGACAAGTAGAACATCTAGTACACAGTGAGTATTCAATTTTTTTTCTTTGCCTAGCAGAAATTCTTGGGTTTAATTCTCAGAACCAAAAATCTAATTAATTAAACAAAACAAAAAACAAAGCAAAAACAAACAAAATGTTTTTTCTTTCTTCAGCCTATAGAGGTGAAGGCAAGATGATAGGGCAGCCAAGGTCAGTCTGAGCCACACAGGAAGCTAATGAAGCCATATACTATGTTATACAAAACAAAATAGACAGCAATAACTTATTTAAAAGATACTCTATTCTGATACCAATAGAGTATGATAAAAAAAAAATCTGCCCACTTTAAAAAAAAAAAAAAAACTTTAAACTCAAAACCCTACAAATCTTAAGGGCAAATACTATGAAGAAAAGCTTAATATCCATCCAAACGCCCAATGAAAATAAATGGAATGGTTTGGTTCTGAAATTCAATAGTGTCCCATCTACTACTCAATCACTATACAAGAACCAAGGGGGAACAAAGCTAAGTACAATTAAAAGATTTACATCACACTGAGAACTGAACAATGGGAAACCAAGGCTGAACAAAGCTCCCCTAAGCTTCATGCTACAAGGAAAGGCAGGAATTAATTAGGCTATTAAACACAAAAAGCTCTTTAGTGTTAATGACTTCCTTCCAGTGGGAGGAAGGAAGGCTTATCAACACTCCAACATCCAAGTATTAAAGGTCTAGTAAGTCTCTATCACCTGATGATAGGAAATATCTATTCCCTTAGAAATAGGAAATTTGGCTGGGGGTGTAGGTCAATAGCAGAGTCTGTGGCATGCACATAGTCCTATAATCAATTTCAAATACCCATGCCACCCAACTTCCCTACCTCATACATGCTAAAATGTGTTCTCCTTAGGAGAGACCAAAAGTTAGACTCCCTTGCTAGGCAGACACAGACAGAGGGCCTGTGGTTAGATAATAAATGTGGTCAGTTTCCAAGACTGCCATCATCTTCCTCATGCTCCTGACTTGAAACAAAGGCCTGGCAACTTTTGTCTCCAGCAGTAAGTCCCTTGCTGATAGACTAGCTCAACAAGCTCAAGGCCTGCTCAGAACATGCCACACCAGTTGTAGATCAATCAACCATCCTGCTTTTAACTGACCAACGCTAAAGTAAGGAAAACTCTACAGGGGCTTTAAAAGCCCACCCCTGGAGAAGAGTCATTTCTTGGCTTCCCAAGTCCCTCTCTGCATGTGTGTTTCCTCACCCACAACAAACACCTTCCTTCAACTGCTGGTTTTGTTTGTGGTGCTTGAGATTTCTCTGCTGCCACCTGTTGCAGTTCAAATTTTTCCTGGCTTTTAATTCTTTAACTGGCAGAGAAGCCGAATCTGATCCTGCCATGCAGTGCATGCTTTTAATCCCAACACTTAGCAGAGGAAGACAGATCTCTGAACTCGAGTTCACCCTGGTCTACAAAGCTAGTTCTAGGAAAGCCAGGACTACACAAAGAAAACCTGCTGGGAGTGGGGGACAGGAGCAGGGTTGGGGGTGAGAAGAGATCTGTAAACAGGCACTAACACTACACTGTTAACCAATGGCCTCACTAGCCAGGGTAAACCAAACCTGATGAAGGTGTCTGAAGGAAAGACATTTTTAGGGAAACGTTTAAAGTTAGTCTTTACCCAGAGAGAGACAGATCTTTGGGGTTTTCAAAGTGCGTATACCTCCTATACTGTCTTTGATAACAGTGAGACACCCAAAGTACTATTTCAAACTAAAACTAGATGATGGTTAAGTTTCTTCTCTCACTCTCTCTAAAAGCTGAGAGACTTCAAACTGACTAGTTACTCTGAGCTGAGACTATGCAATTCCTTCTTCTAATTGCTTTATTTTGCTAACTGGGGCCTATCTGCTGAGGCCCTAGAAATTGCTTCCTTCTTTATCCAGGATAAGTAAGGTATCTGTTTAAAACATCCATCTGTGACATGGGTGAATCCCAAAGGGACTTTTGCCTGATAGGAGCAGACTCACCTAGAGAAAAGAGCAACCATGTGGCTTGTCACCATCTTTGCTGGTGACTTTATCAAGATGGAGGCAGCCACCATTTTGGTTAATGTGTAACTGTTCTGTAAACCCCACCCCTCAGTTACCTAGCAACAGCCAGGTATAACCTGCCCCAGTGACCTGACACTATAAAAGGGGGCTGCTTGCCCCCTCCTCTCTCTTGCTCTCTTGTTCTCCTGCCTCTCATGCTCTTGCACTCCCCCACCCCTCCTTTTCCCTTTTCTCCTTTTCCCTTTCCCTCCATGTGCTCATGACCAGCCTCTTCTCCTCTACTCCTCTATTCCTCCCCCATAACTACCCTCTTAACTCTCCCATGACTTGAGTAAACTCTATTCTGTACTGTACCGTAGTGTGGCTGGTCCCTCAGTTGGAAGGGATTCCCAACATGGGCCTCCTCCCAGAGGCATCTCCCTTGCCTCCAGGCCTCCCAGCACCTTTATGGGCCATATCCCTCCCCCAACTCTATCTTTTGACATTGGTGCCCTGTGACTTTTAACAACAGTAACCACATGACATAAACAAAGAATAGCAGCACCCATAAAGCTCCTTAGTCCTTCTGAGTCCTCTGATTATCACTGCATCTTTTTAAATTAAACTAAAGAGGCAATATAAGGCCTCCAAGATGGTTTATTTTCCTTAATGTTCTGCTTTGTTTTAATTTTGAGTCTTTCAGCTAGAGAAATAAGGGTTAACAAAATAAATAAATAACCTAATAAAAACACATTCTGAGTTATTTTAAATGCCATTTTGTTTTATTTTGTTTTCTGTCCTAGATTATAGGAACTTAAACCCAATTTACATAGTGTAAACTGTAAAGACTCTTAATTTAGGTAATCTTTAAATTAAAAGAACCATGAATGCTTAACATGCTTGCTTCCAATCTGAAATAATAATAAATATTTACATCTTAAAAGTTTTTTAATGACCCTGAAATGGGGGTCATTAAAGAACAACTGAGGCAGAACAACTGCCCCTCTCTGTCCCGCTACTGAGACGCGCTGAGGTCTCCTCTGCAGGACTCAGAGCCTGTTTACATTTATATTTCTTGTCTTTTAATTATTTAACTGGCAGGGGGGAAGAAACTAACTCAATCCAGACCCCGAGACTGTATATCACTTAGTTCAAGCTGGCTTCCAGTCACATATGACTCAGTACTGTAATCCTAGCACTCCAGAAGAAGACATAGAAGGGCTGGTTTTAGTAACCATCTGTGAAACATTTAAGACGCAACAAACTGGAACTGTGTGTTCAGCACTCAACAGAATAATAAACTGGGTATTAACTATGAAGGTTCAGTGACAAGACTTCTTGCCAAGCATGTACCTGGCCCCAGGTTTGACCCTAAGTAGAAAAAAAAAAAAAAAGGACATGAGAAAAAGAGGGAGGAAGAAAAAGGATACACCGAATTTAGGCAAAGTATCCAAGGGTAACTAATCAATAGTTAAGTATGAATCCAAATGTTTTCAAACTTTATAATAGTCTTTCCACTCCACAGAGCAGCCTTGAGAACTACAAGACACACAGTATCCAGCTCATAAGGAAGAGGTGGAAACAACAGAGTACCCTCCTGTACCTTCATTACTCTCTGCCTTCCAAATCCCCGCTTCAGGTGTTCTCTAGTTGGGATGTACATGCAACCACATCCAGCTTGTCTTATACCTTTTTGTAAGTTTAAGCCATAAAAACTTAAAAAGTAAAACTAAAAGCATATTACTCTTTCATAGCCAATACTCTATATACTCTTTTATGGCATTAACTAGGAATTTCTGAAGTTTTGTCTTGTTTTATTATGCTGCATGACTTGGAGGAACACGTCAGTCACAGCACACTTTGGAAGTCAGAAGTAAACCTTGTGGAGTTGGTGCTTTCTTTCCAGCTTTATATATGACTCTTGAGATTAAGCTGTTACACAGAGTCTTCTTGCCATCTTTGGCATGCATTTGTTTGTTTGTTTGTTTAAAGGCACAGACTCACTAAACAATTGTAGCTCGCTGATAACTTTCCAAGATCATCTTCTAGCTCTTAAGTGCCTGGGCTGCCACAACCAAGTTCACATATATTTTAAAAGAATTTCAGGGGTTGAAGAGATAGCTCAATGGATCAGGAGCTTGCTACACAAACATAAAGACACAGGTTTGTGTCTAAGCACACAGATTAAAAGCTAAGCACAGGCCAGGAGACGGTGGTATGTGCCTTTAATACTAGCACTTGGGAGGCAAAGGCTGGCAGATCTCTTGTGAGTTTAAGGCCAGCCTGGTCGACAGAACAAGTTCTGGGACATCTAGGGCTACACAAAGAAACCCTGTCTTGAAACACCAAACCCTCTCCCCTAAAAAGAAAAAAAGAAAAAAAAGAAAAAAAAAAAGCCAAGCACAGTAGCATGAACTTATAATCCCAGCACTGGAAGGTAGAGATTTGAAAGGTCTGGGGCCTTACCTAGCAAGTTTAGCTGAACCAGGTTCAGAAGACCTTGTCTCAAAATTTAACATGGAAAGCAATAGAAGTCACCCAACATATAACCTCTCCCTATACATGTACTGATAATTGCCCCTCCCCCACTCACACAAACTAATTTTAAATTAATACAGGGAAGGTTGATGGCATAAACCTATAAGGAAGGAGGAAAAGGGACTCAAGATTATCTAAGCCACTTAAAATGAATGCCACTCTGGGCCACCTGAGTACTAAAAATAAATATTTTTTTCTTTTAAAACTATTCTACCAACTGGCCCTGTCTTTTGACAGTCTTCACTGTAAGGCCAACACACAGTCTTGAACCTCTAGTCTTCAACAGGAAGCACTCATGTGTGCCATGCTCACTTTCCTGCTAGAGGCTTTTGCTAATGTTGACTAAATACAAGTGGCCCCCCTTCGTTCCAGACTTAAACACTCCTCTCTAATTCAGCCATGGTGCTATAGGTCCATAATTACAGCTACTCAGAAGCCTACAGCATGAGGATCATACTTTGTAGGCCAACCTGAGCAACTTAAAGAGAAAGGCTTGCCTCAAAAAAATTGTATGTAAAATCAGGAGGTGCAGTGAGGGGTGGAGCTGCAGCCCATAAGTAGAATGCTTGCCTTGGCTACAATGCACAAGGCCCTAGCCTAGCACAACAAACACAAAACAAAAAACTCTACATCAAGATTGTAAAAGTATAAAGAACTCCCCAAAACAACAAAAAATAATTCAACAAGAACTTTAAGTTGTCATAATAGAAAAATCCCTATTAAGACATCATGAAGCCAAAGACTATAACATAAAAGAAGCAGCATTTGAAGAACAGGAAGCGCCTTACAATTCAGAAAGAGTAAAGGCCACTGCTCACGGCTCATAGGACAGAACTTGTGGGCAGCTTCCAACACTACCCATTTCTGTTAAATGAGTGAGTGATGAACCACTCAAGCGAAGGGCACCTGGGAAGCCATCTCACAGAAGAAAGAGATCTCAACCTAAGCTAAGGGCAAGAGCTTCAGCAGCATGGTTTGTTTGTTTGTTTGGTGTTGGTTTTGGTTTTGTTTTTTTTTTGGAGGGTTTGTTTGTTTGTTTGCTTTGAGAAAAGGTTTTGTTATGTAGCCTTGGCTGTCCTCAATCTCACAAGAGGTTTGCCTGCCTCTGCCTCATGAGTGCTGTTCAAGACCAGCCTGGTCTATAGATGAGTTCCAGGACAGCCAAGGATACATAGAGAAACTATCCATGAAAAAAGGAAAAAGAAAAAACAAACCAACAAAAAACAATAATGGGGCCCTTGAGTACCATAGTGACTTAAATAAAATGTCTCCCATAGGGCTGGAGAGATAGTTCAATGGTTAAGAGCACTGACTGCTCTTCCAGAGGTCCTGAGTTCAAATCCCAGCAACGACATGGTGTCTCACAACCATCTGTAATGGGATCTGATGCCCTCTTCTGGTGTGTCTGAAAATAGCTTCACTGTACTCATATACAAGAAATAAATAAGTCTTTAAAAAAATGTCTCCCATAGGTTCATCTATTTAAATGCCTACTCAGCAGGGAGTGGAATTGATTTTAAGGACCAGAGGACTAGGTGTGGCCTTGCTGGAGGAAGTATGACTGGTGGTGGGCTCAGGTTTCAAAGTCTGTTCCCCAGTCAGCACATCAGGAGAACATCAGGAGGCATCTCTCAGCAATTGTTCCAGTACTAGGGTCCCCACAGGATAATGGACCAAGCCTCTAACACTGTAAGCAAGCTCCCAATTAAACATTCTTTTATAAGGGTTGCCTAGGTCTCTTCACTGCAATAAAGCCAACAATGACTTTTCACCCCTGTGTCCTCCTTCTCTCTTGCACTGCATTGTTATCTTTTCTCTTAATCTTTTCTTTTATTTTGCCCTGAATAGTTTCCTTACCAGCATGTGCAAGTATTTAGATCAAGAACCTGGAAGCCCCAACCCTAACCATATAGTGGAAGGAGAGAACAGGAACGAACACACACCACCACCATAAATAAATGCAATACTTTAAGTTTAAGAAAATAAACTAGAGTCTGAGGTCATTTTCTGTTATACAGTAAATTCTAGTTTGAGGACAGCCTAGACTACTTGAACCCTCTCTCAAAAGGAAAAAGACAATAAAAAGGTAAAGGGGAGGGAGTGCACAAGAGAGAAGGCTCGGAAGTTAAAAGGCTCTTGCAGAGAAACCCAAATTTATTCCCAGGCATTCCATGTCAGCTAACTCTCTACTGCCTGTTAACTTGAGCTCCAGACCTGACCTCTGACCACTTGTACCTCTGCACTCATGTGCACACACCCACATACAAACATACACACATAATTTAAAATATTTTTACATAGGGGTGGAGGGGGCCAAAGAGATGGCACTGGCTGTTCTTCCAGAGAATCTAAGTTTGATTCCCATCACTTTCATAGCTGCTCAGAACAGTCTATACCTCCAGTCCCAGGGGATCTGATGTCCTCTCTGGCCAATACACAGACATACATTCCAACAAACACAGACATAAGATAAAAATAAAATCTTAAAACAAGAAATAGGGCTGGAGAGATGGCTCTGTGGTTAAAAGCCTGTACTGCTCTTCCTGGGTTTGATTCTCAGCACCCACATCAGGCACCCTCGCCAGGTGGCTCACAACCACTTAAAACTCCTGCACAGGAAAAATCCGAATCCTCTCGTCTCTGCAGGTACCTACACTCATACACATTCCTACAGCTTCACACAGACACACAGAAACACAGAAACAGACACAATTTAAAATAATAAAAATAAACAAAATGTAAATGAATAAAGGGGTGTCTTTACCCTTTTCTTTGGGTTTCTAAGAAGGGTTTCAATAAGATCCTCAGAAAGGCCTGAGACTTCCTAAGGAATCCAAGCTGTTCCTGCTTCAACAACATCCCTAGAGCTGGAATTACAAATATATATGAGTTACCACACTCTTCCAAGAATATAGATTTTCTTGACTCAGACTCTAAAATTAGCACAGTGGTACTATAGAGGTAGGTTTGCCTCAAATCCATGGCAAACCTCTGGCCTTGATCTCTACAGTGCTTGCATTACAAGCACAAACTCACATCCAGCTTTCCTCAAATGTCTAAGTGTCGCTATGAAGTAGCTTTTCCATTGAAAGAAATGGTGATCAGCCTATTTTCTGTTTCAAGTTAATGAATGTGAGCAGAAATAATCTTCAATCATTTATTTTATTTTATTTTATTTTATGAGGGCTTTGCCTGTATATATGCCTATGTATTATGTGTATGAAGTGCTTGCTTTTGGAGGCCAGAAGGTGGCATTGGATCACCTCGAACTGAAAGCTATACATATTTGTAAACTTCCATGTGGGTTCTAGAAACTGAATCTCTGTCCTCTGGAAAAGCAGTGCGCTCTTAACTGCTGAGCCATCTCACCAGCCTGGGATATTTTTTTAAGGCTGAGTCAGGGTCTCATGATGCCAGGCTGGTTCTGAACATGAGATATTCCTTAGGATGACGCTGATCCTCCTGTGTCTACTTTGAGTGCTATAACTAGAAACATGTCCCACCAAGAAGCCACTTTTTTAAAGATCATAGTAAGTAAAGTGGAAGAAAAGGATCCTGCTAGGGCCAGAGCCAACCCTCAGGGAACTTACATGAATAAATACTAAACCTGTATATCTGGCCTAAAGTCAGAAATGACAACTGTTCCTAACTACAAAATTCTTCATGACTGTTCATCCTTAGACTACTAACGTTGCAGCCAGAATTCTTTGATTATAGAACCTGTTCTGTGCAAAAGATGACAGTTAGTAGCATTCATAGGCTCTACCAACTAGATGGCAGTAGCATCCTCAAGTTTGTAACAATCAAAAGTACCCTAAGATGTTGCCAAACATATCTTGAGGAATTAAGTCACCCAAGTTGAGAAAAACTAAGATAATAGGATGGAAAGTTTTAGTTTTTTTCAGTTATCTATGGAAGATGATACAAACTGACATTCATTAATATTATGATTTGAATAATTTTTATGATATCAGATGACCCTTCTAGAGTATTATATGAGCTGGGGGGGGGGTAACAAAGCAGAACATGTTTTAATTATGCACAAACACCCTGGGTTCAATCCTCAGCACTAGGACAGTGCCTGAGTCAAAATCAGTTGTTCTAACAAAGCAGCAGAGGAGACTACCAACACCAACACTAATGTACCTAAGCAGTCTATAACCTATAATCTATAACAAAATGTTCTAAGAGCAGAAAACAAGGTACAAGTAGCCTCTCAAATACTAGCTCTCTATATATTACTAATGCATGCTAAGTCACGGAATTTTTTCTTTCCCAGGGTTCTAGAGAAGAACCCAGGGCCATACTCATGCCAGGTAAGTACTCCACCACTGAGCTATGTCCGTAGCCCAGTGACTATTACTCCCTATGCAGCTAAGGAAAGCACTGAATTTAGCACTATAATCCTAAGGGTATGAACATCACACAGCACTTTTTATCAAATAGTTTCGATGTATGGTCATTGAAATTATTATTATTACTATTACTATTATTATTATTGCTATTACTATTATTATTATTATTATTATCATTATTATTATTATTATTATTATCCAGAGAGAGGGCTCAGCTGGTAAAAGAGCTCATCACACAAGTTCAATCCCTGGAACCCACAATAGAAGAGTTGTCCTCTAGCCTGGTGGTGGCTCATGCCTTTAGTCTCAGC
This sequence comes from Micromys minutus, assembly GCF_963924665.1. NCBI lineage: Eukaryota > Metazoa > Chordata > Mammalia > Rodentia > Muridae > Micromys > Micromys minutus. Next base: position 47,766,074 of record NC_137985.1, on the reverse strand, counting down.
AATCAGGAAACAGAGGCTAAAGAAAGTCATCTCTAGGTCTGGAGTTAAGATCACTGGATGTTCTTATAGAGGACCAGGGTTAGGGTCCTGGCACCCACATGGTGGCTCCACCCATAATTCTGGTTCCAGGTAATCTGGAACTTTCTTCTGAACTATATGGGAACAAGGCATGGTATACATATACATACAGGCATACAAAAGCATTCATACACATAAAATAAAAATTAAAAAGAAAAATCTCCTATCTACTATTTAGGTCACAGCCTTTTGTAGTCCAGACCAAACTGGTGCAACCCAGAATAAACAAAAAATGTGACGCATGGCGTCTCAGCCTCACCATCTAATTCCCAACCCCAATCTCCAAGTTTAAGAATACAATGCTCAACTGGGTGTGGTAATGCACACACCTTTACTCCCAGTACTTGAGGAGCAGAGGTAGGCAGATCTCTTAGTTCAAGGCCAGCCTAGTCTACAAAGCAAGTTCCAAGACAGACAGGACTACACAGAGAAACCCTGCCCCCAAAACAAAACAAACAAACAAACAAACAAACACATAAAACAAGAACAAAAAAGATACTATCTCAATTAGGGGGAGGGGAACAAGCCTAATGCTCACCAGAACTTAAGGGGCTGAAGTATGGGAATCAAGAATTCTAGAGCATTGGGGTGTAATAACTCACCCCTGTAATCCCAGCACTCCTGAGGCAAAGTAAGGCAAGAGGAGTGTCAAGATTCTTGGGCTACAGTGTAAGACCTAATCTCTAGACACTAGAAAAAGAAGAAAAAACAAAATCAGAAAGCCGAACTAGAGGATAGTTTTAACTACATAGTTAAGATCCCTATTCCCCAAATAAAATAAATTCAACACTAACTTTTAGTTTCTGTTTTGGTACTGGGATAGAACTTAGGACATGGCATTTGATAGAAATCGCTCCAGGACTCCAGCCACATCTCCAACCCACCAAGTAGGCTTATAAGAATTCTTTCTAAAAGCAGGTAGCAGAAAGAGCTGATTCCAGGTCCTTGGCCCTGAAAAATGCAAGCTAAGTAAAGTATTATAGGAGTTTCTTCCCCAGTTCCAAAGGAGCAGGAACAAAAACTAGCAATTACTCTAGTAGCTGGGGGAATAACTAAAGGAGTTGGCTTTATTTTGTTCTTAAAAGAGTCTCACTTTGCAGCCCAGATTGGCCTCAAACCCAGCCTTTCTCATGCAAAACAAATGCCCTGCCACTCTGAGCTTCCTCCAGGTCTTTCTGATGAGCTATTAATATGAAGGTATGCGCAGAGAGAAATTTTATAGTAATTAATTAAAAAATAAATAAAATATGCTATCATCTAAAATTTAAAGCAGGATAAAAATAGAAAATATAAAATAGTTGATAAAAGATCCGAGTTAGGATTCAGTTCCAGAGTACTGAGAGTAAATGAGCCAGGCTTTCTGATAAAATGAGGCCTCTTTCTTTTTCAAGAAAATGAAGCCATAGTTAGAAATGTTTCCAATATGCTAATGTTAGAAATTCCAATATGCTAATCCTATCAGGTGTAGAAGCTCACACCTATATCTAAAGCTCTAGAATCAATAAATAAGTCACATTCTAGGAAAAAACCTCTGGGAGCTTAATATTTACAAAACTATTAATTCCAAAACTCAAGCTCCAAAATTTTTAAAGTAAAATTCATATTTTACTTTTATTTCCAAATGTATTTAAACCCAAATAACATCTCCCCTAATTGCTGATTACATACTTAGTAACTGCAGCAATAGATTGAGAATCCTTCACCTTTCCTTCCATTTCTTTCCTGTGCTCTACACAGGCGATGTCTAGGGAAAACCTCAATTTAACATCATGAATCATTTGGTCCTTGACGTCTGGTTCCTTCCAGGGGGACAGATGACATTTAGCACAGGACATGTAAGACTGTGGGAAAGGAAAGTTCTTAGCCACAAGAAAGGATAAACCCCTGCCCTTGGGAAAAGGGCCAAAAATCTTTGAAGTCCTCATTACAGAAATTAAATATTTAACTTTAGCCAGGCCAGGCAGTGGTGATGTATACCTTTAATCCCAGCATTAGGGAGGCAGAGGCAAATGGATTGTGAGTTCAAGGCCAGCCTGGTCTACAGAGCAAGTTCCAGGACAGCTAGGACTACACAGAGAACCCCTGGGTCAAAATAACAACAACAACAACAACAATAGATATTTAAAAGTTTCTATTATGAAAAAACCTCCCAGTTCAAGATGCTTGCATCTCTTATTAGTCAGCATCCTCTTAGGTCTGCCGTTGGGCTCAACGCACTCCAGTCTCAGCACGAATCTTCTTTGTAGTCTGAGCCTTTTTGTGGAAAATGGGCTTAGTCTGCTCACCACAGCCACTCTGTTTCCTGTCATAAGGCCACTTTCCCTGGGCAGACAAAGAACCCTTGCCCTTCTTGTACTGTGTCACCCTGTGGGGTGGGTGCTTCCCATATTTCTTGCAGAATGTCCTGCAGAGCATCTTAGGAACATTTATCCTGTTTGCAGAAGCGCTGTTAGCTCAGAAAGAAAGAGCAGTAATTTAAGAAACAAAAAACTAAATATATAGATCCCAGGGTGAGTCCATAGCTGTTCCTCCTTAGGACTGGTTTAAGTAACTAAATCCCCAAAAGTTCAGTATCCAAAGGAATGTAATAGTGGCTAATTTGATTGACTGTTTGCAGCCACACTAAGTGCTCCAGAAAGCCCTTTTTACAATGTTATGGTATCTAAAATAAGGATTTCTTTTATAAGGTTTACAAATAAACATTAATAGGTAACTCGTAGCAATGATTTTCTAAGGCCAGTCTAGACCAGATAATGAAATCATGTCTCAAAAAAAAAAAAGTAAGGCATAGTAGCACAAACTTTTGATAATCAGCACTCAAGAAACACAGATATAAGGAGTTTGAGGCCAGCCTGATCTGCTTAGCAAAGTCTAGGCTAACCTGGTCTATAGAGAGAACACTGGCTTGATTCTTTTAAATTCGTAATTCATTACAATACAAACCTAAGACTAGGAGTGTAGATCAATATTAGATCACATGTTTAGCATCCTAGGTTCAATCCTAGCACTAAAATAATAGGAAAGAGGATTTGAAGCCCAGAAGTGGATAAGAACTCCACAGGAAGGCCAACAGAGTCAACTAACCTGAGACTCTTGGGGCTCTGAGTCTGAGCCACCAAACACAGAACATACATGTGCAGACCTAGGTGGACGGTCTTCATGTGGGTCCTCTAACAACTGGAATGGGGGTTGTCTCTCACTCTGTTGCCTGCCTTTGAACTCCTTTCCCCTAGCTGTGCTGCCTTGTCTGGCCTCAGTGGGAGGGGACGTTCCTAGCCTCACAGAGACTTGAAGTGCCAGGGTGGTAGGATACCCAAGGAGGCCCCCACCTGCTCAGAGGAGAAGGGGGGGAATAGGGAAGGGATTATGGGAGGGGTAACAGGGAGGGGAGCACTGAGTGGGCTGGAAAGTAAGTAAAACAGTCAAATTAAATTACAACAATGAAATTTAATTTATTAATTAATCACACACTGGACATGGCGGCTCACATTTCTAATCCCAACTCTCCGGAGGCTGAGGCAGTAAGATTTCAGGTGTTTAAGGCCAGCTTGGACTATATTATTAGTTTCAGGATATCCTGGACCACATAGCAAGTTCAGGTACAGACTGAACTACATTGTAAGATAATCCCTCAATAATGATAATAAACCTTAGTAGTAGTCACTTCTGTATAAATTAATATTCTGTATCAAAACAATCATGTTTTCTTTTTCTTTTCTTTTCTTTTTTTTTTTTTGGTTTTGGATTTTTTTTTTGTTTTGGATTTTTATTTGTTTACTTTGTTTTATTTTCGGAACAGGGTTTATCTGTGTAGCCCTGGCTGTCCTAGAACTTGCTCTGTAGATCAGGCTGGCCTCTAACTCAATGAGATCCACTGCTACCCCTACCTGCCTCTGTCTCTCTGAGTGTTGGGAATAAAGGTGTGCACCACCATCACTCAACTCATTAATTTACTTTTTATTTGTATTACATTTCTATTTGCCATGTTTGTTTGCAAGTGTGTGCATGTCCGTGTGAAGATCAGAGGACAAGATCAGTCTAGCCTCAAACTCCATTTTCTGCCTCAATCTCCACTAAGATTTTACAGGTTTGTTATCAGCATACTGGAGATTAATTTCTTTTCATGTGAAAAAAATCTAAATTATTCAAGCCACTGTTAATTGGCATGAATAGAATTATAGATACTTAAGAGAATTACTATATTGTCCTACCCCATCAATTGCTACTGGAATAACCATGCAAGACCCTACAAGGCTATAATTACTAAATTTAAGTATTATTATACATTCTAGTTGAGTCAGTACTTATGGTTTATTCCTTTTTCATTGTGTGTGTACCTGTGTCTTGTTGAGCCCACACTCAACAATTAGGCCAGGATGTCTGGCCTGGAGCCCAGGGGTCCTCCTGTCTCCACCTTCCCAGCTCTGTGATTACACATGCTCACCACCAATACCCAGAACTTCTTTGTGAATTCTGGGAATCAAATTGGGCCTTTCACATTTACAAGGTAAGCACTTTACTAAATAAGCTATCTCCCCAACTCCGTCCCCTCAATCTCACGCTTTAGTCCAAGATGGCCCAAAACTCATGGCAATCCTCCATGCAAGCTCTACTGCACCCACACCACCAGGACCAGTTCTCTAGCACTGGCCTGGGCAGCCCACCCAGTGCCTCGTTTGGTAAAGTGGAGAAGGCTCTCTTGAATGCAGCAGCCCCAAAAAAGGGTAGGAAACACTTGTTACTCAAGCCTAAGATCTGAGTTTGGACCTTAACACATAAAAATCTGGTCATGGGGCTGGAGAGATGGCTCAGTGGTTAAGAGAATTAACTGAGTGCTCTTCCAGAGGTCCTGAGTTCAAATCCCAGCAACCACGTGGTGGCTCATAGCCATCTGTAATGGGATCTGATGCTCTCTCTTCTGATGTGTCTGAAGACAGCTACAGTGTACTTATATGTAATAAATAAATAAATCTTTTAAAAAAAATCAATGTTTTAAAAAAAATCTGGTCATGGCTATACAGATGCCTTTAACCTTGGCACTGTGTAATGGGGGAGCATAGAGACAAAAGAATCACTGGGGACTACTGGACACCAGTCTAAGTCCAGACTCAGGAAGAGACCCTGTCTCAAAGGAATAAAATGAGGAGTGATAGAGCAGGACATGTGTGCTTTTGCCCTGTGTGCCTTCAAGCATGTATATCCATATATATGTACATACACGCATACACACACATGCAAGACATTAAAACCAAGCAAGTGTATCAACACATAAATCCCCAAAATTATATAACTGTTTTATATATATGCACACTGGAGTATCTGGATAAACTAGCCACTTGTTTCATAAGAAATAATAAAGTTAAATAAAATAAACACTAACAGTGGACACAAAATAACACAGACATAGATAGAAATTACACTTCATTATTTGCTTGGTAAGTGATCTTAGGCAATTTTCCTCTTTCACTCTGAATTTTGCTTGCAAAATGACAAGATTTAATTCCAGTTTCCACTCGGATTAAGTGTGTGAGAAATGCCTAACATACGTGGCGTTCCTGCCTTTCAGCTAACATCAAGCAGAGATTCAACAGAGCTTAAGGCAAAGCAAAAGCTCAGAAACAATTACTCTTATTATTTTCCTGTTGTTCACATAAACTTAAAATTTTTTTTTCTTATAACCTCCCTGTAGGTTCTAGTTATTGAGGAACTGAAGAAATAAATACAAGAACTAGAGGCAGAGAATGGTTTCGTTGGAGTGCAGAATTCCACCTCTAAGGCAGCAACAAAGAGTTTTAAGAAAATTAAAAACACTCACCACCAAGCCCAACACCTAAGTTTGGGTTCCCAGACTCACCTAAAAGCCAGACAAAGTAGCAAATGTATCTATGAAGTCAGAGACAAAAGAATCCTCAGGAGTTCAGGTCATTAGCCTGTCCTATGCAATTTGCTGCCATGTGGTCCTGTCTCCAAAGCAATGAGACAGAGTAAGGGAGGCTGGACAGATGGCTCAGCTGTTAAGAGCACTGACTGTTCATCCCAGAGGTCCTGAGTTCAATTCCCAGCAACCACATGGTGGCTCACAACCGTCTGTAATGAGATCAAATGCCCTCTTCTGGTGTGTCTGAAAACAGCTACAGTGGACTCATTAAATAAATAAATAAATAAATAAATAAATAAATAAATAAATAAATAAATAAATAAATGAGACAGAGTAAGGAACACACACTACACATACACAATAGAAAACACACACAAAATAAGGTTTAAAATAAATAAAATAACAAAATCAAGTGAAGGGAAGAAATACCATAATTGCAAATGAGAAATAGGATAGTAGAACTACAAAATATTCATGACTTTCATTTTAAGTTTTTTGAGACAATGTCAGCTTGTACTCAAATTTGATAATTTGATATATAGTTAAGGTTCATTCACCAGAACCACAAAAAAAAAAAAAAAAAATCCTGGCAGTGCTGACTTGCAAGGCGGGCAGGCTAAAGGGAAGATGCAACCAGATTTGCAAATCTGACTTTAGCTTCTCAAATACAGTCAGACCAGACAGGAAACAAATGCCATTTCTTGTTGGAGGACAGAGAGACAGCTCAGCAGGTAAACATGCCTGCCACCAAGCCTGACCACCTCAGTACAATCCTTGGATCACGCCTAGTGCAAGGAGAAAACCTGAAAGCTATTCTCCTCTGACCTCTACATTCCTGCCATGACACACATACACACACACACACACACACACACACACACAAATATTTAAAATGTTTAAAGTAAACTCTTATTAGGATAATCTAGACATGGGTGATTGTGATAGTAGTCAGGGTGATGGCCTAAAGCTCACAACATCAAGAGACACTTAAAAGCCTGATGATACATTTTATACAAATGATACATTTTACACCAGGAATAAGGGCAACAAAGTGTCCAAAATGTTGACTGACATGACTACAGAAAGACTTACTTAATCTTCAGGAGGGAGCAGTCTTCAAGTAGCCATAAAGCAGTTGAAACCTTTCAAAAAGACTAAGCCCACCCTTTAAGTATATGCTAGTCCAGTATAATCTCTTACTTGATTACAGAATAGGGTTCTATGACAGAAAATAGCTCAACAGTACAGTGTCTGCTTCAAACATAAAAGGCTCTGGGTTCTACCCCTCTCCACAAAATATTAAGTAAGTAAATAGACATAAAAAACAAGAACTAACTAACCTAACAATTTTCTTTTTCTTATCCTTTTTCTTTTTTGGAACATGGTTTCACTTTGTAGCCCTGGCTTGCCTGAGAGTGGCTGAGATCTTCCAACTCTGCCTCCCCAGTGCCACCAAAACTGGCCTTAAGAATATCTTTTATAGTCAATGTGGTGGCTCACACCTTTAGTCCCGACACTCTGGAGGCAGAAGCTGAAGTCAAGGCCAGTCTAGTGTTCAGAGCAAGTTCCAGGACAGCCAGAGCTACACAGAGAAAGAAACGCTGTCTCAAACAAACAAAACAACAACAGCAGCAGCAAAAAGGAAGAGGAGGAGGAAGAAGACTTTTTATGCCCAGTATAGAGGAGCAAACCTATAATCCCAACACTCAAGAATACTCTGACAGCTAGGCATGGTGGTACATCTTTAATCCCAGCACATGGAAGGAATAGGCAGGTGGATCTCTGTGAGATGAAGGCTAGCCTGTTCTACACGTGGAGTTCCACATCAGGCAAGGCTACATAGCTAAACCTTGACTTTAAATAGATAAATACATTTGAAAACCTCATGTTATATTGAACTAAAATAAACTATTAAATTTATATTTCAACATTTTGAAATGACTAGAAAGTCTGGCATTGGAAATCAGACATGACTGAGTGTTTGTTTTGTTTGATTGAGGTTTTATCCTAAGTCAGAGTTACTTAATTTCTATTTGTTCTTTTATAGGGTAGAGAAAAGAAACCTCCAGTTACAATACTAATTCTGTGGATTACATGCTCATTTTTCTTTTTTCAAGATAGGGTTTCTCTGTGTAGCCCTGACTATCCTGGAACTTGCTGTGTAGAACGGGATGGCCTCAGACTAACAGAGATCCATGTGCCTCTGCCTCCTGAGTGCTGGGATCAAAGGCGTGTAACACTATGGCTGGCTACATCAGAGCATTCTTATGTACTACAAGGACTGGCAATTATACACTGGTTCTGAGGATTACGTGTCCCTATTCATTACTTTAAGTATTTACTTTATGGCTTAAAGGTATGTGCCACCAGGCCCAGAGGAGTGCCTCATATAGATCTGGCTATCCTCAAAATCACTACCTAGGGGGGAGAGAGATGGCTGTGCTTTAGAGTATATACTGCTCTTCCAGAGGACCCAAGTTCACTTCCCAGCATGTACATCAGGCAGTTCACAACCTTCTGTATCTCCCGGGGTTCAATGTCCTCTGTGGGCAACTGCACTCAACTGCACACATACACAAAATTGAAAATAAAAAGAAATACTCTAAACAGTTTTCTAAGGAAGCTGGGAGGTGATCTTGAGCTCCTGATCTTGCCTCTTCACTAAGCACTGGGGTTACAGGGGTTACAGTCTGTGCACACAACACTTGCTGAGGCCTTGACACTTCAAATCTGATGAACCCCATGGAAATAAGACAGAAAAAGTCCCTTTAACACAAATCTAATAATAATAATAATAATAAAATCTAATAGGAAGACAGAGTGAGAGCTTGTCACAAAACGCTAAGACCAAAAAACAAAAACCAGTTAACTTGAGGTCAACCCACTGTTAGCTCTTGGTTCTTCTTTCTTTCACCTTTTCTAAAAAAAAAAAAAAAAAAAAAAAAAAAAAAAAAAAAAAAAAATTATTTATTTTATTTATATGAGTACTCTGTCTCTGTCTTCAGACACCCCAGAAGAGGGCATCAGATCCCATTACAGATGGTTGTGAGCCACCATGTGGTTGCTGGGATTAGATAAGCAATGCTTTTACTGGAAGAAGGAGGAGAAGAAGGAGAGGAGAAAGAGGAGGAGAAGAAGAAGAAGAAGAAAAGGAGGAGGAGGAAGATATTTTTCTTTTTTAAAAACTCAAGAATGGCAAGAAAATAACAAAAATGACGTTCAGCCTTTCCTGAACGTCCTGTGTGACTACACAACATTCTCACCCCTCATTATTATGCACTTGCCCCGGTGCTATAAAGAGAAAGAAGTAGTCCAACTCTCAGTGAACCTATAATCACACACGTTAAAGAGAATGGTGAATAAAAATTGCTCTGAGCACTGGCAACTAACTTATCCCTGGACTCTATCCTCAGAACTGAAGAGGAGAGAGGGCACTATAGAGTGGTATACATACTGTGCAACAAAGCATACGCCTCTTAATATAAAGTGGTGTACATACAGTGCAATAGAAAAATACACCTCTTAAGACCATTTGAGAACTGAAAAATAATGAACATGTTAAAACGTATTAAAAAGGAAGTCACTGGGTGAGTAATAAATAAAATAAATCAACCTGTGGTGTGGTGGTGGCACACACCTTTAGTCCCAGTACTTAGGAGACAGAGGAATCGGGGATCCTTGTAAGTTCAAGGCCAGCTTGGTCTACAAATTGAATGTCAGGACAGGCAAAGCTAGCTACACTCAGAAAGAAAAAAAAAAAAGAATCACTCTAACACATTAGTCCCTGAGGCATTTCCCAGTGCTGGCAGAGTGGGTTCCTTGACCACTATTTGTTAAAAAAATTTTTTTAAGGTATTTTAATTTTTTTTTTACCCATGCTGAGTTTATGTAAAATCAGTAAGAGTATAATCTGGGGCCAAATACAAAAGAGGAAAAAAAAACCCATCAATTTCACAAAAGAAAAGTCAAGGTCTTTTTAAAAATCAGGTCTCAGAGCTGGAAAGAACACTGGCTGCTCTTTCAAAGGACCTGGGTTCAATTCCCAGCCCTCACTTGGCAGCTCACAGCTATCCATAATCCAGTTCCCAGTGATTTGACACCCTCATACAGACATATGCAGACCAAACACCAAATAAAATAAATAAACCATAAAAAAACAGTTCTTTGAAAAAAAAAATCAAACCAATGTTAGTTTGTCAAAATAGACGGTCTCCCCGCCTACAGATTGTGCTAGCAAATGTGGGCTGATGAACAAAGACGAGAGTGTGAAATGCTTATTACCAGCATGTCTCACCTTTTCCTCTTTCGTTTATTTATTTTTTTAAGGTACAACAAGATTATGGCCATATTTGAGCACAGCCTATGTTTGGATATGAGCAGGGCCAACGAGAGACGACCAAGAGCCCAGCCCCAGCCCGTAGGGTTCTGAATCTCATCTAGTCCGTATTTCCACAGCTGAAATACGGGGGTGGAAAGTTACAAGAGCGCTCGGCTTCTCCCTTACTGAAACCCCCTCAAATGATTTAACGCGAGCTACTCCTTTCTGGGAATCTAAGGTTACGAGCTTTTAAAGGGGACAATGGAACTCCAATATGGGCTTCAGAAAGATGGAGATTGTCAGATGAGGTGGGGGCAGGGAAATGGGGACGAGGGGAAGAGCCTAGCTAGCCTGGGAAAGCAGAATAGGGAGGTCAAGGCCAGGGACTTAGGGAGCTAGGAAGGGGACAGATCTTTCCGGTTCTGTCCAAGTAGGCCCGTCACAGCAGTCTGAAAGCCTGAAGGGCTCCTTTGAGAATCTGGGGCACCTATTTACCAGCGTTGCCTCCCCCCTTCTTGGGAACGGAGACAACCACCTAAGAATCCACCCCCAAATGGCTTTCCTTGCCCTTGAAAACAACTGACCCTCAAGAAAAAGAAGAAGAAAAAAATGCAAAAGCTTCATGCGAGTAGAAGGGCCTGGGGCAAGGTGTTCTGCGATTATCCAGCGGGGAGCCTACCCCAGTTCGAGGAACTTTAATATTCATTGAAATGGAGCGGCACGGAGCCCCCCCCCCCCCCGGAAGTCCCGAAGCATAAGAAGCTCAGAGCCAGGGGTCCCACGGCTCCCGGGAAGGGCGGGCGACGGCCTGGGGCGCGGTCTCCGGCCCGGGGAAGGCAGCCTGCAGGCCTGAAATGTGAGCAAGAGCGCGGAGGGCCCGGGGCGAGGAGCGCAGCCTGGCGATCAGAGGCCGGCCTAGGCCTCGGAGACTCGGACACACCCACCGCTGCGGCGGCGCTTACCTGCTCCTCCTCGGGGGTCAGCTCCGGCGCCATGTCCGGCCGGGGCGCGGTCGCCGGCTCCATCCCGCCGCCGCCCGGGGCAGGTCTGGTGGGCGAGCGCCGGAGCCCGCTGCACTCCCGCTCTGCTTCTGCGGCCCGGCGCCTCAGCAGCTCTCGGCCGGCTCGCGCATGGTGCGAGCGCCCGGCGCCCGCGGCGGCTCCCAACGCCGCTCCTGCTGGCCGCGGAGAAACCGGCTGTCGCTTCCCGCGGAGAGGAAATGCCTATTTGCTTCACTCCTTTCCTCACAGCACCCCTCCTCTCCTGAGGAGGAGAAAGTGCGAGCGAGGAACTAACAGCAGCTCGCGGTCCGTTTGGGTTCTTTTTCTTTCTTTCTTTTTTTTTTTTTTTTTTAAAAAAAGGAATCCACAACTTTTACAGCCCACCGCGAAGGCGCCTGGCGTGAGTTCGAGAAGGCCGTTGGCCTCCTGAGCCGCTTCACTCCGGGGCAGAGCTCGCCGGCGCCTCGAGACCGCCCAGCCCGGGCGTCCTCGGGGATGCGGGCCCTGCGACCTGCTCGGTGGCCTCGCGGCCCAGTTCCTCAAAAGCCGCGGCGGCGGCGGCGACAGGGAGGGCGGGCGCGAGCGAGCTTGGAAAAGGCGTCCCCCTCCCGGCTCAGGGCCAGCGCTGCGGCCTGCGCCGCGTCCGCCCGAGCCCCCCGCGGCTCCATTGAGAAACTGAGCATCTCATTCACAAACAGGCGCCGGGGAGGGCCGGGCCGAACGGGGACGCTGTCCGAGAGGGGGAGACAGAGAGGAGCTGGGAGGAGGGGAGGCTGAGCCGAGCGGCGGAGGAGGGGGCGGGGGAGGGGCTGCGGGGGACGAGAGGCAACTCCCCGACCGGAGCCGGAGGAAGACTCCACTGTGACTTAAAAGAATCCAAAATTGCACGAGGACCCGCACTCTTGCTGGCATTCTTGGGCGGCTTCCACCTATTCATGGTAGTGTCTTAAAGGTTGCCTGCGAGGTCCAAGATGATCATCAGATGCCTAGGATCTGACAGATGAACAAGGGCCATATTTCTTTGCTCAATGAATGCAGCCGGTAGTCCAGCATCATTGTAACTATTTTAAATCCGGTACAAGAAAAAGAAAGAGAGAGAGAGACAGACAGACAGACAGACACAGAGAGACATCCTGCATCAAAATTCATTCAGGAAGCCCACAGCCTTTGCAAACCCTTGATTTTACTCTAGGATAAACGCAGCAGAGTTTGGGTCTCTCGGTGGGGCAGGGCCTACTGTGATTTTTCATCATTTTAGACCAAAGGTAAGTATTCCAGAAGGATCTTAAAAAACCGGAGCTTGTCCCCCAGGACTGAAGCCCAGAAAGAACCAGGGGAAGGGTCTTCAGAAAAAAAAAAAAAATGCTGTAGGTTTTGATGCTCATCTTCGAGAACTTTTCACAAACAAGATGGAACCTGACCTTCCTCTTTGCTTAAGTTGATTTTGACCTATTGGGTTCAAGTGATCCTGGTAACTAGGACTTCAGCACGTGCCTATCCAACAACTGTAGAACTTGAAAAGTTCCAACTGCACCTCATTTAATGTGTGTGTGTGTGTGTGTGCGCGCGCGCGTGTTCTTAACTCCATTTTTGCACCAGTGCAGTAGCGGCTACAGGTTGCCCCTGTTAAGTTATGTACCCCCGACTGTCCTGAAACTGGCTATGTAGACCAGGCTGGCCTTGAACTCACAGAGATCTGCCTCTTGAGTGGTGGAATTAAAGGCATACCCTCCTCCTGGCCCCTCAGCTATGTTAGTTTGTCTTTGCCACCGGTAAGTTGAACTCTAGGTTGAACTCAGGAACCTACATAGGAGTTGGTTTCAGCACTGAAACTGGGAGACAGTCTGTAACAAGTATGTTTACATGCCAGGCACTGCAGTATGCGCTGGAGTTAAAATAAGACAGTATAAGATAATGGAAGACGAATCAGGAAGTAAAATAACGAAGACAGTCGGGCTGGAGTGATGGGTCAGTGGGTAAGAGCACTGGCTGACCTTGAAGAGCCCTGGGCTCAATTCTAGCTCCCACATGGTAGCATAGAACCTCAGGGAAACTCCAGGCCCAGGCGATCCAAGGCTCTCTTCTGGCCTTTGAAGGAGCATGTGATGTATAAACATACATCCAGGGGGAAAAAAAAACACCCGCACACATCAAAAATAAAGATAAAACTTTTAAAAAATACTTTTCGGTCTACTTTATTGGGTTTTTATATCTACCACCTTTCTCCATCCTAGTCCCTTCCAACCTCCCAACACTAAGTAGGGGAGAAAGAAGGCTAGAGGGAAAGGGGGTGTAGAATTCTTTAGACTATTTCCTGTTGATTAGGAGCGTCAAGTTCCTATGGGCAAGTCCAATCTCCATTGGCACAGTATCCCAACCAGCAACCAGCAAAAGTTTCCATAATTCCAAACATAACTATCTGCAGCTGGCAAAAGTCATGCCCCTTCTAAAGCATGAGACAAATCATAGTTATAGGCTGTGGACAATCTGAATCAGTCACATGTCCCACACCTGGATTAAAACAAAAACATTGCCTAACATAAATGGATTTTTTTAAAGATTTATTTATTTTTATATATAAGTACATTGTAGCTATCTTCGTACATACCAGAAGAGGGCATCGGACCCCATTACAGATGGTTGTGAGCTACCATGTGGTTGCTGGGATTTGAACTCAGAACCTCTGGAAGAGCAGTCAGTGCTCTTAACCACTGAGCCATCTCTTCAGCCCTGCCATTTATATTTTTAAAAATATCCATTTATAAGCTCACTTATACATACAAATGTTTGGAAGAATAGACAAGGAAGGTAACTGGTTTTCTCTTCAGAGGAAAGCAGGGAGTCTAGGAAGGAGAGCTGAAAAGACTTTACTATATTCTGCTTCCTTTTTAAGTTAATGTATAATTTATACACAGAGAAGGCAAAAATAGAAGTGTACAGCCACATGAGTTTTTTAATAAACTGAATAGTCATGAAACTAACAAGTCAAGAACTAGGACTTGGAGCTGGAGAGGATGACTCAGCATGCTTGCTGCTCTCCCATAGACTTAGTTCCGAGCACCCACTTCAGGCAGTTTTCAACCATGGGAAACCCCGGCTCCAGAATATCCAACGCCTGCTTTATAGCTTCTTCGTATGCAGACATAAACATAAACAAAATCTTAAGCTGGATATAGTAGCCCATACCTTCGGTCCCAGCACTTGGGAGGCAGGAGAACAGAATGGTCCCTGAACAGACAGGGCTACACAGAAAAAAACCCTGTCTCAAAAAGCAAACAAATTAAATCAAATCTAAAAAAGAAAATTTTCCCATCTTAATTGTGATGGCTCAAATACATACGGCCCTCATCGACTCATGTGTAGCCCATAGGAAGCGTCAATATTAGATATGGCCTTGTTGGAGGAAGTGTGTCACTGTGGGGGGCGGGCTTTGGGGGTCTTACATATGCTCACATAATGCAGTGTACCACAGTCTCCCACTGCTACCTTCAGGTCAAGATGTAGAATCTCAGCTCCGTCTCCACCTTTCTAAGAGTTGCCTTAGTCATGGTGTCTTCTTCACAGCAATAAACCCTTAACTAAGACATTAACAGAGTTCTATTTTTTCCCTCCTAGTCACACTTGCTTTGAAGGGCAACCACTGTCTTGGTGTGTAAAGCTTTACTTGTGTGTATTTTTTAAGCAGTCATTTGGGCTGCACATTCATGGTACATACCTTTAATCTCAGTGGTCAGGAGGCAGAGTGAGGCAGGTGGATCTCTAAGTTTGAATCCAACCAACTCAGGGCGGGGAGGGTTACATAGTGAACCCTTGTCTCCAAAATATAAATACGTAAAACAAACAACCATTTAAACAAATACATGTCTTCTCCCTAATAAGGTAAATCCTCTAGAACTAGGTTGAGGATATTGGGATGAGACAGCAAAACAAAACAGAACAAGAAATTACAGGACACTCAGAGGCGACCAAGACCACGGGCTCCTGTGTGCCAGTGTGGGATGAAGGGATGATCCTCCCTGGCTGCCAGTGTGGCTGGAACTTTGGCTCACTTTGAGAGTGACCAACAAGAAGCAGACTGCAGTGCCGAGAACAGATTAAATCAGAATTTAGAATTCAGCGATTTGGTCCTGTGGCCCTCCAGCCAAATGTTCTGCAGGTGTAGTCAGAGATGACATGTTTTGTTGGCAAGCCACTGTGGGCTCTAAGGGCAATCTCTATTAAGGGTGGTGCTTTAAAAAAAAAAAATTCATTATCCTACAGAGTCCTCTTTAAACAGCCAATTCATTTATAATCTAAACATTAGCAGTAATGGTAAAATTGTATCAATATCATGAGATCTCAATGGTTTCCTGCTCTATGTAAAGTTCTTTTTCTTTCTTTCTTTTTTGTTTGTTTGCTTTTGGTTTGACACTGGGTTTCTCTGTGTAGTCCTGATTGTCATGGAACTCTATAGACCAGGCTGGCCTAGAACTCAAAGATCCACCTGCCTCTGCATGAAAGATGTGCGCAGCCATGCCCAGTTGAAAGCTCTTTGCTGTTTTGTCTTCATTTTTGGCAGCCCCCCTCTGTAGCCCTGGCTGACCTGGAATTCCCTAGGACGACTAGGGTGGTACTGACAAACCAGCAGTCATTTTCTGCTTCTGCCTCCTCAGTGCTGGGATTACAAGTATCTGCCAATGTGTCCAGCTTGTGTTTGTTTTGATTTGTGTGTGTGTGTGTGTGTGTGTGTGTGTGATGGGGTCTCACATAGCCCAGACTGGCCTTGGACTTACTTTGTAGCTATGAATGCAAAACCATCTTTAAATTCCAGTTGCCCAAATGCTGGGATTACAGAGACATTCCATCGCATCCGGCATTCTAAGGGTCTTCTAGCCATCTGTCCAAATTCAGAGGACCCTTTAGTGCCAGAGAGTGCACAGATCTATAAAACAGTCTGCCTGACATTTAACTTAGCAGCGAATAAATGAGTCAAGTTGTCAGTGGATGAACGATCAACTGGGATCATTTCAGTAACTTTGCAGTTGCATAAGCCAAAGAAGGAAGAAATGGCGGTGCCGGTATGTTACAAACCACTGGGCACACAAAGACAGGCTGTTTCCACCTACTACTAATCTGACACTTCTGCCCAGTGATCCTAGGGCACCTGCAATCAGCGATGTAGCCGCCCACAGAATTCCTATTGAGTTGAAACTTGAACCCAAGAATTATAACTTAGCCCACCAACGTGGTAAGGAAAAATAATAAAGGATGCGGTTTAGCTGAATGAAAAAAGCTTGGGGGGGGGTGTTTCAAAGGTGCAAAAGTGTGTGAGGACTTACAGATGAATAAAGGAAGTTTCCTAGAATTGTTGCTGTTCAACCCAATGCTTGGAAATAAATGAGGCACAAATCCTAAGTGCAAAGCGCCCAGTTAGCCAGCTCTGCTCTTAGAAGAAAATCTTAGAAGAACCAGAATCCAAATGCCCATCTAGCTCGGGTCTATTCTCTTTTTTGGGGAGGGGAGGTGCCTCACTCTTTAGCTCAGGCTGACTGGATTTCAAAGCAATTCTCCTGCCTTAGCTACCTAAGTGTCAGGATTACAGGAATAAGTTGCCATGTGCTGCAGGTTTGTCTTGTACTATTCTTTTTTCTGTTGGGCCTGATTTTCGTCTTGTTGTTGCCATCCTTGTGAGATGGGTCTCCTGT
Source organism: Micromys minutus (assembly GCF_963924665.1). Taxonomy (NCBI): domain Eukaryota; kingdom Metazoa; phylum Chordata; class Mammalia; order Rodentia; family Muridae; genus Micromys; species Micromys minutus. Next base: position 47,749,115 of record NC_137985.1, on the reverse strand, counting down.
AGTTCAGAACTCCCTAGTTAGCTGAGGACGACCTTGAACTCCTGATCTGTCCTCTATGTCTACAGTGCTGGGATTATATGTGTTTATATGTGTTTATATATGTGTGACCATGTGCAGTTAACTACCATCTTTGTCTGATTGATTTTAGATTATTTAAAATTGCATTTATTTATTTAACATGCGTGTGTCATACATGTCTGTACATACCATGCATGTGAAAGGACAATTTCTTTTTTTTTTTTTTTTAATTTGATTATGGAATCTCTTGATGTTTATTTATTTATTTAATGTATATGAGTACACTATAGCTGTGTTCAGACAGACCAGAAGAGGGCGTTTGATCTCATTACAGATGGTTGTGAGCCACCATGTGGTTGCTGGGAATTGAACTCAGGACCTCTGGAAGAGCAGTCAGTGCTCTTAACCGCTGAGCCATCTCTCCAGCCCATGAAAGGACAATTTCAAGAGCCAGTTCTTCCAGTCAGCATGTGGGTCCTAGGGATGGAACTCAGGTTGTTGGGTTTGATGGCAGCCATGTATTTCGCTGGCCCCAAACTAGCATCTTTTTTGAGACAGGGTCTCACTATGTAGAGCTCTAACTAGTCTAGCACTCTCTATGTATACCAAGCTGGGCCTTGAGCTCACAAAGATCCACCTCCCTGTGGCTCCAAGGTGCTGGGATCAAAGGCGTATATCACCAAACCTGGCCATCAAATACAGTCTTGAGCTACCAAAATCAAGCATGGTATGGCTATCCTGCTCAGACAGATCTGAGACTACAGATTGAAGAGGAAAAAGCTGGGAGCAACAGAACGACCATCAGTAACTTAGCGATACATCATATTGTACACACACTGGAATAAACTGAGGTTGGATTTTTACTATGCCTCCCAGAGACACTGTCCTAAATTATTTTCAGCTAATTGTGATAGCAGAAGTCTTTGATCCCAGCTTTCAGGAGGCAGAGGCAGGCAGAACTTTGGGAATTCAAGGCTATCCTGGTCTACATGGTGAGTTGTAGGCCAGCCAGGGGTTAAAAAAATCCTAAAAAGGTAAATAATTTTTGTTTATCTAATCTCACCATATTACCAATATAGACACATCCATCTAAAACATAAGGTGGAGACCGATTAAGGAAAATACCCACCATTGACCTCCAACCTCCAGATTACGCTTATGCACAACACACACACACACACACACACACACACACACACACACACACAAGTCACCAGTGCCAAATATGCTGGCACACATCTGTAGACACAATACAGGATGAACCAAAGTTTGACTCTCATCCTCCCACCAAAAAAGAAGTGTAGGGCGGGGGGCACCATGTACTGCTTGTCTAACACCCAGTGGCCCAGAGTTAGATCTTGATTCCCAGAACTGCATGAAACCTTGTAGCAGAGTTCAGAAGAAGAAATAAGAGTAACAAAAATTGCAAAGTAGACCCTGGTATAGTGGTATATTCCTCTAATCCCAGCAGAGGCAAGCATAAAGTCCAGGCTGACTGTGAGTTCCTCATTTCCTGTTTCTTCTTTCCGAATGCTGGGATGACAGGTACGCATTCCACCATAGGCCAAGGTTCTCCCTCCATTCATATTTTTATTGATTTAGGAATTTCACACCATGAACTCCAAGCACCCCTACTTTCCAGCCCTCACAAGTCTGCTCCCTACCACTGGGACACACACACACACACACACACACACAAAGTCCAATTTGTGTTGCCAATATACTCACTGGAGCATGGTCCATCTCCCTGTGGCCCACCCCTTAAAGAAAACTGAATCCTTCCCCACCCGCAACCCCCACAAGAAGCCATCAGTTGCAGAGCGCTACACTTCAGCCCCCTTGTCACAGTTTTTCAAAGTTCTCTTTGATAACTTTCTGGCTAGGGTGTAATTTTGGGGGATGGGAGTAGGGGTGTCACATAAGCCTCCATTTCCTTCTTTCTCAATTCTGAGTCTATAGTCATCCACACATGGCAAAAGTGGCTTCCTTGTCCTTTACAGTCATCAGGAGCATGGACCAGCCACAGTCTCAGTGTCAGCAGATGCCACCGAGCTCTGCTTGGTCTGCTTCAGCAGTACAGACTGTAGACATCAACCCGACCCTCTGCCACTGCACAGACCATGAATGCTATCGCAGCCCTTGGCAGCAACACAAGCCAAGGGTACCAACATGGCCTCAGGTGGCAGCTCAGGCCATCCACATGGCTTCAGCCTGCAGCATCGACTGTAGGGCCTTCATATGTTAACATGGGCCAGTCATCAACATAGACTTCGGCTGCAGCTGGACCATGGACCCAGACACGGTCCTTGGTGGCGGCACAGACTTGAACATCACCATGGCCTCAGATCACAGTGCAGGCCACTCACATTAATATCACAAGGATTGCCTTTTAATCAAATTCACATGGCTGCATTTATAGTACTTGTTCTTAAAAATCCATGGCAAATTCAACCACCCACAAAACCGTAAATAAGGGGCAAGTGGTTCCATAATTCCCAAAGACGTATGACTGAGAGACATACTGTTATGTATGGACAATAAAACCAGTAACTCAGTTAAACATATTAGGAATTATTTATTTCAACAATAAAATTTTGCTTGTTGTTGAATCTAGGTGACATACATGAATTGGTCTCCAGAGTGGGTGATTTGAGAAGGTAATTCTTACAGGTTTATTTGGGGTTTTACTTATTAATTTTTGAGCTAGTGTCTCACACTATAGCCCAGGTTGGCCTCAAAAGCATGGCAATCCTCCTGTCTCAGCTTCCTAAGTACTGGGATTATAAACATAGGTTTCTTTGAAACCAGGCCTTGTCAGGTTTATTCTAAGTAGGGGCTTATTTCCCAATCAGGCCTTGCCTGACACTGACACGCACAGCCCCCAGATTGGTAAAGCTGGCCGCTAAAAGAAGACTGGAGAATTCTGAAGACTATCAAACAATTCAGGACCTGGTAGCCAAACAATCCCAGCTAGCGGGGAGGGAGGCTGAGAGTGGATTGGAAACTCAAGGCTTTGCTTGGTCTAAAAAGCAAGTTCAAGGGCAGCCCGCAGAAATGAAATGTCTAATGTGTCTACACATTCCTGAATGTTGTAAGGAACACTACTATCTTCATGTTGTAGGCAAATGCCTGTATCTGTAGCTAGTGGGCCCTATCACTGGGTTCGAGTAAAAGCAGGGCTCTCCCTGTCTGATCAAAGCAGCTTGTGCCCAAAAGAGCAGATACTTGAGGGGTTCCACTGGATGCATTGGCCTGTGGGACCAGGCTCTGCTTAACCACTAATTAACTCAAAAGAACCACTGCCTGTCACAAGACCTGCCCTGGATCCCCTTCAAAGACTTTTTACAGGACATGATTTCTGTTGAAGGGGACAATGATGTCAGTTTGTCCAATGAGGGCAGTCCCAGAGTTGGTTGCAAGTCAAAGAAACTTATTCTAAGTACTTCCATTTTATTTTCAGACCCCATCTAATCATAAGGAGAAACCAAATTCAAGGCCCCAGGCTCTAGGGGAGCTGAGGACTTCCCTATAGCTGAACAGCTTCTGTTGTAAACAATTTACTGAGTCCAGACATCTCAGGGAGAACTTGTAAGGAGACAGCTGTCTGAATTCGGCCATGTCAATCTTCTCTCAAGGACAAGTTCATGTTCCTAGGCCTAGGAAGGAACACATATCCCACTTTTCCAAATGTTTTCTTTTAAGATTTTTATTTATTTTATGTATGAGTGCTGTATGTGCATATAACCTGCATACCAAAAGAGGACATCAGATCCCATTACAGATGGTTGTGAGTCACTGTGTGGTTGCTGGGAATTGAACTCAGGACCTCTGGAAGAGCAGTCAGTGCTCTTTAACTGCTCAGCCATCTCTCCAGCCCTCTGTTTTCTTAATTGTCTGTTACCAGTAAAGAATATAGAAATTGCTGTTACCTAAACCAAGGTGCATGAGTTGTTAAAATGTATAACCAATTGCCTGTTGTACCCTAATTATATGCAGCTGATCTGCTTCTTGGTCTCCTTGTCACTCTGAGATCTGGACCACATGTTTAGGGGAATGAATTAAGGATCTTGAGGCCCAGTCTCCAACAAGTACTCCCTTGTTTACCCCATAATGTCCAAATACAATTGGAAAGAAAACACTGCAGCCCCCACACCCCATGCTTTGTGCTCCCATCCTTTAAAAATGTTTGATCTCCCTTCAGGGGACATGGTTCAGATCCTGAACTGGGCACCTCCCAGAACACTCAGAAAATAAGACTTCATTTGTAAGCTTTCCTATCTGAAGTGAATTTTCTCTGCTTCCACCCCGAACCCAATGCTGGGAGTGTGGAGCTCAGAGTGGGCAGCGGACTGAGGCCATAGGTCCTGATGTTTCCTCAGCAGTGAAAGCTAACTGGTTAATGTTAAACACTCTCTTTTACTTGCATGGCTAATGAAGACCTTTGGTTCATGGATCTTGCCCCAGGGCTTTTCCTTAACTACTTCCTTTCCCTAAGACAAAATCTCCCTTGGCCTCCTCTCCCGAACTCTCCACTCCTATTTTACCACACAGCCATGTTGAACCTACCTGATTCCAGACAGTTCCGCCCTGCTCTAGGGGAGTGCTGCTTCATACCTTGTAACTCTTTGAGGAACTGCTTTCTTCCCAGTTTGTAAAGTCTACTAGGTCCTTCCCCAGGACTCAGCCCAGCTATATATACCCTCTGTGAAATCTGCTTTTCCTTTGTCCCTAAACTCTGGGCACTTTTCTGCACTAAAGCAATCACTTCACCATGCTCCACACAGTGTGGGGTTTATTTTCTCGCTGGATGGCATACCCCTCAAGAACTTGTCTACCTCCATAACCTACATCTCAGAAGCCTAGCACAGTTTATCTCCTGATAGGGGCTCTAACATTTCATAAAGTAAATGAACCCCATTAGCATTTTATCTCTGGAAAGGTCTAAACAGTAGAAAAATCACACTGTTTTCTCAGAAGAAGGAACATATTCAAATACCAAGAACTGCAGTTCCTGGTAAGACCTTTCAAAAAATGGCATTACCAATAGCAGCAACTGGAAACCCAGCAGAATGTTTAAATGATAAAAGGAGTGAAATGGGCCAAGATTTGAACAGTCATGCTATCAGCATCCTAGGAAGTTAGGGAAGGTGGAGGAAATTTCTAAACCCAAATAACCACAAGCAACCTTTTTCATAAGAATCACATATATTTACACTGTGGACCTAGAACATATTTAACACAGCAAGAGATATTCATATCTACTTGGATTTCAACTCCATCCAAAAGAGACCCACCCCAACAGTCTGAGCCAGCATTCTAGACAGGGGACAACCTGTTTTTGGCAGCATGGGTTTGGAGAGTAGTCTCTGAAATAAGGTCACCTATGGCTACCATCACTGTCCTCTGCCCCAGTCTTTTGTGGGTTGTCCAGTTCAGTTGTCCATGAGGCTCTCAGAGCTGTGGGGAGGACTCCTCAACCTGGGAGTGGACAGGTGCTCCAGCTCATAGTGGCCGTTCTCAGAAGCCTTGTGTGTGAGCGTCTCCTTTGTGTCCTCCCGGCTCCTCTTGTGCTCAATAATCTGTTGGAGCTGGTGCCCAGCATACTCTGGCTTGGCGGTCAGCGGACCTGCTGGAACAGCTACACCTAGAATATCTGACACCATGTAGGGGCGCAGCCAGCCCACCAAAGGAGTACTCCCAGGGCTATAGTGGGTCTGTTTATGGTAGAAAAGCAGTCCATCCACCTACAGGAGAGAAGTCAGGAAGCACAATGACTCTGGGCCACATATCTCTAAGGCAGCTATTCAGCTAATGGAGGCTTGTGGACTTGATTTATTAATTTATTTACTGGGTCGGTGGAAAGCAAGGTCTCTTTATTATGTAGTCTGTCTTTCCTGCCATGAGACTAAGCTGGTCTTAAAATCACAGAGATCCACCAGCCTCTGCCTTCTGAGTGCTGAGATTAAAGCAGGTACAACCATGCCCAGTAGAAAAAAGACTTCTTGTATCTCACTCGCAGTTTCTTCAAATAAAGAAAGCACTGGGGCTAGAAATGGTGGTATACACCTGTAATCTCCAGACTCTGCAGGATGAAGCAGAGAAGATCAAGATCAACCAGACATAGCTATGTAGTGAAGCCTTATCCAGCAGAGGAAGGAGTTGGGGGAGAGAAGACCTAATAACAGCACATGCACACTGCTCTGTACCAGGATGCTCTCCTTTCTTACCCATGCAGAGGGGACTGGAGATAGGTGTTTCTCACCATACAAAGTTCTAAGCACAACATAAAAGACAAAAGTATGAAGCAGGAATTCAGCCTGAGTCCATGTCCCCTGCCGCCACGTTTTGGACACTTTCTACCGCCATAAAGACTCAGTAGCAAAGCTGAATTCCTCATATGGGATGAAACCAAGAGAAAAAAGCATCCCCACCAGGGCACCAGACCAAGCACGGGAACAGTCCTTTTCAGAGGCCCTGCTTCCAAGCTACTGTTGCTGCCTAATAAACCACTCCCACCCGCACCCAGACTGTTTGGAGCCATATTCTGGGAAACTCAGTTTTTCTAAACGGGAAAACCTCCTACAGCCCCATACTTTCTCTTCTGTGATTCAGTGACTCACCCCTAAAAAGCATTTCTTGCCACTGGGATGTAAGGGTTATAAATAAAGACAGTGTTCTTACCACCTTCTTAATTGGCTCCCAGAAATGAAGCAACTTAGTCTTTGCCATTTCCTTATCCAGGAAGCTGTTATTCTTTACAAAATTAAACACACTTCAAGCAAAAACTTGACTGTGACTAGGCAGAATTTTAAAAGGGATGATGGGCAAAGAAAACTTTTGCTTCTTAAGTCAAGAGAGAGGTTCCGAGGATGATAAAAGACTATCTTAGACTCAGGAGTTCCTGGGAACAGGAGATTTTCAGCGCTAACACATGGCAAGTATGAGCAAAATAATGAGTTGCCTACTCTACCGCACCACTGACTAGTGAACATAAGCTGGAACGTCTGTGCTTCACTGAGAACCAGAGGTTAGTCAACCACGTGTGCCCATGTATCTGATGTTACATCCAGCCATGGCAGTCAAACAAGGGGCCTGCTTCCTGTGCTTATGGCAAATAAGTCATACAGTGATGGTCAGGGACAAAGGAAATCTTTTCTCTAGGCCTCAGTTTTGCCGGGGGATGCTGGGGGCCTATAAGATTCTGACTGATTTAGAAGCAAAGCTGAGGCTCTGCAGGGCAGAGCTACCTCATTTCCTTAGACTTATTCTTTAGCCCTTTTCATGCTAAGACACAGAAAATTCAGGGGCTCTCTTGAGACTGCATGTACACAAGTCTCCTTGATTCCAATAACAATAATATTCAGAGCAATAGACAATGGTTTCATTACCTCAAAAGGAAAATCCATAGATAGCACCTTACACAGGCTCTCAGGGGTACATGGGAAATTCTTCAGCCCCACAAACTTAAACTAAAATATAAATTAAAACAAAGAGTTAGTACATGTTTTAAACAATACTGGCTCTAATGATCAAAAAGCTTTATAAAGCAAATTTTCCTTCCCAGCACTCAGGAAACTGAGGCAGGGAAATAATTTAGTTCACGTTTCAAGGTCAACTTAAGCTATCAACCCTGTCTTTAAAAAAAAAAAAAAAAAAAGAGGTAGGAAATAGGAAAGAATTCTTGGACCCCCACTTCCCAGGATTCTGAAAAGCCCAGAAGTATCTCTTTCCCCAAGTCCCAGTTACTACTCACAGAGATCTAGGCTACACTGATTTACCAGCAAGCTTCAGGCCAGGCTGCGCTACACAGTGAGACCCTGTCTTTAAAAAAAAAAAAAAAAAGCTACTAGGTTGTTGTATAACAGTTTCCTCAAGATTGAAACATTCCATTCATCCTGCAGGAAAGCTTCTTATGCAGGAAGATAGACAACTCAAAATAGCTTCAAGAAGTCCCTGAGGTTGACCAGATTCACTTAAGCCCTGCCTGTGAAAATAAGCAATAAAAGCTGAACATCCCACTCAGAACAAAGATGCAAAGGCAGCTTTGAGACCAGACAGCTGCCTGGAAGAAACAGAAACCACCCCAGCTGCCTAAAACCTGGTTAGACCAGGGTCACTCAGAAAGGACGTTCTCCAACCTGTGTTGTGGGTGTTCAGATTTCCCAACTCTTGTGAGCTGTTTCCCATCCTGGGGTGGGCTTTGGAGATGCAGTTCTCTTTGAGTCATTTCTGCTGCTATGAGCAACCCCTCACCTGTATTCTTCTAGGTAATCACTGCTTCACCATATTGGATGTTGGTGATATCTTACTTTGATCTACCATGGGTTCTCTATCTGGGTGAGTAGATGGGTATAGTGTGTCCCCAAGAAAAGTTTATCACACAACATAGATACAGCTCAGTGCAAAGCATGTATGAGGCTCTGGGCTCAATTAACATACTCACATACATACAGCATTTTATAGCAGGCATCATTTACTAAGGTGTCTTACCATAAGGATAAAGCTGTGAGAGCTGCATGCAAATATGTTTCTGATAGTAACGCTTGATATTATCCTTTACTATTAGAGATGGGATCTCACTCTATCACTGTGTTGCCAGGCTGATGCCAGTCTTGAACTCCTGCTTCCTTATTCCTTAGCCTCCTGTGCATTATGATTACAAGTATGTATTTCCTCTCCTAGCCATTATTAATGCCATTTTCAAATAAAAAAATAGCAAGCAAGGCTATTATCCTGGTAACTACAGTATTATTTTTAATGGTGCTGGGATTGAATATAGGACTTGACACATGCTAAACAAGTTCTGTACACTGAGCCACACCTCCAGTCCTTACACTAGTAATTACTAAACCCACACATAAGATTCAAACCTGGATAACTATTAAACTCATTGTCTTACCACTATAGCATTATAATATGCTGCCTCAAAATATAAGCTCATCAAGAGTAGTGGCTCTGGGGCTGGAGAGATGGCTCAGTGGTTAAGAGCACAGGCTGCTCTTCCAGAGGTCCTGGATTTGATTCTTAGCATCCACATGGTGGTTCCCAATCAGTTTAAGGATATCTGATGCCTTCTTCTAGTCTTGGTGGGCACTCAAGTGGTATAGGCAGGGAAAACACCTTTATACATAAAATTATAAAATAATGTTGGGCTAGGCATGATGGTACACACCGTCAGTCCCAGCACTTAGGAGTCAGAGGCAGGCAGATCTCTGTGAGTTTGAGACTGGCTGGTCTACAGAGTGAGTTCTAAGACAGCCAGGAATATATACAAAAACCTGTTTCCAAAAACAATAAAGCAACCACATGGTAGCTCACAACCATCTGTAATGGAATCCAGTGTCCTCTTTTGGTGTTTCTGAAGACAGCTACAGTGTATTCACATACATAAATAAATAAATTTAAAAAAAAAAAGAAAAGAAAGAAAGAAAGGGAAGGAATTGTGGCTCATGCCTGTAATCCCAACACCGAAGAAGCTGAGGCAGGAGGAGCAGGAAGCTATAGCTACTTAACCAGGTTCAAATCATCTTGGGCTTATGAAACCTTGTCTCCAAAACCATCAATCACACAAAAGAACTCTGTAATTGTAACAACAGCTTTACAGGATTAATCTTGGTTTTCTCTCCAAGTCCTTCTTCTTCTGGTAACTTTGAATGCATCCAGTAGAATCGGAAATCAGTCTGCCACAGAGAAAGATAAAATATTGTTCATTTCAAACTTTTGTTCTCATTCTAATTCCATTGATTTCTAAAGACCTAAGCCCTGCTGTTGCTGTTGCCATTTCCATTAGTAACCACAGTTTATCAAGTCTTTCAAGATTTTAAAGGTGCATGTGTATGTACACGCATGCATGTGTGTGTGTTTCAGATGGATCAGTGGCTAAAAATGCTTGCCATGCAAGCCTGATAACCTAAATTAGATTTTTAGATTCCAAACTTGGAAGACAAGAACCCTCACCTAAAAAATATCCTTAGGCTTCAATATGCTCTCATCCATTCACTCAACCCCATCAACACACAATAAGGATAAATAAAGTTCTAAAATACATTTTCATTGTTTATATCATACACAGTATTATATTACATAAAAACATTTTCATACAGTATATGTTATAAAGAACGTTTTCTTTTAAAATTTAGCAAAGCTGCCAGACATAGTGGCTCAAACCTATAAAATTCTCAGCATAGGAGGTAGAGGCAGGTCAGGTCATCTTTGACTACATAGTGAAATCAACCTACACCAGGTAAGGCCAGTTCACTCTCCTTAAAAAATAAACACTTAGAATGGCTAAGTATGGGGGCTCACACTTGTAATCCCAGCAATCAGTAGTTTGAGACAGAAAGACCACAAGTTGGAGATTATCCTGGGCTGTATAACAAGATCTTATATTTATTTAGTTAGGGTTTTTTGAGAAGGAATAGAGTTGGGAGAAGGGGGTTGGTTTTTTTAAGACAGGGTTTCACTGTGTAGCCCTGGCAGTCCTGGAACTTGCTCTGTAGATCAGGCTGGCCTCAAACTCACAGAGATCCAAATGTCTCTGCCTCCTGAGTTCTGGGAATATAAGACATGCACCACCACATTTGGCTGTATTTATATTTTAAAGACAGGGTCTTACTGTGTTTTCCTAGCTAACCTTGAACTCATAAAGATCTGCTTGCCTACCCAGGGTCCTGCAATCGAAGGCATATATACTAACAGGCAGAGCCAGCACCTGCTATCTTATTAATGAATCTTCAACCCCTTATATAGGGTAAACCTGCTTCAAACAATACTAACAACAGGTCTGGGAAAAGCAGACAGATCTCTGTTAGTTCAAGGCCAGCCTGGTCTACAGAACAAGTTCCAGATCAGCCAAGACTACACAGAGAAACTCTGTCTCAAAAAACCAAAATGAAAACCAAAACAAACAATAACAATACAATCTTCACTTAGATATAAACCTTCAGGCTGGGCTTCACTTATTTCATGCCTGAAATTAATCTTTGGAAAGCTTGAGCAGAATTGTTCATAAGATTAGGCCACCCTGGGCTACATAGTTAGTTCTAGGCCAGCCTGAGTTACGACGAATGAGACTCTGGCTTTTTGCTTGTTTGTTTTTCAAGACATGGTTTTTCTGTGTGTAGCTTTGGCTGTTCTGGAACTCATTTGGTAGACCAGGCTGGTCTTGAACTCAGTGGTCTGCCTGTCTCTGCCTCCCATGTTGCTGAGATTAAAGGCATGTGCTGCCACCACCAGGCTGAGGCTGTCTTTAAATAAACAAACAAATAGGTAGATGGTGTCACAGGACTTTAATCCCAGCACTCAGGAAGCAGAGGCAGATAAGTATCAGCCAGTTTTAGGCCAGCCTAGTCTATAAAGCAAGTTCTAGAACAATCAGAGCTATACTGAAAAGCCCTGTCCCCATAAAAACAAACAAACAAACAAAAACCCCAACAGATAAACAAACAAACAAATAGATGAATAAATAAATAACTTTGGCCACCGTATAGGAAGTATATTATCATTATTGCTATTTCCCATGCCGAGGATGCTTAGCATCTGAAAGGTGAAGTCCTTGCCTGGTTGAACAAAGTGAACACTGAGAGACTAGAACTCCTCCACTGCAAAGCACATTATACCAACTCCCTCGCTTCATTTTCAGAAGGCTACTAAACACTACACAGCTTACAGGAATGGATCGGTTTATTTGCCCAGGACTGATACCCAAGTTTTGTGTGCAGTAGGCAAGCATTCTCCCAAATGAGCTGCATCCTCAGCCCCTTGCTTTGCTTTGCTGAGACAGGGAAGGTCTTGCCATGTAGCTCAGGGCTGGGCTTGAGATTCAAGGCATTCCTCTATGGTTAGCCTGTAACACAGAGGCCTCCGTGGCTGCCACTGAACTGGGCTTTTCCTTAGAGCACAGCTGTGCATGCAATCTTAGTTACCCAGTCTGTAAGTTGTGAGTATATGTGGTGAATATCTTCTAACAAAACTGAAGAAAACGTACCAGGAACAATGACAAAAATCTGTAATCCCAACCACGGGGGAGACTGAGACATGAGGAGGATGGCAGGTTTGAGACTACTCTGGAATGCAGAGTGACTCTGTCTCAAAGACAACAGACAGACAGAATCATCACTAGCTGGCGTTTCCTGAAGTCCACCACAGGGTAACAGCTGTAGGAAGAAGCCGTGTAGCAGCCTAGCCAGGTGTGGTGGTGCACACGTGACCCCAGCACTCAGGAGGCAGGCAGCTGCATCTCTGAGTTTCAGGCTAGCCTAGACTACACAGTGGGACCTTGTCTCAAAAAAAAAAAAAAAAAAAAAAAAGAGGAAAGGAAGGGAAAGGAAAAGAAAGGAGTCAATCTGGAGCTAGGAATCGTGGTCCATGCCCGTTATCTCTTCCTAGAGCAAGCTTTGAGATTGGAGACTTTGTTTCATACCAATAATAACCTGGCATTTTCAGGGTCAGGATGTGGTGGGTGAAGGAAGGTACTGGAGTTTGTTTGATGATGTGATGATGCTGTCTGCATAAGATGGAGCACTTCTTACTCTTCAATTATCCCTGCAAAGATCCTCCTGTTCTCTGGAGAGAAGCAGGGGGCAGCCACAGCAGCTAACACAGGCCCAGCCTACACCTCTGCTGTTTCTTCTTCCTAAGATATGTCATATTAGTTCGGCAGTGGTGGCACATGCCTTTAATTCCAGCATCTAGGAGGTAGAGGCAGGCAGATCTTTGAGTTCAAGGTCAGCCTGGTCTACAAATCTGAGTTCCAGGGCTACCACAGAGAAAAGAAACCCTGTCTCAAAAACAAACAAACAAACAAAAACAAAAAACCCCAAAAAAACAAAACCTCTTATATTTCCCTTAGTTCCTCATATTTATTTTTAAAATGAAGCTAATTCAAACACCCTCAAAGATGCAGAGAGCATTAGATAATGTTCTTGATTACCACATCCTGTACATACCAAGAAGTTGGTCACGTACCAAACCCACATGCTGAACCACCTTCCCAGGAGGAAAGAAGACAGGAAAGACATGAGGACATTATCAATTCTTACCTGACAGTCATAAAAAGGATGTCCCCGCCAGCACATCACATCCAACACATAGTACGTCTGGTTCACCTCACTGTAAATGCAATCCAGAATGGTGTAGTCTAGAGATACAAGCAAGAAAGTCAACACAGAACCAAGCTTCCAGCCAGGGTTCTATCCACCATGATAAAAGGCTCCCAAGAGGCTCATGCTGAACAATCCTCAAGGCTATGGCAACTGTCAGTACTAAGCATGAGGGACTCAGCAAGAAAAGCACTGTAGCTCTTTGTAGCTACCTGGCATAGTTTAAGGATGCTATAAGGTAATACAGTATGAGAGAGATCAAGACAGTACTTTAGACAAATGGGAATTCTAAACAAGTTGGGACTTTTTAAAAATTTACTTTTAAAGAAGCTCTGGTATTAATTTTGCTTTTTAGTTTTTAAGACTGGGTGGCCTGGAACTCACTATGTACCTGAAGACAACTTTGAACTCCAGATCTTGCTTCTCTCTCCCAAATGCTCAGATTATAGGCAGGCGCCATCAAACCTGCTGCTTTGTTGCTTTAATTTGAGACAAGACCTCACTTTGTAGCCCAGACTGGCCTCAAACCTATGGCAATCCTAGTGCCTGACTTTCAGATGCTAGGATCACAAGCACCTGCTACCACTGTAGGCTATTTTTATTGTATGCATATGGGAAAGTGTTTTGCTTTGTTTCCCAAGCTGGCATTATCCTTCTGAGTGACAGGCTTACAAGTACTTGTTACCTTCTTATTGTAAGTACTGTGCCAAGTAGGGATATCAAGTATGACTTGTCATGTTCTTTAAGGAAACAGATAAGATGATCACAGAAAGAGTCAAGAGCTAAGTTATACAACAGATACTATGAGCAGTTCTAGAAGGCTACAGTGCCACCTACCTGTAATCCCTGCACTTGGTAAACTGAGGCTAGAAGATCAGGAATTCAAAGTCATTCTTAGCTATAAGACCAACCTGACCCCTATATGAAGCTGTGTCTCCAAAAAAGAAGATAGAGATAGAAATAGAGATAGATATAGGAATAGAGATAGGGAGAGAGCACCAACCCAACAGAGAAAGTTAGCCTTACTACCTAAAGAACACAGGAAAAAAATCTTCAACAAGCCTGAGCAAGTAGAGAAGAGAACAGGGTTTGGGGTTCAGCTTTACCAGTTCCACTCAAACCAACCAAGAATACATTATTTAATCCTTATAACCCTGCTCTGTTTATTGAAGCCAGGTAGGAGGAAAGCTAGGTAGCAAAGTAGGAAGGAAATTAGGCTGGGAATCTCCAGAAACAGCTCACTATGCTGTTTCACTTGACATTATCTCAGGGACCTTTATGGAAAAAACTGCATGTCGTGTTGTAAGGCATGATGACCTTCATCCAAAGATGTATTGCCTAGTGGGACTTACAGGGCTGCATGTATCATGCAACCGAGGAGGCTTGACCTTGAGAGAGAATGCTTCCAAAGTGGATCATTAAAACAACTAGCCAGAAGTCTGCTGTGATCACACATACAGCAAAGTTTTGGCATTGCTCTGATCAGAGTGTCTCCTTGTCTCCTAAAGCACAAGACCTTTCCCTATAGACTTCCTGCACTGACCAGGGGCAAGACTTTGGGAAGGGGATACAGCCTCCTCCTTGGAGATTAACGGGTAAATGAGAACACCAACAGGAGCTGGCCCTGAGACTGTCAAAATCAACAGCAGATCACATTTTATAGAAAACCACCTGTGATTTTACAAAGCAAACTCTGCCTGGTTCTACAAAACAAAAGGGAAGCTACCTCACCTGCCTCTAAGGCCAGAAGCAACAGACAACTTGACCAGGGAGCACCCATGGAAGCTAAAGAGGCCCCATCTGCCGCCAGAGAAGGGTCAAGGTGAAAAGAAGTTTGTGACAATGAACACCCTGGGATGCAAAGTAACAGAAGGGCACAGAAACTCCTGTTCTAGATGACAACCTTGAGATCACCAGGGCCAGCATGTCCTGCCTACAACCAAAGGATTGAAGCCCTAGATCAGTGCAGTATAACTGTTCAGGAACTAAACCCTTCCAGACCATTCATTGTCTTTAAGGTCCTAAGCCCAAGCCAAAGACAAGGGTACACCCACCAAATAGGGAATCCACCCAACCTATCAGAGGTCCACCCCAACTTCCTTACCTCACTCAATTCTCATGACTCTCACACTGAGTCGTGAGAAACATCCCACTCTCCCTGCCACCAACTAAAATGCTAAGTACAACTGTCTGGATTGTTTTCTGCTTCTTCCCATTGAGAATATTTGGAGGGTTTTGAACTTTGTTCTATCCTCAAACCCACTGAACAGAATCACTGTTAAAAACAAACAACAGTAAAACATTGAATCGGGGATGTTGTTCTGCTGTTAAAGTACTTGTCTGCTAAGCACAAAGCCATGGGTTCAATACTCAGCCCATAAAGCAATGGATAGTGGAGACACCTATGAACCCTGTGGAGCTAGAGACAAAAGGACCAGAAGTTTAAGATCATCCTTAGCCACAGAGCAACTCGAAGGCAACAGAAGATGGTCTCATAAACAAAACCATGGTGCTGGAGCAATGGCTCAGAAGTTCAGAGTGGTGGCTGCTCCTTCAGAGAACCCTGACTGAACTCCCAGAATCCACATGGCAACACATAGCAGTTCATAACTTTAGTGCTGGGGTCTGCTGAGTTCTTCTGGCCTCCAGGGTCACTGCATGAAAATGGTGTAGATGTACGTGTAGACAAAATATCCATACACAAAAAATAATAAAATATATTTAAAAAAATATAGTCAAACAAAAATACCCAACCAAACAAAACACCATCTTGTGCTAGTTTTTAAAAAATGCAAATAAACCAAGCATAATGGCACAGGCCCATAATTCTACTACTCGGGAAGATCAAAGAAGATAAAGATTTCAAGTTCTCACTACATGACAAGCTTGAAGATAGCCTGGGCAATCCAAGACTCTCTTCTTAAATGACAAACACTTAGTAAATAACTAGGTATAATGATTTTAATCTCAGTTTACAATCCTGTCACGGGGAAAGCTAATGTAGGAAGATTAGGAGGTTTGGGACAGCTTGGGTTACATGGTTTGCTAGATATGACATAAACTACAGTCATCAGAGAAGAAGGAACCTCAATTGAGAAAACATCTCCATAAGATCTGGCTGTAGGCAAGCTTGTAGAGCATTTTCTTAATTAGTGACTGATGGGGGAGGGCCCAGCACATTCTGGGTGATGTCACCCCTGGGCTCTGGTCCTGGGTTCTATAGAGGAGCTGAGCAAGCCAGTAATCAGCACCCCTCCATAGCCTCTGCAACAGCTCCTCCCTCCAGGTTCTTGCCCTGTTAGAATCCCTGTGCAGAAGTGTAAGGCAAATAAGTCTTTTCCTCTGGAACTTGCTCTTGGACGTAGTGTTTCATCAGAACAATAGTAACTCGAAGACACATAGCTCACATTATCTCAAGTAAAAACAAATCTGGAACTATGGATATAGTTTAGTGGTAGAGTAATTTAAAGTTTTATTACTATGTATGTTGTGTGTGCATGGGCATGTGTTATGGCACATATGTCCTGTGTGGAGACCACAGGACAACTCTTAGGAGTTAACTCTAACTTTCGCTGTAGGTTTTAGGGGTCAACTCAGGTCATGAGGACTTCTCAAAAAGCACTTTCACCTACTGAGATGGCCGGCCGGCCCCTGAAGCCTCAGAGCTCCTTTGTGACTGAGCCTCAGCACCAACGGGATAGTCAGAAGGAAAACCAAAAAACATAGTAAATAGATATTAGATGTAGGTACCTTTGGCTGTTGTTGAGTTTTTCTTGTTGCCTCCTGGCAGAAGGGAAGAAAACCTATTGACACAGTAGCCACTCTTAGTGTAGGCACTGGTTGAACCCTGTAAGGAGAAAGCTTCCAATGTCATTAGGTCACAGGTACCCTTGACTCCTGCTTCTTCATGCTATAGAGGTGTCATTAGCCCAAAGATGGCTGGCAATAGATTTTTCTGGCAGGAAAGTACTGGGAGGCCCACTCCAGGCCCAGCTGCTGTGGCAGATGAAAAGGAGGGAGACAATCCCTTTTGTCACATATGAGGCTTGCAGGCATAAGGGGCAGGAAACAGCTACTCACCCTAGAGGCCACGATAAGGGCTCTTTTCCCAACAGGGCACACAACCACAATCCATTCTTGCCCCAAATCTGAAGGGACGTCAATTAACCACTCAGAAAGCATCAACTGGTAAGAAAAAAAGTGTTAAAAGATCAGCAATGATGTACCATTCAAACGTTACAAGAAAACCATTTATGTCCTATATACATGAGTACAGATAAATGTTGAGGACAGAGGTCCTTCCACCCCAAATGTGCTCAGGAAGTAAGCTGGTCTACAGTGTAACTGACAGATGGAAGATAGTCACTGGTGACTTGGCATCTGTCCTTATTATCACCATCTGTATCCTACTTACTCCCTTACCTCAAGTCCCTTTCCTTATTTGCCAACTGCCTACCAGCATAACCATTACATTCTGGGTTTACACCTCAGGAATGAATACTCATCGTGAGTCATGCTCAAACTTGACTATCATTTCCCAAACTGACATGCCATACATTACAACATTACAATAAAAGATACTAGGAGGCAGGCATGGTGGTATAGGTATATAATCTCAGCTACTTGGGAACTCAGGTAGGAGGATGGCAAATTCACAACTTGCCTGGGCAACTTAATGGGATGTTATCTCAAATCTTTAAGACTGGCCTTAAGCTCACTATGCAGGTAAAAATGACTCTGAACTTATGATGCTATTGGCTCTACCTCCTGAATGTTAAGAATGTAGGCCTGAACTGGCAGTGGTGGCTCACACCTCTGATCCCAGCACAAAGAAGGCGGAGGTGGGTGGATTTCTGAGTTTGAGACCAGCCTGGTCTATAGAGTGAGTTCCAGGACAGTCAGAGTTACACAGAGAATCCCTGTCTGGGAGAGAAGGGAGAATTTCAGCATATTACATGCATGAGTTTCTGAGCATAGATATAGTGACATTAAGAACAAAAAAAAGAATTCATTGCATATGTAACAGAGGATATAAATACTATAACATAAATGAACCATGAAAATATGCTAACCGAAAGAAGACAATCACAAAAGACCACAATTATCCAGAATAGGCTGGTCTATAGATGTTGACAGATTTGCAAACATAAAATGAAGAACAGTGGTGAATGACTGCTAATTGACTGCTGGAATAATATTTTTGTATACTGTGTCAAGGTGTCTCTGTCCTTCCCCCACTGCCGAAGGGATTCTCAGACTGTCTTTAGTAAAGAGCCGATGGCCAATAGCTGTGCAGGAAATAGGCGGGACTTCCAGGCAAAGAAAGGGACTGTGGGAGACTCAGGCTCAGAGAGGCTCACTACAGAGAGCTGGAAGGAGCCAGGAAAGGTAACCAGCCATGTAGTAGAACTTAGACCACTATAAGCAGGATAACTGAGTTATGGGCTAATTGGGAACAAATGACTATGGTGTATTTGTAATTATGTGTGTGTTGGTAATAAAATTGTTCTAGAATTAGCTAGCAGCGGTAAAGTGCACTGAGAATTCTACACTTGGAAGTGAAAGTTTAAAGGATCTGAAATTCAAGGTCATCCTTGGCTATATAGAGCTTGAAGGCCAGCCTGGACTGATGTCTCAGATAGAAAGTGAGCCACCAGAACAAGACAATAGGAACTGACTGCTGGTGCTGCAAAGATGGCTCAGTGGTTAAGAGTGTTTGTTGCTCTACCAGAGGAAGAAAATCCAGTTCCCGACACCCATGTCCCAAGGGCTCACAACAACCCATAGCACTACCTTCAGATGATCAGTTACCCTCTTTTGGTATCTGTGCCCCCCCATATGTATACATACATGCACACACACATGTGCACACACACATGTGCGCACACAGTCACACAAACTCAAATAAATACATATAAATAGGAGAATCTTAAACTAAGACATTTCCTCTAAAGATAATACAGTCGTAGTTGTAAGAGAATAGGAGAATCGACTTGGAACTGAGATGGAAGCTTCTCCCTTCTGGCTAGCTTTCATAGTACCAGAAGTTGCTATGCAGACTACTGGAAGAGAAAAGACACCAGTGGTCTTGCTAAGCTGTGGAAGACAAACTTATGGCCCTGCCCAGGACATGGCTTCATGCATAAAGTCATCTAGAGTAAACCAAACCAAATCACACAGGGTGAAATTCCCCACCAGTCTCCAAAAACTTTTAAAACCCAAATATTCCGGCTGTCCTGGGAATTTCTCTCTAGGCATGCTCTCTCCTTCAGGACCCCATCATACTGGCCACGGTTGCTAATCTCTTACTCTTTTACTTTAAGCTATCTTCTTTAATAAATCTCCTTTCCAGGTTTTTTGCTGTTTTTTAGTTTTGTTTGTTTGGGGCAATATTTCACTATATAACCCTGGCTGGTCTAAGAACATGATATGAAAAAACTAGACTGCCTTTGAATTCCTGGAGACCTGCCTCCCTCTGCTTCCCATCCTGGGCTAAAACGAAGGCACTAGATGCCATCTCCTTTCCAGTTTAAAGAGAGGCCTATTTCCCCCTTAAGGTCCTGTCCTGTTGCCTCTGATATGATGAATTTCCCTTTGATGCTTTCCAACCTCAAGGTCCAATCATGACTCCTTGACCATCTCTGGAGAGAATGACAGTACTGAGAATGAGTGACAGTCACACTCAGTCCTAAATAAGACATTTCTACCTCCCCCTCTAAGGCTTAAGGAACATCTTAGAAGAGGAAATGGAAAGTATGGAGAAGGGCTATAAAATGTTTCTTCTCCATCTTATGGGTACACTCTAACCACTGCAATCATGAACTCATAGCAACTACAGTTCCTTATACTGGGCCTAAAAAGACTGTCCTTGTCAACAAGGCCTACACCTCCCTGCTGAACTAGAGGCTACAGATAGATTCTGGGAGGAGGAAATCAATGCTTTCAGATGCACATCCACAAATGAGCATCAAGCTCCAATGCATAGGTTCAAATCCAGACAACATGGATGACCCTGGCTAAATGCAACAGGCCACAAAACAAAAAGACATGGATTCCATGGACTAAAACTCCAACCACTGAGCACACATGGACAGACCCATGGCTCCAGTTGCATATGCAGCAGAGGATAGCATTGTCTGGCATCGGTGGGAGAAGAGGCCTTTGGTCCAGTGAAGGTACATTTTCCCAGTGTAGGGGAATGCCAAGGCACTGAGGTGGGAGGGAGTGGTTGGGAGAAGGAGCACCTTCATGGAGGCAATGGGAGGGGGAGGGGGGTGGGAAGAAGGGAAGGAAGGGGATAACATTTAAAGTGTAAACACAGAGAATATATAATAAAATAATTTTTAAAAAGACATGGATTTTGTAAAAAGATTTGAAGGGAGTAGGGGAGTAGTAGGGTGAGAGGGGTACAAAGGTGAAGGCTTAATAAGCAAAATGCATTATATACATATATGAGATTGTAAACAAGTTAATGTGACTAATAAAAACACTGTAAACAGAAAAGTAATGTTCTAGAATTGAGGAACGATATGACTAGCCTCTCTCTCAATTGAATTGAATTTCATACTGTAGTCAGGCTGTTCTGGACTTTATTATGTAGGTTTGGCTGGACTTAGACCCTTGGCAATCCTTTGCCAAGGCCTTGGCCTCTCAACTGAATGCTGAGATTTACACGTTGGAGCAATTATACTGGCTGGGGATTTTTCTTTCTTTTTAATTTTTTATATCCATTAGTGTTCTGCCTGTGTGTCTGTGTGAGGGTGTCAGATCTTGGAGTTAAGGACGATTGTAAGCTCCCATGTAGGTGCTGAGAATTGAACCCTGGTCCTCTGGAAGATCAGTCAGTGCTCTCAACTTTCCAGCCCCAAACTTTATTTTTATAGCAAAAGTTATATTCTATGCATAATCTAAGAGTATAGGGGCTATTTCTGATTCATGTCCATATCACAGTGAGGCCTGGTAACACACACCAAGTCCTGCTGTTCCTGAACTGAACTGCATGAGGCACAAGAATCATGACTTTCAAGGCCAAACTGAGCTGTACAGCCAACCCTTGTCACAAATTAAAACCAAGTATAGTCTGTCATAGAATGTATTATCTGTACTTTATTTGGAAGAGAAAAACTGGTAACAGGTATTTCTAAATGCTGAAGGCAAGAAGATTCTACAAAGTAGTTCATTACTTCAGTGAAGACCTTTGTTCTAACTCAGACCCACACCTTTCCTTCTTCTGAACACAAGGACTGCCTGGGACAGTCTCTTTCCCGTTTCCCCTGCAGCACCAAAGCCACAACAGAGCATTTAATTGAGTGTGGCATTGCGATTGGCTGTTTCACTGCTCAAGGTTATCTTAGTCTACAGGCCGTTCAGTGCAGGATCTCTTCATTTACAGTAATTAAGATGTACTTCCAGCCTGCTACCACCTCAGTATACAGTGTCAAGGCTGGCAACCTAATACTCTAGGTTGGAAAGACTACTAACCAAGGAAGGGTTGAGGACAGTAGCGAAGTGGGCAGGCCCCACCCAAACCAACTATGCAATGACTATTTTAAAAAGCCAGGCGTGGTATCACACACCTTTTATTTTTAAATTATTTATTTTATGTATGTGAGTACCCTGTAGCTGTCAGACACACCAGAAAAAGGCATCAGATCCCATTACAGATGGTTGTGAGCCACCAGGTGGTTGCTAGGATTTGAACTCAGGACCTCTGGAAGAGCAGTCAGTGCTCTTAACCGCTGAGTCATCTCTCCAGCCTATTATTCACCTTTTAATCCCAGCACCTGGGAGGAAGAGGAAGGCTGATCTGAGTTCAAAGCTAACCTGGTTGGCATGTGAATTCTAATTACAGGATACCCAAGACCCTGCCTTAAAAAACAAAAAATAAATAGAAGACCAGATATAATGGTACATGCCTGTAATTACAGCAAAAGAATGAACTGCTATAAGTTCAAGGTCAGCCAGGGCTACACAGAAAGACCCTACCAAAAAGAAAAAAAGACAAAAGACAAGGAGGCTGGGATTCTAGTTCAATAGTGACAGAACACTTGCCCAGCACATTCGAAGGCCTGGGTTGATGGATTTTCTGCCCAAAGAATGAGGGAGGATGATGAGAATGTGGGCTCTGTTACTAGAGTAGGAGGAGCTCAGGAGCTTTCTGTAGTGAGTGGGCAGCCTCTGGCTAACAGCACAGGCTCTGTGGGCTAGTAACCCCAAACCACCATCCAGACTTCATCCATGGTTTTTGGGGTTTTTTTTTTGTTTGTTTCAGACAGGTCCCACTACATAGCCTTGGCTGTCCTAGCACTCACTCTGTAGATCAGGCTGGCTTCAAACTCAGAAACCCACTTGGGGGTTTAAAGCGTGATACACTGGTAGGTCCAGTTTCATCTGTGTTCCCAAGTCAGCCACCACTCTCCCTACAAAGACCCCAGAGTTCCTCACTAGCCGTGCACGTATGTCGGTGGTCTGACTGCATGTGGAAGGAAGGTGCACACTCTGCACCACTCACTTGGTTAGCATAGCGTTTTGGCAACTTCTTGCCAGGGTCCAAGTCCATCTCCTCTTCATCTTTCTTGTTCTCCTCTTCCCCACTCTCCACCCCTGTCCAGTCATTTTCAGCCAGTCTTCTGGCATGGTTCACGTAATCCAACCGCTTGCTGGAGGAGAGAGAGAGATAAGGTCAGGTCTGTGACAAACCCTATAAAGATGTGCTACAGTGTGACAGATCTCAATTCAAGGACACAAAATTAGATTCTGGTGTGGCTAAGAAATGACAGAATTTGCTTTGCAAAGTTAAACTAGTAACTGTCTCCTTGTCATTCCTAATCAGGAAACTCCCTCTGAACACACTCAGCCTTCCTCAGTTTCTTAAGAATGTTCAAAGTAAAATATTTATTCTTACAGGAATTTCCAAGACTCACTAGCTGGATCTGCTGAACCCACATTACCCCACTGTACTCCAGATGAGAAGTAACATTTCCTGCCTGGCACGCCCATCAAAGGCCACAGAGACAGGAAGGAGGAAACAGTAAATGCAGTGAGAAATCCAGAAGAAGATCCTCTGGGACTTTCCACACCAGGCAGCATGCTGACACAAACAAGTAAAAATACAACCCCAGAACTGCGTCTTTTCTTGTTTGACCTTTCAAAAGGTCTCCTGACTAAGACTTGACATCATCCTGGTATAATGGCACTTAGCCTTGGTCCCAGCACCGGGAAGGCAGAGGCAGGTGGATCTCTGAGAGTTCAAGGCCAACCTGGTCTACACAGTGGGCTCTAGGAGAGTTACATAGTGAGACCCTGTCTTTAAAGACAGACAGAAGGAAAAGAAGTGCCATCTTTAACCTGTTTCTTTTATCTTTTTTTCTGCCCACTTCCACTTCATCCCACAGTGAAATTTAAACTTAGGGCGTTGTGCTAAGGCCTCCGAGGCTGGCACTCAACCAATAAGCTGCAATCCCCACCCTTTCTTGGTTCTTATTTAGTTATTAGATCTGGTTTCACTTGCCCAGAGTGACCTATAACCAAGGCAGGATCTGAACTCCTCTGCCCTCCAGCCACAGCCTTCGGTTTGTTTTCTTATTTTTTTGAGACAAGATCTTGCTATGTACTCCTGTCTGTCCTAAAACTTGTAATGTAGACCAAGCTGGCATGGAACTCAGAGACCCTCCCATCTCTGACCGCTGAATGCTGGGGTTACAGGCATGCATCAAGATACCCAAGCTTTTGTTTTGCTCAGACAGTTTCAAGTAGTTTAGGATAGCCTCAAATTCCCTATTGGTCCAGGATGACATTTTCTCCATTCATGTGTATGTGCATGTATGTGCAGTTGCCTATGGAGGCCAGAAAAAGGCAACAGATCCTCTAAACCAGCAGTTCTCAACCTGTGGGTCATGATCCCTTTGAGGTTGAATGACTCTTACACAGGAGTCACCTAAGACCATCAGAAAACACAGATATTTACATTATGATTCATATCAATAGAAAAATTAGTTATGAAGTAGCAATAAAAATGGTTTTATGTGCTAAAGAGTTATAACATTAGGTAGGTTGAGAACCACTGTTCTAGATGTGGGAGTGACAGGTGATTGTGAACTAGTGCTGACACTGGTGCTAGTAACTGGACATGGGTCCTCTGTAAAACAACTAAGCCATCTCTCCAGCCCTGACACAACTTCTAATCCTCCTACCTATAGCTTTTTCTTCATGCTGGGTTGTAGATAGATGTACATCAACATGCCTAGTTCTATTTATTAAAAACAGCGTATTTAGGCTGGAGAGATGGACCAGAGGTTAAGAGCACTGTCTGTTCTTCCATAGGTCGAGTTCAATTCCCAGCAACCACATGGTGGCTCACAACCTTCTATCCTGGGATCTGATGCCCTCTTCTGGCACACAGGCGTACATGCAGATAGAGCGCTCAGATACATAAAATAAAATTTAAAATATAAAAAAAAAATCAGACACTAAAACTAACATGGTTTTGTGTTTGTGAGTCTGCTTGCACATGTATGCGCATGTAACATAGCACATGTGGAAATCAGAGGACAACTTGAAGAAGCTGGTTCTCTCCTTCCTTCATGAGTACCAGAGACTGAAATCAGGTACTCAGGTTTGCAGTGGAGACCTTTACCCACTGAGCAATGGTGGTAGCCAAGTTGTTTTTTTCTTTTACTTTATTATTTGTTTAAATTAGAACAAGTCTCAATATGTACTTGCCGGGAGCTCACTGCATAGACCAGTTTGACCCTGAGCTCACAGATTTGCCTTTTGTCTCTTGAGTACTCATACCAAGAGTATGTACTACCACACTCTCTCTGCTCTAGGGTTTTTCTTCTTAAACACATGTTCACACACATTCCCATAAAGCTGCATGTTAGTGAGGACACATGAGAAAGCACGGTGACCTTTATTTAAAGAATGGGAAAATCCTAGAGCATTTGTCTGTGTGCAGAAGAACTGCAGTGACCTCCCATCAGTGTTTGTACCGACCATTTAATGGGACACCTGGCACCATGAGAAGAACTGATGTATCTAAGGACATAGTTCAGGTAGTAGAGGGCTTGCCTAAAATACACGAGGCACTGGGTCTGAGCTCCAGCACTGCAGAAAATAGACATCATAGAGCACATCTGTAATCCAGGCATGCTTTTGTGTGTGTGTGTGTGTGTGTGTGTGTGTGTGTGTGTGTGTGTGTGTGTAGGGCTAATGTAAGGAGTCTCCTTCCTTTTTATGAAACAGTGTGTTGTTAAGGTTGGAGGTTGCTGGGGCTAGAGGGATGGCGGTTGGGAACACTGGCTGTTCTTCCAGAGGTCCTGAGTTCAATTCCCAGAACCCGTATGGTGGCTCACAACCATCTGTAATGGGATCCGATGCCTTCTTCTGGTGTGTCTGAAGACAGTGACAGTGTACTCACATACATAAAATGAAAAAATAAATAAATCCTTAAAAAAAAAAAAAAAAGGTTAGAGGTTGCTGTTTCAGCTAGACTGGTAGACTAGGAAGCTTCAGGGAGCACCAATCTCAGCCTATACAGCACTGAATTTGTAGATGCTCACTGCCATAGTCATGTTTTACTTGGATCCTGGGAACTTAAACTGAGGTCCTTATATAAGAACTTTATACACTGAGTCTTCTCTCAAGCCCTCAGACTCTATCTTAAATAAATAAATAAATAAATAAATAAATAAATAAATAAATAAATAAGAGAAGAACAAGAGATTGTTAAGCAATCATGCAGATATAATAGGTGTAGTACATTGCTAATTGAATTTTTTAAATCACTGCATTTTATCTATTTATTTTGTGTGCATGACTTTGTGTGTATATGTGTAGACATTCATGTGCCAGGGCATATAAGGAAATCAGAAGATAACCTATAAGGAATCAGCTTTTTTCTTCAACCATGTGGGTCCATGGGCTGGAACTCTTACCAACGGACTTGGCAGTAGGCATCGTTACCTATTCAGACAACTCATTGGCCTGAATTGTTTAATTGCATTGCAAAGATGTAAAGTAAGGTTGTAAACAAATAGACACTCCTATTTATACAAGATAGCTTTGCTAGGGTACATGAGGAACTAGACCAGGAGGGAGTGTTTTTACCATACACTTTTCCACGTATTTTGAGCCATATGAATGTGTAACCTATTTAAAAATAATAAATTACAACTGAAAACAGGGAAGGAGTTGGTTGGTGGTGGCACACAACTTTAATCATAGCACGTGGGAGACAGAGGCAGGTGGGCTTCTAAGTTTGAGGCGAGCCTGGTCTACAGAATGAGTTCTAGGACAGCCAGGGTTACACAGAGAAACCCTGTCAAAAGAAAAAGGGAAAAGGGTAAAAAGAAAGGGGAAGGGAGAGTAGGGAGAGGGAGAGAGTGAGTGAGTAAGAAAGTGAGGGAAGGAGAGAGGGAGGGAGGGAAACGGAAGAAAGGAGTGTACTGGGGTGACCTGGGATTATCCTCAGCACAGCTCAGAACTCATAAGGAACCATCTGTTAAACTCATCTACTGGCCGTACCTCACAAAGTCCATACAAGTGGTACAGCTGTGGCTCGTTTCTTCTAATTCCCAGTTCCCTCATTTCCGACCCCAAAGAGGCTAAAAATACACTGAGAACAAAGGACAGGCCTTCAGCAAGGGCAGGCTAAAACATGCCTACCTTGCTTTTTTTCCTATTTGTTCATTTTGGCATTTGGAGTTAAGTGTATGTGAACCATTTCTGCTGATTCTCTATGGAATTAACTTGAATTCTCAAGGGTACCTCAGAAACATTTGAGCTGAAAGCAGATGGGAAGAACATACCAAGACCATCATCACAGCGAGTGAGAGATCACACATAAGAATCCAGGGAATGAGGGGAGGGAGAGTCTAGGCATGGCTTTCATAAATCCCTAAGCTGCAAAGTTGAGTAGTGTTGCCAAGAAAAACAGAAAATTTTAACCAAATAACTGAGTTTTGCTTCAAAAGTTCAGCTTTTCTCTCGTTTTTCCTAAAATGTATGGACAAAAGATAATTAATTACCCGTGACAGAATTTACCCACCCAACCTTGTGGATAGGAAATGACCTTCTTCTGTGAAGGGGGTGCTAAGGAAACAAGTCTAGTTGCCCACAAATGATTCACAGCTCCCTTACGATTTCTGCAGTTCTAGCAACTGACGCCTCCGCTCACTCTGCTCCAAGGAGCTGTACTTGGACTTGTACTGGGACAGGCGAGGGTGTGGGGCAGCTGTGCTGTTCAGTTCTTGAGACACAGAAAAGCTACTAGCTAGGGCTTGGCTCAGTTCTTCCATCTTCCCTATAAAGTAAGCATAAAGAAAATGGCTTATTAATTCACTTTGCCCCATAGGCAGTTATGATGTAATTAAACAAACACAAACAAGCAAACAAACAAAAGAACAACACAACCAAAAATGAGTTGTTTCCGTGGAGGGAAGGAGTTATGGAGTTATACATTAGCAATAATAATGTTATTTTCTACCGTAGTTCAATAATGGTAAGTTTAATAGCTGAGAGACTAGTCACTCTTTGACTTTTTTTCTATTTTCCATTCAGTGAGACACCCTGACACCCAGTGATGTGACTGAACAACTTAATTTTCCTCCTAAACAGTTCTAAAGAGCCATCACTTCATAACAAGCCCAACTCTGATGAAACTTTTTCTGTTTTCTTTTTGATATAGACTCACCATGTAACCCTGGGTGCCTTCAAACTCAGAGACCTCCCCCCTCCCTCTGCCCCCAGTGCTGGGATTAAAGACATAACCTTTAAGGAAAAAAAAAAAAAAAGGAAAACTGTAAAGAGAAAAAAAGATCTAGGAGGCAGGTATGGTACCTCACCCTCTAATCCCAACATTTGGGAAGTGGAAGCAGACACGTCAGGGACTCAGGGTCATCCTCAGTTAGAGAGGAAGTTCAAGGCAAGTCTCCATAAAGGACATCCTGCTTCTAAACACACAAACAGGGCCTGGCATGGCCTTTAATTTCAACACTTAGGAGACAGAAGCAGGTGGATCTCTGTAAGTAATTATAAATTTAATGCTATTCCCGTGAAAATTCACCCCAAATTTCAATAAAACTATTTACAGAACCAGAAAAAAAAAATTTCAAAACTCAATACAAACATGAAAAGACGACCCCAAACCGAGAAAACGCTGTTGGAAGCATCACAGCATCTGACCTCGAGTTATCCTACAGAGCTACTGTGACAGACAGGATGATTCTGACAGAAAAACAAAATGTAGAAGAGTGAAACGGGGGACCCAGAAATAAACCTACACAGACAAGCCCACCTAATTTTTGAAAAAGGCATCAAAAACATACAGGAGTTGGGGGAGGACCCCTTCAACAAACACTGGCGAAAACTTGATATATACACACAGAAAGTGAATTCATTCACGTTTACCTGCCCAAAAAACTATTAGAAATGGATCAAAGACCTTAACTTTAAAACCTGAAATGCGGAAACTCCTAGAGGAAAGCGTAGGGAATACAGTCCAGGTTCTATTTGTAAGCAACAACTTTCTGAACAGTAGCACAGGAAATGATCTCAAGAGTCAACAAGTGGGACTATGTGAAATTAAAAATCATGTGAAACTATCAGCAGAGTGAAAAGACAACCTACAGAATGGAATAGAAATGTTTGTGCATATATAAAGAACTAAAAAAAAAAAAAATTAACCACCTGTGTTGGTTTGTATACCCAGGGAGTAGTGTTATTAGAGGGTGTGGCCCTGTTGGAGTAGGTGTGTCACTGTAGGCATGGGCTTTAATACCCAAGTCCTAGAGTCCTAAATGCCTGGAAGTCAGTATTCTGCTAGCAGCCTAGATGCTGCCATGTTCCTGCCTTGGTGATACTGGTCTGAACCTGTAAGCCAGCACCAACAAATCCCAGCAACCACATGGTGTCTCACAACCATCTGTAATGAGATTTGATGCTCTCTTCTGGTGTGTCTGAAGACAGCTACAGTGTACTTATATATAATGAATAAATTAAAAAAAAAAAAGAGTTGCCTGGGTCATGATGTCTGTTCACAGCAGTAAAACCCTACCTAAGACACCACCTAACCCAAAACAGACAAATCTCTCTCAACAAATCGTTCAGTTCCCAGCAAATACATGGTGGCTCACAACCATCTGTAATGGGATGCCCTCTTGTGTCTGAAAACAGCTACAGTGTACTCATATATGAAAGCAAATAACCAATACTGGAGAGGATGTAAGGAAATATGAATTTGTACTTACAGCTATAAATGACACAGTAATACCATTTGTGCTGGCTAATTTTATGACAACTATAACAAAAGCCAGAGTCATCTTGGAATAAGCAACATCAACTTAAAAAATGTCCATGAGTTGAAGAGACAGCTCAGCAGTTAAGAGCACTTATTGCTCTTGTAGGAGACAGCTCACAACAGCCTATAACTCCCAGTTCCAGGGTTCAATGCCTTCTTATGACTTCCAAGGTCTCCTGCACTCGCTTGTAGCACAAACATACATTTAGGCAAACATATACACATAAGAATATTTAAAATATAAATAAATAAATAAATATTTTTTTAAAGGCAGGAAAAAAAAAAAAAAAAAGCCAAGGCCAGGCATGGTGAAACACATGGCCTTAATTCTAGCACTTGAGAGGCAGAGGCAGGTCCAGTCTACAATGAGTGTACCAACCTACCCTACCTAGCACTTCAAGTCACTGCAGGACTAGACACATCCTCTCCCACTGAGCCAGACAAGGGAGCCATTAGGGAGACAGGATCCACAGGCAGGCAATAGTCTGGATAAGCCCCTGCTCCAGTTGTTGGGGGACCCACATAAAAACTAAGCTGCACATCTGCTACATATATGCAGGGTAGGGGTGGGGGCTATGTCCAGCCAATATATGCTCTTTAGTTGATGGTTCAGTCTCTGGGAGCCCCTAAGGGTACAAGTTAGTTGACTTTATTAGTCTAATGGAGTCCCTATACCCTTTGGGTTCTCCAATTCTCCTCAACTCTTCTACAAGACTTCCCGAGCTCTGTCTAATATTTGGCTGTAGTATTTTTCTTGACTGATGAATGATGTGGGAATACCCAGTTCACTATGCCCCTGGGCAGGTGATCCTCCATGCTATAAGAAAGCAGGATGAGTAAGCCATGAAAAGCAAGGCAATAAGGAAAATTCCTCTATAGCCTCTGCATCAGTTTCTGCCTCCAGGTTCCCCGCCTCACTCCCTCAGTGACAGACTGCTACCTCAAATCGTAAACTCCTTTCTCTTAAAGTTGCTTTTAGTTATAGTATTTTATCATACAAATAAAAAGCTACCTAAAACACCACTTCTGGATATATACCCAAAGGACTCTATGTCCTCCCAGCCTTCTCTCTGCTTCCATGTTATGTATGCCCTTTAAAAAGACTTGCTTTCAGGCTGGAGAGCTGGCTCAGTGGTTAAGAGCACTGACTGTTCTTCCAGAGGTCCCGAGTTCAAATCGCAGGAACCACGTGGTGGCTCACAACCATCTGTAATGAGATCTGATGACCTCTTCTGGTGTGTCTGAAGTGCACTTATATATAATAAGTAAATAAATCTTTATTATTTAAATTTTCCTTTCTCTGCGTGTACATATGCAGCATGTGTAAGCTTGATTCTGTCAGAGGCCGGAAGAGGGCATCAGATCCTTGGAACTGGAGTTGCAGAAATGTGTAGATCCATGTATAGTGCTGCATTATTCACAATACCAAGGAAAGGGAACCATCTTAGACAGTCAACAGGAGAGATAATAAAAATATGGCATACCACAGCCAGGTTGGCACATCTTTAATCCCAGCACTTGGGGGACAGAGACAGATCTTTGTGAGATCCAGTCCAGGCAGGGCTAACATGAGACCTGGGATCTGTAAAGCATTATTTTAAGTGAGGCAATGAAAACATAGAAAGATAAAAATTGGCATTTTTCTCTCATATGTGGATCCTAATTAATGTTTACATAAAAGGGTATAGGAATGTATGTAGGTAATTTAACTAGATAAGAGATCACAGATGGAGATGTATTAAAAAGGGTGTTTGGGATTGGGGCTACAGAGATGGCTAAAGACAGCTCAGCAGTCAGTACTGGATGCATGTGGAACATAGAGGTACACCTTTAATCCCAGCACCTGGGAGGTAGAGGTAGGTGGATCTCTGTGAGTTCAAGGACAGCCCAGTCTAATAGTAACTTCTAAGACAAGCAGACGCTGTCTCAAAACAAAAACTGGCCACTCTTCTAAAGGACCTGAGTTCAGTTCCCAGTACCCACACTGAAACTCAAAAACCATCTGAAACTCCAGTTTCCAAGTACCTGATGCCTTTTCTGGCCTCTGACAGTACCAGGTATGTATGTGTGCGTAATCATACACAGGGAATGGGAAATAGAAATAAAAGAGGGACGGCAAGTTAAAGGCCAGGCTGGGCTACATACAGAATAAGCTCATAACCAGCCTGCTAACCTGGTTAAGACTTTACTTATCTCAGGAAGAAAAAGAAAACAGGCTGAGACCAGGCTCACCAATACCTAAAATCCCAGCACTTGGAGGGGAGGAGAGGTGACGACCATGGAGGGACAGCAAGAAAGATCATCAATTCAAAGCCAGCCTCAGATATATAGGGAATTCTAGACACATGTGGATCTACTGAGACTGTACCTCAAAAGAGCCAAACAGGCTGGAGAGATGGCTCAAGGGTTAGGAGCACTTGCCACTCCTACAGAGGAACTTGGTCCAATTCCTGGCACCAATACAGAGACTCACAACAAATTTGATTCTCTCTCCTGGCCTCTGTGAACAGCAGGCAAACACATGGTACATACATATAGTTAGGCACATAAATAATAAACTACATCATTTTTTAAAGGGGGTAGCTGGAATTATAGCTCAATAGAGGAGTGTTTCCATTGCATATATGATGTCCCTTAGTCCAATTCCCAGTAGCTAAGCACCTGGCTTTGTAGCTCAGTGACAGTGCTTGGCTTTGATTTGATTTGGGGGTGGAGTGCAGTTAGTAAACATGGACTCACCATCTTAACCATTCAAATATACAGTTCTGCAGTGAGAATTATCTTCACATTGTTACCAACTGTTTCCATCCTGCAAGACTGGGCAGGACAGGATAGAACACAGGGTAGAAGGGTCCTGGAGAGATGGTTCAGCCATTATATTAAGAGTACTGGTTGCTCTTCCAGAGGACCAGAGTTCCACCTGGTGACTCATGACCACTTGTAAACCAGCTGCAGAGAACTAGAGCCCTCTTCTGACTTCCCTCCCAGCACTGCACCATGTGGTACAGACATACAGGCAAAACACACATACACATATGCACACACGACCCATAAAAATAAACAAGTAGGAAAAATAAAGGATGGTATTCCACCTCAGTTGGTAAAGCACTTGACAAGTATGCACCATGTTTGCCTTGGGTCTGAAATCTAGGAGGTCTGAAAGCAAGGAAGGAAGGTAGGAAGGAAGGGAAGGGAGGGAGGGAGGGAAGGAAGGAGGGAGGGAAGGAAGGAAGGAAGGAAGGAAGGGAGAAAGAAAGCTGCTTTCCTATATCTTATATCCTTGAGACATTAAAAATACTTCTATGTTCTGTTTTTTCCGGACAGGTTTTCTGTGTAACATCCCTGACTGTCCTGGAACTCGCCTTGTAGACCAGATTGACCTAGAACTCAAAGATCTGCTTGCATTCTGAGCGCTGAGATTAAAGGTGTGTGCCACCACCCCCAGCTAAGAATGCTTTCTTAGAAAATTTGTTTAAAGTGACATATTAGCGTGAATTTAAGGTGTGCATCAAGAGTGTTTGTAATATAACCCGGAGTGCTCAGTAAATAATTACTGAGTTTCCCCCTCAAGGTATCCTGAATAGTATGCCATTGAAACGGTCCCTAACGGTACCCTAGGTGGTATACACCTGCAATAACAGCAAGGCAGGAGGCCGAGGAATCTCCTAAGGGTCAAGCCCACCCAAATCTCTTCTCCAGCCCTACAGATGCTTCCATCACGCATCCTTGGAATATGACTACAAAAATACAGCCAAATCCGAGACTCCCCCTCCCCGCCGCCCTAAACCGGTCGGCCTCCCCAGGTAACGGCTGCGAGGCCAGAGTTCTGGGTCCGTCGGACCAGCTTGCCGCTGAGAGAGAGAGAACTCCCAAGTAAACAGGGCCTGACTTACCGCGCCAAGGTGCCACTCGTGCACGCCGCCGGTGCCGACGCGGACTGACCAATTGGGAGCTAGGTACGCCCCTTCAGATTTGTCACGCGAAACTTCCGGCTCCGCCCACCGTGGTGCATCGCGGGAGTTGAGTCGCAGCAGTCGGCTACTTCCGCCCTTAGCTAGGGGGTTCCTCTCATCGCCAGGGAGGTACTTCCAGGTTTGGTTTAGGATTTGTTCGGGATTCTAGAGAGATTGTCAATGGTGCGGAGGCCTCAATACTGATCACAAACTTGCCCCGGGTCTTTTGCCGACGAAACAGTGACTTGATGGCTGCCACCTTCCCGGGTCTGCCCAAGTTCTATAGAGTTGCGCCGACAGCCCCTTTGTCTTGCTTGTGCGATTTTCTGAATGACTTTCTCAAGTTTCGAACTAATAAACGTTCCTTTTCTCATTCTTCTAACACGACGCGAAAAGGAACCTGGCTCTATTCCTGATAGGTAGCGTTCAGCACTTGAGTGCTGCGCTTAATCCGTTGTGAAAGTGGCTAAATGAGTGGACCAAGCCGCCGAGATTTAGGAGACCCTAATCAGACCCATAAGCCGTGTCTGCAGAGTAAGACTGTTAAAATGTAAAATGAAAACAGGATTTGCGACTTACTGAATGCTTATAATGAGAACCAGATATAATGAGGCTTATAACACCTCAATGAAACGGGGTGTGGCTAGGGATGTAGCTCATCAGAGTGTTTGCATAGCATGCACTAAACTAGCAGTGGCACCTCCCGGTAATTCCAAGAGGTGAAAGCAGGACCGGGTGGTAGTGCTAGCGTATGCCTGTAATACCAGCACTCAAGAGACAGACCAACGAAGATTTAGAGGACAGCCTGCCTGGTCTGCAGAGTTCCTGGAAAACCAGGAGCTCTGTGGGTGATGGTGGGGGAGTAATTTGGCCAGGGTGGTGGTAGTGGTGGTTGTGGCGCAAGGCTTTAATCCTAGCACTGGGGAGACAGAGGCAGGCAGAGAAGGCAGATGTCTGTGAGTTCCTGCCTCAAAAAGAAGTGACAAAATGTACATGTATAAAATTAACAGGAAGGGCTGGAGGAAAAAAGGGAAATTAAGATAATAATAATGGGCTGGAGAGATGGCTCAGTGGTTAAGAGCACTGACTGCTCTTTCAGAAGTCCTGAACTCAATTCCCAGTAACAACATGGTAGCTCTCAACCATCTATAAAGAGATCTGATGCCCTCTTCTGGCATGCAGGTGTACATGCAGATAGATCAGATATACATGTGTGTGTGTGTGTTTGTGTGTGTGTGTGTGTGTGTGTGTAATCTTTTAATCTTTTTTTTTAAACTTAAAGAGAAATTCTAACCAACTGAAAGTGCCCACCCAGCCTTAGCCTTTTTTTTTTCTTTTTAAGACATGGTCTGGCTCTGTAGCCTATGCTGACCTCAAAATTGTCTAAACAGGCCAAGCTGGCCTCAGATTCTCAGCAGCCCTCCTGCCTCCACAGCCCAATAGTCAGAATTACTGTGCATGCTATCACACCTAGCTTCAACTTTGACATATATCATACTGGGGAAATTGCAATATGTAGCCTAGAGCCTATCACAAGAGTTAAATTCCTTTCCTATTCCATACTTTGCATTTCAAGTGACCAACCCTGTCTTGGACTGGGGGATTAAGGAGCAAAGTTAGACTGAAGATTAAAATCACCTGCCAGCCTGCAGTGACCCAATTGACCCCAACCCTAAACTAAGTCAACGATTCCCATCTGGTAGGTTATCAAGGGCATGTGAGAGGCTTTTTCACAATTCACATCTACACTTGAATCTCCTGAAGACTGGTCCCCATGTTGAAGCCTGCTCCCCATATTGAAGCTGCTCCCCATGTTGAAGCTTGCTCTTCATGTTAAAGCCTGCTCCCCATGTTGAAGCCTGCTCCATAGCTTAAAATACCATGAAGCTGGAGAAAAAAGGGTTTTATTTAGCTTATGCTTGGACATCACTGGTCATCATGGAAGGAAGTCAGGACTAGAGCTCAAATAGAACAAGACCATGGAGGCAGGAGCTAATACAGAGTTCATGGAGGAGTGCTCCCTACCAGCTTGTTGCTCATGGCTTGCTCAGCTTCCTATTTCTATAAAAAAAAA
The DNA here is from genome assembly GCF_963924665.1 of Micromys minutus. Lineage (NCBI taxonomy): Eukaryota > Metazoa > Chordata > Mammalia > Rodentia > Muridae > Micromys > Micromys minutus. The sequence continues at coordinate 47,713,673 of NC_137985.1, read as the reverse complement.
AAAAAAGTAGGACCACCAGCCCAGGAATGGCCCCATGTACAATGTGCTGGCCCTCCCACATCAATCAGTAGTTAGGAAAAGGGCTATCCAGGCTTGCACAAAGCCTGATCTCATGGAGTCATTTCTCAGTTGAGGATCCCTGCTCTCCAGTGACTGTAGCTTGTGTCAAGTTGACATAAAACTAGCCAGCACAACAGGGAAGAGTATATCTGGTCTTCCAGAGAACCTGAGTTCAATTCCCAGCACCCATATTAGGAAGTACAACTCCCTCTGTAACTTCAGAAAAGCTCCAGGCCCATCCAATGTTTCTTGTCTCTGCAGGCATTTGCATTCACAATATGCACACACATACACATAATCAATAATTAATAATAAATCAGTTTTTTGGAGACAGGGTTTTTCAGTGTAACCTTGCCGTCCTGGAACTTATTCTGCAGATCAGACTGGCCTGGAACTCAAAAGATTAGCCTCCCTCTGCCTCCCAAATGCTGGACTTAAAGGTGTTCACCACCACCCAGGAGTGAATCTAAACAAAACAAAACAAAAACCTTTTGAGCTGAATATGGTAATATACACTTGTAATATCTGCTACCAGGACGCTGGAAGCCAAAGGATTGCTGCTTGAGTTCAAGAATTCTAAACTAGCCTGGACAGCATAAAGACCCCATTTCAAAAATTAACCTGGGTGTGGTGGCCCCTTCTTTTAATCTTAGCATTTGGGAGACAGGGGTTGGTAGATCTCTTTAGTTCAAGACCAAGATGGTCTACAAAGTAAGCTCCAGGATAGCCAGGGCACATTGAGACTGTGTCTCACTTCTTACCTCCCAAACCCCCTTCCCCCTCAAAACAAAAACAAAAAACCAACAAAAACCCCCCAAAACTATGACCTAGGCATGGTGATGAACTTTAATCTTAGTACCCAAGAGACAGGCAGGAGGAACTCCCTGAATCCAAGACCAGCTGGTCTACACAGCGAGGTCCAGATCAGCTCCAGCTAAATAGTGAGATCCTACAAATAATTTAAAAAGTAAAAGGAGCCAGGTTGTGATGGTGCATTGCCTTTATCCCAGAATTCTGGGGTCAGAGGCAGGTGGAACTCTGTGTTTGTGGCCAGCATGATCTACAGTGTAAGCTCTAGGGCCGCCAAGGCTACACAGAGGAACATCTTGAAAAACCAAATAAGTAAAAGATCTAGGCTATAGCTTAGTGGTAAGAGTTTGTGTAGCATGCATGGAAAAAATAATTGGTTCTTAAAATTGGTGCAATAAACACCTCTGAGCCAAGTTGCCATATCTACTTTTTAAAAAGATTTATTTATTCTCATTTTAAGTGTATGCGTGCTTGCCTGAATGTATGTATGTGGATCACCTGCATGGCTGGTGCTCAGAGGTCAAAAGCAGGCACTGGATCCTGGGAACTGGAGTTATACCTAGTTGTAAATACTCTATGGGTATTAGACATCAACCCTGTATTCTCTGCAAGGAAAGCAAGTAGTCTGAACTGCGGCTATCTCTCCCTAGCCCTGTGCCGTAGTCATGTAACAAGGCCCCAGACCTCCCACAACTGTCTCCATAATGTAAGTGCCATTCAGGCTGAAGAACAGTGACCACAAAGACCAACCTATCTAAGTCCATCGCTCTGGAAAAGTCTCTAAACATCCTAACTACGTTTTGGCTTCTGTAATTCCACTACTGGCAAACTGCTCTTGTTAAGTATGTCAACCCAAAACATGATTTTTGTGCTTAACAGCCCACCCTGAAAAAGGATCAGTGTAGTGGACTGAGGGCCAAGAGCTTTTCTGGTGACTCAAACCCATGTCCACAGCCAAGCAGTATTGTCTGAATACCCAGGAGGTATTTATAACAAACACATCCAGGCTGTGCCATCTCTCCTGATCATTCTTGTTCTTCTATTGTTTTGGTTTTGTTTTAGACAGGGTTTCTCTATGTAACTCTGGCTGTCCTTGAACTCACTGTAAACCAGGTTAGCCTCAAACGCAGAGACTCACCTGCCTATATCTCCGGGTGCTGGGTTTAAAGACATACAGCACAGCCTTTACAATTCTTTAAAAGTATTCATTTTGTTTATGTGTGTGGGTATACAAATGTAAGTGTAGGTGCCTAAGGAAGCAAAGGTATCTCATGTCCTTGGAGCTGGAGCTATAGGTAATTATAAGTCTGACACACTGGGGTCCTCTTGAAGAGCAGAGTAAGCTAACGTCGGAACCATGTCTTTCTTCACTTTCAGCGGCTGTTTTGCTTTTGAATTTTTTTCAGGTTGGAGGGGTGGTGTGGTATTGAGACAGGGTTTCTCTGTGTAGTTTGGCTGTGCTGGAACTTACTCTTTAGACCAGCGATCTGACTCCCCCTGCCTCCTGAGTGCTGGGAATTAAAGGTGTGTGCTACCACTGTCTGGATGAGTTAAAAGAAAAAAATCATTAAAAGCGTATGCTATCACACCCAATCTTTCTCCCCTCTCTTGGCATATTGACATTTTGTTTGCATATGTTTATATATCATGACCATGGCTGGAGGACACTGAATCCTTGGAACTAGAGTTCCTGGAAAAACAGCTTAGTCATCTCTTTACTCTTTTGTTTATCATGATAGTCTGGCTGTATAGCCTTGGCTGACCCCACACTAGCAGTGTTTCTTTCAAGTGCTTAGTGCATAATGCACCAGCTCTGCCCAACTTCTTTTGTAGCATCCTGCTGAAAGCAATCATGGCCTAGTGTTGTTACTGAGCTGGAAGCTGAGACTCCCACACACCTTTTAAGAGCCAGCTGTGCATTAGCACTCTTAAAAGAGATTTTTTTAAAAAGAATTATTTATTTTGTTTATATGAGACCACTGTTGCCATCTTCAGAAACAACCACAAGAGGGCACCGGATCCCATTACAGATAGTTGTGAGACATCATGTTGATGGGAATTGAACTCAGGACTTCTGCAAGAGCAGTCAGTGCTCCTAACCTCTGAGCCATCTCTCCAGCTCAAAAGAGATTATCTTAATCTATTTATCATGCATAAACTGATTTATCTTCCAAGTTCATTTGAAAAGTGCAGAGAAACTGGTCTACCCATTTAAATGGATTGTGAGGGCTAAATAAACTAGTTATTATCCACCTAAAACTGAATCTAATGTTTGGACTCATTTCATGTTACCTTCCTCATTTTACTTTTATTTAGTTTGTATGAATGTACATAACATACCGTGTATGTGGAGGAGTCAGCTCTCTCCTTCCACATGTGGGCTCAGCTTTTCCCCATTGAATTATCTTGCCTGGCTCACTAGGACAGAAAGCACTGACAATCCGAGTCTCAGTGCACACTGTAATCTCAGTGTAGAGGCAGGATCACTTCAAGTTCCAGATCAGCTTGAGCTTCAAATCAAAACCTGTCTCAATAAAGAAAAATACCCCACATACAAATAGACTGATCTGCTCGACTCTGAATCCTATTTTGTCTAGGATAAAACTTGATCTACTTACCAGTTCTAATGTTTTTCTAAAATTTTTTTTGGTCCTTTAATAAGTTTCTCTGCATAGCCCTGGTTGTCCTTATGTAGACCAGGCTGGCCTTAAACTCAAAGATCTGTTTGCCTTAACCTCCCAACTGCTAAGATTAAAGGCTGTCCCAGCCCTTTTGCTCCCCCCTCACCCCCAGTAGGGGGTTCTTAACTCTGAAGCCAGGACCTTGAAGAACATGTTTTCAGGAACCTCCTGGGTCCCTTCTAACCACTAGCTGGCCAAACTACAGGGTGATCATTTCCTTAGGCAAGCAAACACTCCAGGACTTTAATATGGTATTTCCTGGGGCTGGAATATCAACAGGAAGTCCTGTGGATAAAAGCTCGGCCAAAACATTCATTCCGAGAAAAGGACTGGTTAAGTGACAAATCTGCGCAGCCTGTACAACATCCTGCAGCCTCTACGTGAGGCTCCAAAGCCTCAAGCCTACAACCCATTTCCTACTCTTAGGCTCTTTAGCTAGCAATATCAATAGATATGTCTAGATAGGACCCTAGGTAAGACGAACGACCAGACAAAAATGTGCACTTAAACAACGTGGTCTGGACATTTATTGGCATTAGGAAAGGATCTCTTTAAATGCTATAAATAAACTGAACTCAAACTCTCCATCTGTAACAGTTGTACTTCATGATGATAAAGCAAAGGGAAAAGATAACATTCCTGCTTCTACACGACAGAGTTTAAGGCACGAGAAGCTAACAATCTCCAGTGCAGTATAAAACTGCTTCCCACTGTCTATCAAGACACAGTCTTCTTATTGTCAGTCCAAATTCTAAGACAATTTCCCGGAACACTGGGGCGATTCTCCCCATCCCCGGTCCAGTGACCTGTAGCTGAGAAGTCAGTCGGGACAAGACTCGCTAGGCGTCTAGATCAAAGTCATCGCGCTCCTCATTGTACTCCAACACGTGCCGCTTTATCTTGGATGAGTCCACCCAGGTGACAAAGTCCTCCATGCTGCGAGTGACGAGAAAGGCCGGATCGGTGACTACCTCTGGGCCCACGCGGACGTGACCTTGCTCCACAAAGGCCACAGCAGCCTGGAGATGCTGCGCCATGCGTAGCTTGAGGAGCAAAGTAGGCAGGCGGCGGCGGCAGAAGGACGAGGCTGAGACGGAGTCGCAGAGTTCTAGCGAGCCGCGCGTGGGCACCAGGCCCAGAGCGTACAACTTGTCCAACAGCGCCGCGGTGGCGCGCACGCGAAACGGGTCGCGTTCCGGCAGGTCGCGCAGGCGCCGCGCCAGCTCGCGCACCGCGCGGCTCAGCTGGTTGTAGCGAGTGTACTCCTCCCGCCGCTGGAGCCCGTACCGCCGCAGCACGCGCAGCTCGTGAAGGTTGTGGTCGGTGACTTCCCAGTTTAGGAAGTCCACCTGTTTCAGCAGCTTCTGCTCATGGAACTTAAGCTTCCGCACCATGATGGAAAATGCCCGAGAAAGCCGAGAGCACGTTGAGAACCCAACGTAATTTCCGCCTCGGCGCGGGAAGACCCCGCCCCCAAACCCGAGGACCAATTAAAAGAAAGGCTAGAGACACGCCCCCGACGTTTCATTCGTCTAACTCTGGAAAACTTCCTGTTTTGAAAGGGGATGGGGTAAAAAAGACTTGCAGGAGAGGCGAGTCCTGAGAACACAGGTTTCTTAGCACTGTAGTGGACTTTCTCTAGTGTAGTGTTTTGTTCTTGTTTTTAAAGATTTATTTATTTCATGTATGTCGGTACACTGTCGCTGTCTTCAGACACACCAGAGGAGGGCATCGGATCCCATTACAGATAGTTGTGAACCACCATGTGGTTGCTGGGAATTGAACTAGGGATCTCTGGAAGAGCAGTCAGTGCTCTTAACCGTTGAACCATCTCTCCAGCCCTGATTTGTTTTTCTTTTTAAAGATTTATTCATTGACGTATTTCATGTATGTGAGTACTTGGTCTTCATGCACACCAAAAGAGAGCTTCTGATCCCATTTTTGTGAGCCATCATGTTGTTCCTGGAAAGTGAACTAAGGACCTGTGGAAGAGCAGTCAAATGCTCTTAACTGTTGAGACATCTTGGCAGCCTCTAGTCTAATAACATATTTCTGTCTTTGGTGAGCGAAGAGAGTCTGCTCCCTCAGTAACTGCAGATTTCAGTTCCCAGAGAGAGGAGTCACTGTTTTTATTTGTCTTATACTTTTGGTTGTGAGCCTAGCTTTTAATGGCTGAGCTATCTCTCCAACCCTGGAAAGATGGTTCAGCAGTTAAGAGGACTGGCTGCTCTTCCAGAAGTCATGACTTCAGTTCCCATCACCCAGATGGTGGCTCACAACCATGTGTAATGGAATCCGATGCCCTCTTCTGGTGTGTCTGAGGACAGCTACAGCGTACTCATACATAAAATAAATCTTTAAGAAAGCATAGAAGAGTAGAATGCTAATAAATTTTTAAAAAGAGAAGAGGATTGTCTCTGCTATGAACGTGATTAGAACTCTGCAAATGTCTTGGTTCCATTGGTCCCATCCCGGCCAGCAGCAGGTCTGCCACTGGACTGGCAGAGGGATTCTCCTCTCCAAGTAGTACCATGCAATACCAAACAACCAGGACTGGAAGCGGTCCTGCCTTTTACTTTTTTGAGACAGTTTCCTTAGGTATCCCAGGCCAGCCACAAATTCGCCACAATCCAACCAGCTTCAATCCAAATTGATGAGGTTACGAGTGACCATGAGCCACCATAGTGGTAGTTTATTTTATTTTTATTGAGACAGGATGTCTCTAGCACTAGCTGTCCTGGTTAATTTTATATAAATGAGTCTGGCCTCTAAAACGCAAAGAGATCCGTTTACTTCTGCCTCCCAAATGCTGGAGTTCAAGTGTTTCTCAGGTTGGTCTGGAGGTTCTGTGTTTTTGCAATCCCCGGTGACTAATGGTACCCACTGATTATGAGAGATTCAAAGTGTAAGTACAAGTCTTCACTCCTTCATCTGTACGGGGTGAACAGTCTGGTAAACAATTCCTGTCTGAAATCACAGAAATTACTAAGGCCGGAAGAATTTCTACTGCACCCCCACCCGTTGGGGTAACCTTCTGTCACACATACCAAATCAACTGACCATGAAGGTGTGTCCTGTACTCTTCATTGTTACTTCCTGTAAGTGGTGCTGGCAGGGTATATTGTATTGTCATTTCTATAGACCACAATCCATGCTTTCTATGTGTAAATATGTGTAGCTTCCTCATCGACCCAAAAAGATGACTCACTGAGATTATCATGCTGATGTGTGTGGGGGGGTCCTGTAGCCCTCAATCTGGCCAAAAGGTAACACTCAGAAACGGTCGTGGTGTAGTCCTACTCTTGATTGGCTCCAAATGAGTAAGCTGTGGAACCTCTCCCACTATGCCAAAAGCTCTTTTGTGCGAGAAAGGAATGTGGCTTTGGGTGAATAAATTGTTGGAGGCTAGTGCTGGAGGGAAACTGGGAGTGGAGCCAGGAGGGAGCAGACAGAGCCACGGAAGTGGAGACACAGTGGCAGGGAAGTTGAGTCTAGAGGGCTAGCTGATGTCTCCGTATCTTCATTATAAAACCCCAAGTGAGCCTCCCAGAAGCCCCCTTCCTATCAGGGTAGGTCATTCCTCGTTCAAACCCTATCAAATGTCAAGCTCCTGGTGACATGGCACACAGTCCCCTTTATGAAATGAGGTCTTTGCCCCTCGTTGTCTTTATCAAAGGACACTCTGCTTCTGTGGAGGTCAAAGATTCATTGTTTCCAGGTCCCCTGCTGATCTCCCATCCCAGGTACTGAAGCCTCCCAGGGTTTCCTTGGTAAGGCAGTGCCAGCCCCTTCCCTGGTTTCTCTCTCTTCCTCTTCACCCCTCCTCTTCTCTGGAGGTTCTGTGTTCCTGTAAGACATCCTTACTACCACCTAAACAGTCCATGGGTGACTCCTTTGATTTCTGTCTAGGTGATCCATGCAAGTAAGTCCCAGAGATGGAAGTTCCCCTGTTCTTGTAACCAGAGAGAGACTCAGTGTCCCTTTTCCTTTTTGTTGTCCTCAGGGTCTGGAAAAAAAGGGCAGTGTGTAAATGTGATACAGACAACGTGTACACCAAGCCAGTATGGGATCTTTATTTTAAGGTTTATTTATTTATTTTGTGTATGTGAGTACACTGTCGCTGTCTTCAGACATACCAGAAGAGGGCATCATATTCCATTACAGATGGTTGTGAGCCACCATGTGGTTGCTGGGAATTGAACTCAGAACCTCTGGAAGAGCAGTCAGTGCTCTTAACCACTGAGCCATCTCTCCAGCCCCAGTATAGGATCTTAGCTGCTGAGTTATCACTCTAGTTCCATTGTCATCCCAGCCCTACAAGAAAAATACACTTCAAGCTTTTTATGGGGACAGAGGCTCTAAAGAGAGCTGAGGTAAGATGGCTAAGCAGTTAAGCACAGTTGTCCGGTCTGACGATCTGAGGTTAGTCCCTAGGACCCACATGGTGAAAGAAGAGAACTGATTCCCACAAGTTGTCCTCGAATCCCTGGTATGTGCACTGTGGCACACACAAATCAAAAAACCATACAAAAATTTTACTCTGAAAAAACAAGTAACAATCCCCTAAGGGTCATCTTTATGGCTGTGTTGGGAAAAGTGGTGTGTGTGTGTGTGTGTGCGTGTGGGTAGAAAGAGAGGGAGAGGGAGAGAGAGGTTGAAACACAAATACCATAAAGAGACAACTGTAGTTATCCAGTTGAGATCAGAAAGAAGGTACCTGAAGCCAGAAAAGCTGTCCTGAGGTGCTTGTAAAAGGGGAATGAGGAAATGTTGATGGTATGTTGGAGACACCTATTAAAAGTCCAAATGTGGGCTGGAGAGATGGCTCAGTGGTTGAGAGCACTGATTGCTCTTCCAGAGGTCCTGAGTTCAAATCCCAGCAACCACATGGTGGCTCACAATCATCGGATGCCCCTTCCTGGTGTGTCTGTAGACAGCTACAGTGGACTTATATATAATAAATAAATCTTTTTTTAAAAAAAAGTCTAAATATTGGCAGGCATAGTTGACAAATGCCTTTAATTCCAGCACTGGGGAGGCAAGGGCAAGTGGATCTCTCTGAGTTTGAGGTCATCCTAATAAATAATAGAGATTTCCAAGATACCCAAGGGTATATAGAGAAATTCTGTTTTTAATCTCTGAAAACCCATCTTGGAGGAAGAGAATAGACTCCTATAAATTGTCCTCTGGTACACACACCCCACCAAAATAAATGTATTAAACCCCCCCACAACATCCCAAGTTCTTAAATGACAGCTGGAGAGACCTTTTCAGGCAGGAATCATGAGGCTGGGAGATAAAAGTGGGACAGACACAGGGAACTCAATTCATGTCCTCAAGTCATGAATTGTCCTGACCGAAGGTCAGAGAAATGCCAAACGTGTTTGTGGGCTCTGTCCCCTGGTCTGGTTCCTAAATGGTTTTAGGATTACTTCTTCAACCAGGGAATGGTGAGAACAGATAAAATTTTCTGAGTTGGGGCAAGAACCCAAGAAAGCAGTTTAGAAAATGTCCTGATGTTGTAGTCTGTGCCACCACTTGAGGCCATGGTAATGTCCCAGCCCATACTCCCACTGAAGGCCGTGCCTGGTCTGTGATCATGCAGTAGCAGAGGTCTGCATTAATGTTCGATGTTCAATGTTCGTGGCCCATGCTACCGCCAAAGACCATGCAAACTGCCCTGGGCTAGGCTGCCACCCTGGACCATGTTGATATCCAAGGGCTCTCATGCTCAGGAGAGCTGGCCCCACCCCTCGCTGGCTGCTGCACAGTATGGTGGGGAGGTTTCAGGGGGGGCAGTGAAAGCTGGTCTGAGGGTATGAATGCCAGTATGGGAGAGTTATTCTCACCTCTCATCTGCTGTGTGGTGGTGTGGGGGAGGGAGAGATGACTGTGGCAGGTGACAGAGCTGGCACTGAGGTCATTTGAGTAGATTTGGCTTGGCTGCAGACCAGCTGTAGCACTTGGGAATGAGGTAACTGCACCTCCCCTGAGCAGCAGAGTAAAGCAGACTCTGGGGTGAGCCAAACCCAAAGTCCTGAGGGGGAGGAAGAGCTGGCCCTGCCCCTTGCTAGTTGTGGCACTTCTGTGAGCTAGCCTGGGCATGGCTGGAGAGCTGGTCCTGGTGTGGCTACTGGAGAGCTGGCGGGCTGACCATTTCAGCTACCACCCAGGCCCAGATCAAGGGCTTTGAGTTGGCCCAGCCCAACATCCACCCCATCTATGAAGTGCTGGAACATGTGAAGGGGCTCTGCAGATCCAAAACTGTAGTATCTCCATGATACCTCGGTGTGGTGGTTTAGATATGCTTGGTCCAGGGAATGGCACTAATAGGAGGTGTGGCCTTGTTAGAGAAAGTGTGTCACTGTAGGGGTGGGCTTTGAGAGATCCTCCTCCTAGCTGCCTGGAAGCCAGTCTTCTCTTGTTTGCCTTCTCAAATTCAATGTTGTCCTTTGTAAGAGGTGCCTTGGTCATAGTGTCTGTTCACAGCAGTAAAGCCCTAACTAAGACACATGGCAACAGCCGGATGTCTGAGAGGAGTGAGCCCCAGTGAGGCTCCAGTACTGATAGTGTAGCAGAAGCCAGAGAGGCCTTGTACCAGACCAATGAATGACTGATTATAATGAACATTAGCAAGTAAAAATGTGGGAGAATGGCTACACTGTGTGACACACCAAGACACACTGCAGCTTCCACGGTGGGATTTATTTTGTTTGTTTGTTTTATGTTTTCTTTTCAGGGAGGTGTCAAGGACAAAGGGTGGATACAAAGGGACAGGGAGATGTGGGGTTGGGATGCATGATGTGAAATTCACAAGGAATAAATAAAAAACTTTTTAAAAACCGGAGGAGTTCTACCTTATGTTTCTGTTGTCTTCTAAGTGGCACCTCTGCCTAAGGGTTGTAGGTATTGTTAGGAAAAGGATGAAGGGGGGGTGTGTGGTCCATGGAGGTGCAGCGAGGCCTGGGGGTAAGGGGGATGCCTCTGGGGGACCCATGTTGGGAATCCCTTCCCCCTGAAGGACCAGCCACGGTATAGTACAGAATAGGGTTTATTCAGGTCATAGTGAGGAGAGTTAAGAGGGTAGTAGAGGCAGAGAGAGAGAAGAGTAGAGAGAAGTAGAGGCCAGCCATGAACACGTGGAGAGAAAGAGGGGAAGGGAATGGGGAGAGGAGGAGAAGGGGGGAGAGCAAGAGAGGAGGAGGGGCAAGCAGCCCCCTTTTATAGTGCCAGGTAACTGGGGCGGAGCATACCTGGCTATTGCCAGGTAACTGAGGGGTGGGGTTTACAGAATCCCAAGGGGTATTACCTATAACCTATGTGACTAAAACTAAGAGGAGGCGATTAGGCCAACTGCACTGACCTGCTCATCCCCCTCCCTGTGCCTCATGCTAGTTTGTCATGTTAACTCCTGTTTGCTTCTTTTGAGACAGGGTCTCACTACAGAGCCCTGGGTAGCCTTGAATTCGATTTGTAGACCAGGCTGGCCTTAAACTTACAGAGAACTACCTGCTTGTGCCACCAGAGTGCTGGGTTTAAAGGTACTAAGTTCAGTCATTTTATTTCTATTGATGATGCTGCTTCAGCCTCCTAAACTCTGGGCTTACAGGCATGCACCACCCCATGCCTAGCTTCTGAGAAAATATTTTCAAATATGTGATCATCATTCTAGTCTAATCTGCTCCACAAAAAGACTTCTGTGAGCTTTGGGTTCAGGTAAGAAACCCTAACTCGGTGTATTAGAGAGCAGTCCAGGAGAGACATTTAATATCAATTTCTGGCCTCCACATACATGTATACAAACACACATGACACACATATACATGCAAGGACAGAAAGGATAAAGGAAGGTGAATTTAAGAAGGGGATCTTGTTTTAGTTAGGGTTTTACTGCTGTGAACAGAAACTATGACCAAGACATAAACATATGAGCCTATGGAGGTCCCACCCAAACATAGCATAATGCAAAATACATTTAGTCCAACTTCCAATGCCCCCATAGTTTATAGCAGTCTCAACAATGTTAAAATGCAAAGTTGTTTTTTTAAAAATGAGTGGTGATTTCTAAAGATTTACTTATTTATTATATATAAGTACACTGTAGCTGTGTTCAGACACACCAGAAGAGGCCATCAGATCTCATTATAGATGGTTGTGAGCCACCATGTGGTTGCTGGGATTTGAACTCAGGACCTCTAGAAAGAGCAGTCAGTGTTCTTAACCACTGAGCCATCTCTCCAGCCCAAGTCCAAAGTCTCTTCTGAGATTCATCCAATCATTTAACTGTAATGCCCAAAGCAAGTCAGGAAACCAAACTTGCTGGGCAAACTCCAAACTCTGTATCTCCAGTTCTGATGTCAAAGTGGTCTTCAGATCTCCAACTCCTTTTTCATCTTTGTTAACTGCAACTAACTTCTTTCTCCTGGGTTGTTTCCACTCCCTGTTAGCAGCTTTCCTCAGCAGATAGCTCATGGCTCTGGCATCTTGAACATCCTGGGGTCTCCAAGTCAATGTCAGTGTTACTACTTCTTGACTCAATGTCTGGGATACACACATGATCTTCTGGGCTCCTCCAATAGGTTGGTGCCACTTCTTCAGCTCTGTCCTCTGAAGCACTCAGGCTGATCCACTTCACTGCCTCTCCTGTTCATGGTGATCATCCTAAGGTACTGGCATCTATAATACACTGGACTCTTCTGCTGCAACAATAGCCTCTCATAGGTACTCTTCATGGTACCAAGTCTTAACTACTTTGCATAACCCCTTCAATCCTAGGACATTAACTGCCACTGATGCTGTACTTTCATCAGTGGCCTTTCGTGGCCTCTCACAGTGCCAAGCCTCAGCTGTTCTCCATGACCTACTCCTTCATGCCTTCAAAACCAGTGCCACCTGGGTGGCTCTTACTCATTACCAAGTACAACTACAGCATGAAGTACAACATTGGCTATCTCTGGAACACAGGTTCTTTGTGCTCTTAGAAGACTCAGAAGATTTCACCTCCGTGATGCTGGTCTCTTCTTAATCACCACTAATTTCTTAGCTCCAGCTAACCAGCATTAATTGTCCCAGTGGTCTCCTTCTCTTAAATATAAGGCCAGAGCCACATGGCCAGTGTTGCTGAGTTCTGCTGCTTGCAGGAGCTGGAACATGGCCCCATTGTTCTATTACATTATTACCAGCTTTCTATTTTCTAACTCCTATACTACCTAAGCTTGGCTGTCCTGGATCTTGCTCTATAGATTGACTTTAAACTCAGAGATCTGCATGCCAGTCTGCTAGGATTAAAGGTGTGAGCCATCATGCCTGGACTTAAGCTTTTCTTTGCCTAGAATTTGCTCTGTCCTAGGCTGGCCTTGAACTCAGAGGTCTGCTTGGCTTTGTCTCCTGGGATTAAAGGTCTGTACCACCATACCTGGATCTAAATTTAGCTGGGTAGGATCTTGCCCCAAAGTGCCTCTCGCTTAATCTGTTAGTTCCAAACACAGTATTTGGCTCCATTTTACTTCCTGGTGCTCCTTTAATACTCGAATCATATATTTTATATTTTTTCTTCCTAAGCTTGCTATGCCTGTTCAAAATGTTCTTCATGAGACTTAACCAGAGAGCAAAGTCTCTGTTGAGCTTTTTTGAGACTCCCTTTGTCTCAAATGCAATTAAAATAAATCTCTTTACTCTACCCTCAGGTAGACTCTTCAGACAAGGGCAAAAAGCAGCCACATTCTTCTCCAAAATACCACAAAAACAGTCTCAGCCATATATTAAAATTCTCCACTGAAACCTCTTGGGCCAAGTCTGCACAATTCAAATTATTCTCAGTAACAAAGTCTTCCATATTCCTACTAGGATGGCCCATTAAGCCCCATTTAAAGTATTCCTGTGGGTTGATATCTATATGCAGGTGAGGACAGGCACAAGATAAAGCAAGGCCTGTGATTGCACAGTGGAAAAGAAAGGTGGGCATAGAGTTTTTGAGAGGCAGGAGAGAGGAGAAAGGAAGAGAAGAAACCAAGATGGAAGAAGAGAAGGATGACTCAGATCTGTGTGACTTTAAATAGCCATAGGAAGCTATGAATATCTTACAAGGGTTAGATTATTACAGGGAACTTTGTCTTATTTAGGTGGGCAGTTTATATCAATATCAATTGGCTCTAAGTTTATTGTGTGGACATTTTGTAGGGTGAGAATTTATTGATATAAATCTGATCGATAACTTACAAGTCACTAGAGTTTTTATTTTGTTGGCTTGCAGGGATTTGTGACTATAGCCACAGGGGGTGGATGCTGGGAATGTGAGCAGAATCTGCAGCAAGAGAGCCAAGAGAGGGCAGCAGCTACTGATGCTGGTGTTGGGGTGACCCGCCATGGGAACTAGATGGGCAGCTGCTGCTGGGGCCAGAGAGTAGCCGGTGGTAGTGTGGCATGGTGCCCATTTACATGTTTTTTTTTTTAAAAAAAAATTACTGCTACCCATTCCATTGCTTTCCAAATCCAAAGTCCCAAAATCTACATTCTTCCAAACAAAAGCATGGTCAGGACTATCACAGCAATACCCCAGTCCTGGTACCAACTTCTGTCTTAGTTAGGGTTTTACTGCTGTGAACAGACACCATAACCAAGGCAACTTGTATAAGGACATTTAGTTGAGGCTGGCTTACAGGTTCAGAGGTTCAGTCCTTTATCATCAAGGCGGGAACATGGCAACATCCAAGCAGGTATGGTGTAGGAGAAGCTGAGAGTTCTATATCTTCATTTGAAGACTGCTAGCAGAATACTGGCTTCTAGGAAGCTAGGATGAGGTTCTTAAAGTTCACACCCACAGTGACACACCTATTCTAACAGGGCCACACCTTCTTATAGTGCAGCTCCCTGGGCCAAGCATATGCAAACCATCACAGATCCTCTCCAAAGAAACGAGCAGGGTACAGGGAAATCATAAAGGTCCAGTTTTCTAGAAACCATGAGGCTGTTACCTTTAAACCTGATGAGGACCCTTGGAATTTACTCAGTAGAAGGAGGTGCTGGAAATCTCTGTAGGCCCAAATATTTGTTTTTCCTAAGAACTTGGAAATGAGGGTCAATGCTAAGAATCATAAGAACGTACCGTATACATAATCTAAGATGGCTGTCTTTTAAATGTGTGTTAGAAGCAAGGTAAAGACAATACAGGAAGCAAGCCTGTTGCATAAGGAAGACTCAGAAGTATAACAAGTCTGTTATACTCAGAAGACTGAGGCTAGAAGGACTTCAAAAATTCGTGCCTGAATGACAGAGCCCGTTCAAAGCTAATCAGCAATGTAGTGAGACACTAACTCAAAGGATAAGAGTGCTGAGTTTAGTAATGCAGTGCTTGGCCAACATGCCCAGTCCTAGAGTCAAACCCACTCCCCTCCCAGGTACCACACACACACACACACACACACACACACACACACACAAAGGCAATCAAGATAGTGGGGGTGTGCCCATGTTTTTGAAAGCCTATCAGTTGTAATAAGTAGGCTCATAGAGGGAGGGAGTGTCTACAGCTGTGCCAAGGATTCAGCAAGCACTAAGGAAATTGTTGCTATTGTTAGCCTCAGCTAGGAGAAAGGTCCCTGAACTAGAGATTGTAGGAACAAGAAGAGATGCACACTGGTAGGAAATTGCCTCTAGCAGAGGTGAGATGTTTCCAAGTTTGAGACCAGCATGGTCCATAGCCAGTTCTATGTCAGCTAGAGCTACATAGCCGAACCCTGTCAAAACAAAAGACAGCAGCTGGGAGGAATAATCAGCCAGGTTTTTAGGGTCAAGGCTATTTATATATAGCAAGGGACAAGGTTTCTTGGGAGGAGGGGAGATGCATCAGCCTCATGGGCTAACCTGGTCAATGGACTTCCCAAGGAGCAAACCCAACTCTTGATCTATTGAAGTAAAGATTTAGTTTTACTTCACAATTGTTTTTCCCTGAGTAAAATAACCCAGATTCTAGGGTTTGAGCTTTTGTTTGTTTGTTTTTAAGGCAGGGTCTCCTTTGTAGCTTTAGTTGTCCTAAATTTACGACATAGACTAAATTTAAGCTGAGCTAAAACCTGCCTTTGTTTCCAAGTGCTTGGGTTACAGGGATGTATCATAACACCTAGTTTTGGGACCCTCCAACTTACAAAGAATCAAGGGCAGCCTCAGATTTGTGATCCCTGCCTTCCAAGTGCTAGGACTCTTGGCATGCCCAGGAGTTTTCAATTTTTAATTTGAAACAGAGTCTTGCTTTGTATGTTTGGCTGGCCTAGAACTCTCGGAAATCCACCTGCCTCTGTCTTCCAAGTTCTGAGACTAAATGTGTCCACTACCACACCCGGCTTGATTTTTTTTGTTTGTTTATTTAAGAGAGGGTCTCACATTGGATGGAGTCCAGTCTCCATCTCATGACAGTTCTGTTTCAGCTCCCAGTTTGTTTTTTTAACTTTCGGTAAGATCTTGCTAGATGTGGCACAGGCCGGCCTGGTACTCACTCAGCCTCCCGTGTGTCATCACGACCAGCTACTATCCTTCATAGAGAGTCAAGTGTTAACAATGGAAATTAGTTTTGGAGCTAGAGGTCCAGGAATCATGACCCTCAAAACAGCCAAAGGTCCCACCCAGCCTTCTGTAACACCACTTCATACCAGTTAATCTGCAGTAAGTAAGAACAACAGTAATGGGGAGGTAGGAAACCCTGACAAGATTGAGTAAATAAGGCTCTAGGGTGCCAAGAGGAAGAGGAGGTTCGTGTGTGTTTGTGTTTGTGTGTGTGTGTGTGTGTGTGTGTGTGTGTGTGAGAGAGAGAGAGAGAGAGAGAGAGAGAGACTCAGGGACACAGAGAAACAGGGTTTTTCTGTATCCCTGGCTGTCCTGGAACTCACTCTGTAGACCAGGATGGTCTCTGTCTTAGGGTTTCTATTCCTGCACAAACATCATGGCCAAGAAGCAAGTTGGGGAGGAAAGGGTTTATTCATCTTACACTTTCAAAATGCTGTTTATTACCAAAGAAAGTCAGGACTGAAACTTAAGCAGGTCAGGAAACAGGAGCTGATGCAGAGGTCATGGTGGGATGTTACTTACTGGCTTGCTTCCCCTGGCTTGCTCAGCCTGCTTTCTTATAGAACCTAGGTCTACCAGCCCAGGGATGGCTCCACCCACAATGGGCTGGAACCCCCCCCCCCCCTTGAGAAAATGCCTTACAGCTGGATCTCATGGAGGCATTTCCTCAAGGGAGGCTCCTTTCTCTGTGATAACTCCAGCTTGTGTCAAATTGACACAAAACCAGCCAGTACAGCCTCAGAGTCAGAGATCTGCCTGTCTCTGCTAGTGCTGGGACTGAAGGTGTGGGCCACCACTGCTGGGAAGGTCCTTGATGTGTTTCATTTAGGCTGGGATAAGTGCTTTCCCAAGCATTTCCTCGGAGGATACTTACGACCTTCCAGAAGATAAACATAGTTTTGGTTAATTTGTTGTTTGGAATATGTAACTTAATCATGTGACAGACTGTGTGAATTAAAAACCAGAGGGGCACAGCAGCAACCCAACTGTTGATATTCGCTCCAGAGTTCAGTACAATTCCTGTCTTAAAAGTGTTCACCTAGCTTTGCATAATCTGGAGGGTCGAATCCTGGAAGCCTAGAGGCTATCTACCAGACCACTCCTCTCTCCTCGCTATTTGTTGCTGGCCTGGATGGAAGATCAGGCTCCGGCGAAAGGACAAAGCAACCCAGAACCCGCCTGTGTCTAAGCTAGTTACTTGTCACTACAGAAGTGCGGGTTCTTAGCAGCTCCCCCGCTTCCAGGGAGCTGCCAAAGGTAGGAGGGCTCCTCTCCCAATCAGGCTCACAGCATCAGTTATCACATGCTGGACACCAGGTTCGCAGTTTGCTGTTCCCTCTGAGAACAATCCCGGAGCTGTGTTAGCCCCTAGACAGATCCGAGCACGCTAGGCAGGAAAAGAGGTAGGGAAAGAGGAGTCTGCAGCTCCGTTCCCCTGCAGCCCGGGCGGCTCTCCTAGCCTTTAGCTCCCTCCTTGTCACTCGGCGCTCCGCAAACTTTCGGAGTTTTCCTGCACTTGCGTCACGGAAAAGGCAGATGGGTGACCAAGTCCAGGAGGCGAGCGAAAAGCTCTGCGGCGGCTGGCGAGCTCCCCCGCGCGGCGCTGCAACCCGAGCGAGAAGCGGCTCTGGGAGCCGGCAACTCGGCTGCTTAAAGCTCGCAGCTCCCCGACTCCCGGGTCCATTTCCTGGATCTCGGCCACCCGGACTGAACCCGAGAGAGGGAGGGCGCCCGCCAGAAGGAAAGTGAGCGGAAGGCCGGCGGTGGCACCCTGGCCGCGGGAGGGCGGAGCTGCGCGGTCCCTGCCCGGCCGGGACGCACGGAAGTGCGGTAGAGTTTGTGGAATTCCAAAGCCTGTTTTTCCCTCCCTCATACCTCCCTCCCTCTCTCTCCACCCCTCACCTCCCCTACTGCTTTAACCTCCTTCTTCGGAACGCCACCTCCTGGACTCCTCCCCCCCTTCTCTTTTCTTTCTTTTTCTTTTTGTTGTTGTTTTCTGTTTTTGTTTTTGAAGGGAGGGTGTTTGTTTTGGACCTGGCTTCCTGCTGGCAGCGCTGAGGGGCTGCGAGTGAGGGTTAAGGGGGCAAGAGGCTGGGGCTCAGCTACTCAGCTAGTCCCTCTCGGGTCGGATCCAGAGGGCATCGCAGAGAACGAACCTACGGACGGACGGACAAACACCCGGCCACGCTATCTATTCGACAGAGCTCTACCTACTGACGGCTGTTGAGTGTTTGGGGGCACATCAGGGGCGGGGGTGGTGATGGTGGAGGTTTCTATTGGCGTTACTTCTGGACAGAGGTTCTGGGACTCCAATCCGGGTCAGCTTCGTACTCCTAAACTGCCGAGGAATTAGGCAAACAAAAGAGGCACTGAGAGAAAGAGACCAGAAGTCTTCTGCGCCGTTTGTCGCGCCCCCTTGTTATCTGGGGGTGGGGGCTGGCCATTAGCCGGGCGGGAAGAGGGCACCAGAGCGGGTGAGACTGGGTCCCATCCCATAGGTCGAGTAGTTATCGGCTGGTTGTGCAAGCTTTGGCCCTTGTTTTCCTGGCCTGGCTCGTTTGGAGGCCGGACACATCCACCCTTGGAATTGGTTCAGGACTCTGCTGTTATTCTCCTTGCCCCTCTTGGATTTTCTGGATTCTTGAAGACGCGGTGGCCGGGGAGGAGAGAGGAAGGAGGAAGGAACAGATCTCCAGAGGAATGTGAGAGCCTCCCAAAGCCGGAGCCCAGAGCCAGGGGAGGCAGAAACTTGCCTGCGGTCCCGGGACCGTGGTCTGTGGGTAATTCTTTTCTGTTGTACAACATTGTTCTAGTGGAAAGTGTCTGTCGCATTCTCGTTGTAGCAGAGCTGGTTTCTCCAAGTCATTTGACTTTTCTGCTTGCAAGTGTGTGAGGAGGAAGAGACTAGCTCCTTTTCAGGGGCTGCAAAGGGACAGGAGAAAGACTGTGTCCATGACCAACCACTCGCTGCATACAGGCAGATACCCCAAGAGTTTCTGGACCATGGACCCTTCTTTGACGGAAAGGCAGCTACACAGCATCTATGCAGCTGAGACCCTGCCCAAGGGGCTCAGTCGGGCATACTAGACTTTGAGCTGCAAGTACGGTTTTTTTTTTGGACACCCTGCTGAACATCCTGGGTCTGGACAAGGCATTTTCCTTCCAGTCTTGACCTAACAGACAGCTTAGTCATGGCGCTGAAAGGCCGAGCCCTCTATGATTTCCACAGTGAGAACAAGGAGGAAATCAGCATCCAGCAGGACGAAGACCTGGTTATCTTCAGCGAGACCTCACTGGACGGCTGGCTGCAGGGGCAGAACAGCCGTGGGGAGACAGGGCTCTTCCCTGCTTCTTACGTTGAGATTGTCCGTCCTGGTGTCAGCACCAACCATGTGGACTATTCCAACAGCCCTGCAGGCTCCCTGGGTACTCAGGTTAGTTTGTATAACAGCCCTAGTATGTCCAGTCCAGCCAGGAGTGGTGGGGGCAGTGGCTTCCTCTCAAACCAAGGAAGCTTTGAGGATGAGGATGAAGATGACTGGGATGACTGGGATGACGGATGCACGGTGGTAGAAGAGCCACTGGCTGGTGGCCTAGGTACCAATGGGCACCCTCCACTCAACCTCTCCTACCCGGGTGCCTACCCCAATCAGCATATGGCTTTCCGACCCAAGGCGCCCCTGGAAAGGCAGGACAGTCTGGCATCTGCCAAGCGGGGCAGTGTGGTAGGACGGAACCTCAATCGTTTCTCATGCTTTGTCCGCTCTGGAGTGGAGGCCTTCATCCTTGGTGATGTGCCCATGATGGCCAAGATTGCCGAGACGTACTCCATTGAGATGGGCCCACGTGGCCCTCAGTGGAAGGCCAACCCCCACCCATTTGCCTGCTCCATAGAGGACCCCACCAAACAGACCAAGTTCAAAGGCATTAAAAGTTACATCTCCTACAAGCTTACACCCACCCACGCTGGCTCGCCTGTTTACCGGCGCTACAAACACTTTGACTGGCTCTACAACCGTCTTCTGCACAAGTTCACCGTGATCTCAGTGCCCCACCTGCCCGAGAAGCAGGCCACGGGCCGCTTTGAGGAGGACTTCATCGAGAAGCGCAAGCGAAGGCTCATCCTCTGGATGGACCACATGACCAGCCACCCTGTGCTCTCCCAGTACGAGGGCTTCCGGCACTTCCTCAGCTGCCTGGATGACAAACAGTGGAAGATGGGTAAGCGCAGAGCAGAGAAGGACGAGATGGTGGGCGCTAGTTTCCTGCTCACTTTCCAGATCCCCACAGAGCACCAGGATCTGCAGGACGTAGAGGACCGCGTGGATATGTTCAAGGCTTTCAGCAAGAAGATGGATGACAGCGTCCTACAGCTTAGCACCGTGGCGTCAGAGCTGGTGCGGAAGCACGTGGGAGGCTTCCGCAAGGAATTCCAGAAGCTAGGAAGTGCCTTCCAGGCCATTAGCCATGCCTTCCAGATGGACCCTCCCTTTAGGTCTGAGGCGCTCAACAATGCCATTTCCCACACTGGCCGGACCTATGAAACTGTTGGCGAAATGTTTGCTGAACAGCCCAAGCATGACCTCTTCCAAATGCTCGACACACTGTCGCTCTACCAAGGCCTACTCTCCAACTTCCCTGACATTATCCACCTCCAGAAAGGTAAGCCCTTCATGAGTCTACTGGTCCCCAGGAGTATGGGAGAGCCTGGACTATGAACAGCTCATCACACTTTCCTGTCTCCGTCTCCTTCGCTAGCTCAACAAGTGTGTTAACACGATTCTCTGGAGAGTGCTGTTGTAGGCAGAGAGAGAATGTGGATGGCTTCGGTCTTTGTTCTCACTGAGCTCTGTATATGTCTCTTGTCCGTTCTGGTTATTTATTTATTTATTTATTTATTTATTTATTTATTTATTTTTTCTGAATCTCACTTACCCCATCATGCATGGAGCCCCAAGGTTTTACTATGAGTTCTGGGAACACAGAGATAACCAGGTCCCAGGTCTTGTCTTAGATGAACCCATGGGTTCAAAGAGGATCAAGATACGCAAGAAACACAACTGCAGGTTGTATTTCCCCTCTCACAGGCTTACTGCTCACAGCATCTGAGTGCAGACTCCCTCTCTGCACTATCTGCTAGCCGCTATCTGTCCTCATTCTAGCAGATGAAGTCTGTCCACGGGAGAGTGGTTGCACACAAGTCTGTGGCTCAGCCGGGACCATCCCCTCCTCCCTCTAGCTCTCCAGGGACACATTCATAAAAACCCGTCAAGTTTTTAGTTCTCATGGTCCCCGGGACCGGGGGAGGAGCAGGATGAGCCCCTGCCTGCTGCTGGAGCTGTAAGGAACTACCAGTGAGGTGACTCATCTTAGGTCACATGGGGCACTCAGCTGGGTGAGGGGTGGGGGTACAACCAGGGGTCCAGGTTCACATGGGTCAATCTCCAGCTTCCCAAGATGGGTTTCTCTTGCATAAGGATTGAGCCTGGGGCTGAGTTCTGGGATTTTTGGAAAGGCAGATGTCAGGACAGAGGTGTGGTCCTCCCTGGGGCTAGTAACTCAGGAAGAATATATGCAGGGCGTGGGGCTGGCTCCCCGAACCCTAGACCCTGAGGTCAGGGAGTTTTGCTCTGGGTAGCCATCTGTCTTTAGTATAGCAAATAGGTTACCCCTACACCTAGGCCCTGTCCTGATTAGGAAGGTGGCTGTCAGAGCTTCTCTAGCTTCCAGGCAGCTTTCCCCTTTCACCTTCTCCTTCACCTCTTTTGTTTGCTCAACTCTCACATCTCCACCTACCTTTCTCCTCCTTTCAGCCTCGGGGGTTTCAAAGCCTGAGTTCTAGCCCAGCTTTGCCTCCAGTTTGCCTTGTGTCCCTGGTTGGGAAGAGCCTTTGCTTTCCTAGATCTTAATTTCTTAGACCTTTGAGGTAGAGGCTTCTGGGGAAGTCCTGCCCTGTGCCTCAGGCTGGTCCCATAGATCTGGCTTTGCACTCCGGCATAGGAGATAACTGGTAACAGCGGCCCAGCCTGGCAGGGCTGGCACCTCGCTGTGCGGAAGTAGAGCCACACACTGGGCCTGGGAAAGCTGGTTCGACCAGCTCCTCGGGTGGCATGTTATTGTGTGGGCAGCAAGAGGCTGGGCGCAAAGATTAAACAGCTGCCCCAAAGTGAGTGGCTAGAAACTCTCACTTAGGGCAGAGTTGGAGCAAGAAGGCAACCACAGGTCCTCACACTCAATGCTCCCGGGTTCTAATCAAAGGAGGGAGTAAAGCCATATTATCCTTTTTGCCTCAGATAGGTAGAAAGGTAGGAGAGACCATGTCTCTGTCTCTACTTGAGATATTTCTTAGAGTCAGGAGCTAGGGAGACCCTGGAGCAGGTGCTGCCTGCCTTCACAGTTAGGGAGGGACCTCCCATATGAGGTGACCTTGGAGAGTTTTCTCTCCTAAGACACAATGTTGATATGACATAGAGTCTGATTGGAGCTGAGCTGAGCTCACAGCCTGTTCTGCCCATGTGGGCATTTGTGGGAAAGAAAAGCTTTGTAATGGCTTTTCTTGTCACAGTCCTGCCACAAAAGAAGGTGTAATGACTGTTCAGAGCAAATGAGGACTCAGGAGTCCTCTCCTGAGAGCCATCAAGGTCAGAGATCAATCCCAAGCCCCTGTTATGAAGTCACTGGTGTGGTCCCTTCAGTTTCACAGATACGCAGCATTGAGATGATTTGGTAGAGGTGAATACCACGGCCAAGTATGATGGAATCTACTGCATCGGGCTGATGGAGGAGGGACCCTCCTAAGAACTGGACAGTTGGGGCCGATGATTCAGAGGCGAAAGGAGGAAGGAGGTTTGGACTGGGTACTCCAGCACCACCTCAGTTTCTGTGCTTTGTAGATCTGAGAAAGGCCAGGATCTACAGAGAATCCTCAAGGGACCACAGAGTGCATGGTTATCTAAAGGAGGATAGCCCCTCTCGCTA